>NW_024038844.1:0-1232977 GCF_016077235.1 Cyprinodon tularosa | reverse complement strand
GATAGCATCACTGCTAAATTTAGTGCCATTTAGGTAATATCTTCATAATATCATCTGCATAAAGTGCGTTCTGCCTCCTGGTCTCCATTAAACAGTGTAAATAATCCCGGATCAGACTCTTGGTCGATTAAAATTTCTGTTGTAGCTGCTTCACCTTCAGCATAACTTCTCTTGCCAACACCAGAGAGGCTCTGCTTAAGGATGAACAGCAGCGCCCTCTAATGGACAGCGGTAACATTAGTACACTCAAAGAAATTCCTTCTTAAGCCCTTGTCACACCATGACGATTTAGCCAGCGTATGCCTGACCTCCCAGAATCTTCTAAAATGCTGGAATACGCTGAACTTTCTGTGTATTTTTTTCAATTTTGGGCGTATACATAGAGTATTCATAACGACAGCCTTACTTATGCATAACGCACGGCAGCGTAATGCCCATGAAATGTCACAAGCCAGTGTCCTGAAGGGGGCAGCAATGTGCCCGGAGGCGCCCGTCCTTCATAAAAATATTTCTTTGATCGCAGTATTAACCTAGCTGTTTCCTGCTCGCCAAAAGAAAAAAATAAAAAGAAAGAAGGTTTTCAGTCGCAGCAGATACAGCGTCATGTCTGCTAGGAAGTTTGTTGGCCATGGCTGTGAACACAGGGAGGATCCATTACACTCACCTTCTCGCTCACCCTATGATGGGGGATGAAGTCTGGAGGAGAACTGATGGTTTCCTCCTGTGAACCCGCTTTTATACCAAAACACTGCCAATACCCCATTATACAGTAGCTGTAATTTAGAAACACATTCGGCGTCGTCTGGAACACGTCAAATATTTTGATATGTGTTCGAGATAAGTTGTTGTTAAGTTACGCACAAGTTATGCACAAGTTACTCATAGGTTTTGGATAAGCTAGACACCACGACTTCTGAGTAATTTACACTTATGTCAATGATCACATATCTTATCTCTAACTTATGCCCCTTGATGAGCGTTCGCTGACACAAATTACAACTGCAAATTGGTCAGGTGCTGCCAAGCCTTCTGGATTAATTGACAAGTCATGTTGCGACATTTGAGGAGAGGGAGAGATTTTGAAATTAACCGCTTTAGCTCCCACCCTGCATCTTTGCCTCCTGAAAGAGAGAAACAATATTTCTCCTCTACACATATGCTTACGGGGCAGGTGGTTAGAAAATGGCAAACTTGCTCTAAAAAGAAAAGATGTAGCATAAGGTTTAAAGTTATGCTAATCACATGGCTTAGATTACTTGCAGTGGATTCCCTTTTATTTCCCTCTCTCATCCTCCACAGTTAGCCCGATAACTACAGACCAGCATTCCAGGTAGTATAGGTCTGGGTAGCATTTAGATATAAAATGGTGTTTGGTTGCCACAGTGTCTTCCCTCCTTTGACCCGATGCTGTTGTGCCAGTTGACGAAGTCGTCACTTAGTCAACACTTTTTCTTTTGTTTCTCCATCCGTGCAGAGTAATGTGATAATTATTTGGACTTTTAAAGGTTCAGATGGTTTTCACAGGAAATCAATTTAAATATTCCATTGTTTGAATTTGTACATAAAGAGCAGCTTTGATTGATAGATATTGCATCATTTTAATATCAGGTATGTGATTTTAAATGGAAAATGTATTATGACGGACATTTTTGATGATTTGAAAACTACTCTATTTATGTTGTAATTAGGGCTGCAACAACGAATCGATAAAATCGATAAAAATCGACTTTTAAAAGCGTTGGCAACGAATTTCATCATCGATTAGTTGTGTCGCGCGATTATTGCATAATCCGCCGCGCCGTCATCACTGCCTCTTGACTGAAAGAGGAAGAAAAAAAATTATGACAGAGCGAGTCAGCGCCGCAGGTGCAGTGTTGCCAACTCAGCGACTTTTCAGACCCCTCCAGCGACTATTTTCAAAAAAGCGACTAGCGACAAATCTGGCGACTTTTTTCGGTGTCACTGGTGGCTTTTGGAGACTCTTACGTGAAAGCATGTATCGTTCCTACTCTGCCGTGGGGCGCCTCCCCCACACCAACCGCGCTTTCCCGCAGGAGTCCCTCTCAGCGCTGCAGTCAGAGCCTCATGGTCCAGACTGCAAATGAAGCGCGCATGCACCGGGATTGACGGCGCAAATTGATCACAATAATTAAAATAGCCTGCGCTTTGTAAAGCGAAAAAAGTGATAACAGGCAACTTTTTTCAAATGAAATTAACATGGCACGGAACCACCATGTTTGTTTGGTTTTAAAGTGGGGAAACGTTACGTTAGTTTCTCAGGTAGCTCACCTGATGCTTTCCTTACCGTTTTAGTAGGTTACAGACAGTGATAAGGTTGGTTACTTATTTTACTTTTAATTTCATTTGAATTAGCTTAAGCAGCGTTTACATTTACTTTATAAATAAATTAACTTGCAAATTATGAGGGCAAGGCTTTTAAAGTTTAAATCTTCTGGCAAAGATAAAGAAAAGAAGATCCTTCAATTTACGGAAGTAAAGCAGAATAAAATCCAGCAAGATCAGTAATATGTCAATTAATTATCTGCCACATTCCCATGTAAATTGGAGTCTTTGGAGGATGCGTTTTTACCACCCCTAGTTCTCTCATTTTTATTCCAAATACAATTTATAATTTGAATCACAGGGCTATTTTTATCTCTATGGTTCAGTATTTTCTCAAGTAGCAACTTTAACTGCTATACTTTCCTGTCTTAAAAGGCAGAACTCTTCTAATCTAAAAAAACTCATTTGTTGAAATGGGGGGGCCTATTGTTTGAACCCCTTAGGGGCTTTAAAAACAAAAATGTCTTTTTTTTGCGCTTTATGAAACAAAGTACCCTATATTTTGTGGATGTACAGCTACATTTCTCATGTAAGTTTGCATAGTTTTAACACAAACATTTATTTTTCATATTGCACCAGTACAGTTAATGAGCAACCTGTACTTGTGTGCTTGTTTGTTCTGTCTAAAATGTTTATTTTGGAATAAAGAGGTTAATATAAAAAAAATGTTTTGTCCGATTCATCGATTAATCGAAAAAATAATCGTCCGATTCATCGATTTTTAAAATAATCGTTAGTTGCAGCCCTAGTTGTAATGTATTTGATTTGGTTCTTTTGTTCTGGAAGTATTTTTTTATGTTTCTATTGGTACTCAGATGTTTTAGGAGTTGTGGGTATTTTATTATCTATTATATAGTGCAGGTGTAACTTTAGTTGTTCTTAAGGGGGCTTTCTAAAGAATAGGTAATTTTATTTGATGTTTTCATAGTCTGTAAGTACAAAACATGATAATAAAATACAACATTAAACCACTGTGCATTATGTGTGAAATTAGTTTTTCTTTGGATGGTGCAACAATTTTTGCAGCTGAGCAGGAAAACAAGAAAATAGATTTTTTATTTATTTATTCTGAAAAGCATGCATGATGTTCTTTAAAATGTAGTCTTTTCATTTTTGGTTACTAGTTGCATATTGCTTGCTTAAGAAGAGCTAACTTGTAGGTTGGTTAATCAGTCTCATATAAGGGATGGTAGAACAGTGTTTTGTTTTTTAAGTGTGGGCACTGAAGGTGTTTATTGATAATATTCCTAAGGTTCAGACTTTCTTTCACTAAATTTACTTGTTTTTCTCTCTCTCTACTGACCAGCTGCCTTTTTGCAGACAGGTCACAAAGTTCTATAATTTAAGATAAATTGCAGATAATTCTCAATTTGTTTAATGACCAACAGTTGTACCGTGATGGATGCAATAGCAGAATAAGATTTTTCTTTTTTCTGGAACGAACAAAATTATTTAGCTAGGATGAAATAGTGGGAATACCAAGAGATTTTCTTCAAATTAGGCAGGTTAGAAATCTTGAGTAATTTTACATGACTAGAGGCGGATGATGGAATATATTAAATTGATTAAAACTAGATATTTATCAATACATAAAAATAAATCCAGGTGTTTTATAACCTTGTGTTTTCACTACTCATGCCAAATTCTTTATCAACCGTTGTCTACTTTAAATAATGTGAATAGATAATGAAAGTCCCCAGTTAAGTTATGCTGATGTCACTCTTACTCCCCATCACAATAAGCAAAGAAAAAAAAAAAAAAAACGTAGTCAGATGCTTTGAGAGTAAGAAATCACAAAAGATGAAAAGAAAAAAAAAATGCCAGGTTTATCCTGGTTGGTTTGGAGTGAAACAGTTATCTGTAAGTAAGACACATTTTAGAGAGTCTGCGAGCATCAGAAAGAGAGATGACTTCTAGCACTAATGGGCCAAAGAAATTAAATCACCGGAGAATGACTGATGGAAAGATGCTCAGACAAAGGGAGGAAAATATGAATTTATTTCAAATAATTATTTGACAGTTAAGCTGACAAATCCCCTCCCATAGTCCCTTAAGTGAGATTTTGGGGCATTGCAGATTATGAGCTGACAAATGCAGACTTGGCAATATGAAATTTGATTCACTTCAGGTGTGAGAGGAAAGTAATACGTAATTACAGACTAAGGTCTTATTCACATGTTTTTCATGAAAATGGAAAAAAAAAAGTTTAGATGCATTTCTACTGTTTGTGTCCTGCAGATGTTTTCTCTGAAAATAAAGCAATTTAGACCAGGTTCCAGAGAGTAATATTTTGAAAAAAAAGGAAGAGAAATGGAATCAAAATAATGGTTTCTGTAGGGAAAAAAGTATCTGACTTTCTGGGACTGCCATGTTACATGTGCAGTTTGGGTGAAGGAAGGTGCTTTTAAAATGGGCAGTGCTTGTATTCATGCATATGTTTAAGTTTTTCAAAGATCATACCACCTAGTGTTGTGGTGGGGAAACTGCATAGCTTTTAATATTTTCACTAGTATCCTTTTCACAAAAATCCTAATAAAAATGTTTTCAGGTAGAAATGTTAATAGTGATGAGAAGAATATCTGGTTTTGATTGCTGTTGTACGCATAGGCTATACAGGTCATTTTAAAGATGGTATGGATGTAAATGTAATGGCTGTCAACATTCCTGAAAATGACCCCTCCGGTACTTCCTTCAATTTGGGTATATCTAATTGATTTGCGTTTTATAGCATGACATAAGTGTTTGGGCATGTACAAGCTTGTACAAATTCCTGCTCTCACAGGCATGTACGTTTTTATTTAAGACGGCATCTAGTTATCCACTCATTATTTGTATTACTGTACATTTTTGAACTGTAACCTTTATGAATGACACTGATAAATATAAATATAGAATATAATGAACGGAATTGAATTATAAATTACAACTTCTCCACAATGGCCAAGACCAGAGAGGTGTGTAAGGACATCAGAAATGAACTAGTGAATCTGCACATGGTTTGGATGGGCTACAGGAAAAGAGACAAGCAGCTTTGTTAGAAGACAACAACTGTTGCTGCAATTATAAGAAAATGGAAAAAGTTTAAAATGACTGTCAATCTCTGGTATTCGGCTATGTTTAAGGTCTGCTTTAGCGGGCTTTCAATGATCATGAGGAACGTGAGAGATGAGTCCTGAACTACACGTCAGGACCTGGTCGATGCTTGGACCCCGGTCTCAAAGAAGATCGTTACTAAGACACTACGCCATAATGGATAAAAATGCAGCGAAAGCGAGGTCAGCACATTTCCAGGCCAATCCAAAGTTTGCTAGTGACTATATGGATGATCGACAGGAGAAATGGGACAACATCATGTCTGATGACGCAGAAATAGAGCTGTTTGGTCTACACTCCAATCACCTTGTTTGGAGGATGAAGAAATCAATGTGACTAAAGAGTGATTCTGTGCAAAGATTCTCAAGGTCCTGGAGTGGCCTAGTCCGTCCTAAAGCCGGTTATACACTGTGCGATTTTTCTTTTTTAGTCAATTGTAGAACGCAACTACAGCTCACACTATACAGTGTGAGTTCACAGCTTACGTCTGACTCAACTCTGCAGTGAGATGGCTCTACTCGGACTGATCTATCCGGAACCCAAACGAGTAGAATAGGAATATGAAGCTCACTAGAGTGAAATGAGCTGCTTTGGCAATATATGCAATTTTGTTCTGAAAGACCTAAGAAAAAAGGCGAATTTCGACAAATACATGGCTGAGCAAACGTGGTTACTACGGTCTGTCAATTTTACAGGAACAACTCCATTTCACTCGCAC
Organism: Cyprinodon tularosa; assembly: GCF_016077235.1. Taxonomy (NCBI): domain Eukaryota; kingdom Metazoa; phylum Chordata; class Actinopteri; order Cyprinodontiformes; family Cyprinodontidae; genus Cyprinodon; species Cyprinodon tularosa. The sequence goes on along the minus strand of NW_024038844.1, from coordinate 1,226,823 downwards.
CCCGCCATGGTTTTGTGTTTTCATCAGAGAGGAAGAAGAAAAAGAAGAATCTTCGTTTGCACACGCCCACTGAGCAATTTGCCCACTACGGTCGACTGAATTTCAAACATGTTTGATTTTCTCCCGACCTCACGATTTCTGATCAGGAGGTGGTCGTGAGAGACTAATTGACCCTTGTTCCCTCCTGTATACTACACGAAGCACACCGCACAATCAGGCAGAAAATTGGCCTGGTCGAAAAATTCTCGCACAACTGCAAAGGCGCCCCGAAAAGGGGGAAAAAATTGTACAGTGTAAGCCCAGCTGTAGACCTAAGCCAATCTTTGGAGGGAGCTGAAAGTTTGTGTTGCCCAACAATTTCCCTGAAACCTGAAGGATCTGTAGAAGATCTGCGTGAAGGAGTGGTTCACAATTTCTGCTGCACCGCGTGTGTGCAAACGAGCGCTGGGCAAAAAAATGCATTTGTAATAATCTTAATTTACCAAAACACAAGAGAAAGTAACTCAATTTCTCATTTATCATCTCAGCCGCTCACACTCCTGCAGGTGTGAGTGGCTGAGATGATAAAAAAAAAAAAAGTTGGTTGTGTTATCAGACTTCGTTTTCACTGGTTCCCTACACATTTTACAGATGATTGTGGGTTTTTTTTTTTGTCCGCCTTGCCATGACCGAAATACTGCCAAACTGGCGAACTACAAAAACCCTTCTTTGGAACAATTTCCTCCCCCTCTCCTTCATGTGCTATGTGTTGTGGTTTGAGAGGGCGGCGCTTTGTGACGCCGTGTCTGGGTCCGCTATTGGTTAGGAGGAAGTAGTGACTAGCATAAACCTACATGATAGGCTACAATGAGAAGGAAGGACAACTGCGTTTTTTATCGAACCTCTTTTTTTCTATTGCGCCACACGTCTATCGATCGATATATATCGTTATTGAATTATCCCCCAGCCCTAGTTCAACACTACAGCAAAGCTTGTCAAAAACAACAGGAAGCATTCTATATGTTGAACTGAAAAAAAAGTTTCTATACCAAATATTGCTTTTATTTTTTTCAGAATTATCCAATTATCTGAATTATCCAATAGATCCCCCTGTCTTAAAAAAAGACAGGGGGATCTATTGGATAATTGTGTTAGATTGTGCGACTTACACTTATAAATCACCTATGATGAACATCAAAGACTTCTGCCTGCTTACTGGGTGGGAAAACCTTCAAAATCTGCAGTTTTGTTAATACTTCTTTTCTCCACCCTTCATGCAGGGAAATAAATATCTGTGTATAAAGTGTTTCCAGTTAAAACTTGAAACCATTAAGCATTTACTAGTCTTTGCACGGTTTTCATTCACAGGCCTCCAGCTTGTTTCTCTGAGTACAACCTCTGGGATTTGTTTAAAAAATACAGCAACAAAAACTCGCTTCTTCTATGCCGTTGTTCATTAATATGAATCCTTTGTCATCTTTTTGCCCCTTCCTCTGTTTTTTTAACATATTTCTATTTTTATCTGTATTTGTTTTTTTTATTTAACTTGTTCCTCAGCTTCTCATGTTATTGCTTCTTTTAGCCTCTAACCTTTTTTATCCCTCGGCTGTATGTATCTTATCTAAACTTCATACTTTTCTCGGTCACCCGTTTTCCCTGAAGGTGACTTAGGAAATTGTGAGAAGTCATAAAAATGCCACCCAACTGAATAATGTTGTTTTTCTTATTTCTTTATTCGTTATGCCCTTTTGAGCTTCTATAAATGTGTGTATAAGTGTATTTGGGCTTTAAAATGTTTTTTTGGGTTAACACAATACCGGAAGTCATGATAAGGGTGCCTTGCATAATTGACTAATGTATTTTTTTTGTATTATTGTTGTTGTTTTCCTTGAGCCTTTGGTTTGTGTGATTGTTTATCTGTTTTCTGGCATTAATGCACTTTTGTGTGAGTGACAAGTCTTTGTTCCTTGTTAAATGAAGCCAATTTCCTGTAATCCCCCCTTTCACAGAGGGGATTGGAGGAAACTATATAGGAGGCTGATGGCCAAAGTCAAGACCCTTTTATGTACAATAGACTTGTGTTAAAACCGCCCGGAGGAAAAGATTGCTTGTAGGACAAATACCATTGTGTGTTTTTTACTTAGAAAGCTAGCAGATTAATTTCTTGGCTTGTTGTCCTCATCCATTATCTACAAGCTACCTTATGGGAAGTTTTTGTTATATTATTGATCTTTAAAGCTGTCTTTATAGTACACAGTGTACATGGAAACCCAGAAAAGCTTGCACTTTTTTTGATAAAACAATTTTTTTTATACTTAACCTAATTTTTCAGTATTTTTTTCCTGAGACTTTACTCATTTAATCAAATTATTTAAATGTGTATCAATTAATATAGACACGGACTCTGTCTGTTCCAGAGTCTCAATATAGAGACTTGTCAGGCAAACTTCATCTCTTGATGTTTTTAAAACTTGTTTATTAATATTCTAAAACTGGCAGATTAGCTTAGATTAAAGTTGATTTTGCACAAATGAGCTAGTGTGACACATAAGCGTGGTATGGCCTGGACGGCAATGTGATTGGTCAAAATGACTACTTTTGCTTTAAAAGGAAACTTACCACATCCCAAACTAGGGTGTTGTATTGTATATTACAATAAATTGTAAAAAAAATTTAAAAGAAAAAGAAATTAGGGCTGCAATTAATTTGTATGGCTAATTGATCGTTTAGTTGATTATTTCTTAGACTAATAATCGGATAGCTAAAGGTTCCTTAAACAACCCTTTTTTTTTTTTTTTTTTTTACAGATTTTAAACCAGGTTAAACTAAAACTATTACACTAGGGGAGTTCTGGATAGAGCATACTGATAGACAGAAAAGGGTTCTCATTTTAAATGCAAAATGTGTATATTGTTATTTTTACAATTTTGGTTTAATTACTGCTCTAAGTGGGCTGCTGTGTCAGCTAAAGGCATGTTTTACAGTCTCATTACTTGATTACTAAATTAGTTGATGATTTCAATAATTGATTAATAATGATAATCCAATCAATTGTTTTTGTTAAAAAAAAAGTATGTAGAACTAAGCTAACTTTTTCTAAATGAAAAAGGAAGGCTGCCATAGTGCAAAAGCCTTGATTGCTCTTGCAGAGTTTCTGAATAGCCTGGCTGTGAGGTGTTTGTCAAGTTCAGCAGACACAACCTGAGGATAGAGGCTACCTTTGCGGTGGTTCCGTTTTGCCATTAGCTCTGTGTAGTGCTGCACTGAAGGTAACAGCCTCTAACCAGGGTGTGTTTGGTCACCACAGATGTTATTTGCTCTTTTTGGCCTTCGATTTGCTCAGGTGTTGGAAGGAGGGAAGGTTTGCCCTGATGATCCTCTCAGCATGTCTCATTGTTTGTCACAGTTTGGTCCTGTTCTGTTTTTTAGATGAGTCTGACCTTCCAGAGATGGTTATTGCATAAAAACAGGCGAGCCTTATGTTTGCATGCATATGGCTTACAACTGAAGGGTCTTCATTTGGTCCAAGTCTTTTATCAAAGGATACTTTCTTAATCTTCCTGTGTACAAGGCCTAAGAACTTCTGAAAATAGTTTATCAAAAAAACCAAAGAAGCGTTTTTTCCTTTTGAATGTTGCAACATATTAGAGCATTGTTATTCAATGTAAAGTTGCTACCTGTTATGCGCTACATGGGGGCTGTCTGCTATGAATGTCCGGCTCAGTTTCAGTGCCGATGCAGCTCAGTTTACATCCAGTAAGTGCAGGGCTTCCTAAAAGCATTCAAACCATTTTCTGTTGATTTCTATAAAAGTGTAGATGATCAAACCACAGCATACTCTAACCAACCCCTAAGCCCAACAGTCTGCAGTGCCGCAAAAACAGAATCCTTTGCATTATGACCTTTACTTTAAGGTTGTCACAAGAAAGTCCTATTTTAACATATTGATATCTTTTCTTCCCCCATGTTCAAATTTTTGTTGTTAAAACAAAAAAGCAGAGTATGTTGACTAATATCTGTTTATAATACTTTAAGCAACCACTGTGTGTCATTGTTAAAAATGTTTTTACTTTCAACTGTAAGAACCCAAGCATTATAGAGGAAATACATGTTTATGGCTGGCACAGTGACTTTATGACTGTGTAACAGGATGGCTGATGAAATGGCTGTCCTCTGTCATGCCCTCCATAGCCTCCTGCTGTGTACTCATCAGTGCAAGAATCAGTTGCCTTACACTTAATGTGTCATTCGCCTTCTGGCTGCGATTTTTCTCTCCTCCCACTCTACTTGTGTTCCTTCTTTGTATTTTACCTCCTATTTTTATTTTTTTCCTCCTCTTTGAGTTGCTATTATTTGATTGAACATTGCCCTGCATCTGTTTCTGAAATACCCAGCTTGTCACAGCATTTGCTGTTTAGCAGTTTTGGTAAAGGTACAGTTTAAACCAAATTTTTAGATATGCCATAATTGTTAGCACTTCACACATTGCGTTCTTTTATTAAAAAAAAACAACAAAAAAACAAAAAACAACAGAATAAATTATTGTGATAATTATTATAGGTCAGACAAAATATAACGTTCTTTATATAAATATAAATAACTGGTAATATTGATTTTGTTTAAGAATTAATGAGAAAAAAAAGACAGAATCCAAGAAAAAAGTAAGAACTGTTGAGAAATTTTATCCGTGGATGAGCTCTCTTGATGCACTGTCCTCCGGGAAAAGTACCTACGATAAGTGTGTGTGTGTGTGTGTGGTTAATGCAGGGCATCTGCAAAGCTATGTTCATCTTACTGTCTCTCACACAGACATAAAAACGCACCAAACCCACACTAGCATTAGATATGATTCATTTTAATGCTCTGAATGGGGTAGAAAATGTTTTTAATGGTTCTGCATTGTTATGAGTGTGTGTGTATAGTTTTCCATTTAAGCTTATGTATGGGTTAGGTAAAGCTGGGAGCAATTGTAATGAAGAAAAGGAGTCTGTTTATTTTAAGGTATTTCTCAAAAGCTCTGCACAAGACTCACGTAAATGTTGTAAATACTCACAGTAAATTTAAAAAAGGAGCTTCTTTCCTTTAAAATGGGGATTAGGGGTAAATTTTGCTTCCGATACCGACTGGATGGATTAGAATTTGGCTGATAGTGATTGATTGTTCAGTTTTTTGAAGACGTTCAGACACCTATCAAGGAGACTTTGTCAATTATGTTTGCTCACACAAGCCAAAACAAGGTGCATGTACCAGCCTATGCCAGCCTAAACGTTTTAATAAAACAACCACTGTTAATAAGTTAAACTTTAGGTGCCTCTGCACACAAATATGCAATTAGTAATCTATGTTGTTTTCGATTGCCTAAGGTTCGGCACTGAATTGATTGAGCATACAGTATGTTGATTTGAAATTGTACCATGAGGTGATGACGCAGCAGCACTGAGACTTGAAGAGCACTGCTAACCTTCAGCTGTTTGGTATGCAAAACCACATGAATGGTTGTACCTATGGGCTGCTCTTCAGACGTTACAAGTAAACTCACAAGCTAAACATTTTTACTGAATTTTCCAAGGTTGAGTCCTCCAAAGTGGGAAATAAGATTCCTTTTTTATAAAAACCTTTTTAGACTGAGCTCATAACTTAGCTAAGCATTTTATCCCTCTTTATACCTTTTCTGCATCCCAAAAATGCTTTTTATTAGAAGTTCAGGGTTTCCTCCATTAAACAGGCTAAGGTAGGTGGTAGGCTAGTTGCCCACTGTGTTTTCTTAGAAAAAAGATATGAGCAATAATTTACATCTCCTTGTAAGATAGCATTGAAAATAATGATACACGTACTATAGAGTACTTAAAGAGCAACATTTTGAAATGCAATAAAGTGCAAACAATATTCAACTTTTATTTTATTGTGAAGTTGAATCCTAATTAAAGGTGCTGTAAGAGATGTTGGAAAAATGGTTCCAGCAAGCTATATTTTTAAAATACACAACCATGTCTCTCCCTTCAGACCACCCCTCAAAACCAAGCCTTCAAAGCAAATGAACGTGCATGCTGTCTGTCGAGGTGTTCGGGTGTTTACCAGATCGAGAACGAAACAAGCCGACAGAGTGCTCGTGACACAAGCTAACAACAACATAACAGTGGCTAGCTTCCCATGACAATTTAGTAGCAATCACAACAACAGGATCATTGCCAGAATGAACCATTGTTTCTCAATGGCAGAAAGTTTAAAAAAGGATAACTAGTGCCATCAGTGACTGGGCAACATTCAAACCACAGGGACGTAAATATTTTAAGAAGTCCAAGGTGTTCTTGATAGCGATGTTGCAATACGTGAGTGAGCAGCTAGAGCAGCAACACTCGTGGTTGCTAGCCAGAACCATGTAGTAAACCCAGCATGCTAAAAACAAGCAAAACATATACCAGAAACATTACATTTACAGCATGGATTTTGATGGTCAAAGCCATGTTTACTTGGACATACGGTACTTACTTATCAGAGCCAGAGAGTGAAGCTAGAATAGCGGACAGGGGTGGAGGGGGCTTAAAAAGTCCTTTCTTTGTAGGTATCGAGCTGGGTAGTTGCTGGCTGATTGCGTTGTCATAACTACCAAAAAACACACAGGAATCACAATTTGTACCATATAGAGCCACTAGAGAGTAACTCGCAGACCGAACATGGCTTTGAACTAGGTAATGTGACTGAGTTCACGTGATGTCACTGGTCCTTGCGTCTGGACAAGCATTGGGGGGTCGATTCGTTCATGTGTCAGGGTACACGCGGGGGGGGAAGGAGAAGCGGACGACCCTGATTGACGTGTCAAGAACCAATAGTGGACCATGGACCGTGTTTTGTGATTGGTTGGGGTTATTCATTGATTTCACACAGTAGCGAGGACCAGTTATTTTTTTTCCAATTCCAGACCTATTTCACTGCCAGCTACATGGCTGTGGGGAGATCTTAAAGCCACATGGTAAAAAATGCATCAGAAAAGATCTCCTATTGCACCTTTAATCAGCCAGTGAATCTTGATAAGTTCTGTACTGTTATTAAAATAGATTAAAATAATTAAAGTGCAAAGTCATGTTTTATGCAAAACGACCTCTGTGTTAATCACTGTCTTAAAGGCTTCAGTGATTGACAAACCTGGGTTAATTTAGAAATTTTCCCAAGGAGAATCTGTTGGCTCCATCCCGATTTTCTTTTTGTTTCTATCTCTCTCTGCATACGGCCAACTTTTTCAGATTTGTTGCTTTTTTTGTAAAACACTGAAATGACTTGGTCAAAATTAGTCACTAATAGATATGTCAAATTGTCCTCTATAACAACCCAAATTTCAAATGAACTCATCAGTCCTGATTTCCTTCAACTTGAGTGAAATCATGAGATAAATTGGCACTTCATTATTTCTGCTCTCCTGAACTAATGCAGTAAAATGTACATTTGCCCATATTTGTTTTTTTTTTTCTCAGCAAAAACAGCTTGTCTGCTAATGGATTAAAGCTTATTTTTTAAGGAATGTGGAAAAGTAACACTTTTGTTTGTTATGGTGTAAAACATTGTCTGACTTACTAGACATTTAAGATTCTGTTCCTTTTTTTTTAAAGTTTTTTCTCTTTGGTCAGGCAGTGTGGGTATGAAAAACACAAGTGAGATGGCACATCATTACAGGCTGTAGGATTGCTGTTCAAAACTGACAGCTCTCCCTTTGGGGCAAAAGGCATGAAGGCAAAAACGAAGTGGATAAATTAAAGACGGCAAAACAAAAACATACAAAGTTCTTTGCTGCACAATAACACAGAACTCTACACATCACTGGTCCTTTTAAAGAAGTAACCCAGTTTAGATACTGACCTTTTCAGTCCTCTCCATTATTGTAAAGATGTAGTACATGTTATCTAAAGCATCTTAACAACACATTATGTTATTTTACTCCCATTTTCTGCCTCTTCTTTCTCGTCATCCTCCAATTTTTTTTGTTTGTTTTTTTGCCTTTGCTGATCTTGTCTCCAGGCAGTTTACTGCAGAGATTCAGTGTACAGTTCACTCCTGCAACTCTTAAAGCCTGATGCCTGCTGTTGACCCGTGTGAGAGTAAGAGTTTTCGATTAGCAGTGGAATGGAGGCGCACTGCTGAATTATTTAACTACTGTCTGCTCAAACCTGAATTTTGAAACTTCTGAGTAAAAAGCAGAAACGAAAAGAAGATGCTATATTTATTTTTATTTTGCTGGAACACAATTCCTAAAAGATTATATTGTTTCTCTCTCATTAGATATCATACCTAGAGATTTAGACTTCTATTTGCAAGTTAGCTGATAGCTGAGTTAAGAGGCAAGTCATGCTTCTACACTGAAATATTACTACATGCATAAAATTATTGTTAAGAAGATAGAAAGTCTTCCATGAAAAATGTACAAAAAATTGTCTCCATTGTAGTTTAAACCAAATTATTCCCTTCTGTTCAGCTTCTAAAGGTAGAGTTTGATCAGCAGAGGCTGAAAAACAAGAGTTTCATCACAAGTCTGATTATTTCATCACTCTTCAGCTGAGGTGTGGGGAACATCACGTTGCCAGTATCTGAGCAGGCTGCTCTCGAAAACCAGTACTGCCAGAATCACGAGGATTTACAGATGTAAACAGTATAAGGACGCTGAACCCCAGCAACATCACACAACTTATTTCAAGTATTTCATCTTCCCAATCCTTTAGAGGAATCTTTGTGTACAAGTTTGCTATGATTTCTGCTCAGAGTTGCGTATTTATTCTAATGTTGTGCTATTTAAAATTTCAATTGTCAGGCTTCCTATGTTTCTTCTTAATGTTGCTGTCATTTTGAGTGCTACATCAATACTGTGGAGTGTCAAGCAATTACTTTTTTTTCTGTCGGAAGATAAAATTTTAAAGTGATTTGTTGTCTTCTGTGGACTTAAGGAGTGTAGCTAGAGCTTTACACACATTGAATCCTAATCATAATCACTATTACAATTACAAAGAAATGTGATGTTTTTAGATTAATATATTTTAAGTGCCTTGTCTGCAGGGCAGGCCTGGTAGGTATATCTGGTAGACTTTCAATGCCCTTAATGCTAATTCCCAAAGTAGGCTTATGGCAATAAATTGAACATATACCTTTACCGTCATTCACTACGATAACCGGTGACAATTTTCCCATGTCGGTTAAAAGAAATAAACTTAATTTTTCCTAGGTGCGCTGGTGGCTGGTATTTCCTTCTCCTTTAAGACACGGCAGCGTTTGTGTAATCACGTGACTCTACCGATCCAGTCAGAAGCGTAAACAAAGAAAATGGCGGATTAGCCCAGTGAAGAAGCGTTTAAAACAACTGTAAACGAAATTACATACAGTTAATCCTGTGGAGTCGAGCGAGAGCAGAGAATCTTAAATATAATCAAACCTATTAGGATGCTGAACCCCTGCTGTTGAAAAAAACACACTTCTTAGCTGTGAAATGTTGAGACCTCTATTTCGTCTACAATTGTTGCGGCGAACGCCCCCTTTTGTTTACATCAGCTGTTTAAGCGTGAGCGCGCAGTTTACCTGCGTGCAATCAATCAGTCAATCAAAAGGTGAGACAAACTTCTAGTTCAAGTAGAGGATCGCAGCATAAAAATAAAAAAGCCCCTGTTTACTCGGGCAGTGGAAGAAGCTGTGCAAAATTTGTATTAAGGAAGCAAAGGACTGAACAGACAGCCGGTAAGCTTGCATTTAATTCTGTTGTGAAAAGAATGTATGCGCCGCGCTGATGAGGCGTTGAGACGTGCGGGAAATGTTTGTTCGTACTGTTAAGCTTATAAATACTCACACGGTGCGTCATGAAAGTTTTGCCTTGTAAGTCTTGCTTGCTTGCTTTATTTGGCTGGAGAAATGCTGGTGTAACTTTTCCAGTGATTTAACGTTGCGGTTGAACAATCCAAATTGTGTTTGTGAAACTGTTGCACGGAGTAATTTTTGCATATTTCTTCTGTGTGTGATTAAAATAGACTTCTAACAGTTAAAATGAAATTTCATAGTCTATGTTATACATATTTAAAACAAACTAAAAATCACTCACTGGTTATTTATTATTGCTATTTAAGAATTGATGTAATCTATGGAGTTAAATAACCTGCATAAATCGCTTCCGTTAAAATGCTTGAATACGTTTTTTGATGCATTTTTTATGATAATTAAAAACTAAATGGTCTTAATTTAAATTTAAAAACATAGTCTATTTTCATAAATATATTTAATGTTGCATTTCTTAGAACTATTACAATTTGCTAGATGGTAAATGCTTTGTTTGGTTTCATTTCTTTCAAAGGTTTTTCACCTGCTTAATTAAATGAATCTGTAAACCTTTAAACAACACAGGAAGAAGAATAAAAAAAGGATAAAATGAAACAACAGTTTGGTCATTGAGTGGAATCCAGTTTAATGTTCAGCTTGATACAACCCTTCAAGTGTGGGAATAGCACAGCAAAAATCGAATCACTTGACAGTGAAAAACCGCGTCCAGCTGGTTGAAGAGGTCCCATCCAGCCAGACTGAAACTGCCTGCAAAGCTTCAGCGCCCTGCAAAGCCCGCCTGCCGCTGAGTCCACATCCAACCTGCCATTCTCTCCAAAACCCAAAATGGCTGAGTCAAAATCTCTGCAACAGGTAAAAAGAGAGAGAACAACTGCCAAGCAGCGGTTTACCCGGCAAGCAAACTCCCTTTTGAAGTCCTGCAAGAAAATGCCAGCTGAAGAACTAATGGATGCCTTCAGCAAGGTCACACTTGAGGCTGAGAAGGTAATGGAGGCAAATGAGGAAGTGGAAATATTCACTGAGGAAGCAGAGCTTGAAGCAGCTGATAAAGCAGACATACATGCAGATGTGAGAAAAACAACAGAGGACTGCGAACAGAAGCTAGAAGAGGTAGAGGCCGCTGTTCAGAAGACTCTGTGGCAAAGTTTTGGCTACGCCGAACTCTCTCTTGCACTAGAGGCAGCTGAGAAGGAGTGTAAGCGACTCACTATAAGTGCATGTGACCTGAAGCTGGAGGTGTATGAACTAATGCTCAGAAACATTGAGCGGCTGGTGAAGACTGCAAAAGAAACCATGCGCCAATGGACTCGGTGGGTGCCAGAAGAGGAGCGGCCTGATTTTCAGAAGCGCATCAGGAGTGTAGAACGCTCACTACTGGAGTTAACCTCTGAGAAAGCTGGTCATCTGCAGACAAAGCTGGAAAACGAGTCAGCTGAGGAAACACCACACAAGTCACCTGCCATCAAACTAAAACCAACGGCCCTCCCACTGTTTGATGGTAACAAGCGCAACTTCTATCTCTGGAGGAAAGAATGGGAGGCGCTTCAAAGACAAGGGGAACCGACCGGCTCCAAGGAGGTCAAGAAGATTCAGCTTTTGGGCAGCCTGGAGGACAAAGTAGTGAGGGACCTTCGCCTATCAACATATGGAGCGGCGGAGGAGATCTTCCGTGTCCTTGAAAACAGGTTTGGAAATAAGACAGCAATTGCACTGGAAATCATTGAGGAGCTACAGGCGCTGCCACCAGTGAAAAGTCACCAACCTAGGAAGATTGTGGACTTAATACAAATTGTGGAAAAGGCCTTGTATGACCTCAGTGGCCTGGAAAACACTGGTGCTCTGAGAAACCCACTCATCACAAAGGCTCTAGAGAGTAAGCTGCCTGAAGGCCTAAAAAAGGAGTGGCTGGTCCATGTGTCAGAAAGGGAGGAAGATGCCTCCCCTGAAGACAGGTTCGACATGCTCCTCAAGTTCCTGAGAAGTCAGGAGAAGATTTACGAGCAGCTGGACCAACTGAAGGATGAGGACCCCAGCAGAAGGGAAACAAGAGTCCCCCAAAAGCATGCACGCTCAAAGACCACCAACTCCCAGTGCTCCCAAGCATCCTGCGTCGTCTGTGGAGAGAGGGGCCACAGAAAGAAACTCTACTACTGCAAGAAATTCAAAACTCTCAAAGTACCTGAGAGGAGAGAAGCGGTTGAGAGGATTGGTGCATGTGGGAGGTGTCTCGATGTCCATGACGATGACACAGAGTGCAAGACCACCTTCCTGTGCAAGAACGAGGGGTGTAAGGGCGCTCATCACTTCTACCTCTGTCCCAAGGCTGGAAGCAGAGGAGATGGGCCACAGAGGCCGAAGTCCAGTCAATCAAGAAGTGGATGGAAAAGGGGCACAGAGACACAGGAGGAGTTCCTGACAAGCCTGCCCCCTGACCTTGCTCAACGATGCCGAAATGTGTTCTGTAACTCTGTCGCCAAGACATGCAGATCAGCTGTGGAAGAGAGGAGCCTGCTAGCTGAAATTGGCCTTGAAGAGTTCCCTGTTATAATGATGATCCTGGAAGTCACTGCAAACGCCGGCCAGAAGATCGGGACGTTGATAGATTTGGCGTCTGACACCAACTACATCACCCATGAGGCTGCCAGTGAGCTAAATTTGAGGAGTGAAAATGTAACACTCATAGTCCATGGAGTCGGTGGGATGCAAGTGACAGTGGAGACCAAGCGCTACCTCCTGAAGATCAGGGTCGCAACTCCAAAGGGAACCCTCAAATCCCACCAGCTTGTGTGTTATGGGCTGGACAGCATAGCAGAGGTCAATCATTGTGTGTCGCCCAAAACTCTGCAAAAAATATTCCCCGACGTCCCTCTAAATGAACTGCACCGTCCCACCAAAATCAAGCTGCTCATCAGCCACAAAGAAGGCCAACTCGTCCCACAGAAGGTGCGCTCCGTCGGTGACCTTGTCCTGTGGGATGGTCCCCTTGGGAAAACAGTTGGTGGCTCTCACCCAGATTTCCTGGAAGAGGTCAGAATCACGGCCCATGGCTCCAGAACCCACTTTGCTCGCTCCATGCGCACAGCAGCTGTAGAGTACAGAGAAATCATCAGCTGCGTCTCAACACAGCCACCTCAACTCACCAAAGCCATTACATCTGCTGCCAGTTACATCTGCTTCATGGACTGGTGGAAGTGGGACAGCATAGGGGCCGCATGCGAGCCTAAGTGCGGTGGCTGCAGGTGTGGAAATTGCCAGCCTGGAGGGAAGGAGATGTCAATCTCTGAAGAACGGGAACTGGAGCAAATAAAGAGTGGACTGACATACACCACTGGAGATCACCACAGTGAGAAACCACATTGGCATGCCAGATACCCCTGGGTGGAAGATCCAGTAACCTTGCCAAATAATAGAATTGCTGTTGAAGCAACATTCCTGAGGACGGAGAAGCAGTTGGCAAAGGAGCCAGGATGGAAGGCTGCCTACAAAGCACAAGTCCATGAGATGATCGAGCGGAGAGCTGCCGTCAAACTCTCAAAAGAAGACTTGGCAGGCTGGACTGGACCTGTGTGGTACATTAGCCACTTGATCGCTCCAAATCCTCACTCTGTTACTACACCAGTCCGTCTTGTCTGGAACAGTAGCCAGAAATTTAAGGGCCAGAGCCTGAATGACCTCCTCCTTAAAGGTCCAGATGTGCTCAATGACATTCGTGCTGTTCTCATCCGATTCCGGCAAGGTGTCTTCGCTGCACTTGGGGACATTAAAAAAATGTACAACTCTGTATGGCTTGAGGACCAGGAAGTACACCTCCATCGCTTTCTTTGGAGAGACTCTATGGAAGGGGACATCCAGGAATATGCCATCACCAGGGTTAACATTGGCGATAAGCCAGCTGGCTGTATCGCACAAGTCGCCATGAGGGAGACAGCCTGTCTGCCCATGTTCCACCATCTTACAGAAGAGCGTCAAGTGCTGGAGCAGGATGCATATGTTGACGACATCTTGACCTCACATAATGATCTGCACCAGCTCAAGCAAATGACAACTAATATTGAGCACATCCTGGAAGCTGGTGGATTCTACCTTAAGCCATGGGTCTATTCAGGCCAAAGTGGGAGGTTGGAATCTGTTGACCCTGAGGATAAAGAACCCTCAGTGATGATCCTCCCAAACCAACTCTCGAAGGAGAACAACAAAGCACTGGGTCTTGGTTATGATCCAGAAAGCGACAGGCTTCACTTGATGGTGGCTGTGAATTTCTCCAAAAAGAAGAAAAAAATGAGGCTTGGAGTAAACCTGTCAAAAGAGGAAGTCAGGGACCAAGCACCAAATCCACTCACCCGGCGAGAGCTCCTCAGTCAAGTCTCTGGACTGTACGATCCCCTCGGCCTTGCAACACCAGTCAAGCAAAAGGGAGCCATCCTGGTGAGAAGAGCATTCCAGGAAGCAAAGGTCAAATACAGTCCATCAGAGGATACATGGGATGCACCTTTGTCCGAGGGCCTCCGGGATGACGCTATTCGCCTCTTTGAAGACTATGCTGAGCTCAGCCAGCTGAAATTCACTCGAGCCTTGACACCACCTGACCCTCATGCCAAGGCCTGTGGTATCACCTTCTCTGATGGTAGCGAGCGCTCTTACGGTGCTGTACTTTACCTACGGTGGGAAACACCACACAAAGTGACCGTACGACTGGTTGAAGCCAAAGCCAGATTGACACCATTAGACCACAAGGGTGACGCTATCAAGGCTGAGGTCTGTGGTGCCGTCTATGCCACCCGTCTGAAGAAGCACTTTCAGAAGCACTGCAACATCTGTGTGGAAAAGTGGTACCACCTGGTTGACAGCCAGACAGTCCTGGGTGCAATCCAACGTGAGAGCTATGGCTACCAAACTTTTTTTGCCAATAGAATTGGAGAAATCCAAGGCAGTTCAAACATCCAAGACTGGTGGTGGATCCCCGGGTCTCTCAATGTCGCAGATATTATCTCAAGAGGGGCAAGTCCAAAGGAGTTGGATGAAGGCACAGAATGGCAGCTGGGTCCCAAGTTTTTAAGTCGTCCTGAGAGTGAGTGGCCAATCAAGTCTGCAAAAGACGTTGCTGTGGAAGCCAGGGAGAACCTGATGCACATCCAGAAGAAGGCATTTATCGCTGCCCTCACCCGAGCTGGAGCAAAGAAAGAACCTAAGCTGGAGCCAATTTCATGCTCTGTCAATCTCCACAGGCCTCCTGCCGGAGCTGCAGTGACAAACCTGGTAAAACTCCAGCGATTCAGCCGCCTAACCAGACTGGTTAAGTCTATTGCACTGGTCTGGAGGGCAGCAAAGAAATTTCTCCATGACAGAGTCCGGGGAAAACCAAAGTGGGAGGCAGTCCCCTTGACTGGTACAGTCACCGTGGCCGAGAGAGAGGATGCCTTCCGAGACCTCTGCCTTGCAGCACAAGAAGGAGCTAATTTCCCCAGCACTACAACAGATCGGCTCGTCGCATACAGGGACGAGACCAGTGGGCTGTTGCTGTGTGGTGGCAGGATCCAGCACTTCAAGGAAGATGGTCGAGCCGTTCCACTGATTCCCTTCAACACCTGGCTGGGAACCCTACTGGCACGCCAAAGTCACCAGGAAGGCCATGAAGGGGTTGCTGGGACTTTACTCAGAATGCGACAGAAGGCTTGGATCGTACAAGGCAGAAGGCTGGCTCAGCAAGTTGTCAACCAGTGTGTCCACTGCAGAAAGGCCAGGGCCCAAGTCTGCCAACAAGTGATGGGTGACCTGCCAATGGAAAGATCAAGACCTGCTGCACCATTCCAGTTTATGTCCGTTGACCTGTTTGGACCATACCTGGTAAGAGATGAGGTCAAAAGAAGAGTCTCCATGAAGGTCTGGGGGGTAGTCTTCTGCTGCATGGCAAGCCGAGCCCTGCACATTGACCTTGTCAACAGCATGTCCACAGAGAGCTTCCTTATGGCCTACCAAAGGTTTACTGCCATCAGAGGTCATCCCACCAAGGTCTGGTCAGACCCAGGAACAAACTTTGTGGGTGCAAAGTCTTTGTTGGAGGACCTCTACAGCTTCCTGAGTAGCCAAGATACATCAAGCCTGGAAGAATATGCGGCGAAGAACGGGACAGGCTGGACCTGGAAAGTACTCCCTGCCGATTCTCCGCATCGGAACGGCGCTGCAGAAGCTGCTGTAAAGGTTGCCAAGAAAGCTCTTCGAAGTTTAAGTAACTCAACAAACCTCACTTTTAGCGAGTTCCTCACAGCCCTCCAGATGGCAGCCAACCTGGCCAATGAGCGGCCCATTGACGCAAGAGTGCAAAGTCGGGAGGACTGCGTTCAGTACGTAACGCCAAACTCACTCCTCCTTGGCCGAGCATCCCAGGGAGGTGATGTCAAGTCCTTTGACTTCGAGAACTACCCCTACAAGCGGCTCCGGGAGATCCAAACCCAGGTCAACAAGTTCTGGAAGGCATGGTGCCAGCTCGCGGGCCCAAACCTGTTCATTAGGTCCAAGTGGCACACCACAGAGAGAAATGTATCTATCGGTGATATTGTTTGGCTCTGTGATCAAAATGCCTTGCGAGGGCAGTTTAGACTTGGCCGAGTCGTCACTGTAGCTCCTGACCCAAAGGGCATCGTCAGAGATGCTGAAGTGCTTGTCACCCCAGGCAACCATGTTTCAGTCCTACCTCTACAACCAGCGGCCCACTCCTCATCTTCTGGTGACCGGAAAGAGAGACCAAATGGTGTGATACTGCGCAGAGACGTTAGACGACTTGTAGTTCTACTCCCTGTAGAAGAGCAGTAACCCTAGCGTTTAAGCTGTTCGCCTTTATAGTTTGCAACCTTTCTGTCCAAGTACAGAAAGCTTGAGTGGGAGGTGTTGCGGCGAACGCCCCCTTTTGTTTACATCAGCTGTTTAAGCGTGAGCGCGCAGTTTACCTGCGTGCAATCAATCAGTCAATCAAAAGGTGAGACAAACTTCTAGTTCAAGCAGAGGATCGCAGCATAAAAATAAAAAAGCCCCTGTTTACTCGGGCAGTGGAAGAAGCTGTGCAAAATTTGTATTAAGGAAGCAAAGGACTGAACAGACAGCCGGTAAGCTTGCATTTAATTCTGTTGTGAAAAGAATGTATGCGCCGCGCTGATGAGGCGTTGAGACGTGCGGGAAATGTTTGTTCGTACTGTTAAGCTTATAAATACTCACACGGTGCGTCATGAAAGTTTTGCCTTGTAAGTCTTGCTTGCTTGCTTTATTTGGCTGGAGAAATGCTGGTGTAACTTTTCCAGTGATTTAACGTTGCGGTTGAACAATCCAAATTGTGTTTGTGAAACTGTTGCACGGAGTAATTTTTGCATATTTCTTCTGTGTGTGATTAAAATAGACTTCTAACAGTTAAAATGAAATTTCATAGTCTATGTTATACATATTTAAAACAAACTAAAAATCACTCACTGGTTATTTATTATTGCTATTTAAGAATTGATGTAATCTATGGAGTTAAATAACCTGCATAAATCGCTTCCGTTAAAATGCTTGAATACGTTTTTTGATGCATTTTTTTATGATAATTAAAAACTAAATGGTCTTAATTTAAAGTTAAAAACATAGTCTATTTTCATAAATATATTTAATGTTGCATTTCTTAGAACTATTACAATTTGCTAGATGGTAAATGCTTTGTTTGGTTTCATTTCTTTCAAAGGTTTTTCACCTGCTTAATTAAATGAATCTGTAAACCTTTAAACAACACAAGAAGAAGAATAAAAAAAGGATAAAATGAAACAACAGTTTGGTCATTGAGTGGAATCCAGTTTAATGTTCAGCTTGATACAACCCTTCAAGTGTGGGAATAGCACAGCAAAAATCGAATCACTTGACAACAATTAACCTATAAACCTTATAAAGGCACTGCACCAATAATCTGAACTGTGTTGTGCAAAATGACTTCTGTTAAAAGAATAGTACTAAGTGTAGAAATATGGTAACATGAACTGCTCTGCAATACAACTATGAGAACAAATGTAGCTCAATATAACAATCTCATTAGTAATGTTGGCGATGGCAATATTCTTAACAAGCCTAATGAGATGGGTGTTCTGTACTCAAGGAACATAGTTTTGGGACGTCTGCCTCGGTGGTAGACATCTCAAGTCTAAGACCGTCCTCTGCATCTGCCCTACTTTTGTGTTTACATTTAATCAGTGTGATGAGATGCTACTCTAGCACATATAAGTCGCTGTAAGAGGACACAAAAAGTGCACAGTTCCTTGTTGAAAGGACAGAGTACTCCCTTTGTTTCTCTGTCGAGGAGTCAGTGTTGCTGTGTTTGCTGTCAGCAAACTGCTCTCTGCTGCATACTGCAGCACTCACTGCTCAACCTCAAGACTAAAAGTCTAGAGCTACTGATTCTTTCACATGTTGTTGACGAAGCTTTAAAAAAAACACAGAAGTAAGCATAAACTTTAGCCATGCACCGAAATGAACATTCTTGGTCGAAGTCAAAAACAAAAAAGTTGGAAATCAAGGCCGAAAACCAAAACAGTGAAAGAAATGTCAAATATTAGAACCATTTTTGGCTAACGTGCAATAATTCTATTTAATAACTCAAGGCATTTCGATTTATCAATTACAGAGGTTTTAAAGATTTTATTTATCACTGACATTTTATGTTATGCCCTTTACCTTTGCAAAATCACTGGGAAGCTTTCTTGCGTTTTCATACATGTCCGCCACAGTTTTCTTCTCTGTGTCGCATTCTTTTCATATTCAGAATAATGATGGTGGCGTTTGGATTTCAATGGCATCATTTTTGTACCTCCTACCTGACCGAGCAGTCAGACCATATACAGCATTTAACTCACACCCCCCCACTACAAACCTGCCTGCCGCATGCTCAACTCAAACTCTGCTCCGATATCCATGCTGTTTTCCTTTGTTCCTTTTCTTAACGTACTCGACAAAGTTTCTGCCTGCTGGCTTTACTGTTTGCTTGAATTCCTTCTCCCCTCATCCTGACTGTGCTGTTTGTCTTCTCATCACAAGTTTTGGCTGTTTTGTTTCGGCTGTGTTGTTTTGATGTTAATTTTTCGGTCCATCCCTGACTTACCTTAATCCTATACTTTTTCTCCAGAAACCAGTTGTTGGTCCCCACAAGTATCTATAAGTTCCAAAAATGTTTATAAATTATGGAAAATTGTCCCCACAGGGTAACAAAAACCTGGTTACAGATATTGCCATAAACATCTTCACACAAGTCCTTAGATTGGTTGCTAATCCTTGTGAAAAGAAATAACTGGAGGAGTCTGTAAATTTGCTTCATATGGTGACAAAAGTACCCATGTGTTAATTGGTTAATAACAGACATAGTTAGAGGTACCGTAGTTTTCGGACTATAAGCCTCGACTTTTTCCCCATTTTTCGACCTTGCGGCGTATATAACAATGCGGCTTATCTATGGACTTTTACAGCTAACGGCCACTAGGGTAATACGGTACCTAAATCTATGGATTTTACCATCCACCATGTTGACGTCACATTTGCTTCAACACACAAGTAGCCCCGCGCGCGGGAATGCGGACGTCCTCCGGAAGCAGACTCCGAGAAAGACGGACATTGCGAGCGCAAGACAGTTTGTGTGACACCCTCATTATGGAAAACAAATGTTGAAATGCATATGATGCAGCTTTTAAGTTAAAGGCAGTCATTTTGGCAGTTGCCTCTTTCCCGAAAATCCTCTCTGTGCACGAACCATATGGTTATTAAACATAAAAAACCAGTGGCTTATAGTCCGTTGCGGCTTGTATATGTACAAATCATGCAATTTAGCTTCTGCGGTTTATATTCAGGTGCGGCTTATAGTCCGAAAATTACAGTAGTTAAAAAGCAATTGATTCACCAAAAAAAGTAATAAATTTAACACAAAAAAGTATCAGAATGAATGTTGTACAGTCTTGTCTTGACCTACCCAGTGAGGAATATCTGAGGATATTAACTAAAAGTCTGTGTATTACTTTTATTCCGTGTCCAGAACCTGCTGTCGGAGAAGGTTGAACAGATGATGGAGTGGTCTTCTCGTCGCTCTGTCATCCGGATGAATGGAGACAAGTTCCGGCGTTTCATCAAGGCCCCACCCAGGAACTACTCTGTTATCGTCATGTTCACCGCTCTGCAGCCTCAGAGGCAGTGTTCTGTCTGCAGGTATGAATGCACAAAAGCAAATGCAAGGCCATCACAGTAACAACCGTCAGATCGCCTGCTGTAACAGCTGTTGCTTTCTTAATTATTGAGTTTTGTACATTTTGTACAGCATGTAAACTGCTGTAAATGGCCTTATGTAATATAACCTGTGGGTTATGCTGACATTTTGATCAAAAAGACTCACACTGCCTGAAGGAAATGAATATATTTTTCAAAATAAGGCCATTGAGACACTGACTTTAAAACAGTAGACGAATGCAACATATAATGGAATATTGTGTTTAATATTAGTTGTTGTTTTATTCCGGTTTCTTATTAGTTGGTGGACTCTTGGCCTCAGGGCCGACTGAAAGGCGCAGGCAGCAGTTGAAGTGTATGAGCTAATATGTAGAATATAAAACTGCCAGATAACTCGATTTCAGATAAATTCATAAGCTGTGAATTTATTTTATTAAAAAAATAAGTGAAGAACATTTTTTGTTTTCAGTAAATCAATAGGATCTGTCACTCTAGATCAAGGATTTGCATCCCTGTTTTAAAAATAATAGATAAATGTTATGCTCAATGAAGTTCTTTAGAAGTTGCTATTTCTATCACCTAAATATAAATCATACTTATTTTACAGTTGTTAGCTGTTGACTTTTCACTTGGGAGTATCACTGCTGCCTTTGGTTGGACTTTGATTTAACTCTCAGCTTTAACTGCACAAGATTAGATTTACCATCTCCAGGTGTTTAAAATAATATAGCTGGTCACAGATGGTTACAGGACAAACTCAGTACTGAAAAGGAATTTTCAATTGTATATGTTTAAATGAACTCTGTTTATTAAATCAAAGACAGGTGTCCATAAAGGATAAACTTTTCTGCTGTCTAAGAAAATGTAAATCCAGCTTTAAGCTTTTTGTAGAAATAGACCAAGTATAGAACATTTACACCAATACCCAACCCAGTGTAGAATTATCCCCAGTATTGGGACCAATGACAATAATAGAATGGGATCGGGTTGTCTCTGACAATAAATACCATGCAGTTGTCCAATAGGAGTGTTAAGTATAGTTGTCTACTTTGTAAGAAAGGTTTACAAATTGTGTGTATAAATAAACTTTACTTTAAGTGGATATGTATGTGATCATTTTATTCGGAGCAGAACTTGCAGTATTAACCGGACTGTGTGAAATGTACGGGCTATGTGTAAAACTGCACCATATGCAAGGAACCCAGCTCTTTAATTGATCTCCAATAATCTTACCCAACAGACTGGTCAGATAAACTTGCTGAATTATTACAGAATGGATAAAAAATATGCTGTCAGGGTTTGAGGATTTAAACACTATGTAACCAAGTTTGAAGCAAGGTGTGCGCATACTATCTAGAGCATAAGATGTATAAAAGAAAATCTATTTATGTTCCTTTAAAATGTACGTATGCCATGTAATCATTAAATTCTGAAAAAATAAATGTTACATGCATCTATATCACCATTTATGTGTTCTGGAACTAAAATCTTTTACAACTGTTTTTAGCTTTACTTAGTCTTTTTTTGTTTTTAATACATGGTTCATATTTTGACATAACCAGACAAATGAATAATGCTGCACTTTATGGAAAGGAAATGTTCATTTAAATGCTAAGCTGCTGCTCATTTACTGTCTGAAAGCTGCACAAAATGAAATTTTACTTTGCATACACTTTGTATATACAAAACAATAACAATTGTCTAAGAATAAATTCAAAAAGCTTTTTGTTGGCAACATTTAAAAACAACTTTCAAAATTAGATATTTTACTAATTTAACACAAAAAACAGTACACTGCAATCCACCCTAGATGCTCGTCTTCAGCTGTAAATGATAAATCAACCTTTTCCCCTAAAGCTGATACTCCGTCTGTTGTACTGTGAGGAACTCTGAATCTGGTTGACTGAACATGACAAACAGAAAATGTATCTTGGAGCCAAGTGTCTTGTTTATCCGAGTTTCACTGTGAAGTAAACCTGAGTGGCACCATTTGGTTATTAAATATAAACTTTTTTTTACAGGAGCATCTTCAAGGAGGCATTAAACTAGTGCAGGAAATTTTGACCTGATTTCTCACTTTAATCAGCCACTTTTTTTCTCATTGGTGCCTTGATTATATAAGGTATTCATCATGAATCATATGATTCATCATAACACGTCACCTCGCCTTAGTATCCAGTAAGGTTACACAGGCTTACATGTTTTTATATATTTTTGTTTCATGAAGGCTTCTTTATTCCACATGTGTGGATATTTTAAATTTAAATAATTTTGTCAGTAAGCAAGTATTACTATATCAGTTTAAAAGATTGTTTAATTTAACTTGCATTTTATTTCTATCTTTTTCTCAAATGTACAGATTGAGCAAATGAACATCTTGTGACTATAAAATGGAAACCAGATATTTAAATATTCTGCAAGAGATTTTTTTCACTATCTGATATTAAATTAGACTGTTTCCAGTTTTTCGTATTTTTGGATTACCTAAATAATTTCTTTTTTTTTTTTGTAAATGACAGAAGGATTAAAGAATATTTTTTGGAAATCTTTGTGTTTAGAAGCTTCCATAGACTCATTTTCATCTGTGTCAGATTAATTATAAAATAATAAACCTTATCATGAAATCTAGTTGTGTTTTTCTGTATTTATGCTTTTTCTGTTTGCTTTCCTGTTAAAAGGGTGACGACAACAATGTTGCGACACCATAATTCTTAATGGCAGTTATTGAGACAAAGTTATAATTGTAATTAAATATAATTCCATTAAGGAAATTACTTTTCTTTCTGAGGTCATTTCCTCTGTCCACATTAAAGATTGGGTATTTAGGACGTGCTTCCGTTGCTAAGTGGTTAGCACGTTCGACCCATGTAAGGAGGCGTAGTCCTTGACATGGTCTACCCGGCTTTAAATCTGACCTGTGGTCCTTTGCCGCATGCCTCTCCCCATTTCTTACCCGCTTTCCTGTCAGCCCAATGTACAAAGAACGAGTCACTAGTACTGTAAAAACCTCCAAATAAAAAATAAAAAAATGGGTATTATACTTGCATTTTGTTTAATCTCCCCCAGTTTTCACTCATATCCATGGGAATTTGAGCCATAGTTAAGAGCTTGCCTTAAACATGAGATATATTGAATTAACAGTACAGAAAAATAACAAATAGCTCACAGCAAACACATGTGTTCATCTTTGTTGAATCAGTATCTTTAACAATTAAAAGTTTGAAAATCAAAATTTAGGGCCACATAATGTTCCAAGCTGAATCACTATTTGTTAATGTTTTTGTTTATAGTTCTTTCTTTATTATTTATTATTTTTTTGAAGTGTTGAAGTTGTATACAATGTCTGAAATATTTTCTTTAACTTTCTAAAGAGTTTGTGTGTCATTTGTTTATTTGAAATGCTTGCTTTATATGTGTTGATAAAGCTAACTCTCTGTAGGAGACTAATAATTATGGATAGAGCTATAGGGATAAAGCTTTATTTTGTCCATCACACTGCTCCCCAGGGTTTTGTTTACATTCTTCCTTTTTTTGATTGAAGCTTAAAAGCGACTATCGTAACATTAGCAGCAGCTATAACCATATAACATCAACACACACATTCTCTGAAAGATAAATTTGCCTCCAAGTAGAGCCATGATAAGAGACGACGATGCCCATAAGATGATATGATAGCTTTACTAAAAATAAATGCATAAATAAAAAACCTCTCACTGAAGTGAAAGGCTAAATGTTTCTCTAATTTTCTCATTAAGTCTCGGAGCAAAGACGTAATCCATGTCAATTAAAAGCTCTAATCTAAAGAAGCTCCTCACTTTGCTTCAGTGCCAGCAACACTGACTGACAGCTGGCTGCATTAGTTCATCAACACTTTACTCTTTGCTTGTTATACTAAATTTATTTTCAGTTTACTGTTTTTTTCCCTCAGAGAAGTAGCAGTAGTAGCAATATTAAAATATCTCATTTGATATATTGGTTATTTATTATTAACTAAAAAGTACACATATTAATATATTGTTCTCTCAACACGCATCAGAATGCTGCAGATTAGTATACAGTGTTTTTTGGATATGTGATCAAATAAATGAATCAGTGATTCATTTCATTAACTCATATCAAGCGCCTGAATAATTAAACTTCAAGTTGTATTTTGAGGTGCTGATGATACCATATTAATATTTTCTAGTATTTTTGGCAGTTAACACTAGGGGTGTAAATCACATCCATGATGGCGATTCGATTCAGTATCGATTTCCTGACCCAACGATTCGATTATTTTCTATACTCAAGAATAGACCACACTTCGATTCGATTAATCGATTAATTTAAAAAAAAAAATTTTTTTTTAGACCTTACAGGCTAAACAAAGTTTCAAGTTTTAAATAAATCAATGAAAGCTGTAATATCGTTATGCACTTTTTTTTTTTTTTTTTACAAACAACAGCAAATAACAGAAGTATAAAAGTTGCATCAAAAAATAATGCAAAAACACTGCAGAAAATCAGTGCAATGAGTGCAATTCAATACCGCGGCTCCAGGCATCCCCGCCCCCTTGAGAGACGCTCCGCTGCACCTCTCCCAAATTGTAGCTCACCGCAAACAGTGCCGCAGACAGGAGGCCAGCTTGTTTTGTTTTTATGACCGAAATTGCGAAAAAACAACTCGTGAAATTTGACCCGCTAGAAGAGCGAGGTGCACGAGAACGCTGGGACCCTTTTTCCACCTGGATCTCTTTCCTTTTTGGCCCCCGCCCCCTTTTCCTCGCCACCTCGGCCGTATCTAGACCCACAGTGTGTAGCACAGACTACGCTTCAATATTGAGCATAATTTAAAAATGTCTGTGTCAAGCTTACTGCAACAAACTGCTCTAAGAGTATAACCGGGAAGCGAGGTAGGAGGGCAAAATAGGTTTAGCGCCACCGCAGCACGGGAGGGAGAATTACGCCCAGGAGCAAATGGATAAAAATAGTGTCGATGCATCGGATCGTCGGCTGTTGGATCGATGCATCGATACAAAACGATTATTATTTACACCCCTAATTAACACAGATGATACCTGTTATAATTCCAAGGACGTTTTATCAAAAAAGCGCCGCCAGTCAGAGGACTGTAGGGCCACTTAGGGGCTGAGGGAGAAAACTGGAATGACTTATACAACTAGTAGGAAAACACAGTGGCTCTGCTATGGACAGCTGCTGAAGTTTTCATGGAATGAGATATAGCTATGCCTGCCCATTAGGTCATAGTTTTTTGCTTCAACCCCCATAAGGATGGTGTTGGCTTACATAAAGGTATAGTGGAGGAAGTTCTTTTTCCGGGTGGATCATCAAAATAAGTGGTCCTCCTAATTGTAATAATTCTGGTGACATAAGGCCGTCCGATGTGCTTGTCCCCATTTTCAATTACTGTTGGGGAGTCTGACAGTGGAAAAATTGCAAATCTTCTTTTGGACAGTAAGCTTGTATGAGAGATGCAGACAGCAACTATTAAAAACAAGTTGCACAAGGAAGAATTGGCTTTTGCATGCTCTCGCAGGCTTTTAATATGTGTTCCCTCTCACGACCAGGTACAGGGTTGTTGTGTGCATTTAATTTTTTCACAGGGGAGAGGGCGGGGCCTTTTTAACAATTCTCAAAAATCCTCCACTATACCTTTTAAGTTTCTTATTGATCCTGAGCTGCTTTGGGTGAAACAGGTCAGACGGTATCAAGGGAAGTTGGGGCACTCTATGGTGTCTCTTGGAACATTTTTGAGAAATACACTATATTGCCTAAAGTATTTGCTCACCCATCCAAATTATTGGAATCAGGTGTTCCAATCACTTCCATGGCCACAGGTGTATAAATTCAAGCACCTAGGCATGCAGACTGTTTTTACAAACATTTGTGAAAGAATGGGTCGCTCTCAGGAGCTCAGTGAATTCCAGCGTGGAACTGTGATAGGATGCCACCTGTGCAACAAATCCAGTCGTGAAATTTCCTCGCTCCTAAATATTCCACAGTCAACTGTCAGCTGTATTATAAGAAAATGGAAGTGTTTGGGAACGACAGCAACTCAGCCACGAAGTGGTAGGCCACGTAAACTGACGGAGCGGGGTCAGCGGATGCTGACGCGCATAGTGCGAAGAGGTCGCCAACTTTCTGCAGAGTCAATCACTACAGACCTCCAAACTTCATGTGGCCTTCAGATTAGCTCAAGAGCAGTGCGCAGAGAGCTTCATGGAATGGGTTTCCATGGTCGAGCAGCTGCATCCAAGCCATACATCACCAAGTGCAATGCAAAGCGTCGGATGCGGTGGTGTAAAGCACGCCGCCACTGGACTCTAGAGCAGTGGAGACGCGTTCTCTGGAGTGACGAATCGCGCTTCTCCATCTGGCAATCTGATGGACGGGTCTGGGTTTGGCGGTTGCCAGGAGAACGGTACTTGTCTGACTGCATTGTGCCAAGTGTAAAGTTTGGTGGAGGGGGGATTATGGTGTGGGGTTGTTTTTCAGGAGCTGGGCTTGGCCCCTTAGTTCCAGTGAAAGGAACTCTGAATGCTTCAGCATACCAAGACATTTTGGACAATTCCATGCTCCCAACTTTGTGGGAACAGTTTGGAGCTGGCCCCTTCCTCTTCCAACATGACTGTGCACCAGTGCACAAAGCAAGGTCCATAAAGACATGGATGACAGAGTCTGGTGTGGATGAACTTGACTGGCCTGCACAGAGTCCTGACCTCAACCCGATAGAACACCTTTGGGATGAATTAGAGCGGAGACTGAGAGCCAGGCCTTCTCGTCCAACATCAGTGTGCGACCTCACAAATGCGCTTCTGGAAGAATGGTCAAAAATTCCCATAAACACACTCCTAAACCTTGTGGACAGCCTTCCCAGAAGAGTTGAAGCTGTTCTAGCTGCAAAGGGTGGACCGACGTCATATTGAACCCTATGGATTAGGAACGGGATGTCACTTAAGCTCATATGTGAGTCAAGGCAGGTGAGCAAATACTTTTGGCAATATAGTGTATGTGTTTTTATTTTGTTTCTGTCATTGTAAGATTTACTTGGTTGTTTAGTGAACAAAACCACCGTGAGCAACTGCTAACAGCCGTACCTACTGCATCCCCTACGAGAGAGAGAAATTAGCCATTGAGCCAGACATGGAAAGATAGTTATTAAGAACCTGGTGATGTCACTCCCCGCTCTTCCACTTCCAGCTCCACGTGCCGAGATGTTGTTGAGATCAGAGAAATTAAAAAAATATTCAGTAAACATCTGAAGGCTGATGTGGAGCTGAAATCGTAGATTGCTGCTGTTTCAGATGATAATTCAAAGCTAATTGTTGTTAGCTTCAATATTACTGAAGCAGAGGCTAACTTCATGGTGACAACCTGGCACTGTATTCTGTATTAGGTGTTTTATAGGTTTGTGGTTTAAAATGAAAGTTTTTAGAGCAATTTATACTGTGTTTTATTTATTAAGGTGGCGGGTTTTCGCATTGTTTTTGTGCTGAACACATGCGGATTATACAACCTTGGCAGGGAAGGACGGGTGGAGTTGTTGGCAATATCTTTAAGAATATAGTAGATAATTTCTTGTTAGAGCAGTAGAGGATTTATTTGAAAATCGTGTTCAATTAAAATATTAAATACTTATTTATAAACTAATAACTGGTATACTGTCTGCACCAGAGGCGTAGCAAATCGTGTTTCCTCACTGTGTGTTTTCTACTGGGGCTGCTGCTGCTGATGATGCCCGGCATCCTGTCCGGTCTGGATGTTTCTGACCTGGAAGCTGTGATGCCTCCATACTGAGCTTGAACTGGCTGATGGTTCCTCCACACAAACCATTTCCACACTAGATGTTCTGGAACAACCACAAATGTTTCCATCATAGAACGCTGAGCTTCTATCACCTCATGGAGATTGGAACAGCTATTTATCAGAGTTCTGCCATGGTGCTAATAGATGTAGGATATTTGTGGTAAAGTAAGCTTGTTTGATTCATAATAACTCAGAACCACCTAGTATGTCCTGCTGCAGGATTTGAATCCAAAAATACATGAAATCAGTATCCCATCATCTACACTTTAAATTGTGATGATAAATTTTGGAGAACTTTATTAACATTTTAGATCATCAAAGTGCATATTTACTTTGAGTGTTAACTAATTGCTTTGAGCAGTAGCTGGAGTATAACTGTTACTATTGTGTAGAATTAACTATAACTACTTACTTTTTACAGCAATTTACCAACACTTATTGTAAACCAAGTGTGAAAACGGAGCCGTTTTCCCCCTCTGTTCCCAAAGTATAACCGCCGTCTATCACACACAGCGTCGCATCCTTCACTACATTTCCCAGCATGCACCACAGACCGGCCGTCATGGGGGCGGCAGTTCCAAACATTTCACCCGATTATTTACACTAGTTCTGAAATTACAACGTCACCTTTCATTTAACATTTTTCTTACTCACCAGCGTAGCGAACTCTGAAAGTATCCACTGCGTCAGCATCAGTATACATTCCGTAGTCGGCAATAAAACTTCCCAGTCAAATTACACTTTCTCTTCCCTTAGTCCGTCAGAATACTGGTCCGTGTGGAAACACGTACCGCATCGGAGCAGGTCTCTTATCCATTGTCCCAGGGCATTTGAAAAGACTACAGGTGCTGGTCATAAAATTAGAATATCATGAAAAAGTAGATTGATTTCAGTAATTCCATTTAAAAAGTGAAACTTGTATATTATATTCATACATTACATACAAACTCATATATTTCAGATGTTTATTTTGTTTAATTTTGATGATTACAAATGACAACAAATGAAAATCTCAAATTCATCATATCAGAAAATTAGAATATTACTGAAGACCAATAAAAACAAAGGATTTATAGAAATGTTGGCCAACTGAAAAGTATGAACATGAAAAGTATGAGCATGTACAGCACTCAGTATTTAGTTGGGCCTCCTTTGGCCTGTATTACTGCAGCAATGCGGCGTGGCATGGAGTCGATCAGTCTGTGGCACTGCTCAGGTGTTATGATAGCCCAGGTTGCTCTAATAGTGGCTTTTAGCTCTTCTGAATTGTTGGGTCTGGTGTATTGCATCTTCTTCTTCACAATACCCCATAGATTTTCTATGGGGTTAAGGTCAGGAGAGTTTGCTGGCCAATTAAGAACAGGGATACCATGGTCCTTCAACCAGGTACTGGTAGCTTTGGCACTGTGTGCAGGTGCCAAGTCCTGTTGGAAAATGAAATCTGCATCTCCAAAAAGTTGGTCAGCTGCAGGAAGCATGAAGTGCTCTAAAACTTCCTGGTATGTGGCTGCGTTGACCCTGGACCTCAGAAAACACAATGGACCAACACCAGCAGATGACATGGCACCCCAAACCATCACTGACTGTGGAAACTTTACACTGGACTTCAAGCAACGTGGATGAAGTGCCTCTCTTCTTTTCCTCCAGACTCTGGGACCTTGATTTCCAAAGGAAATGCAAAATTTACTTTCATCAGAGAACATGACTTTGGACCACTCACCAGCAGTCCAGTCCTGTTTCTCTTTAGCCCAGGCAAGACGCTTCTGACGCTGTCTGTGGTTCAAGAGTGGCTTGACACAAGGAATGCGACAGCAGAAACCCATGTCTTTCATACGTCTGTGTGTGGTGGTTCTTGAAGCACTCACTCCAGCTGCAGTCCACTCTTTGTGAATCTCCCCCACATTTTTGAATGGGTTTTGTTTCACAATCCTCTCCAGGGTGCGGTTATCTCTCTTGCTTGTACACTTTTTTCGACCACATCTTTTCCTTCCCTTCGCCTCTCTATTAATGTGCTTGGACACTGAGCTCTGTGAACAGCCAGCCTCTTTAGCGATGACCTTTTGTGTCTTGCCCTCCTTGTGCAAGGTGTCGATAGTCGTCTTTTGGACAACTGTCAAGTCAGCAGTCTTCCCCATGATTGTGTAGCCTATAGAACTAGACTGAAAGACCATTTAAAGGCTTTTGCAGGTGGTTTGAGTTAATTAGCTGATTAGAGTGTGGCACCAGGGGCCATCAATTTTGAACCTTTTCACAATATTCTAATTTTCTGATATGATGAATTTGAGATTTTCATTTGTTGTCATTTGTAATCATCAAAATTAAACAAAATATCTGAAATATATGAGTTTGTATGTAATGTATGAATATAATATACAAGTTTCACTTTTTAAATGGAATTACTGAAATCAATCTACTTTTTCATGATATTCTAATTTTATGACCAGCACCTGTATTAAGGGGCAGGGGTGTTAAAGCTGAAGTCTGTAAGTTTTTAAAAATCACTTTTTTGTCATATTGGCTAAAACTGTCCCTATGCCCAGACAGCAGTACATGTGATATGTAACCTGTGAAAAAAACTGCTTCAATTGGTACCGCCTACTGCCTGTATTTCAATCTGGAAAGAATAATTCGGGACGAGTCAAAACAACCAATCACAGCCAGAGGAGCGTCTGATGGAGTGTCAATCACAGCTCACACACGCTGAATCCCAACCCCCCCCCCCCCCTCTGCTTCACTCATGGGGCATGAGTGAAGCAGAGAGGGTGGGGGAGTGACGTGAAACCTGTTTTTCTTCAAATTTTCAGTCGAAGTCTGCTCTCTCCTCAATGTTACAGACTGCAGCTTTAAGTGGGATTTCAGTGTGTGTAATAATTGTTTGCATGGTAATAAGTAGGTGAAATGGTAATGTTTGTATGGTTAAATTATTTCATAAATATGTATGTTTTTGTATGAATGATGATATTGTCTGTATTTATTTTTCTATAATGTTAACTGTGGTTTATTTGGAATTTGCCTTCCTGTTTAGTTGGGCTGTCCCAATTGGCTGATTATTGGTGGGTCTATTTAAGGGGCATACTCACAATGTCTTGGGAAGGGCTGCTTGGAGGGCTGGATGGAGAAACTGCTTTGGAAGGTCTGCTTTAAAAAACTATATTTAATGTCAGCTTGCTGTGAGGCTGTCAGTTTTTTTTTTGTATTGCCTGCAAGGGCCGGTTTTGTTTTCTTTATTTGAAAGTATTTTGTTTGTTTTTTTTTTTTTTTTTGTCTTCACCATCGCCAGTAAATAAATTGCTACACGCTTTTTAACTGGAATTTTGTCGTCCGCTGGTTCTTACCATTTAATTTTTTTGCAAGTCATCTGCTTACTCCTCCTCTGACGTGAGACGGGAGCTGGCGAGCCGTTTTTCTCACACAAAGCATATTCTTTTTATCCATCTGGTTGTAACAGCACTGGCTTCTGAAACTGTGGATCTTTGGCTCTAAAATACACAGTTCCCCCAAAGTAGAACAAAAATGGCTGCAAACCATAGTTTTTGGATCTTATGTTTAGAATGTCTGCATTGTTTTAGGGGATCATTTCAGACAAAAATAATTTTTTCCCTTCCAGATGCAAAGTATGATATGAATCCATGAGAGAAAATAAATGCTTTTATTATAAAGACAAACCTGGAAAAACACTCATGGCATTTTGGGGGTCATAACTCTGATCCAGACACCTGGGCCAGCTATCATGACTAAAGACTTGACAGGGATTGTTTTCTTGTTTTGTAGACAAGCTAATGAAGAATACCAGGTCCTGGCTAACTCCTGGCGTTATTCATCCGCCTTTTCCAACAAACTTTTCTTCACGGTTGTGGACTATGATGAGGGAGCTGATGTTTTCCAACAGGTATGCAGTTTGTTTTTGAAACATAACAGTTGAATGCAACCAAAATGATCATTTAAGTTTTTATTTTACATTAATAAATATGTTTTTATGCTAATACCATCCTTTTTATTGGAAACCAGTGACATGTTTTGTTTTGACCCTATTATTTACTCTTTCTTTTTTGTAAGCTTCCATTTTTTTTTAAATAAACAAATATTTGCTTGACAGATGATGATTTTTCTAGTACAGATAAATCAGACTTAAGCATTTTTTTGTGTTCTTATTATCTTTTTATTTATATTTCTTTCTCATAAATGCGAACCTCTTTACATATTGAACTTTATTCTTTAAAACAACATCAAAAAATAATCTTTTCTATTTTCTTTGCTGATTCCTCACACTTATACCGAATGTTTATATTCATGGGAAGATGGTGAATAGTACTCTTCCAATTTTTATTTGACTTGTTTTTCTGCCAGGATTGTTTTTATTTGTTTAAATAAAAAATGTCCAGATTTTCCCTTGGGATGACCACTGTTCATGTTCTGTCCAAGGCACCTGTTGGGGGCTGACAGAATAATAAAATTGTCTGGTTTTCTTAAATTGACTGGAGCCAAGGCAAAGAGTTTCTTTTGCTCTCCTTAGTGTGACGTCATCTCTGAACCGCTGTACTCTATATGAAGGGTTCTTCATAGAGTTAATAGCCTGCAGCTGCTGTTACAAGATGTCAAAGAACAACTGTACCTTTATAGATAAACATGTATTAAAGGCATAAAAAAAAAAGTATTTTCAAACTCACCAAGGAACACAGTTCCTCAGCATAATCACAGATGCAAGTTTAAAAATTTACAAAATAAGTAACCCAGAAATCTAAAATAAACTACCGCAAAAAATGCAAATAATGCTTGACTTTAGTATTGATACCATGGCAAGTTAGTTCTATATCCAGAAAAAAGTATTTAGTATCGATACTTTCCGGGGTATCGGTGTTTTTGATGACCTTAGCAAATAAAACCTTTAAGATAGGTTGGGATTTCAGTAAGCATATATAGATTATAAAGGCTAGTTATGGGAACATGTCAAATACTCAGAAATATCTTGAGAAGTTCATAAGCTTCAGCTATGATTATGTATTTTTCAGGCACCAGTTGCCTTTATTTAACAGTCTGCTGATGGGAAATAGGATTGAAAAAGAGAGAAGACATGCGGTAAAGGTCCACAGGCCAAGACTTAAAGACTAATGACGCACGGTGATTTATTGCAAAGATTTATTTAAGATAATGAAAAGAGGAAAAAGATAGTTTAATTAAAGTTTTCCTGCAGATAGCTTTTGACAGTCTCCATTTGGACGCTAAGCCAAATATGCTAATTGCTAACAAAGCTGGCTGTTCAGATCGCTGTATCCGAGCATATTAATGGATAGTTGGCTCAAAGTAAATGTGTGATACATAAAAAAAGCTTAAGTAAAAAGGGCAGCCACAGACTGGAGAAAAATATGCAGCAACATTAATTTAGAGGAAATTCAGAAGATATGAACTGTGGCCAAAGTTGGTGCTTCACAACCCACTATTCACCGATGTATATTACTACAGTTAAACAACTCTGATCAAAAGAATAAATCAGAGGCTTCTTATTTGGGCTAAAGAGGAAAAAGATTTCAGCAAAAAAATAAAGATTTAAAGAGCCTCCTCTGCTGAAAGGACTTTTTATTTGGCTTATCTAAAATGATCTATTAATTTTAGATAGCTCACTGATCAATCTATTATCTGAAACATAATTTTAGCTACTTAAATTTACCTTTCCATTGTATTTTACCTTCTTGAGATGCATCACCATGTAAGGAGAAAAAAAGCTCCACGTATGAGTCTTAAATGTTGCCCTGACACTTATACTGAGACCTGTTAAATGTAGTTTTTATAAATGTTACTGCGTTGAAACGCTAACTGAACAACCCTTCATTTTTTTATACCGCTGCTGGTTCTTATCCTTCCAGTTCTCTCTTCTTTAATTTTCCAGCCTGCTTCATAATTGGTTCTTGTACTGTGCTCTCCGTCCTTGACTCTGTGACAAACAAGCTGAAAGGCCGACTTTAAAATATCGCAACACTTATTCTTCTGGTACGTGTCAAGACAGAGAAATATCTGGGCTGTAGTGGGGCTTGACCATGAGTTGACATAGATAGTCTGAGATTTCTTTAGGGGAAAGCTGGATTATCTAGATGGCATGGATAAGACTTTGACTGCTTTGTCCTATTGCCAGCATGAAAAAAAACACTGATGCAAATTCATCTTATAGCTGATAGCAGCACTTTAGTTTTACCTGCATAATGCCGCTGATACAGAACAGGAAGCAGTTGCATCTCTTCACTGACGGGAAGAATATGTATACAGAGGCTGCTTTTCCACATCTGATTTTTTATTACTTTTACGTTGTAATGAATAAGCATTAATTTCCTAGGCCATATTAAGCCATTTAGCAGGTTGATCTTTTAAATGTATAAACATATCTAAATTACTATTTCAAACAATGCACTGCACAGATAATTGAATTGAAATCGAGAGACAAATACTTATTTGTTGCCAGTTGATTTATCAAAATACTGTATTGATCTATTGGTGTCATGCTAGCTAGGTTTTGTCAAATTATAATTTATATTTTGTGCTTATTTCTTTGTTTTTCAGTTGAATATGAATAGCGCCCCAACTTTCATGCATTTCCCTGCAAAAGGAAAACCAAAGAGGGCTGACACATTTGATCTGCAGAGGATTGGCTTCGCCTCAGAGCAGCTGGCCAAGTGGATTGCTGACCGCACGGATGTTCAGGTAGGACCTAATCAAACTCTGTTTACAAGAACCCATCCTCTAATTTAAAAGGATTTTTTGAGATCCATTGTTTTTGTTCTTATTCATACATTTACAAGTCTCCTGTTTCCATGAGCTTTACTATGCAAGGTTACATTGATGCTTTTTCATTGCCTTCAGGGTCAAAGCAATGCAGGCAATATTTCCTCTTTTAATGGTTCACTGTCAGCTCTAATAATAAGCCCAGATGGGAGGTCTGGTAGGAAGGAGAATTTCACTTGCATCAAACATGCCTTTTTAATTGTACCTTCATTTATACAGAATCCAGAACAGCCTTGACACTTGCTATCACTTAGGGGTTTAAAGTCACAATAGAATTTTATATTTTTCATACAATCATGAAAAAAATTATAATGCGTGTCATATGGTTGGGCAAGATATCGCTGCTTAAAACCATCAAGATTTTTGCGAAAAAAGAGATGGTCTACACTGCTATTTTCTTCTCCAGCTGTCCATGCTAAACTTCACACTGTCCTGCCCTCTTCCTCTCTGAACACTAATCAAACCCTCCACCACCACCTCTCTCATTCTGTTTGAGGATCATTGTTAAATATTCACCAATACCATATGGTTGGGCCATTTCTGTTGTACATCTGCAGCTGCTAATAAACGTGATCATATTATATTTGGTGCAACACTTTAATTTATCTGTGTCTTTTATTATTACATTAAGGAAAATAAAAATGATATATAAAATATTTTGATGCAGTTTAAAGATAACTTGGTATTATTTTGGCCATTATCAGCTATTTGATGTCTGCTATGCTTTTCTTGATTGATTCAGATTTAGGTGATATGTTAAAAGGCACTAAAATGGTTATAGAGTGGTCAAAAGCACTTTAAAGAGCCTTGTTTGCTGATCAAAAAAGATTTAGAAGTTCAAGTAGACTTCTGCATTTCTTTTCTGATGGCAGGTTAAGTTCCAAATCCCCGCCTTTATTTATTTTTATGTTTTTATTATTGTATTACTTGTCAGATGTTATGCTGAACTTAGCTTTTTTAGAAAAAGTCAGTGGGATGTGCAGAGGGAAGTGGGCTGCCATTCGGCTGGCGTTAGACTGGAAAGGGCCATTTTGAACAGCTGCCACTGTATACCATAATTTCAACCATATTCCTTTTCTTACTCTCCTGTGTGTCCCAAGGACAGGTTACAGGTCTTTCTCTAACTGATAAACACTGACTGGTCTACTCGGCATATTAGTTTCTGTCTTAGAGCGTCCTACAGGCATCAGGCAGTAAATCAGAAAAGGGGTGTCTGCACGGCTCTAAAGGGTATTAAAAGGTTGTAAATTAAATAACCAGAAGTTGAGACCATAGAAAAGAATTTAAAAGTAATAAGTGTGACCTAATAGTGTTACTTTCTTCAGCAATGGCCCTGTTTTTCCCCCTTTTTTGTTAAAGGCCTGTCTTTTAAAAAATACATGACTTTATCTTGCCTACATTATAGCTTTTACTCTGTGAGAGGGACCTGAAACTTCAGTGATGTGATGACATCGGTCAGTGCCTATTTATGGTCAAACAACCGAAAAAAAAAAAAAAAAAGAATATATATATATATATGTAGCTCAGTCAGTCTGTGCTCTAACCATAGCCTTTCTATGCTCTGACTGAACAGCCCAGCAGGACTGCTGTCAACTTGTCATGGGAATGTGTAAGTTTTGGACATCTGGTTAGAGGATGTCAGTTTCAACGACAGGTGAAGTCCTAGTTTATATATGAAATGCTCTGGGGTCTCATTAAATGAAGCTTGCATATTCACAAAATGGAGCCTGAAAATTGTGTACGCCAAATTCCACGTAAAGGTTGGGATTTACAAAAACCAAACTTGGAGAGAAAATGCGTCCCTCCTGCAAACTCTGACCCATCAGTACAGGTACCCATACTGAGGTTTTGTTTGGGTCAGCTTCTTTTTTTTTTTTTCTTTTTTTATACATTGAATAACTTCTTTACAAATCTTACTTGGATGCCAGTTTTTACAGACTAAACAGGGCTAATTAGGAAAAAGCAGACAAGCTCCTTTCACTCCCTCCTTCCTTTATTTCTGTTATGGACATACAACAGTTGGGGTGGCTGGTCATTCTGTATAGCTCATAAAATGGAGCGAGAGACACAGTCAAGAGTAATGAAGAAGTAGAGAGGAGGTTAAAAAGAGGATAAAAAGAATGAATATGTCTGCAAATTGCTTTAAAATAATGGGGAGCAGGTAGGACCTAAACAATGAAATTTGGAAACCCTAACATAGCCTATTCAGCATAACAAAGATTAATTCCAGCTTAAGAAACCTAAGGAGGTCAAAACTGACTTAATGAATCAAATGAAAAACAAAATTTTCACAAACAATAATGTACATTTTTCAATATAGCTAAATAACAGATTTCTTTAATATTTCTTTTCCTATCCATTATCTACTGTAAATGTTGTTTTTGGAAGTTTATGTTATTAAAACAATTATTATAACAAGTTTTTTCTTTTCTTCCCATATTGATTTTGAAATCATGTTACTTATTTGTATTTTTCTTGTTTCATTACTGACATTTCCTAACTGAAATTCCAGAATCAGCAGATAGCTCTCCGTCTGATTCCATCATTTTAAACATTAAATCAGTCGTTACGAGCAAACACTTCCTGAGTAATGAGTTGCCATTTTACCAATTACTTTTTTACCCTGTGTTCTCTGTGTTTTTTTTTCTTCTGCTTCAGTAATAAACTGTTAAAGTAGTACAACTCTTATTTGAGTAAAACACTGGGCTATTCTACCCACCTCTGACTGATACACCCCTATTTTCTGAGTCACTTATTTTGTTTTCACCAAAACAATTTTTCCATTAATTGAAATGTTTGATTCAACAATCTGTTTTTGTATTTGGTACCACTGTGGTTATTTTCTCATTTGCTGTGACTGATTTGTTGATTTCCTACATTTCTCCTAGATCCGTGTCTTCCGTCCTCCAAATTATTCTGGGACTATTGCTTTGGCTCTTTTGGTGTCCCTGGTTGGAGGTTTACTGTATCTGAGAAGGAACAACTTGGAATTCATATACAACAAGACTGGATGGGCCATGGCTGCATTGGTATGATAGTAACATGCACACACACTACCTTGAGGTGTAAAACAAATACTTTTTTGATTGCGCAATATTTTCTAATT
Source organism: Cyprinodon tularosa (assembly GCF_016077235.1). Lineage (NCBI taxonomy): Eukaryota > Metazoa > Chordata > Actinopteri > Cyprinodontiformes > Cyprinodontidae > Cyprinodon > Cyprinodon tularosa. The sequence continues at coordinate 1,189,137 of NW_024038844.1, read as the reverse complement.
TTTGTTAGATAAATGTTGGTTTTGTTTTATCGTCAGGTTACTGCTTAGTTTGGTTTTGATAGATGCAGAACCCATACTAACATAATATACAGTAAGCTTCCTGGTGTAAGGTTAATCAAAGCATATTAATCTGGAAAGCATCCTGTAGAAAGTGTTCACAAAACTGAGGGATTATTACAATTAGTTAATAAGATAAGTATTAATAAGTGTTAAGTACAATTCTTCGAGCTGATAAAGTACCTGCCTCCCATGTCGAGTTTTTAGTGAGTCCCAGCAGCTGTAGCCGGTGAAAACATTTCACATTCTTGATTTGTATCACAGAGTTAACCGATACATCAAAATCTTTAAAATCAGGTCAGGAGGAACGCAAAACTAGGTTCCCATCCACTAAAATAAAAATTGTGTTTTTCATTTTATCTTTTAAAGTAGTGGATAGTTTTCCAGGCTAAAACCGACACAGCCATGTTTGTTTTGCTTCAGCCTTCTGCCTCAGGTTGACGAGACACGTCCCTGCATTTCAGTGGTCCGAAACATTTCTGTATTGAAGCCGAACACATCTGTTGGCTTCTGGCAAAGATGCATTTTAAGGAGTATGTGAATTCACAAATCTCATGACAATTCATCTTTTTTTGCAAGGTAGTTATTTTGCATCCAAAACCATAAAGAGTGGTTTGATAGTGGTTATAGAGATGTAAACAAATAACTGACTAATTTTTTAGTGGTAAATTAATAGTTTATTAGATTCAAATCGGTTCCATCTGATCTTTTGATGATTTTTGCCTAAAAGGAAAGTTTTCCATGGTGTTATGTTACCACCGTCGACTAGAGAGCACCACTGTCCATTCTTAGGATCCTCACTGTTATTCGCACGATAACAAAGCCAGAGCGGAGATAGGAGTACTAAAGCAGAAGCATGAATGTGTGGTCCAGTATTATTTACACCATTTACCAGCGACAAGGATAAAGAGTGAAAATGATGCTGTTTTATTTGTAAAAATAAACACTCAATAAAGTCTTTACGTTATCACCTAAATAGTGCCCACTACACAAAGCAATGTCAACTCCTCAGTGCTTGAAAACCAAGGATGTAATGATAAAAAAAAGGGAGGGCTTTACACATGATATTGTAAAATGTTAGAAGAAATGCTAGCAAAGCGCAGTAGATCGGGAAGGCTTTTGTGATTTATCACATTTCATAGAGTTGGGTTTTAACAGTCCTCTGGGAGCAACCAGAACAACCTGTTCAAAGGCAGTAGTGACAGAGTGCTGTCCCTCCCACCAGATTGTTGCTTTACACTAAAAACAGAGAGCTATATCACAGTAACTGTCCGCTTATTTAATTCTGAGTAAAAAATCGCCAACAATTCAAATTCCAAATTTCATACTTCACCTCAGACTTCAGCTCTCTGAACGTTTGTTTATGCTTGCTGTTTTTGTGCCTGTCTTTACAGTGTGTGGTGTTTGCAATGACATCTGGCCAGATGTGGAATCACATTCGAGGTCCTCCCTATGCCCACAAAAACCCTCAAAATGGACAAGTGGTATGACACAATGCTTTTCTCCTCATCCTCTTTTCATGTTTCTTCCTTAACCTTTCTTAAAAGCTTTCATCTCTTCCTCTTCTTTATTTTCATTAATCACTGCGATATTTTTATTATGCTTATTCTTATGTCTAATTTTGTTTAGTTTCCTTTTGTCTACTTTATTTTGAAGGCAAATGCTACTTACTGATAATGTGTGTAAATCCTCACATAGATGAGAATGGCTGGTCATCATTAAAGTTTGTTCACTCATGTGTTAAATTAAAATGAAAATCTGTGGAAAACTGAAGAAAATGATTACAAGCAGAGAAGTAGATAAAAGGGGGGTGGGGATGGATATTGATGGAGTAATGAGCAGGATGTGTGCGAAAAGATGAACCCTAACCAATAGAGTGCACAACTAAAAGGAGGTTGCTTTGTCTGGTCAGTGCCATCTCCACATTTTCATACACAGACGCACAAAAGCCGCTCCATTCTCAGCCATGGACAAGGTCAAAATGCAAGTGAGCTGTACACTTTCTGTGGACACACTTGATCAACTCCACACAGAAACTGAATAAATGGTAGTCACATCCAGCAGAGCTCAACACAAATACACAGCAGAGGCATGCACATAGCATACCCACAGACTCCCATGGAGTAATAAAAACACTTTTCTACCTCCTTCCTGCCTGCCTCTTTACTTTTTTCCATTCCAGCATTTTTTTTTCCTGGATCTCTGTAAAAGGCAGTCTATTTATCAGAGGATGTTGCCTCTGTCATTTTTCAAACTTTTTGATGATAGGTTACACAGTCCTTCAGTGCGGCTTTTAATTTAGCCTTCACCCGTTCTTCCCTTTCCTGTCATTTCCACCTCCAGCCAAGCCTGTCTGTTTGCTACTTTCCCTTAAACCAGTTTTGATCACACATATAGTCCCTTCTACAGTTCACAATTTTTATTAAGTGAATGTGACCATACTCTAAATCAACATTTGATCACTCAAGTGCAAATGTCTTATAAAGCTGTCATTTCATAAAGATAAAATGTATACGACTCTACAGTAGATTGTTTTAACACAGGTGAAATGGTTTTGTTGAAGCAAAACCACAAAATAAGAAAAGGGCCTTAAGATATTACAAATGTTCCATTTTAGGATATATTCATCAGTTTCCTAAATACACCATTGTGACAACTCCCACATGCGTATTATTTCATTTTTGCACTGAGTGCTGCATGTGCCCTCTATTCTTCCTCCCTCACCCTTCTTTCTGACTTTTATCTCTTTTCTGATTTTCTTAGTTTCCATTCCCAGTCCTTTTGCTTCTCTGGCTATTCTCGCATTATACAGCAGTTTTTAGACTAAAGTGTGTGTTTAGCTAATCGAAATAATTCTTGCTTGCCTGTCTGTCCTCTCTTATTTGAATACCATGCTCTTCTCTGCAGCTGACTGAGCAGGGTGATGATGGCAGCATTAAAGCTTAGTCAAGTTTTAAGAAATTAATTCAGTGCTGTGAAAAACTATAGCTAAAGGCGTATTTGTTACATGCATTCATCAGCAGGTTATTCAAAATTTCTTAACAGCATGCACACACATGTTTTTATATAAGTTTTCACCTGTGACAAATGTGAAATTGGGATTTAGAATGGCTTACAAAATACGGAAAGAAATCCGTACCTTTACATAATAGTGTAACTACAGTTGAATGTAAAATGTTGAATGTAATAAAATGAATAATTTTATTATACATCACTATAGAGGTTATTGTTTTAATTTAAAAGTTTTACCTATTAACCTTATGGCTTTATAATATTAATTTCTGTCGTGATGACAGAATTGGTATAGACATGATACATGCTAACTCCTTACAGTTGGCTATTCTTGATCTGATGAAGTAAATAAGTGGTTAGCTAAGCTACATCCTTTTACTTTTATTTTATCTATTTTCTGACAGTGAATGGCTTCAGCTCTGCTGGCAGAATTTAAAAGATGCTCATCTTCTCCTTTCTGTACTCCTCCTCCCTTGGCTTTTTTTTTTCTATAACTTTCCCGCACCCCTCCTCTAATCCCTTCATCTTCCCAGACAGTGTAATTCCTTTAAAATGATGAGCAAGCGAAGCCAGGTAGACTGTATTGAAAGGATTTGTCAACTGACAAATGGCACAACAAAGTAGATAAAACTACTCTGCGTCACACTGTGCAGCCATGGAAATACGGCTTGCTCATTTTTTGCTTAGACATTCACAAAATGGGACATGGAGAAGTTAGCTTTAACAAAGCTATACACAAATGTGACAGGCAAAAATTTGTTACACAGTCAGCACTTGCACACCCATGGAGGGAAACGGTTGTGTGCTCGCCGCCTGAACCTCAATAACTGACGCCACGAAATCTATTTCGTTCTGGATTGATATTTCTGCTTCCAGCAGATGTTACCTTTCCATCAAACTCTAAACTTATCTGCAACAAAGCATATTCATGGTCTAATTTGGCTGAAACCATTTTGTCTGGAGAAGGATCATTTGCAACCACATCTATAACATTCTATCCATCCTTTCTTATCTGAACTGCTGTGACTAAAAGCTGACCCAAACTGCTGCATTTCTGCTAAATATAGTCCTTGTTAAAAAGAATTTAAACCTCAAGAGTCGCAATTAAAAATAAAGTTGACTTTCCAGAGTAGATGGAGTGGACTTTACAGTGTAAATTGAGCTGTGGAGGTCTGTTTCAACACATTTGAATGTTAATATTAAAAGTCAGTTCAGCTTTTGATTATTGGAGTTAATATTAATGAGAACCAGATGGTAAAAACTGACCAGACTTAACCCCGTTTATTAAGTTTTCTGAAGAGATTAGGTGATAGTGATAGAAAATCACTACCTTGTTTGCATCTGGTCTACAAGAGGGGACAGAGTAGACTACCTACGGAGGAGGCTAAGGTCATTTGTGTTTGCATCATTATGCTGCAGATTTTCTATAAATCTATTATTTAAAGTCATCTCTTCTACCATTTGTTGGGTAGCAGCCTTAGACTTCAAAAGCTCAAGAAGCTAACCAAGAAAAGTGTCTCCGATCTCTGTATTCCTCCAGAATCGCTGGAGATGATTGTGCAAAAAGGAATCTTTGTAAAGGTATAGTGGAGGATTTTCACGAATTTTGAAAAGATCCTCCCTCTATTCTTTAAAAAAAAAAATGCACATGCACAAACAGGACACCCGCTCCTGAGAGGGAACGCTTATTAAACTCGTGCTAGAGCATGCAGCTGCCAATTTCTCCTCATGCATGCTCTGTTTAAAAGTTGCTGTTTGCATCACTCATACAAGCTTACTTTCCAAAAGAAGATTTGCTATTTTTCCACTATGGCAGACTCAACACCGGTGAGTGAAAATGGGGACGAGCACGTAGAACGGCCTTACGTAAACATATCACCAGAATGATTGACCAGTAGGAGGACTGTTATTTTGAAAAGCCACCCAGAAAAAGAAAATCCTCTACTACATCTTTAAGTGAAGAGTTTTATATACTCTGAGTATCTTCTTCATGAAATGTGTGTAGAATAACAGAGTGTTTTCAGTCAGAGGCTTTTCAGATCTAGAACATTACAGAATATCCTACCTGCCAACAGCCATCAACATCTACAGTTCTTTGAAGAAACTTGCATTAGTTGGATTGTAATTGTCCTTGGGATTAGTTGTTTTTGTTTTATTCAATATAATTATATCTAGTAAAAAAATAAAATAAGAGGAAATAACAGCAAAGATATTCTTACTTAAGAAAAACTGGTTTAAACTTAGACTAAGGGTGATTTCTCCTCTACTCTGTACTTAAGTGACTTAAAATGTGATGGCACCAGAAAAAAACTCATATTAACCCCCCATCCTAAAAAGTTAAATTTAGTCTAGAAACTTTGACACTTCTAGTGACAAGGCAGATGGAAAGAATACAGTGACTGGATCTTCTATTTGGGGAAATTGAACCGATTTTGACCAAACCCCTTTCGAGTTATGCAATAAGAAGGACTGGGTTGGACTGACTTCCATAGATGACATAATCAAAGACAGACAGTCTCACACATTACTTCACGTTAAAAAAAAATTTGGTAATTTATTATTAGGGCAGTATGTAAGGAGAATTCTGTCTAAACAGTGCTGGCAGGTCTACCAAGCTCATACTGAACATGGTGCGAGTGAATGTTGCAACCAGGCTTGCCCAACTATAGCTCTGGATGCAGAAACGGCACTCAAAATCACTCATTAATTAGTCTAGTCAGAGCAAACACTCCTAGATAGGTGTAGAAATGTCTTTAAAAAAAACTGATCGAAACTACAGTAGCTTCCAGTTTAACCCTATTTTATGGAGGCGTTCAATAGAAAAAAAGTTCACCTGGGTTAATTTTCTTTTGAATGAGTTGTACGGCAAAACCATGTTTCTATCACGTAAGGATGTCCAAAAGGCTAAAGGCTGTTTGGAAATGGCACCACAGTGCTTGGTTTCTTTCCTACCCACAATAGACTTCTTACTGTTAACCCACTGAAATGTGAAGCATATTAAGATGAGCTAGGGACTAAAGCTTGATGGATTCAGAAGCAGACAATGTTCTTCTCAGGACATTACCCAGGGAGGAGCCTCTTAGGAAACCCTGGAACCCTATTGGGGGTCCTCATATAGATCCCATGCCAGACCAAAACCAGAGGGACACCTCTTAATATCTGAACTTTCTGTAAGGGGTTATATGCTTCAAACATAGATATTAAGTTAGGTGTGCTCTGCTTTCCGAAACCAACCACCAGAGCGGGCAATAGAAGCAGGCTGTCTGCATCTTTCTTTCTCTGAGTTTTGCTGGAAAGACAGGGACCATAGAGACACAGCAGAGAATAAATGAAAACAGCTTTCTCCCTCCACAACGGTCAAAGACCCAGAGACCAGAATAGAAGCCACTACAGCTGGTGGATTTTCCCAAAGAAAGTATAGTGAGTTTGTCTCAGCCACGTTGCTCCTAGAAATCTATCTTTCTCTTTACATCAGAGCAGTGAAAGATAACGGTGTTGAGGTTGATAACAATGGGGAAGGTTTCTCTAGCTTAACAAGTTGGGTAGGCCTGTTTCATTTTGTTTGAATGCCTTTAAAAGTCCACCTGATTACAACAGGTTAGCTTGCAGCTATCGCTTGCTTACAGGAAAGAATCAACAGAACTGCAGATATCAGCGAGGGTAATAGTTTAGTTTGTAGCACATTTTAAGAAATTGTTATTTATATACCTTCTTGGTTTCCAGGTTTAGTTGGAAGAAATGGTATTCACAGATCAAAACGGAGAACGTATGAAGAATTAATACTGTTTCCATGTTTTCATTTAACCACACATTTTATTTGTCGAATAAGGCCAATGAATGCTGTGTAATTCTCTAGGCAAAGGTTAAACACAACACTAGCTGATAGCTGGGCCATACCACATAATCTGCATTTTAATAGGTTTAATTTTACTGCTACTTCCTATTTGCGCCTGCTGGGTTACACCGAACACATATTGCACAAGTGCACACTGACACATTTGCTTTATGGTAAGTAAGTGTAATGGGGAGTGGTGGCCTAGTGATTAGTGCATTGCACTTGAATCCCTGAGATCCTAAATTCGAGCCACACTCCCACAGACTGCCACTCTGGGTCCCTGAGCAAAGACCCTTAATGCCGCACAATGGCAGCCCACTATTCCCGTTTGTGTGGCGGGTTAAATGCAGGGAGAGAATTTCATTGCTCTGTACATGTGACAGTTTAAGGACAATAACAACCTGGGGGGGAAAAGTAATGTTAAGGATACAATGTTAATTCTTTATCAAATCTCACTAAACTGTCGACTGGTCTCTCCTATGTTAAATCTCCTTGTTTTGCAGCAGGCAAAATATATTTTTGTTTAATATGTTTAATATGTTCATGAATCCCTACATGGCACCATTCATTTTTGTAGTTCTTTTAGTGAGAAATGTACAGTTCAAGGCTTCATATTATTACGGTGGATGGTATTCTCTGTGTTCCATGGATGGGGTGTTCTTAGACTAATGCTTGCCCTGAATCTGGGCTTACTTATCTCACAGACGAGTCCACTGATTGACACCACCTCACTTCCTGAAGTAGGGTAAAAGGTGAACATTGTGAAAGATTTGCATTGTTTGCGTTCAGTGTGAACACTGAATTGCAGCCCTCCTGATAGAAATAATAAGCGACAGCTGTGGAGATGATCATCTGCCCATTACAATCCGGAAAAAAGACAAACCAGCAGCACATAACCACAGCATTGATATGTGGAAGTGATGAAATTAGTTTTTAGTTATTGTAATTTGGGGGCATGAGTATAAAAAGAACTGGGGCACCACAATAATTCTTTCAAGCCCATGTTTTTCAAGCAAAATAGCTTTTTTTATTATTATTTTTATTGTAATTTGGGGACATATGCATAATAGATAAAATCAGAAAAGAAAGAAACCAGAAAACTCTTGGAGAACCCCACATTTAAGTCTTTTTTTTTTTTTTTTTAGGGCAAAATTTATTTAAGTATTGTTATCTGAGGGTTTGAATCTAGCAGGTAAACTGACAAAGAAACGGGGAACCGGAGAATATTCACTTAACTCTTTAAGGCAAATTTATTTAAAGAAAAATGGATTTTTATTATTGTAATTTGGGATAGGAGTCTAATAGGTGAACGTAGGAAAGAAATTACAACTTGGGGAACTGGAGCACCCAGAGAGAATCTCTGCTTAATTATTTTAATTCCAGTTAAAATATTTTTTGAAACATTTGAAAAGTGAAGGGTTTTGCTGCTTAAAACTGCATTTCACCCTGAAGTGTAAAGGTCTTCTTCAACTTTGTATTTCTTAGAGCAATCTTTCAATTAAACCAGCCTCTAACCAGCACCTCAAGCATGATACATGCAATCAAGAAATCAAACTTAACAGTAAAACTAAGCCCTCGAAGGAAATGGAATGAATTTATTTTTGATGACTGACGTATGCTAAAAATACATAAAATCCAGACAGCTTTGACTAACTCCAGGGTAATTAAAGGGAAATCTTAAGTGTGTAAACACTGCATTGCATAAACATTCAGAAGATGATGAAATCATGAAATATAATCTGAATCTCTGTATTTATTCAGATTAAGTTAAGCTTTTGCTATCTCCCCACTTCCTGTTTATAAGAGGGCCACATAAAGGGCTTAAATTTAAGATCTACGATCAACTTTGTGATCGTAGATATTAACTGAGGGTATTATCCTTAACAATTTTGAAGACTGATGTCTTATATTCCCTATTATCCTAGATGTGTGAACAGCCAATTTAGATCACCTCTTGGTCTAAATCATGTACCTGATTCCACTCTGTCTCTTTTACACAGTATTTACCCTCTCTCCACTGTTTTTCTGCTTTGTTGATTTTTTTCCATTTATCCCCTTTCCTGTCTGAGTACCTCCTGACCTTTTTATCAGCCAAAATGCACACAAAGCACAGATTCAAACACACCGTATACACATACACCGCGGGGATGAAAAATTATTTGAATATGTTATTTTTTTCTAATGTTATTGGCCTGCACTGATTATATGTTCACATTACTTTGCTCTGCTTTTCCATAAAAGATAATCAACTGAAGGATGTGGAAGAGGGCAAATCTTCCTTAATGCTCAAATACCCTGAGTCAACTTTGTTGAGTTAGTTTTTAGGCGACTGAAGCAATTGTAATCTGTGTAGGCTAATATACGTCAGAGCTTATGTTATGCCTCTGTCAGTGTGTATTTTTCCTTTAAATGTGCCAGTGCACGTGGCGGCATTGACACAGTGTAGACTTCCTTGACAACCAGTTGTTAAATCATCTCTTTTGAGATGGCTGTAGCCTTACTCTTTTATAAGCTTTTTTTCTCAGACACATCAGGGCAACTGTCTAACCTCCATTAAATCTAGAAAAATTGGGGGGTTTTGTAGTTTTTAGATGAAAAAAATTACAAATATCAATGTCCTCAAAAGTACGATGGAGTATTAGGGCCAGGCTAGAGAATTTTGTATTTTTATTTTTTTCAGAGAATAAAGTCGTAATATTATGAGAACCTAGTCATAAAATTGCAAGAATAAAGTCGCAACAAGAGTAGTCATAAAATGACGAGAATAAAGTTATAAATCATGAGAATTAAGTCATACAATTACGAAAATAAAGTTGTAACATTACGAGAATAAAGTCCTAATATTGCGAGAATAAAGTTGTAATATTGCGAGAATAAAGTTGTAACATTGCGAGAATACAGTTGTAACATTGCGAGAATAAAGTCCCAATAGTACGAGAATAAAGTCCTAATATTACGAGAATAAAGTCGTAATATTGCAAGAATAAAGTCGTAATATTGCGAGAATAAAGTTGTAACATTGCGAGAATAAAGTTGTAACATTGCGAGAATAAAGTCCTAATATTACGAGAATAAAGTCCTAATAATGTGAGAATAAAGTCCTAACATTGCGAGAATAAAGTCCTAACATTACGAGAATAAAGTCCTAACATTACGAGAATAAAGTCCTAACATTACGAGAATAAAGTCCTAACATTACGAGAATAAAGTCCTAACATTACGAGAATAAAGTCCTAACATTACGAGAATAATGTCCTAACATTACGAGAATAAAGTCTCAACATTACGAGAATAAAGTCCTAACATTACGAGAATAAAGATGTAATATTGTGAAAGTAAAGTTATATTTTATAACAACTCTTACGAGAAGCACTTTCTTCCCTAAAATGAGGAATGTTGAGCATTATGTGTAGTTGTTCTTTGGCAACATTTTGACAAATAAGGAAATATTAAGTCTCTTGGCACCAGCATTAAATAGGGCAGTATGTTGAAGTGGACTCGGGTTGCTGTTTGGTGCTGGTCGGCCGTCATATGCTGGTTTGAGCTCAAAGCTTTCTCTCTGAAACTGGTTGTGGTATGATGATTCTTCTCATGATATTACGACTTTATTCTCAAGTGCAAGAGCCAAGCTGTTGGGGTTCACTGGGAGCTACAGATGTGTCATTTAAAATTTTGAAGAAACTTTTAATTAAGCATATTTGTTTATAGTTATTTTTAAACTTTTGTAGAATTTCTGTTATGTTCTTTTTTTATATACATTCACCACCACCACCTCCCTGCTCATTAACTTTGTTGTTCTAATCTAAAGAAAGCAAAAAGCAGCTCATCCATCAACTTAATTGGACTGGCTATTAACCCCAATTGTACCTCACATCCTTTGTATAGATAAATTTAATGCCTTTAACAGCTCCCAGCCAGTCTTACATAAAAAAGCAGCATGTAACAGTCTGCTTTGTTAAATTGTGACACTAAATGACATGTATATACAACATATTTGATCTATAATAAAAATATAATGTCCCGAAGGTTAATATTATTTTGTTTGTTTTTAAAATGTGTTTAGGTAATTATTGCCAAAGAGCTCAAAGGCAATACCCACAATTTACTAATCAGGATGGGGACAGGGGTTCCATTAATATTATTCAGGTGATATTTCTAGTAGTTTGGTTATCACTATACACCACCCAACTTGAAATAAGGTTTATTAGTAATTTTTAGAATTGTATAAATATAGACTCATTTATTATAGAGTAAGAGTATATCCACACCTGTTACTTTTGGTCCACTTTAAACAAACCAGAGTTAATTTTTTCCCCCTTTGTCTGGATCTTTAGCGCAGATGTGAATAAAGTTCAGCAAACCCATGGTCTGGACCAAAAGACTGGGCTTGGCTTAGACCCACTTTTTGAGATGATCTTGGTCTGCTTCCTACAGTAACATACATACTCTAGAGTAGTTTGCCTATTGTCTAAGTACAGACAAGCTTTGGTCTATACCCTACCACACACATAGCATATGTCTCTATGGACAGCAAGCCATCGTAATAGTGAACCTCATGTCAACATCATACCTGTTCTTCTGTGTATTGCTTAGCAACACTGCTGCCAGCATGCGTTGGATCTTGTTGGGTTTGTAGGATGCATTATCCAACACATCCCAAAGTTAGAAATTAAACATCTCAAAATCTACGTTGGATAGGCTTCTCTGGATACTCTGTGATTTTGCAGCTGCAATAATGGCACAGATATCCAAGACACACATGTTGCATGTTGATTTGTTAGAATAGTTTTCGTCCATTTCTGGCTCTGTGGTTCAGCCACTTCTTGTGAAGCTCCCCCATATTCTTTAATGGATTATGCTTGACAATCTTTCTAACACACCTTTTCCTTTTACTCTTTTTTTCTGCCTATTTTTAGATACAGGACTTTTTTTTTTTTTTTAGTAGCTTCACATCCTTGTAGAGGAAGTCTGTGACTTTTTGTGGCCATCTGTCTATTCAGCTGTCTTTCCCATAATTGTGTAGCCTAGTGTCCAAGACTAAGAGAGCATTTAGAGGATCAGAGGACTTTGTGTGTGTTTTGGCTTAATAAGCTAGTTTGGTTATTATACTATGATTTTTCAACATTTACGTTTTTCATACTTAAATATTGCCCTTCATATCTATTGTTTTGCTTTCTTACCAGGTTTGGTTGGTAAAATTGCAACGGAATTGTGTGTACTCACGATTAGTGAACATCAGCTTCACAGCTTTAAATCACTGGTGCTACAGTGATTTAAACTTATTTTGATATGATCAGGCAACACAATCATACATTCTTAACAAGCCAGCTTTCTCCTAATAGGGATAAGGGCCATTCTGAAAATGTAACTAATCTTCAGAGCTTTTAATGCATAATGAGTTGGAAACATGGTTTGTCTCCTGTGGCAGAACGGAAGGAGGATCGCTGAACAGTGTCAGTGTTTAACTCTGTGTGCTGGAAGTGTTTGGTTCATGTTTTAGTAGGTTTCTGCTCACTCGCTCAGCCCGTCTGGGCCCAGACAGTATTTTCTCACTTTGAGCATTAGTTTCATTGGCATGTTTCTGAATACCATTAAAAAAAATGTCCTCATCAGTATTGATACTGTACCCAGTATCTGAAAGCAATGAGGAACATATATGTTTAATTACTTACTTTGCAAGTTATCAGAACATTGTTATTCACATAAAGGGTTCTGACGTTCATGAGATAGCCGTTTAAACATTGATTACATGCATCTGTGGATTTCCAGCTAGGAAGCTCCTGCATTGTTTAGGCACTCCACATTTCATAATTTGCTGTAATAGTAAAGGCTGATTTATACTCAGAAACCAAGTCGTCAGCATATGTGTTGTAGTGAACGCAAATGTTTTCCCTCTTGCGGCGTGGAATAACATAGTGCAGACCACGCTTCAATATTGGGCATAAATCAAAAATATCTGCGACAAGTTCACTGCGACACACTGCTGCGGGAGTATGACCTGCCTTTAAGATATTGGAGGCAGGTTTCCTATGTTGTTCTGTTCTATTTCTTACATGGGTTGGTCCTGACTGCAGCCATTTTTTGGATGTAAAATTTGTCATACATAATGGTCAAGGCTAGCAGTATATTTAGTTTTGGTTTGTCGTTGCCTAGGGTATGTAATCATAGGAAAAAATCCCTGCATTGATTTAGGTTTTAGACAAATCTTTACGTTAGCAGATAACCCAGTGGCTGCCTTTGTCTCCACTCCGCCTGAGTGTTAAACTTTCAAACAGTCACACGTCCCTCAAGTGAACAAATTTGTGGCAAACAACAAACTTTATCAGCACTTTTAGGTGTCTATGTAGATACACTGAGACATGCACACTGTGTGATCTGCACACTAATGAATAAAACTGCTGCCTTCTAATTCATCAGAATAATTGGAACTGCCCTTCCCTGGTTTGAGGAATTTTTTATCCCAAAAGCAGCCTTTCTCTCTCTCTCTCTGTGTTTTCTTTCTGTTTTTGTGCTGAAAGGGCTATATACACAGATCTGAATTCTGAAATAAAATCTGTAGTGTTTCTAGTCCTCTGGATGTAGTGACATTGTCTGTCTACACTATCATAAAAAGTAGGTTTATTCCTCACACGCTTGTAAACGTTTTGGAATCTGTTATTAGGAAAACACTAATAGCCTAACACTTCTAAACAATTTGCAAGTAATCAGTGCACATTTTATACAACCGTAAATTAGTAAAATAGCGATTCCTTCAAAATAACACACAGTCTTTGATAAATAACCCAGGGGATAATCCCCCCCAGAGAAAATGCCCAAATTGCGCTCAATTATCCATTTTCCATATATGACTCACTATTGTTCCAATGTATCAGCTCTAAATGGAGAGCAGTTGTTAGATATGGTTTTATAACTCTTAAATACTGTTGACTAGAAGATCTACATAGAGTAGCACTTGATGGAAAAAAGAATCTTCTGAAGAAAAGCTGCTCTACATAGACAAGGACTAGACTATAAGAAAATTACCATCACACAGGTTGCTGCCCATTAATAAGACCATATAACTGTTTAAAGAGGACGCGTTCCACTCAGCTTGGCTCCCCATGGTTGACAAATAATTTGAGTTCATATGCTTGGCATTGCGGCCAGAGGGTGTCTTTTGGAAATACACGAGAGTACTGGAACATTGCTGCAGCACCTAAAGGAATGGAGTGTCAGTTCTCGACGAGGGTATTTTTAGGGATAGAAAAAAAAAATCACACTTCTTTTTGTAACTACTGTCCTAAAGAAGCCTAATTTACCTCTGCCCTCCAGTTTACTAAGAAAGATCTTAAAGGGGTTAAGATTTTGTTTGTTTTTTTATCGTCAATTTTATCATATATCACTCCAAACATCATAAGATAAAGTCAATATCTCCCAACTCTAATTTGGAACATTATAGTATTCATGAGTTGCAAGACAACCACTGCCTTGCTGAAGGCATCTAGGGTAAATGTGCTGAACTACCCAAGCATGTTTCTAAGCCCAAACCTTAATGGGTATCTGTGGGGCTTCCTTGAAAAACAAAAGGGGGAGATGTTGACAGAAAGGAATGGAAGAGGATTCCAGTCTCATTAGTGAAATCCATAACCAAGAGAAATCAGGAAGTGCTGGAAAGTAATGGTGGCCCTACAAAATCCTGAAAAATGTAATCACAATTTGGACATTTCAACTCAGGATGGTCCAGTAAAAGTAAATCTTATATTTTAGGGCTGAAACAATTAATCAGATTATGATTAATTGATTATTGAAATAATTATCAACTTATTTAGTATTCGATTCGTTGTTCAATGGAGTATAGAGACTGATCATGCTTTTAGCTGACAGAGTGACGCACTTAATTGGTAATTTAACCAAAATTGTTTAAAAAAAAAAAGAAAATTTGCATTAAGATAAACTTTTTTCCACCAATGTGCTCTCCTAAAGTCATTTTTTTTGTTTCATCTGGTTTAAATTCTGTAATCAAATTTGCTCTAAGCAACCTTTAATATCTGAGTATTCATTTATTAGCAAAAATATAGTTAGGTTCAGCCCTATTTACAAAAAACGTTAGGGGTCTACCCACTTTGTGAGATACTGTTAATTGGTAAGATACTTAAAAACCTAAACAAATGGTTTTTAATGAGTTTTTTTAAAGAGGAAGTATAAGGACAATTGATTCAGCTCTAAAGATTCCCAGAAAATGAAGGTTGCATTTTATAAAGTACAGTAACTCAAGAAACAAAGGCTGCTGTCTTGCTGCTTTTAAGAGCCGCCTTGTTAAAGAGGCAGCATAGGGTTCCAATTCGATGCTTTCTCACTGAACTTGGTATTTATTGTTCAATTGGTTAAATTAGAAGTAGGAAAAATGTTCCACCAAATACAGAAAAGTACTGCTTCAAGAAAGGTTTAAACCAACATTTATCTACAGCATCTAAACATTTGTTAAGCAAGTTTTTTCCCAGAGAACTACTAGGAACTATTATTTTAACGACTTAATAGAGAAAAAAATTAATATTACCTTTTTTCTGTTGAGATCAAATTTGATTTGATTATTTTCAAATAAAATGTATAACATTAACTATGAAAGAATTGGTTTTGTATATGTATATTTTGTATTTTTGACATAATTATTAGGTTTATGTTAACGTTCATAATTAAAGCGTTTAAATTTTATTGTATAATTAAAGACTAATTAGAAAAGCATCTCCTATACTGGTGTCTTTCTCAATCTACAAAGACAGCCACAATTAAACCATCTGAATTACTGGGCACAGCACAAAGTTTATGTTCAAAGGGATCATTTTTTTGTTTTTTGTGTTTTTGTCTTTGTCTCCTTTCAAATGCAAACGTGCTTTATGTCTCTCTACTGAAGCAAGACAGCATGCCTACCTCCTTTGTCATCTTCTATTCAACTCTCCATCCTTAAACTCTGCGGCAGTCAAGTGGAAAACCAGACCCTGCGTGGCGTAAACTCAGACGCTAATAATTTTATGTTTGCTTCACTTCTTTAAGACCTCTGGGGTTGTTTTCTCCCATCTTATTTCACCCTGAATTTCCTCCATCTTACTGAAAGATGCCAGTAAAATTGTACCTTAAACTTCCACCAGAGGTGTTTGGTCGTGCAGCTTTAAAGATTGCTATTTGTCTAAATCTCATTGCAATACAGGCTTGAGCGAAGTCTGAGTTGCCATAATTGTAACTATTTTAGTACGTTTAAAACAATGGTCGTCTGGTGTAGATGTATGTATTTAATTACTCCTTTTATAAGGATGTGCCATTTATTCTGTAAGCATACCCATTGCCTCAGCTGCATCTCTTGTTATTTTTTTTTTTTTTATTTATTTTTTTTTTTTTTCTTTCATCTGGTCGGTGACATCTGTCACAGAGCCTGGAGAACAGACTACTAGTTGATACGAAGTGAGCGCTGGATTTTAGCAACTGTTTAGAGGATGTTCAACTGTCCTATTTTTGTATTATAAGGGTTAAAAATGTTCAAAATGCACAAAAGAATTGCAAAAATTTAAGAGCAAGTAAACTAGAATTTGGGTGGTAAATGATTTAATAAGGACATCTAAGCCAGAAGAAGAGTCTCTTTTTCTTCAGGCATACCTTGCTGCTATTGGAGGATGAAATGTCCTCATTTAACCTGCACAGATTGATAACATGATCTACACACAGAGTTGACCAAAATGCTTCAAATTGTATAGATTTCTAGAAAATGGTCCAAAGAGAGCAGACATTTCCTTATTATTCTATTCAGATTTCCAGTTTTTTCAACAATAATGATAGAAATATAATTAAGACGTATTATGTTAAGGGCTTGAATACTATTTTTTTGCGGCTGTGTTTGGTTACTGTATCCTATATAAAGGATTGTTGTTGTACTTGGAGAATAAAGGGAAACGATTCAGCTTCGAAGACTAGAAGTTTCTTTACTAGAATGGAATTTGATCAGATTGATTTCTTCACTCATGTCTTTACTGTGTTTACCCTCTGTAATATTACACTGCCTCCCTAAATGTGTATCCAATGTTTGGGGGGATTTGGAATGAAAAAAACTACTTTCCTATCTAAATGCAAGGTCTGCAATACCAGTGCTCTGTTCGATGCTTCAATTTCCTACAAAACATTCATTTTACAAATTTCCCCTTGTAAGTGAACAAGTTGCCAGTTGAACATAACACTGCCAAGTCTAACGTTTGTCTCTCTTTCCCTTTTTCTCTTTCCCACAGAGTTACATTCATGGAAGCAGCCAGGCTCAGTTTGTGGCCGAATCTCACATCATCCTTCTTCTGAGTATCCTTTCATGGGCTTCTTTATGATCCCTGGCCTTCAAAATGCTAATCACAGAGGGCAATTTTAAGGTCTCTGAAATGTCTCAGGCTCAACTTGGCAATATTTCTACTACATTCAACAACAGGTGATACAAAGCATGCTGGACGTTTTCCCTTAACTTAGAAGCCATTTAATTTAGTTTTTCTTTCACAATATTAAAGCATTCCTTTCTGTGGGTACTTTAAAAGAATAATGACAACTTCCAATAACAAATAGAGAAATTGCCAGTGCAAATGTTTCCTTGATGATTTGTTCTAAAGTCATTGACTCTTGAAAAAGCTCTATGGCTGTTTGAGTCATTGTTTGTCAGAATATCTTTTTTTTCTACTTTGCTTTTATGCCCATGTGTATTTCCTCTGGTGCTTTCCTCTTTTTGTCAGTAATGATAACATTCATTCCTAACTGTTGTATTCCTCCCAATAGCTGGTCCAAGGTCGCACCTGCTGCAGAGAAGTATTTGTTTGTTCATTTCTCAGAATGTTTAGCCCTCTAATCACAGCTAGATGGAACAGGCATACCTGTCCACACCTAAAAAAAAAAAAAAATCTTCTTTTATTTAATGTTCATGTGTTGAAAAGACCTTTTTAAAGCATCACTCTTTTTTGATATTCTTTGAAAATAACAAAAAACTTTGTTTAATCTCTTTTTTTTGTTATCCAATGAACAGCTTTAACAATTGAAGAAAGAAAAAACTTTTTTAGATATTTATATGGCTACCTTCTACTGTTTGCTTTAAAGTTCTTAAGGAAATGGTTTGCAAAATCATAAGGATGTTATTTTTACAAATATTTAATGAACAGGCAAGACCAAAATACAACATTCTGTGTTTTAGGACAACAGAAACGTTCCTCACGGGTATCTATGGTATGAAAGCATGAGCAAAGCCAAAAGTATGGGGGTTTTTGTTTTGTTTTTTGCTTTGCTTTGTTGTGTATTTGAGAAATATCACACCTAACTTTTACTTATGTTATGATAGCACCTAAAAAAACAAAACATAAAATGCTTGTTCAATTGTTGAGTGGTGGGTTTGGCCCAGGCATGTGCGCCTTCACCATAACGCAGATTATATTCCAATAACCAAACTGCCCAATTTCAAGGCTGGTAAATGTGAACAATTACCATATGAAAATTGAACTCAACTGGGGTCACAGTTTTTACATATTCAGTAGCCCTTCTAAAAACTGGAGTGCAAAATATCTGGGGTCAATGTTGCTACAATACAAAAGAGACTGATACAAAAAACAATGGAAGGAGAGGTAGATTCTGTGCTCATGTAAACCTATTTGGACTGTCAGAAATAACAATAGTTGAAAAGTATTGATAAAGAAATAACAAGGGAGGCCAGCAGAAATCAATGCAGTGAGATGCAGACCCAACTTGATACATTCAAAAAATCAACTTCAATATTTTGGTATGTTTACACAAAAAAGTAGAATATCAAAGAACCCTTAAAAGAGACATGGAGGGAGGTAGAGGTTTACATCTCTTCACAAAAGCATGTTTTCTTCCTTGATCTAATAAACATAACCTCCCACGAAGCACCTTTGTTGTTGTTTGTGTTTTGACCTTTTTTGTAAGACTTTAAGATTGGCTATGCAGTGCACCTTAAAAATAGTTTCATTTTCATTTTTAATAATTGCAATTTCTACTTCAAACTGCATGGTTTGTAACCTCATCTGTCTTTAACAACTCTTCATTAAACTGCCTGTAGAACAAAGATTTTGCTCATTTTAGTGGCAGTAACCAAACTGGTTTGGATGTCTTAACATCTGTGCAGCCATCTTTGCAGTTTGCCAGCAACATTCCCACTTATATAACATATATAAAAACAATGCAGGTGCAATTTAGGCCCTTTTAATAAAATCTTTGAAAGTCAGATGTAAACATTTTAACAATTTAATGTTGTTGATGGGTTGCAGGTCTGATGTTTAAAGGCCTCCTCGCCATCACCCTGACTATTAGCTGCCTCCACTGATTCTCTATCAGATTCAACTCCTGGCCTTGGCTGGAATAGTCCTTATCTTTAATATTACTTTAAGTCTGTAGAAACGTATTGATAAGATAAAAAGATTAGCTTAGCCCTAAATCTGCCAGGGTAATGAATAGCATTGGGATTAACTGTAGCCTTTGTTTCAACAAAGATTTTGTTATTCAAAACTGGACGAAATACAAGCAGAAATTCTAAATATATTATTGCAAAAATAATATATTATTTTATAAATATTATCTTCTCTTTATCTTTTCTATTTACCTGTAGGTACAGTAAATATTTTGGTTCACTGTTCATCAGCAACATACTTGAATTTGTTTTTAGAATTCATATATTTTCTTTAAGGGAGGGTATGTAAACTTTCAAGCACAGCTGTATCTTACAGTTGCAGCCATATGATCTCTTCCTCTCTAAACCCGACAAACAAAAAATACATTGTTTTCATTTAATTTAATTCTTTCTCTTATCTTAACTGAGGATAGAAACTAAAGCTACGTTCACACAGCAGCCTGAAGTGACCTAAATCCAATTTTTTTTTTTCCCCTATATGCGACCTGTATCTAATCTTTTCATGGCAGTCTGAACGACACAGATCCGATTTTTCCCAATGCGACCCAGGCCCCTTGGCTATGTGGTCCTGAATCTGATACGAATCTGATCTTTTCAAATGCCACCTGTGTCTGAACGGCCAGGTTGCGTTCATCAGACCTGAACACCAATTAATACCTGGCAATTGTCACATCTCTGCATCTTGCTATGCAGATGCGCCAAGAAAGACAATAATCATGGCAGACGATGATGCAGAGAGTAGTATTTATGTTTAACCATATCGAAAAGTGTTTTTAAGGTTGGGGAAGATCACTAGATGCGCTCCAGCACTACCATCCATGTTTGCTTCTGTAAACACAGAGCATGCTGGCTTGTGACGTCATTGCGTCCTCTGCTGCGCATGTGGGACACTTATGTTGTATGACTGCAGTTCACACAGGAGATCACATACAAGTCCCATATATATTTGGAAATGTGAAAAGCAACGCAAAAAAATCAGATTTCGCAAAAAAATCGGAATTGAGCCTCATGGCCTGCAGTGTGAACGTAGCCTAAATATTGTTTTGTTTTTTGCATTTTTAGTGAGGTTTGTTTTATTATGAAATGATTTGCACCATAATCTAAATTAAAAATTCACCCTGGCCTTTTCTCAACAATTGATAAAGCTTTTAATTGTATCCTAAAGGCAGTTCTATTCATTTCCAAACTGTTTTATCTCTGAGAACTCTTTCCAATTAGTTTAAAGATTTCTGTGCTTATGCATTTATTTGATAAGCTGCATATGCATCCATATGTCTAAAAGTTCGTTCTGGGTCATTTTATTTTTCCACCTCCATCCTTCCTTTTTTGGGTCTTGTTTGCTTGACAACATCTTCCCAGATGCTGCGATCACCATGGGAATGGTTCTGCTCAACGAAGCTGCCACCTCTAAGGGAGATGTTGGCAAGAGAAGGAGTAAGTGTTTTCCTTTTTCTCTACATGTTGGTTCTTGGTCTGTTTTTTTTTTTTTTTTTTTTTTTTTAAGTTTTGTCAGAAATATAAATATCCATATACAATTTCTTGGTTGTTATAACCAATAAGTTTTAAAAAAAAATAAGTAAATGGTTTGCAACACAATGTATTCCTCTCTAAATGCTTGAGGAGAGTGCTACTGTTGCTGTAGATAATGTTTGTAAAAAAAAAAAAAAAACATTATATATCAGATATAATGACTTGCACTTAAAAATGTTGCCACTTTTTAAGCTGTTTTTCATTAACAACATTTTAAACCCTAACTCACTTTTTTTTTTGTGATGGCTGCTATTAAATATTCATGGAAAATCCAGCTTAAGATCCATTGCAGTCAATGACCTTGTTTTTTTAAGGAGGCAGCGATGCAACAATGTACAGCAGAGTTAAGGGAGAAAAAGCAGAGCAGCACCTCAGAATAGATTTTCAACCCTAAAAGTATCATTCTCTCTACATTGTGGCATTAAAATATCTAAAATTGAATTTAAAACGGTAACAGATAAACTAGATTCTTAATCATACAATGTTTTGTTTGAAATAGATATTTCATTTCTTTATACATTTGTTGTTGTTTTTGAATTATAGAGATAAAAATCTGGTCATGCCAAAAAATTTTTTTTTTCAAATCGTTGAATTTTGCCATTCTTTTGTTCTGCTTTGTGAAATTGGTTCAATAGTCAAAAAGAAGATGCCAAAAGGAGGAAAAGGAGCATGGTCTGTACTGAGTTTATGGTCCTTTCTGTGGCCTGTGTGAGAGTCTTAAGTTAAGCATAGCCACTCCCCCCCGCTAAGCAGATTATAACTGTTACCTTAAGTGAAATGCTTTTTTTTAATAGTGCAAGTTAAAGTTAAACTCAAACTATTGAAATTAAACGCAGCATTAAAGTGCATTTTTATAATTTTGTATCCCAGTCTATGAAGAAGAGGCCAGACTAAACACACACAAGCTGAGCTTTACCAGAGCACAATTGGTCAGGAGTTAATAAGAATACTGATCTATTTATAAACCCCAAAGGTAATAAAAAATGTTTTGTTTTTTAATAACCAGAATTGCTGAGCGAAACATTATATACAGAATATAGATGACGAATGCACAGGCCAATTAAAGTCTTTACTGTTATCTGAGGATTTTTCCTTCTAATGGCTATAGAAATATGTTTAACATTAAAATATTACATCAGATTAATAGAAAAAAATGTTTTATACAGAAATGTGAGCTTAATGAACCTTAATGAAACATATATTTATTACCTGCTCCAAGTTTATTCTTAAAATGTTGCCTTTTATCTAAAAGTTTCATCAAAATGCATATTCTAGTATTAAACATAACAGTTATTACATTAGAAACAGGCCTAATAGCACTATATCTCCTTACAAAGGCTTTGGTATTATAAGTTTGATAATTCGGGGGGAGAGAATCTACTACAATGTTTCTGGTCAGTTGTACACTGGTGATGTTGTAAATTTAGACAACTCTGTTGGTGAAAACACTTTTTATTGAATCACAGTGTTAAGCACTTTTAATAGCCCTGTCAGCACTTTTCGGCCACTTAAAAAAATGCTTTGTGGACACGTGCCCTCAAGGTAAGATTACCCAAGAGTTCTTGTTGAGACGTTCAAACTGCAAAATTAAAATGAACTGCTTCAAGCATTTATTTTCTGCAGCATTAAGCCGAACTTGCACAGACTAAAGATTCATGTTGGGTTTACAGACTTTCCATATAGTTTGTAGTAGACAACTGAGTGGTATTGCTTATCAACTTTTTTTTAAAGACAATCTTTTCTAAAAAAATCTTTTCTGCTATTAAAGAGTTAAATTAAAAGCTGCTCCTTTGAAATACAGAAAAATTTAAGATGTTTCTGCACCTCACACAACACACCTCCAATAATTAGAAAAATACTGAAATAAGTTCAAAGTGCCTAACCATAAAGTTGATTTATTTTAAAACATGTCACACAATGTATATAATAAAGACATACATGTTTTCAAATAAAATGTATTTATTATAAATAAATACATGTGGCCCATAAGTCTAAAGTTTCGTACTTAATGATGGTTTAATCGGTAGAGGTGCGTTTAAATCCCCAGCATACAGTTTGCATACTGCTGAGTCCTGCTATACAGCATTATCTCCTGCTGCTTCCCCTAATAGTTCACATGGGAGATACAGCTTGTTTAAATTGAGTTGTTCAATTGGTAGATCCAGACTGTTATTAAAGGGGTATGCGTAACGCTGGTAGAGACTAAATGGAAAAGAGCCTGATGTGTGAAAATGATTAGAATGTGAGTAAAAGAGACTCCAGTGTAGACATGAGATAAAAAAAAAAGATATCAGGTTAAAGATAAAATGATTATCAGATTAGCTGAAATAATTTCATTAGCTTTGATTAAGGAAACATTTCTAATACTGCTTTGTTCGGTGAAGTAGTGAAGGTAGGTTAATGTACATACATAGGAATATAATTAAAATGTATCTTATTTATCTTTATACTTATGAAACACAGCTCATTTAAAACCACGTGTTTCTCCGACTGCATAAAGTTAAAACCATTTAAAAAAAATTAGTAAACTGACAGAGAAATTTTAAGTTAAGCAATTAGTAAATATTTTACTGCTTTTACAAGAAGTGCTTTATCATTGCAGAGTTGCATGAAGTTCAGCATCCTGACTCTGCTGAGGCCCCTAATTAATAAAATACTTCTGCACATGAAAGACCTGTGGCGCAATGTTAAATTTAAAACTTGTGATATATGGAAAAATATGTTGAATGAAAGTGTGCAAAAAAAAAAATGTAACAAGTGTTAAACTGACGTGACAATTTTTTTAAAATCCACAATAACTTGCTGTGAAGCACTAAAACTTACAAAATGAAATTAAATGTGACTGATTTAAACTGAAAGAGCTTTGAACCTTTTTATTTTCCACTGTTTTGAGCGTTTATGATTTAAACCTGAATGATAAAAACTAAATCACACTGTAACATACCTTAGCATCCTCAGTCCATAAGCTCTGATTATTCCTCTGTTTACGTCTAAATGCACATCGGCTTGTTCGCAGATTAGCATACTAGCCACTTTTATTCTCAAAGGGACATCATTATTCTAACACAAAAAAAAGGTGGTGGATCAGTTACTAATTCCAAACAAACCAGAGTTGAGTATTTTTCAGTTGGACAAGGTGTGGATAATTACACATGTCCATAAAAAGGTGCTCAAGAGACATACGTAATTGTGCAAGGATTCCAGCCTTGACACTGCTGGAGGACATCGCCAGTGGAAGAATGAAGAGGGTGTGTTTGTTCAGAGATCCTGTTCGTCAATGAGGATGACTTGATTGTTTTCAGGTTTAAATTATCCAACCTTACATGGGGTGATGGAGGAATCCCGCGTTACCATGCCAGTTAGAGATCTTACTACCAGTCTGTGAAACAGAAGGGTTTTTCTAAAAGGCTGATCAACAGGTTGAGTATTTACCAATCATTCTGAGCTTTCACCATGACAGCCCTATCCGTATGTTGCTGAGATAAATCAACTTCAGTTAAAATCTGCTTTAGTAAATATATATTCAATACCATTTGAATCCAGGAGTCAAATTCCAAAGCTGTAGCTGAGCTCTGCTAAATAAGACTTTCATTAGGTGTACATTAATTATTGTATTTGCATGTCAGTTTTGCCCGAAATAATCCCAAAAAAGGTTAAATTTACAATAATTTGACTATTCCGTAAATGTGTGGTTGTAATCGGTTGTCACAGTGTGTCGCAACTGTCTGTCCGAGTTTTTCTTTGAACCTTCAGGACATCTATGTCCAGTTTTGAAACAGACCAGTGATGTAATGTGTTTGCCCCAGAGCAACTGCCATGATTGGCTGAATAGACCCCTGCACCCACCCCATGAGTGAGAAAAAGAAAAAAAAATATAAGAAGCAGAGTCTATGTGGAAGAAGTGGTGATAATGAGTGGGGACAAAACTGAAGGGTGAGAAGGAGGAAAGGTTAAGAGGACAGCAGAGTCAGAGTAAGCAGCTCCACCTACAAAGCTATTGAAAATGGTGGGAGAGTTTATTACTTATTTCACACTGGCTGAAATATCCGTTTAAACACTGAAACAATCAGAACTGGCTCGCTGACGCGTGTCTACCCCAGGTCAAATGACTTGGCAAGCCAACCCCGTAAAAATCAACTCGGCTCTGATCTGCATGATGTGAGAACACCAGACCCGGATTTCTTCAATTACATGACACCATTGAACGCAACGTAGACTTCAACAAATCAAGCCAATCGCTTCTGATCTAACAACCCGAAACAACCCTCTTTACATTCGATAAACATGGAGCAGCGCACTGGTGAGAGGGATTCAGACAGATAAAAGAGCACATTTACTACACCTTGGCTTCCTTACAGGTGGCTCTCCAGTTTTTTACTCTCCTGATTTCTAGCATCAAAGTTAACCCAGAGTGATGGTGTCGCCAAAAAAGGCAGCTGTGGGGGGACAGAGGCCACGCAGCTTGCCAGCGGCGGGTTAGACCTAGCTTTTTTTTACCAGTACAAAGGGAGCCAAATGGTCATTGTTGGGGGGTTAAACTCGTGTTTGAAAAACAGCTTAACGTGTTATTTTCATAGGGGAAGAGGCTTATGTATCTGTATGGTTGAGAATTGTTGCTTGTTTGGAGAGCAAAGCTTTCTGTCTCTGAAGAGGAGTCTCTTCATAAAAACATTTTTCAAAGGAGATTAGTGTTATTTTCTTTTTTATACAAATCTGTTTTTGTTATGGTTTCCTAAAGAGAAAGATGTTTATGGACATTACCCCAACTGAACTGTGGTTGTACAGATGAATTCATTCAGTACTGATGCCACAAATCTCTTCCTGCCTTTCAGATGCTATTCAACACTAGAGTAACTATAAAACATCAATACTCTTGTTATATTGGTTATGCAAAGTATACAATATTTTCCCTCAAAATACGATAATTTGTCTAGTATGATAAGTACGTGGATGTCTAGTATGATAATCTTGCATTTCTCAACTGGCAACAATTCATTCTAAAAACATTGTTTCCCTGATTATTTGGACACATGATGGAAGCCTTTTTGGTATATTTGATTATTTGTATATATATTTATTGATCAGCAAACATGAGCCTGGGTTGATTGCCACACACATGGATCCTGAAATGCTTGAAGCTGTGAAGGTCAACAAAAGAGAGCCAACTCTGAGAGCCTTAATGGAAAACTCCTTGGTGCTGGGGAAAACCACCCTTAGGTTCAGAAAAGCGCAGTTCTAGGAACAGCTAAGATACTACACACAACTATATGAGTATCTGTGCAGTGCCCTTGAACTTTTCGACCTTTTGCCACATTTTAGGCTTCAAATATAAAGATCTAAAATTGTAATCTTTTTGTAAAGATTTAACAAGTGGGAAAGTTTATTATATTTTTATAAACTTTTTCAGCAAATAAACTGAAAAAATTCAGTGTACAAAACTATTCACCCCCTTAGCTAATACTTTGTAGCGCCACCTTTTGCTGCAATTACAGCGGCAAGGAACTTGGGTATGTCTCTGAGTTTTACACATAGAGAAACCGAAATTTTTGCTAATTGTTTTTTTAAAAACAGCTGAAGCTCATTGCGGTTGGATGGAGGGGGTTTGTGAACGGCAGTTTTCAGTTCATTCTACAAATTTTAGATCGGATCCAGGTCTTGAATTTGACTTGGCCATTCCAACACCTGGATATGTGTATTTGTGAACATTTCCACTGTAGATTTTGTAGATCTCTGCAGTTCATCCAGAGTGATCATGGGCCTCTTGGCTGCATCTCTGATCAGTTTTCTCCTTATTTGAGCTGGAGGTATAGAGGGGCTGGCTTTCATAGAGCAGCAGTGCTCCTGTATGGGAAATGTTTTTGTATCCATATCCGGCTTTAAATATCTCCAAGAAAGTCCTAGACCTGCCTTGTATGTTCCTTGTTCTTCATGATGCTCTTGGCACATTAAACAGATCTCTGAGTCTATCACAGAGCTGGTGCATTCATACAGAGACTGGATTACAAACTGGCAGATTCCATTTATTATCATCAGTCATTTAGGTCAACATTGGATCATTCAGAGACTTAACTTCCAGAGAGAGTTTGCTACACTGAAAGTAAAGGGTCCGATTAATTTTGCATCCCCCACTCTTAAGTTCTTTATTTATTAAAAAAGTTAAAATATCCAATAAATTTCATTCCACTTCATGATTGTGTCCCAGTTGTTGATTCTTCAAATTAATTAATTAAACAGTTATGGTCTTCTATTGACCAGTACCCAGTGATTACTCCACCATATTAAGATATTAGCTCATTGTGTTTCTATTTATTGTGCCCCTCTAGTGTCTATTCTAGCATGTCAAAGTTCTGTGGTATGGCAGACAAGTCCTAAATGGACATCATTGGTATGAAAATGTTTTCACAACTTTCAAACATTTTGGTTTTAAATAAAAAACACAATCCTTGTTTCCTAGACTCTGTAATTTTTACTAGTGCGGATGCTCTACTTCCATTTTGCTATAATTTAAAGGTCCTCTTCATCTGTGACTATCAACAGATTGAGTTAAAAAAAAGAAAAAAAAAAAGAAAACGAAGATGCATATCTTATCTCTTTAGTGTTCTCCTGCGTTTCATGATTGCTGCACTCTAGCTAATGAAAATCCTAAAACCTCTCCCTGGTCTTTGATCTTCAAGTTGTTTTTGCACTGCTTTGAGGTGCATTTGGCCTCATTATCCTGCTGCAGCATGAACACTTTTCCGAAAAGATGGCAAGCAGAAGGTGTACTGTGTCTCTGAATATGCGGGTGACACCTTCCCTGTACCAGGCTTAGGAATATTCTCTGCAGGTGTTTGACTCCAGAATCACAAAATAGACCTAGACAGGAACATTTCCACATTATGTCTCCTTTTAATGCACTGAATCATTTGTGTTTCACACCTTACACTCCCTTAGGCCTCTGAATAGACATGGAGCATTAACACATTAAACTTCAAGTTATTGTGCATAAATAAAAATCTATGTAATACGAACTAGATCTACAAGCATAAACTCATGTAATATACAGTTGGTGTTAAATTCTAAGAAAAGTTCTGCTTTATAAGTGTAAAATCAGAGCCTAAGTCCAAAATAGATGCTAAAATATGCTGCTAAAGTATCTCTAGGTATCTATACTCACAACCTGTCTTAGTTTACCTTGAAGATTTTTTATTTAAGTTTTTATACTGTCATCAACTTAATTAATCTACCAAAATATTTTCTTTTCACTTTAGTTGACAAAGTTTTGCATAATTATGTATTTCCAAAAGTAATGCAGGTATTTTGTTTTGTATTGTCAGTGTAAAAAAAAAACAATTTGTGTTGTATCATTTAATAACCAGCTTTATATAATTCATTTTCAAATGTTAAGAACCTTGATTTTATGAAACTTTCTAAGGTACCGTAATGGGGGGCATTATGTCCAAGAGCTTTTTTTTTTTTATTTACATTTTTTTTTTAAAGGCAAAAACTAGAAACCCTGTAAATGAGCGTCTGATAAGTGCTGGAAGTTGTAGCCTTATATCCAGTTATTAGGGCACTAATTATGTAGATTTGTACATCTAATGAACGCGCACTTATTCACGCATAGGTGGACTGCATTACATTTACGAGGATCACTTACGATATCTTACTGAAGTTAAGAACGTTGGTTGAAGCAGTAAGAGCAAACTGGGAAGAAGAAAAAGGAAGAGATAAGAAGAAAATAATGTTGCATGAGACCCACTTTCATTTAGATTTGTTAACAAATATGTTCCTCTTTCAACGCATTGTGTGCAGTTGGTGTCAGCTTCTAAGTTATGAGATCAAAATGCTTCACATTTTGTTTTATTTTATTTATTCCCAATATGAACTATCTGTACTCACACTGTACTTTCGCAGGAAATGCAACTATGTCTAGTTTGTTTATTTTTATTTTTACATATTTAGGATTTTAACTTTAAAACACTGCATCAGCAAGTGCTTTTAGGGCAATTTAGTATAAGGGGTAGTTCCTTTTTGCTTCCTAATGAGACATGCTTAACATAATATTAAATTTCCAATTTTTTTTTAATGGCCCTGTTTATTATCATTTAAAGTGAGTCAAATCATACAGTCAAATGAGGGATTATCATCATTGTGAGAGAAATTATTCAGCTTAAACAGCTCATCACTTCCCCTATGTCTTTAAACCCTTTACATTTGAAATGCCTAGGATGTGTGCAGTTTAAAGAACTATCCACATACACATGCTTAGTTTTATCATATTTCTCCACCAGAGATTATAGAACCATTATAGAATTACACTACAGACATGGGCAAAACCATAAATGTACCACCTAATTAGAGAAAATGTTAAATTCCTATCAAATCATGTTAAGTCATGTATAAGTAGAATATGGTAGAATAAAGTACCCTAAATGTATTTTACTTCAGCAACGTAAGCCAGAGCTTTCCATCTACAGAGATTGCTTTTCAAAATTCCATTTTAGTTTTGCAGACAAATCTTTTGTTGTGACACTAAAAGACATGCTCTGACACATGCTCACACTCCCAGCGAGAAGGATATCTGTTTAGTCTTCAAGAGAGGTGCTCATCCTAATCCCTGATTAGCATTATCTGTTGGCGGTGACAGTTTAATTTAACTCTGTGCTTCCTAAGGATTAACTACCACATGAGGCTCTGCGTATAAACTAAGACGCTTATAGTGAACTATAGCCACAGAGGAAATGAAATGTAAGCATTGTATTACATTGTTAGATATATTTCACTGTTAAGAAAATAACTATAAAACAGAGAATATATTCTGTGGGATAAACTTTGTGGTCTGAAAAGAATTTAGGTGCTGGATTTTAATTGAACTACACCTGGGATTTTTAAGGCTAGAGGTTTTGGATTAAATGGGTTTGCTTTAGGGCAGAGGGTGTACAATGTGAGATTTTTTTTTTTGGCCACTGAGGTGAGGATATGGTACACATTGATAGTGGATAAAAAGAAACATTTCCTTTAAGGAAAATAATCTCCAATGGCATTCTCTCAAACCAGATCCACCTGGATTTCTCTTGGCAAAAAGCTTAATCATGGTTTAATCAGATAACAACACAAGGGTAAAATAAATAAACTAGGGTTGAAACAATTGATCGGATTAATCGATTATTGAAATAATCAACTAATTTGGTAACTGATTAATCGTTAACTGGAGTGTAGAGACTCTAAAATATGCCTTTAGCTGACAGAGAAACCCACCTTGAGCAGCAATTACACCAAAATAAAACCCCAAAAAAATGTTTTAAACATTTTGCATTTAAGATGAAACAAACTTTCCCCTCATGTCATGCTTTATCCAGAACTCCTCAAGTGGAAAAGTTTTAGAATCACCTGGTTTAATTTGGTAAAAACTCATCTTAAAGGAACCTTTGGACATCTGAATATTAAATGATTAATGGAAAAAATAATTGACAGATTAATCAATATGCAAAATAATCATTAGTTGCAGCCGTGAAATAAACAAATAAAAATCTGAACTATTTAAGGCTTTTATTCCAACATTGCTCCCCACATTATTATGGTTTGTCTGGGGGTTTAGGATCTGCAAGATGCAACTCTTTGCTGCAGTTGTCAAATGTTGAGCTGTGTAGTTTTTATTTGTTTATTTTACATCCCTCACCATCTGCTCCTCTATGTGTGGCACCAAGCCTCTATGCCAGTGGCTAAAACAACAGGATCATGTTATCTTTACTCCTTATAAACAAAGTCCTGGATTACTTACTGCGAAATTCTAGCAATAAATTCAATGTAAATGTCTGCTGTCTGAGATTCTACTGCAGTAACAGAAGGTTTTATACATTCCACCCACATCTAAATAAAGCTAAGTTTAA
This sequence comes from Cyprinodon tularosa, assembly GCF_016077235.1. Lineage (NCBI taxonomy): Eukaryota > Metazoa > Chordata > Actinopteri > Cyprinodontiformes > Cyprinodontidae > Cyprinodon > Cyprinodon tularosa. Next base: position 1,158,419 of record NW_024038844.1, on the reverse strand, counting down.
CTAAATGGACTGGAATTTAAATTGTTCCTGCTCTGTACATAAATAAAATTACCAAATTTGTACAGATATCTAATTTTTATAAGATCATCTTTTAATTGGTTCTACTGTAAGTAGAATTGTTAAGGTGGGAATGTGTGTGTTGGATAAGTCGAGATGTTTGTTTATGTGAAGAGAGGAGGATGCCGTCGGTGTGTTCCACGTCGGAAGCCTGCAAGCAGGCTCTCTTTGAACAGAGATCAAAGTGAGTTGCATCAGCGGTTGTGTCATTGATCCAGGTGAAATGATTAAAATGGATGCCCTTAGCCACAAATCAAGCCCCCAGATTAACAGTCTGTGGTATCCAAATATCATGATTTATTGTCTAATACTATTCTTGACTTCAGAATGTCTAAATTAGCTCGGTGGAAATTGGAACACTAAAAAAATGTGTTAATATACTGTACAGGCACTGAAACTCCACTCATGATGTTTTAATGTACTCCAATTTTAAGAATTAATGTCAAGTTTATTTTGCATAGATGTAATTAAAAAACACAAGGTCACAATAGGGTAATTTATTTGAGCTTCTAATAAAATATTCAGCAAGATTATGGTTATATTAGCCTTTACTGTTACTGTAGGAGTAGGTTGTCTTTTCTGTTATCTTAAGTTCAAGTTTCAAGTTCAGACGCTATAGCTGTACGCTGCAGGTAGCTGTGGGTAGCGGACCATCTACCTCTTTTGCTAAAAGTCTATTTGTCATTTAGTTCATTCAGAGCCACTAACTCCTGCAGTAGGTTAGAGCTGCTTGAACTTCTCAGTTTATTACAAACTCAATATACTTGAGACTTAATATACTTAAGACTTAATTCAGATTTTAACAAATCTTTTAGTTTTGGCCATGTTTTTAAAGGTTTTACCTTCAGTGACTAAAATCACTCTGTTATCTCCTTCTACAAATGTTTCCAGGCTTTACATCCATATATAGTGTGTCGTTACTGTCTGAATCTAGAAGGGGAGTTTTTTGTAAATGTATCAATATTTTTTCTGTAATTTCTTTCATACTCTAAAAACCAGTCCCCATCAAACCATATAGAACACAGCAGTGACGTGCGGTGAGGTTCATAGCTGGTGAGGCACTGACGTCATCAGAATCAGATTTGCAAATAGATGCATAGATTGACAGCAGTTTACAGGTTATGTTTCACTTCTGCATCCTTACACATACAAACTGTAGCTCACAAAACACACATTTCCTTAAAAAACAAAACAAAATAAACGTTATTACTGTCTTACCTTTACTTATAAATGAATAGAAGTCCTCCTTATCTTCCTTCAGTTTTAAAAGTCTCTCTGTCTCAATGGAGATCACTGCCAGGGAAGAAAGCCTTCCTTGATCCGTCCTGTTCCTGCCTTATGTTTTCAGTCTCTTGAGCACCCCCTGCCATGAGGCAAGAGAACTGCCTGCCTCACCTCGAACTTGTTCTCTGCCGTTTATAATCGCTCATTACACGAAACACGTTACACAAACACAGTTGGTGACAAAAAGCTCTGTACATTATATACATAAGCCAAATTATTAGAAATAAGTTCACATATTACATTTGTTTAAACCATTTTATTGACGCCGTACAGCAACATGCTCTCTCCGCTTTGCAGCCAGCGCAGAGCCAGGGGTTGCGCAATCCAAGGTGAGGCAGAGCTCGCTGCTGCCTCACCGGCATCGCTTCCAAGCATTTGAATGGGAAAATAAGAAAATTCAGCGATTTTGAACAAATAAAAATCGAAATTGGTGAAGCTACATGAAAAATGAATATTTTTTAGTACAAACCACCGGATGAATATAACAATTTAAATTACTTTATGATTATATATTTTCTTTCTTTCCATGATGGCTGGTGAGGCACTGCCTCACCTGCCTCCCCTGACCGCACGTCACTGGAACACAGCCAGTATAAGAAATAAAATGGTTTGTTGAGAACTTATTTATGTGACCTGTTCAACTTCAGTCAAGTATTGCAATATACTTTTGTTCAAGTCACTTATACTGTGACCTAAACCTGGAGTGGTAGTCTAACTGCATATCTGAGATTTAAATAATATGTTTTTAGTAGGGCTGAAACGTTCATATAAATTATAATCTATTATTTTAAATAATCGCCAACTAATTTAGTAAACAAATGATCGTTAAGAGTATAGAGACTCTACAAACATTTCTTTAGCTGAAAGAGCTACCCAATTAGAGCAGTGATTATACCAAAAATTGTGAAATAACATATAGACATTTTGCATTTAAGATGAAAAAAAAATATATACATTTTCGTTCGTTAATTCCATTAATATGCTCTATCCAGCACTCCTCAAGTGGAAAAGTCTTAGTATCACCTGGTTTAATTTCATAAAAAGTCTCCACTATGGGACCTTTGGCTTTCCAAAGCCAAAGGTTTGGCCTACCACTGTGGGAGTGGTGGCCACTTATCCCCCAGTGGTCGCTTACCACTGGGGGATAAGTGGCCTGGTGGTTAGGGCATTTTGCTTTGATCCTAGAGGGTACAAAGTTCAAGCCCGCTCCCACAGACTGCCACTCTGGCTTCCTGAGCAAGACTGTTAACCCCACACTGCTCCTCGTGCATCACACAATGGCAGCCAACTATTGTCCAAATGGACAATAGTTGCTTTGTACTTGTGACAGTGGAATGACAATAAAGTTGAATTCTTTTATTCTAATCGATTAATCGAAAAAAATTATCTAAAGATTAATCGATTTGCAAAGTAATCGTTAGTTGAAGGCCTAGTTATGACCAAGTCTGTCTGGTCAATGGGACTGGGCTGGGATTGGTGGTATGCAGATTTAACTGTTTCGACGACCAAATAGTACAGAGGACAAATTCGGTCCATTTCAATTCAAAAATGCTTTATTGTTCCAAAAGGGTAATGACATGTTGTAACTTTTATTGATTTTTTTTTTTTTTTTAACAAGTTCTTGGGTATAGTAATGACTGTAGACAGTAAGGATTTTCTGCAGCTGTCTGTCTTACAGCAGTATTTGACTGAAGATACTCTGTTGTTTGACAGTTGTATGAAAAGGATGCTCACTGTTGTTTATAATGTTTCTAGTTTTATGAAGAGTTCTTCTTTGTAAAAACATTTTCGGAGATTCCAGTTCTTGGATAGCTTGTTAAGCTCCTTTAAACCAATTGTTCTGATTCTGTTACTCCAATGGATGATGGAAAAAGAGATGGCACTCTCTAGGAGGGATTTATAGAAGATATACAGCAAAGTACAGTCTGTTCTGTCCCTTCTTGTAGACAGCTTAACACTTAGTCCAGTCTATTGATGGTACTTCCCCACCAATAGTGTTTGACTTGTTCCTGTTGCTCTTGCAATCACCTTTGTTTTATTCACTTTAAGGACCAGATATTTTTTTTTTCCACACCATGCCACCACTAGCTCCATGCTCACTGCCTTTTATATCAAATAGCTATCACAATTTTATCCTCAGTGTCTCTACACTTTGTAACTTACCATTCAATACTTTTTGGGTTGGTGTCTCTGTTAATTCTGTTGTCGAATAAAAATTAGCAGTTTGGAATTTTTAATTACACAGTGTAGCAGACATTACTGTCAATGTTTAAGAGGATGGAGCCTGCACATTATTACATGTTGAAAGTCCCGTATAGCTTTTAAAAGAGAGCAGTGTATGCCAGAGGCCTGTCTATTTTAAAAATGACTGTTAAAATTCAATAAATTATGCTGGGAAGTTATACCTAGGGCAGTGCTTTTAATAAAATGTTGTTTAGTTTTTAGTTTAACCCCCATAGGAACAAAGAAACCGGGTAGCCAGGAATTATTCTGTCAGCTTGCCTCTGCAAGTATATATGTTGTGCACTTAAACAACATCAAAGTGTTAATAATACAATGCATAATTAGAAATACTAGGGATATAATTGTAAATGTATTTGAAAATATCCGGGGAGTCCAACAAAATGGTATGCATGTTTACTACAAACACTATCCATGAGCAGAATGTATATATTTGAATGTAAGGAGACAAAGTAGTGCAACTTTAAGTAAAGACACAACAAAAGTGATATATAAAGGTCTAGTGTGGCTAAAAACATTTAATAAACTTTAACTTCGACAGCATATTTATCTTTCTACAGTAATAAGGTGCGTAGCTAGGTCAACATCTAACTGAATTACTCGCCATAAAAACGACATTAAGCTTAATGTAAACATCTTACTTTATGAAAATAAGCTTTCACTTTTAGCCAGTAGGGCTAAATAAAGCACGCCTTTAGCCCTAACTTTCTACTTGCTAATCAGAAATGTCCATTGGTGAAAATGGATTCTCCCAACAATCTAAGCATATTTTACCTCATTGTTTAAAAAGAACAGTGAAAAAATAAGTTTTCAAGATAGTTTTATAAGCTATGTGTCCAGACACTGGTGTTAGCAGCTAATATAAAATTTGCATTAAATAAATTAGAATATGCACTCCAGTGACATTCATTTTACAAGTACTTTTACAAAATGCCGGTCTTTTCAGGCTATTAGTTCCATATGCATGTTACGGTGTATATATAAACATACTCTATGCTTTGGGTACCTTTCAAGTAGAGAAATCAGATTCAGGTGTATGCAGTTTCAAAGCAGAGGCAGCTTATCAGTTTTCTGTCAAGCAAGATAGAAAAATCCTTCCTTACATGGTTAGACAGGGAAACGGCATCATAGTTTATTTCCCTGGGCATGCTTGGCTTCTCTGTATGACATTATTACACAGATTATATCATTACAAGATATAATTTAGAATAACGAGAACTGATAGATTATATTTTATAATAATGATAAAAAATGCAGTTCTTTTTTTTCTCCTATTTTCTGAGGCCCCCACTTCTAAAACCCCTGGCTTTAGTTATATCTGTGTGTTAATCATAGGAAACAGGAATAGCAGCCTAAAGCTAAGCTAGTTTTTTTTTTTTTCCTCTCCATTGGATATAAAATGACTGTTTTATGATTTAGCCATTATCCTTTCTTTTCTCTACAGTTATCTGTCTAGTTGGCCTTGGACTGGTGGTGTTCTTCTTCAGTTTCCTGCTCTCCATCTTTAGGTCCAAATACCACGGATACCCTTACAGGTAACTATGGACACGCATTGATATTCAAGGCTGAATAACTGGATATATAAAATCATGGCACTATTTCAATGAATTCAGTAGACTTGTAAATCACTCATGTTTTCACCTATTATCCCTCTCCAACCGGATAGTTAAGTCATCAGCCAATAGATGTTCTCCAGAGGTGGGAAATTTGGAAATATGGGGACAGCCATATTTTGTGGCTTAGTGAGCCAGAATAGCAGCAACTTGGTCTCACTTTTAACTAAAGGTCACAGCCACATAAAAAATGATTTAATGTGTGATACAAGCCTGCAGACTGTGTGGCGAATGCATCACCACTTGAGCAGGATATTACATTGCCGCACCTACAGTTCTCAAATGCTGGAACCAGCTTGCTTTGCTAATGAGGTCGAGTGGATTCCAACGTGGTTCGTGATTAGTTTCGTAGGGGCTCAAACCTTTTTTTTTCTCCTTCTTCTTCTTTGCTCAGGCGAAAGTCCCACAAATAATCTGATTTTTTTTTTTCTTGGGGATGTTTTATTGATGGTTTTGCAAAGAGCTGAAATTATGCTGTAACGCTTTTTGAGAAGAGACATGTCAGATGGTTTTTGTAAAACCACTTTATGAACCATCTGTTAGTTGTTAAGGTGGAATCAGTGTATCGGTTGCTCTGTCGATGGATTCTCCCTCCTTAACCGTTTCTCAGCAACTCCTTCAGTTATCGTGGGCTTTCTTGGCAGCTTCAGTGACTAATGCTCTCCTCCTCCTGAGTCACAAGTCGTCTGCATCGTCTGACAGGTTTTCCTCTTGTACGGCCTAAAATTAAAGTCCATTCATCTTCCCAAATGTTTTATCCTCTTCTTAGCCCTCTCTGTAAAAAGTATGCCGCTTACTCCATCAAATTCTCCTTTTGTTATATAAATAAAATTAGGAAGCTTTATATGGATATGAATACTTCATCTTTGATTATATACCATCTATTCATTTTCTAAAGATTTTCTAAAAGCTTTAAAACTTTGGAATTGTCAAACGTCATGCTTTTCTTACTTGGTTTCACAACTAGACCAGCAAAGAAAAAAAAATGCCATTTGTGAGACTAGAGGGGATATAGTGGATATGAAGTATGTGAGCCTTTTTGCCATTCTCCAGTCCCCAGATTAGATGCTGCACTTTACTGCTGCTTATATTAAGTTGTCCCATTTTGAATGGTTATTTATGTTTGATTGCAACTTCCTCTGTATGATTGAAGCCCATGCTCTGAATTTTGAATGGCACATAGCCTTGAAATATTCAGTAGCAAGTCAGCTACTTCTGATTTCCCTTAATAAATGCAGGTATATTCAGACGTTTGAGCAAATTTTTCTGATTACTTGCCTCCACAAACAATTTAGGACAAAAAGAAGTGTTTTAATATTGTTTGTTTTTTTCTCATTTTAACACCGCTTTTTAACTATTCCATTTTTTTTCAGCTTTCTTATCAAGTAAAATGCAGACTGAAGAGGAGGTCAAATTGTGAAGAAGAGGAATTTGAGGGGTGAAGAAAACATCTGGAAAAAGAAAAAAGGAGCTGTGGCTGAGGAGTGGGATTTCTCTTTATGTGTTGCTTCTTATTTGCTGTTGTCATGGAATCTTTTAAGTATGGTGTTTGTTTTTTTCTCAAACGGTGAAAATAAAGGTGTTTGGCATGTCTCTATTTTTCATGTTTTCTCTGTGAATAAACTTTCCTCTGGAGTTGAGTCAAAGATAAGGGCTGTTTTCCATTTTAAATTAAATAAAGCGTTTTTCTAACAACAGTTTATAATTTCAATCAAATACTTTGAGGTTTTTCAGCAGGGAAATTAATGAAGTTGTTGGAGTATCTGCAAAGTTAAACGTGTTTTATATACTTTTCATAATATATTGTTTCTACTGTATATCTTTTACGCATCTTTAATTATACATTCTAATCTTCAAATTAGATTATTTTAATACTGCCTCTGAAAAATGTAATTCAATCAAAGCCTGCAGAGATTTGCAAATAACACCATAAAAAGACAAAATAAAAAAAAAATGGTGTATTTTAAATCTGATTTAGACTGATACTAGTTTCAAATTTTCTGGGAACTACAGTAAATGTATCTGCTGAACCAGAGTAAATGATTGGTGTTCCTGTAACCTCACCCAATGTTCATACAAGTCTTTACGTACCTATTATGGTTGACATTTTTAATTCTTGAAGTTTAAGAGTAGAAATTATAATTTGCATAATACAAAATAAAAATAAATTTAGTTGTGTCTAGGTTTTACTTCTCGGACAGCAATCCTTGTCTGCATATATATATATATATATATATATATATATATATATATATATATATACTCTCCATATGTCAACGCTGAATCAAACATGCTAAAATAGCTCAGCAGAGTTTACCCCAGACTACACTTGGTGTTAACATTTCCTTCAGAGGCATAGGTCACTTACAGAATACATGCATTTCTAATTCTCGTGAACTGCCCTCTGAAACACTGAGTGGGCTGAGCAACGCAGGCGTTTATGTAAGCTGCTCTGAGTGGGCAGACGAAGGAATGGGACTATTGAACAAGAAGTTTGACGGATGGAATAAAAATATTCCTTTGCTTTCTTTTCTATTCTAAATTGTTGGGAGAGGGAACAATTGGCTGTGTGTGTGTTTGTTCCAGATTATCTGCAAAAAAAGACAGAACTAATCCACTATGACTGGTTTGCAAAATCGTTTTGCAGGAGTGATGGCAAAGTTCCAGCAATACCTTCCGTCTTTGTTTATACCAAAAAAAGGTTCCTTATTTAGAGAAGAAAAAAAAAAAACTGGTTACTTTGTCTTTTTCACATTCAGTTACAGTCCTGGTCAGAAGTCTATATGCAGCCTTCACTGCCATGAATGCAATATTCATTTTGGGGTTTAGAATAAATATTAGAGACAATCATACACATCCACACATTTCTGCATAAGTGTCACTCAACAAACTGCAGGGAAAGGTATAACTACCATCAGCAAGCTTCTGGCTTATTTTAACATTTACGTAGGAGGAAAAGGCAGAGTTTTATTTAAAATGCCTCAATCTTAGTAGAGGCCTGAGATCCAAGCATAGATTATACATGTTCAATAAAGGTCTGGGTCTTTCAGTGTTCTCTTAGAACAGTTGCTCCCAAACTCGCTGTTGATTTTAGCTTTAAGTGGGAGCTTGAAGTTGGTTCTCCATTATTCTAACTTCTCTGTGGAATACACCAATAGAAATACCTCACTTCTGATTTAAATGTAGAGCTTCTAAATGCAAAGAGAAGAAATGGTTTAATTTATTGATAATCGTTAGACTAAAACGGGCTGTTCATCAGCTGATCAAAAGTTTAATTGCACAAATCTTCAAAAAACATGGATGCAGTTTATCTTCCTGAAGGCAAAAAGCTTTCTCTCTTTAAACACAGTTGGATTGTTGAGCTGCAAAGCAACGCATCCGATAGCCGGGTTTTCACAGTTGCTGTCATTGTAAACTTCCTAAATGATCCTAAGGGCTATTATACAAAAAAAATCAAGCGGTAGACCTAAAAAAAAAAAAAAGGATTTACTGACCCTGAGCTGCGGGATCCAATTGGCTGTGCGTCGTCATGTTACAATCCTCAGCCCAAATTAGGCTTGGCTGATCCCATAACTGTCTAAGAGAAAAGGGTTTCAAGAATAAAAATGTCTTCAAAGGCCTCATCTCTTTTAATGCCATGAAATGGTCTTTGTAGAGTTTGCACAAGACTGCCAAACATCAGACATTGAAGCTTGGAAGAAATGTGAAAACTGATGATTTTTTTATCTAGTTGATCTTGATGGCTTCCTACATTGCTAACTAATAAATCCCACCTGATATGTTTTCTGCACAGTGCAGGGGGCGCCTTCATGATCTTTTTTTATGTTTTGTTTTTTTCCGTCAATAGAACAGTTGACTTTCAGGTTGTGCAGAGGCATCAAACTGTGGCTGGTGGTGTGGACGTTGCAGAAGTCATCCCTTATGGCTGAAGGCCATTTTCTGTGTGGCAATGATTGCAGTTCATTGTACTGGTCAGAAAAAGGGAGAGAAGCATCAGCTGTGCTGCTGCCATCAACACCTTTGTTTATAGATGTTGGAGACCGGCCTGTTTTTCAGTGTAGTCCTGTTTCTCTGACTGTGACTAACTGGATGTGCTCTCTTTCATCCTCTGACATGAGAGCTGGCTTGGAGTTCGTCTGCCTGGCTGTGTGTTTCCTGGACCGGGCCACCTGTGGTGGTGGTTGAAAATTGCGTTTTTCTGTCCACTTTTGTCTCCTTGAACCCCAGTCGGCCTCGACAGATGGCCGCTCACACTGCGTCTTGTTCTGCTGGATTTCTTCCTGTTAAAGTGAGTTTTCCTCTCCACTGTCGCTACAAGCATGTTTAGTGTGAGGGATTGCTGAAGAGTCATTGAGTGGATGCAATGAGCTGGTTTTCCTTAGAAGACTGGTTGAATTGTCTCTGTAAAGTGCCTTGAGAGGACATGTGTTGTGAATTGGTGCTATATAAATAAACTTAACTGAATTGAACTGAGGACATTTGGGTTCGGATCACGAGAAGTATACAGAAATGCACTCTACAGTAGTTCAGGCAGTGGATGCCCTCAGTGAAGCCTCTGTCGTTGTTTGAAGCAAAATTCCTTGCCTGGAAAACACCAGTATAAGGCATGCTGATTTTCTTTTTCAGATGAAAAACCATAATGATACTACTCAGAGTTTTTTTGTTTTGTTTTGATATTAAAGTTTAAAGTGTTTTGATTTTAAAGTCTATTCACTGAGATACAGGGAGCCAGTGTAAGGACTACAGAACTGGGCTGATGTGCTCTAGTTTTTTTAGTTCTAGTGAGAACACTGGCAGCAACATTTTGGATCAGCTGCAGCTGTCTGAAGGACTTTTTTGTTAATCATTTCTACTAAAGATAAATGCATGAATGAGTTTTTCTAGATCCTTCTTGGACATAAGTCCTTTAATCCTGGAGATTTTCTTCAGGTGATAAAAGGTTGACTTAGTAACTTTTGTTAACATTTATGCCAACTTCTGGCTTTTACCCTTACCCCTTTTAAGAAAACCTGACATCTTCAAAAAGAAAAGAAATGCATTGATGTATTCTACCAATTTCACATTTATTTGATTTTTCAAGGTATACATATGTGGTTGTGTCTTGAATTTTCAATCTTTGTTGAAAATTTTCAGGTAACTCCTCGTCAGCCAAATATACAGTGATGTTTTAATTCAACTTTAGCACGAGGCTTCATTGACTCAAGAAACCATCATCATTCATATGAGGCTTCAGTCCTTGATGTGTGAAAACTAATTTATATCTTTGCTGCGTCTTCGAGGTGCTCTGAACATCCTCTTCTACTCTGCTGCAGTAATCACAAAGGTGATGAGAAAAGACACTTCAGGATACTTATTGCAGGAGCAATCATAATTCACTAAAATATTACCTTGTTTCTCATCCACAACCCTCCCAACCAGCCCCATCCCATAGATAATCCAGAATCTCCTCACAAACATAATCACAGAGATTCATGGGGGTTACAGTTGCATTACCTGAGGGGCAGACAGCCACACAGTCTCTTATGGGAATGAAAATAAGAAGCACCCATTAAATAAGTTTACTGATTTTAGTGAGTGATGCTCTGGCATCATAAGCTGGAAAATCACAATTTCAAAACAAAATATTTTGCTAATCTCATCACCTCTTATGTTTACATCAAACACATTTCAGGGAGAAAAAATAATCATGTTAATCAAACACAAATCTTCCAGACAGAAAACAATTCTTAAAATCCAAGGCTGTGTTACATGAAAGCAAAGCAGATACATACCGCTGTTTAAAAAAAAAAAAAAAAAAACATTCAAAAAATCAGTTGTCTGATCAGTCATTCCCATATGGCGTTGGGCCTGTTTATCACATTCTGTAGAAGAGTTCAAGGACCAGTTTGAATTGATAAAATATTTCAAAGGGTTGAAATGTCTTATGTAGAAAGAAATATAAATGGTTATAAAGAAAAATTCAAACACTGCAGACTTTTCTTCCTGTCATGATCTGTTTAACAAATCTGACCCACATGCAGAGAAACCACTCAGAGAGTATGGAAAAAGTTTAACAGGTTTCTTGAAGGAGTAAAATAGGAGTTGGGTCTGGAACTCAGTGAGCTGGTAACTCTGAACTGGAAGTGAAAAGGGAAGTTCATTGGTCAGTTCAGGTACCGTGGGAATCTTGGAAGCTCTTAGATTTTGCAAGGATGTGACTTGCCTTTGAGGGGAGCCTTGTTGCTCCTTAAATCCTGACTGTGTGGTAAATCCAGAGAATTGTGCACAAGTTGGAGGGCGGACAGGTTGACAAGCATTGGACCCGGAGGAGTAATGGAGCGGACTGTCACTCGGATTTCCGATGGGTACTTGAATGGAACATGTAGAGGTTTTCCCCTGCTCAGTGTAACTTGGTTTTTCCTTCCAGGGGAGAGAAGGTCCAGGAATCCAGTAACACAGGAAATATTCCTGCCATGGATCAAAGACAAAAACTCATTAGACTCAGCTAAACTTAGCTTGGCTAGAGTACCCAAAACTGGCAAACACTCTGGCGTCGAGGTAGTGACAGCCCACTGCTCAAATACTCCTCCAGAGAATGATCCACTGAGCCGCAGGTGTGCAGGGACGTACAGGGCGCCTCCTGGTGGTGGAAAAAGGACAGACAAACAGGCCACACAACTGGATTCCTAACACTTTCCATATAGGGTGTAATGGAACTTGTTTAACTTAATGTTATTCAATGTTTAGTTCATTTACTGAGGCCACCTAGTGGCAAATGTTATAATTGTGTGTATTGCTAGTTCACAAACGCCATCTTGTGGTCACTTTTATTACTACAACTTGTTTACCAGAAAGGAAGAAAGCCTGTTCATCCATTTGCTCTGAAAGAAGCAGTTTTTGTTATGTTTTCTTTAATCTAAGTGCAAAACGGCATCGTCTGTAAGTACTGTTCTAATTTGCCTGTCATATTAATCATAATTCATAACCTGTTGACATGTTTTATGTGAAGATAGACATTTTTACTTGTATTAGCCCAATGTTAGCTTAGCTGGCATTCATTTTCTGTATCTTTGTGTGTTACAGTTTTACACGATTCTCATTAAACCCTGCTAAAGAACCTAATGCAGTGCTTCTTGGTGGACGAATGGGAAAGTGTTTAGCTACCTGTATAGCTGAGTTACTGCTGAAGGCCACAGTGCTTAGCGAGGCCAGGACAGTAAAAAGACGTCCCATGCAGAAGAGACAAAGAAAAAGACAACGTCTGAGCCATGGACAACAAAGGTAATGAACAGAAGGCAAGTGATGTGCTATCAAATAAGGACATGGATATAGATACAGTGTACCACGTCCGTTCTGTAGCCTCACGGTCATCTACATGCTCCTCTGTCAGTTTGGCTGCAGCTAAAGCAAGAGCTAAGGCTGAAGCAGCTAAAGCTAAACTGGAGTTTCATGAAAAAGAGACACATATTCAGATTGAGAAGGCAAAACTTGAAGCATCACTGCGTGCACTCACTCTCCAAAGGGAACTTACAGCTGCTAATGCTGAAGCAAAAGTATTTGAGGCAGTAGCAGCAGACATAGAGGAAGGAAAATACAGCGAGACATCTGAGCGCAGTCCTGTAGCCAAACAAACACTGAAAAGGACAGAAGACTATGTAAAAGAGCAGTCATCTTACTTCAGTCAGTACAACTACAAGGATCAGGGGGCTCACTCACACCCACCTAACACTATACCCAATGCTGTTAACATGCAACAATATACAGTACCTGTGCCTGCTGCTGTAACCACGCAACAATATGCAGCCTCAGATGAATTTAAGTCTCTTCCCATTCATCAGCCAGACATGACAGGAGGACACATTAAACAATCCCCCAACTTCAACTCTTACCACAGAGGTGACTCAATGCACAATGTTAATGTGAAAACTGATGTTCCTACCTTTAACGTAAATTCAGGAAATCCCACATTTGATCTGGCAAGGTTTTTAGCACGCAGCCAAGTCATAACATCTGGTCTGGTCAAATTTGATGATACTGCAGAACATTATCAAGCATGGCGAGCTTCATTCATCAGTGCTATAGAACCACTAGGGCTGACACCTAGTGAAGAAGTTGATCTGATGGTGAAGTGGCTTGGCAAGGAGTCAAGTGAGCATGCGGCCAGAATAAGAGCAGTTAATATTAACCAGCCTATGGATGGACTAAAATCAATATGGGCAAGACTGGACAAAATATATGGCTCACCAGAGGCGATTGAAAATGCTCTTTTCTCAAGACTTGAAGCTTTTCCCAAAATCCATTCTAGAGATAATCGCAAACTTCAAGAGCTAGCAGATCTTCTACAAGAGCTCCAAATTGCAAAGCAAAGTGACAAGTTGTGTGGTTTAACCTATTTGGACACGGCTAGAGGTGTCCAGCCAATTGTAGAGAAGCTCCCCTACCCTCTACAGGAACGCTGGATGTCACAAGGTTCTAGATTTAAAAGAGAATACAACGTGTCTTTTCCACCATTCTCCTTCTTCAAAGAATTTGTGTGCTCAGAAGCTGAAGTAAGGAATGATCCAAGTTTTAAGACTCTCTCACTCACGTGTGCTCCTCAGAGAAAGGAAAAATGTGCACCAGTCAGATACCCAGTTGCTGTCAATAAAACAAATGTCACACAAGATCATATAAGCACTCCTGTCAAATTAACAGAGAAAATCCCTGTTAACCCAGAAAAACAATGCCCTATCCATAATAAACCACACCCATTGAGTAAGTGCAGAGGATTTGTGAAAATGACTCTTGATGAACGCAAAAAACTTCTCAAAGAACACATGATCTGCTATCGCTGCTGTGCTTCTACAAGTCATATGGCAAAAAACTGTCAAGCTCCAATCAAATGTTTGGAATGTGCAAGTGACAAACATGTTAGTGCCATGCATTTCAGTGGAACAAGCGCTGTTCAGTCCTTAAGTCAGCCCCCACCGTGTGCAGAGGACGGCGGGGAGGAAGAGACGAGACAGGAAATAAGCTCGAACTGCACTAAAGTCTGTGGTATAGGACAAAGTAATAAATCATGTTCCAAGATTATTCTGGTTAACGTGTATCCCTCAGGTCAGCAGCATAGGAGTATGAGGATGTATGCAGTTCTGGATGACCAGAGTAATCTCTCCCTGGCCAGAAGTGAGTTTTTTGACAAGTTTGACATACACGGCACTGAGGCTCCTTACAGCATCACAACGTGTATGGGCGCAACACAAGCATATGGAAGAAGAGCCCATGGTTATGTCATAGAGTCTCTAGACAAAGAAACATGTCTGCAGCTTCCCACATTGATTGAATGTGACAATCTCCCTAACAACAGGAAAGAAATCCCGACACCGGAAGTGGCCCATCACCACGACCACCTAAACAAAATAGCCTCAGAAATCCCTCCTCTCGACCCCAATGCTGAGATTCTCCTGCTGATAGGAAGAGACCTGTTGAGAGTGCACAAAGTACGAAAACAGATAAACGGACTGAATAATGAACCATTTGCACAGAAACTAGATCTCGGCTGGGTGGTAGTCGGTGATGTCTGTGTCAATGGAATGCATGGGCCTCCAACAGTGAGCAGCATGAAGACATACATATCTGACAGTGGCAGACCTTCTACATTTTCAGAATGTGAGAACAAAATCAAAGTAAGAGACTTGTACACAGAAACATCAGACACACTTTCAGTGTTTTCAAGAACAATTCATGATCACCAGTTAGCTCCCTCTATTGAAGACAAACGCTTCTTGAAAATAATGGAAAAAGGCTTTCTCCAAGATGATTCAAATAGCTGGGTTGCCCCTCTCCCATTCCGGCACCCTCGTCGCAAGCTACCTAATAACAGAGAATATGCGGAGAAACGTTTTGCCTCTCTGGAACGCAATCTTCAGAAAAAACCTGAAATGAAAAGGCACTTTTTTGAGTTTATGCAAAGGCTGTTTAACAATCATCACGCTGAGCTTGCCCCACCACTTGAAAAAGAAAAGGAAAGGTGGTACTTACCCATTTTTGGAGTTTATCATCCTCAAAAGCCCAACCAAATACGTGTCGTATTTGATTCATCTGCACAGTTTGACGGCGTCTCACTGAATGATGTTTTGCTGCAGGGTCCAGACCTAAATAACAGTCTACTTGGAGTTCTGATGAGATTCAGAATGGGTCCAATCGGAGTTTTAGCAGATATAGAGCAGATGTTCCACTGCTTTGTTGTTCAAGAAGAGTGCAGAGACATGCTCAGGTTTTTGTGGTACCGCGACAATCAGCCAGGAAACGAAGTGGTTGAGTACCGAATGAGAGTTCACATATTTGGGAACAGTCCATCACCTGCAATTGCCATTTATGGCCTACGGAGGGCAGCAAAGGAAATGGAGCAAGTCTATGGCAGCAAAACAACAGAGTTAGTGGAGAAACATTTTTACATGGATGACGCACTGCTGTCTTTCACATTAGAAGCTGAGGCCATAAAGACAGTAGAGCAGCTTCAAGAAATGTTATCCGTTTCCAACCTGCGACTACACAAGGTAGCATCAAACAGTGTCAAAGTTATCAACCACTTCCCAGCTGAAGACAGAGCCAAGGATATAAAAGATCTGGACCTGTTCACAGATGATCTCCCCATACAGCGCAGCCTGGGGGTTATCTGGAACCTCATGACAGACACTTTTACATTCAAGGTTCCAGAGAACCAGAAACCATTCACCAGGCGCGGTGTGCTGTCTACGGTAAATAGCCTATTCGACCCATTGGGCTTTCTAGCACCTATCACAATCAGAGGAAGAATGATTCTCAGAGACATTACTAAAGAGGATATTACGTGGGATGCTCCTCTGCCTCAAAGTAAATACGAAGAGTGGAGACGCTGGCAAGAGTCCCTCTCAGTTTTGAAAAACCTTCATATTCCAAGAACATACGTCACATTTCCAGTGAGTCAAGCCAAGACAAT
Organism: Cyprinodon tularosa; assembly: GCF_016077235.1. Taxonomy (NCBI): domain Eukaryota; kingdom Metazoa; phylum Chordata; class Actinopteri; order Cyprinodontiformes; family Cyprinodontidae; genus Cyprinodon; species Cyprinodon tularosa. The sequence goes on along the minus strand of NW_024038844.1, from coordinate 1,142,285 downwards.
TGAGCTTTGTGTTTTTTCTGATGCGTCAGTACAGGCTATCTCAGCTGTCGCATATTTGAGAATCACCCATGATGACGGCCATCATGAAGTGGGGTTCATTTTTGGCAAATCAAAACTCGCCCCCCAGCCTGAGCTAACAGTCCCAAGATTAGAGCTTTGTGCAGCTGTCCTAGCTGTAGAAGTTGCGGAAACTATTATGCATGAGGTAGATGTAAAACTGGATGCTGTCAGGTACTTCTCAGATAGCAAGGTAGTTTTAGGCTACATTCACAATGAGAGAAGAAGGTTTTACGTCTTTGTCAGTAACAGAGTGCAGCGCATCAGACAAGTGTCTCAGCCTAATCAGTGGAGATTTGTGCCCACCGAACTCAATCCAGCGGATTGTGGCTCGAGATCAGTCGCAGCAGAAGAGCTTGTCAACACCCTCTGGTTAACTGGACCAAGATTCCTCACAGACATGGACTCGACAAAGATTGATTCAGACGAACAATACTTGCTAATCAATCCAGATGATGACACAGAGGTCAGGGTGAACGCCACCAATGTGGTAACAGAGTCTTCAACTCACAAACGATTTTCAAGTCGCTTTGAACATTTTTCCAACTGGAAATGTCTCTTGAAATCGGTTGCCAGACTCACTCACATCGCTCAAAGCTTCTCAAGCAAAAACAGTGACAGCTGTCGAGGTTGGCATTACTGCAACAACATCTCATCTTCAGAAATGGATAAAGCGGAGCGACTGATCATTCACACAGTGCAACAAGAGTGCTTCTCACAGGAAATCTCTGCAATCAAAAAAGACCAAAGTCTACCAAAGAACAGCTCTATTCTCAGACTCAATCCATTCATCGATAATGAGGGGCTCCTGAGAGTTGGAGGACGTTTGCAGCATTCTATGTTACAAAGAAACGAGGCAAACCCAGTCATAATACCCAACAAACACCACATTGCAACTCTGCTAGTGCGTCATCATCACGACAGAGTGAAACACCAGGGAAGGCATCTAACAGAAGGAGCCATTCGCACCAGTGGACTGTGGTTGGTTGGAGGTAAGCGACTCATAAGCACCATCATTCACAAGTGTGTGTTTTGCAGAAAGCTACGTGGACTGTCAGAACAACAGCTCATGTCTGATCTACCTGAAGAAAGGCTCAAAGCGGACCCACCATTCTCATATGTGGGCCTGGATGTTTTTGGCCCATGGGAGATTGTGACAAAACGCACAAGAGGAGGTCAAGTGAACAACAAGAGGTGGGCAGTGTTGTTCACATGCATGTCTACCAGGGCCATCCACATTGAGGTTGTGGAAACAATGACTGCCTCAAGCTTCATCAATGCTCTCCGGAGATTATTTTCACTCCGTGGACCAGCCAAGCAACTCAGGTCCGACAGAGGGACCAACTTTATTGGCGCCTGTAATGAGCTGAAACTATCACCACAGGATGCCAATAACACAATCAAAGACTATCTGACAGAACAGAGGTGCACCTGGGAGTTCAACCCGCCCCATGCGTCCCACATGGGTGGGACTTGGGAAAGAATGATTGGGGTTTCTCGCCGCATTCTAGATGCTCTACTCCTAGATGTGAAGCGACCTCAGCTCACCCACGAAGTCTTGGTGACCTTCATGGCAGAGGTCACAGCTATTGTTAATGCCAGACCCCTTGTGCCGATTTCGACAGACCCTGAAGCTCCACTGGTCTTAACTCCAGCTATGCTTCTTACTCAGAAAACAGGAGCTCCCCCTACAGTTCCAAACAACCTGACCGAGAAGGACGTCTTCAAGAGCCAATGGAAGAGAGTTCAAATACTAGCCAACAACTTTTGGACAAGATGGCGGAAAGAATATCTCTGCACCCTTCAAGGTCGTCAAAAGTGGCTTGTAAAGAAAACAAATCTCAAGGAAGGAGATGTTGTCCTCCTGAAGGACTCCACTGCAAAGCGCAACGAGTGGCCCATGGGACTTGTTGAGAAGACATACCCCAGCAGGGACGGGCTTGTGCGAAAAGTGGATGTAAAAGTTGCAAGACATCAGGATGTAAAGACATTCAGCCGACCAATCTCGGAACTGATTCTTCTAGTGACGCCTAGTAATGTGGACATTTGATTTAGTGGCATCTCTTAAAGACGCCAGGCGGGGAGTGTAATGGAACTTGTTTAACTTAATGTTATTCAATGTTTAGTTCATTTACTGAGGCCACCTAGTGGCAAATGTTATAATTGTGTGTATTGCTAGTTCACAAACGCCATCTTGTGGTCACTTTTATTACTACAACTTGTTTACCAGAAAGGAAGAAAGCCTGTTCATCCATTTGCTCTGAAAGAAGCAGTTTTTGTTGTGTTTTCTTTAATCTAAGTGCAAAACGGCATCGTCTGTAAGTACTGTTCTAATTTGCCTGTCATATTAATCATAATTCATAACCTGTTGACATGTTTTATGTGAAGATAGACATTTTTACTTGTATTAGCCCAATGTTAGCTTAGCTGGCATTCATTTTCTGTATCTTTGTGTGTTACAGTTTTACACGATTCTCATTAAACCCTGCTAAAGAACCTAATGCAGTGCTTCTTGGTGGACGAATGGGAAAGTGTTTAGCTACCTGTATAGCTGAGTTACTGCTGAAGGCCACAGTGCTTAGCGAGGCCAGGACATAGGGTAATATTTGCCGTCATTTTGTCAGGGTAATATTTGCATATTATTATAACAGATAGATTTATTCTAAACAAAATTGGCTTGTGCTATACATTATTGATACTATATAAACATTAACAAGCACCATTAAAGTCTGATTTTCTTTTACAGCAGCATCTTTGAACTATTTAACATTAGCAGCACATCTCTTCTTTAACCCTTTCAACTCTTGAGGACTGGTGTTTTAAACCACTGCTCTAAGCACTTAAAAGCAAATGTTTTGAAATACATTGGAATAAGCTTAAATTTAGAGAAAACACAGACAATTCAAAAACACCCTAGTTCACTGATTGCAGGGCAGATTGACTGTGGTTCCTCTGGACCCAGGGGTGTTTGACTGAACAGCAGTTTAGTGGCACTGGTACACAACGGGGGGCATCTCTCATCTTCTCCCCTTTAGTCTCTCAAATGACTGAAATCATCACTTTTTCGTGTAAGTAAGATCTAGGAGATTATTTTGCCAGTCTGCAATGCCTGGTGTCAAATTCTCTGGAGCAGTCAGTTGGGTCTGCAGCCTCTGAGACAGAGAGGTCAGAAAGTTCTGCATACACTTTAGGAGAGAAGCTTACATCCCTCTTTCATGAGCCTATTTTCCATTAAAAACCTTGGATTTAAAACCCCAGTATTTGTTTTAACCGGGTAATAGTAATCCCATTTAAAAGCCTGCCCTTTGCATTATTTGGATGGGCTTAAAACTTTTATTTAAATTAGTGTGATAAGAAGACACACGTTTTACTCTCTTTTTTACTCTCTTTTCCACTATTGTCCGTCTGTCTGTAATTAATTAGAGGGTTCAATTAATGTCATTTTAATTTTTTTTCTATTCAACAACCATTTTGCTGCTAATTCATTGAATGCATAAACCGTTTTTTGTTTTTTTTTGTTTTAATCAATTATTTAGATAATTTAACCATCAGATGTCAGAAGGCTCAGAGCATACTGTAGGACCCAGAATTAAGGTGACACAGACAATGATATATTCAAAAGAGAGCTTATTACTGTAACGTGCGGCTGCTCGTCTGCTGCGGCGGGCTCACTGGAAACTCTGTAGGAGTTGAGGCTCAGGTCAGTGACTTCAAAACTCAAACAATGGATAATAATGAGCATGAAAGCCACCAAACTGGCAAAGTTTAGTCTGTGCCCAGAAGGGGTGTCGTCCAGAGGAGCAGAACTCCGTTGCTTGAGCCTAGAAGCAGTATCCTTCAGCAGCTAGAGCACGCATGGGAACTGAAAGATCCACAAGGATAATCCAAGCCGTCGTCAGAAGACAGGTCCAAGGTCGGCAGCAGGTGGAATCCAGGTAACAGCCCAGAAACAGAGAACAGACCTAACAGGAGCGGTCAAAAACTCAGGAATTTGTGGGCAGAAACAGATCAGAACAGGCAGAACTAAACACAGGGAATGCTAGAGTTGGTCTCACTAAGAAGCTTGAATAATCTAGCACCAATGGCTGGGGTCCAGAGGCTCAAACAGCAGTAGGAACCAGTGTATCTGATGAGAGATACAGTAATAAGCTGTAATAAGGGCGGAGCAAGGCAGAGGAGAGCAAGGAGGCAAAAACTCAGCCTAAAGGTGCCAAGATCATTATACAGATTGGTTGAAAGTTATGATCATGTAGCTTTTTTTGTCCAACTTTTATGAAAGACATCTATAGAACAATCAATTAACATTCATCATAATTCCTGGCACTGATTGTTGCTCTAAAACAAAAGCTAAAGTTTCCTTTCTCATACTAACAACATAACAGTGGATGATTTGCTATTCAACATGCAACATTTAAGGCATGTTAAACATATAAACCAGTAAGGCTACATTTTCTCATTCAGCCTGCTAGTAAGACAAACAATTCATGTTGCAACCAATTTGACCAGGGAGCTGGGTTTTTTTTAGAGTACTACATTGGCTCTTACCTTGTCAGATAAATGGGCTATGTCCAAACGACACTAGACCGAGGTCACTAGACAAGCAGATATATCCCAGATTGCTTTGCAAGATCTCTCCTCACTAAGCATCATGGATTTGTTGTGGCCGTGAAGAATAACAAAGATGTGGCACTGTGCGAAGAGGTAGAGTTACGTTGAACGAAAGCAGTGATCATCTGTCCGAACGGTCAATTATCTGAGTTCACTATAAAGTCCCCGCTCTATATATGGATTGAGGGCTTTAGGGGTTAGGACAGATGTTCAGACACAGCCTCGATGTACCTCACCTAAATGTTACGTCTATAAATAACACATGGGAAGCTTTATCTGCTCTCCTGAGATCTTCTCACTGTGCAGTCCAGTGACGGGTGTGACAGTCATCCAGGAATTCACAGAGCCATAATTACAGCGTAATTATTGGATGACTATTTTGTAGAATTTCCAAAACCATAATTTGGGTTGAATGACATTTAAAAAAATTTCTTATTTGGTCTTCTTAATAATAGATGAGTATATATACTGGAATAGACTTTCCAAAGTCCTTTAGAAGCTGACAGACAATCCACAAAACACCTCTGGCATGCTTTGTGTTGCTGTGTAATATATATTTAAATAAATATTTTCTCCCAGAGCTGGTAAACTTCATATGATGTTTTTGGTTTTTTAACATGAAAGTGGCCTTGAAGCATATTCTGCAATTTTTCAACAGGGTTAAGGTCAGCCTCATTTGTACTTAAAAAAACAGTGTTATTTTGAGTTTTATGGTGTCACCAACATGCTCGACATTTTGTAAATTGGTCCTTTCTTTGAAAGCTTCATATTGGCTCTTTTATGCTGTAATTCTCATCTCTGTGGGTGAAACATTTTAACAGAAGACATTCAGATTTTCATTGATGGCATGCAAAATGTGGTTAGCCAACCTAATGCAAAAACTTTGACATTTTGACAGTTTGAGCCTCACTTTTTCTGTTCTTTTTTTTTTTATTTTATTTATTATGTTATTTATTATTATTCATTTAGCCTCTGAGGTTATCACAAACAACCTCCCCAACCTGAACTGCATTCTATCTATTGGCTGTTGTCAAGAGGAAAATGAGACACCAGACCCAACAAGTCAGATGACCTCAAGGCAGTGGTTAAAACAACCTGGGCTTCCATTACAGCTAAACAGCACCACAGCCTGATCAAATCCATGCAACAGTTCAGTGATGCAGTAATTCTTGCAAGAGGAGAACCACCCAAGTACAGAGAAAAGGCATTTTTTAGAAGCTGACATTTGTCATTATAATGTCTGACTGGTCTAATGTGATATTCTAATATACCAAGAAATTGAGTTTTGGAATTCATTTACCTGTAAGACATATTTATCAAAATTAGGACATAAAAGCTTGAAATATTTCAGTCTGCGCGGAATGAATCTTTATAGAATAACTGGTTTGTTTGCTGACATGACTGACATAAAATAGTATACTTTCACACAAAATGCCTGCAAATTCTCAGTCTCCCAGATTATGGCAACTGCAAAACAGAATTACTCTGAGGCAACTCAACTTTTGTTTTCTGAAAAGTTGGACCCCTCCCCTATGCAGAAGTTTTTGTCAGTTCTGGCAGCTTGCACCAGAGCAACCTGTAGTTGGAGAGCTGACGTTTTTAAGCCCATGGATAGCCCAGGTTATTTGTTTGGCCATTTGAATCATTGTTGTTCCTGTCTTTCACACAATATTCAAATACTGTGGTGGTGGCGGTGCTGGGAGGGTGAATGAAAAAAGATTGAAGATGGAAAATGGCATAAAGTCTTTTATTCAAGCATTGCTTCGAAATCTCTCGTTCTGCTAACCAAAGCTCAAGTTTAAAGCAATCGCTGTCAAAGGTTTCTTCGTGTATTTCTGTATAGAATGTTTTTTACAGTAAATATAAATTCTGTTCCTCCATTCAGTGCATTTATGCTCATCCCGTTAGTGTCGACACCCAGCTTTAAGAGATAGCAGTCACTCTCCTTAAAGAGTCAGAAACTTTCTCCAACTTGGAGCTTAAGAGCACTTTTTAGTCTCTCTAGCAAGAAGTACAGCATGTTACCATGGAAACCACTTCCTACATTTTCCAATGACTTTCACCCACAGTAATAGTCAAGTATGCACAGGTGATCCACTACACTTTAAATTGGAATGTTTGCTGTAAATTCATGATAAAAACAGGCAAACAACCTGAGAAAATAACTCTTCTTATTTTGCAAGGGGGTAGTTTTCTTTGAATCCACAATTAAAAGTATGATAAGGGTTTTAAAGTCAGCAGTAAGGATTATAAACACATTAGTTGAAATGATATAATTACTAATATACTTGTTTCAGCAGAATCCAAACTTGAACAAGAAAGAGGGAAAATAAAAAAAAACTGTTTCCAGGAAAAAAGAATTTCTCAATATGTGTACTTGTGCCTGTGAAACGTCATCAGCCTCAGCCCTAGTACTGTTCCATTTCACAAGAACAGCAGACCAAGAATGTACAAAGTCCCCGGATGTTGTTATCTAGGGACTAATAATAACAGGAGGTAAAATGCAGTTCCAGATGAGCCAAGCATGTGGTGACGTCACGAGTACGATTCTGTTCCAACTGAACCATATTTATGCTGCATGCTGCCGTTCTCCCCAAGTCCATACTTAACTGGGTTCTTGTAAAGAACCTACTTGGCATAGTTCTTGTGAAATGAGAAACAGCCACAGTGTCAAAGTCTCGATCAAATCCAATCCCTATGCTAGTTCAGGGTTTATTGAGCTTCTGTCAGGATCTTGGTGCTGATGACTGGTTTGATTACTTATTCTATTCACCTGTCTAACTCCCCCCAGTTCTCCACCTGCTTCAGTCTCTATTAACCAGCCTTCAACCAGTCATCAGTGCCAGATTATTTTAGCCTTTGGTGACAGTTCTCTAGCGTTCCTGAGTGTTTCCGGTTGCCTGTTCCTGACCTGTTCTACCTCTGAGCCTGCCTGTTCCCGTTCTGAACTGTTTGCTTGATCTGTATCTGGACTTTTGCTGCATTTCTGCCTGTGTACCAAACCTGAAACTGATTCCTGACTACTCTTTCTGGATTTCCCTATGGTACATCTTCAGACATCTGGCTCTGACTCCCAAGCATGTCCTTGACACCAGCTTTGGCTTTGTCCTCTGGATTATCCTGCCTTTTTTGTCTGCTCGATTCTGATCTCCTGCCTGTCCTCTGACCTCAGAGACATCAGTGCCTGGGACTCTCTGGGTGACGGCTGCCACTTGTTGGCAGCCTACTGGCTGGAACCAACCTCATCCTGTGGGCATGGACTGAACTTTAAGACCAAGTTAGTGACTCACATGTTCATCACCATCCTCCGCTAGATTGATGTGGTCACTAACATGTGTTCTCCCCCTGCAGAGGTTCCTGTCTTAGGATACTGTCTTTCTGCCTGGAATGCTGGGTCCTTTTGTTCTGAGCTTGATAGTTTATGTAGATAAAAACAAACCTCCTTAATGTGTTTTGAGTTTATTCACATAACAACCAGAAATTTTAATAAAGTTTATTGGTGTTTCACATTTGTCTGTATTTTTTTTTTTTTTTTTTTCAGAAATATTTTTTTTGGTTTGCATTTACTATTTCACCCATAAGAAACTATAGAGTGGGGTCACTGACTGGCGGACTCCGGTCTAGGTCGAGACTGCAAGTAGCTCATGTCCTAAACTTCTCAGCTACTACTTTGTGCTGTAGCAGGATTCAGGTTTAGTAAAAAAAAAAAATATATATATTTTATTTCATAATTTATTTGAAAAGGGACTATTAGTATCTTTTTATCTTTAATCTGGCAACAGATTAAGTTATATATCAATGAGAATGTTCAATTTAAGAAAATGGTTATTCAAAGAACAGGAAGTGAAGTATTCAACGCACCAAAAAGCATATTAGAATGTTGAAAATGCCATTGTAATTTTTATTATTTTTCCAATGATTTATAGTTTTATGTAACACCATTCGTTACAGGGGGAACTGGGCCCTCTAGAAATCCAGTTAAATACCCCTCCTTTAGAGACATAAAGGCAGGGTTATATTGAAAGCATGTACAATGTGTTAAAATTGTTTGGAAATGAGCAAATCTAAATGTTTTTAGCACTCAAGAACTACTGTTTACACCACCCCTCCATCCAGTCTGAATCAGCTTTGTCTTGCAAGAACTTTGGAGACAATCATTTCCCTTTCCTAGATTGACTGTAAACTTAAGACTAACTTAAATAAAGACAGGAGTGCTATCTGCACAGATAACATATTAATTTTTATATCCTCTTAACATAAAATCTCTTTAGTAAAATCAGACTAATTGTCTCGGATTTCTACATATAAGCAAACCTTGCCAATAAGGTACATGCTTCTTTGATATTGTGCAGCGTACATTATGAGTAAAATGGCTTGTTTTTAAGCCACTTAATAACCCATCTAACAGTCTTTGATTTTTCACTTCAATCTTTCATTTAAAGAAGGTGAGAGAATACAAGAATCATTGCTCTTGAAATTCTCATCAGCCCCTAATTAACAGAATCAATGTGGAAGATTAATAAATGAATTAAAGTGCAGAGGCAGGAACCAAACATCCCCCATCTCTCTGTCCCGGGGGGCTGACTGCAGCTATGCCTCTCCAAACCTGAACACAAACAAACGCCTCCCTCTATTACTTCAAAGGAACAGGAATTAAATAAGTCAGTGGCCATCCTGTGAAGGAGCAACAAGCTAATTTTCTTTCACAGGCAAACTGTCAAAACACACGTTTCATACTGCAACCAGAGGGGTGGAAGATCATCACCAGCAATAACAGAAGTGCCTTTTAAAGTCGTGCAGTTGCTGGGAATTGAAAACAGAGCCCTTCAAAGTGCAGTCTTCAAAGGGAGGTTTAATTATTGCATATAAAATCTGAGTCTCTGTTCTCATTTTTTTGCATCTCTCTGTTTCCCTCTTTTTGTCTTTCTTCTAATTATATTAGTTCCCCCTGATGAGAAATCAGTCTAGATTTGGACATGAATCAAGTATAAACTAAATGATTCATGTCAACTGTGGGACCTCAACCTTCTTTTATAAGATTTAAAACTATAAACTATATTTAAAACTATAAAAAGAACCATTTACAGGAACAATAAACTCATACATAAAATTAAGCTTAATTGGTTTTAGCTATATGTTGCTCTAAATGTGTGTCAATTTAGCTCCTAATATTGGGGGTTCTCTTTTATTATTGCAATACCATTAAGATCACCAGCCTTTACCAGTTACAATTAAAATTGCAGGGGTAATTTTACGACATTGGTCACTTTCTCTTCTTCCAGCCATGACAGCTTGTTGCCTTTAAAGAGTCAAGATCAATTGAACTACTCGAATAAGTCAGGGAACAACCTGTGAAAAACAACAGGCAAATTTTCTTTCACTGAAAAAACTGTCCCCTATATGACTTGTGGCAAACTCCAAGCCTTTCTTTTTTCTTTCCTCAAAAAAGACTTTTTTGTTACCACTATTTTATAGGCCAGATGAATAAAGTGTCCAACTAAAGTTACTTTGTCAATAAAATTTCCCGAGCTGTGGTTCTCTGCAGCCCATCTAGAGTGACCCGACATTCCTCCCGGCAGCTCCTTGACTATTGCTGTTATTGCTCACGCTGCCTCACTATTTTCCTTCTCTCCATAAAGTTGTTGAAACATTTCTTCAGGAGAGATTCAACCGTGACATAAGAATCCTGATCTTTCACCTATCTGATTTACTTCTTAAACTTGATTTAGTTGGTATATCAAATGATTTTCCACCAAAATACATTTTTCTATGCAATATTTGGGAGTGCAGCCAATAGTGAAATATAATGTAATGTAAATCCATTTATTGTTCCACAATGGGGAAATTCACTCTCTGCATTTAACCCATTCCCTTGGTGAGCAGTGGGCTGCCATTGTGCGGTGTCAGGGGAGTTGTGTGGGGTTTAGGGTCTTGCTCAGGGACCGAGAGTGGAGGCAGTGGGGATCCAACCGTGCACCTCCAACCCTCTCAAAGAACAATATCACTGCACAAAACCTCTAGGCCAACACTCCCCTTATTATAAATAATAAAATAATAAATATGCACCCAGAGACTCTTACTTTGTCACAAATCAAATATTACTTATATATATATATATATATATATATATATATATATATATATATATATATATATATATATATATATATATATATATATATATATATATATATATATATATATATATATATATATATATATATAGTATATACTGAATCATGCTCTCAAGTTGGAGGGATTCACTTTATTCTCCAGTGGCTATAAATAAACAGTCTCCCAGTCTCTTCTCACTTTATTGTATTTTTTACCTACTCTCTTACTTGTCTGTTTTGCTTAAAAATCTTCTGAGCTCATGGAAACACCTCTCAGTTGTTTTCTTTTTTTTTCCCCGATACCGGCTCTCTCCCAGGGTTTCCCTAGAGATGAATTCTTAACAAACCCAAAGACACCTCAGTGTGTCAGACAGCTGAGATTGCAGAGAAGAATAAGGGGACAGTGTCTGAGCATAAGCAGCAGATATGTAGAGAAAAACATTCTGCAAAAGCAGCTAGAATTGGTATAGAGCTACCTGCACACAATTTATTTATAAGGAATCACAAATATTACACTTTATAAAACCTTATTTAAAAGAACTAGTTGACTGTAATATATACACATATCTTCTTAGATACATATTGAGGGAATTCCCTCAATTGATAAAGGTACAAAAATCTGAACTGATGGACATCAAGTGTTTTTGTTGTTTTATTTTTCTGCATTTCCTTGCTTAATTTTTAGCTGAATGCCTCAAGTTCTATTGATTTTACTCTGGAGTCTGCCATGCAGTTGTGGTGCAGGGCTGCTACAGAAAGTCACTCACACTGAATGCTGCAACCAGGAAGTCCCTGTTAAGGCTTCAGTTGCAAAAACAACAAAAGACAAAAAAGTTAATGTGGGTTTGTGTTCTTCCTTAGAGTTGTTGGGCAAAACTCATTGTCTGTGCACCTTCCTATCCCGTTTTATTGTCTGGTAGTCGCTCTGTTTTGCCTTCTTGTCAAGTTAGTGTAGATTGGTTGATTGATTTTATTTGAAATTTACCAGGACCTTTTGCGATCTGGCACCCTGCTTTTTTTGGCTTGGTGCATAGACTGCTGCGGGTCCAGCCAACCTTCCTTCATGGGGAAAGACCTTGTTGATTTGCACTGTCTTGGTAACAGCAACCCCAGTTCACTGTGGCTGATGTGATTGTACAAACTGATTTTAATCATTTGGTTGCACCTGCACCACAGCTATAGAGCTGTTACACTGAATTCAGTGTGTGCTCAGCATTAGGTTGTTGAATAACTCCAAGGAGTCTTTGAGCTTTTTTATATTCTTTTAGTGTAATTTAATTTTTTGGTTTTAGTCCTTGTGTCTCTTGTAGGTTTTTAGTCTTCATTGAAATATTTCCTTGTCAGGCATTAAAGCCTTTACAAATGATAACTCAGAATGCATGAAAATTACAATTCTCGAAAATTACTATTTTCGAGAATTAAAAAAACAACTTTGAGTCATATTTAAACTGATGCAGCTTGGGCTTGATGTAGCTTGGGGGTTCTAATTTTCATGTATATAATCAGAAACTAGAAGGTGTTAGTTTGTAAATAACGTATCACACATGTAATTTGGGCTTACAGTTTCTCAGTTATTTGCTTTTCCATTTGGGTCTGCAATATAGGTGAATTTCCCAGAAATTAGGTGGATATTAAGGGGCTAACCAACCACAATAACACAAAAGATCAGGGCATCTAGAGGTAAGGTCATTCCTTTTTTTTTTGTAATAGTGGGAGGCAGATATGCAGCGATATCTTTCATTAATCCATTAATTCATCATTCATTCATTCATCTTTCTCCTTAGCCAGACCAGCATTGTGGTTCCAGGATGCCAGAATAAGAAGGATACTGTGCAGGCAGGTTATAGCCCTAATGCTTTGCACCTCTCCTGCAAGGGTTGGTGGGTATCTGTTTTGGCATGTCCACAGTCTGCTGCCTGGCTTCTGTACCAGCTTACAGTGAAAGGGTCGCCTCGTCTGGCTGTGTAGTCAGAGAATGATTCCACTTATTTGGATGTTCAGTGATTAGCCAAGACTGATTTTTTGTTTTTTTCAACAGAGCTTAGCTGTTGGATAAAGTGTCAGATCACCTTCTGATGGTCTGCCTCAGAAGTTCAGAGCCTCTCACCCCCTCAAGCTGATGATGCAACATCGGGCTCACATCCAATGGTGTCTGTGGGCCTCCCCTGATGCTCCATATTTCTGGATCACCTGCCTGAGCTCTGTACCTTAAGGAGTGAACCTCTGGCCCAGTCTATTGTGTGTGTGTTTTTTCTAATCAAACTGTTCTTTAGATATGTGCAGAAATAATGTTAAACCGACTGAATAGCTGAAATGTGTGGATTATAATTCACTAACTGACTCACTACTGATATAACTTTGACATGTTTTAAGTTATATATTTGTGTGGATTTGTTTTAAACCATATAGTGGTTAAACTTTTTTGTGTATCTCTCACGTTTCTCTTGATAAAATGGCTGCGGCGTTTGTCGAGGTTCAGCATGCTTGGTATCAGTAGCAATAGGAAAACAAGAGCTTTCTGTAGATATGCTGACATGCTATGTTGACATTGACATATTAATATGTATATGCACTGAAAGTTCAAAATCCCACCCTGGGTCGCGGGCGGGTTTGTGGAACTCAAGGAACTTTGAACAGCATTATAAAATAGCTCATTCATTTGAACACAGCTTATTTTTACGTTAGAAAACACACAGACTCATGTGTTAGGAATCTGGAGCAATCAGAGAAAACCTAGGTATAGTTATGAAAACCAAGAAATTACTTCTGATGTAAAAAAAAAAAAACAAATCTGCATAGTTGTTAAGATTACCATGACTTTAATGACGAAAGTACACATAGAAAATAAGTATTTTCTGGAAAAAATAAAACATTCTTAAGTTTGATACTTGGGTGCATTCGTGTCACTTTGATTCAAGAACTTTTAGCTGAATTAGTTTTTAGTGCATGCAATTTAAACCTGTAGAGAGAGAAAAAATAAACACCTGATAATAATATATTGATTTTGATAAAGCAGTATGATAAATTGATATTTAGAAAAACACAAATGTTTTTTAAATATATGATTCAGAGGGGGAAGATTACCATAAAAGAAATGTTCTTATATAATTCACAGATAACTCAATTAGTGACACGCCTGTGGTTTATCTATGTGTTATGGGTTGAAGCTTTTTGCCTTATAAATTAATACGTTAACACCTGACTTACTGTTTAATGGAAAATAAATTATCAACTGTCAGGGTCTGGTGGAAGTTGGTTGAGGACCCAATTGCAGGGACTGAAGCTGAAGTGGTTTCTTGCATATTTAATTCTTCAAAAAGGTGGCAACTGCGGTAAAAATCCAAAAACAACAAAATGCAGAAAACCAAAAACTAGAAGATGTCAGGAAAAAACACACAAGAGGATTAAGAAATGATGAGGAACCAGCAATGAGGAACTGCACAGGGAGAGTATATATGGAAGACAGAAGAAAGACAGGACCAATGAGCTGACAAGGAACAGGTGTGGACGGAAGCAATGTGTTGTGAACCGGCGCTATATAAATAAATTGAATTGAATTGAATTGCTTACTGTAGGTGTATGTTTATGACCATTGTACCAAATCTGCACATCATAGGTCAGTCATTGAACTTTGAAGTCAAAGTCTGGCTCATAGTCTCCACTATTTTATTTCTGTTTCAGGGTTAGGCATTTATGCAGTTCTTTCTTACAAGGCATACTGCTATGTCTTTATGAACCTTGCTTTGCACACTGATGTACAGTCATGTTGGAACAGAAAGGGGCAATTGGCAAACTGTTCCTACAAAACTGTAAACATGGCATCATCTAAACTGCTTTGGTACATTACGGCATTAAAGGTTTCTTTCACTAAGACTAAGAGCAGAAAAAAAAAACAGACCTAGACTATGATGCCTCTTTCTTAAAACCTCACATTTGACACAGTACAATCACTGTTATCTTGGTAGATGTCATTATTCACTAAAAGAAAAGGGAAATGATCCTTCACCCCATAGAACACCTTGCCACTGCTCTAAAGTTTATTGGCAACATGTACGTCCATTTCACTCACTGAACTACCGTTATTCATCTACGACAATGTAAACTCGGTTTTGCATTCTATGGCCGCTTTAAAGTATAGAAACCCTACTTAGACATAACAATCTATCAAAGTGACAGACCAGCCAAAAAGAGAGTTAAAAGACTCAGACAAGACATGTAACCCTGCGGGAGACAAGAAGAACCAGGAGGAATAATCTGTCCCCCTCCCTATAGCAATTCTTAAATGAATGCCACAACAAACCCTATTTGCATTTTTTTTTTACTTTAAGGAACCTCAGCTGATTGCATCAAATCATTGACTGCAGAATTTGCTCCTCAAGGATGAGTAAGTGGTGCCAGTAGACATTTGCTTGCATTGAGTCTTTGACTCTAAAGTAATCCCTCACTCTGAGCATGCATGCAGCGACAACAGAGGTAAAAAAAAAATATCCTTCCCTTTTTAATGTGAAGAAACCTCCAGCAGAACCAGGCTAAATTTGCATCACTTCACCCAAAACTTTGATTCCATTTGCTAATCATAGCTTTGATGCAGCTTCAGCCCATTCGATAAAGCCATCTACACACTTGACCTAGAATGAAAGGAAGGTTTGGAGGTCTGTGGGTATTGACTCCGAAAAAAATAGAGGAATAGACTTTATTGCAGAGTTTTGGTCATTTACAAAATGGCAAAGATGTTTGTAGAAACAGTTTCTTTGACTGCTTCATTGTATACACCTGTAGCCACGAATTGCACTGATGTGAAATAATTTCATAATTTGAATGACTAGGCAAATAATTTAGTAATATATTGTGTATTTGATTTTTTTATACAGGTAGATATTTCACATTAGTGGGAAAGTGTATTCAGAAGTGTTCAGAAGCTCAAACCCAATTTAAACACATTTCATTTTTTGAACATATTAATTTTGATAAAGCTCACATTTACTTTGACTTTGTTTTTACAGCACTAGTGGCTTGTTTTTCTGAAAGTAGGCTGACAGGAAAGGGGATATGAGAGAGGGGGAGAGACATGTGGCAAAGGATCACAGGTCGGATTTGAAGTAATCCAACTAAAGACTAAGGCCTCCGTACATGGGTTGTGCGCACTAACCACCGCACCACCTGCAATGATATTTGCTTTAAAATAAACTAGTAGAGATACTGCAATCTCTGACAGTTATTGAAACTTTGTAGCTGAAATGTATCAGAGCAAACATTTGCTCAGTCCGATAGTGTCATGATCTACTCTGATAGCTGGCATTAATTGCTCATTTCACTCACCTGCCTAGTTCTGCCCAGTCCCTAATCATCTCTGATCTCATCCACCTGTAGGTTCTGCCTTATATTTGGTCCAGCCCAGCTATGGGGGCCAGATCATTGTTTGATTTCTGTTTGCCTTCTGTTATTTTCCTGTCTTTCAGTTTTGTTAGATTTAGTTATTTCCAAGATTCATGTTCCAGTGAGGAGTTTATTCTCAAATATTACATGAGCGAGGTTTTAAATAGTACGCTTCTAACTTCATATTCTGGTTGGGTGATGTACTTCTAGAGCATTAATATTTCTGAAAAAAAAAAAAAAAACGTTTTCAAGTATTTTTATTTATTAAGCTGAGTAAATAACAGATTTCCCTTTATTTATGCATCAGAGCTTTAACTCAACTGCTTCTCCTTTTGTATCTATCTGCCTTTCTCAAGTATTTTATTCTCTGTCTTCGTCTTGATAACCTGATGCAAAACCCCATGCTCTTTCATTGCATACTTGCTTTGTTAATATTCAGAGAATCCCACCAGTTTTGACCTAAGGGCAAGCCTCTAAAAAAATTCCCTCTGACTGGAAGCTACCAATAATTCCTTCATAAAGTTGTAAAGTATGGCCAGATAATAAAAAAGAAAAAAACAATAGCGCAGTTATGTGCTGCATAAAATACAAGTAAGATGTAACTCATAAAACAGACACATCTATATGTCATACCTTCTTGAGCCAGAGAGCAAGAGAAGATGAACGAATGTGATGAATATGTCAAACGTCTGCGAAATCAAAGCCAATAAAGTTTGCAATAAATGTGGTGTGGTTGCTGACACTCGATAGAATTTATTGAACAGTAAAACTTGTGTGTATATATAGAAGAATATCATTTTTAAGAAACCTGTACCATTTCAAATGACTTTTGTGCCGGTTAGTTTTGGCCTGTATGTTGACTAAAAAACAAATGCTTGCAGCAAGATTAATCTCCTATTATTGGTTTCATTATCATTCATACTTAAGAGATGATGTCCTTAACACCAATGCTTACAGGAAAAAAAACTTTTCTTTCTAATTATTTATTCACCTCATTCCTATTAACCAACTGGTTAACTATTCATTTGACTGCAAAACTTATACATCAGGAAACAGGATCTAAAACAGCACATACAGAAATAAATTTCTATGAGATAGATCTTTTAATGACCAAGATTGCTACCAAATAAATGGTGTGTGTCATTTTGTCTACTGGTATGTTTTAGTCAACTCATTTACAACAGATGGAGAGCCTATGAATAATCTAAAAAGTTCTGAGACATTCCAGT
Organism: Cyprinodon tularosa; assembly: GCF_016077235.1. NCBI lineage: Eukaryota > Metazoa > Chordata > Actinopteri > Cyprinodontiformes > Cyprinodontidae > Cyprinodon > Cyprinodon tularosa. The sequence goes on along the minus strand of NW_024038844.1, from coordinate 1,124,902 downwards.
ACTAGTATAGTAATAAGGTTGGTTTCTCAGGCACAAACATGTTTACCTTGAAGCAAATTTATAGCATAATCAGATCCTGAATGCACCACATCACCAGGTTTGGATTTGAGTGTCACTGTTGGCAAAAATACAAATGGTAGACTACAATACTATAATGGGACCATTTATTTCATTTAGTTGTTTATCTTTATGGAGCCATAAAAGACAAACAAATATGTGCTTTTATCCAGCTAATTTCCATGTGTAGATTCAGTCAAGGCCAGAAGCTTTGCGCTAGACTTTTTTTTATTGTCTATCAATTTGAATGACAAGCTCAAAAGAGTCCCTCATTTATTTTCACAATGGCTGTGACTATAACTTGTCAATTTCAACACATTTTTAAACAGATTTTACATTATACAATTTAGAACAATTGCCTATGATTACATATTGCAGATAAAGTAGACATACATATTGCCACATATACTGCTTTCTTTGTTCTTTGTTACTTTAGAAGAAAAAAAGTTATGGCCACACAACTTTTTGTTAAAAAGAAAGAAACAAATCATAATTTGTAAAAAACTTTAGACACAGTTGCATATGAATGTCATGTACAGAGTCAGATAAGACATACAGCTCACAAAGGACAACAGTGGTATTGAAAACAGAATAGTTGTATAAACTTAGAAACAACCAGACAAAATATTAAAGGATTGATTTAAGTATAATAAAAAGTAGTATAAGGCCAAAGGGAATAGACAGGCTTTTAGAAGAGTTTTAAAAACAGATAATGAAGAGACCTTTCTGAACTTTCAACTTATGCCATGCCATGGATTTACAGAATGTTGAATAAATATAAAGGGACTTCCTAATGATTTAGGTGTTAAAAGATTGTTAACATTTATAAAGATATTGCATAATGCTGTAACCCTTTATAGGGGACTCAGTGAAATACTTTGAAAATAAAAGTTTCAATCGCATAGTTTTATTGGAATCAAGGACAAGACAGAAGAAAACTTAAAAAAAATTGATATTTTGAAGGCAAAAATAAATGTCAATGTAATAACAAGAAAGGCTAACTTGCCCGGATATATTAAGAAAAATAACAAATTTTCTTTTATAAGAAAATCGTGAAAAACACTTTGGGAGTGAAAGAAACACATTTTTTTAGTACAAAATTAGAGGCATTAATGCTGATGCTGGCACTTACATATTTTTGTTTATAAACCAAAATATAATTGTTAACTAGGCTTATTAACTTTTTAACTTTACTTTTTGACTTTTTAATTAGTTTTTTTACCTTTTTTTCTTGACTTAACTTTTTTTCTGATTGAATTCACAGTAGGTAATATATCATTCAAAGGCTCATCTAATTGGTCAAATCCTAAAATAAGATGCACAGCCATGTAGCAGCATCTTTGCTGAATGGCTGGATATAGATCTTGTGCTTCTAGACCTCACTAAGGGACGGGAGGACTCCATTTGTAAGGGGTATGCAGGAGATCCAAAAGGGAAACTTGCCCAATAAAGGGTTAAGATCATTTTTAGTAGGAATTATATTACTGGTACACTCTTTGTTTCTGATGCATTTGTGTAAATGTTGACCTCTGTTGCTGCCGCTTTGGGCATTTGCACCTTTCAGCAGCAACAAACTATAATCAGCAAAGGGAGCTTAAGGGAAATATTTTACTAAAAAAGAAATAAAAAGCTATTCCTTTATCCTATATTAGCATTTAAACTTATTTTGTAGATTTGTATTCAAAGTGCTCCATATTAAACAACAAATGGCATAGAGAGACCAAAAGACTCAAACCCTTCTGTCATAGTAGGGGTTGTTCCTCTTAACTCCCCATTGTAAGGGTCTGGGATGTAGTAGCAAGAGACAGCATGCTATTGCCTGGATGTTCACTTGTGTTGTGATGGGTATCACTATAGGCCATGAAAGCCTGGGCCGTTTATTTAAAGAGCCACTATAAATGTTGAAACCATGATAATAGCTGTGGGGCTGAGGGATGACATTTTGACAAACACTGCTTATTAAAGGAATGGTTTTATCAATGTGTTTGTTGCACTGTCTAAGTTAAAAGATTGTGTGTGAGCACACGCATGTGGATGTGCATAAGTAGATGCGTAGAAGTGGAAATGCATGTGCTGAAGTGTGACAGAGTTATCTGAGGCAGTATGTGCGCGCATCATGCCACCAGACCTTTGAATTGCTCGACCTGGGGAGCGGAGAAGACAATAACCGCTAAATGTGCTTGTTTTCTCTCATTTATTTTTGAAAGAGAGAAGATGGTGGGGGAGGAGATGGAAATAGCAATTTTACGGCTAAACACAAAAGATAAAATGAGAGAGGAGGGGAGGAATGAGGGGGAGGAGATTGCCGAGTGAAGCAGAATAACTTTATACATCTTGTGCTGTTTTTTCTGTCAGAGACTTTTCTCATACAGGGACAAATTAATTGTTCACACATACAGGCGGACTGTCACGTCCAAAGAAACAACACTTTGGATCTTCCATTAACTGCAATGGCAGCTTATCTAGAAATGCATTGCTGTCAGTTCTATAAGTGAGAATGTGATTTTTTTTATTGCCTCTTCCACTGTGTTTTTTATGTATTGCAGACAAAGCAGCATTAGTATAATTATAGTCACATCATTCAAGCATGATTACAACTAATTAGACTGCCAGATTAGGCCTTGCTTTTGTGTGTGCCCCAACTTGAATTGTTTTACCCATTCATCTGATTGTTGATCACCAATGTTTGTTGTGACTGTCAAAATTTCCCCAGATGGGATGACTGTTTGGCTGACATTGTCTTGTTTATTGGTCCCATCATCTGTCAGCCTCTCTGTTAGTTTTTCTTTCCCAGCATTTTTTCTTCTCTATTTGCAAAATATCATTATCCTTTTACAAATCTACATTTATGTAACTACTGGATATAGAAAATAAAATTAACCAATATTTGCATTTCATATGAGACATTATGGATATTAGTGGCAGAGCCGCTAGCATGCTCCATAAATGCTCAAAAATCGAAAAAAACAATCAGTGTTTCCAAACCTGAACTTATCATAAAAACACATCTCAGATGGTAGTCTTGATTTGAATTTAACGTATTCCTTTTTTTTAATATTCTCTTCTTGTCCTGGAATAGTTTGACCTTGAATTTATGCTGCTGCTTCTTACCCAAAAGATGTACTTATCTAATAGTGTTTTGAAAATTTCTCTATGAAAACTTTAACCGAAGGCTGTGAAAAGTAGTAAATCTTGTTTGGCCTTGAGCGTGGAATCTGCCTCAAAAAAATCATTCTTTTTAAATCAGCACCTCATGACATCACCATTGGTTGATAAATTTAAGTTGTCATTGTTAACTTTGTAAAAGTCAATAGGTACCACTGCTGACTCTACTCCTACACTACCTTTATTGCGTATTGTGCACTCCATCTCTGTGGGATTTGGCTCATACACAAAACATGACAAGTGCAAACTACGACAAAAAATTAGGTCTGCAGGGAGGATGATCGAGGCTTAACATCCCTCCAAGTGAGAGTTGTAGAGGTCTAGGGTATGGCAAAGAGCAGCTTTACGTTAGTCTGAGCTCCCCTTAAACATGAGAGCTTGCTAAGCTAATAGTGTTTTTTAAGCATATTTTTTGTTCTCTGATAAAAATTGAATTTCAAGGGGTGGATATGGCTATACAAAAAAAACACATCTCAGCAATGCATGCGACTAATTTCTCTACAAAGCAGCCATCTTGAAGCTGTCATTGCCAACAAAGGCTTTTGTACAAAGTATTAATCACATTTCAGTAAGTGTGTTCAGTAGTTTTCCCTCAGCCACTCTACATTATTATACATAGCTTAATTTCTGGACATCTGTGGTTTGATTTACCTGTATGTGTGGATTGCATGTTTCTTTATAGATACATCAAGTGAAGCTCATCAAGACAATGCCAAGAGTGTGCAAAGCAGTAATCAAAGCAAAAGGTGGCTACTTTGAAGAACCTAGATTAAGGGTTATATAAGATATATATATATATATCTATATATATATATATATCTATATATATCTATATATATATATATATATATATATATATATCTATATATATATATATATATATATATATATATATATATATATATATATATATATATATATATATATATATATATATATATATCTATATATATATATATATATATATATATATATATATATATATACAGGTGCTGGTCATAAAATTAGAATATCATGAAAAAGTAGATTGATTTCAGTAATTCCATTTAAAAAGTGAAACTTGTATATTATATTCATACATTACATACAAACTCATATATTTCAGATGTTTATTTTGTTTAATTTTGATGATTACAAATGACAACAAATGAAAATCTCAAATTCATCATATCAGAAAATTAGAATATTGTGAAAAGGTTCAAAATTGATGGCCCCTGGTGCCACACTCTAATCAGCTAATTAACTCAAACCACCTGCAAAAGCCTTTAAATGGTCTTTCAGTCTAGTTCTATAGGCTACACAATCATGGGGAAGACTGCTGACTTGACAGTTGTCCAAAAGACGACCATCGACACCTTGCACAAGGAGGGCAAGACACAAAAGGTCATCGCTAAAGAGGCTGGCTGTTCACAGAGCTCAGTGTCCAAGCACATTAATAGAGAGGCGAAGGGAAGGAAAAGATGTGGTCGAAAAAAGTGTACAAGCAAGAGAGATAACCGCACCCTGGAGAGGATTGTGAAACAAAACCCCTTCAAAAATGTGGGGGAGATTCACAAAGAGTGGACTGCAGCTGGAGTGAGTGCTTCAAGAACCACCACACACAGACGTATGAAAGACATGGGTTTCTGCTGTCGCATTCCTTGTGTCAAGCCACTCTTGAACCACAGACAGCGTCAGAAGCGTCTTGCCTGGGCTAAAGAGAAACAGGACTGGACTGCTGGTGAGTGGTCCAAAGTCATGTTCTCTGATGAAAGTAAATTTTGCATTTCCTTTGGAAATCAAGGTCCCAGAGTCTGGAGGAAAAGAAGAGAGGCACTTCATCCACGTTGCTTGAAGTCCAGTGTAAAGTTTCCACAGTCAGTGATGGTTTGGGGTGCCATGTCATCTGCTGGTGTTGGTCCATTGTGTTTTCTGAGGTCCAGGGTCAACGCAGCCACATACCAGGAAGTTTTAGAGCACTTCATGCTTCCTGCAGCTGACCAACTTTTTGGAGATGCAGATTTCATTTTCCAACAGGACTTGGCACCTGCACACAGTGCCAAAGCTACCAGTACCTGGTTGAAGGACCATGGTATCCCTGTTCTTAATTGGCCAGCAAACTCTCCTGACCTTAACCCCATAGAAAATCTATGGGGTATTGTGAAGAAGAAGATGCAATACACCAGACCCAACAATTCAGAAGAGCTAAAAGCCACTATTAGAGCAACCTGGGCTATCATAACACCTGAGCAGTGCCACAGACTGATCGACTCCATGCCACGCCGCATTGCTGCAGTAATACAGGCCAAAGGAGGCCCAACTAAATACTGAGTGCTGTACATGCTCATACTTTTCATGTTCATACTTTTCAGTTGGCCAACATTTCTATAAATCCTTTGTTTTTATTGGTCTTCAGTAATATTCTAATTTTCTGATATGATGAATTTGAGATTTTCATTTGTTGTCATTTGTAATCATCAAAATTAAACAAAATAAACATCTGAAATATATGAGTTTGTATGTAATGTATGAATATAATATACAAGTTTCACTTTTTAAATGGAATTACTGAAATCAATCTACTTTTTCATGATATTCTAATTTTATGACCAGCACCTGTATATATATATATATATATATATATATATATATATATATATATATATATATATATATATATATATATATATATATATATATATATATATATATATATAGATAGATATAGATATATAGATATATAGATATAGATATATAGATATATATAGATAGATAGATAAATTAAAACATTTTTTTCATGTTATCATTAAAGGGCATCAAAAGATAGTGTTAAATTGAATAAATATGATAGATGGACCCAGGGGTCTAGGTCCCTGAGCAAGACCTTTAACACAACATTGGCAGAAGACTGCACCCCCCCACCCCCTCCCCAAGGGGATTTTATGAGTAAATGCAGAAACTCATTCTCACCATTTTGGGACAATAAAGGCTTCACATTATGGGAGGAAGAATTGTAGGTGGTAGAGAAGTATAAATACCTTGGTGTTCATCTCTACTGACATACCTGACTGAAGATGCAACTGTGAAGATACAAAGAAAAAAATACATCTAGAGGAAGCTAATGTCTGTATAATAATATAATATCTATTATAATTCTGTTGTAGAAAGTTTGATCTCTTCTGCTACCATTTTCTGGTGTAGCAGCACCATTGAATAAGATTTAAAGAAGCTCAACAAACTGATAAAGAAGGTCTGTTCTAGGGTCTACTGTATAATCCTTGGAACATTATGGGCAACCATCATTGTCCTCTGCAAAAGACCTTTAAGCTCATGATGCTACAAAACTCTTAGGGGAGACTCCACTCTAGAATTAATGGACCGACAACAACACAACCTATTTTGATGTAACTCCACTGGTTATCAGGTACTTTCAGATATTACTTTTAATTATTCGTGTTAACATTTAGCCAATGCATGATCAAGCTCCTAATTGCATTTCAGACCTTTTGAAGCTTTAAAAATCAACATAGGCCCTTAGGTCAGCTTACCAGAGGCAACTGTTAAATCCCCTGTGCCTCTATAACCTCTATGAGGATAGCCAATTTCCAGCAGGTACATGCTGAAATTTTTAAATAATAAAGTTACATTTTTGCATTAAGCATTGTTTTTTGTGTTGTATTGAAAATATAAATTATTTTAGAAAATGTATGTATATATATATATATATATATATATATATATATATATATATATATATATATATATATATATATATACATACATATATACATACATTTTCTAAAATAATATATATATATATATATATATATATATATATATATATATATATATATATATATATATATGCATACATATATACATACATTTTCTAAAATAATATATATATATATATATATATATATAGTAATATTTTTTATTGCAAAATACTTTTGATGTTGTTCATCTCATTTTTATGTCTGTTTTTCTAATTGATTTCATTCTTTTATTGTTTTCCTTACACAGACTTTGTCATTTAAATTCATTAAAGTTAAGATTTATAAATAGTTCAGTTAGATACCTATGAGAGATACAATTTTTATGTTTTTGCTTGCCACAGGTTTTCCTTGAGAAAACACAACCATAGAAGCTTTGTCATGTGTAAAAAGGGACACTGGCTGCTAAATGACTTGTGCTACTGAAAAAAGAGACAAAATAGATTAACCTGTTGATTTTTATTTCCTTTTTAAATCAACAGTTTGCTCTCTATCCCCCTCTAGTTTCAATTAAAATATGTTGCTAATGTCCCATGTAACAAAAACCTGTCAAAATCAGTAAAAATCTGTTTGACACACCTCATTGTGACCTTTTCTTCCCACATCTTTTCATGAGGTATTTGTACTACAATTTGTTTTAGCAGAAAGAAAGATGAAAAGCGGCAGTTTCACCACCCACTTCATTAATTGGGCTTGTCATCTCTATCAGACTAGAAAAATGTGGCAACAAATTGTATGGAGTTCAGTGGCAGACAGATAATAAAGAGGGGTGTGTTATTCTGACAGCTATCAGAGTGAAACATCAAAGAAAAGACATTGGAATAACACCCATATTTATGGAAAAGCACTGTTAAAATATTACGCTCTTCACATAAATTACTACATCAAATATTATTTTCCTCATTTGTATGTTCAAATGTGTTGAATAGGGGTAGCTAGGTACAGTATTTTATTCTTAATGGAAATTAAATTACAACCTACTTGGTGGTAATAACTTAATAATTTATTGAGGATTTTAGAGGCATTATTAGGTATTATTATCTTACTTGTAGTACAAAACTAACAGCATCCTTATTTCCTATGGATTCAGATTAATAAAGCCTGAAGGATAAAAAAGGATTAGTGGCCTGATCTTGTGGATCTTTTTTAAAGATTCATCTGAAGGGTGTTCTCCTATGATTTGTTTTGAAGTATCCAGCTTGGGGTAACTCTATAAATTTAGGAAATAATCACTTAATGGAAAAACAAATTAAGATCACCACTAGTTGTCAAATTGATTAATTGAACAGGGACTTTAACATATGTTTTATTTTGCATTCTCACTACTTAAAAAGAGAATCTGAATATTATATTTCTTTCTTTTTTTTTTTTTTTATGAAAACATGATTGGATAACTACACATTTTGGCCTAATGTCTAATTTCTTCAAGAAATATTTTAATAGTGAATTTTGATATCATTTTATTGCCTTATTAGCTACTTGTTCAAGTCTAAGTCTGATTAGTTCTGTTTTACTATCTTCACGTAGGTTCAGACTCTAATGGTTCAGAATGGACTGAAAATCTGCAAAATCTTTAAATAAGAAATTAATTTTGAATTTAACCTCTCTTCAAAACTGTGAGCTGTCCCTTTAAGGCCCATATCTCTTCACTCAGTCCTGTCTTCTGGGGCCTGGATCCTGAAAATTTAAGATGTGGTTAATGTAGTTCCTTAGTATGAAATAAATCTCTATGGAGCTTTGTTAATGAGTAAATAATTTGTCCATCAGGGGTGGTGAAGCAGAGAAGTCTAAAAGCCCTTTTGGAGTAATGTTTAAAAAACCTCTTTGAAGAAATCATGTCTTGCATGTAGAGCGCCACATGATGTGTTCTCTTACAGTTTTTAAAATGGTTCCTGCTAGCAATGTGTTTTAACATCCACTTTGTTATGATTTGTCACAGTGGAAGAGATGGACCAAAGTTTAGAAAGCAGCCTCATATTGGTGTGATGGAATTTATTTATCTTTTTAAGGCAAAGACTTACAAAATCCAACACATTTGGATAGAAAGACTAAGGAATACGCTGATCCAAAAAAAGCAAAGCAATCTTGTAAACCTAAGATTCTGGAAAAACTGTGATTTAATAACTGGAAATGCAAATACTGAACACAAGAACCTGGTCTGACCAATCAATTTAATGCAGTGTAGCTGGAGAACTTCAACAAGAAACTAAAGGAGGTAACTAATAAACCCAGCAGAGAAAACAGAGGATCTATCTAATGACAATCAAAACAAAGACAGTCAGTACAGCACAAGAAAGAACAATAGCAATCAACACAAAGAAATAAACTATGTTGGGAATATCCTTTAGCCACAATAGTAATGTAAACTTTATTCAAATACGACACAAAGGGAGAACCAACAAGTCCCTTTGGTTAAGATCATGAATATTCTAGATAATTGTTTAACCTGTTTTAACTAAGAAGAACTGACATGACAGCTATTCAAATGGTGACCATAGTTTCAAATGTTTTATTTCATTAAACACAAAAGAATAAATGAAATTATTCAGTGATATCATGGCAGAAGTAACCTACATTATCCAGACCACATCCAGACCTCATCTGTCCCAAAACACCAGTAGATAAATGCTAATCTTATGCAAAATAAGTTTTATTAATCTGGATTAGTCCACTGTCATAACTGCATACTTGTGTTACCTTCCTAGAAATATCCTAAAATGATAATATTTCTATTATCTTAAATGTGATTAATTAATATCCTGAAAGGATATTTCTATATCCTAAAATGATATTTCTATTTTCTTTGAAAAACCTTCACAATCTAGAACAGTAAAATAGATTGCATTGGGAATTTTGGAAGTCATACATATATTTTATGCAACATTAATTAATATTCCTGGTGGACAAAGCAGAGGGCTTATCAGAAGCCAAACAATGCCAGCCTCAAAATTGTCTTAGTGATTCACTTAAACAAAATATCAATGTTTAAATTTCATTGATAATGGCATTAGAAAGTATTGCTGTGTTAGATATAAAGAATATATTAGTTCATCAAAAGAATTCTCCTTTGTTATTATTTCTCATAGATTTTCATTACCTTTAAACAAGAGAGCTTTTGTTACCGCTGACTGTTTTACCAATTTTTTTGTTTTGTTTTTTTCTTAGATTTTAACAACCTAACCAGAAAGGTATAGTGGAGGATGTTCTTTTTCCAAGTGGATCATCTAAATAAGTGGTCCTCCTAATTGTCAATCATTCTGGTGATATTTTTATGTAAGGTTGTTCTACGTGCTCGTCCCCATTAGCTACCTTTTTCTGCTCATGGGCACTTTCAGGTGTATATCTGTGGTGAGCCACGGTTTCAGTTATTGAAGCTCACCTTTCTCACCGTGGTTCTTTGAAAATGGCCGAAGGTTGTAAGAGAAAAGGTGTCTAGAAAGTGTATGAGAAGAAAAGAAAGGCCTCAGAAGAGGCAGATATATCCCAGATTGATTTGCTTGGAGAGTTCTGCGCAAAGCATTATGGGATTTAGCAAAAAGTAGTTTATTCAAGTATAGTAAGAGTTCACTAATTTCATACTTAAAATCAGGCAGTGCACTTAGAGATTACTTATTCTAAACTATATTTCATATACCTAACAATAGTATAGTCAAGTGTACTTCACTATACTATTGTTTACTTTATTGTTTACTAAAGTATACTTTAAGTATACTTTAGTAAACTTAAAAATGTCCCTATTTAGGTCAAAGAAGGATTACTTTAGTAATACTTCAAGTACACTAAAAGTACATTGTTCGGGATACTTTATAAATGTATACTTATACTTAAAGCTACAGTGTGTAATAATTACAGGGATATACAGTCAGAAATGTAATATATTATACATAACTATGTTATTTTATCATCATCTACGAGCTCAGCCTCTTAACCTTAATATTTGCGTTGCCTTAGAATTCGTTATTTATAATTACATAGGAGCGGGTCTCGCAGCCATGGAGGCAGACATCTTTGCGCTACGGCAGCGCAGAGCCAACAAACTAGCGATTGCGAGATCGCCCATTACGCTCGAAAGTAACTACGGCAAGTTGAGAGAGATGAACTGAGATGGTACTGAAATCTATACCCTACACAGACTAATGAAATACTATCTGTAAAATTATCTATGTAAACAAACCTCATCACTTGAGGGTTAGGGTTAGGGTGATGGGACGTCGTGGAAGACATTTTGTCCCGTAACGCTCGCCGTATTGTTGGGGGGGGGGAGAAGCGGTGGGGGGGTGATGTTCATGTTGCTGCAGTCTGCAGTCTGGACGTTAGATGTCGCTGAAAATTACACACTGTAGCTTTAAGTATTCCTAGTAGAATTTACTTCAAGTATACTACTTTTTGCTAAGAGTGTCACAGAGGCCCGCTGTCACCATAGGCTGTCGCTACCCGACAGTGGCGACTAATAACAAAGATGGCGCAAGCACTGCGCGGTGGAGGAGTTACGTGACCATCGGAGCAAAAAGCAGTGATCATCTGTCCAAACGGTCAGTTAACAGAGTTCAATCAAGGTTCACTATATAGTCCCTACTGTATGTGGACACAGTAAACTTATATGAGCTATGAGAACAGCACATTTTAAACATGATGTGAATTATTTTATATTTGTCCAGTCTTCAACCAGAGAACCAAATTAATAAAAATAAAAAAAACTTGATGTTTTTTACTTGCTAACATATCCATCTCCATCAGTTGTTTGTTGTTGAGCTCCACTTTTGTATGTATCTCTGCTCAACTCCTGGATGAAATGGCTGAATCACCCCTGCAGCATACAGCCCTGCTAATGGCCTAATTATTTGATTACGGTGTTTTAAAGCATAGACAAACCTAAAATGTGCATGACACTGGAACTTGAGGAGCGGAATTAAGGAATTATGTGAAGGAATTTCATAAAAACATATTTTAATCATTATTGTGAGTAGCAGTAAGTTACTGGAAAACTTAATTATGTCATATCTGGCTGAGCCTTTCTGACCCACATGCAGAATCAGGCACAGACACAAATGAAAGTTGAAGTTTTATTTGCTAACTCAGCCAAGCAGGATAGGAAAAAGACAGGGATTCCTTGAGAGGGGATAGAGCCACCAGCTGTGTGAGAGGATGAAGGCTCACGCTGGAGGAGGTGAACGTCCAAGAGATGGGTTTCCAAAGAAGGGACTGAACTGAGTCTGAGAGCTGTCTCAGAGGCAGGGGAGAGCGGGCAGGCAGAGCGAACAGAAGCTGCAGATGGGAGCAGGTAGCGGAGGTTGGCAACAAGAGAGCTTGACTGTAAGTGATCAGTCTGCAAGAGCTTCATTCCAATGTGAAAATCCAGAGAAATGAGAGGTGAACAATTTGAAAAGTAACCCTGGGAAAAGACACTACTATCTCAAAGAGGCAAACGTTGGCTAGACTGGTACTGTAGAAATGGGATCCATCAGGCGATGAAGAGATGGGTGCTGCCAGAGATGGGACAGCCAGTCAAGCTCACCTGCAATGATCCAGGGGAAAAGTATCCACACAAGGGTTCTGACAAATTACCCTAGGGATAAAAATCATACTATTTACGAGACTATTACTTTTATAAAATAATGTTTTGGAATAATAGTGAGTAGTTTCTTATGTAGGGTAAAAGCCCCAAAATTTGGCCTTGAACCATAGCATGTCTAACACATGTGCTGAGCATAGATACAACATGTAAATGATCCATGGAAACCCTGTAAAAGCCTAATATTGGCCTGCAAGAGACAAGAAGTGGAACCAGGTTTTGGCTCCAATGCTTTCATCCAACTCTAGTTCCTTTCTTTTACTGCCTTGATGTAAGAATGGTTCAAATACTTGTAATGTTTGTTTCTGATTGGCCTTGCCCCATGTATCTGTCAGACCTGGTTTCTCTGCATGCTCGCTCTCACCCGCTCAGGTCAGCAGATCTGTTTTTCTTAGTCGTTCCAACGACAAAGAGAGTGCAGAGAGGTGATCGTGCTTTTTCTGTTATTGCACCAATCTCACTTTCTGTTTTTAAAACTTCTCTAAAAAAAAATTTTTTTTTTCTCTTTGGCTTTCAACCAAAGGATATATGCTGTTGTGATTTTACTCGTTGTTTTTGTGTATTTGCTCTCTATTTGACCTATTTTCAGTGTGTTTTATTGCTTTAATGCTGTGGCATTCACATATTTTTCTTTAAAGGGTTAGAGAAGCATGTCAGCCAATGGAGTATAAGAATAAAGTGGATTTAATCAAAGAGAAATACATATCTTTAAAAAGTAGTCATAACGGATGGTAAAAGTTTGTTTTTTCCCCAGAACCCAAATATGCAAAACAGGTGACTGGGTGGGTGTGGGGGCTTTATTTGTTTGATCAAGATAAAATACAGTGATGGGAACTAAACACAAGTGTCGTATGGTGAATAAGGCAAGCGTCAAAAACCATGTGGTAACATAACTGACTTAAAAATATCAGTTGATCTATATTTTTGTATATATTTCCTGTATTTCAAAGACAAATGAATGAGCAAGAAATACTTTATGCTTTGTGCTTAAAGTACAATGTGCTGTTCTCATAGCTCATATAAGCTCATATATGGCAACATAGAGACAAACAAAGACATACAACCATGCACACGTGCACATTCATACCTAAGGACAATTTAGAGAAGCCAGTTAACCTAACAGTCATGTTTTTTGACTTTGGGAGGAAGCCAGAGTACCCAGAGAGAACCCACACAAGCACGGGGAAAACTGTCATGATCTAGGCACTAATGGCTGTCTTAATTGCTAATTCCACTCACCTGTCTAACTCTGCCCGGTTGCTCATTACCGCTCATCTGACCCACCTGCTCCTCCCTCTATTTAAGGGACTTCTATCCAGCTATCAGGACCAGATTAGCTTGTTCTTGTTGGCCATTGGTGGGAGCGTTTTTTAGCTTACCGTAGTGTTTCTGATTTCCTTATCCTGACCTGTTTGGCCTCTGAACCACTTGGCCAACCTGTTCCAATGTGAACTGTTAGCCTGAACTGTCTTTGGACTCCTGGATCCTTGAACCAGCCTGTTCCTGTTCGGATCTGTATCCCTGACCAGGCTTCAGACTCCTGGACCTCTGAGCCTTCCTATTCCAATCTGTCAGATTCTTATGGTCACTAACCTGTGTTATTCTCCAACAGTTTTCCATTGATAGACGCTCTAGTCACCGATTCTGCTGATTCACAGCCCACTCTGTTTAAATAATACTGTGTCCTTCTGTTCCAGGTCATGACAAGAACATGACTCAGACAAACTTTATTGTCATTTTGCATACATAGAGTGTATACAAAACTAAATTTAGTTATGTAAACCTCTCATGACATTTCATTTCTTAAAAAGTGCAGCAGTGATCAAATGAAAACATTGGGAGAAAAGAAAACATGCAAAAAACGCATTGATATGGTCAGTTTGATGCAGAGACTGTGACATGATTTTGAGATTTTTCAACATTCAGCTTTTTTTTTTTTTTTTTTCTATTTTACTGTTTTTTCAACATTTAGTGTCAGATGGCGGTGGGGAAGAATCTGTTTTGGAATCTGCTGGGCCTGCATTTAATGCTGAGAAGCCTCTTCCCAGAGGGCAGCAGGGAGAACAGTCCATGGTGGGGGTATGAGGGGTCATTGATGATAACTCTGTGCTAAGCGTGATGACAGAGGTGTTCTGTATGACCCGGACATGCCAACTCCATGCAAAAAGACCCCACATCAGGAATCAAACTCAAAACTTTCTTGATGCAAGGCAACAGCTTTCATCCAATTTTCCTTTTCACCTGGATTTATACATATTTTTTTAATCATAATGACATTTTTTATAAACTCATCCATGTATCAATCAGGAAGAGTTAAGAATGTTAAAATGGAACATAAAAAAAAGCATGCAATTTGCCAGCCTGTTAGCTTTATCATTTTGATTAGCCAGTTGATTTACTTTAACGCACTGGCCCGCTAAAAATCCAATCTCACCAATCTTCTCTCTCTGGCTTAATATTTGCGAGATCACACTGCAGAAATAAAAGCAATAAACCTGCTTTCCTTTCCCAAAAAAAAAATAGCTCAGGGCTTCCTGAGCAGTTTGCTTTTTTTAATTAATCCTAAAGTCACAACAAACTTTTAGTTGTATGACCCATTCAACTTGTATAGGGTTGGGCTCAGGAGACCCATCAGTATTTACTGGAGCTGTCAACTCAAACTTCAGATAAGGCAATGCATCACTGTCTTCTGTAGCAAAGTGTAGAAACAGCAAGAGAAGAAAGAAATTATATGTTGTGCTTCATGGGTGACTGCAATTCTCCTCTTGTTTCCTGCTTTAAGCCTTGTGGATTGGAAACACATTTTCACCCTCGGCTAAGAAAGAAGCACACAATCACAGCCTTTTTGTGGGCACACCTTTACACAGAAATTCCTATGAGATTCTTCCAAACACACCACCTTCTCTTCCTCTTCTAAATGCATACCCTGAAAGCCAGTGGCTCTTAAATTTGCATTGGCACTGTTATTTAGATAGTCAACCTTTCATCAGGGATGTATGAGGTCTTTAAGACTGTTAAGGCTCAAATAGGCTTGTTAGGATCTGATTTATATAACATGTGCGTTTGGTTCCAGGCTACATTTCCAGGGTCACATTAGGTGCTAGACACTGGCATTTGGATTGCAAGTTTCTTTTTCTACACACACCCTATAATGGTCTGAATAGATGTTGATGTGGATGTCTTTTCCCCTTAACATCTTGGTGCAGAATGGCAAGCTTGATCTTATCCTATGATTTGCTAATTACCATAATCACAAATGACATCGCAAGCGTAATCACATGATGTGAGCAGATCTGCAGAGCTCTAATTGCTTCCAACCAGTTGATTGGATTCACTACAACTTAATATTCTTTTGTCTGGGATGACATTTGTGGTCTTTTTTAAGTTAACAATGACACTTTCTGAGTAGCTTTCATTGTGCTTGAAGCATTGTCAAACATTTCATTTTTTTATTTTGTTTAACAAAGTACTACATGTGAAAGCTGATGCCATAAAAAGGTCAAGTTCATAACACTAAAACTGCAGAAGCTTAAATTACAAAAATGTAATTGCACAAGTGTTTATTAGCCTTTAATTATTATATTTTGTTTTTTACGCTTTATAATAGCAAACGTGCAACTTGATGCTATCGGATAAAAGCAAAAATTCATATTCACTGTACTGCTTTAGTTACTAATCTAGAGGAAAAATTTATTCAACTTTGAATCCAGTTAGACAAAGAAAATTGATGGTAATTCAGTCGGCACTTCAGTTCATAACCATAGGACCCAGAATTCGAGGTGGACAAACAGTTAGATTTCTCAAAACATTTATTGGAAACTGATCTCCAGTGTTGACGTCTAAGGCTGAACCTCTGCAGGAGACAACAGGTTAATGACCATGTCTTTCTGGAGGTGGATGATAGCATAGCATGTGAGTTACTAACCTGGCCTTATAGTTCAGTCCAAGCCCAGAGGATGAGATTGGTTCTAGCCGGTTGGCTGCCAACAAGATGCAGTGGGCGTCCCAGAGTCCCAGACGGTGATGTATCGGGGGTTGGAGCACAAGCAGGAGATCAGAACCAAACAGGTGAAGGTAGGCAGGATTACAGTATCCCAGGGATGAAGCCAAACCGGTGTCGGTGATGTGCTCAGGAACCAGACTCTCAGAACCATGAGATCAGAGATCCAAAGAGGTACCAAGGGCGAATCCTGAACGGAGTTGTGAAACAGTTCCAGGTTTGGTAAACAGACAGCCAGAAATTTGGCAGGAGTCCGAGGACAGGTCCGGCAAATGGAACAGACTGGGATAGGCAGGCTCAGAGGTTGATAGGCAGAATGGGTCAGGATCAGGCAATCGGAAATACAGGTAGGCTAAAGAACTTTCAACAAAGGCTTGAAATAATCTGGTACTGATGGCTGGTCTGAAAGCTATAAATAGAGAATGAAGCAGCTGGATCAGATGAACAGCGAGAAGGAATGCGATAGTCAATTAATTTTTTCCACACTTTAAATTATAAAAAAGATCAATTAATAATGCTTATGTTAGTCAATAAAAATGTTAACTGCATATTTACAGCATAGAAAATAGTAAATCCCATGAAGGCAAATCAGTAAAACACATACTTTTTTGATGATTTGTTTTTCTTCATATATATGTTGTCACTGGCATTGCTCTGAGAATTACAGGCCAAGTGCCTACAAGCATAGCTTTACTTTAAAAGTGGAGTATTAGGGCTTAGGCTATGATGCTTCTTGTTTTCACCTGGACAAAATGTTAATACCCCTCTTTTCATTAAAAAAACTTAAAAGGGTCACAACAATACTCTTCATTATGAAAAAAATATATAATAGACAAATGTTCTTTGAAATTCAGTAACTGAAATAACATAACTTTTCAACCATGCATCAACAGTAGATAAAAAATATATATTCAAAAGGCATACCTGGACAAAAATAATGGTACTCTTAACTAAATATTTTGTTGCACAACCTTTATAAGAAGCCAATGCAGTTAAATGATTCTAAAACGGTCAATGAGACTTTTGTTTTTCTCAGCAGGTATTTGGAGGCACTCATGAGCAAAATACTCCATTTGACTCAGGTTTGAAGGTTATCTTTTCCAGATGGCATGTTTCAGCTTCATCCAAAGATGCTCAATAGAATTTAAGTCAGGGCTCATGTAATGCCTCTTCAGAAAAGTCCACTGTTTACCCCTTAGCCATCCTTGGGTCTTTGACACCGGGCAGCCTATTTCTCTCCAGTATCCCTTGATAATCTTGAGATTTCATTGAACCCTGCAGATATTCAAGGCACCCTGTGCCAGATGAAGCAAAGCAGTTCCAGAACATAACACAGCCTCCTCCATATTCCAGAGTAGGCACAGTGTTGTTTTCTTGATATGCTTAATTTTCATAGAGCTGACGTGCCTTGGATAAAGTTTTACTTTTGTCTCATCTGTCCATGGGAATTTCTCCCTGAAACTTTATGGCTTGTCAACTTGTAGTCTGGCAAGTTCCAGTTTGTTTTTTTATGATTTGTTTGCAACAATGAGGTCCTCCTTGGTCATTTTCCATAAAGTCAAAATTGGGTCAAACTACTAGTGATGGTGCGATCTGACACTTATGTTCCATGTCACCAAACAGCACAGTGACTACCTCTAGCCCTGTATATAGGTCCACTGATTACAAGATTATAGACACTGGTGATGCTAATAAATGGACATACCTAGATTTTCAGTCTCTTGTAGAGGTACGATCATTTTTGTCCAGGACTGTTTGTAGAGCTTTGTCTTTATTATTAATATTCTGTGTACACACAACAACAAAATTGTTGTTACCTCTTGTTTAAAGAAAGAAAAACCCAATGCTCAAAGAAATAACTTTGAGCATTGGGTTTTTATTAATACAAACTAATAAAAAAATGAACAAATTATATTCAGACACTACATCCATGCTTTTTTGAAATGGTGTGTACCACACTCAACAAGGACCAGAAGAAGAGAAGGGACGAGTTGTCTCAGGATATTAGAATAATATAGACAAGCATGTTAAAGGTTAAGTCTATAAGACCATCTACAAGCAAGTTCCTGTGAGTGCAGTTTCATATATTATTCAGATATTTAAGATCCAGGGGACTGAAGGCAACCTCCCTGGGTTTGGCAGCAGGAGGAAAATGTATGGCAAATTAAACCCATTGAGATTAAAAACTTATTTTTCAAGGGAGTCCTGGCCAAGAGGAAGCAGAGTTACATAATTAACAGAGCAACATATTCTACGAAAGTGCATAACTACGAAAAGTTATGCACAGCATTTCGTACGTTTTTGACGTTTTTCCTCGAAAAAACATATCAGTGCCAGCCAGGCGGACGAAAAAAGCAGATCAGTGGACGGACGTAAAACTGGGACGGACAGTACAATAATTACTTCATGATGTCTCTCACTAGGTTTCTTGCTGTTTTGTATGTTAGGGTTAGATGTAGGGTGAAGTTTGGGGTTAATTGTATGCTAAATTGTATGTTATTGAATGGTGCGTAAAATTCGCATGCGCACAGATATCTTGTCTCGAGGCAAGACGTAAAAATACGACGAAATACGACGAAAAAAACGTCATAAATGTACGAAATACTGTGCATAACTTTTCGTACGATTTCATATGAACTGATAATGAGAATACACTGAACAGAGACACATTAAATTTAATGACAGGTACATAAAAAAAAAACATAAAAAAAAACATACAGTATCAAGTAAAACAGCATTTATGGATTAAAAACTCAGTCAACCTCCAGTTTCTTTGTAAAAAAAAATTGCATGCACAAGTAGCTGCATAGCTAAAGGCTTTCTTCCCTAGATCTGTGCGGGCAAAAGGTAGAGTGAGCAACAGATCGTTGGACCTCGGGGCATAAGAAGCCATGCTTTTCTGTGTAAGTAAAGTACAAATGTAAGAGTGCAGTAATCCAAGAAGGGCTTTGTAAATAAAAGTGTACCAATGACACTGCCTTGTCGTAGAGAGGGATGGCCATCCCACCTGAGCGTCCACGTCACAGTGATGAGTCATGTCTCTACAGTTTGTGATGAACTTTAATGAAGCATGGCAAACAGAGTCCAACATTTGAAGACATGAAGAAGTAGCATGCTTATAAAAATGGTCAACCTAATCTAAGACCGATGAAAACGTGGCAGAGACAAGGCTTTTTTACGCCAAAAGAAAAACATGTCTTATTACGAAAGAAGCCCAGTTTAAATGTTATTTTCTTCACAAGTTTATCAATAAAAGGTTTGAAGGTAAGAAAGGAATGAAGGAAATACTTCTAAAGAGATTAAAGGTGAACTTGAAGCTCAAGGAACATCAGTGTCAGATCTCACCATCATTTGTTATGTGAGCCAAAGTGGATTTAAAGGGAGACAACCACGGAGCAAGTCATTGTTGAAAACAAACGATTGACAAAAAAAAAGAATTTCCTATGGCCCCTAGTACAAGAAATTAACTTATACCAAGGCACATCAGCTGTATGTTCAAAGAGGGAAAAATTATGTTTATCAAGAAAGGAACACTGTTCTGACTCTGTTCTGGGACTGCTTTGCTTCACCTGACACAGGGTGTCTTGAGTCTCTAAAGGACAAAATGAAATCTTTCAAGGGATTCTAGAGAGAAATATGCTGCCCAGTGTCAGTAAGCTTGGTCTCAGTTGCAGGATAATGACTCAAAACACACAGCTGAAAAAACCTAATAATTGCTAAGATGAAAACATTGGACTATTCTGAAGTCGCCTTAGATGAGACCTGACCTAAATCCTACTTAGCATCTTAGGAAGGAACTAAAGGAAGCGTCTGGAAAAGATAATCTTGAAACTATAGACAACTGGAGCAGTTTGCTCATGAGGAGTGGACCAGAATATCTGCTGAGATTTCTCATTAACAGTTACAGGATCATTCGATTGGAATGATTGCTTTAAAAGTTTGTGCAACAAAATATTAAGTTTTTCCGTTAATTTGTTCAGGACTGTTTCATGATTTTCTTTTTTTCTTTTTTCGCCAGTGCTGGAAATACTATTCAAGCTCAAAACACTATCAGAAGAGATTGTTAGAGGATATAACTTCATTTTATCAAGATCAAATAGTGTTTGGCTTAATGTTAGTCCTATACTATAAGTTCACTAAGCCCCTTTGAACAGTAAAGTTTCTCACAGTGTTCTGCAAAGATGGGTTCATCTTTATTGATAGGGCTTTAAATCAAAAATGAAGCAAGAGAAAAAAAACAACTAAATGTAGCTTATGAGCCATAAACTCTGCCATCTAGATTCACAGAGAACAAATGAACCCTGTTTTTCTATTGCTTCCTTTCCCCTCTGACTTCCCGATCCTAGTCTAATTCATTTAAAATTAGGAAAAGCAGGAATGTGGTCTTTATTCTTCTTGCTGAATGTAAATAACTGAATACATTTTATTCAAGAAAAAAGTTATACTACCGAATACATAATGTGTCCTTTTATAAATTACATATTCAGATCTGGCCCCAGTTCTGTAAACTTAACATTAAGGTAGCTATATTTGTGAACTATTTTAAATTCCCTTTGGCTCATGACAAGGACTCTGCAACCCAAAGTTAATGCTAACTGATGTGTGTCGCATTGAAGCCCGGCCAATGCATTCAGGAGCGCTCAGCTAATGGCCTTTTAAGCATAATGACCTTAGTCAAGCAGAACAGAATGTTTATAAACCTCTCATTTATCACTGGAGTTTATTCAGCCAGTCCTAATGGTGGTCTTCTAATGTCATGCTAAATGAGGTGGCTGTTCTTTAAATCTGCTGGTTAAATGGCATTCACATCTTGGGTTAAATGAAAAGTGATGGAAAGTTTGTTTTAATCACGTTTTCAATTTGTTTTTCTCCCCATTTGCTATCAGTTTATGGGTGAAAAAATAGCTTTGTGAGGCTGGTGAGGAAGGTGTAAGAATGAAAAATTGAAATATTCCTTTCAAATGTTGAGAAACCTGCTGAAGTGTTTTATTCTGGTAACCAGACAGTTATGTAATATAAGACAAATCTTAGGGAAATATAACTTTTCTAATTGGCCGGGTGAATTATTGTTACTCTCAGTAGCTTTGATACGTATCTTTTTATCCTGTATCTTTTTACCCTGTTTCAGTTCCTAAAACAAGACAGACACAAACAGAAACACAGAAACATGGATAGGGAGTCACTTCAGAAACCCCTGGGACTCCGGTCTGTAATGAGCTGTAAAAAGCTCCCTGGCTGTGCAGTTTCTGCCTCCGACCTGAACTGTCTGAGCGTTCCAGTCAATCAACTGCTCTATGACTTTCTTCTCTGTACTTGATGCAATGGGTCAGATGAAGTAAAAAACATTGGAAATTTTGTTATTTAAAAAAAAAGGGTTTATTTTCCTGTTCAAAATATTGTAATTTTCTTAATATTTTTGCTCTTTTTAGCTGAAGATTGCCCCTTATAAACTGTCGCCTCACACTGTTTTTGAAGTGGATTCATTTTTAAATGTTTATGTCAATACTGTGTAATAATAGTACTGTGCCGATCAATTCCAACAGCTGTCAAATGATGATAATAAACATTAAAGTTTAAATAAAATCATGCAATTTAAGTGCAGAATATTTTTGGAAACACTTTTTCTTTTTTGAAGATCGGAAATCATTGCATTTCATTTATTTACAGCCAAATGAGAAGCAACATGAAAAAAAAACACATTTTAAGGCAATTTGTTGACATACCTACCTTTACTAATGAGTCAGTTTGTTTTTATATAAAATTATTTGACTCACCAGGATATCTCTGAACCTATGGGAACGAATTTAACCTGCAGCAAAAATCTCCTCTCATTAATGCAAATGTTAAATACAAATAACCTCAGGCGGTTTGACATTTCAAGTGGGCCACAAAAAAGGAACATTTCTTTAAGCTACTGGCAGATGTTGTTGACATTAGAAGTTGTTTTACAGTGGAGTCATTTTAAAAGCATACTCAAGTGCTAAAGTTTACCCCATTACTTGGTCACAGCTGCTCAGTGGTTCCCCATACGTCATGGCAAATCTCTTGTTGCCCTTCTAATGGATTCTGCCTTCGTCTGGAATTTACTCAATAAACATAGCTTCCAGTACTCTGTGTTGAGTAATTTAAGCAAATTGAGCTTGCAATAGTTTTTCATTAAATACTGACAAGGTTGGCTTCTATTCTACCTGGATTCTTTTTTGCTGTTTTAAGATAGTTGGAATCAGATATTTACATTCATTGCAGACCACTATACTAAGAGAGTTATTTTACATAATCAAATTGATTCAGATGTTTTAGGTAGCATTTTGCATGATTTTTACATCATTCCACTTTATTTTTGGGACATTTCTTCAGATTTTTTTTTGTTTCATCAGGCTAGAAGATGCATTTCTAAAATAGAATTAGTGTTTCCTCATTTGCCTTTGCAAACTGGTTTCCTATGCTCCTATTTGCTTTTAGAAATACAGCCCATATCAATACATGACTTCACTGCGCTTCAGCTAACACCATTGCTTTGTTGTTCTGGGCTCCATAAGCACGTTTAACACTAAATTAAAGATGTAAACAATTTGTATAGAATACAATTGGCAGAGGCTATATACAATCCATATAGCCTCTGCCTACGTTTACAAATCTGCCTCCATTAAACTCAAATTTAACATAAAGTGAAAATGTATTAACCAATGGCACTGTCTTTCCCAAAATTGCTGAAGGGGTAAATAATCTGACTGCATGTCAATCTCTGAAATAATAATAAAATAAAAAACTTTAGGAATCTCAAATGAGAATTAGAAACATGCTAGTCTTATTTCTTGTCAGACAAGAAGGTTGAAAAGTGTAATGTCTGTAGATAAATATACAATATGGTTTCACCTATATACAAAAAAATGATAGACACACTTATTAACTCTTAAAATAGTTAAATGTGTTAGATGATCAGCTGTGTGGAAAAGACTGACATCTATAGGTCAAGTTACATAATGCAATAAGCTAAACCATAATTTCAAACTGAGAGACTCACACAAGGAAAAGCTGCAATTAAAAGAGTTCTATTGACATAAATGTAATAAACTCTTTGGCACTCCGGCCCCTGCAGAAGACTTTGAAGCTGAGAATTGACATTCGCTTGGGTGATTAACCTAGGAAAAGGATTAACATAGTCTTTGCCCTGGGGCCCAGAAACTGGTGGTGGAATTCGCTGGAGGGTGAGTCACTGCATGAAAAGTGGGATTTTCGTCAATATGCGGCACTGTAGATTGTCGTTGAACTACAGGTTAGCGGCAGTTTATGACAAGTTGCAGGCTTCACCGAAAACTCCCGTAAATTGTCAGAAATTGACGTGGACTTTCTAAGGCAGTGTTCCCCCCATGCCCCCCCCCCCTACATTCAAAAAAAGCAGTTTTGAATTATCCTTATCCCCGTTACAAAAATCTACAAAAATATAAATATATATTTGGGCAGAAACTGAACATATGCTGGATGATGGTGGGATTTTTTTAATATGTCATATTAAATTAAGCGCTCACAGGGTTCATACAGGAATGAGTGACTCTAATTTAATGCTATTTGAAATGATTTTAATGCCATCAACAAGAACCATGTACACAAGTTATTAGTGTGAAATATGAAGGAGCTGCAAGCAGAGTTCCATGACTCCTGTATGTATGTAAACACACACACACACATATATACGTATATATATATCCTCTAGCTTTTTCTCCGCCTGGAGCGATATAATATATCTGACGAAATTGTTTTTATAAGCATTTTTTATTAAAGAATTATAAATACTTCGATAAACATATTTAAATAACCTAGTGCCAATTAAGGCCTTGATTTAAAAAAAATGAATGATTTTTTAATTATTTTTATTATCTTTACGATCTCCAAGAAACTCAGAGCGGTGCGGTGTGCAGCCAACGTGGAGGATGTATGCTTTGCTTTGTGCAGGCGGTCTGGAGCGTCTGGATTTCGGGGTAAAACTCCTCTTGGACGCGATGGCGACTCTGCATCGAACAAGACGAACTCAAAGAAGAGATGCTAGCGGTAAATATATGTTCGATTACTGCCTGCTAGGCTAAAAGCAGCCTAGCCTAAGCTACGGCTAATAGCAGCTAATAGCAGTAGCCTTGCAAGAACAAGCTTTATTAAAGTGTATTTTTTGTGATTCACAGGAAGCAGTACGCCGTCTTCACAACTCTGAGACTAATTGCAGGCGCTATGAACCGGAGCAAGGGTAAGACTTAAAGAATATGCTTTCATTCTGCGGTAAAAGGCAATGGATACGGATAGATACCGATCATAGCTTTACATTTTGTTTTCACAGACTACTGTCGCCTCACAATGAGGCGGTGACCTCCTATTTGCTCGGAGCCATCTCGGCAAGTCCAGATTTGCACGATGTTGATAAAGACGACATTGTGTGTAAGTGACTTGTTTTAATGTTTTCTCCTTCCTTGTTACTGTGACTTGCGTTTGATTTTTTATTCATACCACTCTCATTTTATTGTTTTCCAGCTGCCTGTAAGACGTATTTTGAGACGGTACGCAGGAGCTTCAGATATACGCAGCCAGCCAACACGCTGCGTGCGGAGGCAATCTGCTTGGAGTCGGGCCAGCAGAAAGAGGGTAAGACTTTATTTGGTAAATATTTTTCAGGTGCATTGATAGATGTGTTGTGTCCATACGCAGTGCGCTGATTCATTGTTTTTTTTTCAGCTGCTGAAAGCGAGGCAGAGTGTGCTAGCAGATGAGGAAGTGGAACTCTGGAAGTCCGCCGCCGTCGTCGGTGCCTCTGGATGGATTGTACGGTCGCCACCATTTTGTAGGCCGGATCTCACTGAACTATGTGTTAAGCTGCAGTCCCGGTTAGAAGCGATGCTGAAGTACAGGGCCGCGCACAGTAGGCGTCTGCACATCGGACCTGCCTCGGAGGGAATGCTGCCAGTTACCTCCAACCCCGAGGAAGCAAACGGACCGTTCACAGACTTTTAATTTTTAGAAACACATGTGTTTGGATACGCGTTGTATATAGTTGTGTGTGTGTTTCAATAAAGCTCTTTCTTTGCATAAACAGCTTCCTGGCAAATGTTCATTTCCTGTATAAATTCATTCATGTCCTTGATGGTAGCATAATAATTGTGTAGTAGTGTATGATAACATAAATACACACCATATGAATGAATAAATATATGAATGAATAAATATATGAATGAATAAATATATGAATGAATAAATATATATATATATATATGAATAAATATATATATGTAAATATATATGTAAATATATATATATCCCAACCAATCACGAGCGACTTTACTTGTTTAAAAAGAAGTGGTTCCGTCCAATACTCAGTAAGAAAATTAAAGCCTGGCGTGGCCACGTGTGGTTTTGCTGCCAATCACGAGCGATTTCATTTGTTTGAGAATAGTGGTTTCAGCCAATAATGAGTAGGTTATTCAAGCCAGACCTGGCCAGCCGCGCGGGTTTGCTGCATTCATTTGCTAATTAGGGCCATTAGTACAGCTGATCGCTCTCCACATACGTCAGAGTCCGTTTCCGACAATTTGTGGCACGACAAACACGGACAAGCACGGGTTGCAAATTGTCGGAAACTGACGAAAATCAGGCAGATCTGCGGGAGTTTACGGGGGTTTACGGGGACGAAAATCTCACTTTTCATGCAGTGAGTGGTACTGAGAATAGTCTGAGAGTGAGGGAAGAGATGGGGTGGAGGTGGGTGAAAGCTCGATGGGGTGCTGGAGGGAGGCTAGGCCAGGAGCTAAATGAAGGGGATCTTGAAAGATTATTGACTTCAGAGGATGTGAGGTTCTGACAATGATTGGCTGAGGGTTAACTAGGGACATTGCAGGTTGTTCAAGTGAAGAGTCTTCAAGATTGAATTTTCTCTTAAAGGATAATTCCGGTTTTTAACACTTTTAGCCCATTTTCTGTAGTGTCCAGGATGAAATCGAATGATCGACACCAAAATTTTGACAATTGGTCCTGTCTCTGCTTTTTGGCTCATGCAGAATCCCCCCCTGGCTGCTTCAGAATGGCTTCCATTGTGCATGTCCGATAATGTCCTTAAAACAACCTTAAACGTTCTTTTTTAAAAATATGCTACTCACCGGGTCGTCAGCGCTGTTCAATGACGTTCCAAAAAAAGTTTAGTGAAGAAAAACCGTTCCTGTCTTGTTTTATTTAGCATTTTGTAAATCCCAGAACAATTTTTTCCGATACATCACAACCGCTTATAAACTTCCGCTTCCCGTTCGAATCTGAAGCGTTGCACACTCCAGACCACTAGTTGGCGACGGTATCCTCTACCGTCAAACTCAAAGTCCAATATGTCCTCCTCAAGAATCCACCTTTCGTATTCCATTTTCAGAGTTTTTTAAAGTGTTTAACAGAGACGTTAGCACCTCGACGTCCGAGTACACAGAGTGAAGCATAAACACTTGGGCCTTGCGAAAAGACTACAACTAAGTGTAAACAGGCCCCATTTCCGTTTCTGGTGGCGGAGGGATATTGACTATTCTTTACGAAACTTTTTTTGGAACGTCATTGAACAGCGCTGACGACCCGGTGAGTAGCATATTTTAAAAAAAGAACGTTTAAGGTTGTTTTAAGGACATTATTGGACATGCACAATGGAAGCCATTCTGAAGCAGCCAGGGGGGGATTCTGCATGAGCCAAAAAGCAGAGACAGGACCAATTGTCAAAATTTTGGTGTCGATCATTCGATTTCATCCTGGACACTACAGAAAATGGGCTAAAAGTGTTAAAAACCGGAATTCTCCTTTAAGCTTCTTATTACCATAAATTCAGGCCAGTTTGTTTTTAAAGCGCCAAGTCCCAGTAAATATCATGTCAAGGCCATATGCAGACTATAGATTGGTTATAATGGTTCTATCAAAGAAAACCAAGCTAGTTACATCCAGTCACTGACTTTACAGGATTTGCTGTTTTTGTATGAACATATTGTGACAGTAGATATTGGACAGTAGACAGTAATCCCTCATAACAAATATGCATACAGCAACAGTGTATTTTAACAGGAAGAAATTTCCAGACGAACCAGGCTGCCTTCTGCTGAGGCTGACTAGGGTTCAAGAGGACAGAAGTTGACACACAATAGGGGCATGCAATCACTGACCCATATGTTCCAATTTTGTACGACCCTTTTTGGTTTCTATGATTTGAGTTGTTTTTGTTTTGTTTACTTTTGCTTTCCTTTTTTTTAGGCTTTGTAAAACAAAGGATGCCTACCAATTTACTCTTTTAAACAAAGCTTTGAGGGTGATATTTTTAGCACATATGCAAACAGAGAAATTTGTTATTGCAGTTATTTACCTTTTCAGCTGTTTGGGTTTCCCTGTTTTTCCATCTCAGGTACTTTATGCCAACTTTAGCCTCACAAATCCGGTAAAATAAAGCTGACAACTTTCTACTGTTTGGGAGCAACAAACAGTAAAACTTGGCTTTTCTGGGCTCAACATTAAATATTTACCACCAGCCCATGCAGGTAAAATCTGCATGGGCAAGTACACTGGTTTAAAATGTCTGTTTAATCCACTAAAAACAAGTGTATTAGCTACCTTTATAGTACAACAGTTCCACTTATGGAGTGGATATTGGATATTTAGTCCACTTACCTTTCAATCAGTAAATTTTTTATTATGTACTACTATTATGTACTATTATGTTACTGCTTGGCAGAGTAGATTAGGTTAAATGTGAGAGATGTCTCAAATATGTATATTTTTGCCTGTTGTTTTGGATCATTCCCTTTCCCTTATCTTGATTTTGTTAAACCTTATGCTGACAATATGCTGTCATTGAACTTGATTCAATCAATCGAAAAACGTGTTAAATGTTGGAAAATACACATGCAGAGCATTTATTTGCTTGCAGCTTAGTTGGTTGTTAAAGCAAACAGCTGGACCAACATGCTGGGAGAGGAATGATAATACATGTTTAATACTGCCAATGATTAACTCTCTGATACTTAATCTAACCAAATAATGCATAATGATTTAACATTAACCTTTCTGCAGCTACTGTATTTGTATTGGACTGATTTGTTTTAACAATGTAAACTACTGTGTCTGTTTATTGTTATTGTGCATTACTGTGTTAGTCTTTCTTCTGATTGCTCACTTTTATGTGTTGCACATCGTTTCAGAGCATGCTTGTAATTGCAAGACAGTACATTGTTAGCCTCTGGCCGTTTCTTCCCCTCCTGGCCTCTCAGGGAGTAGGGAGGATTTATCAAATGGTGTCATCAGCAGAAGCAACTTGGCTCGCTGTAAACTAGTGTTTTGGTGTGTGTTTCAGAGATGTTTACTTTCCCCCAGGCAGACAGAGCAGAGCCCCTGCAGACCCATATGGCCCAGCATATGGCTAACTCCCCCCTTCCCCAGCTTACTAGCCCCAAGCACACACACACAAATGTACTCAAGCAAGCTAAATTACATAGTCATAATTTATCCGCACAGGGCGATGTGGCATGATGAAAACAGGTAGACAGAACATAGTATTCTCGGCTAAATAAATACTTAAAGTATTTGGACTTAGTGGGTGATCAGAACATCTTTCTGTCTTATCTTCCACAAAAGAGATGAAACAATTTATTACATCTCTGTTATTGATCCAGGTAGATCTGTCGTTGACATTAGACTGCTCTCTCTTCAATTTGATCTCCATGCTGGCTCTTTTTTTTCCAACCTGGGCATAGCCAGAGATTGTGCAGGACTTTGATGCATCTTTGGCAGCCTCGTAGGCATAGTAACTGTTGCTAAGAAAAGTTTATCCACACAGAATTGAAAGGAAAGCTAAAAATGGACTTGGGGGCTTGTAACCTCTTAATAACACACACCGCAAGCATGTGAACATGATTTCACACTTCAATTCATTGCTCTGTGTGGGGGAAAATGCTACGTCTGAATCAAATGTGGAGCAAACCCCCTGATGGGTGTCGATATATGAGGGCTTGATTGTGGGAGGTTTAGTGATTGATGAATAAGTTGCTCAATAGGAAAAAAAAAAAAAACTGTTTTTCAGGAGAGACAGAGACAAAAAGGAACCAAATGCACACGATAGAGATTTCTGTGACTATGCACATCTTACATCTTTGAAAATACTATAATAAAGTTTAGTTGATCTAGATATGTTATGTTTTATTATCTAATTTTTCCATTTCTTTAACTACAATCCTTAATATTTTTTTCTACTATTTTAAAAAAGTCATACAGTACCTTGTAAAATTATTCATACTTTTTCATTTTTCTGCCACAAATGATAGTACATTTTGTGGTTACTTGGTAGGGGTTGCCATGACCCAGAAGAATTTGCACAGGCATACATTAAATTGCATTGTGATTTTATGTGATAAGCTAAAAAATTGAGCATCATTTTGAGATGGAAGAAAAAAGGACACATGGTTTTCATCCTAGTTTTCATAAAGAAAGAGATAAAAACTGTGATATTCATACCAACAAACTATCCAACTAACTATAAGTACCAAAAAACTATCTTTCACTGCAGCAATAGCTAGATATCTGTTGGTAGTTTCCTAGTATGCTTCACATATTTCAAAGCAGAAATGTGTTATCACATAGCTTAAACTTAGTCAGACAGGATAGATAGCATCAACAAACAGCTATTTTCACTCTTTTTTTAACTGGACTCCAATTAAGACTTTTTAAAATGAGCCATTCTAACACACACGCTTTAATTCAGACTACTCATTTGGAGTTGTAGCTGTATGGTTGGTGCAGTTGTTCTTGTTCCCAGCCTCAAGTATTTTGCAGCTTTTGACAAGTTAGGATTGCTTTAAAGTTACACTTTAAATATGCCGGTAACTTAATTTGACGAAAATTACTTCAAATAGCTCCGTTCTGGTCATTTAGGCGAGATGCATCAGCCTAGTGCTTTGCATTAAAGCATCAAAGTACATTTAGCAGGGTTCTAACAGGTGGTTGAAATACTTGAAATTTTGTGTTTTTGAAAACAATTATAAAAGACACTCCTACTTAGAAGTCCTTGTACTTTTTTTCTGGGTGCACTCATCTGGTGGATGACTTGATGAATTTACAGTCATTTTGATCCAGATTTGTTTAGTCAGTACCTAATGCTATGCCTGGAAGATCTCGGAATGAATAGTTTGATAAATAAAGCTATGATGATCTCTTTACAGGACCCTAATATTTAATATCCTGGTTTTTGGTTAGTGCTCAAGTATTCGGTCTTTTTATCAAATCTACAACAATGGAGATGTCAAGAAGAGAAAATGTATCCCTGCTTTAGAGCACTTGGTTCAGAATGTGTTTATCAAAATAAAACCCAGGTAAATAAATTCTTTTAGCACTCATTTTACATTGATTACCTCACATAGGTCGAGTGCAATTATCAGCATGCTATGTTTAGATATTTTTCATTCAAATACAATTAAAACGTGTAGACATGACTACTTTGTGAAATATTTATTTGTTCATTATTAGATATCC
Source organism: Cyprinodon tularosa (assembly GCF_016077235.1). Taxonomy (NCBI): domain Eukaryota; kingdom Metazoa; phylum Chordata; class Actinopteri; order Cyprinodontiformes; family Cyprinodontidae; genus Cyprinodon; species Cyprinodon tularosa. Next base: position 1,093,839 of record NW_024038844.1, on the reverse strand, counting down.
AAAGTGACCATTTGATGCTAGTATTAGGCATCCAGAATTGAATTATATTGCAGCAATATTTGCTTAATTTCAAGGCTTTAGCAAAACATCATCTCACAATCACTAGATATCCAAGTATTGTAGATATTGTCGGCTATGAATAACCAATTTTGATCAAGCCTATATGTGTATTAATAATGGCTATCCATATTATTGACACTAATGTAAGCTATGTAATCCCTTCTCTTCACTGATTCTGATCCAACAGTTTCATAGCATCCAGTTTTTTTGAATTTGAATGTTATTTAAGTCACTTATTAAAGAGACATTCAATAGAAGCAGGAGGTATATGCTGCTGTGTGAGGCCCTTCAATTTGAAGAAATTCGACCTGAAAAGTCGTTACAAGATAATTGAATTTAAGGTAATCATAAGTTTGGGAATCCTGTGTGAGGTAGAGGTCTGTTCTGCATTTGAACAACATGATATTCTATAGAGGGTTCAGTTTGGTGCAGTTTGTAGCACTGTTACTGTGCAGCAAGAAGTACCCTGGTTTGGCTCCCTGGCCAGGGTCTTTCTTGCAGAGTTTGCATGTCTACTCTGTGCATGCAAGGGTTTCACTTCAGCTCTTCCAGCTTCCTTTCTCAAAAAAGTTATTTCATGAAAAATATTGACTACAAGGTTAATTGTTGACTCTAAACTGCCCTTGTGGAAGAGTGTGTGTGTGTGTGTGTGTGTGGTGGTTGTGTGGTTTCTCTTGTACCCTTTGAAGGACTGGCGATCTGTCCAGGGTGTTACCAGCATTAAGACCACAATCGGCTGTAGGCACCAGTCTCCTTTTAGACTGATGGACAAGTGGTAAAAAATGGATGGTTATTCTCTGTCTATATTGTATATTGTGACAATTAACTAAGAACATAAGTGCACAAGCAAGACAGATTGGCAACCAAAAACAGAAGATATGCATGTCATGATGGCTGGATTTGGCTCCTTTCTAACATCTGCTTAGCTACGCCCAGCGCTCATCGTCTCTCATCAGTTCTACCTGTTCCTGCTTCTATTCAAGCTGCCTGTTCTCAGCTACTGGTGCCAGATTATTCAAGCTGTGTAGGAGAGTGACTCTAGCGACTCTATGTGATTCTGATTTCCTGATCCTGACGAGTTTCTGCCATTGGACTTCCAAGTTTTGCTTTGTTTCTGCTCTTTTAGCTTGATGTTTTTTGGACTCTTTCCTGGATTCTACCTGATTACCGAGCTTTGACCTGTCTCTTGACCTCAGCGTGTATTCTCCTTTGGTACCTCTTCTGCTTTCTGACCTGATCCTCCCCAAAGATACTTCTACTCACTCGCATCTGCTGGCCTCTGATCATCAGCCGGCTCAGCTTCTCTCCTGGAACTCTGGGGGCGGCTCCCACTGCATGCTGATGAGATACAATCCTTCTGGATTCAGCTCCTTCCTCTGAGCTCAGACTGAACTTCAAACCAGGTTATTGACTTAAATGCTCGTGGCGTGGCCTGTTTGAGTTTCATAGTCACTCACCTGAGGTTCCACTTCTACAAAGGATCAAAGTTCTGAGCGTCTGACAATGGAAAATTTCACACATCTGAAAGAGAACTGAAAAAATACAGTTAACATATATAACAGGTTTCTAGAGATGGTTTCTCTCATCTTCGAAATGTATCCAAAATCAGTAATATAAAGAGGCTTGTTGGTCATTTGTTACATTTAATCTACTGTAACTCACTGTTGACTCTAAAGTTGGTCTTCAGTTGATCCAAAACACTGATGCTAGAGGTTTGATGACAAACAATAGGAGAAACCACATTTATAGTTTTAGTTAAAATGCTTCGAAACCCTGAAAATCCCTCAACTTTCAAGGTCTAGCTGAGACTGTTCCTTTTGAAAAAGCTCTTAATATTTTTTTTTGTTTTGTTTTGTTTTCAACAGAGTCCTATCATTTGTTTTATTTTCTTCTGAAAGTATGTCTTAAGTTGTCTTTGTTTTAAATCTGGTTTTGTAATAGATTATTTTAGGTAAGACACTAAAACAAGATACTCTGGCTCTGAAAGGTGCCATATTAATATAGTTGTATTTGTGTCAGATAACTAAGAGTGATGTAACATTGAGTCCAGTATGCACTAAAGCCTCAAAGTCTTTTTGGTGGTCCCTCCTGTGTTAATTTATAACACGTCGTTGGAAAGAAGTGTTCAACTATGCCGTCCTGTTAAAAAAAGGAGATTGACGGTACAGTAATTCACTTTTATATCTTTATAAAGATGAGAACAAGACAATCGTAACCCAATGCTCAAAGTTCTGCCCTGTTATGATCTAGACAACTTTCCTCTGACTAACTTAATTCTTAAAAGAAGGAATGTTTCACATATGGTTAATAAATGTAAAAACCTTGGAAAAGAGTCTAGCCTGTTATGGAAACTATTATTTTCTGTTCCAAAAAATCTCTAATGAAACAGAATGCACAACACCTCTCACCCGGACATTGTATAGCCTTGCAGGTGTAAAGCCTAACCTCAGTGGCACAACAGAATGTGGAAATAATTTCAATAAGCAACTAATATCCCCTAAATAACTACTTGTTTTATGATGCTGAACTGTTAGAGGATCTTCTAAAGCATACCCAACTGAAGCATGCCCATGAAGCAACCAATGCTAACATGCTCTACATTATGACATCTGTACAACTGCAGGGTATGTAACACAGTGTTTTTATCAATGACAAATCAAGCAGGTGGACTTGAGGCAAAGCAGTGCTATGGGAAAAGACTCCCTGCTGTAATACGTAATAGAAATCTCATTATAAAACATATGGGGGATTGGGAACTGTTTTAATTGGCTTGAGTAAAAGTGTTTGCAATGTTTCCTAAGGGCAGGAACTACAAAGGCTTAAGCAGCAACAAAGGTGATAAAGGTCTGTTCTTTTAACCTCTGGTCACTTTAAGATTACTTGAACTGCAAAGTTTGTGAAGTTCAAATAAAATACATGTTAGGAATACTAGTTGGCAATGGTAATTCACAGGCTGACAATCACAAAAAAGATTGATAGTAGAGTAAACAAAAGGAACTTTCTTTGAAAGTATTTATTTGCTGTAATGGATTTCACTGAGAAATTCATTAGATTTGACCTCCAAAACAAAGGATGGGACTGAGATACATCTTCATCGCTGTTACAATTTATATTTAAAGTAATATTTTAATTATCAAACAGCTTTCTTCTACTCGAAGCTCACTACATCTAGGATCAAAGACTACAGGAAGCCAGGTGTATGGTTAACCCTTTAAAGCCTGATCCAAGAATAAAACAAAACAGAAAATAACTTTTTTTGGTTTGAATTCCTTATTTTGTTATCAGGTATATCTGATTGTGTACAATAGGATTTTGAGCAAAGTTTTTACCAATAAATTATGCAAAAAGTGTCAGATGCAAAACATTTCAGAAACCGTATGTATCAAATACAATACATTTGGCATTATATGGTTATATGCTGACAAAAATAATTAGGAACATGTCCATTTATAGATACTTAAAAACAAGTACTTAAAATCAAATCCAATATTCCACTGGAGACCAGTGAAGACAGGCTAAGACCCTCATTTTATGAGCATTTTTATCACACTACGTTGCATTACGTGCAATAGGTGAGCATGTTGTGCGCAATCAAAAAAATGTGCAAGACAAATTAACCAAAATTGGTTCCACCCATTAAAAAACAAACAGATTCTGTGCCCAAATTGTGTTTTCTACAGACAGGTTGAGAGTGGCTGTAAAAGAATGATTGGGTTCTAAGCCATGGAGGTAATAATGATATTTATCTAAAAAAAAGTTATTCCAAGATTTTTGGTGTGTTCAGGGGCCGGGAAAGCAGACTGCGAGGAGTTTTTGTTGAATCTCTTTTTTGGGATAAAAACTGGATGAAGAACCTGTGCAGTTTAGAACATGCATGCAATTGGGTCTGCATACAGGTGCTGGTCATAAAATTAGAATATCATGAAAAAGTAGATTGATTTCAGTAATTCCATTTAAAAAGTGAAACTTGTATATTATATTCATACATTACATACAAACTCATATATTTCAGATGTTTATTTTGTTTAATTTTGATGATTACAAATGACAACAAATGAAAATCTCAAATTCATCATATCAGAAAATTAGAATATTACTGAAGACCAATAAAAACAAAGGATTTATAGAAATGTTGGCCAACTGAAAAGTATGAACATGAAAAGTATGAGCATGTACAGCACTCAGTATTTAGTTGGGCCTCCTTTGGCCTGTATTACTGCAGCAATGCGGCGTGGCATGGAGTCGATCAGTCTGTGGCACTGCTCAGGTGTTATGATAGCCCAGGTTGCTCTAATAGTGGCTTTTAGCTCTTCTGAATTGTTGGGTCTGGTGTATTGCATCTTCTTCTTCACAATACCCCATAGATTTTCTATGGGGTTAAGGTCAGGAGAGTTTGCTGGCCAATTAAGAACAGGGATACCATGGTCCTTCAACCAGGTACTGGTAGCTTTGGCACTGTGTGCAGGTGCCAAGTCCTGTTGGAAAATGAAATCTGCATCTCCAAAAAGTTGGTCAGCTGCAGGAAGCATGAAGTGCTCTAAAACTTCCTGGTATGTGGCTGCGTTGACCCTGGACCTCAGAAAACACAATGGACCAACACCAGCAGATGACATGGCACCCCAAACCATCACTGACTGTGGAAACTTTACACTGGACTTCAAGCAACGTGGATGAAGTGCCTCTCTTCTTTTCCTCCAGACTCTGGGACCTTGATTTCCAAAGGAAATGCAAAATTTACTTTCATCAGAGAACATGACTTTGGACCACTCACCAGCAGTCCAGTCCTGTTTCTCTTTAGACGCTTCTGACGCTGTCTGTGGTTCAAGAGTGGCTTGACACAAGGAATGCGACAGCAGAAACCCATGTCTTTCATACGTCTGTGTGTGGTGGTTCTTGAAGCACTCACTCCAGCTGCAGTCCACTCTTTGTGAATCTCCCCCACATTTTTGAATGGGTTTTGTTTCACAATCCTCTCCAGGGTGCGGTTATCTCTCTTGCTTGTACACTTTTTTCGACCACATCTTTTCCTTCCCTTCGCCTCTCTATTAATGTGCTTGGACACTGAGCTCTGTGAACAGCCAGCCTCTTTAGCGATGACCTTTTGTGTCTTGCCCTCCTTGTGCAAGGTGTCGATGGTCGTCTTTTGGACAACTGTCAAGTCAGCAGTCTTCCCCATGATTGTGTAGCCTATAGAACTAGACTGAAAGACCATTTAAAGGCTTTTGCAGGTGGTTTGAGTTAATTAGCTGATTAGAGTGTGGCACCAGGGGCCATCAATTTTGAACCTTTTCACAATATTCTAATTTTCTGATATGATGAATTTGAGATTTTCATTTGTTGTCATTTGTAATCATCAAAATTAAACAAAATAAACATCTGAAATATATGAGTTTGTATGTAATGTATGAATATAATATACAAGTTTCACTTTTTAAATGGAATTACTGAAATCAATCTACTTTTTGCATGATATTCTAATTTTATGACCAGCACCTGTATATGTGGTAGGAGGTGCCAAAAAAATAGTATCATCCCATCTAATAAAAGAATGTAAAATGAAGCTTTCAACCTGTAAGACTCTTATCAGCTTCACCTGAACCACCTGCAATGTCCCTAGTTTAGCTTCAGCCAATCAACGTCAGGAGTGCACCTCCTCAGAAGCCAAACTTTTTTCAAGGTCCCCTTCCTTTAGCTCCTGGCCTAGCCTTGTCAGGGTCGATGGCTGTTGTTGTGGATCCAAATGCAGAGCTGAAGAGGCAGAGATAATCTATCACAGATTCAATGAAGATGTTCATAGTACAAAGGCAAATAATCCTAAACCAACAGGGGTGGAACTTAGTAATAAAAAAAAATCAAAAGGGGGAATAAACTGAAGTCATGAAGCAATTAAGTAAGGAAGAGAATCAAGCAGTGAATAACTCTAAAGGAGGTGTATACAGTAGATGTGAGATGCAACAAAGAATGGGCTAATCAGCTGATAGGGAGCAGGTGTGGATGTTAGGAAGCTAGGGGAAAGGAGATTGGCACAAAAGGGCAACAAGGAGTAACTCAAAAAATACAGCACTGCTTAAATGTAGCTAGAAAACAACTAGAATGACATGAAATTGAAAATAAACTAATGGCCAAGAAAACACAGAATGACATAAAGAAAAAAGAGTAACTGAAGACTGAAAAAGAAAACTCAAACAGAACCAAAAAGTCCACAATGATATGGGAAGCCTCCCTCCAGCATGCCAGCAAACTTTCACCCACCTCAACCCCATCTCCTCCCTCACTCTCAGACTATTCTCAGTCCCACTCACCCTGTGACCTATTCTTCCACCTGTTTCCAGGCCATGGGAAAAAGACTACTCTAATCTTTTCCAAGGTTACTCACCAAAGCAAATGTCGATTCACAGCATCAAAGTCTTCTGCCAGAGCCTGAGTACCAAAGATTATATCAATAAAACTTTTCTAATTGCAGCTTCTCTCTGTGTGAGTCTCTCCAGGTTGAAATTAAATTAAAATGGGCCCAGAACTGAACTTGTTGAACCCCACTAATTAGAGGACCACAGTCCAAGGAAAACTTTTGTCATGATGCAGAATCTGACATTTTGAATTCTGAATTTTTGACTAATCAGAAAAAAAGAGTCTAATGCAGAACCAGAAATACCAGTCAAAACATATAACATAGTCAAAAAGGTTGTATGGTGTGCAGTATTAAACTAAGCACTGAGATTAATGTACAGCAATGTACGGCAAATATCTAAGCTGAATAACATTCACAAGGACTGTAAATGTCCCTTAACAGGTCCTCATGATAGTGATAATATGCTAAAATATTATGATTATTATGAATATGTTTTTATTTTGTTTATCATTATTACCTCTAACTCCATTGCTTAGACCTTTTTGTTCTTTTATGGCCATTCCCAAACTGCCAGTAGCATATGCAATCTCCTCTGTAGAGAATGTGTATATCTAAAGCAGGATTTCACAATATTATTTTGTTTTTTTTATTCCTTGCATTTATATTTAAAGTAAGCAAATTACACAAATATAAAAATAGAATTTTATCATTTGATTTTGTGATATAACTTTTTAACTATACTTTTATTATTAAATATTTGCACCTCTAATTTGTTTACTAAAATTTGTAAATTGTCAGCTTCTTAAGAGTAAGTTTCCAGTTCCAAAGATAATCATTAACTGTTACTGAGCAATCAAGGAGAAACCACTCCATCACATTAACAAATGGTTACACAGTTGGAAGTGGCTGTGTTACCCAAAGGATGCCAAGCTTCACAGTGAAAATATAGACTGCATTATTGATCCCACAGGGTTATACGGAACAGAAAACAGGAAACAATTAATGAGACATGCAAAATACATGATTGGAAAGGCACAGGATGCCACCAAGTATGATAAGGAAAATGAAAGGAAGCTGTGATGGAGGAAGGAGACAACAAAATAATCAGCAAGAGCAGCATGTGGTGGTAAACACAACTAGTATCACACAGTAACAATCAGTGATTTTGAACATATGAGTGGTAAAAATAACACAACCAAAGTAACCTCATTGTCATTTTCAGGATTGTTAGTATCGCTAAGACTCAGCTGGTAATGCTCAGCTGGTGAGCTGCCCATTCTCCATTTTCTAAATGAGGCACTCACTCATGGTGAATGGAAAAAAAACTTGGTTATGCATGGCAAAGTCACATGAAGTTAATATGAGTGTTCAACTTTAGAACTTTAGATCTGTCTGCTTGTTTAAATCTTAGTAAATGGGATATATTTGTGCATGTACAAGTGCTTTGTACATTGGTAACAGGCTGTGAACTGTTTCAAATTTTGTCACATCACAACCACAATATTTATGTATTTTATTGATATTATGAAGCAGTTTAAGCTGGTATAGGCATAAAATAATGTTTTTATTTTTATTTTGTTTTGATTTCTCAGAGCCTAGTGCCAAGTCTGTAAATGCAACATGGTCATCTGGATAACTTAGTATCATCGTGAGATGTTTTAGGTTGTAGAGGCCGAAACAACACAGTGTATCAATCGTCAGCTTTGTCTGTAACTAATCTGTTTTTAAAGCATGTAAAGTTCAGTTTAAGAAGATCCCTTGTCGTGTGCTTCGTACGAACATCCACGCACCTCCATTCCACCGGAAGGTAAAACAAGACAATATTAACTTAAACCAACACAAAGTTACACATAAGCAGAGGGAGATAGAGTACCTAAAGTTTTACTCAAGTTAGAGTATCACTAATTTACCTTTTTTTTAAAGTTAAAAGCAGAAAGTAGTTATTAAAGAAATTATTCAAACAAGAGTAAAAATTTACCTGAAATGGCTTCTTAAATATTAAGTAACTATTGGCTCATAACATCTGATCTAATGCTTGAAATGATTCAATCAGGCAGACAGTTATGTGCAAAATCTGATATGAAACCTCTTATAAAATAAAATAAAAAATTAACATGATTAAATAATAACAAATTTGCATTATGTCATTTTTATAACAAACGTTGGTAATGCATATATTTTAGGAGAAGATAACCAGTGTTGGGCACGTTACTTTGAAAAAGTAATTAGTTATAGTTACTAGTTACTTCTCCCAAAAAGTAACTGAGTTACTAACTGAGTTACTCCACAATAAAAGTAACTAGTTACTTGTAAAAGTAACAATTGCGTTACTTTTGCGTTTCTCGCCCCCATAAACCCTCACCACCCGGCCCCCACCTTCTCGCCCTGTGTTTCAAAAGCCAGCTGAATAGAGCGGACGACAAAGACAAGTACCTGCATCTATCTATCTATCTATCTATCTATCTATCTATCTATCTATCTATCTATCTATCTATCTATCTATCTATCTATCTATCTATCTATCTATCTATCTATCTATCTATCTATCTATCTATCTATCTATCTATCTATCTATCTATCTATCTATCTATCTATCTATCTATCTATCTATCTATCTATCTATCTATCTATCTATCTATCTATCTATCTATCTATCTATCTATCTATCTATCTAACCCCAAAAATATTAAACGTACTAAAATATAATGTGTTAAAGCTTGATAATGTATTTCTTGACAAAAAAAGATGCCTTAAAACCTTTTTGTTTTCTCACTCGTCTCTTCCCGACCTGCACCGGAAATAAGATCCTACACTACTTCCTGTCGCTGATTTTTTTTGGCTTTGGATTTAAACATAATTCTAGGAGAGGAGAACACCCACATGCGAATGCTGTTCCTGGACTTCTGTTCAGATTTCAACAATATGATCCCGCAGCATCTGGTGGGGAAACTGGATTATCTGGGCTTTAGTACACCCCTTTGCAACTGCCTGCTAGACTTCCTGAACAACAGGCCTCAGTAAGTCCGGGTCTGACAGAACACCTCATATGTCATCACCCTAAGCACAGGCTCTCCTCGGGTCTGCGTCCTGAACCCCCTGCTGTTCACTCTGATGACAAACGACTGCATCCCCAGGTTCCCCACCAATCACATTGGGAAGTTTGCAGACGACACCATGGTGGTAGGCCTCACCTTAGACGACAGCGACTGGGACTACAAAAAGGAGGTGTAGCAGAAGCTCAGCTGGTGTAGAGACAACGGCCTAAACCTAAACATGGAGAAGACGAAGGAGATTATCGTTGACTTTAGGAAGAACCAGCCATACCATACTCCACTGCTCATCAGCAGCACCAAATTCCTGTGTGTGCACATCACCTGGACTGTAAACACCATCTCACTGTTTAAAAGGGCACAGAAGCACTTGTACTTCCTATGGAGGATGAGAAGAACCCACCTGCCCCCACCCATCCTAATGACCTTCTAGAGAAGCATCATAGAGAGTGTTCTGACCAGCTGTTTCACTGTGTGGTGTGGAGACTATAGTGCCTCACCCTGGAAGAATGTGAGGAGAGTGGTGAGAACAGCAGAGAGGAGAATCATCGGGGCTCCACTCCTCTCCATTAAAGACATTTCATCCAAGGGCTGCATGTCCAAAGCCCGTAAAATCATCAGCAACACATCCCACCCCAACCAAGAGTGCTATCCCTGTTATCCTATGGGAAGATGCTTCGTAGCATCTGCTGCACTGCCAGCAGGTTCTGCAACAGCTTCTCCCCCGTTGCTGTTGAGCTGTTGAAACACTAAATCAAGACTCTGCATCACATTTGCAACATCATATTTGCACTACCAATTATTATTTAAATAATTTCTTTTAATCTATTGCATTTTGCACCATATCTATTTATTTAGCACTGCACTGAAACTTCCATATCTGTAGTATCCTGAGTTAGTTATAATATGCAGTACTACCCCCACGCCACAAGAGGGATTGTATTCCCATGTTAGTTATGGGCGAGCTAAGATATGTATACAGAGGCAGAAAAAGTTTGTTGTATGGTTCTGTGAGAGTGTGCAATAAAGACCTCTAAAAAAAGGACATGCTTCGGCTGGACGTGGATTTTTCATAATTAGCCACGTTATCACATATTGGGGACGAGGATAATTCTGGGAAGTTGACGGAGGATTGAAAAGAGTGGTGGACTGAAGACGAAGCGGTGCTAAAAAAAAAAAAAAAGAAGACCGGGCGGACGCAGGACAAGAGCACATATAAAACGAAGATGAATATGACGGTAGGAAATCTGTCAGCATTTGACTCGAAGGAGCAGACTTGGGAAGAGTACTGCGAGATTCTGGATCAGTTCTTCGTTGCTAATGATATTGATGATGGAGATAAGCAACGAGCTATCCTCATTAGCGTGGTGGGACCAGCCACATACAAGCTCATAAGGAACCTGGTGAGTCCAGATAAGCCCAGCACGAAAACATATAACCAAATAGTGACTATCATGAAAGACCACTTCAATCCCAAACCAAGCGAGATCGTGCAGAGATACAAATTCGACTCTCGTGCCCGTCAGCCTAGTGAAACTGTGAGTGTATACGTAGCTGAGCTGAGACGACTCGCTCAGGATTCTAACTTCGGCACGACACTGGAGCAAATGTTAAGAGACCGCCTCGTTTGTGGCATCAATGATGATAGGATTCAAAGACGTTTGTCATCTGAAACCGATTTAACATTTGAGAAGGCATTTCAAATTGCCGTAGCAGCCGAAGCCGCCAGTAGGAATGTGCCGGACCTTCAAAATAAAGCTCCGTTAGCTTGTAACAGCATGAAGACGGAGGGAAAGGAGAGGAAGGGAGACTGGAAAAAGAGAGTGCTACAGATGCCACAGAAAGCAACACAGTGCAGCCGAGTGCAAGTTTAAAGAAGCAAAGTGTCACGCCTGTGGAAAAGTAGGACATATCGCCAAAGCCTGCCGAAATAAAAATAAAGGGAGCTCGCGGCCAGATGAAAGGAAACCAAACAGAGAGGAGCGGCGCGCGCGTCCACAGAAAGCACACAAGGTGTGTGAGGGGCAGGATGATAGTTCATCAGAGCAAGAAGAAGCCTTCACGTTAGCTTGCATTAAAACAGAAACCTCAATAAGGAGAATTAAGCCATTTGAAGTAAAGATGGAAGTGAATAGGAAGAAAGTAAACTTTGAGATTGACACTGGATGTAGTGTGAGTGTTATGAATGAGACAACATTTAATGAAATGTGGGAAGAGAACAAGCAGCCACAGCTCAAAGAAACTAAGCTCACACTGAGATCCTATACAGGGGAGAAAATTAAAATTGTGGGAGTAGCAGATGTGGAAGTAATCTATGGCCAGCAAGTGAAGACGTTACCCCTAGTGGTGGTGAAGGGTACTGGACCTAGTTTGCTGGGAAGAGCATGGCTGGAGACACTGAAGCTTAAGTGGGATGAAATAAAACATGTGAGAACAGAGACACAAGGGCTACAGCAGGTACTTTCAAAACATGAAGATGTTTTTAAAGAAGAGTTAGGCATGTTAAAAGGCATGAAAGCAACCATTAGAGTGTCAGCTGAAGCTTGTCCCAAGTTCTACAGACCCCGCTCAGTTCCGTATGCCATGAGAGCAAAAGTTGAAGAGGAGCTTGAGAGACTGCAGAGAGAGAGCATCATAACACCAGTAAAGTATGCTGAGTGGGCTGCACCCATCGTACCTGTCCTGAAGCCGGATGGTTCTGTCAGGATCTGTGGCGATTATAAATTAACAGTCAACAGCGCTTCATCTCTAGAGCAGTACCCCATTCCCCGAGTGGAAGATTTGTTTAATAGTCTAGCAGGAGGGAAACAGTTTTCAAAGCTAGATTTAAGTCATGCTTATCAGCAGATTGTAATGGATGAAGAGTCCAAGAAATACTTAACAATTAACACACATCGTGGCCTGTTTACCTACAATAGGCTTGCCTTCGGAGTGTCATCTGCTCCAGCAATTTTCCAGAGAACCATGGAAAGCTTGCTACAGGGTCTGCCTAGGGTAGCAGTGTATTTAGATGACATACTTTTGACAGGGGAAGATGAAGCTGAGCATCTAAGTACGCTGGACGAGGTACTGAGGAGACTGAAAGAAGCAGGCTTGCGCCTTCACAGACGCAAGTGTGCATTTCTGAGAAATGAGGTGGAGTACTTGGGTCACATTATTAATGCAGAAGGTCTGCACCCAGTGCAAAGCAAGATAAAAGGCATTGAAGAGGCTCCACAGCCGACCACCGTGACCGAGTTGAAGGCTTATCTTGGTCTATTAAACTACTATAACAAGTTTCTCCCTAACCTAGCTACACGTTTAGCTCCTCTCCACCAGTTGCTGAGAAAAGGGGCCCAGAGGGCCTGGAATAAGGAGCAGGAAGATGCTTTTTGACTGTCAAAACAGATGCTGAAATCAGCTAAAGTCCTGAGTCACTACTCAGCGGATAGAGAGTTGGTGCTGGCGTGTGACGCCTCACCATACGGAGTGGGTGCCGTATTGTCCCATATCATGGAAGATGGCAGTGAAACACCCTTAGGTTTCATGTCCCGCACGCTAACACCAAACGAGAAGAGATACTCACAACTGGATAAAGAGGGCTTAGCTATCATGTTTGGAATAAAGAGATTCCATAAATACATCTATGGTTGAATGTTTACGATCAGCACGGACCACAAACCACTGATCTCACTTTTCCATGAGAAGAAGCCCGTTCCTCAGATGTGTTCACCAAGAGTGCAAAGATGGGCAACCCTACTCCGGGCATACGAGTACAAAATAATTTATAAACCAGGAAAAGAGCATGCAAATGCAGACGCACTGAGCAGGTTGCCGCTGCCACATACTGAAGAAGAAGAAGAGACAGCACAAGTCCTTATGCTGGATCTGATGGAAGACCGCCTATCACAACAGTTCAGGTGAAGCAGTGGACAGCCAAAGATGAAACACTGTCGCAAGTGTTACTCTGGTGCATGAAAGGTTGGCCAAAAGAAGTGGACACAGTGTTCAAACCCTACTCTAAAAAGAAACTAGAATTGAGTGTGAAAGATGGATGTGTCCTCTGGGGGTCAAGAGTGGTCGTTCCGAAGAAAGGAAGGAGCGTCATACTGAAACAGCTGCACGCCACGCACCCAGGGATGTCCAGGATGAAAGGTTTAGCACGCTCATATGTGTGGTGGCCAGGAATGGATTCTGATGTCGAGAAGGAAGTTCAGTCCTGCCACACATGCCAAGAAAATAGGAAGTGTCCTGCAGGGGCGCCACTTCATCCATGGGAGTGGCCAGAAACACCCTGGAGCAGGCTGCATATTGATTATGCAGGTCCTTACCTTGGAAAGATGTTCCTGATAATAGTGGATGCACATTCCAAATGGATTGATGCATACCCAACAAACACTGCAACAAGTCAGGTGACTATTGAAAAGCTGAGACAGTGCTTTAGCATACATGGTCTTCCCCAGACAATAGTATCTGACAATGGAACATGCTTTACCAGTCAAGAGTTTGCAACATTCCTGAAGCAGAATGGAATACAGCATAAAACATCCGCACCTTTCCACCCCGCATCGAACGGACTAGCGGAAAGAGCTGTTCAGACATTCAAACAGGGAATTAAGAAAACAAAAGGAGATACACTGGAAACAAAAATAGCCAGGTTTCTGTTCAACTACAGAATTACACCACAAAGTACGACTGGCTTGTCACCCGCTGAAATGCTCATGTCCAGAAGACTGCGTTCTACACTGGATCTTTTGCTGCCAGATGTGAAGTCAAAGATTCGTAAGAAACAACTCAAACAAAAAGAACATCACGACACACACAGTAAGTGGAGAAGTTTTGCACCTGGAGATGATGTATATGTCCGTAACTACAGCTATGGACCAAAGTGGATACCAGCAGTAGTGGATGAGAACACTGGACCCGTATCCTATACAGTGCAGGCTGGAGATGGACGTGTGATGAGACGTCACGTCGACCAGATTCGTAAGCGTCAAGCATCATCAAACGAGATGTCCAGTCATGAGGTGGAAGGAGAGCCTGTCAGCCTGCAGTTGCCAGAGCAGGCAGTGGAGGTCGTGCCTGCAGACCCGGGTGTTCCAACTTCAGTGGGAGGGGAAATGACTGAGCAGCCTGCTGAGTCAACCCAGGTTCATCCTCCAGCTGAACTTTTGCTAGGGACAGAAGCCCAAAAGACACCTGTGCTGCGAAGATCTGCACGCACCAGACAGACTCCTGCTTATCTGAGAGACTTTGTTAATTAGAATTCATATCCTTCAAGAAAGAGTCAGAACATGCTCTGGGACATGCATGGGAAGGTTTGGCAGTTTACCCAACCTTCCTAGTTAAAAAAAAAAAAAAATGTATACAAATATTGTCATGAGAGTTATTTGGTTTGATTGTTGGCATTTGACCTTTAATCTTGAAAGGAGTAGAGTAATATGGTTGAGTTATTTAAAAAAAGTCCTAGGTTGTGTTAAGATTGAGTATCTATGTAGTTTCACTGTTAAGCAAAAGTAAGGTTAATGTGAAGGTGACATAGTTAATAGATTTAAAGTTAATTTACAAGAGTACTTTAAACTTAAGAGGGGAGGGATGTAGTATCCTGAGTTAGTTATAATATGCAGTACTACCCCCACGCCACAAGAGGGATTGTATTCCCATGTTAGTTATGGGCGAGCTAAGATATGTATACAGAGGCAGAAAAAGTTTGTTGTATGGTTCTGTGAGAGTGTGCAATAAAGACACCTAAAAAAAGGACATGCTTCGGCTGGACGTGGATTTTTCATAATTAGCCACGTTATCACAATATCAATGTCTTTTGTACCATGACATTTAAACTGGTTTTCCTTTTCTCCTACACAGTTCACATTCAGTTTGCTGTTTACATATTCTTGATTACTGATATACTTTATAAATGATAATGTTCATTTCACTATTGTAAGCTGCCCATTCACTGTTGTAAGGTGTATGCATCAACATGTTTTTTTGTAATACACTCTGTGTACACCAAATGACACTAAAGTTTGTCTACATTTGAGTCTAATTACTGCATGTGCTGGTGAAGGTTCTGAGTCATCAAAGTCATAATCATTACAAAAATATATATAAAAAAAACATCTACTGGACTTGGTTTCCAAGTTTGAAGACATTTCACTTCCCATCCAGGAAACATTTTCAATTCAAAATCTCAGGAATAGCTTTGAGTTCGAGGTTTTATACAGTAGCCCAACAAAGCCTTGTTTTTGCAAATTGGAACAGATGAAGGGATTTGGCTTCTTTTGTTAGACTGCAATACTCCATACCCATCTAAGTGTCTGAAATGTAGGTCGCTAAAGGGGATTGTTGGCCTGGCTGAATAGACAGGAGAGTGGAGGACCTCATTTATTCAGCCAGGTCAAAAATTCCCTTATTGCAGTTGACCAATGTGTGGGTGCATGAGAGCAGTGTGGGGTTAAGGTTCTTGCTAAGGAACCCAGAGTGTAGGCTGTGGGGATCTAAACGGGTACTTTCAACATTCTCAGAGCACAAGTGCACTGCTCTAACCACTAGGCCAGGGGTCTGCAACCCAAAAGAGCCATATTGGACCAAAGAAAGCAAAAAACAAATCTGTCCGCAGTCGCAGGTTGCCGACCCCTGCACTAGGCAACCTGAACTTTGCTGTTACACCCAAAGTTGCAGTGAGATGAATGTTAGGTTTGAATGGCCCACTGGATTGACCGTCGTGGTGCTGATTGTGCATCAGATTTATGGGTGTACAAGAGACAGAATTCTCACTCGGGACTTCATTCATTTATTTTAACACATGCAAATCTATGTAATTAATCAAAGTTGATATGTTTTAGTTTCAGCCTTAATCAAAACGCTGTTTTGTTTTATTTTAAGAGCATCATTCTCAGGTTGGTCATAATGCAGGAAGCAGTGTTTCTATTTTGATTCACAGCTGACTCATGTCTGTGACAATGAATACAGGACTACTCTCTTTACATTTAAGGAACCTGCCTGTTAAGAACTAGTATATCTGTTCAACCATTTGAGCAGCCGAACCCTCTACACAACCAATGGGACAGAGAAACAAATTGCATTAAAGCTGTGAGACTCATTCTTTAATCTGGTGCCATCCGGTTCTTGTTGTTCTTGGATTCTTCATTAAATTCCTCTTCACAGTATTGTACAGTCCTATGTCTGCCTACTGCTTTTGTCCTTGGTCTCAACAAACCGTCACAAGAGCTGCTTTAGCCACTAAAGAAAGCAACTAACCTGCATCTACCATTTTTGTGTAATTAAAGGTGAGCTAAAACGTGTAAAGAGAATTATGGGGGAAACTAAAAGCCAAATATCTCTGAAATAAAGATTTATGTTGAAATTACTTGGTTTTATGTATGTCTGTTAATTGTAACTTCCAGTACATAACAGTACCTAAATGTCCCTATTTGACACTATTTATGGGTAAAAGGATAAAAGTGAGATGTGGATTTTAACTTGACTAATTGATTGGAGCTTCAGAATTGATGACTTCAGATTGTATTACAGTGACAATTATCAGATTTGAAAGTAATTCAAAGGTGGCAAAACCTTAAAAAGATATTCATAGGTTTGACACATTGCTTCTTGTTTCTGTAGCCAATTTACTCCAGCAGCTTGACAGAATCCCAAGGTAGTGAAACTGGATGAAGATAACATTGGTTAGCTGGAAAACATATTGGCTCTGCTGGTACCTTTCTGAGACAGGGTACTAGGCACTAGACAAGAACAGCAGGATTTCAGATACAGCTGCATGTTCAATATTAGGTTGAAAATCTGAAATGTTTTATTCCGTGTGCCACTGTTTCCCCCTCCCTGCTCTCTCTTGTGTTTCTTGAATATTTCATATTCATATGTTAGATTATCATTATGATAGTATCAGACGATGACAGAATGCTGGAAAGTGTATGACTGAGATTCTGTTACATTAAGTGAAACACTGAGCAAATTCTTTCTCTAACAAAGGTTTTTAATGTTAACAATGTAAAATCTTTTGAGAGAACAATAGTGTTGTTTAGTTTCTTTGCCTGGTCAGATGTAATTTGTATCTTCTTAAGAAAAACGAATGAACAGAATATCAGGATTACCCTCGTGGTGGTTCATATGGATCCAAAGTATGCAAGTATTCACCAGATAGTGCTTTTATATACTATGTACTTCGGATATTTAGTGTAATGCAGATGCTGTTGGTATAGTATTGGATTTGGATTTCTGATCACCAAATTTTTTCCGTGTAACTTAAATTAGTGCCGGCATGGAAGGCGTATCTAATGATGCAACTTTGCTACTTAGCAGCATCGTCACAAAAAAGAACAAAAAAATGCATATACGATATGCATATAAATGGATATATATTCAAGCATATATGCTAGAACGTTTACAAACCACTGCATTCAAGAAAATGTAAAATTCAGGATAGCAATACAAACTGAAAACTGGCTGAAAATTGGCTAAACGTTAGTTTAGTTAGCTAATATATATATATGTGGTTTCCGTCCTGGTCGTGGAACGCTGGACCAGCTCTACACCCTCAGCAGGGTCCTGGAGGGTGCATGGGAGTTCGCCCAACCAGTCTACATGTGCTTTGTGGACTTGGAGAAGGCGTTCGACCGTGTCCCTCGGGGGGCCCTGTGGGGGGTTCTCCGGGAGTACGGGGTGCCAGGCCCTTTGATACGGGCTGTCAGGTCCCTGTATGACCGGTGTCAGAGTCTGGTCCGCATTGCCGGCAGTAAGTCGGGCTCGTTTCCAGTGAGAGTTGGACTCCGCCAGGGCTGCCCTTTGTCACCGATTCTGTTCATTACCTTCATGGACAGAATTTCCAGGCGCAGCCAAGGTGTTGAGGGGATCCGTTTTGGTGGCCTTAGGATTGCGTCTCTGCTTTTTGCAGATGATGTGGTCCTATTGGCTTCATCAGGTCGTGATCTGCAGCTCTCGCTGGATCGGTTCGCAGCCGAGTGTGAAGCGGCCGGGATGGGGATCAGTGCCTCCAAATCCGAGGCCATGGTCTTGAGCCGGAAAAGGGTAGAGTGCCTTCTCCGGGTCAGGGGGGGTGTCCTGCCCCAAGTGGAGGAGTTTAAGTATCTTGGGATCTTGTTCACGAATGAGGGAAGAAGGGAGCGGGAGGTCGACAGGCGGATTGGTGCAGCGTCGCCATGAAGCGGGCGCTGTACCGGTCCGTCGTGGTGAAGAGAGAGCTGAGTCAAAAAGCGAAGCTCTCGATTTACCGGTCGATCTACGTTCCTACCCTCATCTATGGTCATGAACTCTGGGTCATGACCGAAAGAACGAGATCGCGGATACAAGCGGCCGAAATGGGTTTCCTCCGTAGTGTGGCTGGGCTCTCCCTTAGAGATAGGGTGAGAAGCTCGGTCATCCGGGAGGGACTCGGAGTAGAGCCGCTGCTCCTCCACGTCGAGAGGAGCCAGTTGAGGTGGCTTGGGCATCTGTTTAGGATGCCTCCTGGACGCCTCCCTGGTGAGGTGTTCCGGGCACGTCCCACCGGGGGGAGGCCCCGGGGAAGACCCAGGACACGCTGGAGAGACTATGTTTCTCCGCTGACCTGGGAACGCCTTGGGGTTCCTCCTGAAGAGCTGGAAGAAGTGGCTGGGGAGAGGGAAGTCTGGGCCTCCCTTCTTAAGCTGCTGCCCCCGCGACCCCACCCCGGATAAGCGGAGGAAGATGGATGGATGGATGGATGGATATATATATATATATATTTTTATTTTTATTTTATTTTTTTTCAAAATCAATGTACTGATCTCCATTTAATTTTTGTTTCTTCTCTGTCTTTAATGGAAGGGTATGTAAAGTTTCAAGCACAGCTCTATTAGAACAAAGCATATATTTTCTAAATCTATTTAGAAATATCTGTGAATGAAGAATGAAACAGCATGTTTTATGGTAAGATTATCAGAGTGCAGAGAAAATTTGCTAATTTACACAGAAATTGAATCTAAGCCATTGCATGAAATAAGGTTTTTAGGAATACTTTGTATTTCTTTTTAGTAGTGTTTTTTTATCTTAAAGTCTACTGACATAATCAAAGATACATTACATAGGTGGATTCCATCTTTTGAATAATATTGTAACATAAAGTTCTTTTTAGAAAATGAGTAGTCGTTTAGATGACAGGGTGTCCCATTCGTTCTATTAAGTGAACAGAACATTCTTACACTACAAAACAAGAACAAAATTTTCAATGAATAAAAGGAACATCAGATTATTCTTGTAATCACTCCATAGTTCAGTATGATCAAAAGAAAAGAAGGAACATGAGACAATATATATGAAAACCCATTTTTACAAAAGAGAAAAATAATGTACTTTGACTGCAGTCTGCTTTGGTTCAGGTGGTAATCTTTTGTGATTGTTTTAAGATACACACTAAAATGCAAGACATTTTAACTTTATAAAAGTAAAATTTGGAATAGAAGGTTAAGAATACATTTTCTTAAGAGTAATAAACATATTCCTATATACCCCTTCCTAAACCTAATACCGTAAAAAAAGAAAAAATTAATTAATTAAACTGAAAATGAAATGTTTTCCTGAGTATTTCACTTCTATTATAATTTAAGCAATCTGAGCCAATTAACTTCTTTGTGTAACTGATGTGGTCTGCTTGAGGTGATTAAGAGATAAAAAGTGTTGTCCTTATTAATAGGGACAATTTTACCCCAAAATCCATGCAAACACATAGACATTTCCTGGATCTTTAATCCAGAAATGTTCAGCATAACACATGACAGCATCCTCAGATTGTTTCTGAAAGTAAACAAGAATCAATTAGACAACAGATATTAATAACCCTTTAAACTTCAGTTTAACCTTAGATTCACAGAGAAAATATACTTGAAGCCTTGTCAGTTTCTATTTGATGTATTAACATGTTTGGAGGATTTTTTTTAGAAAGTCTAACATTTAAATAGGTTTTTAGGCGAACCTTTTTATATAAGGTGTCACAAAAAGTCAAGATCGTATGGTCTTATTAAAAGCCTGAACTTGAAAAGAAATATTTCAGTGGCAGACAATTATGGATACGATATTTTTTTTCCAGGGTCAATTTTGTTTCAGACAACTTCATTTCAAACTCTTCTCGCTAAATAGTTTGTTCAACTTTACAAAATTTCAGCATTAAACAGGTTTCAAGGAAACCTTTAAGCATGTGAATGTGAAGTATAAAACTTTTAAAGTACCAACATCATATCAGAGCTTTCACTGTTTGAGAAATTTGGTAAATTGTTATCAATTTAGAGAAAGTTGTCGGAGGAAATGGAATGCATTTCAAATGAATAGATCAAGGACCAGCTAAGAAAAAATATCCTAATTTTTCCTTGACAGGAAACTGAATTTATTCAAATTGTATTTCATGCAAATTGCTTTGTAATTTATATGAAAATTTGAGCAAGATATTAAAATTGTGCTTAGTACCTTTTTAGTGAGGCAATCCCAAACACTTAGTAACAGAAATATGAGAGAATGTTTTAGAAATAATGAAAAGACCATATTTAAAAGGATCTGTTATTTGTCATGTATTTACTTTTTTTAACCTTTTTTTTTCATACCCTTTCAATGGTGTCCTGCCATTGTTTACATTTTGTTAAATAGCTTAAAAAATCTATTCATATTAAGAGGATAACTGAAAATGTATAACTAATTCATGACAATTTAAGAAATGCATTAAACTGATTAAACCTTGAAATAGAGGAAAATGGGATGGATTAATATCTTCACAGCTTTGGAACAGCAACTGTTTCTGAGTCAATTTATTTCTGATTTAATGCTTCTGTATTATTTTCCTTGTGGAAGTAAGACAGACCACCTCTCTGTATAACACAATGAACACCTCACAGTAAGGGTAGCTGTCTAGTGCGCAAGAAAAAAACCAGCATTTTGAACCATACAGGTTTTGCATCTTACATTCAGTGTCACAAAAAATGGGGTCCACATGCAACTTTTGCTAACTGCTATCACCCTTGTTTTTATCCTACTCTTTTATCCCTTTAAGTGTTTTTTCTACATGGTTTTTCTTTGAACTGCTGATTTCAATTTAAACAATTGAAAATCATAGTCAAATCACGTATTTCTGCACAAAAAACGAGTCATCCCAATCCTGATTCTTAGTTATCTGTGTGTTCATGTTGTGTGTGTGTATTCTTTTATTTATTACATTATGACCACATTCTTCCTTAGGTAATCCAATCTAATGCAAGCCTGGTTAAAAGCCCTAGAATGAAATGACAGGTTTTCTTCCTTTTATGGTATGTTCATGAATATTTAGATGAGCTGTGCGCTAATTGGTTGATTTACAATGAGCGAAGCTGCTGAGCAAAGACGAATCACAGCAACAAGCACTGAAATATCAAAATTGTTGATATGGTAGGGTGACCAGGCTTCCTCCGTTTCCCGGACATTTCCTACTATTCATACCTAAAAGAATGTCCGGGGGGAATTTCAAAATCGTCCAGGATTTTGGTGGACTACAGTGCAGCATTTGAACCGAGCCATCAGCTCCGGGGCTGCTCCGGGAGCCACGGCGGACGGGTGCAGGGCCACTAGCGGCCCCATGTTTCCCCCCGCCTGCCGCCCCTCCTCCGGCTGGGGATGGGTGGCTCATGGCTCTCTGTTGAGGTCTGGTCCAGTCAGCGTCCCAGCAGTCGACACTTGATAAACCTGAGCTCCCAATCCCCCTTCGTTTGGATTCGCCTGTTTTATAGTGGAAGTTTAGAATTGTGAGATTTGCAGAGAAAGGAGGTGTTGATGGGGTTTGAACTTCTCTGTACGTCCATTTCACCTACTGAACTACTGTTATTCATCTATGACAATGTAAACTCAGTTATGTTTTCTATGACCCCTTTAGGTTTGAACTGAGTTTATAATCAGGTTTAGGAATATTTTTAGGGTTAGGCTGTAGAAATCAATAAAAATGAGTGAAAGTCAATATAAAGTCCCTATAAAGATAGAAATACAGATTGTCTGTGGGTATGGGTGGAGGGTTTGAAGTGTTTTCATGTCTGAGTCTGTTTGCATGCAAAAAAAAAAAAAATAGGAAAGGCAGCAGTGCAGCACACACACACACTTGGACCCTATCACACGTACTGTGATTTATGCGTATATCTAGCTATCATTTAGATGTATGCTGTAATATTGCTTTGGTTCTGCATACTCATTAAACGGCACACACACCACACACAGCATGACTATTAACAAGACTTGCAGTTGATGTTGATCATCATGGTGCGGTCTCCATTATCTCGTGAGCTGCTGCTTCATCCCTTGTTGTTTATCACCCTACCAACCCACCCATCATTTTCTTTTAAATTAGATTCCCCCCCTCCCCCCTTTACTTTGTTGTTCTGATATATTCTCTTTAGTCTCTTTCCTGTGGAACTGAGATGTTAAACTGTTCTAGTATCCAGTAGAAGAAATAGCAAGCTAGAAGAATAACGTCTGTAAAGATAATGTTCAAATACTAATCCATTTTTTTTTGGATGAGTAAAAATGCTTTTATTTGCTTTTTGTCTTGATTATATATTTAAAAACTTGCTTGTCTGCTTTAGTACAGATTTTATCGACTAATTCCAGGAAGCAATACCAGATTCTAAAATTCTAATTACATGTAAAGGAATTTAAAACATGATTGTCATAAAACAGGACAGATGGACCCAGTATTCAAAGTGAGACAGTCAGTGGGAAAGTTCAAAATGTTTATTTAACTAAACATGAACAGAACAGAAGCGCAGAGCAGTGGATCTGAGGACTGCAGCGGCTGCAGGAGAGGGGAGGAGCACTACCCCATCACTGACACTCTGGAGGGAGAAACACAGGTAAGTGACCACGACCATCTGGCAGAAGATGATTATCTGAATGAATCACTTACCTGGGTTAACAGTTTAGTCTAAGAAACTAATGTTAACTTATACAATTATACATAAGTATATGAGCGGGAAAACTTTTCTGAAAAGGGTAAAGTTGGACAAGAAGGGTCATGTCCGTATGTTTCTCCTACCACCTGGAAGAGTCACAAAAATAAAGCATTTCAATTAATTGATCCTTTCAAATAATCCATCTATTTCAGGCTTTTTATGTGGATAAGGACATTTTCAATCTTTTTTTTTTTATTAATCAAATAAAATTCTACTCACAAGGTTTAAGTTGGAAATAATTTTTCTCTTTTAAAAAAAATTATGTTTTTTTTTGTTTCTATAATAAATCTTAATGCTATTTAGGTTAAGTTTGTTTTATTCACCCATTTCCAATTTTTGAGAATAATGCCAGATACTTTAACATAATGTTTTATGATACATATTAGTAACACGATAATATCTTAGATTTTGTAGCACAAGAACAAATATAAACAGAAAAAATCAATTAAAGCATGTAATTTAAAAGGACATGTAAGTTAGATTTTAAAACTCTTGAGTTGAATATTTTGCTTGTATTTAAGATACATTATGTAAGACTATAAGGGCAGAAAAGGCATATAGATGCAAAATGGATGATGGTGAGTCTGTGAGCACATAGGATCAAATTAGGATATTCAGAAAATACATTAGTGATTTAGTATTAGTAAGGAAAAGACGTCTGCAGGGGACTGATTAATGAAGGGGGAAACAAGCTATCTTTATGATAAACCAAAATCGAAAATATAACTGCACTTAACAGGGATATTTATGTTTTTTTTTCTCCCTTAATGTTAGATTACAGGCTACATACAAAGTAGAGTACCAAATTATTCCATTTGTTTGCAATATTTTGAGCCAATAGGGTTATAAAGGAGATTATAAAGGTAAATACAGCTTGAAGTCTGAAAGTGGTTGCTTGTTGGAAAGATAGCTCACCACACTGACAAAATGATCCACTCTTAGTTTTATTTTTGATATTTAATTTCCGAACTATAATTTGTATGCTTTGAATCTGTTTTTTTTTTTTTTCCCCATTATCATTTTTTTGCTAATTATTTGGAATCTGTAAACCAGGCCCCAAGTTTTAGCTGGTTATTAAAAGTGTAACTACAATCTATTCAAGAGCTATAAATTCTGAAAAAAACATACAAACCACAGTAACAGTTTGACCAACTGCAGGATCATCTATGCCGACCTTGACCTACTAAATCTCTTACCCTTTCTAAGATCCTAAAACAAATATTCAGAGTAGTCTAGAACTTACATTTTTGCGTAAAACACAAAATACCATAGACATAACACCCTAAGAGGAATCCATTTAAATGTGTTTGCCTTTTAGGAGTAAAATCTAATTGAATCCATTTTTATGACAATGTCCTTGAATAAAAATTCAACATCTTTTTCTGTACTTGTGCTTTTGAGGGTGTGTGGGCAAGCAAGGTTAGTACCTTAGAGGTCCTATAAAATGATGTGATTACAGATGAAGTAAGGCAATCATCCCCTACTATATTAAATAGAGATTTGTTGTGTGTGCATGTGCTTATTTGTGTGTTGTTGTGGGGGTTGGGTGTCTGTTGTACCCCCAGATTTTTTCACTTTGTGGACTGTGAAATGGCAGGTTGATGGGTCCTGTTCCCACCTATTCTGGTCCTATAAAGAAATGGATGGATCACACGTACATAAACACACGTTATCACTTTGGCTGCTTGAGACGGACAAGACAAATAATGATGAAAACTAGAATTGCAATCTTATGGTCATACCCCTGCTCATGTTGTCCATGTGAAGTTTTTTCTCTGCCAAATTATGACATTTAGCAATGAAATCTGACCTAATTTCTATTATTATAATTCCAAGGAGTCATCATCTGATTTTTACATACACAGTCATTCTAAAATTGTCTTCCTATTAATGTTTAATCATTATTAGGAGAATTTTTGTGTTTGTTTAATAGAGCTATTTTTTTAAATAATATTTTTCTTTTTTCACCAGGCTGCACTTAAGGGTTTAAGTTAGATTTCTTCTTTGCTCTGTAATTATATTAATAAGGCGTGTGTTGATTATTTGCTGGAAGATCAGGGTCAATATGGGGGATGGCCCAGTGTTACACGAGTTCTTATACTTCAAAACAACTTCCAACAAAATCTCAGGGAGTTCTAAAGGCTGGTTTATACTCAGAAACCAGTCGTCTGTGTGTGTGTGTCGCAGTGAATGCAAATGTGCCCCTGACCCTTCCGCAGACACTCTGGTGCACCTCTCCAAAATTGTAGGTGACCGCAGACAGTGCTGCAGACAGGAGGCCTCTGATTGGTCAAATCTACATCCCATCTACACCATGCGCTTTGGTACCTTACCGGCTTGTTTGTATGACCACCATTGTGGAAAACAACTCGTAAAGATGGACCAGCTAGAAGAGTGAGGTGCGCAAGAATGTTGAGACCCTTTTTCCACCTAGTTTTCCACTCTTATTTGCCAACAGCTAGTTCTTGATTGTCCTTCTTGCTTTGTGGTGTGGAATAACATTGTGCAGAACACGCTTCAATATTAGGCATAAATCAAAAATATCGGTGACAAGCTCATTGCGACACACTGCTGCGAGGGTTAGCCAGCCATTAAGCCTTATTAAAATACAGTATACCATCCATCCGATGATCTGATTTCCAGACATCCTCCCACACCACAACAACCCTTCATAACCACATGCCCCCACTAAGACCAATGGCACGACCCCACTCTGTAACAATTTTAAGTCCATTCCGACACGAGTGTGCTGACCAGTACTCATAATGCCCCTGTTGTAGAGCTGTCCATGGTTCTGAATGCAGCAGGTAGCTTGGCATAACATTCGGAAGCATTCAGTTTTAAAAATTAACATTAGCTAAACAGACATTAAACAACATCCCAGAAAAGGGTGCTTGTTTGTACGATAATATTAATAATACTGTATTACATAATAAAAACATATATTTTATTTTTGTTATGGGGCGACAGTTGCGTTGCATGTAGGAGTTTGCCCTGCAGTTGAATGGTTGACTGTTCAAGCCCCAGCTCCGGCTTTTAATGTCATTGTGTCCTTGGGTAAGACACCTTACCCACATGGCCTTCTGATGGTGGTTGGACGAACTGATGGCGCCAGTGTACAGCAGCTTCGCTTCTGTCAGTGAGCCACACAGCAG
This sequence comes from Cyprinodon tularosa, assembly GCF_016077235.1. Classification (NCBI taxonomy): domain Eukaryota; kingdom Metazoa; phylum Chordata; class Actinopteri; order Cyprinodontiformes; family Cyprinodontidae; genus Cyprinodon; species Cyprinodon tularosa. The sequence continues at coordinate 1,067,297 of NW_024038844.1, read as the reverse complement.
CTCTGTCTACAATGCAGTTTCCCATCATCAGTGTGTAAGTGTGTGCGTGAATAGGTGAATGACTAAATGTAGGGTAAAGCGCTTTGGGCAAGTCTCCTGATTAGAAAAATCACTTCATCAGTGCAGACCATTTACCATTTTTATTGTTATTTTACTTACTATAATTACTGTAGATGTACAACACAAAGTATATGTAATAAGCATTGTAAAGTGTTAACACCATACAGTGGATGAAGAACTTTATATTTTTGCAGGACTTTTTGCACCTGACATATCATTGATTGAATAGTCTTTACGTAAATTGAAATACAATTCAGTAATTGAGAATCTTCATGCACTCTATTAAGATGTTTATAGTAGGCTTACTAGGATCATATAAGTAGTTGAGAATAAACTAACAGGAAAAAAAATATGATTAATTATAGGATAGTTTGTTTTGAAATTTTTCAAAATATCTATTTTTGTCATGTTCTTGGTGCTGATTGTTCGGTTTTTTTCCTTTGCTCCTGCTCACCTGTCTAATAGGTCCAGCGGCTGATTAATACCGATCATTTCCGCCTGGTTAACCTGCTATTTATGTTGTTTGCCTGCCTTCCATCAGCGCCAAGTTATTCGAGCAGTTTGGTGAGATTAACTCTTGCGTTCTGAATCTTGTTCTGTTTTCCTGACTGTGACCCAGTTTTGCTTTGCCCCTGTCTGCTAAGTTAGTCTAATCTGGACTGGACTGACTCCTGGATTTTACTGGCTACTGAGTTTGGACCTGTCTTCTGACTCAGGCTTTGGATATCGCCTTAACTGTTACAACTTGGCGTTGGCTGGCGCTTGCTCTGCTCTCTCTGTTTGGATTTTACTCTTTCCTCCGGGATGTTTCCAACTGTAGCCTTTCCCAGGCCTTCAGCTCTGTTCCCCAGCAGTCCTCTCTGGGCTCCTGCTGTGTTCCTTAGCTCTCTTTCTAAGCTAGTAGTGGTAAGCTGCCTCCTCTGCCGTTGTGGTTTCTTAGCCACAGAGGGCAGCATAGCTGACCAGCTCTGGAGCTCTCACACTGATTCCCTGGTGCTGCCTCCCCTTACCTCTGTTTTCATGGTTATTCGTTTCCCTTCTTTGGGCACTCTGACCTAAACAAACATGACAGGGACAGGAGAGAAATGCGAGTCCACTCAGAAAAAAAAACAGAACAAAAACGCAACGACCAGCAATTTAAATTTTGTTACTTCATAACTGGTCGCCGGTCGTTACTGGTTTAAGTCTAGTTTACATAGAGCATTTTATAAATAATATATTAAAGCTGAAGTCTGTACGTTTTTAAAAATCACTTTTTTGTCATATTGGCTAAAACTGTCCCTATGCCCAGACAGCAGTACATGTGATATGTAACCTGTGAAAAAAACTGCTTCAATTGGTCCCGCATACTGTCTGTATTTCAATCTGGAAAAAATAATTCGGGACGAGTCAAAACAACCAATCAAAGCCAGAGGAGCGTCTGATGGAGTGTCAATCACAGCTCCCCCCCCCTCACCGCTTAACCTGCCGCAGCGCCCGGCTGCCGCAGTCAGGAGGACGCGCGTGGAAGTCCTGGTGGAGCGACAGCCACCAGCGAAAGAGAAACTGCCCTTACTGCCCCTGTCGACAGCTGCTTACACGGCAAACTTCGGTATAACCAGCATCTTATATCTAGCTGCTTGGAGGTGAGCGTTATCGCTCTTACCGGTTCACACTCCATGCCGGCGTACGCTGCTTGGACGCTTCTGGTCGCATGCGGTAGCCGCGCAGGTGCTGTGAGAGGGGTGGGGCTTGGAGGTGGGGCATGAGTGAAGCAGAGAGGGTGGGGGAGTGGCGTGAAACCTGTTTTTCTTCAAATTTTCAGTCGAAGTCTGCTCTCTTCTCAATGTTACAGACTGCAGCTTTAATAAGGCTGTGTAAGACTGTACATAAGCCTTTTATGCCCCATTCGAGCGTAATAGCAATCTCTACAGTGACAAGTTTGTCAGCTCTATGCTGCTGTAGCACAAAAGATGTCTGCCTCCACAAATGCAAACCCACTCCTTTTTTAATTATGAATAGCAATTTCTAAGACAAGGCAAACATAAAGATTGAGACTTTCAGTTTATAGATGGTAATAAATAACATAGTAAGGGATTATATGTACCATTTATGTCAGTAAATTCCCTTAATTGTTACAAACTGTATGGACAGACGGACACCAAGGTATTTAGCAAATCCAAACTCCAAACGTAAATGTTATTTACCCACAACTGTAATAATTATTTGGTCATATTTTAAGTTAACAATAATGGAAGAGTAAAAGCAAAATTGTTTAACAATCCTAGTAAAACCAAAACAGAACAGTTTAGATGAGTGATGCCAACAGACAGATATCTGACCACTGAACTGTTGGTAAATTTTAATCCACAATAAGAATGTAAGGGATACAGTAATTCCCCGTTTTTCTATATCCCCCATTGCTTTCTCATTCTTTGTACTTTGCTTCTGCTTGTGGGGTATCAGGTAGGCCGCAGTTATTCCGGCAGTTTGTCTAAATATCGTGGGATCAACAAGGGTAATGTGTTCGGTGGGGAGAAACTGCCCTCCAATTTGCGGCGTTGTTGTGTGTGCGTTTTGTTTCCTGTGTAAGCGCCAGTGTGTGGGCAGGCAGCAGCAGTGTGAAGTATGCTGATGGTACTGAAAGCAGAAGGACTAGGAAAGAAGTGAGGTCAAGTAGACCATCACGAAACACACACACAAGAATCGGCATATTAAAGATGCGAAGAACAGCTTGTATAAGTACTCTTTCCCATATGATAAACCAACCCACGTAGCGATATTCATCTATACTATACACCCTGCTGACTTAGAGGACAATGTATATTAAGCCAAGGATGAGTAATAACACTGCAAAAATGCTGTTTTTCCACACTCACAAGTGTGTACGGATATACTCTTATCAACACCTTTCCAGCTTTTTAATTTCTGACAAAGCAAACACTAGAGGAGACCCTAGGCTCATCGTAAGCCTTGTGTTAAAAATAGAACCTCTGTGTTTGCAAAAAGCCCAGATGCTTGGCTTCCAGAAAATTCTAATATTGTCATGGGCCCACGCAATAATGCAAGGATAGTTTATTTTCTTCTCTAACAGCAAAAAAGAGGCATGCTGGAAAGAAGCCCTGAAAATAAAATCTGTTTACAGTCATCCGCGTTTACACTTCGAACAATGAGGTTGAGCAAATCAAAGACAGTGTTGTTAAATCACCTCTTCACTTCTTTAATTTTCTGATGTATCAAAATAGGAAAAAAAGGTTTTGCACATCATATATGCATGAATCTGTCACAGATTCTTGTGTGAGATTGTACTAGATAACATTTCTTGACAGTGTGAATTCTCTCAATGGCAGAAAGCATTTAGAGTTCTTCTAAAAGCCTTTCTAATCATTTAATTACCAGTAGAGGATTTTGTCACATGATAGCTGAAGTTTATATCATTTGATGGTATTTTTATGAGGCACTGATGCCAATCAATTTTCTTCTTGTATTTTATGAATTTGAATATATGTGCGATCCAGCATATGATAGAAAGTAGGCTTGTGTTTTTGCAACTTATTTCAGAATTCATTTTGTGTATGTAGATTGAATGAGAAATGTTATATTCACATAGCCAATATTTGACAGTGTCATTTCATCAACTTATTTGCTTTTTATTCTGCTTACAAAACTTCTAAATATAAATCTAAATATGATAATTATGAATTGTAAATGTGGCTAATAATGCCGCCATGAAAGGACAGCTGATCTTGTCAAACTGATCCAAGTTCAATCAAACAAAGAAGCAACACAAAGTTAAGTCAAGCAGGAGGAAGTGACCTCCAAGATGAAGAGAGGTGGTAATGTTGTTGTTTTGGGGGGTTTTTTTTATACCTCAAAGGCTTAAAAATAGCACAGAAAAAAGCCAGAGAGAGGCTGCATTCTTTGAAATATTCCCTCTCTTTAATACATCATTTAAGTTGGTCTTGACTCTAAAAACATAAAACTGTGTTCAACTAATTATATTTATGCCTAATTTAATCATGAAATAACAACTGAATTCGCATTTTTTAATAAGTCCTGACCTGGTTTTCTTTCCCCAGTGGTGCAACTGAAAGTTATGCTAACTTTAATGTTAAACATAGCTTTTAGGTTCGCTGGGTCAGTGTATATTCAGTCAACTTTGATTTTTCCTATGAAACCAAAATACACCGCTATTATTGTATTGAAGTTTTCCGATCTATTTTTTTTGTTCTGTGGCCTAAAATTAAAAGTCCGATAATGAATTCTAATCTGATTTTTACACTAAACGGTAGTTTTTAACAATTCTTTGTGTAGGGTGCACTCCTGAACACCTCCAGGACTATTTTCTCACTTCGTGGCATATTTACAAATCAGTGCTCATCATAATGTAATAACATCATAGTTCTTTTCTCTGCCCCAGATTTGCATGTGTGGGAGTATGAGACTGGAGGGAATTGAGTCCAAGAGAGGAAAGAAAATCTAACTAGGCTTCTAAGCACATTATGATGCACCTGCCTATTAAAACCAGATGAGAACATCAAGCCATGCATGACTCCGCAATACACTTAAGATACATGCACACGCTAACATGTTAATTTCATTTTCCACATCCCTTCTTTCTTTAACTCTGCATCAATGCATTTCCCATTGGTAAATTGCAAACTGTGTCTCTGTTAAACAAAGTTGATCATTATCAGCTTTTTACTTATTAATTTTTCCTTTCTATTTTATTTTTTTCACTGTTTGATAGATTGCCTGATAAGTCAGTAATTGATGGTAGCACTATACATTAATTTCTTATTATTTCATTTTCATTGCTACTTTATTCTCAGATGTATAAATTATGTTGTATTATTGAAAAACAAAGTTAATTTTCTGCAATTAGAAGGGTTCTATAGTACACAGTAATATCAACCTTTAATTAAAACCAAAGATATAATCATACTTTAACAAAGCATAAGCAGGTCTGCCACCACAGTTTTAGGTCAACATGATTGTGAGTAAACTCAGATATGCGGGCATGATATTCTAGGGTTAACCAGGAATTTCATAGTCATTCCTATTAGTCCAAAATTGAGGAATAACAGTAAAACACATTTATGGATTCAGTCTATAAAAGATAAAAGGGAAAAAAAAAACATCTGATTTATGGTTGAGGTCATGAGTCAGATCCTCCAAAGGAAAAATTGTAGATAACCGAGCTATCCAAATGTCAACTGTAGGGGCACACAGGGGCATTAATTGTAAAAAAAAAGACATTTTATAGAAAAAAAAAATTAAACAAAGATTCCAAATGTACATTCAGGCTCTGAGGGGAATGAAAATGCTCTTACACCCAAAATATATTTAAAGTTTAAATGTGATTGTGTGACCAAAATAGATAAATGATGGTACTTTTTTGCTTTACATTTACAACAGTGTAATGAAAGCAGAATGTTGGACCCAGAATTCAAAGTGAGTCAGAAAGTGGGAAGATTCAAAACGTTTTATTGGGATAAACAGCACAGAAGGCTGCAGCGGCTGCAGGGCTCCACTCTTCAAAGGCACACTGGTTTAAAAGTTCAGTCCATCCTCTCGATTGAGGCAGCTTCCAGCCGATGGACTGCCAATGAGATGCTGCTAACAAGGTCAGGGAAACAGTTCATAACAGGAAGGCACAGATATCCTGGAGTCCGCAACGGAGTTCCGATCAGTACGGAAACATACAGATCCAGGGTTCCAGGAATCCACAGAGCGTCCAGGGAGGTTCAGGGTTCCATGAGTCCAACAGCGAATTCAGGCAGAAACATTCAGATGGAAAACAGGTGTGCTCAGTAGTTCTTTATTTTTTTTTATCTTTTTTTATTTAGTTTTTTTTAGTTTTTTACAGTGTCCTGTCTGGCAATGTGGCAATAAGAATAATTATCTTAATGCCAAAAAGAGCCCAACAGATTTTACTTTCACAAGTGAAGCAGTATGGCAATTGCCATATTGCTCCACTTGTTTCATACATATAAATTGGTTTATTATAATTATGCAGGGAGTTTTACAGTTTATATGGACACTGCAATGTAAATAGAGCAGAAAAACAGAAGAAGAAAAAGGAAAAAAGGAAAAAGAAAAAGAGAAAAGATGAAAGAAAGAGGAGATAGAAAGGAAACAATGACAAAACATTTTCAGTTACAAATCTAAATCAATAACTAACAGACCTTTTTAAGAAACAGATCTTATATTAAACCACATTGAAGTTTTCAACCTTTTATATGTGTATATATATATATATATATATATATATATATATATATATATATATATATATATATATATATATATATATATATATATATATATATATATATATTTATATATTAATTGGAATGTCCTGATTTATTTGATTTTGCATATTGATACGTTAAGTCTTTGCATTGATACATTAAGTCTTAAAACTGGAACAAGAGTTTGAGACTCTGAACTTTCTGAGACTCTTTGAAACCATTTTCTCCCCCTTTTTATTAACCTTTCATTTACCTTGTGTTTATTTTCAGTAATGTGTTGTGTTTGCATGGTCCTTAGATATTATTAATAGGCAATACAGGTACTGATATTTTAATCCCTTGGTCATCTGTGATTATTTACACAGTGAACTATTTATCAGTCAGAGCCAGATCTACCCTTCTTGGTTAAAACGGGAAGAAACAGAAAGTATTTATTTTGGTTGGTGGTAAATAATTCTGCCGCCATGGTCTAAATTAATCAATTGGTGAAAGGATTTTAACAGCTGATCTACTGATAGAACATCCCTATGTTTAAGAAAATCTTTAAAATTCTATATAGATTATTGTATTTTTTAAGTTTATTGAAGTTTACAGTCATGGAAAAAATTGCTGTTACCCCTGAATTTTTTACCCTAAAGTTCCTTCCAGAAAGTTAGTAAACATGTTATGCTTGAAATAAAGTTAATTCTAAGTAAACATAACAGGGAGAACAGAGGAACTGTCAGAGGTCTTGAGAACCTTAAACATAGCAAAACATTAACAGCATCAAGATTAAAGGTTTAATTTCAGAGATTTCAGTGTTTGTTTGTCCACAGTGCAGAACAAAGCTAAGACCCTACATTACTACGGCTAACCTCCCTGGATTGGGTCAGAAGACAAAAAATGATGAAAGGTTGCAACACAGAATAGTCCAAAAGGGCATATATGCAGCTTCAAACAACTAATAAAGTAGTTCAAGCTCTCCCACAGACTCATAGTACATTGGTTTTAGAACAAACTATAGACTGTTTAAATGAGAGGGAAGTAAAAGGACCCCAGTTGCTAATATAAAGACATAAAATGGGACATATCATGCAAAATCCACTCTTCAGAGGTTACATCATGGGATTTTTTTCAAGCCAATAAAGGTTACAATGGCTGAGATGAGTGGTTGAGATCTCATGAAAGCTGTGTGTAACTAAAATGGCAGTATACAGCTAGTTTTCAAGAACTACCCAGGTAATTACAAGCCAATAATTAATTCCAAAAAAAGTTAAAAAGGCCAACAGTGACCCTAACCCTCCCCTTTCCAGAGTCATAGGCCAGTATCGGGTATTGCAGTTAAACAAAGACCTCAACGACTCCCCATTACTAAGGGGTGGACCCATTCTCCCAGTTCAATTTGTTGGGCTAATCAATAAAGCTTGGAAATCAACGCTAATCCAGAAATTATGAATTGAAAAAGCTTCCTGGATGGGAAGCAAAACATCTTCAAACTTTTTTGGAATGACTATGACCTGGATGACTGAGGATCTTCACCAGTCAATAATTTAAAATTAACGTATGTAAGGTTAAAAAATTTACAATTGTCTCGTATTTTACAAGGAAACAAACTAGATGAGGAGACCCTGAACAGCCTGAGGAGCTACCTGGACCAGTGTTCTGACAGCATCATAATGGGAGAGAGAGAGAAAAAATGCACATACCATCTTGGTTATAAAAAGGATTTGTTGCATATTGCATATATAGAGATTATTATAGGTACAATAAAGGATGTTTAATAACCTTGAGAACTCTATAGAGAGATTTTTCTTTTGTTCTTTAGCTTAGTTTTATAATGATACTGAGGAGGCTTAATAATATTTTTTCAAATTAAAAGATATTTGTTAGTAAACTTTAAGTATAATTTAAGTATGTCTAGGCAGAGCCAAGGATCCTCTTATTTTAGAAATCAAAATGTGCCTGTTTCTGATATGACACTGAAGGACTGTTGTTATGCATCAGATAAGTCTAATTAGATGCTGTATCCAATCCATTAAAAGTTGAATTAAAATATCATATGTTTTTATATGTGGTTTTGCTGCTTTAGTTTTAAATCCATACAAGTCTTACATTTATTTTTTGGTATTGGTATTCCTGTGATATGTAATACTTTAAACCTGTAAGCCTAGAAATGTGTCTGAAATGTGCAAATTATATCCACATGGGACCGTACTAGATTTCATAAAGTATGATTAAGTCTGCTTGATGTCATCATCATCTGATACTGACCAGAATGTATTAAAACTGATATATTTATTAAAGTTAATGTTGTTCGGCTGAGAGGTTTAAAAAGGAGAGAAAGGCAGGAAGAAGAGTGATAAACTCTGATAAACTCTCCCAGTTTGCTAAGGAAAGGTGGAACACAATTCCAGTCAAGAGGATTAAGTAGCTTTTTGATGGTTATGGGAATCGACTTCAGTTCTTTCCAAAGGTTGTCTAACCAAACATGAAGTTGAGGGTGGCAATACATTTATTTGATCCGTTTTTTAGTTTAATGTGAGTATCTCAAATTTGCCTTTATTATTTGTTTGTTTCCCCACAAAAAGGAAACAAACCAATCTATACCAAAAAAATTCTTCCATAACTTTAGTTAAACTTTGGCCAAAGGCCCTGTTGCTTCTTCTCTTGTCCCCAGTCTGTTAATTTGAAATTCCTGTTGTGAACTGCTGTCAAACATTTTATGGCAGCAACTGTCAAATATATGTCCTGTTTTAAGACCACACAGGCACATACGGGCAAACAGACACTGTTTTGTACTGAAGTGCACACCCAGTTGATTACATGACAAGGTCACTGGCTCGGTGGTGTTCACCATCCTGGTAGCTGTCAAAATGCAGAGTGATTCATACACACACAGGTTGCAGAGGACTTGCAATGTTTTAACTCTCAACACTCCCTACTTGTCATTTATTTATTCATGGCTGGATTACACATTTATATAACAGCAAAGAGTCCTTATAGAACTCTAAGTGATTCAAAGCATACAGAAGCGGATACCTAGTTGTTTTCACTGTGCAGCACTACAGATTACCTGGTTAGCAGAGTAATTGTAGATTATTAGATAATTCTGTGTGATTGGGCTGACCAATAAAATACTAGAAAAGCACTTATAATGTGCAGACCTAAAACTCACATGTCTGGATCATGACTTTTGCAGCCCAATGCTGAAGTTGTCAATATTCACTGCTGCCACCCTCTGGTTTAGGGAGGAACTGTTTGTTTCCTTCGCAAATCACCATCTGATGATGTAGAATCCTTTAGAAATAAATCCTATATTTGGTTTATGATCTGGATCATCATCAAAATTTTATGGATTTTTCCTTGATAAGAGGCGCACCTCTGGTAAAAATGTCATTGCAATCTGTTCATAACAAGATATCCTGTACACACACAGATAAACACACGCACAATCTGTGGGAGCCTGATGCTTGACAGGCAGTACGAGCTCAGTAGAGGAGATTGAGAAAGTGGTCGGATGAGATCCCTTTTTAAAGCTGATGGCAGATGATGAGAAACTAAAAAACCACCGAGTTATGTCGCTTTTATGGCTCAACATCTATTCATACACAGACTTGTGTTCTTATAGCAGTTCATATAACATATAAGACAGACAATAAACCTAAGTAACTAGCATTACCAGACACAGCAGAGCGAATTCCCCATTTATCTAATTTTCTTTCAAATGACTCTGTTTCTGCGCTTAAATCTTATGGTGAGTGAAATATAATTATAGTTCTAAAGATAATTACTTTTAAAGCAAGACACACTTCACCGCATTTACTCAATTAGGCATGATAATGATGCTCTTGTAAACCCCACATCAACATGCATATAACATTTTCATAAAGCATGAAAATCTGTTCATATTGTCACTGAAAATCTTGCAAACACTGTATAGATATAAACTGCAGGAATTACAGTAATTGTTGGGCAATATCATAGGAAATTGCAATGCATTTTGCAATAAGAATAGCCAGGCAGGGCCTGACAAAACAATGAAGGAATGATTCCTCTGAGATTAATTAAACTAATCTATTTTCTTTTTGTGGCTGGATAAGGAATTTTGATATATGATATACATAATTTTCAAAATCATTTCAGTAGCCACACTAATTAAAGGTTATTCAGCTCAAGACTTTATGATAACAAGAAAAGCGTTGACCAGGTAGATAAGCACTGATAAGAAAAATAAGTATTACTTTATAAGATTTGAAAGAAACTGTTTCATGGAAAGTGATAAGTTTCCTACGTGAGCATTTTATGTATTTTTTACATAAAATGTGTCTAAAAAGACACATTTCTTAAAAGCTTATAATTCAGTTATAGAGAATTTAAACCCCAAAACCACACTCTGGTCATATCTTATTAACAGATGGTAGAACAAACCATTATATAGAGCAAACATGAAAAGTGATGCTAAAATTCCAAACATTACCTGCTCCCAGTTTGCTCATTAGCCTTCTCTTTGTTTCTGTCTCCTATAAATACTCTTGCTGTTCAGTTCCTCTTTGCTGGGTCATCGTCTAACCCCGTCAGTCTTCCTCCAACTCATCTCTCTAAGCTTTCCTCCTGGTTACAGTTCTTCCCCTGATGACTCCTAGGTTTTTGGTTACGTTTGACTTGTGTTTTCATGTTTTTAGATCTTTGAATTTTTGGACTCCTGGTTTCTCGTTTGTTTTTGGACTTTGTTTACATTTAGATTTTTGGATAATCAGCTTCTGTTTACAGTAACTCATTATTAAATCTACTATAAATTCACCTCTGCCTTCCTGCCTCTCCTTTTGGGCCCACTATCCACAAAAAATCGTGACAGTGATGGTAGTGCCTACATTTTTTTAATTTGCTAAATTTCTAACATTTTATTTCTGCATTTGTTCCACTGTATAATTTTACTACTGAATTTCACTAAATTTCTTCAACTTTTTTGCCAGATGAGTCACTTTTTGCTTTAAAGCCGCCAACTCTTGAATGTTAAAATCAAGGCCTTGCTGTAAAAATGTGTTTTATTTTGAATTTGGTTAAGTTTAGTCATTTTAGAATTTGTATTTTATTTGTTTATTTTTTAAATCTTCACTGTTATGTTATTCTTATACTTTTTTTTTTAAGGCCCAAATGTGTGTGACCATTTTTTCTATAATCCTTTTGTTGCTTTAAACTCCAGAATTTGTGGGACAATAAACAGATTTTATATTCTATTCTATATGTATTTCCAACACTAATTTTTAAAATCACAACAGTTGATATGTGTCCTGTAATAAAGTTTAAGGGAAAATTCTGACTTCTCATCCAATCTCCTTCTGATGCTCTGCTGCTGAAGCCTATCAGGTGTCAGCCAGGGCAAATTCTCATTCAGGACTCTGTTTTAAAAGACTGTTCCACCAATAGCATTACTGCTACATCAAGCTGCAGCCCTCCTCCACCTCATATCCTCCATCATTCTCATTGTCTTCTGGCTCCATTCCTCCTTCAGCCTCCCTTTCACCTCCAGTTTCAGGCCCCTGGTAAAAGATGTACCCATCCTAATTCATCTGCTCAATCAAAACATAATTCTCTATGCTTAGCACTTCCAAGTACCAAAGGCTATATTGCTCATGTCAATGAAACTCTCCCATTGGTGCCTGTGCTATATATGAGTCTTTCCAGGTTGAATTTATACTTAAGTCAGGCACTGAGCAATCCTCAAAAAATACAGCTGCATCAGTTTTCTATACGAAAAAAAAGTATAGTCTTTTCTCTTCGCCTCCATAAAAACTGAACAAATATGAAACTATTACTAAACAACCTTTGAAGGGGCTCTCTGTCTCTGGTATAAATAAATATATTCATCAGCAAAATATCTAAATTACCCAGCACTATCACCAAAGTAATAGTTAAATGATTCTAACAAGCAACATTTTTTACAATGTCTTATTTTTCTTTTCTGTTTAATGCAGATAAGAAAATTATATTCTATATCCCTGCAGTTGTTCTGTGCTGCAGTTTAAACCCAAGGCTGGATGTAACTAAAAGGTGGGTATACAACTTTATTTCTTGACCAGTTCCTTGTGTAAATCAATAGTATCAGAAGTTTTTGAATATATAAAACAACTCTTTACCTTTAGCCTTTTGCTGAGTTAGGAATATTTTGGTCAAATCAAAGGAAGAATGGGTGTCCAGCCCTGATAGCACCCTACTTCCTTTACAAATGGTATTCTGTATTTCCATAGACTATTTAGGTAAATGCTTCTGAAACTATATACAATTCATGTGATGGTGACATATGATACAGTTAATATCCTATTATTAATGTTATGTTGAGAAATGTTCATGTAAACCACTTTTGCTCTGCCGTTCTGTGTCTTATCCATTGGTTCTAACAGTGACAGTCCATGTTGTCTGACACCAAAATGCAACATTCTACAGTATAAAACTTTCTTTTTCAACAGTTGCAGATCCTGATCCATGCTGCATCATTCCTCCCCAGTATGCTTGAAAAAATTTGCTACACACACATGAATGCAAACACCCTTGCACAAAGCGTGCATACATAATTTTAAAAAGCTTCTGTATGACTCATGACTCCCGACCATTGTTGCCCTCTTAGCAGTTCATTTAAAGTACAGCAGTAAGTGAAAGAGATATCCTGGCAGTGGGGACTACTGCCACTGACACAGCATGCTGCCTGATAGTAAAGCAGAAGCGGCAATAGCAGGATGGAGAAAAAAAAAAAAAAAAAAGAAAAGGAGGGGGGGAAATATCAAGAGAGATTGTTTTTATAGAAAAAAGAGCAATAATAAGACAAAAAAAATGCAGTCCACTTTTAAGTGTGCTTTGATGAAATTTTTTGCATATTACTGAGGCTGGTTTCAAATAAACAGCCTAAAGCAAAGAAAACGATCATGTACAATAAGCTAGGCAAAATAATGCATGAAAACATGACAAATAAAACCTGCACCTGGTTTAACTGTCAATGGAATGATGCTAACTGGCTGGCTGTTGAGCTGGAAAATTTAATTTGTACAAAACAGCATTGCATGTTTCGAGCAATTAGACAGACCATTAACCTTTTCAGCTCAAACTGAACTTTCGACTCTTCTGACTTTCTACCTGAACTAAAAATGCTCTGCAAGTTGTTGTGGAAGAAAAATCACATCTTTCATTTATGCACATTGTATAAACAAGCATGTCTGAATAAAGACATTTTTTTTGTCGTGTTTTATTTAATTGTAACTATAGTTTTGGAAAAAAATTATTTTATTGATTTTACCCTGAAGCGTCTTATTGAACATATAAGATGCTTTAGGGTAAAGGGTGTTTTATACTGTAGGATTTAAAGCATCATACTTAATGATTATGACAACAAAATTTAAAGTCAAGGTGATTATATACTGGCAATTTGTTCTCACAATATTCTTAACAATATAGCAGAGAACATTAACACTAAAAGTTGTGTATTTTACTGTACTTCACATGCTACCTTCACATGCAGGGAAGAATAAGGTTTATTCTAATAAAGTAATTCAAATATTTTTCAAGCTATACTTTCCTTAATTGTTAAAAATTAACCTAGGGCTTACTTTCAATGTGTCATTGTGTGTGTCAACAAAAATTACCTGTTGGTTATGGGAACACGGCACCCATTATAATCATGCCTGCTTGAAGCACAATGTGTGGTTGACAGAATGTAATTAGTTGTATCACACTGAAAATATTTGTTCCATTACAGATGTTTTTTGTCTTTGTTTTTTTTTTTGGGAAAGCTTTTTCAGACAAAGATGACCTGATTTTGAACCTAACAATCTTTTTTTATTAAGATTTATCAGAAGGAAAAAATGCATCCAACCAGGCCCTATCATAAAAATAAAGAAATACCACCTAAACTAATTGTGCCACCTTTGGCAGCAACAACTATAAACACAAAAAAATAATTTCTTATAACTGACAGTTTTTTAAATTGCCATGCAGTAATTTAGTCCCACTTTTCTTTGGTTTTTGAGCATGAGTCATTCTTTTACATCATGCCATATCATCCCCATCTGGCTCCTCTAGTTTGACCTAGCTACTAAAAGCCATTATTTCATTTTTCTTGACACATTAAGTGGTGGGCATGGTAGTTACTGTGGTTCATAACCCAAGTATGTTTAAGTTTAAAGTAAGAAATGGATGGAAAGATATTTTTCAGTATTTCCTGGTTGAGAGGAGAATTCCTGGTTCCATCAGTTCCGGTAAGATGTCCAATTCTTTGTTGATCATTTTTTAAAAGATCAATTGAAGTGTGTTGTTTTGGGGGAGGTTTTCAGCATTCTCTCTTTCTTGGTTAACAATCTTTTCTAGACCATTATTGTTGAATCGTCTAGGTGCTGTAAATGCTCTTCTTTTTTGTGACTTACTGGATAAAGTGTTGATGAGCTGTTGAAATAATTTGGGGTTTTCCTTTTGTTCCTGATTGGTGGCCCTCTTGGCTGTTTGCTAGATTCACCAAAGCACTTCTTGGCAGATTTGCACTAGTTGTTCTTAAGCCTAATTTAATGTTGTCTAACTGCTTCAATTAAAGGATTTCTTATTTCTACATGACTGACTGTTGCCCCACATAAGTGTGGCAGGTGAAATTGAACCAAAGAATTTGAAAAATTAGATTTGAATACAGATTTTGTCAGGGTTGGTTGTGGTTTAGTAGGACCCGAATGCAGAGGCAGAGAGGCTGAATAGATTTCTTGCAGCTTTAATGAAATAAACACAAGTAACAGAGGCGGGAATCCAAAAAATCCAACTAATAATGAAAAGCAAACCAGAACTATGGAGACATCAAGGGAAAAACAAACACGAGGAGCCAGGGAGAGACGAGGAACGTAGACCACAGCATGGGAAAACAGCAAAGACAAGGAACCAACAAAGAGTGAGAGCAGAGGGAGAACATATATAGCAGACAGAGACAAAGGGAGGGCTAACGAGCAGACAAGGAGCAGGTGTGAGAGGAGACAAAGAGGGAGCCAAGGGGAAAGGCTTTTTTGTTTGACCTGGTATTTACGTCCAGTCGATCAAATTAAGTTTGAGAAATTTTAGAACATGTGTATCATTTATTTTAGGTTTTTATTTGTAAAATATTCAAAGAAACTTCCTTCCCAGTTTTCAATAGTAACTTTTTCTTTTCTTTCCAAGAAATCACAAAAAATGTATACAATAAAAAAAATGTGAAAAGGTTTTGAAAGGTTTCTTGGTTTTGGAGACTCAGTTTAGAAAAATACCTGCTTTTAATCTGACACGCTCCATTTTTCTTATTTTTTTACAACTGAGATTGCTGTGATTGCCGTCAGCCATAAGCTAGGTATGCATGTTTTACCCAACTTCACTTCACACAAAAAGTTTTCTCTTCCGAGTACAAAAATTCCAAAATATCATTTAAAACTATTTAGGTTTAAATTTAACTAAATGAAACATATGGTGACAGAACAAAGAGTGAATTGATAAAAGTCCTAAAGGAACTGGATGAACCAAGAAAAGCTTAGATCAAAGAAAAATGAGTTTAAAAAAGCTTGGCATCGTCTCTCCTCACCTGCCACAACATCTGGGCTCTGTCAATGGTATTTCAGTTGTATTTTGTGCACATATATACAGACACCCTCACGTCCGCATTTGTGAAGTCAGAGTTGGAAATGTGTGACCCATTTCAAAATGATACCACTTAATTCACAAAGCATATCGATCATCTCTATCTTTACCATTTTATTCCCCTCCCTACTCTGCCTTTTTCATGTTTGAGTCAGTCTTTCATCACTAAACTTAATTGCCTCACTAAACTCTGTTGTAGAAAATCTGCCATAGCATATATTCTTCAATCTGTGTAGAGGGGTAAAGGTTGTGTAAAGGTGTGCCAACTTGTTGAACTCAACGCACCTTACAACCTAAGACTTTAAAAAGGCTATGCTTTGTAGAAAACCGATGCCCTTCACTTAAAGCTGTAAGAGTTTTGGGTATGTCTCTACCAGTGGCTCACATTGTCTTTTCTTTGGAATTAAAAAAAAGCTCAAGTCACCTTCGATTGTTAGTTGGAATTTCAACCTGTCAAAAAAGGTATTCCCACAGAGTTTATTATATTTTTTTTTGTCTAAGTCTTATTTATGATAGAGTTTATTAGTTTAAGTCAAAATTTTATTAATTTCATATGTGAAAGTATTAATCAATGAAAGTCAATGAAAAGTAAAAAAAAAAAAATCTCTATCTGATAAGTGCATCTCATATAAAATATAAAATTTTTCCTGAAGCAAACCCGGCGGCTTCATACTGTAGCTACATCCATGTTAGCACACCAAGTTCGATGTGTTAATATTAGGGCTTCACAGAAGATTGATTCGTTCTTGCGCCCAGATATACATCCACGCTAACTCATGACTATAGACCCAGCTCCCAAACCAACTTTAAAAATAGATAACAAGAGTCTGGTGTTAATGCAGCAAGTTAACACTGTTAACGGCCCACCACTACTATATACAAATTAATATATCTTTTATGCATCTCATAATCTGTTCAAACATCACTTTCAAACATCAAATTCTTGTTTTTGACTTTTTTCCTCCGTTACTGAAAGGCCAAACATTGCTATACTTAGAAAACAATTTTTTTTTTGTTTTACTAAATTACTCTGCTGATAAAGCAGAAGACATTCACATGTAATCAGAAGAACATTTCTCCCTCCTCATCATTCTCCATTCATGCAGTTCTTGTCTTTTCAGTTTCCCTCTTACGAACTGCTTTAGATTTATTTAACAACTCACATATGTCCAAACTTAGACAAAACTCCAAACTCATGAAACTCAGTGTTCACAAAATCGAATGCTTACTTACCAAAGCTAATCATAACTAGCTTTCGAAATATAAACTAAAGGTCACTAATCAAAATAAACAATCACTGCCTTTATCACAGCAAGGATCGACCCAGTACACCAAATCTAAATAGATCCTTACATTATATCACAGGACAGCTAACAATTTGGCATAACAAATGTGCTACTCCTCTGTTTCTGTTCCCATGACAGCCACAGCTGTAGCACATCCTACCGACGGCTACAGTAATAACAAGCTATACAAAAATATATTTTGTCAATCATAAAATAGTAAGATCTTTGACTCCTTCATTCGGTCACAGATTGTTTAAAATGGGGACTGTACCTGGATATGAGGACATCTGGTCACCATTTTCTTATGGCTGTTATCCTAGACTACCAGACAAACTTCCAAAGTGTTCAACTGTTGACAGTGAAAACTAGTCACCTACAGAAAGAGACAAATGTTTTTGATCATATTCACAACACCGTCCCACAGAATATTTCTGCGATTACATGCAAAGGCATGTTTAGTGAACACAACAAAAGTTTAAGACATGCAGCGCAGCCCTATGCTTTTTATTATTTTATTAAACCTTTATTCTAGCAGGAAAATTACCACTGAGATTAACAATCTGTTTTCGAAGAAAAATCTTGACCAATTCTTTAAGTCTGTTTCGTTTATGACCTTGCTTGTTTTAAACTCTGAACAGGAAATTTGTGACTTTTAGCAAATGCTTTCCTCATCCTACGGTGTAATAAGGTCACATTTATGGAGTTTCTGATTTATAATTGTAATGCTAACAGAATCTTGTTTAGCATATTCATTTCTTCTATTATAAACAACTTTTATGTCATCCTTGCTCCGGTCCTTGGTTTCTGTCTCCCTTATGAGGATCTCGTCATCCTAACTATTTGCCTCTAAAAATTAAAAATCTTTAAATTTTTTTACCAACAGAATTGACACTTTTACTGTAATCTTTTTTTAATGCAGCAACTTAAGAGCTAAAAATAATATTTATACAAACAATTGAAGCTGAAATAAAAAAAAACTAACTTTTAGAATAGTATGTTTCTAGATTGTAGAACACTGGAAAGCTATAAAGAACTAAACAACAGTGCCATCTGGTGGAATTTCAGGACACACAGTGATTACATTTTATGCATCTTTTTTCCCCCACATATTGTTAGTGCCTCTTTTAAAATTAAATTTTTAAAATTAAAAACATTATTGTTTTAAAGACATTCAGTTTTGCATCCATCAATAAACGTATCCTGTTTAGCTGCAGAAATTACATTTCCGAAAGGCATCCAAAGCAAAAGTGATCTTTTTATGTTCAATTTGTATTAAGTTTGACTGTGTTAACAGCTTTTTTCTAGTTTCAGGTGTGGAAAACAAAATGTTTTGTGGATCATTTGAAAGTGGAGAAGATTAATAAATTACTTAAGAGATTTGTATCTTAAATTTGATTCCAAAACTACCTTCCAACTGATCCTAACCACCTAAATCTGTTTATATTTTTTTCCAAATTTTGTCGGGGTTTCCAGATAGACCAAAACAAAACTGTGTATTTTTGCGAACTAAAAGCCAATTTGTATATATATTCTTTGCAATTAAAAGTTTGATCATTTGGAGCATGCGCATGAGATGATACCTTTTCAAATCTTATAAGAGACTTTTAGGGCATGATGTCTCTACTAATGTTGTACATTTAAAGACTGGCCTATTCTTGATTATTTAAAAACACAGATATACCAAAGTTACAACCATTACTTGGACATTTTTGCAATGTATTCATTCACACAGCACACAGCATGAAGATGCCCTCTTTAATTTCACACTAGGGGTGACATATTCAGCATATTATATCTTTCACACAGTGTCCTTCCATGTAATTTCTCTTTTCTTATCTTATCACTGAACATGTGGGCAAAAACCTGCCATTGGAAACTGCCCAGAGTGAATATGTATATGCACAATGCAGAAGTATTGGTTTTAAAGCGAATTTCACTGTATTGAAACTGTGTATGTGACACTGAATAAAAATTATGTAATTCAGAACTGAACTAGTTGTCTTTCGAAACTGTATTTTATTTAAACATAAATATGGATTGTTCTAGCGAGTAAAAAAAAAAAATAATAAATATATATATATCAGGAGACTGAACTAAGATAAGCTAATAAGCACATATGGAGCAGGTGTGAGTGGACTAACTAAAAGAGACCAAGGGAGAAGTAAACAAACACAAGAGGGCAACAGAGAGCAACACAAGTGCACGGTCTGCCTCCACATACTCTGTATATTCCTGGAGGATGGAGGAGGACCTCAGGAGGATAGCGTCTCTGCAGCAGGAGACTTGGAGGACCCAAATATTTATGAATAATTGACACATTCATTGAACTCAATAGCCAACAAAAACTCTGTCCGTTTCAAAAAATCCCATGGCTAATAGGATTAAGAAAAAAATTAGAACAGGCAGTAATCAAATTTGTAGGTTTGCAGGCACAATAGATTGCAGGAGCATTGTTATCCTAAATGGATTAGGAACTTAAAACAGAGGAGGAAAAACTGAATTTATGTTTCAGGTATCATAAAATGAGCCTCATTATTCCCCTTAATCAACTGATTCAGTGAGTTATAGAGCAGTGTTGCTTGTAAACTTGGTCTTTATCACATACAGTATGCCTGTTTGAGTTAGCCAGAATATTAGGTTCAGGTATAATAATAATACTTTTATTACCAGTGAAGTATAGTGCACTTGTAACATACAAGACATGTACCTGTGCTTTGCCTGCTGTAGGTCTTTATTGAGTCTTTCTTTCCTGTTACAGTATAAACCAGTCTCCCTCCTGATTCATAAACTGTATCTTGGGCTATCCTGTATCCCACCCTTGGATTCTGGTTTTATGTATTTTATCTTTATATGTCTATTTGTCAGGGACAGTTCTCATTAATGGTACACATTACAGTTCAAACAGAGATATTAGCATAAATATGTACAAATATTTACAAGGTAACACTCGATCCTGACATTTGGCTGAGTCATGCACCAGGAGATCAGTAAGGTCTAGTGAGCACATTGTTGATTTGATTTTAACCAGTTTTTTAAATGAGTTCTGAATGTGTTTAATGTGGAGGATTAGCTGATAGAGAGGGATGCTGTTCAGATGTTACTTCCCCTGACTGAAAGAACAATCTGGCCAAAGGTGGTCTGTTGGAAGGGCACCTAACAATCTCCTCTAGCAGTAGACAGAGTGGCTTTACCATTCAGTTTGATTAATTACTTTAATAGCGGTGGTGCAAGTCCATTGAGTACTATAAACCATGCAAGCAAATTTAAGGTATTTAAAATTCTTTAAGTTGTAAGTCTCCAGAATGGTGGTAAGAAACAGTTTTTTTTAAGCAAAAAATATTTAAAGCTTTTTGATATAGTGATTCTATTTGTTTAAATGCAGTCTCATTTGTAAGAGACCAGGTTGTAAAACAATATTCGATGTGCAAGAAAACCATAGCATGCAGAAACATCCTAGCTGCCTGAAATGTCATTGATGAAAGAATATATCTGAAGTTATGAGGACTGAATTTAATTGATATAGAGATTTTCTTAACTTGACCTTTAAACGTAAGAGTAGAGTACCACTTCAAGCTCAACATCTCTGAGAAATAAATGTGAATTTGCATGTTTTTTGTTTTGTTAAAAAAAAAAATCATACAGACGGTCTTTTAAGTATTTAATTGGAGACATGATTTTGCGAGCCAGCTTTGGACTTGAGCCATTTCAGATGTAAGAATGCGGCCAGCTACCTGTTTATTTTTAGCTGGAGTATATATTACATCATCGTCTGCATACATTTATATCTGGGTGTGTCTGCAAGATCATTTATGTAGTGTGAAAAAAGCACTGGTCCCAGAATGGAGTCCTGTGGTACTCCCACTGTGCACTCTCCATAGGGCCATTTGACACAGTTGACCACAGCACACTGCATTCTATTGGTAAGATATGATTTCATCCATTTTATAGCTTATTCTGAACAGTGTAAAATTCGATCATTTGGTTAGTAGAATTGTGTGGTCAAAGGCTTTCTTTAAATCCACAAATACAGCACCAACTCAAGCATTCTTGTCTAGAATTTTTTTTCTTTTTCTGAAAATGCACTGATAGCGCCCTCTGTTGAGTGATGGTTGCAAAATCCAAACTGCATCAGATGTAGAGGGTTATCACGACCCATTTCTCTGTAAGATAAGATATTAATTGTTCTGTAGCAATGTTTGACGGTTTTGTCCCCGATTTTGAAAATAGGACTAACTACACCCTCTTTCCTTTTGTCTGGGACCATTGAGTGTTATTTGACATATTTACCGTGAGTAATAAAGGCATCCCCAAATACGTTCCTCGAGGGCCACCTGTCCTGCAGGTTATTACAGGTTTCCCTGCTTTAGCACAGCTGATTATGATGATTGCAGTTGAGCAAAAGCCTGATCGTCAATTTTCAATGAAAATCTGCTGTACTGGAGCAAGCAAACTTCTAAAACCTGCAGGTCAGCAGCCCTTGACGACCAACTTTTAGAGGCCTGGTGTAATATGTGGTATCAGTGTGTCTTTATGGGCTTTTATAAAACTGACATCGAGGTGGATAGGAAAAATTTGACTGTTTTTGTTGGTAGGACAGCATCAGAGCAAAAGTGAAAATAGGATAACAGACAATGTGTGCTTCTCCAAATTAGCGTCTTCTATGAACTTTGCCCATTTTGTTAACTGAAAGCAATTCTGTAAAGCTGAGCAGGTCATCCTCAGGCTGTCAATCAGATAAGCCAATTGCAGTCAGAGTGCTCAGATTGCTACAATGCTATTTGCAAAAATCCAATTATGCCTTCCTCTATTCTATACATACAAGTATACACACACATTGTTACCCCACCCTCACACATCCAGCCCCAAAACACATGCATACACACCCCGACACACACCCATCCCACCCACACACTCCCACACACACAAACTTATCTCACCATCTTTGCACGGCCTTTCCATTGACTTTCATTAAATTCTACAATGTAAGCGTGATCCTTACCCTAACCATTATGGGTTCATACCTACCCCAACCTAAACTAAATTCACACCTTAATCCTAAACATGTCCCCTGACCGAAAAACAGCAATTCATCTCATGGGATCCAGGCATTGGGGCCACACAAGGAGCAGCTGGTCCCCACAACATGCCATATTAACTGACATTGGGCCCCACTGTGTATTAATAACAAGAGCACACACACCTATCCCTGTGGTTGCTTTCCTTTGACTTCTTTTCATATTGCATTCATTTCTATGGCCTAACCCAGTCTCTTACCCTAACCATTACCAACACATACCAAAACCTAAACTAAAATCACTTCACACCAAAGTCCTAAACATAGCCCCCATCCAAAAAAGAGAAATTCTCCTTTTGGGGATGATTTCTAGGTCCCACTAATTACCTATACGTCCCGAAATTGTAGCATATATCTAGAATTGGCCCAACAGGGTAGCAAAAACATGGCCACTTATATAAACATACATATGTATTATTGATATTGATACTGCAGCTCTTTTAGTGTCACTATGGCTTCCTTGGCTGTTTCGTTAATCATTGCTATCCTTGCTTATTGTTAGTTAGGTTGATGGCCATGTCTTGGTGGGTTTGTAGCAGAGGTGTCAAAAGTGTCAATGCTTATTACTCAAGTAGAAGTATAAATCCTGCTGTTTAAAAACACTTTTGTAGAAGTTAGAGTATTAACTTAAACTGTTTACTCTAGTAAAAAAATAAAAGTATAAAACCATTTATAAAAACTACCTAACCTCTTAACATCTGCCTTATTTTGGGTAATCCTCAACTATTTTGCATACCCAAATGGAAAAGCAAATAACATAGGAACTGTAAGCCCAAATTACAAGTGCAAAACATTATTTGAAAGCTAACACCCTCTAGTATCTAGTTAAAATTGGGTGAGTAAAACACAGACCAACCTGCATCAGTTCAAACATGACTCAAAGTTGTTGTTTTTTTTATTCTCGGAAATTATAGGTCTTTTTTGAACAGCAGCATTTCAGACCTCTAGCTATAACAGTTCCAGAGTTGTGGGGCTTTTAACTTTTGGCGTCAGCTTGGAGCTGCGTGCAATGGCTCTACCTGCTGGTAAACATTTAACCGGTGGAATTTTATGCATTCTGAGTTATTACCCCCACTTAAAGGGAAACGCCTTTTTTTTTTTTTTTTACATTTGGCCCTTGATTTTACGTTATTACATCATATTCTACTCACTCAAGCCTGGTTAAAAGCCCTAGAATAAAACAACAGGTTTCCTTCCTTTTATGGTATGCTCATGAATATTTAGATCAGCTGTGCGCTGATTGGTTGGTTAACAACGAGAGAAGCTGCTGAGCAAAGACGCATCATGGCAACAAGCACTCACTCACTGAAACATCAAAATTGATGATATCGTAGGGTGACCAGACGTCCTCGTTTTCCTGGACATGTCCTACTCTGGGGGGAATATCAAAATCGTCCGGCATTTCTACATTTCTGTTATTTCTACAGTGCAGCACGTAGTTGAAACACACCGGGCACCAAACCGATCCATCAGTTCCGGGACTGGGGGCAGGGAGCCAACAGGGTACGGAGGAACCCAACCCGACCAAGTAACGGTAGCCTGGACAAAGACGGCACCACCTGGGTTCCCAGATGACTCCATTTGAGTGCCCGGTCTGGTCCAGTCAGCGGCCCAGCAGTCTGGCTCATTTTCAACAAAGAAACTGCCTGCTTTGTAATTCTTGTACAAGTAAACCCAACTGTAGTTTAAACAGCTAAACTGGTGTCTTACAGTACATCTTCCTCTATTCATGTTCCTTGGCCAGTGAACCAGTGAAATGGGCTGTATGTAAATTTTGGGGCATGACAAAAGTAAAGGCCAGACCCAAATAAGACAACATCCCCAAGTTTACATCAACTAAGGGCTTCGTTTTGGTTTCTCCAGTTTTATGTTGGAAGTTTAGAATTGTGAGATTTGCAAAGAAAGGAGGTGTCGATGGGCTTTGAACTTCTCTCTACATCCATTTCACCCACTGAACTATCGTTATTCATCTATGACAATATAAACTCGGTTTTGCATGGTTTTCTATGACCCCTTTTACTTTAAAAAAAATCAATTAATGGCAACATCTTTGCAGGCTGTTTAAATTTCTTTCATGTCAATGGAATTAAAAAAATATTTTCCATTAGTGGATTTAGCAGAGATATGAGAGGAAACCACTGATATGAGTATACAATGCAATTTAAAATGTGCATAATTCACATTCTGAGTTCAAATATCTATATCCACTTAAGTGTAAATGTGTGTGTGGACCTTTTTTTATGACAGTGTGGGAACTTGAATCCGTTTCACAGTAACCTCATATGGACCTATGTCCTTATGGAGATCAAAATCCTGGTCCTCAAAATGTAAAGTTTTTTTCTTTGAGCCAGGGTTAGGTTTAAGACTAAGGTTTGAATTCAGTTCATGTAAGGGTTAGGTATATGTTGGTAATAGTTAGGGTTAGGATAAGGGTCTGGGTTAGGCCATATAAAAGGAATGCTAGTCAAAGACTTATGGGCCCCATAAGTAAGAAAAACAAAAACAAGAATGGGTGTGTGTGTTTCTGTCAGGAGTTGGGGGTTAAGTACATATGCAGGTAGACTTTGAACGACGTGTGCGTTTAAACGTAAATTAGAGAGGCAATTCCATTTTTATGTTGAGCATCAAATTATACACATGTCATTGTGGTTCAAAGCGCTTAGTTTGTCACTGACGCGAAATGAGACTCTTTTATCTTCTTTGTTGCAAACTGTGACGATAACCTTTCCTTTACAATTTAACACTTTGGTCTGTCAGTTTAAACCTGCGAGTCACAGAAACACCAAATGTGTCACCTTTCTTGTTAAACTGCATCTCATTTCCTTTAAGGGTAGTTTCAGTGTTTGCATGCATATGCAACCTGGCTCTAAATCTTTTGTAACGACTGCCGCAATTTTATGTTGTGAACAGATAATAATAAAGATACACAGAAATTCATATTTAAGATAGACACAAGCCTTTGTATTCTACCAAGCTTTTATGTTTAATATCACCTTCTGACCTCACAAAAACCTTAAAGATAATTTTGGAAAGGTTAGACAAATAACATGTTCTAATCTTTCAAAAACAATAATAAGTCTGTACTAGTCATTGGGAGTGTTAACCTAGTGGTTAGAGCAGTGCACTTGTGCTCTGAAAAGGTTACAAGTACCTGGTTCGATGCCCACAGCCTGCACTCTGGGTTACTGAACAGGACCCTTAACCCCACACTGCTCCCCGGGCGCCGCACAGTGGCAGCCCACTGCTCCCCAAGGGGTTTGATTAAAGGCAAATGTAAATTTCCCCAGTGTGAAATCAATAAAGTTAAATTATTATTATTATTATTAAACAAAATATTATTTATCACATTTCTAATATTTTTTTTTTCATTATAATGATTTAACCAGTGGTGTGAAAAGTACACACATTTGTTACTTAAGTAGAAGTATAGATACTGCAGTTAAAATATCAACTTGACCTCTTTACTCAAGTAAAAGTGAAAAAGTATGTGCTCCAAAAACTACTAAAGTATAAAAGTATAAAGTAACCTTCAAAAAAAAAAAAAAAAAAAAAAAGATGCCACTATATGAATTAAAGTTAAAAGCTGTGGATGGCGCCAATGATATGCATTTGGTTGCGCATATGATGTGAAATAAATATTTATAAACTTTAAACCGAAGCCAAGAGTAACGAGTAAGGTTTGTTTTAAAAATGTAAGCAAAAGAAAGTACAGATACTTGTGTGAAACTGCAATGAGTAGAAGTCAGAAGTAGGAAGAAAAATAAGTAATGGAGTAAAGTATAGATACCTAAAAAGTGTACTTAAGTACAGTAACAAAGTATCTGTACTTCTTTACTTGGCACCTCTGGATTTACCATATACAATCATTTTGTAATAAGACTTTGATGTTTTTTTCATCCTTTACAATCTCGAGAAATAATACTTAATCTTCTAAAATGTGATCTTTAAAATCCTATTATTTCTATAAACTTTAAAGGATAAATTCCATCCTTGTATCTAAACATATGAATGTTGCCCGATGTGTTTTTTCTGGGCAACATTTTAATTCTTTGTCTTTTAGAAAAACTATAATTTTTGTTTGTTTTTTAATCTTAGAAAAAAGTTTGATTTATTCAAATCTTTTTTCAGAGTGTTTACTCAACTACCAACATTTTCATTAGAAGATATTGCATACTGTAATTGAGTTTACGAATACACACTGATATATAATATACACAGACATTCAGACACATTGTTCTAACTGTTGATGTGTGATTGTATGAGCGTGTTATGTATTTGGGTTTTTGCAAGAGGAAGAAGAACATGAGCAAAAGAGAGAGAGAGGAAGAGAGAGAGAGGAACAGAGAGAGAGAGAGAGAGGAACAGAGAGAGAAAGAGAAAGAGAGGGAGAAAGCAAGGTCTACTTAATCTCATATGTTAATCTCTTATATGTATTTATAAAGTGATCCAGGTGGTCTACAACAATTCTTCCTAATAGAGATTTCTAATTGTTGTAGGTTTAAATTTTAGTTTTGGTTTCTTTTTTCTAATCTTTCAAAAACAGTTATAAGTCTGTAGTTTTATGTCTGTACTTATTTTCACAGGACTGTGACAATGAGGACCAACATGCTAGTGTTTGGTTCCCTTTATCTTCTTCTATCTTGGATGCGTCCTGCATACACCCAGTGGGTAAGTGGAGCACCGTTAAATTGATGCTATATTTTAAGTTTCATTTATGGCAGAAGATTTGGTTTTGAGATTTTGAATTTATTCAGTAATCAGGGAAAATGGTCAAAACAACAGATAATCCACAACCACAACTGATATATTTTGTAGTATTTCACTGCAATAAAGATTAAACTCTTTTTAAAAATACGTATCCTATTTCATACAAATAACAATACAAACTGTACTAATGATAACCCCAGTGTCCATGCTACAGTGTAAGCTCTTTCTAGTTAACAAACATGTTTTTTTCATTTTCATCATAAATTACAGTTGGTCCTACAGTTGGTCCTACACCTCTAATTTCTTTTGAGCAATGATCAAAAAGACAGGATTTGTGCCTTTGTGGATGTGAAAGATGTTTATGTGTTCCTCTCAGTCAGATTAGCTAAGAGTTTGATTTATTGGTGATAGTTTTGAAACATTTGATACTGTACATCACTGCTGCTACTACTGCTGTGATTGGCTAAAAAGTTGACATGGGAGACAGGCGATCTTCGGTGATCGACCCAACCAGCTTGAAGAATTGTTTGCATTCTCCTCCCTTTTGCAAACACTTTCCACAGTAGACTTTCCAGGCGCATGCTGTTTAGAATTCAGAATTAACTGCAAGGCTCAATCTGGCTTAAGCCAGCTTAGGCTTAGCTAAGTCTTGTCCAAACTTTAGGAATTTTTGGCAGTTTTGACAAACGGTGGTATGAATTAATTTATAGTTGACTGTATAGATTTTGTTTTCCTTTTAGCTATACAGAGGCTGATGATACATATACAGAGAAAGACAGAAAAATATTAGTTATTTGTAACTCTTAATCGATACAATGGTTTAAAAAGTTTCACTCATAAACTCACTTCATGTTTTATCATTTCAAAATCTGTCTTAGAACTTACTAAATTAAATTATTTACTAACTAACTTACAAAATTAATTTAAAAAAATCATTAATCATTTTAATGGCAATGCAAAAAAACAACATCCTATTCTTATTGAAAGAAAAAGATTAATCACAAGACAGAACTAATCTAAGATGGTTTATGTGCTTTTTAATCTGGGTCTTTAACTAGTATCAAACTTTGACATAATAAAATATAAATTCTGGTTATAAAACAGTAATTTCTTTGGTAGAAGAGTTTTAAGCCAACTCCCATGAGGTGGAGGAAGTAACATAAACTATGAACAGAGTTTCTCAGTTTAGCATGCACCACAAACCCCCATTGAAAGGCATGTGTGATGTTTAAACACAGCATGGCTGTCGCGCTGTGATCAGATTGGTAACTGTGGCCTGAAGTCGGTGTCAACAAACAACAGGCAGCAAGCCTTTATGGTACTGCATGTTGCCCAAACTTTACAGGAACCCTGTGCCTGACCTAAGGGCTTTGAAAGTGCTGGGAAACAGCTGTTAGAAGCTGGCTTGCTCAAGTGGTACGTCACCGACTGGAACACAGGAGGCCCAGGGTTTGAATCCTCACTGAGAGGATTGAGCTCCAAGTGTGGGTCCTTAGGGAAGACCTTTCATGTTAATGCATACAGTGTACTTTGTAAGTCACTTTAGATAAAAGCATGTGCTAAATGCATAGAGCTGTTCACATAATTAAAAAAGACACAAAATTTAAATCACTTATTCATTTACCTGTTCCATGTGTTGAAGAAAAGATCTGGGGCTTGATGAGAATCACCCAGGGCTAAACATTCTTTTCTCTTTCTTTCTAGATCTTTGACAACTCCATTACACAAGATGATCAGTCGTTCTCGTTGGACATGGCTAAAGACTCTGTTGATGACATGTACTTTGACTGTGCAACAAAGATGGAATCTCAGATCAAGAGCAAGTACTTTCAAGATGAGATGAAGAATGAATTCTTCAAAGCTGCATGGGCACAAGCAAAAGACTGTGCAAACCAAAAATACAAAAATAGAGAGAAAGGCGATGAGGCATTAACAAAAGATCACATGCAAGCAATTTGTACTTACACTGCTGGAGGAAAGGAAAACTTCTATCAAAAATTCAATGAAGAAGTCAGGACCAAACGGAAAGCATACGGTTCATCCTTTCAGTTCCATTCCTTACATTTCTGGCTAACAAGGGCTGTACAGATTCTTAATAACCAAAATAAATGTTACACAACTTTTCGCAGAACCAAATCTATGTTTAATGGAAATGTCAAACAAGAGGTTCGGTTTGGTACTTTTACCTCCACCTCCAAATTATCAAATCTGGAAAGGTTTGGTGACGTTACATGCTTCAAGATTAGAACCTGTCATGCTGCTTATCTGAAGAAATACCCAAAGCTTGCTGACATAGAGCAAGAGGTGCTTATACCACCTTATGAGAAGTTCAGGATAATTAAAAAAGGTAAACCTGACAAACAACTTTCAGACTGTGCGATTGTTTATGTTCTGAATAGTACTGGTTTCCAAAGTAATCTTGACTGTCAGCTTGTAAAACAAATACTTTAGTGATTTTTTTTTTAACCTGAAATTTCTATGCAACCTAGAGTAGCCTATTCATCTCAGTAAAATTTTACAAGTGGCTGTTCTTTAATGAGAAAATTTTGATTCATCTCATATTATGTCTTTCCCTCTGAAAGTAACACACCATACTGTAAGGTTAAAAGACTCAATGGATCCTAAAACGTGGACCCTTCTGGCACCAGAGAATGGCATAGCAACTTTATCTGAATTTTTTTCTATAGAGGAGTAATTCATTCTGGTTGCATACAAAGTCTTTTCTGAAACATTACTGTGCTGTAGTATTATTTGTCTTTTTTTTTTTAGTTTTATGTTTTGTTTTTACTTAGTTTGTCACTAAAAAAAAATCTTGTGTAAATTTACTGTGACTCTGTTTCACTATGCCTCTGACTGATCATCGACTGATACTTCACCTTGGCTACTGCATCTCCCCTCCAATGGGCTTCGCCTCTGAGCATTCTCGCATTAAACAGTTTCAATGTTGTACCAACTCACAATGAAACAAATTATTTTATTGTCCATTAAAATAACGGTTAGAGGATTTTATAAAAGTTAGCTGTCTTCAGCCTGCTAATGTTACAGAGAATGCTGTCAGTTACAAAAGTAAGTTTTTTCACATGCGTGTATATATATATATATATATATATATATATATATATATATATATATATATATAGCTATATATAGCAAAAAAACGGGAAACTATGCCATTTATTAAAGGCAAAGAGTAATAAAAACTAAAATGATAGGAACTTCAGTTGTGTTGTCCAAAAGCTTCAAAGTAATGTATATTTACCGTATATGTAGGGGAGGTATTGCAAAAACAAAAGACAAGCTCAAATGTGAAAGACAAGGGTAAAGGTGAGGTCTAGCAGCTGAGTAGCAGGTGTACCAAAACAATGCATCTTTCAGGGGGTATGGAAAACGCAGAGACGTCCCCGCCCCCTCCGCAGACACTCTAATGCACCTCTCCCAAATTATAGGTGACCGCAGACAGTGCCGCACACAGGAGTCATCAAATCTACACCCATTCTACACTATGCGTATTTCCTGTTTGATACCTTACCCGCTTGTTTTGTTTGTATGTCCACCATTGCGGAAAGCCACTCATGAAGTTTGACCAGCTAGAAGAGCGAGGTGCATGAGAACGCTGGGACCCTTTTGTAAACCTGGATCCCCGCTCTTTTTCGCCCTCATGTCCCTCTGTTGTCGGACAAACTTGCCCCCACTTCCTCACAGTCTCGGCCGTATCTAGACCCACAGCTAGTTCATGATTGTCCCTCTTGCGTTGCAGCGTGGAATAACATAGTGCAGACCAAACTTCAATATTGAGCATAAATTTAAAAAAATTTAAAAAACAGCCGCAAGCTCACTGCGACACACCGCTGAGAGAGTATAACCAGCCCTTAAGCCTCAAGTTATTTTAAAAAAGATTGGTTTTGTTTTCTGAATCCATCCACTTGATTGGAGATGACTAGGGGCACCTCTCCTTTTTAATGAGAAATTTACTGCTCTTAGGGGCAAACATATCTATCTCTTCAATGTGGTGCTCAGTGCTCACCTTTTTTTTTCTTTGTCAGTTTGAGTCTGTGTTATTGTGTGCTTACAGGGATAGATAAAAAACTAAAACCCTCTTCCTGTCTCACATACCTGGTCCCTTCGGTTTTTCAAAGAGGTTTAGGTCTCTCAGCATTTTGGCTTTGAGCACTGTGCCTTCTTTTCGTAAAAAAAGTTGTTGTGGAGTCTTTGATTAAAAAAACCTAGCCTTGACCATGCAAATTTGGCAAATTTCCAAATTACCCCTGGTATCTAAAATCTTAGAGAAATGCGTTTTTTCACAGTTGCAACCTTTTTTTTTTTTTTTATCAAAATCTTTAGACGAAATTCAGTAAGGTTACAAAGCTTTGCACAGTATTAAATCTGCACTCTTAAGTTAAAGGTTTTTTTTATGACCTGTTTTTAATAGCAGATTCTGGAGGCTCTGCCATTTTAGTGCTTTTAGACCTGACGGCTGCTTTTGATACAGCTGACCACACAATTCTTTAAAAACAACCAAAGAGATTATGTAGTGTATGTCTGGGGGATCGCGTTGCAGTGGTTTAAGTCGTACCTGTCAGAGGTCCTTTTCAGTCAGGGGGGGGACACTCCTCCTCATCTCCTGCCCCACTTCACTGTGAAGTCCCCCAGGGATCTATCCGGGCCCCATTCTTTTTGCTTTCTACCTCTTCCCACTTGTGGATATTTTTAAGAAGCATAGTACACTCACCAGCCACTTTATTAGGTACCCCATGCTAGTAACGGGTTGGACCCCCTTTTGCCTTCAGAACTGCCTCAATTCTTCGTGGCATAGATTCAACAAGGTGCTGGAAGCAGGGAGTTTGGTCCATATTGACATGATGGCATCACACAGTTGCCGCAGATTTGTCGGCTGCACATCCATGATGCGAATCTCCCGTTCCACCACATCCCAAAGATGCTCTATTGGATTGAGATCTGGTGACTGTGGAGGCCATTTGAGTACAGTGAACTCATTGTCATGTTCAAGAAACCAGTCTGAGATGATTCCAGCTTTATGACATGGCGCATTATCCTGCTGAAAGTAGCCATCAGAAGTTGGGTACATTGTGGTCATAAAGGGATGGACATGGTCAGTAACAATACTCAGGTAGGCTGTGGAGTGGCAATGATGCTCAATTGGTACCAAGGGGCCCAAAGAGTGCCAAGAAAATATTCCCCACACCATGACACCACCACCACCAGCCTGAACCGTTGATACAAGGCAGGATGGATCCATGCTTTCATGTTGTAGACGCCAAATTCTGACCCTACCATCCGAATGTTGCAGCAGAAATTGAGACTCATCAGACCAGGCAACGTTTTTCCAATCTTCTATTGTCCAATTTCGATGAGCTTGTGCAAATTGTAGCCTCAGTTTCCTGTTCTTAGCTGAAAGGAGTGGCACCCGGTGTGGTCTTCTGCTGCTGTAGCCCATCTGCCTCAAAGTTCGATGTACTGTGCGTTCAGAGATGCTCTTCTGCCCACCTTGGTTGTAACGGGTGGTTATTTGAGTCACTGTTGCCCTTCTATCAGCTCGAACCAGTCTGGCCATTCTCCTCTGACCTCTGGCATCAACAAGGCATTTCCGCCCACAGAACTGCCGCTCACTGGATGTTTTTTCTTTTTCGGACCATTCTCTGTAAACCCTAGAGATGGTTGTGCGTGAAAATCCCAGTAGATCAGCAGTTTCTGAAATACTCAGACCAGCCCTTCTGGCACCAACAATCATGCCACGTTCAAAGTCACTCAAATCACCTTTCTTCCCCATACTGATGCTCGGTTTGAACTGCAGGAGATTGTCTTGACCATGTTTACATGCCTAAATGCACTGAGTTGCCGCCATGTGATTGGCTGCTTAGAAATTAAGTGTTAACGAGCAGTTGGACAGGTGTACCTAATAAAGTGGACGGTGAGTGTATGTCTTGTTGCTTCTATGCTGATGACTGTCACATTTACATGCCTAATGCCAAGAACAATCAGAGCCCCCTGACACCCCTGTCTAGGTGACATCAAGGCTTGGTTAGTCCAGATTTTTTTTAAAGCTGAATGGGGGTAAAACCGAAGTCATGGCCTTTGGATCTTCCCACACAAACTTGGGATCCCAAGTTTGTGTGGGAAGCAGGTGGCTTTCACAAATTAATTACGGCCCAAAGTCACCATAGATAGCGATTTTAAATTTGATAAACAAATCAATGGCATTATAAAATTGTGTTTCATTATCTTCATCTTTTATCCAAAGTTAAGCTATTTTTATCTTTTAATCTTTTTGACCAAGTCATCCGTATTTCAAGTTGTCTGGACTCCTGCAACACACATTATTTGGGCATCAGTCACAAAGTACTTTGTGGCTTGCAGTTAGTCCAGAACACTTGAGCATGACTTTTAATGGGCACCAAAAACATGAACACATCACCCCAATCCTTGTGTCTTTGCACTGGCTATTGTTTTAAAGAGTTTTATTTATATCATTTGTTTTATACTTACCCTGTTGTGTGTGCAGCACTTTGGAAAGGTTTTTTAAATGAGCTATATAAAAAAGTGGATTAGATTGATTGAAGTAGATAGCTCTAGTTGGCCCCCAGATGTGTAAGGTTGTTAGAGAAATACCTTAAAAGACTTAAGCATTATGGTAAAAGATGGTTCTAAAATTATTGAACCAAAAGTTTAGGTCTGGTTTTATTAAAAAACTGAATTAAAATCTATTTAAGTATACAGTGTATAAAAAATCATGGTATTGCTTTTACTCCCCACACGCTCATTACACCCTCAACCAGTATAAATTCCTCTACACTCAGTGTAAATGTGTTTTTCACATCCTGTGGTGTATAGATGTTCTTTTCAAATGGTGTGGTTTCTATCAGGAAGTCGTGGTTTGTTGCTGTTTAAAGGATGGTCGGCAGTTAGGTGACAAAACAACAAAAAGAAAACTTCTAAATAACATTTTACAGCACAGCAATACCTTATGATTTTTTTCATTTAAACTTTATTTGTGCTATTATTAACGGTTTCATTCGCAAGGCAAAGAAAATTTCACCATAAGATACCTTGAACAATAAATTAACATAGAAAGGACACAAAATACAAAGGATAGCATCCTTTTTTCAGTTTTGTAATGGACTTTGGCTCTCTCAGATTGCTATGTTAGCAAAATATGACAGGCTATAGACCTAGACCTAGACAAACTTTATTGTAATTTTGTATACAAACGTATACACAAAGTGTATACAGAACGAAGTTTTGTTTTGTACAGCTCTCATGACATTTCCATTTCTTAAAGTGCAGTAGTGATTAAATGTAAACATTGAGAGAAAAAAAAATGATATGGTCAGTTTGATGCAGAGACTGTCATGATCTGCCATGATAGCTGGCCTTAATTGTTCATTTTGCTCATCTGCCTAAGTCTAATCACTCACCTGGGTCTGTTCCTTTATATTTGGCTCAGCCCAGCTATCAAGGCCAGATCATTGTTTGTTCCCTGTTTGTCTTAAGGTTCTGTTTTCGTTAGTTTTAATTAGTCCAGGGTTTATGTTCCCATTCATGTGAGATTGTTCTCAAGCCACTGTCTTCAGACGGGTTTATTCCGTAACCAGTGGTGAGAGCATTTCAGCCTTTCAGCCTTTCCTTAGTGGTTTCTGATTACCTGATTCTGTTCCCTCTCACCCACTTGTCCTGTCTGTACCCATCTGTTCGCCTCAACTGCCTTTGGACTCCTACTGGATTCAGTCTGTATTCTGAGCTGGTTGCTCAACACACTGGACTCTGAAATACGGATCTGTCTGTTTCTGTGTGGATTGGAATCCCTGACCGGACTGCAGACTCCTGGATTCTAGAACTACTCCATTCTGATGTGATTCCTTGTACTGGATCGGAGTCCTGCCTGTTTACTGGGGTTGCTGCTTTGGGGATGCTCTGCTCCTCCTGTAGCAGCTGCCATCCACAGCTCCACATGTCAGTTCTGTTATGCTTTGTTTTTAAAAATGTTTTGAACTTTCGTACTGACTGTCTCACCTTGAATACTGGGTCCCAAAAGCCAACAGTTCTTCCGATCTATGTTTTCCACTCATGCTCAAAAAACAACAATGTAGGGACCTACCATTAGTGGCGAACTCCACCTAGAAAAGTTTGAATTGCAATGCAAATTGAGGAGGAGTGACATATTTGTAAAAATCCGTCTCAACTGACCAATAAAATTGCTCACATGTGTAGCCTAGATTTAAGACCGTTTGCTACAGCAGGAGAAAAAGGCTTAATCAGTGTTGAACAGGACCTACTCGATATTGGAGCCAAGTATGGAGAGGTGGAGCTGGAAGAGATGCTGATGGGGTCCATGCACTTGTGCCATCATGTTGAAGAGGAGTATGTCACAGTTAAACAACTTGTCATGGAAGAGCTCCGTCAGGTTTGTCACATAGCGTTCAGTCTTTCAGTAGTCTAATCATGTAACATCCGAAGACTGGATTTATTTTATTCGCTTTTTTAAACCGCTCAATTGCTAAATTCAAAGTCTCTTCCCTGGTGGCAGCAGAGGGAACGGTCCATGGTGGGGGTGTGATGGGTAATTTATGATGTCACGGGATCGGGACACGCAGCGCTGGGATGAAATGTTTTTATAGGAGGGAAGAGGAGCCCCAATGATCATCTCTGCTGTTCTCACCACTCTCCTCACTTTCTTCCAGTCTGAGGAGCTACAGCACCCCCCCCCCACTCTGAAAAGAGCTAAAGATGTTTATATTAGCATCAGAGTTTGCCACACATATATTAGCTTCACAGTTTATGTGTGTCCTCATTCTCTAAATGACCAAGACACACAGTGTAGCGAACGCGCCTTCTGCTGGTCAGAGTTAGACAGTGACAACTGTTCAATAACTAATTTTGAAATAACAAAACAACCTGTCCTTATTTGAAAACTATTTTACCACACTCTAAACATAAACAGTGTTAAATCTGCATTATGTTAACATGTATCTGATTATGGGGTAGGTGTTTCAACCCACTGATGGCTCTGTATGCCACAATAACACCCTGTGCAATAATCCTATATAATGAAGTCACTTTAAAAAAATAATAATAATAAAAGCTGTCATATGTGAATGCACTATACTGTATATACTGTATATATCCCATGCACATTTTTCTTCCTTTGGCACATTCTCCTTCTTTGTCTATATGAGCTGATGTAATGAGTACATTTCTCCAGGAAAGCTTACCCTTAAAAGTAGACAGGGTGTCTGCCTCACAGACTAAAACTGGTAGTTGGTTCCACAGGAGAGGAGCCTGATAACTAAAAGACCTGCCTCCCATTCTACTTTTAGAAATTCTAGGAACCACTAGTAAACCTGCAGATAGAGAGCGAAGTGTTTTGTTTGGAACATAAGGATCGATCAGATCTCTGATATAAGATGGAGCTTGGCCATTTAAGGCCTTATGTGTGAGAAGGAAGACTTTAAATTCTATTCTGGATTTAACAGGAAGCCAATGAAGAGAAGCCAGGATAGGAGAGATATGAACTCTCTTTTTAATTTTCATCAGAACTCGGGCCGCAGCATTTTGGATCAGCTGAAGGCTTTTAACTACAGGTTATGGACTTCCTGACAGTAAAGAATTACAATTGTACGGGGGCTTGCTACTGTGTTGCAGTGTTTAGTGCACCAACCCATGTATGGAGGCCTTAGTCCTCGACGTGGCCGACGAATTCGACCTGTGGTCATTTGCTGCATGTCTCTCACCCTCTCTCATAACCCCTTTCCTGTCAGACTACTGTCCAAACAAATGAGCAACTAGCCCTGTAAAATCTCAAAAAAAAAAAGAGAACAGTCCAGCCTTGAAGTAACAAACACCTGGATTGATTTCTCAGCATCACCCCTGAACAGGAAATTTCTCATTTTTGCAATATTCCGCAGATGAAAGGACATTCTAGAAACTTCTTTGATATGGGATTTAGATGACAGGTCCTGATCAAAATAACACAAAGATTTTTTTACTTCATTATCAGAGATGAATTAAAGCTCATCCATTTGAAGTGATTGACTAATTAGCTACTTTTTCAAAGAGTCTGGTCCAAAGACTATAACCTCTGTTTTGTCTGCATTCAGGAGCAGAAAGTTAAGAGTCATCCAGGTTTTTTTGTCTTCAAGGCATGTTTGTCATCTTGGTAATGGATTAGGTTTATCGTGTTTTATAGACAGATAAAGCTGAGTGTCATCAGCATAACAGTGGAAATTAATCCCATACCGTCTGTGTTAAAACTGTATTTCATGCATTATAAATAACATCAAGCAACATACAGTCTTTGTATTTTTCAAGTAAACTAATAAAATGTTTAAATTACATTATTTGGTAATTTCAGAGTAAAAAATTGTACATGCAAATTGCTGTACCATGATGATTGATGACTAGTTAGCAACTTTGTTTTTTGTGTGCATGTGTGTTTTAGATGGCAAAAACATACAGTGTTGAAGATGCTCTGAAGATGATTATAGATGGGAATTCAAGTGACATGGAGCAGCTCAGGGAAGATGGTGAGGAGGAGGAGGAGGAGGAATGGACTCCTACTGCAAGGATTGGGGAAAGCCCAGATAGTAGTCGCCGTTGCCACTATGGTGGCAGTCTCTGCTGGTGCCGCTGCCATTATGGTGGCAATCTCTGCTGGCACAGCTGCCACTATGGTGCCAGCATGATCGCCTCTGCCACTATGGTGGCAGTCTGCTGGTGCTTCTGCCACTATGGTGGCAGCATGATCACCGCTGCCACTATGGTGGCAGTCTGCTGGCGCTTCTGCCACTATGGTGGCAGCATGATCACCGCTGCCACTATGGTGGCAGTCTCTGCTGGCAATGCTGACACTATGGCAGTCCACTATGGAGGCCACTTATTGGCAGATAAACTACTTCATTCCATCAAGCAATTGTGACTTTATAAAAGGTTTTATGCAGGTTACATCACAATATAAAAAAAAAAAAAAAACATCTACTAAGAGGTACTATAGATAAGTTATTTGCCAAACCAGATGGCCCCAAAACCCACAAAAACCACCAAACAACTAAAAAACTTGCAAAATCACAACTATATAAACTATATTTATGTACACCCAATGAAAAAAATAAAGAAAAAGTAGGGAAAAACAATCACAAAGATACCTCACACCTGAGCTCTCTCTTCTATTCACTCCACTCAGGATCCTCCTACACAGGAAGAAGAAGAAACATGAGCAGAACAGGTGCTGTCTCCATTTTGTGGCAGAACCAAGAGAAGACTCTGAATCAGGGTGAGTGTTCACCTTTTCCTCTCAGTGAGTTTTTTCTGCTTGCTTATTTTTGCTTTAACATAAATTGATTTTAAGGAATGAGAAGTTTTTTAACAACTATTTTAAAGCTGAAGTTATTAGGTAGTTCTGTGGAACTGGGACAATTTCTTTTAGTGTCCTGCTGCTTTCTCCACTTGTTAGATTATGCTGACATCAGAAACTCAGACAATCCTTTTAAATGGAGAATTTAGCTCACCTGGGAGTAGGGATGCAGATACTGGTATCCGCATCTGGTCCGATACCACGTGTTTGTACTCGTACTTGTGTACGGATACTACAGGGCCGGATACTAGCATACATTTCAAGCAGTGAAGAAGACCGCAGTGTGACGTCAAGAACCCGCCAGCCAGAGTATAGAGAAGGAGGGAGCGAACACAAAAAGAGAGTTAGCATGTCCGCTATTTTGAAATATTTCCAAGTGAACAAGGACGACAAAAGTAAGGCTGTTTGCAAAATATGCAAATCAAAGTTTTCAAGGGGAGGAACAAACCCTAACAGTTACAATACAAGTAACCTAATAAAACATCTTAAGACGCAACATGATGCCGAATACAAGGAGTTCTCTCCCGGCGGTGGGAAACTACAACAACCAACTTTGCCACAAACGCTGAAGAAGCGGGAGAAGATGTCCAGAGACAATCCACACGCAATGAAGATAACAGAAGCTCTTACCCAATACATTGCCCTGGATGACCAGCCATTATCCGTCGTTGAAAATATTGGATTCCGACGTCTTCTGAGTGTACTGGAGCCGAGGTATGAAATTCCTAGTCGCCAATACATCACTGACCGGGAGCTGCCGAAACTATATGACTTTGTGAAAAGACATATTCAGAGCCTTTTGCAAGATGTCTCAGCGATTAGCTTGACAACTGATATCTGGACGAGCAGCGTTAGCCCGGTTTCACTCATTAGCCTAACTGCGCAATGGGTTGACAAATATTTTACCCTGCAGAGGGCTGTCTTGCATGCAAAACAATTTCAGGGATCACACACTAGCCAAGCCATCGCGGATGTGTTTGATGAGATGCTCCGGAAGTGGGGCGTTCCCAAAACTTTGATTCATGTTGTGCTACGTGACAATTCTAAAAACATGATAAAAGCCATGATGGATGCCGGACTTCAGAGCCTTCCATGTTTCTCGCACACACTCCAGCTGGTGGTTAACGAAGGGCTTCTCGTCCAGAGGAGTGTGACTGATGCTGTCGCTATCGGCCGGAAAATCGTAAGACATTTTAAACACTCCACGTTAGCTTTCTCACGGCTGGAAGATATTCAGCTGCAGCTCAACCAACCAACAAAAAGATTGCAACAGGATGTACAGACCCGCTGGAACAGCACATTTTACATGATACAGTCTCTCATTGAGCAGAAGCGTGCTCTTGGAATATTTGGATCTGAAAACGAGCTTCCAGAGAATCTCGCCGCTCACCAGTGGGCACTTTTGGAAAAAACTGTCACTGTTCTGGCTCCGTTTGAAGAGCTTACAAGAAAAGTAAGCTGCTCTGATGCATTGGCATCAGATGTGATCCCTTCTGTGACTGTGCTTCTCAGAATCCTGAACAGAGAAACTGATGATGATCAGGGTATCAAAACAATGAAGTCGACCTTAGCTGCAGCTGTGAAGAGGCGCTTCACTGACATGGAGAAGATCCCCCTCTACTGCATTGCAACTCTACTGGATCCAAGGTAAAAGTCTGCCTATTTTTGTTTAGCATATTAGAATATGATCAAAACAGAATCAATTAAGCTAAAACGTTTTGAAAAATGTAATTAAACATTTATTTAGAATAATGCAATTGCACTTATGGCATTTAACATACAGTACTACACAATAAGCTTACTTTAAGTTACATGATATGATTTACAAATTTTTACCTAACAATTTAAACACTAGCCTATCCATAAAAAGGAAATTTATTTTATTTTTTTCTGTTGTAGGTACAAAGATCGTTTTTTCTCATACGTCAACATTGCCATGGATGCCAAAGAAATGCTGAAGGTGGAGTTGCAGAGTGTGAATACAGGAGAGCCAAAGGAGAATCTTGAAGAGCCACCCGCCAGAAGGCTTCATATGACACAAGCTAGCAGCAGTCTGGACAGAGTTTTTGAGGAGATAACAGAAGAACAACAGTCATCTTCAACAAGCCATGCCACCCCAGTGGGTCCCTGCCATTCAGTTAGAGACCTACCTTGGAGAGACTACAATTGCTCGAGAAGAAAACCCACTGCAGTTCTGGGGTGTTAATAAAATTCGGTTTCCTGCTTTGGCTAAAATGTCCCAGAGGTACCTCTCAGCTCCATGTACCAGTGTAGAAAGTGAGAGACTTTTTAGCTCAGTTTCACACATCATAAATGAAGAAAGAAACAGATTAAGTGCAGCAAATGCAGAGATGTTGCTTTTCATCAAGAAAAACTTGCACCTCACTTTCTTAAAATAGGTTCCAACCTAAAAGACAAGCTTTACAAAAAGCATTATGTAATTAATCAGTTACACATTCACAGTTTGTGTTCATTATACACTCACCGGCCACTTTATTAGGTACACCTGTCCAACTGCTCGCTAACACTTAATATCTAAGCAGCCAATCACATGGCGGCAACTCAGTGCATTTAGGCATGTAGACATGGTCAAGACAATCTCCTGCAGTTCAAACCGAGCATCAGTATGGGGAAGAAAGGTGATTTGAGTGACTTTGAACGTGGCATGATTGTTGGTGCCAGAAGGGCTGGTCTGAGTATTTCAGAAACTGCTGATCTACTGGGATTTTCACGCACAACCATCTCTAGGGTTTACAGAGAATGGTCTGAAAAAGAAAAAACATCCAGTGAGCGGCAGTTCTGTGGGCGGAAATGCCTTGTTGATGCCAGAGGTCAGAGGAGAATGGCCAGACTGGTTCGAGCTGATAGAAGGGCAACAGTGACTCAAATAACCACCCGTTACAACCAAGGTGGGCAGAAGAGCATCTCTGAACGCACAGTACATCAAACTTTGAGGCAGATGGGCTACAGCAGCAGAAGACCAAACCGAGTGCCACTCCTTTCAGCTAAGAACGGGAAACTGAGGCTACAATTTGCACAAGCTCATCGAAATTGGACAATAGAAGATTGGAAAAACGTTGCCTGGTCTGATGAGTCTCAATTTCTGCTGCAACATTCGGATGGTAGGGTCAGAATTTGGCGTCTACAACATGAAAGCATGGATCCATCCTGCCTTGTATCAACGGTTCA
Source organism: Cyprinodon tularosa (assembly GCF_016077235.1). Taxonomy (NCBI): domain Eukaryota; kingdom Metazoa; phylum Chordata; class Actinopteri; order Cyprinodontiformes; family Cyprinodontidae; genus Cyprinodon; species Cyprinodon tularosa. The sequence continues at coordinate 1,025,774 of NW_024038844.1, read as the reverse complement.
GGCTGGTGGTGGTGGTGTCATGGTGTGGGGAATATTTTCTTGGCACTCTTTGGGCCCCTTGGTACCAATTGAGCATCGTTGCCACTCCACAGCCTACCTTAGTATTGTTGCTGACCATGTCCATCCCTTTATGACCACAATGTACCCAACTTCTGATGGCTACTTTCAGCAGGATAATGCGCCATGTCATAAAGCTGGAATCATCTCAAACTGGTTTCTTGAACATGACAATGAGTTCACTGTACTCAAATGGCCTCCACAGTCACCAGATCTCAATCCAACAGAGCATCTTTTGGATGTGGTGGAACGGGAGATTCGCATCATGGATGTGCAGACGACAAATCTGCGGCAACTGTGTGATGCCATCATGTCAATATGGACCAAACTCCCTGAGGAATGCTTCCAGCACCTTGTTGAATCTATGCCACGAAGAATTGAGTTAGTTCTGAAGGCAAAAGGGGGTCCAACCCGTTACTAGCATGGGGTACCTAATAAAGTGGCTGGTGAGTGTATGTTCAGTTATATGTTTAATTTGCCTATAGATAAAAACTGTGACAAGGCTGTTAAAACTATTCAGTAAATGTTAAAATTTATGTTAAACTAACAGGGTTGGTTAGACTAAAAGTGATGCTCTATGTCTTAAAATATAAAAAGAGGACAGATGTATACAATTAAAATACACCAAGTGTATTTCTGTTTGAGCCAAATGAAAATAAAAAATTTTCAAATTAATTCTGAGGAGTTAATGGCACTTAATATTACTCGGTATCGGTACTCAGTATCGGCAAGTACTGAAGTTGAAGTACTTGTAATCGTACTTGGTTTGAAGAAATCTGGTATCGGCACATCCCTACCTGGGAGAGCTGATTTTCTGAGTGAAATCTCTGAAGTCTGCAGATTATAATTATTTGCTGCAGAGTTGTTTGTGGCAGGGTTTCAATTGTTAGTCTTAGTATTTTGGACGAAAGAGCTTTTTAGTCTTAGTCACAATTAGGTCATTTCATATGCCAAAGTTTTAGTGAATATATATACAGCATATATATATATATATATATATATATATATATATATATATATATATATATATATATATATATATATATATATATATATATATATATATATATACATATATATATATGGCATTGAACGTGAAGAAATAACAGTATTTCCTCACAACTCTGTCCTCTCTGACCACTTTTTAATAACCTTCAGGATTAGTCCTCCCCCAGTCCTCCCCCAAAAGAGGGTTTCACTTTAGCAAGTCATTATCAGATAGTGAAGTTATAAATTTGAAAAATATGTCTCACTTTCTCTTCCCTCTGTGTTGCTAAACAGTGCTGTAGAGTGCAAAGCTTAGTTTATTCCCCTTCACAGGTTGATGATATTGTTCATGTGGTTGCTAGTTCTCTGCAACGCAGCCCCTTTTTTTTATCCAGAATGTTCACACAGAACTTTTCATAGTCCTCCTTCTTTTCAAAAACAAAAGTGAAATCCTCTGCTGGAGAATATTCATCGTACACATCATCCCATGACTTTGACACCAAAACAGTGTCAGTAAGCTTGGGAGTTGATCGGACGGAAAGCCGGACTGTCACCCTAGTGGCAGCGTATGGTGGCACCTATGGTGGCAGCGTAGTGGTAGCTCCCACCATTGTGGCAGCATTGCGGCCGCTTGCCCTCTGCCACTACGGTGGCAGTGTTGTGACCGCTGCCAGCAGAGACTGCCACCATAGTTGCCGTTGCCACTATGGTGGCAGTCTCTGCTGGCGCAGCTGCCATTATGGTGGCAATCTCTGCTGGCGCAGCTGCCATTATGGTGGCAATCTCTGCTGGCACAGCTGCCACTATGATGGCAACATGATCGCCTCTGCCACTATGGTGGCAGTCTCTGCTGGCAATGCTGCTACTATGGCAGTCCACTATGGAGGCCACTATGGAGGCCACTTATTGGCAGATAAACTACTTCATTCCATCAAGCAATTGTGACTTTATGTCAGGTTTGATACCGTAACATTCAATTAACAAACTCTGGAAAGAAAGACAAAGACAGTTAGATGAGTTTTACTCACGAGGAGAGTGCCCCAGAGACGTATTTCAGTTACAGTCTCTAACACACTCTGAAAAACGCTCTGGCCCCCCTCGCATATTTATTGAAGGAATTTTCCCTAAGATTAAAAATTGGCGCTATCAGCTTCTAAAGGGAGGGGAAACACAGAGCTGGAGCACCTAGATACAATTTTCACAACATAACGGTGAGATAGGAACATTCCATTCTTATCTTCGTGTGCATGTAGCCTTTGCATGCACACAGGCTGCAGCCGGGCTGGTTTTTTTTCTATGGGAACCAGCAGTGTATGAAAAACATCAGGTTATAATGTTTTAAGTAGAAAAGCAGTTAAATGTAATAAAATATATACATGATTTTCCAACACTTTATAAAAGGTTTTATGCAGGTTACATCACAATATTAAAAAAAAACATCTACTTAAAGGTACTATAGATAAGTTATTTGCCAAACCAGATGGCCCCAAAACCCACAGAAACCACCAAACAACTAAAAAGCTAGCAAAATCACAACTATATAAACTATATTTACGTACACCCAATGAAAAAAATAAAGAAAAAGTAGGAGAAAACAATCACAAAGATACCTCACACATGAGCTCTCTCTTCTATTCACTCCACTCGGGATCCTCCCACACAGGAAGAAGAAGAAACATATTCAAATTTTAAGAAAAGTGCTCTCTCCATTTTGTGGCAGAACCAAGAGAAGACTCTGAATCAGGGTGAGTGTTCTCCCTTTCCTCTCTGCTTGCTTATTTTTGCTCTAACATTAATTGATTTTAAGGAATGAGAAGTTTTTTAACAACTATTTTAAAGCTGAAGTTATTAGGTAGTTCTGTTGAACTGGTACCATTTCCTTTAGTGTCCTGCTGCTTTCTTCACTTGTTAGATTATGCTGACATCAGAAACTCAGACAATCCTTTTAAATGGAGAATTTAGCTCACCTGGGAGAGCTGATTTTCTGAGTGAAATCTCTGAAGTCTGCAGATTATAATTCAGTCGCTGCAAAGTTGTTTTTTGCAGGGTTTCAATTGTTAGTCTTAGTATTTTGGATGAAAGAGCTTTTTAGTCTTAGTCACAATTAGGTCATTTCATATGCCAACGTTTTAGTAAATATATAAACAGCATATATATATATATATATATATATATATATATATATATATATATATATATATATATATATATATATATATATATATATATAAATGTACATATATGGCATTGAAAGTAAAGAAATAACAGTATTTCCTCACAACTCTGTCCTCTCTGACCACTTTTTAATAATCTTAAGGATTAGTCCTCCCCCAAAAGAGGGGTTCACTTTAGCAAATTATTATCAGATAGTGAAATTATGAATTTGAAAGAATCTGTTTCACTTTCTCTTCCCTCTGTGTTGCTAAACAGTGCTGTAGAGTGCAAAAGCTTAGTTTATTCCCCTTCACAGGTTGATGATATTGTTCATGGGGTTGCTAGTTCTCTGCAACGCAGACCCTTTTTTTTTATCCAGAATGTTCACATTGAAATCCTCTGCTGGAGAATATTCATCGTACACATCATCCCATGACTTTGACACCAAAACAGTGTCAGTAAGCTTGGGAGTCGATCGGGCGGAAAGCCGGACTGTCACCCTAGTGGCAGTGTATGGTGGCAACTATGGTGACAGCATAGTGGTCGCTCCCACCATAGTGGCAGCATTGTGGCCGCTTGGCCACAGTGTTGTGACCGCTGCTAGCAGAGACTGCCACCATAGTTGCCGTTGCCACTATGGTGGCAGTCTCCGCTGGCGCCGCTGCCACTATGGTGGCAGCATAGTCGCTGATGCCACTATGGTGGCAGCATGATTGCCACTGCCACTATGGTGGCAGTCTCTGCTGGCGCCGCTCAAGGTGAAGTTGATACTTCAACTTTTACCAGACTTAAACTTTAAACTGCAGTATCTATACTTCTACTTAAGTAACAAATGTGGGCACTTTTGACACCACTGTTCCACATTCGTCAGAGCCAGTAATGCTTTAAACATTGATAAACAGCATCTAGTGTGTGTAGTGCTTGTAAGATTTGTATTAATGTAGCAAGAAATGCTGCTATTCTCTTTAAACTCACATTAAGCATAAAAAAGAGCATGCATATTTTTGCATGGGACCAATGACATCAGATCAATGAAACTTAAGACTAATAATGTCCCTACCAAAGTTGAAATCAAAACTACGCCCTTGCCCAAAGCCATAGCTTAGTTGAACCATCCATCGCACCTGCTCTTAGCAGTAATGATTTTATAGGATCCTTTATAAATAAGATTAATCTTATTAATAATAAGATAATTAGCACTCCTCTATCTACGATTGAGTTATTTCTCGAAGACGAGACAGCAATGGTAGCCATAGAATCTGAACCGGGTTTAGACTGCTTTGATCTATATGAACTTTCAAAGTTAGCAAAACTATTGTCTTCATCTAAGCCTTCAACATTTATGTTAGATTATGTTATGTTATTTAAGGAGGTATTCCCTTTGATCTCCTCTTAAATGGGATTAATCGATTTCTGTTACAGGGATATGTACCAAAGGCTTTTAAGGTTGCTGTAAGTGTCCTGACCCAGATAACTTGGTAAATTATAGACCTATATCCAATCTTCCTTTCTTATCTAAAATTCTTGAGAAAGTAATTGCCAAACAAGTGTGCGACCACTTCCACCATAATGAACTTTTTGAAGAGTTTCAATCTGGCTTTAGAGCTCATCATAGCACTGAAACAGGTGAAAGTTGCTAATGATATTCTCCTGGCCTCAGATAATGGACTTGTATCTGTACATGTATCTCAGTGCTTCATTTGATACAGTTGATCATAATAGACTTGAATATTTTGTAGGAATTAAAGGAACCGCACTAGACTCACTTTAAATCTTATCTATCTGATCAATTTCAGTTTTTTCACGTTAATGTCAAATCTTCCTTGTCATGTTGGCTTTCAGGGATCTAACCCACATGCAGAACACTCAGAGGCTGGGAAAAAGTTCACAAGTTTATTGAAGAACTATTCACAAATAAAGAACACTGGTTCTAGGATAAACTGGGTCCGGGTCTGGTCACGACTGGTTTTCACTGCAGAGAGGGACAGATTGGTTAGCAGTCTTTCAGTGACCTTGCTGGTTGGGTGTTTGCAGGTCTATACCTGATCAGAGATGAGCAGAGCAGTAGAAGGGGGGAACCAGGAGGGTCCAGAGGCTGAAGGCAGGCAGAGGGCTAGGCAGAGGCAGGGCAGAGCAGATAATCTTACTGAGCAGGTTCAGAGCTTCTCTCTCAGTTCTTGCTGAGAGCCGGCAGGCAGGTTTCAGACTGAGTTGGATTTCCAGGGTTCTACTGAAAACAGACAGCTTGGTCTCACGTTTGAGAAACCCTTCCAGGTCTTCAGGTTTCCAGGAAGGTTCTTCCTGAGAAGCAGAGAGGACAAAAAGCAGATTAGGTTCAGGTTCAGGCTTAGGGGAGTCAGAGATTCAGACAGGCAGGTTGGCTCAGGCTTGCTAACCATAACTGGCAAACACTCTGGCATCGGATTGTGGCTCTGCCCCTCCTTAAATGCTGGTCCCCTGATGAGCTCATGAGCCGCAGGTGTGGTAGTCAGCTTCAGCCCCAGGAGACCTAGAACGCCTTCTGCTGGAGAAAGGTGGACAGACCTCCAGATCCCAACATTCCTTATGCTCAAGGGTTACCTGTGTAGTACCACATGGATCAGTGCTAGGATAAATTCTGTTTGCTATATATATATATATATATATATATATATATATATATATATATATATATATATATATATATATATATATATATATGCTCCAATTGGTAGAGTTATTAGACAGCATCAAATTAATTTTCACTGTTATGCTGATGATACGTGTATAGGTACAGTATATCTGTCTATAAATCCAGATAAAGCTAAATTATTACATGGATTACAGGCATGTCTTGAAGAAATAAAAACCTGGATGACTCTTAACTTTTTGCTTCTGAATGCAGAGAGAAGTTAAAATCTTTGGACCAGAATCTTTGAAAAATTAGCTGATCAGTCAGTCACATCATTTGGATGAGATTAAACTGATTTCAGTTAATAAATTAAAATATATTGGTGTCATTTTTGATCAGGACCTGTCATTTCAATCCCATATCAAAGAGGTTTCTAGAATTTCCTACTTTCAGCTTTGAAAGAAAATTGCAAAAATTAGAAATATCCTGTCCAGGGGTGATGCTGAGAAACTAGTACATGCATTTGTTACTTAAAGGCTAGACTATTGTAATTCTTTACTCTCAGGAAGTCCACAAACTGTAGTTAAAAGCCTTCAGCTGATCAAAAATGCTGCAGCCAGAGTTCTGATGAAAATTAAAAAGAGAGATCATATCTCTCATATCCTAGCTTCTTGTTAAATCCAGAATAGAATTTAAAATCCTCCTTCTCACATATAAAACCTTAAATGGCCAAGGTCCATCTTTTATCAGGGATATGACTGTTCCTTATGTCCCTAACAGAGCATTTCGCTCTCAATCTGCAGGTTTAGTAGTGGTTCCTAGAATTTCTAAAAGTAGAATGTGAGGCAGGTCTTTTAGTTATCAGGCTCCTCTCCTGCGTAACCAACTACCAGTTTTAGTCTGTGAGGCAGACACCCTGTCTACTTTTAAGGGTAGACTTAAAACTTTCCTTTTTGATAAAGCTTAGTGGCTCAGGTTATCCTGAGCTATCTCTATAGTTATGCTGCTATAGGCTTAGACTTCTGGAGGACATAGGGACCCCTATTTCATCATTCTTTATTCTATCTCTATTCTCCCACTCTGCAGAATCTGTTAGTTCAATCTCTAACGTTATGCTCTCTCTGGTTTTCCTCAGAGTAGCTTTGCCTCGTCTGTTCCTGTTTGGCTGTGACGCCATCCTGGAGAGAAATATCAGCTGTGCTGCTGCCATCAACAACTTTGTTTATAAAGGTTGAAGATCAGCCTGTTTTTCCAGTGTAGTCCTGTATCTCTGACTGTAACCGGTTGGAGGTGCTCTCTTCATCCTCTGACATGGGAGTTGGCTTGGAGCTCATCTGCCTGGCTGTGTGTTTCCTGGACGGGGCTGCCTTTTACAATTGCTTTTTGTATCTCTGCTTCTGTCTCCTTGTACCCTAGTCAATTCAATTCAATTCAGTTTATTTATATAGCGCCAAATTCACAACACATGTCATCTCAAGGCACTTTACAGTTCAACCAGATCATACAGTCAAATTGATACAAAGTTTTCTATCTAAGCAAAACCAGTTGATTGCATCGACTCAAATACAATCCCTCACACTAAGCATGCTTCAGCAGATGGCCGCTCACACAGAGCCCGGTTTTGCTGGAGGTTTCTTCCTGTCAAAAGGGAGTTTTTCTTCTCCACTATCACTACAAGCATGCCTAGTGTGAGGGATTGCATTCGAGTCTAAGAGTTGATGCAATCAACTGGTTTTCCTTAGATAGAAAACTGAATCAATTTGACTGTATGATCTGGTGAACTGTAAAGTGCCTTGAGTTGAAATGTATTGTCACACGACAACCATGAGCAAGACTTCTACAATGTGGTTTTACTGGGTTTGATTATTAACATGGACGCGATAGTGACTGCTGCTGCGTAAAGTCCACACTTGCACAAAGCAGGCCAGACACCCACTCACTCGTACTAGGTGTACAACGTAAGCCTGAGTGTTGTAAAAACAGCAACATAAAACAATAAAATGTAGAGGCAGAAAGGCAGTTCTTTAAGAATGAATACATGAAAGCTCAGTTCTGTGTAAGCATTCACTGTGAGTCTACGTGGCATTAGGGCAATAAAATGGAATAATGTAATATATGTAAAACCCATCATGCACCACAACATATTTTTGGAAAATATACAAACATAAATCCAACAAATAAAAGATTTTAGTTTGGTTTAAAGAAAGCATTTTAGTTTTATCATAATTTAGTTTGTTGCAAGGATTTTACAGTTTGAAGAAATAAAAAATTACACCATATGCCAACCATCACAAGGATGTTCATGACAAGGAAAATTGCATGCATCATTTATGTAGTTAACATGGTATTACTTTTTGAGCTCCTTGAGTTATTTACTGTCACAGGTAGGTGCTTCGGCCAGAGTGTAAGTTTTGGGGCCAGTATGATTTAAGGAGGTTCGGCCCTTGCACGCTGAAATTAAGACCGGCCCACCTGGCAAATGCCTTGAATCACAGATTACCAGTCCGAGCCTAAACACACACACTCACACGCACACACAAACATTTACACAGTAAGCTATCTGTTTAAACTGAATATAAAACCAAAAGAGACGAAAAGAAAATTTGCATGTGTAGATACTTGTCTCAGAATAAAGTACTTAGACTGTTCTTAGTCTCTTTAGCAAACTTTGGATAGGTTTACACTACACAGCAAGCAGCTATGCATGAGTGCAGTCAATGGGTCTCCTTTTAAGTTTCACACAATTTTTTTAAAGCATTGTGGTGCGTGTGTAGGTTTGCTGGTTGTTGGATTCTTTTTTAAAAGTAAAGTAAATATGAAACTATGCAAACCTTTGTCTGGCTGGTTAACATATCTCAACCTCCCAGAGATTTGTGATTTCATTTACAGTAGCAGCAAGTGAAACACTAGCCGAATGGCAGCCCACTTACCTGCAGCTCCCAGCAAAGTCCCCTCCAACTTCCAGCCACTGGCCTTCTCCTGGGCGTGCATTTTTTTTTTTTATCAAACTCCGCCTTTCACTGAATTACACAGTCTGACCAGAAGGGGGTTTTCCTTTAGATGTTAATGTCCGCAAATCATGACAGAAAGGATATGTTAGTACAAAAATTGATGTTTAAAAAGGAATTGTATGGGATCAGCCAAGGGCCCATCAAGCAAGTGGGGAAATTAATGTGCTCCTATCAGTCTAATTTTTTATGTCTTTGCTTTTTGTCTGCAGGAGCTTGAGCATGAAGAGCAAAATGCAGTATTTTGGTTCTCTATGGTTGCTTTTTGTCTGCATGCATCTTGCTGATCCACAGGAGGTAATATGTTATAATTGGTGTAACGCTCTAAGATAAATATACACTGCTACAAAAATAAAGGGAACACTCAAATAACACATCCTACATTTGAATGAATAAAATATTCTAATTGAATACTTTGTCATGTACAAATTGTAATGTGCTGACCACAAAATTACACAAACATCGTCAATGGAATTCATATTTATAAACCAATGGAGGCCTCGATTTTGAGTCACACACAAAATTAAAGTGGAAAGACTGTCATGAACCAGGACACGTGGACCCAGTATTCAATGTGAGACAGTCAGTGGGAAACCTGGAGCTGCGCACTACAGCAACTGCAAGGGGCGGGGTGCAACCATCACTGACACTCTCTGGAGGGAGAAACATAGGTAATTTGGATAAGGTGGGTTTTGAATACAACCCCCATCTGTCAATGTCAGGCCCTCATATAGTCCTTATGGATTCAGTTTCTAACCATTTGGGCAGATACATGCACATTTGTGGCCTTGTGGTGGTCATTTTCCAGGGCTCTGGCACTGCCCCTCCTGTTCCTCCTTGCCCAAAGGAAGAGGTGGCGATTCTGTTGCTGGGTTGATGCCTTACTTTGGCCTCCTTAACATCTCCTGGTGTACTGGCCTGTCTCCAGGTAGCACTTCCAGCCTGTCTCCAGGTAGCACTTCCAGCCTCTGGACACTACAATGACAGACACAGCAAACCTTCTTAATACAGCTCACAGTCCATACAGGTGGCTGCAGTACCTGAGCCACCTGTATGGGTTGTAAAGTCTGTCTCATGTTACCACGAGGGTGAAAGCACGACAAACTATCAAAGGTGACCAAAACATCAGCCAGAAAGCATAGGTACTGACTGAGAAGTGGTCTTTGGTTCCCACCTGCAGAACGACTCCTTTATTGTGTTGAGTTATATTGTGTTGTTTTTGTGATGCCTTTTTTTTTTTTTATCTGAGCAGTGTATATTGAAAAGTGTCTAAAACTACATAAAGTAAAATAATTATTTACAACACCCTGGCAGTTTACTTTTTTATGTTTCATTTATTTTAAACAATGCTGTCTGCCTCCATTTCTTTTAAGATTTTACTTTTAAATATATGATTGTATATTAAGAATTAATTTCTACATTGAAACATAAAACATAATTGTTTTTTATATCCACGTGATGTTAAGACAAATTGATCTGCCTACTGTTTGTTAATCATTGTTTTTTTTCTCTTCTTTCTAGCTTCTTTTCTCCTCCTCCTTTGCTGATTCAGTCGCCATGGACATGGCGAAGAATTCTATAGATGACAGGTATTCTACCTGTGCAAGGAAAATGGAAGAAAAAGTTCAAAGTATCTTCTTTCAAAAAGAAATGGAGAATGAACCATTTAAAACTGTATGGCAATACTGTGTCAAAAAGATAGAAAACACAGAGAATGGAGGTGAGGGTCTGACAAATTATCACAGGGAAGCAATTTGTGCTTATACAGCCGGACAGCCGGAAAACCTCTATTTGACATTCAATAACAAAGTTAGGACCATGCGTGATGCATATGGTTCATCCTTTCCATTCCATTCCTTACATTTCTGGCTGACCACGGCTGTGCAGATTCTCAAAAAATCTGATAAAAACAGATGTTACACAACTTTTCGCAGAACTGATGCTATATTTACTGGAGATTTGAAACAAGAGATCCGGCTAGGTCAGTTTGTTTCTACCTCCTTCGAATCAAATTTAGCTCATTTTGGTACTAGGACATGCTTTAATATTACAACCTGTTATGGTGCTGATTTGAAAAGTTACTCAGAATTTGAAGATGAGAAAGAAGTGCTCATTCCACCTTACGAGAAGTTCAAGATAATTGGAAAGACTACGAAAATCCCTGACTGTGAGATTGTCTATGTTTTAAAGAGTACTGGAGTTCAAAGCAATCTGAATTGCAAACTCGCAAACAAATGTCATGGTGATTATTTTCTTCCAACCCTTATTTATGCGATCGTTACTTTTCATCTCCTCCTAAATTTATAAATTGCTGATCTTTTAAGGGAAAGTTACCATTTAACTCTCTTAAGTGCATAATCTAATTTGAACACAAAGACATTAGGACAGTTGCATACAGCCAATGGGCTATTTCAATACATCTTACAAAATTGGCTTCTGTGATCTTAAAAAAACCAAGATATGTTATTTACAAATTATTCTATATAAAGTCAACCTGATAAGCTATTCGAGGCAGAACCAAATCAGTGCAAATATTGCCTAAAGTTATTTAACTACATAGAACTAGTTTCCAAGAGGTTACCCTAAATACTTTTTAATTGGCATGTTTCATGTCGCCGCTCCTGTTGTTCAACTGAAAATTAGCTTTCTACTGTCAGCAAATACCCTGTACTTCCTTTATTTTGTATGAAATTGATAAGAATGGTATATGTTATGATGTGTTTTGTTTCTATAGTGAATGATTAATATAAAAATATATGCAATGTCTTAGAAGCAGGATGATAAATGTACTGTTTGTAAAATAAAACAGGAATGAGCGAATACAACAGAATGTAAAGCATACATTAGCGTATAACATATAGCATTAATTCCACTTCAGCTTGTGATTTGAAAAATGCAATTGTGCTTTCATAATCGGGTTATAATAAAGTTTCCCATTAATAAAGTTATAGTGTAAGCAAATTTGTGTTTTTTGTAATGGGAAAAAAGTATTCAACTATTCACCCTAGTTGTCATGGTTGGTTTAGGGATTAAACCCACATGCAGAACACCACTGGAGACTGATAAAAAGTTCAACAGAGTTTATTGAAAGCTTTCACAAATAATATCATGGACTGGATTCAGGAAACTGGTCCGGGCAGGATTCTCTGGCGTCTGCTTTGACGGATAGTTTGATCAGCCAGTTAAACAGGTGAACTGTTGAGTTTCAGATGTTTCTGGAAATACCTTGAAGAGGTTCAGGCTTTCTCCTTTGAGAGGGAACCGGTTGGGTGCAGAGACTGTTGGTTCAGCAGAGTGCTCAGCAGCAGCAGCGTCTAGCTTCTGACTTTCCAGTGACAGACCTTGGTTTAACTGATTAGCTCTTTCCCTGAGAGCAGCAGATGGATTCCAGAGTGAGATCTTCAGGTTTGGCTCTCTAGGGCAGGCAGGCAGGTAACAGGCTAAGCTCATCCAGAGCTTCAGACAAGAGACAGGTTTCCTGTGAGTGAGAAGACAGAGGCAGGTTAGAATTGGGTTTCTCTTGGGAGACAAAGATTCTAGTAATCACAGAGGCACAGGTTTGCTAACCAAACTTGGTCAACACTGCGGCGTTGAAGGAAGGTCTGGCAGCTGCTTAAGTAGAGAGGGTCTCCTTGATGGGCTGACGAGGTCCAGGTGTGCAGGAGGGCTCCAGCCCAGGAGACCCACGGCGCACTCTGCTGGAGAAAGGTGGTACTTCTCCAGATCCCAACACTAGTTAAATAAACGGAGATCGATAGATTTCACTCCGTCGGCACATTTACTTATATCTTTGCAAGGAGAGAACAGTTCTTACAGCCCTTATGGCACAGCATTCTGCTCTGTTCTGCCTGATCAGCATTCGATCCCCCTAACTTACAACAATGGAACGTAGTCAGAGTCAAAACTAATTACAGACACTTTGGCTAACAGCAACATGTTATGAATAAACCTTGAGAAAGAATCAGGTTTGTTATGGGAAGAAGCTATGTCTGGTCTAAAAACACCCTCAGTGAGAGAATGGTGTGGCTTTGAAGGTGAAACAGACTGAGTGAAAACTTTTATAGTAAGTAAATAGGATAAATTAATATATAATAGAAGAGAATTTTTAATTTTCCGACAACAGTTTCAAAGAATAAGGTAAAAAAAGAAAATACAATAAATAAAATACATACAGCATAACACAATAACAATTTCAGATAGAGGAAATGTTTGTGAAAAAATAATTTATTAATATATGTGTTCCTGTAAAAAAATAAATAAAAAAAATTAAATCAATACTAATGTAAATTAGTTACCAGTGTAGACCAGAGGATGTCACTGTTTCGCTGTCATGTTTGTCGAGGCTGCCATCTTGGTGAGTCTGTAGCTGATCTGAATTCAGGGGCTGCGTCCTTTTTATTATTATTATTATTATATACGAAACTAAGGCCCTCTATGTTTCTGTTTCAAAAGATGGTTCAGTCAGTTTTGAAGCTTAATGAACCAACCAGTCTCAGCCACAAAGTCAGTCTCCTGTATGTATGCCTTGTCCCTTACGCCAACATTATGTTTTGTTTTTATAAAGTGTATTTATGTTTTTTTGTTGCTAGCATATATATAAATATACTGGTGTAATAACTTATACCTTTTATTGATTTGTGGTATACGTCTATTTTGAATTTATAGCCTGTCCTCGAGAAAAACCCACTTGTCACCACGCATATATATAATCCAATCCAATCCACTTTATTTATATAGCCCATTTAACAACAGAAAAAGTTTCCAATGTGCTGTACATAACAAATAAACAACAGCACAACAATACATAAAAACAATACAACAATAAATAAACTAAAAAGGACACAGAGGACCACACAGAGGACCACACAAACTACACGTTGTTAAAAGCCAAAGAGTAAAAGTGCGTCTTAAGACAAGACTTAAAACACTCCACAGTAGAGGCAGTCTGTATATGGAGGGGCAAAGTATTCCAAAGTCTGGGGCCAACTACAGAAAAGGCTCTGTCCCCTCTCGTTTTAAGCCTCGTCTTAGGCACTATTAACTGAAGATGGACCTCAGAACACGTGCCGGAGAATAAATCTGGAGGAGGTCAGTGATGTATTGAGAAGCCATCCCATTCAAGGCTCTAAACACAAACAATAAAATCTTAAGATTAATTCTAAAACGATTAGGGAGGCAGTGCAAAGATGCAAGAACTGGTGTAATGTGTTGATGTTTTCTGGTCCCTGTTAAAAGACGAGCCTCTGCATTTCGGACCAACTGCAGACAGGAGAGTGAGATCTTGCGTTTACAAGTGTGCATCTTGTGGTAGCAGTTTTCAAGTTAGTCAGCTGAGCTGCCCGGCTCAGCAGCCTTAAGTTAGGGAAGCACACACCATTTGAAATCCGGAAAGAAGAGTGATAAGGGCATAGCAAGCATATATCTTCCCGCTGTCCAATAATGGGCACTAACCAAACGACCACTGGAGCCAGAAAATGCCGGGAAATAAAGCGGCTAAAACAATCCCTGCAATCCAAAGGGAGAGAGGTGGCCCACACTGCGTTAGGAGAGAAAGCTAGCAAGGCTTTAACTTTACCAGTCGGCGTTTGCGTTTCTTGGGCAGGGGCGCATTTATCTTACACAGGCAGTCATGTAGATCCGTTAAGATAAAAGATTCTGATCTGTTCCCATCGGAAATGACACACGATCGCACATTTTCCTTGATCTTCAGCAACTCCAGGCGATTATACACCAACAATGAGTCAATGGTTCTTGTAACAAAATACAAAGAAAAATCAAACGGAGTCAATATATATATATATATATATATAGAGAGAGAGAGAGATAGAAATATATATATATATATATATATATATATATATATATATATATATATATATATATATATATATATAGAGAGAGAGAGAGAGAGAGAGAGAGATAGAAATATATATATATATATATATATATTTATATAGATGTTATATAGATAGATATATATTACGAGAATAAAGTCATAGTATAAGAAAAAAGTCATAACGAGAATAGTCATAAAATTACGAGAATAAAGTCGGTATATTAAGAGAATAAATTCCTAAAATTACGAGAAACAAGTTATATTTTATGGCAACTCTTACAAGAAGCACTGTCTTCCCTAAAATGAGGAATGTCGAGCATCATGTAAAGTTATACTTTGGCTCTGGTTTGACATTTAAGGAAATAATTTAGCTCACCAGCATCAAATTGGGCTGTATATCAAAGTGGACTCAGGTTGATATTTGGTGGTGCTGGTTAGCTGTCATAAGCTGGTCGGAGTTTGAAGCTTTCTTTTTGAAATGGCTTGTCCATTGTTCTTTGAATCATCTGTTCTCATCAGATATCTTCTTTTTCTCCCTTTGACATCCATGGCCCAAGACACACCTGCCGGTTTGCACACCTCCAGGTGTGTGAAACGCTTCGCTGAAAGTTTGGTTAACCTTAAAACAATTCTAGAAAACCGTTCGGCATGTCCGGAGGAAAGCAGTGTTTTGCTAACTCGATTTTCAGCAGGACATCATTGGACGGTGAAATGAATTCTTTGAAGATCTCCGCTATTCGGCTGACACAGCTTCCATGATGGAAGAAAAGACGAGTAGCTTGGGGCCAGATTCAAACATTACTCAGGTTTCAGCCACCAAGGTTTTAAAAAAACAATGGTTAAAAAAAAAGAAAAATGTGGCAAGGCTTTAGGGGTGGAAAAGATGCAGCCAGAGTACCTTAGAGCTCAGGATCTTGTCGGGCTCTCTCGACTGGCATGCCTCTTAAACATTATGTGGAGGTCCGGGACAATGCCCATTGATCGGAAGACTGAGGAGGTGGTTCCCCTGCATGAGAAAGGGGATCAGAGATTGTGTTCAAACTAGGGCTGCAAGTAATGATTATATTGCAAATCAATTAATCTGTCTATAATTTTCGAATTATTAATCTATGTATCAATTAATAATCGGATAGCAAAAGATTCCCTTAAGAAGATATTTTGCTAAAATAAACTCAGTGAAAATGAAACTTTTCCACTCGTGGAGTGCTGGATAGAGCATATTGACAGACAAAAAGATTTTTATCTTTAATACAAAATGTTTACTGTTTTTATTACAAGTTTTGTATAATTGCTGCTTAAGGTGGGTTGCTCTGTGTGCTAAAGGCACATTTAAGTCTCTACAGTCTATTTAACAATTAACTGATTGCTACATTAAGGAATTCTAGGCGCAGCCTAGAACTAGACAGTTTCTGTTTCGGGGACCAGTCGATCTTGTCCCTGCTTTTTGCATATGAGGCTGTTCTCTTCCTGCCAAGACATGCACAAGGGATCGGGGTGGTTCGCAGCCAAGTATGAAGCAGCCAGGATAAGACTCAGCTCCTTCAAGTCCAGGCCATCATTCTTGACTGGAAAAAGGTAGTTGTCCCCCTCATATTAGAGGAGAGTTACTGCATCAAGTGGAGAAGTTTCTTGGGGTCCTGTACATAACTGAGTTGAGAACGGATGGTGGGTCGATAGATGGATTGGTAGGGCTGCTGCCATAATGCTGACAGTGCACTGATCTGTCATGGTGAAGACAGAGCTGAGCATAAATGCAAAGCTCTCAATTTACTGGTTGGTCTACATTCCTACCCACTCCTATGTTTATAAAATTTGGATCATGGGTGAAAGACTGAGATCCGTGACTGAGTGGATGTGCTCTCTTCGTCCTCTGGCATGGCACCTGCCTTGGAGCTTGTCTGCCTGGCTGTGTGTTTCCTGGACGGGGCCGCCTTTTACAGCTGCTTTTTGTATCTCTGCTTCTGTCTCCTTGAACCCCAGTCGGCCTCGGCAGATGGCCGCTCACACTGAGCCTGGTTCTGCTGGAGGTTTCTTCCTGTTAAAAGGGAGTTTTTCCTCTCCACTGTCGCTACAAGCATGCTTAGTGTGAGGGATTGTATTTGAGTCAATGAGTCAATGCAATCAACTGGTTTTCCTTAGATAGAAAACTTTGTATCAATTTGACTGTATGATCTGGTTGAACTGTAAAGTGCCTTGAGATGACATGTGTTGTGAATTTGGCGCTATATGAATAAACTGAATTGAATTGAATAGATCCTGGTTACAAGCCGCTGAAATTAGGTTTCTCCACAGGGTGAGGAGCTCGGTCATTGGGGAAGGCTTAGTATTAGAGCCCCTTCTCCTCCAAATAAAAAGGAATCAGTTGGCTCTGGCATCTTTTTCGGATGTCATTTGGATGCCTCTCTTATGTGCGTGCCGCCGGCACTGGCCTAGGTGCGCCTTGGGCTTCCCCCAGCAGAGTTGGAGGAGGTGTCTTTGGAGAAGGAAGTCTAGGAATCTCTACTGAGACTGCTGCCCCCCTGACCCAGTCCCGGATAAAGTGGGAGACAATGAGGACAAGTAAAATATATGCATTTAGGTAGCAGAAACCAAAGGAAGTGTTGCATCACCTCACATGAGCTGGAAGAAAAAAACCCTGACAATAAGACAAAAACATTTCTCACAAGATATTTAAGCTGACTCCTCAGGAAAATAAAAACTTGATTGTTTATGTATTTTCAAATATATATTATCGTAAATTTTTATTTTATTACAGTATGATGCTTTGTTCCCTGTGACTGACTGGGGACCTGTGTGGGGGGTACCCTGGTTCTTGCCTTTAGAATGCTGGAGATAGGCACGGGCCCCACCATGACACTGACAAGGACTAAGCGGGAGAAAATGGATGGAAGATTGATGTTTCATTTTCTTAAATTATTCTGTTTTGTTTTGTAATCCCTGTCACTGTGCTGTATTTTAAGTATTTACAATGGATCCAAAAGGCCTGAGCACAGAATTGAAGCTGAGTGAGTGCAGAGATGAGGCCGAGCGAAAGCAGAGATTGAGCTGAGTGCGTGCAGCAATGAAGCTGAGCATGAAGACAGCGTGAGGCAGACAGATTTTGAGCGACGGTGTGTGACTTTAAACAACAAACATTGTACTAACTCCGTTAGTGTCACCTTCAGGGGGTCGTTCGTTATTAAGACTGTTTGGCTCTTGGTCAACAATTCTGGGTGTCTCCTGTTCTTCAATTCAATTCAATGCAATTAAGTTTATTTATATAGTGCCAATTCACAACACATTTCATCTCTAGGCACTTTACAGTTCACCAGATCATACAGTCAAATTGATCCAAAGTTTTTTATCTAAGGAAAACCAGTTGATTGCATCGACTCATTGACTCAAATGGAATCCCTCACACTAAGGATGCTTGTAGTGACAGAGGAGAGGTAAAACTCCCTTTTTACAGGAAGAAACCTCCAATAGAACCAGGCTCAGTGTGAGCGGCCATCTGCCGAGGCCGACTGCGGTTAAAGGAGACAGAAGCAGAGATACAAAAAGCAACTTTAAAAGGCGGCTCCGTCCAGGGAACACACAGCCAGGCAGACGAGCTCAGAGCCAACTCCCATGTCAGAAGATGAAGAGAGCACATCCAGCTGGAAAGCATGGATTTAATTTGGGAGACGTGAAACGTTGGGTGGACTCAGGAGTGGGGAGGAAGATGGAGGCGGACGGCCGTTGGGCTAATGATGAACTCGATAATGAAGGGGCTGGAGTAACGGGGAGCTAGGTAACCTCAAAAGGGGAAAAGCCAGTTGCAATGGAGGAGTGAGCGTTATGTGCGTACTCTACCTATGGGAGGTATTTACTCCAATTCGATGGTTTGGCAGATGTCAGGTACCGTAGTGCTGACTTAAACTCCTAAGTTAAGCTGCTCCATTTGGCCGTTAGTCTGTGGGTGGTACCCGGAGGAGAGAGTATACCGGGCCCCTAAGGCGGTGGCAAACTCTCTCCAGACATGAGAAGTGAACTGGGGACCACGATCAGACAAGATGTCCACTGGGATGCCATGGAAGCGGAAAACATGTCTAACTAGGAGCTGAGCAGTCTGGAGGGCGGAGGGAAGTTTGCTGGGAGCCGGTAGATGGCAGGCCTTAGAAAACCGGTCGACTATGGTAAGGATTGTCGTCATGTCTTGGGGAGGTGGGAGTCCTGTGACAAAATCGAGTGCAATTTGTGACCAGGGGTGCTTGGGAACAGGTAGAGGCAGAAGTAGGCTGAAAGGAGGTCGATTAGACGATTTATTCTGAACACAGATGGGGCAGGCGAGTAAGAATTCACGAACATCCTTAGACATGTTCGGCCACAAGAAACGCCGGTCCGCCAAGTCTCCCGCTACAGTCGACGGACCTCCCCTTTTAACCGCTCTGGGCAGGTTCGGATGAGGCGCAATAAATGCATTGCTTAGCATCTATGCATTGCTGCCTCTCCTCTGTGGAAAGATGTACCTGGCTTATCTGCATAGGCTCCTAGGGACGAGAGCGAAGCAGCAGCTGTTCAGATACGTACTCGCTTGAGGAAGAGAGATGCCAGCGGGCACGGTGGTCTCTCCATCCTACCGCGGTTCCTACTCCTAAGACGGTTGACTAGACGAATTGCTAGATTAATTAACTCATTTAACGGGTCAGGTTCCTCAAGGTGGGCTAGCTCATCCTTGAGGGACTCATCGAGAGCCTCAAAGAACACCACCTTAAGGGCTCGCTGCTCCCAGCCGGCGGCAGCCTCTAGAGTGCAAAACTCGACCGCAAAGTCTCAAACGCAGCGACTCTGCTGCATGACCGCCGATAACTGTCGGGACTGTTGGACCGGGTCCAATTCGGTAGTAAAAACCCTTTTAAATTCCTGCACAAACTCATTAAAGGAACAACCAAATTGCTGACAATCAGGAAAATGGGCCTCCGCCCATCTGAGGGCCTTTCTGGTTAACAAGCGCAGGATAAACAAGACCTTAGCCTGATTCTGAGAAAACACACTTGGAGAATGATTAAAAACTAGGGAGCACTGAAATAAGAAACCTTCACAATCCCCACTGTCCCCAGAGAACTTCTCCAGGCTGGGAGTGGAGAAAGAGCTGACAGGTTTGGGCGGTTCAGGGGGCGCGGGCCCAGGGGTTTCGCTGGGTGACGCAGAGGAGGGGTTCAGCATGGTGGTTCACAGCACGTCAGCCGGTTGACTGATCTGAGCCACAAGCCCCAGCAACTGACCCTGGGTAGTTTGCATCGCCAACCCGAGGCTCCGCAGCTTCTCCTGGTGAGTGGAGAGCATTCTCTCGAGCGTGTCAGCTTGGTCTGCTAGGCCAAAGTGTAATTCAGTCATGGTGCTGAGGTGTCTAACCCACATGCAAAATACACTCGTAAGAAGCATAGCAGATTTAAGATGTTTATTGGGTAATCGGCTTGACAGATGTTACACAGAAGATACCCTCACAACAAAGTACAGAGGAATGGATGCGGAGATCGGCTCGAGCGGGAATGAGGCTGAGAGTAAGACGTACACCGAGAGCAGGGAAACGAGAGCGGGGGGGGGGGGGGGGGGTGTTGTGGAGGAAAGGTGCTCCAAGATGATTACAGGTTACTGAGTGGCAAGTGGGTGGGAAGGAGGAGCCTGAGATTAGGGGATTCAAACGACGAGATGGAGGAACCACGCCCACCAACCAACTCAGGCCTGTTGAAAGAGCAGAGAAGGCAGAACGCAGCACAGTGTTCCCTACTGCATCTTGAAAACATGGCTCTGAGTTATTATGAATCAAGCAGGCAAATTTTTAACACATATGGTAATTTTTTTTGTGCCACAGCAGCATTCTGTTTGATAGCTAGAAAAACCCATCTCCTTCTGTTGACTTCAGAGGGACATGTTGGAGCTAGCTCAGCATTCCATATTGGAACATTGATGGATGGAAAATGTATAGTTTTCCAGAGCATCTAGTCTAGAAATAGTTTGTGTGGTGAAACCATCAGCCATTTCAAACCCAGGAGAGGGTAGTGGTGCTGAGGAATAGGGTTGGGAATTGAAAAGATTTTCACGATTCCGATTCCCTTTTCGATTCTATGAAACGATTCGATTCTTTATCGATTCTTTTTTCGATTCCAATTTGGGGGAAAAAGGAGAACAAACAGTTTGATTATCAGAATCAACTTTGTTTACTTAACTATTGCACAATCTTACAAACTCAACAAGATCAAGATGTCCACAGGAAATGTGAAACTGGAGTAACATCTGTGTTTAAATGAAAAATAAATATACAAGAACAAACTTAATAGCCAACAATGTCTAATAACAAATGATGGGATAATAACCTATTTTAAATAACAAAAAATACTAATTATAAAACAGTAGTAGGGAAAATTAACAGTTATTTTGCAGAAAGATGAGCATATCTGCTTTTTCTGGAAGGATACAGGATCTTTCAGGGCTTATGGTGTCTCCAGCCGTGGAGAACACCCTCTCAGATGGGGTGGAGGAAGCCTGCACACAGAGGTAGTTTTCAGCCAGTCAGATAGCAAGGGCAGCACATCTTGCTTGTTCCACCACCACAGTGTGGCGCTATCCCTGCAGGGGATGGAGGGCAAGCTTTTACAGAGCTGGATTTCCTGATCTACCCTCTGGGCTAAGGAAAGACGGGGCTTTGATTCACAAAGTGACCGCAGCTCGTTGTCTTCCTCCTCGAATAGTTCTTCCAACTTGCGTAACTTGCGTAACTTGCGTAACTTACGTAACTTACGTAAAAAACGTGACGTAAGTCGTGCTTCCCAGAGCCGGCGCTCTAGGCTCTGGTGCTGCGGGAATCGAAAAAAGAATCGTTCAGTGAGCTGCCAAACGATGCCATGGAATCGGAAAATACGGAACCGGTTCTTAACAGGAACCGGTTTTCGATTCCCATCCCTACTGAGGAATATGGAGGCATCACACCTTACAGGTCAGAACCATCCAGAGGGGATCGATAGCTGACAGAGTCAGCCTGAGGGTGACAGCTAATATTACAGCAGCTTTCTACACCTTTGTTACAGATAGTATAACCAGTTGTCAGTTTATTAATATACATAGGTATATCATACTTAAAATTAACATTATTTTTAAATTGAATCCTCCAATTCTGTTATAAGAAATTATTTAGGCCTACTATTTTCTTAAATGTATAGCTAGCAACTCCACCCCCTTCACTACCAGGGTTGTCAGGTCCCCCTGTTTTCAGCCCAAAAACAATAGGAAACCTCACCACCTCAATAGAAATGACAGCATATTTTCCTCTGAACCTATGCAACCCCAAAACATTACAGAAAGCACCCTTTGTCAAACAAGAGCCCCAATTATGGTCCTGTTTTGGCCCCCTCCTCTTCCTGACCATGTGTCCCCTCGAGTATCCTCTCCAAGGCTTAAAAGACAGGTGTGCCTTTGTACAGCATTTAGCAAATGAGTTTACTGTCACCAATCAAGCTTTTAAATGTGTTAAGACCATTCTTTTAACTGCTCCCAGAAACTGTTCCTTTGAATACAACATCTTCCTGCCTTCCTAAACACCTCACTCATTCACCAGGAGACGGTGTGTTTTTCAGACCCACACTTCAGATCTTAACTCCAATCTTAAGTCTTGCCTGATTCACCATCACTAAGCGCACGCACACACACACACACACACACACACACACACACACACACACACACACACATACACACACACCCACCCACACACACTACCTAATGGTTAACCTAGAATCAAAGGTAGAGTTTCATCTATATATACTACCCTAAAAAAAGGAACACTTTGTAATCAGAGTATCGCATGAAGTTAATCAAACTTCTGGGATATTGATTTAGTCAAGTAAGTAGCAGGGGGGTTGTTAATCAGTTTCAGCTGCTTTGGTGTTAATGAAATTAACAACAGGTATACTAGAGGGGCAACAATGAGATGACCATCAAAACAGGAATGGTTTTACAGGTGGAGGCCACTGACATTCCCTACTCATCATTTCTGACTCTTTTTCACCAGTTTTGCATTTGGCTAGTCACTGTCACTGCTGTTAGCATGAGGTGCTACCTGGATCCTACAGAGGTTGCACAGGCAGTCCAATTCCTCCAGGATGGCACATCAATACGTGCCATTGCCAGAAGGTTGCTGTGTCTCTCGGCACAATCTCAAGAGCATTGAGGAGATTCCAGGAGACAGGCAGTTACTCCAGGAGAGCTGGATAGGGCTCTAGAAGGTCTACAACCCATCAGCAGGACCGGTATTTGCTCTTTTGTGTAAGGAGGAGCACTGCCAGAGCCCTACAAAATGAGCTCCAGCAGGCCACTGGTGTGAATGTCTCTTACCAAACAATCAGAAACAGACTTCATGAGTGGGGCCTGAGGGCCCGACGTCCTCTAATGGGCCCTGTGCTCACTGCCCGGCACTGTGGAGCTCGAATGGCATTTGCCACCGAACACCATAATTGACAAGTCCGCTACTTGCGCCCTGTGCTTTTCACAGATGAGAGCAGGTTCACCCTGAGCACATGTGACAGACGTGAAAGGGTCTTGAGAAGCTGTGGAGAACGTCATGCTGCCTGTAATTATTGTTCAGCATGACCGGTTTGGTGGTGGGTCAGTGACTGTCTGGGGAGGCATATCAAAGGAGGGACGTAGAGACCTATACAGGCTAGACAACAGCACCCTGACTGCCATTAGGTATCGGGATGAAATCCTTGCACCCATTGTCACCCATTTCGATCCATCCGACGCCGCCAGGTTGCACCTCAGACAGAAGCTCAGTGATGCCCTGGTCCAGATCGGGGAGGAGATACTTAAGGATGCCATCCGTCGTCTCATTAGGAGCATGCATACACCCACGTTGGGGCCATACAAATGACTGAATACCATTTGCAGTTGGACTAGCAAAAAAATGGACTAGCCTGTCGCATAATTTTTTCACAGTAATTTTTGGGGTGTCTTTGAATTCAGCCCTCTGTAGGTTGATAATTTTCAGTTCTATCAAATGATGTGGCATCTTTTTGTTTCCTAACACATCACCCAGTCCATATCAGTAAAAATAAACAGCATGATTCTTTCCCCATTGAGATCTGATGTGTTTTCAAGGTGTTCCTTTAATTTTTTTGAGCAGTGTATATTTGTAGAACGATGTTACTCTACTTTCAGAAGGAAAAACAGGATTACCTCCAACATTGCCTAGAATTATGAGGGTTATCTATGAAAGGGGAGAACATTTAAAATTGAAAGAGAAGAGCTCTACCTTTAACAGCGGAATCAAGAGGAAAATTTGGGCCCTTGTCTATATCCACTCACCTCTCCTAATGAAGACACTACTGTGAAGAAAGAAGACATACTCATCCGGATCCAAAGGGTGGGGACTCCAATTAATAGCGATATGTATCGTATTTGTTTTTTTTTTTACCTCAATTTCTAGGAAAAATAAGGTTTTTTACTTCATGTAAATGCTCTCCTTGTCCATTATCTGTGGATTAACATCCTTCTAGGAGTTGTAGCAGTCACCTATTCAGCAGGCTGTCTGAGGAGTGGAACCAGTGTATGACTTAAACTTTTGGATATTTTCCTCCCAGTGATCTGTTTTTAATACCCTACCACTTTTTCCTTTCAGTGTTATTGGAAATTAAGTTTCTGTCTTTAGCTGTCATTGCATGAAATAAAGGAAGTAGATAGGGTAAACATCAAGTAGCATGGAGTAGCATTGAGTAGCATTCATAAAAATATGGAATAGCATTCAGTTCTTAATATTCAATCAATTTGAACAAACTTAGAAAACCATTAAGATGCTGCGAACTTGAGTTGGTTTGAGTCAAGATTTTAAAGTTATTTCTATAGAGTTGCATTTGGCTGTGCTAATTAAACTGATTACCATCAGTTTAAGTTTCTCTGTAGGTTTCCTTTTTTCGTGTTATGTACATGTACAAAACATTTCATGCAATGAGGTAATAAAAAAATTACTTTGTTTTGTTTTTCAGACAAATGCCTTGAAATTGAGGATTGCTCCATTTCACCTAAAACATCGGTTCAAACTTCAGAGTGCAAAAGCGCAAACCCTGTCCCATCACCACGGGTGCAACAAAAACTGTTTCTACTGAAATTCTAGAAAGACTCTCATCAGCTCAGCTTAATGCACTGTGATTTGACATAAGGTTTCTACTATGATTCTTTAACACCTAATACAGAACACAGAGGCTGTTACTTCGGTATTACTAAAAACAATTAGCTTTGGATCATCATCTGGAAGAGCAACGTGCCACAATTTAAGCTCCCCATCAGCTTCTCTTTCTTTTTGAATATTTTAAAACTTTCTCTTACCTCAATATGGTCACTCCACGAATGTGGAGCTTGAAGCACTGATAGTGACATCGGCAGGTACTTAATAACAATTGATTTATCTATGTCTGGCTCATAAACTGACAAATGTTCTCTTCCTCCCCCAGGGGGATGCTGTAGCTATGGCTACTGGAGGCAGAACATAGTGGTATACTGAACAATCAAGCAACTGTTTCAGTCTTTCTCAAAATGTTTCAAACAAAGAAGAGATGCTGCGGGGTGCTCCAAATTCTCTCGTCTCATCTGACCTGCTTCGATTCCTTTGAAAGCAGCCCAGGATCCTTAGGAAACTTAAATAAGCTGATGCCATCATTATGGGGGTTGAAGCTAAAAGCTGTGAGACAACTCAAGGTTCAGCTGCATCTTAATCCATATAAATTTTTATCTGCTGTTCATAAAAAAACACTGTTCCAACTCTTGCAATATCTGTGACTTCATGCATGGAACCAATCAGAGAAAGTAAACTCCCTGGGATTTAATAATTTTCACAAAACACAGAGTCTCTCGAGACAGTACCATTTACTTCTTGTTTATGGCTAGTAATGTCAGCAAAGCATCTTCAGACTAATTGCTGTTCTTTTTCAAAAGTTTTAACTTGATATACAACAATTTTCATATACAACAATTTTGATTAAAATATATACATCTAAATACAAATGACCTGTTTGATCATCTTTACTTTCATCCCACCTGTGAGCAATAAGTAAAAGAGTATAAACACACACGGGTCATGTTCATAGACGTCACTCTTTTTTTATGCTTTTTGGTACAACCCACATTGCAAGGAAACCGGAACCAAAGATGACAGTGTAACGGATTACGGAAGTAAGTGCGATTTTGAAGACCTTTTAAGTTAAATATGGTGCATTATGCTATGTTGTTGATCTTATCAGGCCACTAAATTTCTAACGTTCTAAAACAAGTCTAACTTTTTGCTTCATTTTAAATGCAAAGAAGCAATTTTTTAATAGGCCCGAATTTTTGTTCAATCTTGTTCGGTGCCTCGTTTAGTTTATACGAGGTTATCAAAAGCATCCAGCATCCCAGCATCTTATGAACATATCTGGATCAAAAATCGTGAGGGCATTGGGTCAGGGTTGCATGGTGACCTGCATCAAACTCATAGTGCACATGTAAAAAGTATGCAAACTAGTTGCATTTACAAAAAAGTAAAGAAAACAAGGTATTTTAGGTTGTGCTAACTAGAGCTTTATTTGTAGACTGCTCATATACAACTAAAATAATCAAATAGTATATAGGAGAGAGGTTACAGGTACATTAAAAGGAAGCCACAAGCACAGAGAAGGAGCATGCACTCATGTATGTGATATATTGGGGCCCTCGTGGTTTGAATCTGCTCATCCAAAACACTCACATGAAGAGTAGTTTATGTTCTTGTGTTTTAGTTGTTTTCTGAGTTTTTACAGCACCAGTGATCCGTTTTCTGGACAGTAAGCTGACAGGAAAGGGGGACATGTGGGCCCACAGGCCGGATTTGAACCCAGGTCGCCCTCCATACATGGGTGGTGTGCTCTAACCACTGCAACACCAAAGCATGCCCCATAAACATGCATTTTTAAGAAAAGTGATCATATACATTTTTGTATTTTTTGTCGGTATGATCACTTCTAGAACCAGACTGATAATTGTACAAAATACTATAAGGTAAAAGGAGTTTTACCAGCAAATGTATTCTGTTATTGAGGCTACATAATTCTAAGTGTGTTGCTGTATCTCTCAAAAGGGGTTCACCTTCCATTAGGAAAGAAAACAACTCTCCAAATTTCAGACAGTAAGTTATCAGTTTTTTTAATATACATTCTAAAGAGAACACAAAAAACATTTGCATGGATGGCTTGTAATTATAAACAGTGATTCATACATCTGATCTTATTATACTGTAGTTAGACTGTTCATTGCAAACTGTGACAAAGGACACGCTAAACATTAAAACAATATTGTCTAGAGCCGTGACACATCACTGCACTATATGTGTCATCCTTCTTGTTTAAGTCGAGTGTGTGTATCTGTGTGTGTGTCTGCGGTGGGGGGCTTTTGAAGGTGGGTGGGTCTTTTTTAAAGATCGGAGTGTAAAAGTACTTGCAAATCGTGGTAAATCATCACTGTGGGTGTGTGAAAGTTAGACTGGCAGGTCTACAATTTACTTCCCCAAAGCAAAGTCTTATTTGGATAACCGTAAGATTTTTTTTATATCATTACTGAAGCTAGTACTTGGTCACTTCACTGTTACATTTATGTTTGTTTGCAGGATTTCAAACATGAAGGCCAAAATGGTGATTTTCGGTGATCTCTGTTTGCTGCTTTGCTGCATGCATTTTGATGATTCACAGAAGGTAATTTGTGTTGAATGGCATTAAAACCTAAGTTTATTATATATTGAAAATGTGTTTAACTGTTAGTGAAATCTATCTTTACTTACCTCAGTCATGTCATTTAGTTTTATAATTTCATTTAAATGTGTCTATCCGCAAAATTATTTTAATTGAGGTCAGTTTACTTTTGGATGTAGTATTAGTTTGATATTAACTTCCTATACTGAAGCCTGGATCACTGTTATTTACAACCAGTACACAACTTGATATCTCTCCTGCTTCAATCATCATTAATTTTTTTTCTTTCCTTCTTTGTTCTAGATCATTGTCTCTGTCAATACACAAAAAGATTATTTATTTCCGCTGGACATGGCCAGAAATTCTGTTGATGACATGTATTCTAACTGTGCTAAAATAATGGGAAAAAAAAGGTTAAAGACATGTTCTTTAAAAAAGAAATGGAGGATAAATTATTTAAACCTGCATGGGAGGCAGCTGAAGAGTGTGCAAACCAAAACTTAAAAAAGAGAGAGGAAGGAGATAAGGCTCTTACAAAAGACCTCATGCAAGCAATGTGTACTTATACAAATGAAAATCCAAACCTCTATAAAAAATTCAATGAAGAAGTCAGGACCAAACGGGAAGCATATGGTTCATCCTTTCGATTCCATTCCCTTTATTTCTGGCTGACCAGGGCTATACAGATTCTTAATAAACAAAAAAAATGTAAAACGACTTTTCGCAGAACCACAGAAAAATTTACTGGAAATGTCAAACAAACAATTCGGTTTGGTGCTTTTACCTCAACCTCCTTTGAATCAAATTTGACCTCTTTTGGTCGTGAGACATGCTTTAAGATTAAAACATGTCATGGTGCTTATTTAAAAACGTACTCAGTATTTCAACATGAGCGGGAAGTGCTCATTCCACCTTATGAGAAGTTTAAAATAATCAGCAACAATAAAAAAAGAGAACTCCAGGATTGTGAGGTTGTTTATGTCTTGAAAAGTGCTGGAGTCCAAAGCAATCTTGATTGCCAAATTGCAAACAGCTAGCATTGTGATTATTTTCTTCCAGCCATTATTTCTCTAACTCTACCTTTTAATTTCATCCTAAATTTATAAATTGTTCATTAAAAAGAAAGCTTACATTTATCTCTCTTAACTCACTTATATTAAGCAGTAGATTACAGCCCAAAGTTTTACTGAGTGCCGTCTCCTAAAGACAAGATAATGATTACTTGCAACTTGTATTATGATCTGCCGTTCAGGGATTTTTGGTTCTGTTTAGTTTTCAGTTAGGCTTGGATATATGTTATTGTGTTTTTACAAATTATATATATATTTTTAAATTACTTCTTAGTTTTACTATTCCTATCTGGTGTTATCTACTGTTAAGTATTCCTTTGTCTTTTTTTGCTCTGGATTTATTTTGCCATTCATTGTTTCCAGTTCTCTTTAGATTATGATTCCCAGTTACTCTCCATTGCCCCCTAGTGTCACCTTCCTTCCCATTGGATCTCTTGTGGTTCTTTCTCCGCACACCTGTTTCCACCCAAATATTTACTCCAATCTTTATCATGTTAGTCTCCTCCTCAGTGTACAGTATATATACCCGTCCTCTGCAGTTTGTCTGTATTTCATGTCCCCATCAGTTCCTGTCAGTCACCTCCCGTGTACTCTGTTCTGGTTTCCTTGCTCCTTTTCTGATGACTTTTGGATTTATGTATTTATATTACTGCTGCCTCTGTCAATAAATCTACAAGAAACCATCTATGCCTCTGCATTTTGGGTCCAGCCTCTCCATTTTCTGACAACTTGTTCTAATACAGTTACTTAGAATAATTTACCACAATAAGTAATTTTCCAATTGTTGGCTTTAAGTAACTTTTTTTATTGTTATGTTTCATGTTCCTTGTCCTTTTATTTGCTTAAGTGGATATTTCCACTGTAAGAGAATATCTTTTTCCTTTCTTATTTTTGTAGTAAGTAAATAAAAATGTCAATATGATATGATGTGTGTTTCTTTAGCGCATTTAAAGGAGGCAGAAAGGTCCATAAATGTCCACAAAAAACGTGTCAATATTCCTCCATACTGCTCGTCCAATGTATTCCAAGTGTCCTGAGTTGGTAGCGTCCATAATTTACTCGAAACAAAGTCATTTAGAATGTTTTTAGAGCATAAACAGTAGTGTATAGGATTTCCTAAAAGCGCGCGCCTGCGAGTTCACGAGCCTACGGAAACTGCGGCAGACCAAGCCAGATGAAAGTGCTCATTCAGCGTCTGCTCTTGATAATGCAAGCGTAGAAGAAGAAATTTGCTGTTTACCTGTGCAAAGAAAGAAACAACGAAAGAAAAATGTCTGAGGACTTCAGTGTTGAGGAAGAGCATGAGTTCTTTGCCGAGCTGAATGCGCACTTTCATCAGGTTTGGTCTGCCGCGGTTTCCGTAGCGCCGTAAACGCGCTTTCAGGAAATCCTATATACTACTGTTTATGCTCTAAAAACATTCTAAATGATCACTGAGTCTGGGAGTGGCCATTTTGCCCAAATATAGTAACACCTCACTCCTGACATCATTCGGCAGTGACGTCACGGTCACGGTCGCTTTACAAGCAAAATCAATGGAACTACTAGACACATCTGCAATCAACAACAATTATTGAAGATTTCCAGAGGACTTTACCATTGAAATTCACAAGAGCTATAGTTAAACTGACAATGCCCACGTGCATGGCAGAATTTAAGTCAGTATTTAAGTCAGTACAGTAGCTAAGGAGGATCCTAATTGTAAGAAATTGTGCAATTTAACAACATTACAAAGTAGGAAAACACACAGCTGTCCTCTGCCTTGTTGTGCCTGCTGTCACCCAGAACTGCCACGGAACTACTTTCCCATGGAAGTAACTAGTTATTTTGGATGTGTTTTTTTGAGAAATAATTTGAATTATTTCTCAAAAAAACACATCCAAAATAACTAGTTACTTCCCAAAGTAAATACAAAATTTTTTAAATAATCTAGGATGTCATATATTTAATTTTTCTGTTATCCGAACTTTGAATATAACTCAAGGTTTAATTATGATGTATATAAAAAAAAGCTTTTTGCCCAGTGAATTAAACTATTGAAGTGAAAATAATGAATACAATCGGCACCATATTATGGTGATGGTTGTCGTTGGTTGAAGCACGTAATTAAGACTGTGGGCAAATCTACGTGTTGTTTCACAAGCTTGTGGATTTCTTAGAAGGTTAACATGCTTTTACCACTCATATCTCATTTCCTTTTATAAATCTGTTGAGGTGTTTTTTTCTTTTTTCATAATTTAAGTAATCACACTGTCCGTTAGTTTACTCTTTGTTTATTCTTCATCACAGCTCAGGTAACAACATTTCAGCAGCCATGGAAAAAACACGTTCACACATTTTCTTTGTCAATCACTCAAAATGGAGGTGCAGTATAACATAACAAAAGATACCCTTCACAATAAAATTAAACTTTTGAAAACAGTTGTAATAAAAAATTTCACAAAATATTTTTACAGTGAATAAAAATATTGAGAGCATAATCTCAATTAAATCTAATCCTATTTAGTTTCAAGGAACTGCTAAGTTTTTTCAAAACATGTTTTTTCAAAACATGTTTTTTTCTAATCAGTGTACTAAATGGTTAATTTCTGGAATTAAAATTAAACACTAAGAGTATAAAGCAAAGGTCTTCACTGAATGGGCTGAATGGGCGTCATTAAAGTTTTGGTTGAATAGACATATATATATATATATATATATATATATATATATATATATATATATATATATATATATAAACTGTTTTCTCACCCCTCGTGGGGTGGTATGTGTCATCCTCAAGCTCGGGTCCTCTACCAGAGGCCTGGGAGTTTGAGGGTTCTGCTCAGTATCTTACTGTAGCTGTTCCTAGGACTGCGCTCTTCTGGACAGAGACCTCTGATGTTTTGCCTGGAATCTGCTGTAATTGGAGCACTGGGGTCACAGCCCTCAGTGCTCCAATTACTACTGGCACCACTGCTGCTCTTACTTTCCACATCTTTTCTAGCTCCTCTTTCAGTCCTTGGTATTTCTCAAGCTTCTCGTGTTCTTTCTTCTTGATGTTGCTGTCGCTTGGGATCGCCACATCTATTACTACTGCCTTCTTCTGCTGTTTGTCGATCAACACAATGTCTGGTTGGTTAGCCATCACCTGTTTGTCAGTCTGGATCTTGAAGTCTCATAGGATCTTAGCTCGGTCATTCTCAACTACCTCAGGAGATGTCTTCCATTTTGACCTTGGGACTTCCAGTAGTGTTGCACCGATACCAGTATCGGACGGGGCCCCGATATTGCCCTAAAATGGTGGTATCGGTATCGGCGAGTACCGACAAATAGGGCACCGATACCATTTTGAGAGCCATAAGTTTATTCAACTATTGTCACCCACTCCTGGTAGGCAATAAAAAGTTCTACTGGATTCACTTTGTATTAGATTTTTTCTGGCTTCACAAAGGTAGGCAGCAGCTTGACAAAGCCATGATGGCAATTATTTTACATTATTATGGTATCGGTATCGGCCGATACTGCACAGCCAGGTATCGGGTATCGGTATCGGGGCCAAAAAATGGCATCGGCGCAACACTAACTTCCAGCCCATACTCATGGCAGATGTTCCTGTACACTATGACAGCTACCTGGTTGTGGCGTTCCATGTATGCACTTCCTGCCTGCATTTTACACCCTGCTGTTATGTGCTGGATTGTTTCAGAGGCATCTCTGCACAGTCTGCACCGGGGATCCTGCCTGGTGTGGTAGACCCTGGCCTCTATTGATCTTGTACTGAGTGCCTGTTCTTGTGCTGCCATGATTAGTGCCTCTGTGCTGTCCTTCAGTCCAGCCTTTTCCAGCCACTGGTAGGATTTTTTGATATCAGCCACTTCTTCTATTTGTCTGTGGTACATGCCGTGGAGCGGCTTGTCCCTCCATGATGGTTCTCCTTTATCATCTTTCTTGTCCTCACTTTCGGTTTTCTCCTGCCTGAGGTATTCAACAAGCCATTTGTCTTTGGGGGCCATTTTCCAGATGTATTCCTGGATCTTAGTTGTTTCAGCCTGGACAGTGGTCTTGACACTCACTAGCCCTCGGCCTCCCTCGCTACCAATATATATATATATATATATATATATATATATATATATATACATATATATATATATATATATATATATATATATATATATATATATATATATATATATATATATATATATATATATATATATATATATATATATATATATATATATATATATATATATATATATATATATATCAGAATCAGCAATACTTTAATAATCCCAGGGAGAAACTTTCGTTACATTACTCCATCTGTTATAGAGTGACTATAGGACCACTTTGATATAACACAATTTCAGACAATATATATAATTAGGGGGTCCACGCTCCATCTCGCCATTAGTTTGGGGGTCCTTGGTCTGGAAAACGTTGAAGACATCAGGTTTAAAGGCATGAAATTAAACTAATAACAGAACCAGAAGTAACAGAGCAGTAGGTACGAGAGTTTAACATTCACAAAAAAGGCCTAAATATATTAACTGTTTGACAAAATAGGAATTTACTCTCTAATAATTGTCGAAACAACATAGAATATCTTTATATAGAAAGTGCCATTAGATTAGGCTGAGGGCTACTTCATGAGTACTAAGCCATAGGAAGGGCTACCAATGAACTGGAGGAGTCGTCTTCACCTAAACTCTATACATACAGTAGTAAACACATTTTTTATTTTGTTATTTAATTTCTTAAATTCTTATTTTGAAATAAATGCCTAAATACTCTATATGATTAATATGATTAAATACTGTAAGAAAAAAAAAAGAAAAAAGAAGAGCCATTGTTGGGATCCAGAGGTCTGCCCACCAGAGGGTGATGTAGATCCCTTTCTGAGGGGTTGTGCTGTCGGTTGGGATCCAGAGGTCTGCCCACCAGAGGGTGCCGTGGATCCTCTCCTGAGAGCTGGTGCACATTTGAAGCAGCTGATCTCCATCTGCTCATTAAGCTCTCCTTACTTAAGCTGAAAGGACAGCTTCCCTCTGGGCCGGATTGTTGTTCCCTGTTGTGGTTAGCAAGCCTGAGCCATCCTGCCTGTTCTGACTCCGTGAACCTGTACCTGAACCTAACCTGCTTTGTCTCCTCCGCTCCCCAGGAGGAACCCTGTCTGGTTTTTCCAATAAACAATTGGACTTTTAACCTGCCTCTCTGTGTCTGTGAGTTCTGCGTTTGGGCTAGAAATCCTGCCTCATCATGACACCACGAAATAAAATAAAATGTCAATTTAGCCCACTGGTGTGCTGTTCTGTTGTCATAAGGGGTTGAGGGCCATCCGTGTGGTCCTTGAGAGCCCCTTGATACCTGTGAGCATCGCCTTGGTCACCCCTGCATTAGATCTTTATTTACGCATGAACTATGTGAGGTATTTTCAAAAGCTATTGTTTATTACCCTACCAGAGCCACATTTTTATTATGGTATTATTTCAACCACTAGATGGGGCAAGAGTTAGTGAAATGCCTTCCAGTAAATTGGTTATCCTATGGTAGCAGTCATTGCTGATCTTTCCAATAAAATATCTAATGTCTTATTTGAAGGGTATCTTGAAATTACCATTGTGAAACATGGATGCCTGATTTACGCCTGTTACATCAGTGCTACACAAATGTAAGGATTTAGAAACATACTCCCAACATTCTGACAAAAAAAACATAACGGACACTTTAAAACTATGCTTTAGTGTCTCTATGCCCCATTACACCAAAACTGTACACTGAAATTAAAAGTGTTAATCTTTTTGCTTCTGAAAAACGTATTATTTTTGTAAATGCAGCACTAACACAATGATGTTTAAAGTAGAAAAGAACAAATTATGATTAGAAACCAAGTTTTGATCTGTAAGGTTTAATGTTATTTTTTCTTGTTGACTGTTTTTGCATGTGTCTACATTATGAAAGAGATTACAATTTATAAATATTTTATTCATAAAAATAAGCATAACACAAAAAATAAGCATAGCAAATAAGATTGACACCCAGTAGTGCATGAAGGCAAAACCACTAATGCATTATT
This sequence comes from Cyprinodon tularosa, assembly GCF_016077235.1. Lineage (NCBI taxonomy): Eukaryota > Metazoa > Chordata > Actinopteri > Cyprinodontiformes > Cyprinodontidae > Cyprinodon > Cyprinodon tularosa. The sequence continues at coordinate 991,286 of NW_024038844.1, read as the reverse complement.
TATTGAATCCAATATATAACCGCACTACATATCAAAGCTTTTACAATATTGGTTGTAACCACACCTAAGCACAGTTAACATACACTCAAATCATAAGTTAGAAACTAAGCAGTCTATCTTTGGTTCCATTAAAATAATAGATTCTACATTATTAAATTATTATTAGAACATGCATATATATATATATATATATATATATATATATATATATATATATATATATATATATATATATATATATATATATATATATACACTATATGTTGTCATTTAAGCAATATCTTCATTTTATATTGTTTTTAATACATGCCAGTGGATTGGTTTTGTAAAATTTCTTTTTACTTTTTTTTTTTTTATCTTATGGATTTTTAACTTTTTCATCATAGGTACCACTACCCTTATAAGCTCCCACATATCCACTGGTGTCTGGAATGTTCTCACGCCCAGCCTTTCCTTTTCCTTTCCCTGAGTCGTCAAACCGCTCCTTGTGTGAGCCAGTGTACTTGGTTGTGTCTGTCAGACGGTCCACAGCTGCTGCCTTGGCAACTTTCTAAAAGCAGTAAATGTAGAAACATCTGAAATAAGTCTAAAATAGTAAGCAGGGTAAGTCACAGTTTATTGATCTCAGAAATTAAAAGGAATACACAAAGAAACGCACCATTCAGTATTAACTTGTGCAAAACAAGAAAGCAACAGGATTTATTAAGGGAGCAATGATGAGAATAAAACTTTAATTTAGTCGATAAGAGAAACAACACTGGAAAAAATCTAAATCTAGATAAGCCATTTTTTCTTAAAATAAGTAGAATCATTCTTGAATTGAGGAGGTAAGTGAGACACTTTACCAATGAAACTAGATAATTTACATTTGAAATAGAAAAATATTGCATTGTCTTATTTTAAGTGCTTATTATCTAATTATCTTATTTTAGGAGTAAAAATACTAAGTAAATTGGAAAATCACTTTACCTACCTACTCAATTCAAGGGTCAATATACTTAATTTAAGAAATGTTGACTTATTTCTAGATTGTTTCTGCACTGTACACGTTTCTGATGTCTTAATATTAAGCTTGAATGGCATAATTTATGTTAATAAATACCCCCCTCCCCTAACAGACACATAAGCACACACAAGCAGTAGGCTTTTTAATTAAAAATAAGAATATAACTGTACTGAGCCAGTTAAAAAGCTACTCCATAAAAAGGCAGAAATTATACTTGGAGTCCATGAATGTTGGACAGTTGAGGCCAAATACTTACAGTGACTCCAGCATTGGCAGGTTCCTTCCCTGCAATGAGACCATAGAGCTGCTGAACTGCCTCCTCTTTGCTCTTGCCTTTGAAACGCTTCGAAGCCAGCTCAGTCAGGGCCTCGTTAAACTGCTCAAACGTGATGACGCGAGCGGACTTTGCCCTACAGAAACACACAGTGTTGCCAGTTGTTTTCTAAAGAAAGTGACAGAATTAGACATGTCATATCGCACTCCAGTGAGGATATAATGTAAATATCAATCTATAAGGAGATGCATGTTGGTTTTATCAAAAGTGTAGTTAGGAAAGTTCTGTAATAAAGATGGCTTTTAAATATGACCAACTAGGCAATAGTGGGTTTTGACAGGATAGACTCTTAATTATAATTAATATGATTTACTTAAATATACTCAATACTAGTTCAAATAAGCAATCACCAAACATGAAACCAACTTTGCTGCTCTTTGTTATTGGGACATTTTGCTGATTCTAGATGTAAAGATAAATTATCCTGGCTTCAGTCTTACTTGACTTTGCTGAAAACTATATCAACATCCGTGGTGGTGACGTTCTTGCCGTCTATAATGTGACAGTCTTTGCACATCTTTACAAAGTTCTTTCCATTCATCTCCTTTCCAGTGGCTTTGGTGTCTCCATGTACTGCAAACTTCTGGAAAGAGGTCTCCACCTCTGCCATAGATACTGTGCCCTCGGCCATGCTATGACAGAGAAAAGATGCATTTTTACTACTCAAAAAATATTCTACGCAATAAATTGTTGTTAAAATGTCAAGCTCATCTTATCATGTCAATATGCCTGTGCAAATTCTTGCCAATCTGCTCATGTCAGTGACATAATTACATTCTCTGAACCCTTTAACAGACTTTTTTAATGGAAAAGTGGCTTTGGAGAACAGAATAACAAATAAAGTTATATAAAATTACCTAGGTCATTTCATCACATGCCACATGAAAATGCAATTATAGAAAAATGTGGAAACTGTACTTTACATGTGGAGAAATTTTACTTAAGGTTTTCTCACCCGTTTCAAAAGTTGATTTTCTCATAATTATTTACAAAGAATCTGTGATTTTTTTCCCCACAACTTTCACCTAACCCTTACATTTTATTACCAGATATAACATGAAAACACAAAAATCACATCTTGGTCAGTCTCACATCTTTACAGTTGATCTAGTACTTAGACTTTAAAGAAACTGATTTTAGAAATTACAATAAAGATGGCAGAGAATTTAAACTTATCTAAAATCACCACTATTCCATATGCAAAAAGTGAGTTTTAAATGTGAAATAATACAAAAGAAAGTCGCTTTATGATCTTTAAATTTAAATTATATCATTTCAAATCTCTTAGCTAATTGGTTCAGTGCTTGCCAGAAAATGACAGCCTTAATGGCCGCCTTCATTTTCTCCTTCCATTTACACAGACACACACTTAGATACTTATACACACCCATAACATCCGTCATTATGTCAGTCTTACTGCAGCTGCACTCAAGCCAATTTAATTTAATCAAGTCAGTTTCCAAATGGCCCATCCTCCCCCAATGATTAAACAACACTGTTCCGCCTTTTTTTTTTTTTTTTTTCCTTCTCTGTTACCGTTTTGTCTGCTTTTCCAGTAAATAGTATAATGCCTGCTAAAAATAAAAATACTTGGATAAAACCATGATGCCGAAGTGAAACAAAAAGTGGATGGTTCGTCTATTGTGTCTCATCAGTCAATTAATTTGGATCAACAGTAAAGCATATTTTCATACCTGCAGTAAATATATTAAACTAAAATCATGCACCTAGTGCTATCTTTTTTGTGAAGTATTTAGGTGAACAAAATACCATGAATACCAAAACCATGCTTAACACTCCTTATATATATACCATTGTGGTGATACTCCTGCTTGTTCTTTAAACTACTAACATAACAGATAATAAACACCCACAATAGATACAAATCTAGAGTTTTGTGTTATTATGCATACCGTACTATAGCCTCCAAAGCTAGTTCTGAGTTTTTAAAATTATTTATATTATGTTTGCATTATATTGCTACAAGGACCTCTGCTGTAATAGCGGATAAAACGTACCTGCTGTCGTAAACGTGGAGATGCTATGTAAATATTTAGCTGCTTCCCCTCTCCTTTGCTTTGTCCTCTGGTTCTCCTCCTTCCTGTCACGCCCAGATTTTTTTTAGAGTGATGAGGCATACAGAGATGCAAGGGGAGAGAGGCTGAGAGGGGCTGGGATGGGAGGAGGGAGAAAGTACCAACCAGCACAGCCAATGACATCATCGGTGCTCACTCCCTCTAGTGTCTGTTTAGTCTCTGTATCTTCCTGTCTCATTGAGAAGACTCACTTTGACAGAAGGATTTTAATCCATCGCAGAGAGCAACAGACAAGATATTAATACTGAAGCTATATGTATCCTTCATTTGCCCGTGAGACAACAATTATGTAGTTGTAATTCAAAGTAATTTATTGAATCTTCAGATGTACAAGCTCCTGTACACTAACCTAAGTAAAACTGCCAAAGAGATTGACTGAAAACTCCTTCCAGCTCTAGTTGGCACTAATACATGCATTTGTTACTTTTAGGATGGACTAATGCAGTTTGTCAGTGCCAGGAAGTTCAAACAATGCAGTTAAACGCTTTAACCTTATCTAAAACATGCAGTATGAGTTCTGGTGTTGGAATAAAAAGAGAGATCAGATTTCACTTTTTTAGCTTATCTTTACTGGCTGTCTGTAAATGTGGAATATGATTTAAAATTATCCCTCTAAAAATACAGTGCAAATACATTTAATGATACATTTCATGCTTTTAAATCATTCATTTCCCTATTTAACTCATTCAAAAGGGGTCCATATAAAGTGTAAATTGCAATGCTTTGTTCTTTTGGTCTTGAGTTATTTATTCAGTGGTTAAAGTGGCTCCCTGTATCTCAGAAATAGAGCTTAAGATACTTATATTAGTCTATAAATAACTGAATGGCTCAGGACCAAGATACATTACAGACTTCTTTTCAGTATATCAACCGCCCAGACGTCTCAGAACTCCTACCCTTAACACGAAGAAGCAGTTTTTAGTTCCCAAGCTCCACTAATCTTAAAGAAGGAAAAGTGTGAAAGTAGAGTATTTTTTACATTGTACATTTCTTTGTTTTCTGTTTTTTTTGCCTACTTGCCTAGAGTTTCTGTTGTTTCTACATCCAGAAGGATTTAATTCTGAGAATGATTTAATGCAATCTGCTGTTTTTCCTAAGAAAGATATATCTTTAAACAATCTGAATAATAAACTTATCCTGAGTCCATAAGTTGGTAAAAATCATAATGTACGTCTGTCTGGATCATTAGAATTCCCTTATAAATTGCCTTGAGACAAGGGGCAGTTCTGGACAGGGGCCAACAGGGGCCAATGCCCCTGTAGAACTGGTCCCTTCCCTTATACGGAATATAAAATATTTTAGCAAACGATAACTGCTTGGTTATCTAGAGACATATTTTACCTATAAGTTGTATTTTAACAATGATGTAAATCCTAAGCTGTCGCATTTTTTGCTTCAGCCTTTTTTTTAAATAGGATCACAGTTTTCATGTGCTATTTCTAGGACCTCAAGGGCCAAAAGTTAGCCTTTGTTTCTGTGCTCAGTTATTTGTTTCCTGCTATTGTTCAATTGTTCTGTGCCACTGTAGATACCAGTTCTGTTTGAGTGCTTCAATTTAAATTTTGAAGAAGTACTAAGCTGAAACCGTATATCCAAAAAGTTTGACATTATTTTCTTTATTTATGGTTGGCTACATAAATTCCATTAAGATTGTCTCAATTCCCAAATTCCTCTATATATTTCAAAACTTCCCAATTTTTCTTCTGTTTGTCTGCAATCTTTAAGGAAGTAGATTCCATTAATGTTCATTTTGTTGGAAACAAGATCCCCAGGATATCAAAGGTGTATTTACATTTGCCTCAATCAAAGGGGCAGTTTGGGTCTGACACTATTATTGGGCAGCAAATATTAGGGCTGTAATATTTTGGCACCAGGCTGCTTTGTGGCTTAAAATGGAGACCAATTCTATAAACTTCTCCTCTTTTCCAGTCATTTTATTTTCCAAGCTTGACAAACCTGGCTAAACTAGAACACTCAGCCTTGTGGTAAAACCCTCTGTTAGAATCCTGAAAGAGTTCAGAAAGATTTTGGCAGCGCCAGACACCTCAGTAAAGACACCCATCTCTTTTAATTATGCCTTTCTTCCGTCATGGACGATGTTTTTTACTGTGTCTGGACAGAAGGGCATGTTGTCAAATAGTAATCTTAATACTAAAAAAAATAATAGCTTAATCAACAATCAGCAAAAAAAATATGACTTGCCTTATACAGCCTCCTTCAGATATTTTCAGATTAGATATTATATTCAATCTACAACTAGGCACATTGATCATCTTTCCAGCTGAACGGGAGATCAATTAAGTTTTATATGGTCCTCTTGATTCCAGGGGCTTAATCTCTGAAATCATAAATCTCTTGATGATTGCTTCTCTGTGATCATTGTGAAGGTCAGGGACATCTGAAGCCAGGATATGGGTGCAGAATTGACAGGGTCTATGTAGGGAAAAGTATGTTGAAAATTCCTGTTTTGTTAAAAGTAGATACCAAGGATTGCACTTAGTTTACATTATTCTAAAATCTGCCCTGTTTCTTACCTATTTTGAGGTATAACATCAGATGGCACATTGTCTCATACTTGTCCTGTTCCTCACTGACAAATCTCTGATGCAAAATCTGAATGCAACTCCAGGGCCTATAAAAGGCCTCTCCATCCCTATGCAGGAGTAGCCATTTTTGGCACGTTATGGACAATGAAAGATCTCCCTGAATTGCTATACGACCTCTGGAGGTGGAAATGGTTGCAGCCAAAAAGCGTATTCTCAAAGAATGGAATTGCCAACTGCTCCCTGCTTCCAGATGTGAATCGTTGACATACTGTGATCTTTAAGGGATCACTCTATCAATCGATCTGACATTTCATCACTGCTTAGAAACCATTCCATGCCTTAACTTATGGAGGTTGAGGTTATCTGACTTGTTGGCGTTTTGGCCCAAATACACGATCACTTCCCATTTTGTCTCCCATTGAGCATTGTATTTGTCTAAATGACCATTTACTGTCCTCAGTCTATTTTAACCGTTTGGCTGTTAATGCATTTGTGAAGATTTTGAATGAAATTAATTAAAGAAAGATAAATATGAATATATAATACAGCATGTAATTGTCTGTGTTATGTAGCTATTCCTTACAGAAAGTCACTCAACTAATGAATAGTCAAGTTAGTAAAGCATTGCCTTAATATTAGGGATCCTGCTTTTAAACGAGGCTGCTGTAGCTCTTTTTTAGGCTATTCCATCCTGATTAAATAGGTCCCCATTAACCTTTGATATGCCTTGATAACTTCAAAGGCATGCTAATTTTCACCATAAATCATATTCCTTTCAAATTTAGTCCAGACACCTTTGAACCACTCAGCCATAGTTTAGAAATATGTTCAACAAAAATTTCTCGCAAAGTTATATATTTTATTTTTGTTTTTCTTTCAATCATTCTTTGTAATTATTTGCTTTATTTAATTTGTGTCTATGCAGAATGATTTCCCTCTTTGTTGCCCATTTTACTGGAAGGTTTACAACACAGCTGTCACTTTCCAGTCCTCTACAACTCTTGCTCTCTTGCTTTCTCTCCCAGCTGGTGTATTAACAAGAGGTTCCTTGTTCTGGATAAGATGAGAGGGGCCCTTCATAGAACAAAGAGCGAAGACAACAGAAAGCTGGCACTTAATGAGAAATTTAAAATCAACCTTTCAGCCTAAATGTATCAATAATAAATATATGCAAACAAGCAGCTTCAGAGTGAAGAAAAAATTCATGAAATTGTCATGATCTAGGAAATCTACCGTAAGTTAAATCACAACACCAACAAGTTGGGAGACATGTTTAAAATATTCCTTTTAATGAGGAAAAAACAAAAGGCTCTTAGAGGGAAACTGAGAATGAGGAGACTTTATAAGATCCCGAGGGAGGACATCAGGTCAGCGGTCATACTGAGTGGCGTGCTGCTGGCCGATGATGGAGTGATGGCAGAGCATTGGAGGGTGGTTTCTTGGCAAGGAGCTTGGCAGCTCTGAGTACTTCTGGTGGCTTGAAAACATAACGGTGAGGAGTTGTGGATGAAATGAAAAAAATGTTGCATCCAGACTTCGATAGGAAAAAAGAAGAGCTAGGAGTCCAGTCCAAAACCATGGAGGAATTCTGCAATGAATAGGAGAAGAGTGTGAGTTACAAAGCCAAAGCTAGGAATGCTTTCTAGAGAGCTGAGCAATAATATACAGCTGCTTTCCACAGAAAACATGCTCTCTATTAAGCCTACCGCCTTAGTGGCAGCAGGTTTAGCAAATTATGCATTCAGGTAGGAGCAGCACAGAACACAACACAAACACACAGCCAGAAAGTCAGACCCCCGAGTCGGGGTTCAGGAGGTGAACTGTGGGCCACAGTCTGAGACAATCTCAGTGGGAATGCTGCTGAGTGGAAAGACATGGGCAAATAGGAGTTTAGCACTTTCTGAGGAAGACAGAAGTTTAGAGAGAGCTATGAGATGACAGGTCTTGGACAATCTATCAATGATGCTTAAGATAACCATTTTATTATTAGAGATGGGAAGACCTGAAATAAACTCCAATAGATTGTGGGACCAGGGCTGACTAGGAATGGCAGATGAGGCAGTGCTGACAGAGCATTGGAGGGGGGGCAGGATTTCCAGGCAAGGAGCTTGGCAGTTCTGATACACTTGGTAAATTACTGTTGGATCCGGAGTTCTACTGAAAGAAAGAAGAGCTAGTAGTGCAGTCCAAAACCAGGGTGGAGTTCTGCAAGGAAGAGGAGAAAATGGTGAGTTACAAGACAAAAACTAGGGATGCTTTCCAGAGGTGTTTCTAACCCTGTTTAACACTCACAGATCAATAATATACTGGTGCTTTCCTCAGGGAAGACTCTCTATTAAACTTTCTTCCAGATGAGCTCCAGGAGTTGCCAATTACCTGTTCAGGTAGGAACTTTACACAAACCAACCTACACACACAGACCTAAAGTAACAGAGCTAACAGAAATGTTTATGCTTACAACTCAAGAATGAACAAAGCCTTTCTTTGAAGGTAACCCAAGCATAATTTATCTGACCTTATAAAATAAAAATTCACTGAATATTAAACATCCTGTGCATGTTTAAACTGACCATCATAGTCTTGAACTTAATCTCTTAGATGCAGAAGTATGTATGTGCTGTATGTATGTATTTCACCGGCAAAACATTAAAGAAAAAAAACATTATAGTGCAGAGCATGTCACTTATTTCTTAAGTGCAAAAAAGGAGGTAGCAGAAGACGATGGAAGGCTATGAAACATAATGACGGATTATGCAAGTAAATATATGTTTAATACTACATACAGTTTGCTTGAAGGTTTACATACTTTCCCATTAAAGACAATTATACATTTAAACTAGCAATTCAAATAACACTGTTAAAAGTAATGACAAATAAAAATGTACTAATTAATAATTGAGTAAAAAAAATTACTTTGAATTTAAATTTGAAAACATATTCTAAAAAAAAACAGTCCCAGATAATTTCAAAAGCCCAGCTTATGAACAGTGCACCAAGATACGTGTCATCAGGTGCAGAAGTCTGACTTAACATTTCCTCTTTGTTTTACCGGCAGCTGTTTTTTTATTTCGTTAATGGAACGTTATGTAAACTTTCAAGCACAACTGTACTTTGAGAATGTGCAAGGTATAGTCACGCATACTATTATAGCTTGGGTATTAACAACTGCTTTTACATCCATGCAGCCATCTTTATTTCAACATTAGTCAATACAGTAGGTAACTGTGTAAAAGTGGCATTGCGGCTTTGGATGTTCCTTTTTTTATTTCCTTAATTTCAGAGGACATTCTGAGGAGACTCAAATGAAAAACTTTTTTTGTTTGTTTATCCCTGGTTGCTTATGTAATCTAGATTATTTTCACCTTCTTAGGATCCACACCGATACCTAAGATGACCCGCATTGTGTGTGCTTTGTCCACAAGACAAACACGATATATTGTTTTGGAATCAGGAACCACCATGAGAATCAGTCACATGGAAAGCTCAAGGTTGTGAAGGGCTTTTGGTTCTAACTATTACACCCAGTGAATAGGTCACTTCATTACTATGAATATTATTGGTTTTATCTCACAGGTGGTCTTCTCTGCATAGCACCTTACACAATTATTAACACTCCCAATTGATAGGAAGGTACATCACTGTTAAGTGGTAGAAAAAAAAGATGATTTTCAAACTCAAAGCCAAAATCTGAAAAGTGTGGAATAGTTTTGTACTTAGTTCCCTTAATCTCTTGCACCTGGTAAAAGCCTGTGCAGCCAACTATCAAAAGACATCAAAGTAGCAGATAGAGTCAACCAAAGAGTACTGTATTCTTTTTGTAAATGCAATTGTTCAATCCATAATCAGATAATAAAAGCCAAAAGCCATGTGTTTACTTTTGAGGCCTAGGCAGGAAAATGTGTTTACTGGAAACTTTAAAGCCAATGAAAACATCTAAAAATTAGTTTGTCTATCTTAAAATTGATGTGGAAAAATCTAAATAGAAAATATAACATCTAGAAGAAGGGTTGTTTAAGATCACAATACTAGGTTGAACTTTAAAAAAGGATTTATTGGGGTGTCTGCAATGGTTAATTCAGGGCATATTTCACATGTTCGGACTGAAACCAAACTGAAACCAAATGTTCACAACCCATCTTCATGCAGTCTTACCTTTGAAAAGAACAACTGATGAAAGTTAAAACCTCTAGAGTTGCAGATCTTGTCGAGACATAGCACAAAAGATAACGTAATTGCAGGAATACTCTCTAGCCTGTTGTGTTTTGTTTGTACTTTGAAAAAAATGCATAAATCATAAACACAAATTATTTTCCTATAGTGTTCAATAACTGCTACTTTTTGCTGCCCTATTATCCAAAAGCCAGACTAAACGCAGTGAATTGTGAACTTCTTAGATGACTGAGTTTACAAAAATTTGTGGTCTGCACTGCAGAGTATTGTTATTACCAACAAATTACTCTGTCTCGCACTGATTAAAAAAGTCCAGTCTATAAAAAATTATATTGAGAGACTATCCAAATACAGAAACAATTCTGAAAACCATTTCATGAATATCTTTTGCCCTTTTTAAATTCTAGCCATAATATTCTATATCATTGTTATGTCTGAGCATTAATATCTACATGAAAAATGTGGTAAAAGATGGTTTTACTTTGCTGAATATTTGACCTTACTTTGTGAGATAAGATGATATTCAGGTTTGAAAGCAAATTCCACCAAGGATGCAGACGTCAGGACTTTCAATCAGGAAATAAAAAACAAGCTCTGTGAGAACGGATCAGTTTTCTGTTTGTGGTATAAACAAAGCCTAACCTTTAAATGTCAGCAGAAACAGTCCAGTGATCTTACTGAAGGAATGGTGGTATAATAGGTTCCTACAAAGTAACTGATGTCCTTTTTCCAACTGGGGGAATTTGAGCAGTGGACTGTTACCTTACAGACTGACAAGGTCCTATTTGGATTCTAATCAAATTATTCGATAGGATACTTTGGTTGAAGAACATGGCTGATTCTGCTTTTCCATTACCACCAGACTCCTTTTGTCCACTATGTGCTGATGGACTAAGAGATCCAGTCACCATTCCTTGTGGTGACACTTACTGCCTGGAGTGTATCAAGATCTACTGGGATCAGTTCGATCATATGGGTGTGTACAGCTGTCCTCAATGCCGTGCAACTTTCACGCCACGACCTGTCCTGAGACGCAATGTGCCAGACGTTCAGCACGAACATGAGCCCCGCCAGCAGCTTCCAGAGCTGACTCCCTTTCCTTACATGCACCGTGAATCCTACTGCGACTTTTGCGTTGGCCGCCGCAACAGGGCCGTCAAGTCATGCCTCATGTGTCTGGCCTACTACTGCGAAACTCATGTCAAGCCTCATTATGAATCCTCTACATTCAAGAGGCACAAACTGGTGGATGAGACGGGTCACCTTGACAGGAAGATCTGCCCCCAGCATGAGAAAGGCCTGGAGCTGTTCTGTCGGTCCGACCAGATGTGCATCTGTGTGCTGTGTACTGTCAGGGAGCACCGCAGCCACAACATTGCCTCAGCAGAAGAAGAGCGTATTGATAAACAAGTAAGTTCTAGCAATGTTGTTTGACTAGTACCTTTTAGTGTGATGCATTAGCATCTCTAAATTAGATTTAGCCAACATGATCAAACAATTGAAGTCTTTTTGGTGCCTGTTATGAGGATGCATCTGTAGAGGAGATCAATCTATGGTGAAGCAATGAAAAAAACTGTATTTACCATTTAAAATAAAGGATGACATACACTGTTGTTTGCCCTTTTCAGGCCATTTCGCCAGTCATTCAAAAATGTTTTCGATCGGGCCAAGTATCTGCCTCATCATACATCCTGCGTTGTATATTTTACGTGGTAACGAGGGCACATTAGCCTCTCAAAACCACCTCCCGATCAGGAATTGTAAGGTTGGGACAAAAATCAAACACCTCTGAGATTCAGTCAGCCCTCGTGAGGTGTTCATGAGCTAATCCTGCTGTTAATGCAGAGCTATTAGTGACTACAATATGATTTAGCAAACGATTTAACAAACGATTTAACAAACTTGCACAAACTTGCGCAGACTGCACATGTGCAAACAAGGGCATTCTTCTTCAACAGGTCTGATTTGTGGTTTTTGGATGTACAGTGTGAGCAGTTAGATCCCATCAGAGCATCGGGCCGTACAGTGTAAGATCATACATCATGAGTTCTGAACTTTTAAACCCTGCGATTTCATCGTATAGTTTGAGCTGTGACTAAGTACAAAGTTTGAAAATATTGTGTAGTCTATGCCCAGCCTAACTGTTATTAACAGTTATAAAAATGTGATAACATCTAGAGAATGGTTCTTTTTTTTTAAATGCTTTCTACTAAAGATGGTAACGGAGAATAATGACAAAGGGATACAGAAGTTAAGACTATTCTTCATCTAGTATTACACTCTGTTTTTCATCTTATTGTATTTTTACGTCATAACTAGACATATGGCTCCTTGTTAGAAAAAGCGTCTAAACAATTTGCAAATAATTTATTGATGTTCAGACTTGATTTTATAGATTTGTTGAAAATGTACCCGTTTTTTATGTCTTAAATTGAATTTGAGAATTTTTGTAGACAACTGAATATACTCTCCTTTAGGCAATTTTGATTTGAACAACAGAAAAGCCTCAAAGCTGAGTCAAACACAGACTCTTGTCTATTGTCCCTCTACAGAATCAAATCAAGTTGTTATTAACTTTGGTTTTTGCTTTTGGCATATTTGCATTGTATACAGAATTTACTTTAACATTCTTACGTTTTCTGTTTTATTTTAGATTTAGATGTAAGCTTAGCTCGGATGACTTTTAGACCATACAATTTAACTAGGTCTAAACTCGGACAAATCAAAATCTAATCCAATCCTTTAATTTATATAGGGCTTATTCACAACACCTTATATCTCAAGGCACTTTAAAGAGTAAATTAAATCAACTTTTATAGATAGATTGGTTAGGATTGATTTAGATAATTTAATTATGAATAAATAATTAATAATTAAATAATTTAGAAGATAATTTCTTATATTTTATCATTATATGTATATTTTTTTTAAACAAAAAATGTTAGAACTGTAAATATACAGTCATATGTTTATATTACTGTTTATATATATATATATATATATATATATATATATATATATATATATATATATATATATATATATATATATATATATATATATATATATATATATATATATATATATATATATTACTATTTTTCAAGGCTGTACTTAAAGAAAAAAAAAGAAATTGTCCAGAGAGCTGTTCTAAACTAAATTACTTTTTGTTTTACACTTGTGTAAAGAAAATGACATATAAATCTCTCTAAGAAGTTTTCTGTCTAAGAGGTGAGGAATATGGATCCAAATAGGTTTAGGATTGCTTTAAGGCCTCAATAAAATATGTTTGTTTGTTAAGTTTTGTAACTGTAAAGATAAAGCTATTAATATGTTATTGGTTAGATCAGTACAGAGGTGGGTTTGATGCTACTTATAAAGCTGCTAAAAACTCTTAAAAGTAAAAGGTTTGCAAAGGTTGTGCTGTTGAAAATGAGGGATTAATGGGCCTGCACCATACCGGAAATAAATTGCGATGCGGTTTTAGTCCATATGTTTAAACAAAGTAAAGCTCTTACTCTTTCAGCAGTTAGATTATTGAAAAAGTTGGCTTAAGATGAAAATGTTTGGGTTTTGTCACTGTTGTGCCGTTGTTGGTTCCCTGCATTAGAATTACGCAGAGGGCAAGGAATAAAAAAGCTTTTAAGTAAAAACGACTTAAATTTAACTTAAATAATTGTATATATATATATATATAATTTTTTTTTTGCTGCCCAAAATTAAAATTAAAATTGAACTTTTTAAATATAAAAACTTTAAAAGTTTGTAAAAGTTTTTGGAGTGATGTAAAACAACTTGCTGATGTGATTATTTTGTTTCAGAAAGTTCTGGTGGTCACCCAGTCCGAAGTGCAGCGCATCATTTCCGAGCGGATGAAAGAACTACAGGACCTCAAGCACAATGTGGATGTTCTAAAAGTAATGAGACATTATAATATTTTTGATAATAATACACCAAGCATACTTTTCTTTTCACCACTTTACACGGGATTACGGAATGTCTTTACAGTACCTTGCAGGAAATAAAATTTGTGATTTTCTTTTCAGAATTCTGCTCAGCGTGCACAGACGGAAAGTGATAAAACCTTCCATGAAATGCTGCAGGCAGTCGAGCGTTGGAAATCTGAAATCAATCAGATGATAATGGCCAACATGCAGTCAGCCATGAATCAGGCTGAAGGCTATGTTGAGCGTCTTGAACAGGAGATTATGGAGCTGCAGCGCCGAGATGCTGAGCTACGACAGATCCTGGAAACAGAAGACAACATTCATTTTTTGCAGGTTTCAGTTGATCATTCATATCTGTTTGATGGTGTATCTCATAGAGCTTTGGTTCCACACCCTTGTCCTCCTCAGGGACCCCTGCCCTGCATGTTTTAGATATGTCTCTGATATCTCTCTGTGTCAAGGACTCTTCTTCTCATAATCTAATCTTTTCTGGAGTGATGCAACTAGGAAACACCTAAAACATGCTGGACAGCGGTCCTAGGAACAGGGTTGGGAAGCACTCTCATAGAATACTCCTAAAAACTATATAATCAAATCAAGTCTTCTTTTATGCTGAGTTCCATTACACTTGTACTGTAACTGGAAAGTTGGAATGAAGAAACCGCTGAAAGTTTTTTTTATATCAGTTCTATGCTTCACCTTTTGTTATTATTTGTACATAACCACTGATGTCACTGTTACAACATTTAAATGTAACACAGAGTAGCAAATATTGTGAATGTGGAAGTTAATTATGGTCCTGTTGCCCGGATTTTGCAACTTGTAATTTCAATATCTGTGGATGTTTAGGTCTAAATTTTCTACTCCTAGGACAGAAATGCCTACTTCCAAATAGAAATGTAATGTAGCACTAGGCCACTGTAAGAAAATACTGTATTTAGTCTTTAGGATTTAAAAAATTAAAATACTGATGCTAAACAGTCCAAAGTTTACTTTCCATTTTCATATTGGCTACATTTCAGTGTACAAAGTTATTTAGGGGTTAAAACTGGGTCTTGAAGAACGAGGTTACCATTAACTGCATTTGAGTTTTATTTCAGAGGTCTTGATGGAATTCTTTCTCGATGTACAGAATTTTCCAACCCTATGCGTCCCTCCCGAGGCCATGGTACCTAAGGTCCTGATCAATCCTCAGTTCTCCTTTGGAGAAATAAGCAGAACAGCAATAGAGATGAAAGAAAATCTGGATGACATCTGTAAAAAGGAACTGAGCAAGATCTCCAAGACAGGTACGATTCTACAAAGAATATGGCTGAAAAATCAGATAACTTACAGTACATAAACTCATGTGACAGGTCAAACTAATGTAAACATTCTTCACAGTCAGTGAAACACCTGTGTACATACTTTTGCCAAGAAATGGGGAAAAGCGTTTGAAAGGTAAGGCTTAAGAAACTCAGCAATATTTGCCAATTTATGAACAAAAACGTTACTGGTCAAATAAAAGTTTTTTTATTTATTTTTTTTACAAACAGTTCCTTCCAAGGTTGATTTTCAGGAGCCAAAATCCAGATCACACTTCTTGAGATGTAAGTAGGGGGTCTTCATGATTCGGTCCGAACAACTGAGATGACAATGCAAAGCTAAGACAAACCTCAATTACAAAAATAAACACTTCAGATTTGACTCGTGATTGTCAATTATTACACTAAGATCATTTTACTAAATGATTATTGTATGTTCTAAGTTACTTTGGAGTTTACAAATGCCTGATTGTTAAGGTAGTATCGATTACAGTACTTAAGGGTTCTCTATAATATTTTATACCAGTCAAAAAAACGCTGTTAGTGAATTCATTTTGATCAGCTTTTTCTAATGCACATTTTGAAGTATCATATTAGTAAAAATTGTTGCAAGCAATAAAATTTGTTCCCTAAAATTTGCAAGACATTACAAGTTTTATGCTCATTTGAGATGCATTTTGGCTTTTGTGAAAAATGATTGATGTGCAAAACGGGAAATGGAAACACTTTTTTTGGATCAGTGACAAACTTTTATACCACATCACTGATCAGCTGTTTCTGCTGTTCTCTTCGGCAAAAGTCCTATTATACGTGAAAACATGGTTGGAAGCAAAATAACAATTTCTGGGTGAGATTTTAACAGAAGAACATCTTGCTTGATAGCAATACATTGGTTAAAACTTGCTCCTGTTGCTGATCCTTGATCGGTGCTTGATTGCACCCTCTACTTCCTGTTTTATACAGCCGCACATGACGACGATGCATCACGACATCAACGTTGTGGTGCTTGGTTGATTCACATCAAACCAAATGGAAACATCTCACGTTCATCTCTCACATTCACATTTTTTTTATTTTAAAAGTTAGCTTAAAATTGAAATTTTAGTTGGATGGAAACAGGGCTAGTGGTTTAGAACATCTTGTTAATGTTTGTTAAAGACTTCCTAATGATAAGCAAAGAAAAGCTGCTTTAAATGAACGATGAGCAAAATACATTTAGGACATTTTATGTTCTCTCTGTTAAGCAAGAATCAATACACAAACTCTCTCGTGTCTATTTGTTCTTGAAAAAGCACTTCCTGTTTGATCTATAAAGAAACTTGACCACGGTGATTAGGTAATTCTTATTTAATTCTATAAGTTCTTTAAACAGGAAAACATTATTTTATTTTCACTGCTGTAGAAACAGTGCTTCTTGACCTTTAAAAAGGTTAGGACTAAACATTCTACATATCAAAATAAATGTGTAATGATTAAAGATAAAGCATAAAGTATATATTTATATATATATATAAGTATATTCATCCTTTGTCTTTAGTTGATAACTTCTGTTTAAGAAAATCTGTGTTTTAGGCTAAGAAGATATAAAAAATCTGATATGAGACTTTACATTTATTAGAAATTAGCTGCACTTAGACCAAAAAACTTGGGTTTTTACTTTGACCTGCTCTTTAAAGACCAAGGGTTTGGCTCGAGCTTTGGGGCAAAAGACATGAGGTTTGAATTCAACTTATAAAATAAGACTCGTGAACATCTCTGATACAAAATATTTTAGTGTCAATGAAAAGAACATCCATTTAAAACAATGCAATTATGTAATGTCAGTTGAAGATGTTATTGCAGATGAGCATGAAGAAATGTGCTGTTGATTTCTTTTTTAGATGCCTGCAAGCTTTCCTTGGATCCAAACACCGTCTACAAGGAACTTGTGTTGTCAGATGGGAATCAGAGAGTCACTCGAAAGAAAACAACCCAGTTTTATCCAGACCACCCAGAACGATTTGATGGCTTTTCCCAGGTGCTGTGCAAGGAGGCTCTTTCTGGTTTCAGGTTCTACTGGGAGGCAGAGTGGAATGGGGAGTTCTCCATAGGTGTGGCCTACAAGAGCATCAGTCGGAAGGGCAAGAATTCACACAGCCTTCTGGGCTATAATGACAAGTCATGGAGTCTTCTGTGCTCTGATTCAGGGTACTCAGCATGGCACAACAAAGCAGACAAAGATCTCCCCAGTGCTCCAAGGGCCACAAGAATAGGTGTGTACCTGGACTATGCAGGCAACACTTTGGCCTTCTATTCAATATCAAATTCAATGGAGCTCATCCACAGATTCAGAGCTCAGTTCAGTGAGCCTCTGTATGCTGGGTTTGGGGTTGGCTCCTCTGTTACACTTTGCCAGTTGAAGCAGAACTCTATGCCTTATACTTAAACAAAAATCAATTTTTAATTTTCCTGTACTAATCTTAATCTAATGATATTCAATACTGCTCCAAAAATTCATGATATGTAAAATATTATCTATCAGATTAAGAGATTTAGAATATAAACAATTTTATCAACCTTAATAGACACTTAAACCTTTTAACCAAAGTCAGTAATCTATTCAATATATATTAACTTTTTATTTAAACAGTAGAATAATTTTGCTACCTGCCAAATGTAAGTAGTAAGTAAAGTATACTCTTTTAAACCCTAAATGAAACAAGAATCAACTTATTTTACCTGCTGTTTATTATAGAAGAAATGCTGTACAGTGTAAATGAATGTAATTTTTATTTGTAGTTGTTTGATGTGGCTAGAAATGCAACAACAAAATAAAGGAGAATTATCTTAATAAATAAAATGGATTCAGTTCCTAACCTTTTACATTCAAAATGGGTTCAAGGTTAAAATCTATTTAGTCATATGATCCCAGTAAAATGCTTTGTCACTGCATCTCTATATATATTTCTTTGTATATTTTAACACTGCTCATTTTCATTTTAATCAGTATATTACTTCATCAGTGATAATGTTCAATGTGTGGATAAAATATCTACAGAAATCATTTATGAATTACATGTTTTTTGTTTATGAACTGTATTGAGAGATGATTGTCTATCTATCCTTGTACATTTAAATAAAAATATTAAAACTGAGATTACAAGGCCTTAATTGCTCATTAATTTCTTGTTGTTTTGTATCTCACAAATCAGAGCATGACTGTGTGATTTTATTAAATTTTTTACAGAGAGTTTCTTTGTCATTAAAGCCTTTTAGATTTATTCACTTGAAATAAAAACAAACCGGTTTGTTAGTAATTGATGTTAGTTTTACTTTTTACAACATATGAGAAACAAACCTGCATACATGGCCCAAAATGTGGCCAGTATCACATGTGATGAAAAGATGTAAGCATATAAGCAATATCAAGATAAAATACAGAACATATCTCTCTCAATGAAAAATTTACACCATTTAGGTTTTATTTATTGAGAATAAGCAGCGCACTATTTAGTTTTTCTGGACACAGCAAACTGGCAAACATTTCACTGTAATTACCTCATTTCAACAAATAGCTCTATTTGAATGGTACTTTTCTGTCAAGATATGAAGAAGAAACAGTGCCTCCTATAGTCACAGTATCAAACTATAGAAAATTAGTTGCCTGTCTTTAGATTTAGCTATGTTTTTATTTCTCAGAGCCAGATATTTGATGTTTTTAATAGTTTACAACTGAGATGAAAATGAATTGTGCACAATATCAAAAGGCATTTATTTGCTTTAATTGTTATTTTATTCAAAGATAATCTTTTAATACCCTCTTGGTAGATAACAATTGAGTTAGTTATGTTGAAATGGTCTTCTTCGATCAAAATCTTTGTTTTGAGCTCTCAGTTTAGCCTACCTATTAGTCTATGTTCCTACCCTCATCTATGGTCATGAAATCTGGATCAAGAACGAGATGCAAAAAAAAGTCAATTAGCCTCCTCCACAGAGTGGCCAGGTAATTCCTTAGGGCTAGGGTGAGGAGTTGGTTATCTGGGAGGATGTTGGAGTTTATCTACTTATCCTGAACATAGTGGGGAGTCAGCTGAGATGACGTACACCTGTTTCAGAAGTCCCCCAAACCCCAGGGATGTCCAAACTCCTGGCTCAGCTTTAACACAACTTTACTTGTATCAGATCTGCTGAGGAAGGGATCTAAAGAAAATATTAAAATTATAACTTTTAATGAAAGCTCAAAGGGGAACTTTTTTTTTTTTTTTACATTGGCCCCTTGATTTTACGTTATTACATCATGTTCTACTCACCCATATGAGTTTTGTGTTATTTGGAGCTGTTCTGAAGATATTCTGTTAGGTTATATCCAAGTAACGTCTTCCTATGGGCAAAGACTTGAAGGCACAAACTAAACTGTTCATAATTGATCATTTATGGTACGCCAGCATTAATAACATGTAGGCGAATCACAGACCCCCAGACATCCGCGGTTATATTTTTTATATTTATATCTTTTTAAAACAATGCGAATGTATGACGTCATCTGCGCGCCGTACTGGAGTTGTGACAGGAAGCCCGGGCCACAGGCGGCTACGCTCTACCCCTTCTATTCATTCAGCTAGCTAATCTGAATTGTTCAATTCCATTTCAAGAGTGAGATCATCTGTGGTAGCAGCACTAGACATCTTCCAGGCATGTGAGTAAAACTAGCAGAAGTTCAGCGGAAAGGATGAATGAACGGTAGCCAGCGGGCGCGGATGACGTCATACACATTCCGCTTTGTTTTTAAAGGATATAAATATAAAAAATATAACCGCGGATGTCTGGGGGACAGTGATTCGCCTACATGTTATGAATGCTGGCGTACTATAAAGAATATAGCATGAACAGTTTAGCTTGTGCCTTCAAGTCTTTGCCCATAGGAAGACGTCACTTGGATATAACCTAACAGAATATCTTCAGAACAGCTCCAAATGACACAAAACTCATATGGGTGAGTAGAACATGATGTAATAACGTAAAATCAAGGGCCTAATGTAAAAAAAAAAAAAACGGTGTTCCCTTTTAAAGTCTGCTTAGAGGTAACACATTTAAAGATTGGATTAAGCTTTTTTCATTTATTTCACCAAAAAAGTTAAGCTGGATTTGTATAAAATTGTTTTTTTGACCTTGGCAATAAAAAATAAAAAAAAAAAAAACGGAAATTAATAGAGGAAGTGTCTCAGTCATGAGAGGTAGAAAGAGTTTCTGTACACCAGTTTAAGTCCAGTTAGTTGATTGCTCTGATGAAGAGGACTGCACTGTGAAGCAATATACAGCTATGTGGAACAGACAGGAGGGGGACCTTAAGCTTTTCACTGGTTTTCTCTGTAAGATCATGTTTTTTGTATTCTCTATATTCTTTTCTTGAATTTCAAATTTATCATATTTTACAACACATTTTGTAAAATATAAAAGTTTTTCTCTTACAGTTTTGTTAGTCTTGATCTCATCTTCATATGAAGGTCAGTTTATTATTACTCTACCAGTCCAATAGAACCTCAAAGTGTACAAGAGCATTAACTTAAATATGTCAAATCATGTTTTTGAAGGTCAGATCAGGTTGACAGGTCCTGAATCAACTAAGTGCTCTGGAAGGGTTGAAGTCTACCATAACAATACTTGGGGTACGGTGTGTGGTGACGACTGGGACAACAATGATGCTGATGTGGCTTGTCGACAGCTCGGCTGTGGTAGAGCACTCAGTGCAACCCATGAAGCTAATTTTGGTCAAGGGCATGGACCAATCTGGCTTGATGATGTTGATTGCGCAGGAACTGAAAGTTCTCTAACAGACTGTAAACACGAAGGCTTTGGGCAGCATAACTGTGGCCACCATGAGGACGCTGGTGTCGTCTGTTCAGGTAAAGGAAGATGTTTTATAAAAAGCCTTTAAAATGCTAAAAATTTCAAACATTTTATTCACCATGTAAAAACAAAATTTTATATTTTACAAAAATTTAGTAAAATACAAAAAATTTTCTTTTACACTTTTGTCAGTCTTGATCTCATCTTCATGTGAATGTCCGTTTATTTTTACTCTACTATTCCAATAGAACTTCAAAGTGTTCAAGAGCATTAACATAAATATGTCAAATCATGTTTTTGAAGGTCAGATCAGGTTGACAGGTCCTGGATCAACTAAGTGCTCTGGAAGGGTTGAAGTCTACCATAACAATACCTGGGGTACGGTGTGTGGTGACGACTGGGACAACAATGATGCTGATGTGGCTTGTCGACAGCTCAGCTGTGGTAGAGCACTCAGTGCAACCCATGAAGCTAATTTTGGTCAAGGGCATGGACCAATCTGGCTTGATGATGTTGATTGCGCAGGAACTGAAAGTTCTCTAACAGACTGTAAACACAGAGGCTTTGGGCAGCATAACTGTGGCCACCATGAGGACGCTGGTGTCGTCTGTTCAGGTAAAGGAAGATGCTTTATAAAATCCTTTAAAATGCTAAAATGTTCAAACATATTATTCACCATGTAAACACAAAATTAAACTCAGCATGGGTATATCTACGGTGTATTCACTTGTATGTATGGTGAGTTCATTGATCAGAAAATTATGTATTTGACTAAATAGAATATTCCATGGATGTATTTACCAAAAAGAACGGAAAGCTCCAACGTTCCTGGGATAAAACCCATGATGGAATATAAAGGATTGGAAAGCCTGCTGGTCTTATAACAGTGAATTTGTCCAGTTATATATTTATATAATACTAGCTACAGATTGTAAACAGTTCATCACAACGATCTCTAAAATAAACATGTCTGAATTAGATGTTTGCCATCCTAGAGGTAAGTAACAATTAAAAGCACTATAAATTCAAACTATGACTAACAGTATCCCAAGAAGGTCTGAAATGGTGCAACAAAAAGATAAACAGCATGTTTTCTTTTTAACCATTATAATGAGGAAAAGACTGTATATTTAAGTTGGGAATTTCTTCTTAAAACAAAAAAACTAAAAACCAATTATTCACTTTTTCAAATTTTATTCTGAATTAGAAAAAAACATACATAGATGTATTTCTGCTCTAACTTTGTATTTCCTCTTTGAATTTCCCTAAACATAAGTTGCTGTGGTTTCTCATACCATCTGCTGCTATCTAATTTGTTGCTTCACCAAATTAGCTCAGAAGTTTCTGCCGAATCTCCCTCCTTTGCCCATAGATTAAATACTGTATAGTTCCCTTGGGTGTCTTGACAGGCTCTTTAAATCAAATATATTATTACTATTATTATCATCATGTTGAAATAATAATTTTGCCTTTGAAACATTGTAGAAAATTAAATAGTTCTCTTAGGTAATACAAAGTGACTTACATTTGATGACAAGACTAATGTGTTCTGCCTCAGCAGAACTGAATCTCCTTTCAGAGAATGCAACCTCATGCACACAGCTGTAGTTGCCTTGGTGCTCCAATTCAGCCACTTGGAAGTAAAAGTACGCTGAGCCGTTCACTGCTGGCCTGGTGTCTTTGATGTTGGAGCCAGAGAAGATGAGAGAGAAACTCCCCTGATGATATTCTGAGGTAGCAGAACAAGTAAAGGAAAACCAGTAACCCCTGGTATATGATGATAATAATGGTAATAATATATTTGATTTAAAGAACCTGTCAAGACACCCAAGGGAACTATACATATAAAGTAGGAAAAGGGAGAACTAGGCAAATAGTCAGAATATAATACAAATACATGGAAGAAAGCAAAACAAAAACAGATATAAAAAGAACACAAAGTACAGCAGTGTAAAAGATGGAGTGAATGATGTCAAAGTCATTCAACAGGGGTGAATGGGAATATTTGTTTATTATTTTGTAAAGGTTTGGTTATAACCCTTATTTCTTGACCTAATCCAAGGTATTGAACATAATTTCTTGAAGGTGTCCATTACTGGACTTTTTTGAGAGACTGACACCAATTTTGAGTAGATAAATAAATAAAAAATCGAAACCAACTTGGGCATATGGAAAGGCCATATCCTTCATGGAGCCTTCCCTATTGTTTGTAGACAATGGCTGTCATTTTGTTTGACAGTAGTCCCAGAGCCTGTTAAATCTATTAAACTTTCAGTCTACATGTTAATTAAATGGTTCTATTGAAGATATTCTTTTCTTGATTCTATGAGCCAGGAATAAGGTGGCATTAATTCCAAGCTCATCTTTCGAATTTGAATGAATCAGATCATCTTTTGAAAATGATATGTTTTGTTTACTCAGGTTATCACAGCCTGATTTACTGGATACTTAATATTTTAAATGATAACCTATTGACCTGTTTTGTTCGGTGGCCCCATGAAAATCCAGTGCCCTCATCCTGCCCATCCTGTTAAATTTTGTATAGAAATTTCACTGCTGTGTAGGATATGATTATCAATGTATTTCAGTGGGACAAACTGTAACAGAATTCTAGCTTTTAGGAGTTGGAACAAATGTTACAGGTTGTGAGCAATAAATTGCTTCATTATTGTCTTTTCTAGCATCATCTCTGCTGCTGGTGGTGTCCTCCATAGTCAGTGGAATCCTGCTGCTGATTCTGCTGGTCTTTATAACAGTCTGCCAGGCCTGTAGAAGGAAAGTTTGCACTAAACAACCAATAGCAGCTGACCAAAATCAAGGTCTGTATTCAGCAAGTGATACAGGTTATCGCATATTTGCTAAACCCATTGCTGTCCTGTTTTTTTTAATTCAAACATTATTACATTTTACTTTAGTGCCTGTCCAGCAGATCAGCATAGAAGACCATGAGAATGATTCCTACGACTATGAGAACATTGAAATGATACTCTCAACAAACAAACAAAAGATGGACAGAAATTCAACCAGTGATGATCGTGATTATGAGGAAGTTGACAGCACTGATGATGAGGAAAATGACTATGTGAATGTTTCTGCTAAATACAATATAGTTTAAATATATTTTGATAAATATACAACTCTCTTTCTTAGTCTGTTTCTACAATAGTATATAGCAATATTTACCGGCTCAAGAAAAATAGATAGGTTTAGCAATTCATTTACTAATTGTGTGTTTTGCTTTCCTCATATTGTTTATTATATTGTACTGTATTTGTATCTAAAATTGAACTGTGTGTTTTCAATATTGTGCTTTCTACTTGTTGTTTTGCAATCTTACATATGTATGAGTTGAAAACAAAGAACAAATCCAAATCTATATTTGATTCTTTTTTATTGACATTTACAATTGCAAACAACCACGTATGCATTTTCAATGACAGTTATCTTACCACACCGATAAGGACTAACTACTTTCAGTGCTGGCTTAGTTGTTGATCATTTCACTTACCAATTGAGCTGTTACAAACAGAAAGGGCCATTTAGAAATCTGATTTTCTGATTCTGACCTTTTTCTGCCCTGTGGATCCCAAGTTTGGCTTTGCCCCTGTCTGCTCTGTTAATCTGCTCTGTTCTGGACTGATTCCTGGATTCAACTGGCTCACCAAACTTGGACTGTTCTTCTGACCTCGGCTTGGATTCCCCCTCTGTACCTCATCGGCTCTCTGATCATCTGGTCTGTGAACTTGGTTCTGCTATGACTTCAGCTTTTGGACATTCCATTCAGGACTCTGTTGCCCCTCAGCATCGGCTGGCATCAGCTCCACTCTGAAACAGCGGATCCAGTTTATCTGCTCCAGCTGATGAGCAGCCACAAGCTGAGTGTTCAATAAAGACTTGTTCTGAATTAATCCAGATCTGTCTGCTTTGAATATTGGGTCCATGGTTTTAAGTTTATGACGTATTGCAACTATATATTTAGACTATAAATTTATAAAGTTGCGTTCAGGGACATGTACAGCTTGGACAAAATAGTAAAATGTTATCAAGAAAAACTAATAATACAGCAACGGTTATTTTTATTTTTAGATATTCACTCATTTAATCGTTACGGATATGTTAAAGATCAGAACTGCAACTCTGATATCAGATTTCACATCACATTTCGGATGTGATTTGAGACTCTTCCTCTGATATCACATCTGAAAACCACGGAGAGACCCAACAATCCAGCTGGACATCATGTTACATGTGGTGTTATCTCTGGAACCGTAGTTAATTTTTTTCTGGTATTGTGGAGGATTTTTGCGATTTACTTTTAAAAAAACTGTGCGTGCGAGAGCATGCACGAGCCCTTTTCTCCTCATGCACGCTATGTTTAAAAGTTGCTGCTCTCGTGGTCTCGTTTTGAACTTTCCTAATGACTGTCTCACCTTGAATACTGGGTCCATCTGTCCTGTTACAAGAAACATACACTTCATAGATCCTTTTACGACCCTCTGCACTTTTTTCAAAGAACTGTGGTGAGAAAGGTGAGCTTCAATGACTGTCTGAAACTATAACCCAACACAGATATACGCCTAACAGTGCAAATCAACTGCTTAATTTATTAAACAAGTTATTATATTTACTGATGGTGAAGACATCTAGGCTTTTAATTGCTGGTTCAAAACATCCAGCCACAAAGGTAAGCAGTTTAAAAACACCTGATAATTGAACAAATTGTCAGTTATAATCATTTAACTAAAGATAATAACTAGGGTTTACCATTGATTTGAATTACATTTTACTTAATTATAACCCCCAGTTCTAGTTAATAATATATCCATGATCTGCCGGTAAAATTGCACAATATAAACAGAAGAATTCAAGTGTAACAGCAGGAATGTGTGTCCTTACTACATTTCCTAGAGTATAAAGACAATTTTATGTAGGATAGTCTTGACGATCTTCTTTCCACCTTTTACCTGTTTCAGAAATGAATCCTGATTTATAAAACCATGTGCACACATACAATCGAGCAATTTTACTTTATAGATAAAAGCTGTGTTTCTAAGTTTGCTTCCAACGTCCACTTCATGTTCACATTCAATCATAAAAGATACATGCAAAGCAAACATGATATCATTGTGTATTTAAATGAGCCAGCAGTTAAATCTTATTTAATGTTTACTTTTTTAACCCAGTTCCTTTTTTCGTGAAGAAGAGTGCTAAGGCTGATGCTGCGTGCACAATCTGTCTGCAGAAGTAAGTGCAAACCCCAACCATTAAGTTTCCAAATAAGGTAATGACAAATTTCAGAAGTGACCCTACACAAATAATTCTCATGATAGAGCAGCAGCTTTAAGTGTGAATTTCCTATCTAGCTGATTTGCAAGTTGCCACATCTCTGTAAACACAGAATGTCCAAAGAGAAGCACAACATGAACTTGGAAGCCCAGCTTAAAGCTGGCTGCAGGATGTCACAGATAAGCAATGAGCAGTAACTTATAACTAGAATGAAACATTTAAAAGAAATCAAGCTCCAATATTACCAATGGTAAGCAAAGAGGGTGTGGAAAAAACACAGTTTAACTTAGGTGGTGGCCTGTCAGACTCCTTCATTTTCTCTGGCACCCTCCCCGATCTGACCAGTGATGATACGTTTAGCCGCATGTCATTATTCAGCTACTGGTTGTCAGGTGGGGTCCTGAAAATGATTTGGGCTACGCTGATGATTGGTTATCTTTTTGGGGAAAACCTGGTCTGATTTGGAAAGATGACAACAATCCCACTTTGGATGGTGTAGCTCATCTTTCTAGGAATCTAGTCAAATCTATTAGTCTTCCAAAACCCTGACAGTCCAGGGTGCACACCAGTAAGAAGAGTCATAGTCCCTCCCTGCAACTTCTCTACTGTTACCAACTCGTTACTCCAAGCAGACAGTGTCATGTTCACAACTAAAATCAAATGAATTAGAAAAGAATCCCAAATGAGTAAGTCATGATAACCTAGTTAAAGTTAAAATGACTCCAATCGGGGGGAAAAGTGATACCTATTAAATCTGCTTTATCATAAGATTTCTTTCTTCGAAAGGTCTTTTATTTAATTATTTGATTTCTGATAATCAAATATATTTGTAGTTAAATGAGCCAAATCCCTAAATTTATTTACGTTTCCTGGAGCAGCAACAAACTCTCAGTGTGAGCTACTGATTACTCCAAAGCCAATTAATGATTACAACTGTTTCGAACATTTAACACTTAGTTTTCCTCATCCAAATTGCAAAGCAACAAAACCTCTTTTGTTTGTAACTTTGCAGCGTCCACCAGGTCCTTATTCTGAATTTTTAGATCAGTTTTTTGAGAAATCCTATCTGACGTTAAAGAAATGATCCACAGGTGACTGGATTATTAGTTAATTCCTTCCACCTGCTTAGCTCTATCCAGTTTCATCTGCCCTCATGAGCCACCTGTTCCAACTCCTATTTATGCTGCCTGTATCAACCTGTCAGTCCCAGAATATTCGAGATGTGTGTGAGACTAACTCTAGCATTCCTGGGTGTTTCTTATTACCCGATTCTATGAAGTTAGTGCCTCTGGACTTCCGAGTTTTGTTTGCCACTTTTCTGCTCTGTTTGCCTGATTTGTTTTGGGACTGTTTCCTGGATTCTGCCTGCTTACAACCTTGGCTCTGTCTTCTGACCCCGCCGTGGATTCTCCTTCAGTACCTCTTCAGCTCTATGATATTCTTGCCGGGAGACCTGCTCCTGCTACGACTCTGGCTTTAGATTCTCCCTATGGATACTTCTGCCTTTTCTCATCTGCTGGCTTCTGCTCATTAGTCTGCTCTGCTTCTCTCCTGGAACTCTGGGGGCGGCTCCCGCCGCATGCTGTGGAGAGACAATCCTTCAGAATTCCACTCCTTCCTCTGGGCTCAGACTGAACTCTTAGCCAGGTTAGTGACTTACATGCTGGTTATCGTTGCCCATCTGAGTTTCGTAGTCACTAAACTGAGTTCCCACCTCTTAAGAGTTTTCAGAGTTCCTGCCCCAGCTGTTAAACCACTGTAACCGGAGCAGTTCATAAATGCTTGGTTGTTAAAAAACACAGATCCGTCTGCTTGTATTCTGGGTCGTACATTCTGAGCCTTCTGACAGTTAATTACTGAAAAGGTCATCATTGTGGGTGATTTTAACACCCATGCTGACACTGAAGATGATAGCTTAAATGCAGTCTTTTAATCCAATTTTATACGCTCTTGGCTTTGTTCAACACATGAGTAGTCCCACACATGTTCATCTTCATACTTTGCACCTTGTGCTGACATATGACATTAAATGTGAAGAAAAAAAAAACATTTCCTTACAACCCTGTCCCCTCTGACCCCTTTTTAGTAACCTACAAAATTACATTTACAGAGTTCTCCACCCCCAAAAGGTTTTACTTTAGCAGATCATTATCAGATAATGTAGCTAGAAATTTAAAGAATCTGTTACACTTTTATCTCAAATTGATGATTTAATTGATGGGGTTACTAGTTACTTCCCTACTGCCTTAGACAACATAGCACCTTTGAAAAGGAAAATCTTTAAAAATAGAAAGCTGACTCCTTCATTTAATACAGAGCTGTGCATTTTAAAGCAAAATGAAACTTGAGGAAAAATGGTGCTATACTGTACATGCCTCACAGAATCCAACCTAGTCTGGAACAATTATTTACTATAGTATAAAATGACCCTTCAGAAAGCATGAGGAGAAAATAAGATCATAAACACCCTAATTGGTTCATCTTTGAAAGGTGAGGCCGCCTCTGGGGTTTGGACTGTTTAGAGCCAGCTGAGCTTTAAGAGTCATTGCCTTCATCAAAGCCTTCAACTTGTATGTTAGATCTAGCTCCGACCAAGTTAATAAAGAAACCATTCCCTCTGATTTCCACCTTCATTTTGATATGACTATTCTCTTCCTGTTACAGGGATATGTAACTCAGGTTGCTGTAATGAAACCTCTACCTAAGAAACCATTTTAATAATGCAGTTCTGTGTGACAAGGTAGGTCTATGTTGGACACATTTATCAGACTGAGCCCCGATGTTGAAATAGAGGCTGGAGAATGAAGGGGGTTGTAAAGAGTCTAGTGAGTTCAAGGTGGAGAAAGGGAGGAGGAGGGATGCCAATCAACAGGAAGGACTTCCCGGATACTTTTTCACTTATATAAATGTTCTTGTGGGCTAGTAAAGAGACTCATGAGGAGATTGGTTGTAGGCAAGAGTCTTCTTGATTGAATTTGCGCCACAGATCCAAACTAAGTGCATAAACCGACCTATGCGTAAATATCTATGTTCATAAGTTATTATATTAATCAAGCTAATCTACTAATAACTAGCATGATTGATAGCCAGTGCTAAAAGCAAGTTTCTTTGGAAAAACCTTTAACAATTTGGCAGAAGTTTGTCTAATCATTCTGTTATAATATGCTTGTCACTCTCTCATTCATGGTGCAGCCCTGTGTTGCGTTCTGATGTTATTTGTCAACAAAAACTGGTGCGCTCATACTGAAAGCAGAGTCCACGGGCATTTCTATGAGCCCTGCGGGAAGTTAACCACTGTATTTCAGATGCACAGTGTTTACACCCTAGATTGTGTGATCAAATTAGAAGAGCTTCTGCTAATGAAGCTGACACCCTTACCCAGATGAAAAATAGATAGACTGAATGGTTAGCACTTCATTCATGCAGGTTTGTGCAGTTAAAACGTTTATTTAAAAAAATAATAATAAAATACATTAAAAAAAAGATAATGTTTGATAATTTTGTTTCAGAGATATTAAAGATTAAATGTTAGGTTTAAAAAACACACACTTTAAACACTTATCAAATAACCTGGTAAAAAATAACAAGAGCATTAGATTCCTTTTACTAGCAAGCAGAATGGATCAAGATGTGCCCATTTGCAATCTTCGACCCGCTCTGAGGCACATTCAGCCGAACCGTTTCCAAGATTATCTACTTAAATCAAGCATAAGCAGTTTCAAAAGGTTCATGGGTGTGCAGGTGGCGCAGTAGATTGCGTGCACAACCCATGTACGGAGGCCTTAGTCCTTGACGCAGCCAACACAGGTTCGAATCCAGCCTTCGGTCCTTTGCTGCATGTCTCTTCCCCTCTCTCACACCCGTCAGCCTACTGTTGAAAAAAAAAAACGAGCCACTAGTTTCGTAAAAACTCAAAAAAAAAAAAAGGTTCACTTTGTGGTCAAAAACATTTCACTATCTTCTAGTTCCAGGAACAGCTCATTTTGTTTAAAAAGCAGAATTGTGGTTTTGGTTCACACTTCTCTATATTCATCAAAACACAGCCCATTTGTCTGGGGTGAGTTAACAGGTGCTGTTCCACTACCCCACTTCTGGAAAGACACTCAGCACAGAAATAAGTAAAAAAGCCACTCTAGCGTCATCTAACAAATAGATTTTTCAGTATAAAAGTAGAGAATGTATTAGAAATGAGTAAATATGAGATAACTTTATATACATTTGTTCCAACAATTATCTTTTAGGTCAGTGTTTTTCAACTCTGGTCCTCAAGGCACACTGCTCTGCATGTTTTGGATGTTTCTGAGCTTCAGCACACCTGATTCAGATGATTGCAGTTCAGCAAAGCCTCATAATCTATCAACTGATAACAGGTGTGTGAAAGCTGGGAACATGCAGGGCAGTGTGCCAGTGTGACCAAGGTTGAAAAACACAGTTTTAGGATATCAAGGGATCAGCCATCTCCCTCTTAAGCTCCAAATTGAATGTAACATCACAGACTGCTGCATAAACAACTTTAGAATTGGCTTGGGAAGACCATACATTTTTGGAAAAGTCCCAGAAGCTTTTCATTGGATCACTTGGTTCATCCAGAGCTGCCTCTGGATGATGTCAGATTCAGCAGTACTTCCTTGTAGATCTAACCACTCAGATAGTACCAACTCTGGCGAGTGGCAGTTATAGTGGTCTGTCCTGGAGGTAAGGGAAGACAACAAACAGTCCTTCTAGGCCTTAATTAAATAAGCATTTTTACAAGCCACCTAAAACAAGAGCATTCCTTATTTTATCCTTTTCCTATATCATTTTACACTCACTTCTTGAACCTTCATCACAACCACAACCAGTGTTGGGCAAGCTAATTTTAATTTAGCCAATTTTCTAAATTTAGTGAGTTAAACTAAAAGTTATTATTCTATCAAATTAAGCTTCACTACACTGAAACCCCACACCAGATAAATGTAGCAAACTAAGCTTCAATAAAATTACAAAAGTAGCTTAACTACATCAAACTTTTTTTTTCAAACATCAAACTTCATTCATCCCAAGTTATTGCCACTGATTAATTAAACTGTGACAAACAGATCAGTTCAGTTGTTTATCAAACTCTTCTTTTCTCAACAAAACTAACAATTATATTCAAATTTCAAATCTAACTTTAATATTCAGGTATAAATGAACACTAAATTATAAGATCTTTGGATAGTCATGCATCTTACAACACCACAATATCCATATGTCTCAAATTAATACAGCAACTGTCAGTGAATCAGTCATATTAGTCATTGTAAATTAGTGTTTATTTTAATTATATTTTTAGTCTGACTCATTGCTTTTTGTTTTGATTAACTTTAAAGTGACTAAATTAACCTGTTTATTTAGTCTTGAATTATGTAATATTTCTATGGAGCTGTTTCTATTTATTATCCCCATTTTTTTTACTGCTGCCATCCACACAAGTATTACATATTTAATTTACCCATGTTTTTGCTTTGTAAAGAAAAAAACCCTGCACAAAATAATACTGGTCTGCTTTTAACTTTTTTTGCCTCACACGTCCATTTATAATGCATGTGTAACCCAGGTAAACATAGCCCTCGCTAAACATAGGCATTTTCATAAAAATAGCTATAAAATGTACAAATACGAAATAAATAAATAGGAAATAAATACGTCTCAAAATAGTTAAAATCAGCCCAGATAATCTCCCACCCATTCAAAGACGAAACATTTATACAGAGAAAAAGGCTAAACAAAACGGTGGTAGTTGTGTGTTTTCAGGTTTTTGGGGAAGCCGAAAAAAATCAACTTTATACTTACACGACACACATTTAAGGAAAAAAAAATTCTCAGGTGCAGCGGAATTAAACCCATTCACCAAACTGAATTAAAAGCATCTTAAATGTGCATGGAAATACATTTTAAATATTAAACTATTTTAGAAAGAATTAATACCTACCACTCAGTGACAACACTTTTCATTTTTGCATCAGCTATATTTTCCTTTTCTAGAAAACATTTCCACAAAAAAGTATGATGTTTCCTCAAACAGAAATAGAAACATTAATAGAAACTTGCCTTAGAGACTGAATGAGGAGAAAGAAGTTTGTTTTGACACAGAATTCAATGTACAGCAATACTTACAAATCAAATTTTCCAAAAAGCATTATACTAAAATGCATAAAAAAAGTGTTTATGACATTTTGAGGTTTTACACATTCTCTCATATTAAAACCAGCAGCATTTAAATCTGGTTTAGAGTCTGGCTGAATTCATTAGTCCCTTTAAAACCCTGAAAACACAGGGTGCAGACCCAGAAGAAGAGTCGTAATTTAACTAACCTCTCTGCGGCTTCTCTACTGTTACCCACTCATTACTCCATCCAGACAGTGTCTTGACCATGACCAAAATCACATAAATAAAAGAATCCCAAGGGACTTAATCATTATAATGTGATTTTTTAAAAAGACAACTCCAATTGGAGAAAAAGTAAAAAAATATATATATATATATATATATTATTTAACATAAGATCTCTTTCTTCAAAAAGTTTGTTAGTTAATGACTTGATTCATGATAATCACAGATTTATATTGCCTTACAGAAACTTGGCTGAAGCAAAAAGATTATGTGAGCATTAATGAGGCAGCTCCTCCTAGTCATTTAAATCTACACATACCCAGAATTTCTGGGCAAGGAGGAGGAGTAGAAACAATTGATCTGTCTGACTTATTGGTTACTCCAAAGGCAGCTAATAATTAAAACTCTTTTGAAAATGTAACCCTTAATTTCCCTCAACCAAATTGCAAAGCAAAAAAACCTCTTCTTTTTGTAACTTTGTATTGTCCACCAGGTCCTTACTCTGAGATTTCAGCATCCAGGCTGACAATGAAGGTTATAGCTTAAGAGCAGCCTTTAATGCTATCTTAGATGCTAGTGGCTTTCTTCAAAATGTGAATAGTCCGATACATTCTCATCTTCATACTTTTCACTTTGTGCTGACATATGGCACTGATTATGATATGGCTGTAACTATGACTGGTTTTTCTCTGGTGAGGCAGCATATGAGGTAGCCATAGTATCTGAACCGGGTTTAGACTGCTTTGATACAGTTAAATGTTCAGAGTTTGTAAACCATTGTCTTCATCTAAACCTTCAACTTGTATGTTAGATGCTGTTCCAACCAGGTTATTTAAGGAAGTATTTGTCAGAAGGCTCGGAACGTAGGACCCAAATCTTGATATTATTTTTGATGAGGACCTGTCAATTGAAGGTTTAGTTTGCTTGGTGGTACAGGCCTCAGATTTCCTTTCCTGCAAAAACAAGGATTCAATTTCCAGTTCCCATCCATGGCACTTGCAGACTTGAACTGCAACACCATGGGAAACTCCATATAAAAACATAATATCCTTCTAAGTTAAGTTTTTACTTGATTCAAAGGCATTTGACAGAGCTCATTACCAAAACAAAACCCAACAACTATAGCAATTGAAAAGAAATTTGAACAAATAAGTTTGCTTCTAAAAGTTTCAAATCTTTCTTTGCCTTTTATCTATTATCCTTTCCCCCCTATTCATATAAAAATGTAAGCTGAAATGCATGCCATTCTAATAAACAAAAAGTAGTTTTGTATGCAGAATTTGAACAAGGTTTCAATTACATAGAGCATATAGACATACACATTTTCCTTATCGCACAATCATCTGGCTGATTTCCTCAATATTTTGTAAAGGGACATAATTGTCCAGGGACTAATATGTCTTATTTTCACAAAACAAGGTTTTGCATATCAATGATCAATCAAATTAATTTTAGCACGTTTAGTACTTCTCAAAATGTGATCCAAATACAAATGTAGTGCTCTAAACAATCTAAACGATTTAGGGCGACAAACAGGCAGACTGCTGCTATTCAGAAGAAAGCACAGTTAAGGTTAGAAATTGCTTTCTGTGTGCTTTTCAGTTTAAACACAACATCACATGGAAGTTTTTTTTGCTCTGATCTCCTGTTGATCTGGGTCACTTTAAATGCCTCATATGGGGGAATTAAAACTTCTGCTTCCGCTTCTCCAAACTTAGAGTACAGGGATATGTCAGCTCCAAAACAGGTGGAGAGCTCAAAGCATGTCTCATCACCAAATCTGTTAGGATGCTGATAACCAAGCATTGAACTGGAGGTAAAAGAGCCAAAGCGAATCTGCTTGTTAAGGACATCTTGGCTGAAGTAACTGTTGACCCTTCTATAGCCAGTCAGGCATCTTTTTAGGGTACCTCTGTGAGTGCTGAGCTTTTTCAGGGCACTTGTGAGGAAGAAGTGCAGAGTGTGGTATTTGAAAGTTGTTTTGTACTTCATTTTCTGTGTTCTAACTGCATCATTGAATTCAGCGTAGACTTTGGGTTTATCCATAGTGTACACATAAATGGCCATGATTTCCTCTTTCGTCAGGGTTCTTGTGGGGGCCTTTCCATGTTTGGGTCTCCATTTCTTATTGTAGTATTTTACTGCTTCATTCCAGGCTAGGGAGAAATTTTTGTTCTGATTTTTCTCATTCAGCAGAAACTCAGTCTTCACTTTATGCCCCATCTTGTCTTCACAGCCAGCGTACATGTCATCTACTGAGTTCAGAGCCATGTCCAGTGTAATCAAGCCCTGCCAAAAGTTATTTTAAAATTCAGGAAAATGGAAGTATTTTATCAAAATATTTTCATAATCCATTAAGATCTATATTTGTGCAAACATTATAAAAGCTCTTGTGCTTACCATTGTAGTTTCAAAGAACACTCCCAGCAAAAACACCACTGCTGACCAACCTACCATCTTTGCCATGTTTGAAGAGTCTGCAAATCCATTAAAAACAGTTAAAAACAGTCTAATTTCCAGGTATCTTAAAATGTGAAAATTTCACTTACAAGGTTTAACCATCTTGCAAACAAATATCTTAATCCTTTTTTTACCAATTCAAGTTTTAAAACATAGACTGTTTTACTTTACAGCATTAAATTCATTACTCGTTTTTGCCCCCTCCCCCCAAAAAAGAAGAACTTTCCACATTTAGACTTACTGTTGGTAGAGATGATCTTATCAACCTGTTTGGTACCAGCTGGAAATCATCTTAATTACGTGGTGGGTGTTTTTTTTTTTTTTTACTTGTTTAACTTTATTTAGCATTTATATATTACAAAGGGTACCAATACAAACAATACAGACAGTGTAACTTAGCATATAGCAGAATAACCTAAAATAAATAAAGACAGAAAAAGGCATCATTATATGAGGCATAATTAAAGGATAGGGCTTTAAACAGGAGATTAAGTTTATCTAAAAAAAGAAGATATTTACAAGCACTTTTTTCTTGTATGATTGCTGATGATTGTAACTCCATTGGGATATGATTGGTTTACACTTACAAAATGTATTTATGTAAATCAAACTACCGGTACATCTATAGCAAATAAGACTTCTCTTAAGCTAAGATCTGGTAAATTAAACCCTGTAAACTGGATCCACATCTGGAATTTCACCCAAAACATTTTACTGAAAAGCAAGCAAAGAAAGATGTTCCAAACTCATACTTTCCATGTCACAGAAACCACATTTTCCATTGTCCAATTTAATTGTTTTGTTTTTTGGAAATTCGTTAGTAGAATAAATTCTATTGACAATTTTAAATTACATTTATTTCACTTTAGGTGGGATCAGGTATGAATCGAATTTAGTTCAAGTCTTTTTTCTTCTATACTGAAATTCTTAAGAATATATTGTCTCCTAATAGAGCTGGGAAAGTTCCAATATAATAGATGACAGCTCAATTATGTATCTAATGTAAAAGATTTAAAAAATGTTTTTTGTTACCATAGACTAAAGCGATAAGAGGATAGATTAGATAAATCATCAAAACAGCTATAAAACCTTTGCAAAGATCAACGTAATCTAAACTACACAATGTGTGGCATTGTTAAATATCAGTACAACATATTTAGAAACTTTTTTCTGCGATATGTTTTGGTGAATGTTTCTTTAAAAAATTACAGTTTAAACAAATTCAGAATTAAAAAAAAAAATCCAAAGCATTTTCTTCATACAGACGATTAAAAAGTTTGTTTGTAGGTTACATTTTAATCTTTTTTAAATTACACTTTTCTTGCTGTTTTCCTAGAGTTGCTTACATTAACATAAATGGGATGTATCGCAATTCCTAGTTTCTTTTAAACCGCAAAACATGTTAAGGCAGAGTCTGGTTCACCCCAAAGATCCGATCTCCCAGAACACAGGTGTCAAACCGGTTCCAGAAAGGGCCGTGTGGCTGCAGGTTTTCTTTCCAACCAACCAATAGCACACCAGACTCCATTCATATCATCAAGTCATCATGTTCAGATTGGACTCCCTTGATGGGATGACTGGAGTCTGGTGTGCTATTGCTTGGTTGACAAGAAAACCTGCAGCCACACGGCCCTTTCTGGAACCAGTTTGACAGCCCTGTCCCAGTAGAAACAGGGTAACAGTGCCAGGAGGACTTTGACCAGTTTTGCATTTGGCCAACGAAACAACCACTGGCCAAAACCCTGGCACAGTTCAGAAGAGCAACATCATGCCATTAATGATCAGTTGTTAATGCCTGAACACACAGGTTTACGACTTTTTAATCTCCGATCCAATTGTTTTTTCCATGTGTTACTGACTGGGTATAGAGAGGCTCCGACTAGGCAGGGTGGGTAGATCTGAACAGATTCTTTTCACCTCTGTCTCTGTGCTATACACAAATTAAAACAATTTCCCACATTTGACTTGGACAGATTATGAGAAGTTATAAAGAAAATAAAATAAAAAAAATTTTTTAAAAACACAGGCTCATTCTAAGAAGCAAAGCCCCAACTTCCTCCTGATGTTATTTTTTTCTGGGGAGATTGATAAACTGCGCTTTCTGTCCCTCATTGTTTGTTTGCAAGGCTCAAAGATGATCACTACTTTTTCCGTTTTCTTTCCTCCGGAACTCCTATCATAGGTAAAGTTTTTCTTTTTTACCTTTTCTTGTCATAATAGCTTCATCCAGTGTGTATCTTTTTGGCTGTAACGCCATCCTGGAAAGAAATATAATCCGCGCTGCTGCCATCAACATCTTTGTTTATAGATGTTGGAGCTTGGCCCTATTTCCAGTGTAGTTCTATTAATCTTAGTGTGACTAATTGTATGTTCTCTCTTTCATCCTCTGACATAGGAGCTGGCTTGGAACTCGTCGGCCTGGCTTTGTCTTTCCTGGATGTTGCCATCTGTGGAGCTAGTTAACAGTTACATTTTGTATATTTGCTCTTTTTATATCTGTCTCTGTCTCCCAGTCGGCCTCTGTAAAAGGCCGCTCACACTATGGAGATTTCCTCTCCCCTGCGCTGCATGCATGCTAGTGTGAGGGTTTGCAAAATGCAACCGACCATACTTGCCACAAGCAAATTCATTAGGCACATGTCTTGCAAGTCAATGACTTGATGCAATTAACTGGTTTTTCCTTGACAGATCTTTAAGCCAATCTGACTGTATTGTCTCTGTAAAGTACTTTGGCTTGACCTGTTTTGCCAATTGGTAATACATAAATAAACTGAATTGGAAACTGAATGAAAAGGTCTCTGTCAGATCATTACTCCATTATTTTCTTTAAACTGCCAAAACAATATTTAATTAATAATTTAGAGTAGACTATATTATTAATAATAATTAATACCTACAGTAACTTACATTTTCAAAGCTTTCATGCAAAGCATTAAGTTTGAGGTGTACTTTATTGCTTAAAAACATCTTAAAATGATTTGGTTAAAATAATCAAAGGGTAATGCTAGACTGACTGTTCCACATTATGGCCACACACAATTAGCTACCGACAAAGTGTTAAGTTGCACTTTCTCACTTGAAAAAAATGTAAAAACTTATTTTATGAGAAACTGAAGATATAAAAACAACATTTATACATTCACCTTCATCGATCACTGTTGGAAAAAAAGCACTGTGACTGTACACAACCCCACCAGGGTAAGATGGAAAGTGAATTATTTATGAATTATTTGATGATAATTATTAAAAAATATATTGTATAGTGTGTTTAATGAAGTAAAGTGCTTCTCAAAAATAACTTAACAAAACAATGACCAACATGACCAAAATTCTTCTTTAAACTTATTGTCAAAACAATTCCTCCCCTTAAAGCCTGTACCGACCACATCCTGTGAGGGTGAGACATGCACAACCACAAGTAAACAATCATTTCAAACTCCATGTGCATTCACTTTACAGAGCAACTTAAAGAATTTGAAACCATTTAGGTTTACTAGTTCTGCAGTCTATCAACCAACCATTAAAATAACTTTTATTCAAGCAGACAATTTTGATGTCTGAAAAGCATTTATTTGGACCAAATACAACAAGTTGTTTTACAGATGCATTTGAAGCACAGCAATTATGAAGCATATTAAGCATTTGTTAAATTTAAAATCCAGTGTTTTAATCATTTGAAGCTTCTTTTTCATTCTTTTACATTTACACAGTAGTTTAAAGCAAGTATACATTTAAAATCACGCTTGGCCTGATCTTACTAAAAGTCTTAATAAATATGTTAAAACTATAAATCTGTTGGCTTTTTATGGAGTGCACAATCAAATCTCTCTAAATATTTTTTGTCACTATTGCTATGGGTTTTTTGCAGAGGCGTAGCCAGAAAATCCTAATAGGGGTGGCAAGGCAATAACCAATGTACATTGAGGGGTGCCCGAAAGGCACCAGGACCTCAGGGTCAATCTACACGTTTCAACTGGAATGAGCACAACTTAGATATGTTCTAAATAAAGACAAACTATCCTTTCCTTCAGCCTTTGCTAACAAAAAAGTTCATATATTCAAACATCTATGCTGTGTAAATAATATAATATATTGGGCAAAATTCTTTCAGGTTTGAGATATATTTTACATTTTCATTACCTACATTTATTAATAAGCATTCTGCAAAAAAATAAAATATATTTAAATCTACTAATATCCACATTAAAATAACTTCTAAGTAATTATTAAAGTAGTTTTTTATCTATGATTTCACTGAAGACTCCTAGATGACTTGCAGAGGCAGAGAATTTTATCTTTACCCCAAATAATTCAAAATTTAGTTCTGAAAAGAGCACAAATTCTGTATTTATCATCTTTAATGTTAGTATATTGATGTGCTAATTAACCACAGCGTATCTGTTAAGTAGTTGCCCTTCAGAGTATTACTGCTGCCACCGTCTGCATTAGAGGGAAAAAAATAGTAGGGGTGGCCAATGATTGGGTAAGGGTAGCCATGGCCACCCCTGGCCCCCCATCTAGCTCCGCCCCTGGTTTTTTTTGTAGTTTTACGTTTCAGCGAAATTGCATTTTTATTTGTTCAG
The DNA here is from genome assembly GCF_016077235.1 of Cyprinodon tularosa. Taxonomy (NCBI): domain Eukaryota; kingdom Metazoa; phylum Chordata; class Actinopteri; order Cyprinodontiformes; family Cyprinodontidae; genus Cyprinodon; species Cyprinodon tularosa. The sequence continues at coordinate 951,374 of NW_024038844.1, read as the reverse complement.
GCTACTTTTCTGGAAAAAATGCACAGTTCAAATTTGACAAAGATTGTTCTGTACTCTTTAGCTCCAAAACAACCTCACATGGAAGGTTCTTATCCTCAGATCTCTGCTTTATCCTTGTAACTGTAAATATTTCATAAGGAGGAATCAAGACTTCTCCTTCTGATTCTCCAAACTTGGAATATATTGAGATGTCCGCTCCTAAACAGGTGCGAATCACAAAGCATGTTTCATAGCCAAATTTTTCATTCATTGGATACTTCCCCATTGAGCTGGAGGTGAAAGCCCCAAAACGAATTTCCTTGCTGAGAATGTTAAGGTTGAATTTTCTGTTGACTCTCCGGTAACCAATAAGGCATCTTTCTTTCTTAGGTTTGCGAGAGTTAAGACGTTTCAGAGCGTCTGTGAGGAAAAAGTGCAGTGAGTGATATTGAAATTTGTTTTGATACTGATCTCTTTGAGCTCGAACAGCATCATTGAATTCAGCATATAGTCTCGGTGTTTCCAGAGTATAAGCATAGATGGCCATGTTCTGTTCTTTCTCCAAGGTTCTGCGAGGATTCTTTCCAGGTTTAGGCTTCCACTTCTTGTTGTACTGTTTCTCTGCTTCAGACCAAGCTAGTGAAAAATTTCTGTTAATTTTTTTCTCTTTTACCAGACACTCATTCTTTACTTTATTCACCATCTTGTCTTCACAGCGTTCATACATATCATCAACAGAGTTAGGAGCCATGTCCAGTTGAATGAGAGGATCAACCTTGGATCTGTTAACCTAGCAGAAAATGGAAAAGATAGAAATAAGTCATTTCAATCCATATTTTCTTTACACATTTATGAATGTCTAATTAAAGACATAAAGGTACAAATCTTGTGTTTCCACACAGCTTACATTACCTTTGCCATCGAAATAGAAACTCCAAATAGAAGAAGGCAGGTCCACATTGACATTGTTGCTAACTTTAATGTTTCATTCTGCAAAGACAGAGTGAAATCACATTTCTGCTTTCTCAAACTTAATAGATGAAGTTCTTTAGAATAATTTCACTTCCTAATCACGCCTTACCAACTTCTTACTGTACAATTTTGGATCTTTCATGCATAATTTTATAATGTTTAAATAAAAAGTTTGGAAAATCAGTTTAAGAGCTAAATCATATGGTTATTAACTTAAGATAGAGACTAAAATTTGGACATATACATATGTAATCATTTTTTAACAGAAATGCAATCCCACTAATAAAACTGAAAAGAAATACTTGAATAATGACAATAAATATCTTATCTGCATGGAACTGCTGTATATCAGAGGCATATGAAACTTGCTTATTATGTAACTAATAGAAAAAAATAGGTCTTTACCCGAGTTTCAGGAAGAGCTTCTCTCCAGATGATGAAGATAGGAAAGGCTATATCTTCTTTCTTTAGATCAAATACATAACATAGCCAAAAAAGTACTGTTGACTAGCCCAAAAATGTATGTCAAATTGAAATGTGTCCTAACGATAAATGAGCCAAACCCCAGACAAACCTATCTCGCCTCAACTAATTAGATTATTTTGAAAAAGTAAAAGAGGGAGGGGTTTAGCACTAACACATCCAATACCCTCAACACCAAACAAAACAATGTTTTTATGTTGTCTGATTGTAAACATATGATGCTTGATTATCTTCAAAATCATGTATTTAGTTTGAATAGAATTCTTTACCAATATTAAGAGAGTCTACATTATATTTTTAGATTTTTCAACTGAGATATACAGAGCAGCAAGTGTCATGCTTCTTTTAGTGAACAAACCACTTCCCCCCTTTCAAAAGGCCCATGTAGAACATTTCCAGAGTAGGTTAGACCTGCAGAACCACAAATGACTATACAACAACAGAGTGTGCATTCTATGCAAAGAGCCAGTTCAAGAACCAAAATGCTGATTAACTAAAAGCAAGCACGGAGATGAACAAAAAAAGAAGACTACTTTGGACTCACAGATGACAGATGACAATTTTAATTTCAGTTTTCTATGCTGTGGTCCTTCTGATCAGGCTTGCAAGGATTTAGATTCATTAATTTTATGATTTGAGATTTACGTACCAGTTGGGCACAAATGTAAAAACAAAAAAGTATTCCTCTTGGAAAAGTAATTAGCGGAAAACAAGTTTTTAATCAATTATTAAGACAAAAGACTGGACATGAAAAGCTTTGTTAGGAACCTTTTGGCATCCTATATTTAATTTTGTCTGGTAATAAACCTGCTCAGTTACTCACTGTTGCCATTTATTTTGATTAGTCTAGCTTAACTTTCGTGTGATCAAAGTGTGTTGACATTTATTATGTCTTTAATCAGCATAAAGAGATGACCTCAACAAATTTGACACTCTTGAAGTTTATTTCTTAATTTAGCATGAAAATAATATAGAATAATTATATAGAATTCCAACAACAACCCAGGGTGGTTACTTGGGGAATGTCTACACCAGCGCTCTGGGGTAGTGGCAGACTACTTTAACACCTTATTGTTACTGACATCTGTCCCAACTTGCCACTATTGTTCATGTCTCTAATTGCTCTACATTGACAGAATAGAATGACTACTGACCTATAGCCTTCATATCATCCATCCACCCATTCATTTTCGAACACGCTTAACCCAAGTGGGGTCGCGAGGGGTGCTGGTGCCTATCTCCAACTTTCAATGGGCGAGAGGCGGGATACACCCTGGACAGGTCGCCAGTCCATTGCAGGCCTTCATATCAGTCATTACAAAAAAGGAAAGTCATCAGTACCTCGAGCCACTGCTGACGCAAATTCATCCGTGTTCCAAACAGCCCTCATCCACCTGGAGAACAGAAGTTCTTTCATCCATCAGCTCTCCATGGATTTCTCCTTGGCATTATGTATCTAATTTAACCAAAGGATAGCAGAGTAAACCACAGTGAATGAGGTGAGAGGCTGTTTGTGAATCAATTACAGGGAAGATCAAATTGTGACAGTGTCAGAGAAAAAGAAATTACATTAGATATTATGTTTTAATTAAATTTATATCCCGCTTTGTCATCTCAGGTGAAATCAGTGAAATCTATACTCATGCAGCTTGACTTATGTGGAATAAAAGGGGCGATTCCCTGTCTGACCCTGTTAGCTGCTTCAGAGCCAGGCTGACTGACCATTGCCTTTCTGTGCTTTTACAGGCAAAAAACAAGGAGCTAACAAGCCAACATAACACAGGCTAAAGATTTTCCTAAAATAACAGATGTCTACATCTTTGTATAAAGATGAATGAGCTGACAACAAAATCACACCTAAAATAATGAATGGAAATCAAATTAATTAACGAGTGTAGGCCTGGATTTGGAGTCACACAGAAAATGAAGGTGGAAAAACACCACAGGCTGAACCAACTTTGATGTAATGTCCTTAAAACATGACGAAATGAGGCTTAGTATTGTGTGTGGCCTTCCCGTGCCTGTATGACCTCCCTACAATACCTGGACAGGCTCTTGATGAGGTGGCGGATAGTCTCCTGAGGGATCTCCTCCCCAAGCGTCGCCAACTCCTGGACAGTCTTTGCTGGAATATTATTGGACCATCAATTGAAAACCCGGTCCGACTCAGATGAGGTATTGTTTCTCAGATAGTGTACACAAAGGAGGAAACATATTTAATCCTCAACAGAATTTATCCTATCATGGTTAACAAAATCATTGATATAAGTACAAGTTGTAGATTAAGATCTCATCTTCTGTCTCAGGCCCTTTTTACATCTCAACCATTCAGCTGGTGGACCCAGCACAAATGGCAGACATTACATTCTTTCTAATTTGATCTAAAAGCCCCCAGTCAGCATCTGCATTCTGATGTTCAGTCTTTTCCTAACTGGGTACTGTACATCCAATCTCTTCAAGTAAGAGGTGAATGTTGTGTCTACCACTAGATGGTGTACTAGTATAGGAAAAGTTGGTTGGAGAAAAGTAAGATGGAGGGAAGGAATACCTGATGTTACAGTACTGCTGAACATGTTATGAATAAACGGTGTTGAGTTTATTGTCTACTTGAGCTTCTACCTCCTCATAGCTTCCAAACATAACACTAATAGCCAATAAGTTCCCAAGCATGTGAAATTGATTGCCAATCAGCGATGCTTCCTAAGTGGACAGTTTGATTTCACATAAGTTTGATTTGATTGAAGTTATATTGTGTTCCATTTATTTATCTGAGCAGTGTATATTGTATGTTTTCTATAGTATCGCTCTCTATGCAATTTGCAGAATTTATGGCTACCCAAAGTCCCATCCCTTGTCAAAATAAATACCCTCTGTCCATTAGACTTTTCTTTTTTAGGCCTCATTGTGTCAATTGAGGGATGCCAGTTAAAGCAAAGTTTGACAAACAGAGTGAAACTCTGGCAAACAAAGAAAAATAGGGACTCCATATAATAATGAAGACAACAAGTAACCTGATACCAGGTCACCAACATCTTGCATAAGGCTGACTTGTTCTTTTTAATTTTGGGTATTCAAATTTTATTTTTGCAAATGGACTTAAACTCACAGCAAAGCCATGCATGCAAAGATAGTTGCTCCCAATGATTAGAATTGATTAGGACCTAACAGACCAAAACCTGAAAATATCGGAGTATGCTATCAAATCTGCTGTTTATAATACTGGTCTTGAAACAGTTTCTTACACTGCAACAATCTTGAGATTACTTTTGAAAGACAATGGATAAGAGGATAATGTATTTGTAGCTCACTAGTAGAATCAAACATAAATGTGGATAACATACAATTTTTTGAATGCATATCTAAGTACTATATTTAAGCGAGGCATTTATGTGCAGGAAAAAAATGACTAAACAGCACTCTTAAACTCAAGATTAAACAATAACATGGTAACAAATAATCACATTAGTAAAGAGATAAATATTACAGAGTTTTTGTTTTCATTGAGCTTACAATTAAAGTCAACAATTTCATTCTATTTTAAAACAAAAAAGTCAACTTTTTTTTCTTGATTTCGTCAGAGGTGAAAACCAAAATATTAATCAGATTTGGATCCCAACAAATGTCAACTGAAAAGGAAAAACTACAAAAATATAAAATAACTACAAAGGAAAAACATTTTCCCCACATAGTTATTACACCATTTTATACCTAACATTAAAAGTAGGAGCCCGCCAGCCAATATATCACCAGCTGATGATTTCTAAATAACAGAAATTTATATATCTTATCTCTACAGTAAGGAACCATTTTTTTCAACAATTACTGCATCATAGACCATATGTTTTTTTGTTTTTTTTTGTTGTTGTTCTGTTTATTAGGTATTGTAGGTTTCAGCTTTATTTTATTGCAAACTATTTTCTATTTATTGGCTTTCTATGCAATGTGGAGAATTTATGGCTGCCAGAGGTTCTTTCTCTTGTCCGGACAGACTTTCTCTGCCCAACTGAGCAGAATTAATGTATTGTTAGTTTAAGCAAAGTTTGACAGACAGAATGGAATGAAACAAATGTTGGGTACAACATTGCACGAAGGAAAGAAGGTTAAGATATCTATTTTTGTTAACACTATATATATATATATATGTATATATATATATATGTATATATATATATGTATATATATAAGAAATACACACATGGGGAGCAAGGAGACAACGGAGCAACAAAACAAAAAGAAACAAGCACTGAGTGAAGACTCTGCTGTTCTTTAAAGCCCAGCACTCTGATGACACTGATGAGCTCCACCTGTGTAGACTACCAGGGGGTCAGTTTCACGAAGCAGGTTTGCTGAAAACTCTACATTGTCTAAAGGGTAACTCTGACATTTCCAGTTCACAAAGAGAGTGTCCTAAACCTCTGTTTCAGTCACCGTATTAACGCTCTCCCCAGAGCTCACCTGGTCGGTAGCAGTTTTTCTTCAGTAAACTTGGAGTGTCCTGATGACTCCGCTCTCCTAGTCCTTTAATTTTATTTCCTGATTTTGTCAGATTTTTGTTGAACTTTTTTGCATTGAAAATAATTATATATATATATATATATATATATATATATATATATATATTCAGTAGGTCCGTTATACATATTAGGTTTTAAAAACAAATATTGAATGTCTGTTTGACGAGGATCTTATTAAAGAATTATCCGCATTTTTCACAGACAATTCAATATTTATAGGGAGAGAGGATTCTACAATTCTGTTGACAGGGCATGAGATTACTTGTTTTAGGTTTGTCTAATATGAGCAAGATGTCGATCATTATATTTACAGTACATGAAGAACCATTGAAATTAATTTTAGATTACACATAAAAAGATAAATAAATTCTGCAAAAGGATTTAAAGGAATTACTTTAGGGTTAGGATAAGGATTCACTCGGTGATAACCTACTGAGCCTACTTGCACAATCTGAAGCCATTATATGGGACTGATAACCACTAATAACTATCATATTTTAGGAACTTATTTCACTTTAAAAGCAATTAGAGGGAAGCGAGTGTTGTTTGTACACAATGAAAATTTTCTACCTCTCTCTTGCTTCATATGTCCTGTTAAGAAATATTCATTTAACAAGCTGAAATCAACATTTATAGATCTTCTATGGTCTTGTAGTTCATGTGTAGTGCTTCACATCTGAGGTTGTAATGCAGTTTGTCAATCTACACAGATCCCATTGCATCGAATTGAAGCTGAACAATCACATGTTTTTTTTAAATAATTCACACAAAGATCTCGCTGTATTATTAAATATATGAGTGTATCTGAATGTATTTATGTGTATTTTAGTAATTCTATACATTAATTCGTTTACTGTGCTTTTTTAGATTACTATGGTTTAAAGCAGGTTTTAAGTTTAAAGCTTATAACTGAAATTAAATTTGATACTTTGGTCCGCTATCTGTATTTATTATTGAATTTTCTTGTGCTCTCTACAGATTCTTCTTAGAAGACCTCAAAGGTTTATTGGCAGGGGCCCCCAGGGAACCTTGCTGTAATGCTTCTTCTTTGAAGATGTCCTGAAAGGGTTAATCAGATGTAATCTGAAAACATAGGGCTTTACTATGTGTTTCCGTGTGTCATCCATATTACATATTACATAAATATTTAAGATAAGAAGAAAGTAAATTAACCAATTTAAGACAAAGCTATTTCACTTCATAACACAAACATGAAACATACATACATTTTATTTCAAATTCAAATCATGTACATTTCATGCAGTTAATAAAACCTCTACAGCATAAAATAACATATTTAAAATAAATTGAGAACATTGACACATTTATATAATTATTTTTTATTAGTCTCTGCATTTATGGAATTCCATACACATTATAATTGACATAGCTTAAGCCTATGTACATAATAAATTTGGGTAGACTGTATGTAATAAATCTCACATTGTGTCCAACTGTGCATAGCACCACTGTTCTATCTTGGATATTTGTTTAATAACCATGCAGATGTGAGGAGAGTGCACAGTTTAATTTAGAAAGGGTTTTTTTTGTGCTCTGCAGCCTATAGACAACCTTACATGGAAGTGTCTTGGTGGATCCTTGCTTTATCTCCTTTACTTTGAAAACCTCATAGGGAGGGATCAGGACCTCTCTTTCATGTTCAAACTTAGAGAAACGAGAGATGTCTGCTCCAAAGCAGGTGTAGATCTCAAAGCACGATTCAGTACCAAACGCTTTGTCACTATAGCCACCCGCTGAACTAGAGGTAAAAGCACTAAAGCGAATTTCTTTATTAAGAACATTTTTTTTGAATTTGGAGCCTGTTCGCCGGTAACTAGTGACACATTTTCTTGCACTGTTTTTGAGGGAGCGCAGGGCCATGGTAAGATAGAAGTGAAGTGTGTGATAATGAAAACCAGTTTTGTACTTAGCCCTTTGTGCTCGGACTGCTTCATTGAATTCTTTATATAATGGTGGTTGATCAAGGGTGTAAGCATAAACAGCCATGATTTGGGGTTTTTTTAGCAATGAGGTAGGCCACGATTTACTGTTGTAATATCTTCCTGCTGCAACCCAGGCATCCAAGAAGTTCTTATTTTTTTGCTCTCTTGGTAAATACTTTACATTTATAAGCCTCTCCATTTCACTTTCACAGCCATTGTACATGTCATCAACGGATTTTGGAGCCATATTCAGTGCGACTGGAAAACTCAGCCCTGTTTTCAATTTCTGCCAAACCTAATCAGAAAGAAAATAACATATTAGAGATTATAAGTATGTATGTTTGACACTTGTTCTTTTATAGTAATAAAATCATTCCCCAAACAAACCACCATTCACCTTGTCAAACTGGATTTTAATCCCGGTACACGATGCAAATAAGAGGAAGAGTATCCCCCAAGCTGCTGGAGATGCCATTTTAGCCAGTTCTGAAAAAACAAGTAAGAAAGAAAAGCAAAGATTTGGGTTAGAAGCTGTCCTGGATATCTGCATGTTTCACTATTTGAAATAAAATCTTTACTATTTTCACCAGGTACATTTAATCATGAAACTAGTGACTAGCCATGTTTTCATTCAAATGTAACACATTTTTAAGCATTAAAAAAAAAAAAAAAAATACATTAAAAAAAAGCACTGTAGGTTGATTCCCCCAGTAAACTATTTATTGAATCTTTTCTTAGAAAAAGATACTTCTTCTTTTTTTTCTTTGCTTTCAACTGGAATAAATTTCAATATCTGTTTTCACTGTACATTACTTTCAGATAACGAGTTGTGTAATGGTACCATATAATAAAGTTAATGGAACTGAAACAGACTTGAGGAGCCTTAACCAATGGAGATCAAAGGTGTCATGTAACAGGATGTGAAAATAAAATTCAAATCTGCTACTTTATAATATTCCTTCTGTAATGGTTTACTTACTGCAAACATGTTGGGTTTTTTCTTTTTTTTTTTAAAGGGGGGGAAATGAAGTTGTAGCATGGTAGTAGCATCAAACAAATCTTCACAACATATATACCTTTTTTTGGAGTATAGATATTAAAGGAGCGGTTATGATAAATGATCAAACAGCATCCTTAAACTCAAGATCAAATAATAACTTAGTGATGATTAATCACATGGGTCAATAATAATGATAATAATAATAATAATAATTAAACCAAATTGATCTCACACTGGAAAAAATTCACCTTTACATTTAACCCATCCACCTGGCCAACACTGCCCCTGAAGTTATAGATATTACAGAGTTTTTTTCCCCCGTTGATAATACTATTATATTTCAGCGTTTAATTTGTTTTCTTGGTAAGACTACTAGGCTTTTCTTTTTCTTATTTACATACATGTTTCATATTCTGGCATTTAAGAGAACAAAAAAGATCCATACCTGAAGGTGTCTGAAGAGCTGACCAAGAGAAAACTATTATTGAATATTAATCAGAGTTGGCTCAAAAGAGGAAAAGTGACAAAAATGTTGAAAAAGTACAATGGAACAACTTTTCCTCCAGACAGCTACAGTATTACGCTGTTTTTATACATACAGAAAAAGGAGGAGCTCACAATCCAACACATCACAGGATGATGATGGTTTCCCCAGAACAACAGAATCTTACATCTCTTATAATTAGAAGAAGATATTATCTCTTTGCTTAACAATTTCAGCAACACTTACAAAACATTTTTCCTTTTTTTTTTTTTTTACTGCATTGTAGGTTGCAGCTTCCCTTTACTTGCAAACCCTAGTCTGTCATGCAATGTGCGGAATTTATGCCTGACAGAGGTCCCATCGCTTGTCACCCTCTGTCCATTACACAATTTATTTTTAGGCCTCATTTTGTCAAATTAGAGTTGCCAGGTAAAGCAAAGTTTGACAAACAAAATGAAGTGAAACAGTTGTGGGTTACATCATCACACCGAGGAAAGAAGAAAGTTGTGATACCCATCATCTGTTGAACATTTTAATAGAAATTTGTTTTATTTTTTCATTTAAATACCCCAAAATCCCGTGAATCCACCAGACACATAAAACACTGGCAGAAAATCAAAAATATGGACACCACACAATAGTTAAGAAAACAAACAACCTTGCTTATTCTACTTTTCTTATATAATCTAAATATGTCTGTTATATGTGGATTTATCCTGTGTTTTCTTTGAAGATATAGAATTGTGCCGAGGTAAACCCCCCTCTTATTTTTTAACTGATATGCTTCTTTGTATCATGCAAAATAATACATTCAAGGGACGGAAAATAAATGTATTGTATTTACATGAGCACTGGAACTAAGATAAAGAAAGTTTTTGGTCTTTTAATATCCTCCATCCAGAGCTCCTCAAAAGAAAACGTTTCTGTTTCACCTGGTTTCATTTCGTAAAAAATCTTCTTTAAGAACCTTTGGCTATCTGATTATTAATAGATTCATTGAAAAAATAATCAACTGATTAATCGATTTGCAGAATAATCATTAGTTCAGCCCTGATTTTATGGTAACATTCCAAACAAATTTTTTCCATAATTCAGCACTGAAGGGCAGCTCCTTCACTTTGAGGCTGCCCTGCATCATTATATCTCTGTATCCTAAAGAAATCATATAATGTTTCTATTATAATAGTGCGTTTTTAATAGTAAAGGAATAAATGTAACACAACCTTTTATCAGTATTCTATATTGGTTACTGTCTTACTGTTTAAATAGCTCCTTATGAAACAATGCTGTGTAGTAAATTAGTAGTATAAAAAAGTATAAAGTAGGCTGTCCATTAAAAATTACTTTAAAATTTCATAAGTTAAATATTTCTATTTTCCTCTAGTTGCTAACGGTTGCAAAACAAATATGTCTTTCAATTACCAGTGGGTCTTAAACCCCTAAACACATTATGGCAAACGGATGTTCCACCCCAGAGATCCACTCTTCATATAAACAAAACAACCACTCGGCAAAAGCATGGCCCAATACAGAGGAGCAACATCATCACGCCAAGTTTCAGTGGTTTTCTTTCATCTCCAGGGGGTTATGTTAATTCCCTGGATAGTGTTGTTATAGAATCCTTTTTACCAAGTCCAAATCCGATTGAGGTATTGTTTCTGATAGCGTACACGAAGGAAGAAACATGGTTAAGTATTAACAGTATTTATTCCAGTCATGTTTAATAAAATTGATACAAGCACAAACTGCAGAGTAAAGTCTCACTACTATCAGGCCCTTGCAACTTCGGCCATTGAGCGGAGAACATTTTTTAAGATGCACGCAGGGTGTAAGAAAAAAATATAAGCTAGTAAATTCTTTTTTATACAGTAGTAGCAACAATTTAAACTTGCTTTGAACCCTGTTTTTTATTTTATTTCAAGAGTGACAGTAAGGATTTATTTTTCCACAAACTGTTGATCTGTTATTTATGGGTTAAATCAAATAATTTCTCTAGATGTTTATATATGGCAAACTGACATGGCAGTATTTGGCTTCAGACAAGGTGCCAGAATGCTCAAGAAGGCTTCATTAAAAACCGTTTTCCCCAATTAAATTCTCAACAATTTGGTCTTGCAGGATTTATGATTAGATCAGTGTAATGGTTTTAGGTTTTGTCAGAATTTTTCTCGTCACTAGCTCATTGTGTTGAATTATATAAAGATCATAACAGCAAATGTCAAGGATTCATTTCATGACAAGTTCAGAGTTGTACCTTAGAGGGCTATGTTGATTTTAAAATAAGAACACCAACTTCTGTTTTTGATGTATTTTTCATTGTCTTTGATTGATGTTATATCAGTTTTGTTCTTTAATTGCATCTAGATACAGCGGGTAAAACAAGTATTAAACAGGCCACCATTTTTCTCAGTAAATACAAATATTTGTAGGGGTGCTATTGACATGACATTTTCACCACATGTTTGTAACAATCCATACAGTCCACACATACAGAGAAATCAAAACATAGATGTCCAAAAATTAAGCTATGTATCATCAAGGTACAGGGAAAAAGTAATGAACAGACTCAGTAGAATTTATATACTTTGTACAAAAGCCTTTGTTGGCAATGAGAGCTTCAAGATGCATTGCTCAGGTGTGATTTTGGCCCATTCTTCCACACAAAGAGCCTTCAAATCCTGAAGGTTTTGTGAGCCTCTTCTATGAACTCTGATCTTTAGCTCTTTCCATAGATTTTCTTGGATTCAATTCAGGTTGTCGATTGGGCCATTATAGCAGATTTATGTTCTCTCTCTGAAACCGATTGATTTTCCTTTTCTGTGTTTTGGGGTCTTTGTCTTGCTGAAATGTCCACCCATGTTTTGTCTTCATCGCTCTGGTAGATGCAGCAGACTTTTAATCTAGAATGTGTACACTGCGATGGAATGGCTATCCAGAGCGTACCACGTCTCTTGCCCTTAGACAGCTGGAAATAGTCAACAGCACCCCTTGGGACCCCAGCTGGGATAAAGCGTCACAGAAAATGGATGGATGGATGTCTCTGTACTTTTTTCCATTGATGCTTCCTTCAATCGTTTTGAAGTTTGCCAGTACCATATGCCCCACACCATGATTTTCCCACCTCCAATCTTCACTGTTGGTACAGTATGATGTTTTTGGGGTGATGTGCAGTGCCCTTTGACCTTCACACACGATATGTATTATAGCTCCCAAAGAGTTACATTTTGGTCTCATCTGATCATATTATATTCTCCCAGTATTTAACAGGCTTGTCTAAATGTTGTGATGTAACCTATAAAATTTTCTTCTGCAATACAGTCTTGCATGGTGAGCATGCATACAGTAGGGTGACCAAACGTCTGTATTTCCCGGGACATATCCGTATTTCACGTCCTGTACCGGGCGTCCCGGGTTTTTTTTAGAAAGTGAGGAAATGTCCTGATTTCACTGCGCACGACGCTCCGTGTGACGTAATCCCTGAGCCGTGTCAGTGCGGGCAGCCCTGTTCTTAATCAGAGGCTCTGTTCGAAAACCTGGGCTGCATCCTCCAAGGACGCGGTCTACCTAGACTGGATCCTTCGAAGTCCTTGAAAATAAGGAGGCCGGAAGAGTTCTGTCTGTAAATTCGAACAGGTCCTCCCTTCGGCGGGTTTTACCGCCGTATGCTCTGTTGCTTAGCAACCGTGAAAGTTGACACACAAAGCAGGAAAAGAATGAATACCGAGGTTTTCAAAACTGTTTGTTTATTTATTTATTTTTTTAAAAGTTAAAGCGAACAAAGACTACACTCACAAGAATCCAGAGTGGAATAAATGTTCCAACCACCGGTAGCAGGAACAAATAAAATCAAATGTAATGATAGAAACCTTAGTCAGTTAAATAACCTGCTGCTGTCATTCTGCACATCTCTGATGTTGCTGCTATTTTCAATTATCCATTACTGTAAAAATGTCCATAGCTGCATATTGGTTATTTATTCTCCAGTTTTATATTGTTAAAACACTTTACAGAATTTTATTTTTTATATTTACCTCTTCCCTATTATGTTATTCTTATACATTTTTCTAAGGTCCTCATTTGTGTGACCATTTTCAATAATCTTTTTGCTGCTGTAAATTTGCCCATTGTGGGACAATAAAGGGATTTTCTATTCTATTCTATAAAAGGGTTAGAAATATATAAGTAAATCTAAACAATGTATCTACAAAATATATCTGCAAAATCTCTAATATTCAACAACAAAAAATACTTAGTTAAGCATATTGTGCAAAACAACAATAAAAAAATTAAAATCCTATCAGATTTATAGTTCCCACTCTGTCCTTTAATTACAGCCAAACTCATTTACACAGTAACAGATTAAAACCTTTAGATAAACCAAACACTACCACCACATATCTGACTCTATAACCATTAAAACAACTATTCTCATTAATTTCAGACGGAACTATTCACAGAGTTGTATTATTAAACTGAACTTCAAATTTTCACAACTGTTCTGCGCCAAGTAACATTTCCTCTGATCACGGAGCAAATCCCGATGATGAGACATTTGTTCTTTCAATATCACACCCCCTTCCCCACCACCACCCCCCACCCCACCCGCTCCAAGGTGTCCTGGTTTTCCCAAATGAAAATATGGTCACCCTAGCATACAGGCCATGGCGGTTGAGTGCATTACTTATTGTTTTCTTTGAAACAATTGTACCTGCTAAATTCTGATTTTTCTGAAGCTCTCCACAACTTATCTTTGGCCAACTCTTGCACAACACTTCTGATAATTATTTGGACTCCTCTGTCAGAATTCTTGTAAAAAATGCCCGGACATGGTCGGTCTATTGTGAAATAATGTTTTTTCTACTTCTATTATATGGCCCCAATAGTGCTCACTGAAACGTTTATAAATCCTTCAGTGACCAATGTCATCATTAGGATTTGCAAAAATAAGGCTGTGAAGATCTTGAGAAAGCTCTTAAGTTTAACCCATCATTAGATGTTTCTTGTGTGATGCCAGAGACACCTTATAGGCCATCATTTAAGACTGAACAGACAATTAGCAGGATTGCTTTCTAATTACTGAGAGATTTTGGCTGGTGTCTTGGCTTTCCAGGCCTTTTTGCACCTCCGTTTCTTCACATGTTCAATACCTTTTCTCTGTGCCATTCGATGTTCAATGACGTTTAGTGTCCAGTGAGCTATTGTTAATTAAATGCCCTGATATTTCATTCATCTTTCTAAATATGATTACACTGCCGTGGAGCATGGGACCTTCCCTAGATGATGATCCCATGAGTCAACAGCAATAATGGGTGATAAAAGTCAATGAGCCATGTCTACTTGTAACACATATCAATGCAGGCTAAACACTCCATTGGATTAGTTCTGCAGCATACCTCTAAGTTTGAAAGATAAAAAACTTAAGTCGCTATTGATGGAGAAGAAACATTTTTTGTTTTGTTGGGAAAGTTTCTTCCAACCCTAGTGAGTATTGATAATGATTTTGGTTCTTTTTACAGTACATTTGTTACTTATTTCTCCTGTAAAAAACAATCATACCATTGGTTAGATCTTTATCTTTACTTCAAATGTAAACATGGCGGTACAGTTTACTATTCTTTGATTTTTAAATGAGCCAAGCTGTTATGTAGCAACTAGTTTATTGATGATGTTGCTTTTAATGGTTTATATAGCGATATATGTAGGCCTTCCACTAAAAACAAAGTAAATAACCCAAAAAGGGGAAGCCAAGGCTTCTGTCATTCTTAGTCATTTGTTTATCTGTCATTTCATGCTGATTTCGACCGTCTATCACACCGATCTCTATCTGTGGAAAGCAAAGATTTCAAACTCACTGTACTCATTTATTTTCTGCCGCTGTTTAGCGTAACAGAGAGGCCAGAAGCTAAACTGCTGGAAATTATATTTATTTACCTACATTTATACAATGTTTGACAATGTATTTACAAAGATTTTTAACTACACTTTGAGAAAACGTTCATTCCACCACAATCTTGCATGCATCCCAGGAGGTAACAGGATGTTACATTGTTTGACTGCTTCAACAATATTTTATGTGATGTAAATGAACAAAAATATATTTTTAAATTACTTTTTAGGAATGCTCCTGTTTACTGCTTTAGAGGAACTGGAAACACAGGCATTGTAGTTTAAGGTTACTTCCTGAATCCTCTAAACGACATCTTATGGAAATGATCTTCATCTAGTAGATGACTTTACCAAATATGGCAAATTGGTGGATGTGAACATCACAAAAGATAAAGAAATACCTCATCAAAGGCATTAAATATAATCCTCTATCAATAAAACATTCAGCCCTACTTATTTGGTTTATATATTCAATTCAGTTTATTTATATAGCGCCAATTTACAACAGGCATCATCAAAAGACACTTTACCAAAAAGAAATTCCCATTGATGAAAAGTTAACATCAAGGAAAACTAGTTGATTGCACTTAGTCATCGACTTGCAAGACATGCTTTCACTGGATGAGCTTGTTGCAACGATTTGTGATTGCATTTGGTCATTGGCTCTTCAGCAATTCCTCATTGCAAACAGGCATGCAGCAACAGTAGTGAGGAAAAACTCCCTTTTAACAGCAGGAAATCTCCAGCAGAACCAGGCTCAGTGTGAGCGGCCTTCTGCCGAGTTCAACTGGGATTCAAGGAGATAGAAGCAGACACACACAAAAAAATCTGCTATACAAAAGATAACTGTTAACTAGCTCCACAGGTTGCCCTGTCTAGGTAAGATACAGCTAGACACACAATTTCCAAGCCAGTTCCAATGTCAGAGAATGAGAGCACATACAATTAGTCACAGTTAAAGAGACAGGATTTCACTGAAAAACAGGCCAAGCTCCAACATCTATATACAGAGATAAAGATGGCACCAGCACAGCTGAAATTTCATTCCAAGATGGAGTCAAAGCCTATCAGGAAGGGACCAGATGAAGCTACTCTGACAAGAAAAATCAGATAAAGTGTAAAGTTATAAGTGCTACAGTACAAACACAGCAGAATGGGAGGATAGAGGTAGAATGAAGCATACTACTAGAACTGGTAGTTGGTTTCACTGGGGACTCCAATTATACAGACCACAAGTAAACCTACAGGCTGAGCGTGAAGTGCTCTGTTAGGGAATATAAGGAGCAATCAGATCTCTGATATAAGATATAGGAGGATTTTAAATTCTGTAGATAGCCATGTATGAGGTGCCCCCAGGGACATAAATCAGAATTAACTTGCATATACACATATTAAATTACACTCTTCCATATAATATACTGAAAACCTCACACAAACACTAGTAAAAAGCTCTCACATAAACTAGTGAAAACATTGACCTCTTATATAATCTACTCAAAAGCTCTCATACAAAGTAGTGAGAACTGTTCATATAAACTGGTGAAAAGCTTTACCTTTCATACACACTACTAGAAAGCTTTCATATACACTATTAGAACGCTCTCATATACACTATTAGAACGCTCTCATATACACTATTAGAAAGCTCTCATATACACTATTAGAACGCTCTCATATACACTATTAAAAAGCTCTCATATACACTATTAGAAAGCTCTCATATACACTATTAGAACGCTCTCATATACACTATTAGAACGCTCTCATATACACTATTAGAAAGCTCTCATATACACTATTAGAAAGCTCTCATATACACTATCAGAAAGCTCTCATATACACTATTAGAACGCTCTCATATACACTATTAGAAAGCTCTCATATACACTATTAGAAAGCTCTCATATACACTATTAGAACGCTCTCATATACACTATTAGAACGCTCTCATATACACTATTAGAACGCTCTCATATACACTATTAGAAAGCTCTCATATACACTATTAGAACGCTCTCATATACACTATTAGAACGCTCTCATATACACTATTAGAACGCTCTCATATACACTATTAGAAAGCTCTCATATACACTATTAGAACGCTCTCATATACACTATTAGAACGCTCTCATATACACTATTAGAACGCTCTCATATACACTATTAGAACGCTCTCATATACACTATTAGAACGCTCTCATATACACTATTAGAACGCTCTCATATACACTATTAGAAAGCTCTCATATACACTATTAGAACGCTCTCATACACACTATTAGAAAGCTAAAATAAATGGTCCCCCTCCTTTAATTTAGGCAAACATTGCTCAAATATCACCGAATCCAGATGGTTTGTTGTTGATGAAGAGAGGAATAAACACAGTTTAAGATTTGCAGCTAAATTAATTTGTTTCTATATTATGGAACTACTATCAGGCACTTCCCATCATCTTATATCAGTAATAAAAAATTATAAATACAAATTTGGTATTTGGTGACTTGACTTTTATTTCTGTCAGGCTGAAGTGAAAAAACTTGGAAAGAGACTGATTCTCTTGGCGTTTAAAATAACAACACAAAACAGCATAAGAAAACCGCATTTATTTTTTTTATTTTACAATTTTGTAAACAACAGCGGCTGATTAAACTAAATGTCTCAACCTTGTATAATTTTACGACTTTTTATTTAAGCAAGAAATGATCCGAAAGGCCTGGGAAATGATCAGATCCGCTTATGTGGCTGCAATGCGCGGCGCGCTCCCGACACAGGTGGAACAGATTTTCACATGGGAACAGAATTTCGCACAACACCGGAAAAGGATCTCTGTTGAAGCAAAAACATAAAAAATAAAGTCGAGTAATGCCCATGCTTCTGTGAGTTGTTTAGCGGATAGCTGAGCATGAATCAATAATTTTATTTGATACAATTTCGGCCGGAGATAGCACAAAATGTACGGAGCTAGCCAGAATGACCTCCGTTTAAAACAACTTCTGGTGTAATGACGGTCCTTCCTGTTTCACTGAAACACCTTCCGTTTCAACTGAAACACCTTCCGTTTCAACTGAAATCCGCTAATAGCTTTTCAGTAGTGTGTATGAGAGCTTTCTAGTAGCGTGTATGAGAGCGTTCTAATAGTGTTTATGAGAGCGTTCTAGTAGTGTGTATGAGAGCTTTCTAATAGTGTATATGAGAGCGTTCTAATAGTGTATATGAGAGCGTTCTAATAGTGTTTATGAGAGCGTTCTAATAGTGTTTATGAGAGCGTTCTAATAGTCTTTATGAGAGCGTTCTAATAGTGTTTATGAGAGCATTCTAGTAGTGTATATGAGAGCGTTCTAATAGTGTATATGAGAGCGTTCTAATAGTCTTTATGAGAGCGTTCTAATAGTGTTTATGAGAGCATTCTAGTAGTGTATATGAGAGCTTTCTAATAGTGTATATGAGAGCGCTCTAATAGTTTTTATGAGAGCTTTCTAATAGTGTATATGAGAGCTTTCTAATAGTGTATGTGAGAGCGTTCTAGTAGTGTATATGAGAGCTTTTTAATAGTGTATATGAAAGCTTTCTAGTAGTGTGTATGAAAGGTAAAGCTTTTCACCATTTTATATATGAACAGTTCTCACTACTTTGTATGAGAGCTTTTGAGTAGATTATATAAGAGGTAAATGTTTTCACTAGTTTATGTAAGAGCTTTTTACTAGTGTTTGTGTGAGGTTTTCAGTATATTATATGGAAGAGTGTAATTTAATATGTGTATATGCAAGTTAATTCTGATTTATGTCCCTGGGGGCACCTCATAGCCATGGGTGATGTCTTACATTCTAGTGTGAGCCTCAGCCTAGTGACGATTGCGATCAAATGGAAGCTTATAATCCCGTTTTTCAGGACTCCAAACAGAACTGGTAAAATGGCTGCACACCATACTTATAACTTATGGTCTGGTACTAAACTAAGTGTGTTTTGGGATAAGATATTTTAAGCTCTTAAGAGGATTTTCAAAAGATGTTTTTGTAAACTTGGAGACATGTTTTATTGCATGTTGCATATCCAAGTAAATGTGTTTCAGTTTTAAATCTGCAGGTGTCCCTACTTTTGAGTCTGTGCTCTAGTATATAGCATTTAAACAGAGGAAAGCCTCTGGACAGGACGGGATTCCTTTTTCTTCCTTTGACACATTCTTCTTCTTTGACTATTTGAGCTGATTTAACAAGTACACTTCTCCACTCTGCGATCAATAAAGTCAATCAATCAATCAATGTCTAGGTTTGTGCTGTGTTATGTCCTAATCCTCTCTGATCATTGATATATTTTTTACCACTGTGTGTTATCCATATTTTAGTTGTTTTGTGTGTTCAGTTGATCCACAGTCTTTTGGGGTATTAAATTGATCCAAAACCATTTTTGTTTTTCATTAAAATGTTTAACAGATGATTAAGCATATTTGGGTATCCTAACCTATTTTCTTTCCTTAGTGCAAGTTGTAGCCACCATTTCTTTCATTATGTTTTTTGTTTGTCAAACTTTTCTATTACTGGCAACACTGTAATTTTAGTCAAGGAGGCCTAAAAAAGAAAATCTAATGGACAGAGTTTGTCTGTTTAGACAAGAGATGGAAACTTTTGGCTGTTATTTTTGCACATTGCATAGAGAACCATGAAATGGGCAAAGGTTTGCAAGAAAAAGGAAGCTTCATTCTACAGTATATAAAAAAGAAAAAAAGAAGTTTGTCTGTGACTGAGGTTGGTTTGTAATCTCCGCCTTTTTCTGTATGTATAAAACGGCATAATAGCTGTGAGGAGACACATTTTTTCCATTGTACTTATTCAGCATTTTTGTAAGTTTTCCTTTACAGTTTATATTTTTTGGGGATCAACATCTGAATAATATTCTGGTTTTCACAGCCTAGAAAATCAAGAGAAAAAAAAATAAATAAATAAAGCTAGCTACTTTTTTTTTTAACAAGCATTCACCCAGAGGTTCTTCAAACATACACAGGTATGGTTATTTTTTGCTCTCTTAAATGCCAGAATATGAAACATGCATTTTGAAACCATAAACTAATCCTAACTTATCTCTATACCCATTTGATTTTCATTCCCACGTTATTGTTTAAACCATGAGATGAAGGATGCTGTTTGATCATTTTTTTCTGGTTATAACCGCTCCTTTAATACTTATATATATATGTCCATACCTACATGTTCTGAACATGTAGGTATGATGCTACTAGTGAGTTACAGATGCATTATCCTCTTATCCCTCCGCTTTAAAAAAGAAATCCCAGAATTGTAGCAGTGTAAGCCATCGTTACAGAACAATTATAAACAGCAGATTTGTAGATTTTAATTTTATTTTCACATCCCCTTTCATTAAACCATTGATCTCCATCGGCAAAGGTTCCTCTGTTTAGTTTTAATTCAACGAAGTCTATTAATATAGCGTCAATTCAGTTTTAAATTCTGTCCCAGGACTTCAGCAGTTTAACTGAATCATGCATGTTTTTTTGTAACTATTTATGCTGGTCTTTTTAGACCATACAAAAAATGGTTACAAAACATAAACGAGTTTATTCAACATTTGCAAGAGGTTTCAAATGCTGCAGCGATTTTTTGATTCAAAAGTTTTTTGTAAGAATCCACTTCAAGTTATTTATGTGTCTGTAGTTTCTAAATCCTGAACCCCATATGTTTTTGAAGATATTCAACAATATATCTCAGCCAGAGCAATGCAGTTTTATAATTCACTTATTCCTACATCTTCTGTGAAAGTTTAAACCACTCATCTTTGTTGGTGAAAGGACCTATTGTAATGAAAAGCCTCCATATGCATTTTGAAGCTGTAGGGAAGATCAGTATTGGTTGTTACATTCATCATATCTGAGCCATCACAGGACACAGTAAATTGATGTTTGGACTGAAATACACTGAAATCTCTGAAGGGGATCTGTTTCAGTAAACCAATAATTATGTACAACCACAGACTAATTGTCAGAACTCAGAACAGAAAGATCCAGTATTCAAAGCGGACAATTAGGTTGAATGAGTGACATAGGCGTCTAAGGCAGGAACCTTTGCGAGTGGAGACAGCAGGGTAGTGACCATGTCTTTCTGCAGGACCATGATCATAAACAAATGAGTCATTAACCTGATCTTATAGTTCAATCTGAGTCCAGAGGTAGAGGATTGTTCTGCTGTTCTGGTTGCCAACACGCCGCATGGTTGCCGCACAGCATGTCCCAGACGCAGGTGTATTGGAGGTCAGAGGACAGGCAGGAGATCAGAACCAAGCAGAGCGATGTAGGCAGAATAATCCAGAAGGTGAAGCCAAAGCTGGTTGGTTGTCAGAACTAGGAGGTCAGATTTTCAGTGAGGCACTGAAGGAGACTCCAAGAAGGAGTCAGGTCACAGTTCCAGGTTCCGTACAAAAGCCAATAATCTGCACAGTACTATTTTACGTACCTCATGAGGCATTAAAAGTATTCATTTAAGGTGATTTGTAAGCTTCTACAAATTTAGAAGTGTTTAAAATAAAGTTTACTTTAAATTTCAACTGTAGGTGAGTTTGAATGTCTGGAAGTGGATTGGATCTGTGTTATAGATTTTGCATGGTTGTGCTTGGAGTCTCCATTGTTGAAATAAACTACAGCTGCAGAGCTTTCATTGTCTCCTACCTCAGCTGGTACATCAGGTGACTAGATGTGTTTTAATCAACTTTGTTTTTTTGCACATTTTGAAGTAATGCATTAGAGCAGCATGAAGAAACCGCAAAATTTGAATCAATTCAATATATAAAATCTCCATTAGACATACTATATAGGTATTTTTGACATTTTCAAAAAAGTGTAAATGCGCTACAAAAGAAGATGGAAACATAGTTTATATTTAGTAAAAATTTATTTAGGATGATTGAGCTATTTCCACTGCCGACGGCATCCTAAATACAGCATTAGAATCACACATCTCTCTCTGGATGTTCTGGGAGGGCATGAACCATCACTAATACTAGCTACTACATTAAATAGTATATTATAACACATTCTTCAAAACCATCACTGACATGTGGTGCCCACCAGGTTACTCAATTTACCTCCTCCTTACTACAGCCAAGTAAAATGTCAATGTATGACGAAATTATGCTTTGCATCGCCTCCTTGAATCGCTCCTATTAATGCAAACATTTTTTATTCACTTTTTTTTACTTTTTAGAAATGTTCTCATCACCGAATGACATTTTGAAAAAAAAAAAAGGCAACTGGCTCATAGTTAAATGCACCGGATGAAAATAGCTAGGATTTTATTTCAAACCATGACTAATGCAGTGATATCTTAGACAGCTTTCAACCAAATGTTTTTTTCTTTGCTTACTTTTTTTTCCAGAGTTGCGTGCAGAGTCCTAATGGCAACTCTAGCAGCTTGGGGGATACTCTTCCTAATATTTGCATCCTGTGTTGGGACTAAAACCCAGCTGCCTGAAGAGGTGAGGGGTGGTTTGTTTTAGGAATAAGTGAAAAACATTCATAGTACTAATCTAAATATTTTATTTGCTTTCTAATAAGGTTGTTGTTGAATCTCAGGTGGATTGCCCATTCAAACTGGACATGGCTCTAAACTCTGTTGATGACATGTACGATGGCTGTGAAACAGAGATGCAGAACCGTACACTGGAAAAGTATTTACAAGAGGAGCAAAACAACACGAACTTCGAAAAAGCCTGGGAAGCAGCAGAAATATATTACAACAATAGCTTGTGGAACGAATCACAGCTAAGCAAAAACCAAATCAAGGCTCTTCATGCTTACACCCTTAGCAGACCACAATTATATCAAGAATTCAACAAAGCAGTCCGTGAACAAAAGGCTCAGTACCAAACTGATTTTCATTATCACACACTTCACTTCTATCTTACCATGGCCCTGCGCTCCCTCAAATACGGTTCAAAAGAATGTGTCACGAGTTACCGGAGAACACCTTGCAAATTCCAAAAAGATGTTGTTAATAAAAAAATTCGCTTTGGTTTCTTTACCTCTAGTTCAATAGGTGGCTATAGCGACGAAGTGTTTGGTACTGAATCGTGCTTTGAGATCTACACCTGCTTTGGAGCAGACATCTCTCCTTTCTCTAAGTTTGAAAATGAAAAAGAGGTCCTGATCCCTCCCTATGAGGTTTTCAAAGTAACGGAGATAGAGGAAGAATCCACCAAGAAACTTCCATGTAAGGTTGTCTATAAACTGCGAAGCACAAGAAAAACCCGTTCTTATCTAAACTGTGACCTCTTCACACAATGTCTAGTAGGTTAATAATGAAATATCCAGAAAAGTAGTGCTGTGGAAAGTTAGACATACTTTGAGTACTTCACTTTCTATACCATAAAAAGTAATCCTGTACCTATACTGCCATGCTATTTCTGTTAAAACCCCATAGCCTGTCCCACTGAACTGTGCCTTAAACTGAGGCGAGTACGTAGGTCCATAAATGCAGACACTCATAAAAATTATTACTTAAAAGTGTCAGTATAATCAATTCAAATGTGTTGTTTTATTCTATAGTGGTTTTATCAACAGGTTTGTTTTAGATGTTTATATCTATAGACAGGAATTAACTCCTGCAGCAGTCAGTTTTACAGCGAATCTGGAAACAGAAAAAGGCCTAATGATTAAAATAATAGAGGCTGAATGGCAAACAAATAAATACAAATAATTTGTTTGACTTTTTTGTACAACTATTTGCAATGTACTGGAATGCATATATAACTAACACTTAATCTGACTATTTAATTCACATAATTTGAATCTGAAACAAAATGTATCTGCTTCTAACTTGTTTGTGTTGTAAAGTGAAATGGCATTTGTATTTGTTATATTTTTTTACTTACTTATATGTAATTTCTTTTAATCTTGAATATTTCTGGAATATTAAATATGATGTGTTTATGTTTTTAGACTGTAGCTAATAAAGCTTTTCAGGACATCCCAGAAGGAGAAGCTTTGTAACAAGGTTTCTCGGGTGGTCATGGGTCCCCTTACAATAATCATCTGTAGGGAGCATAATAAAAAAAATCAGTGAATAATGCAGATATTAGACCAAAGTTTCTCATTTGATATAAGTTTAAATTAAAACTGCTTCGTTTTTCTTTAAACCACAGTCAATCTAAATAGCACAGTAACTCATCTAATATAGGGAGACGTTGAGTTTTCAGAGTTCCCATCTGATTTGGTGTTGAATACTGAGAGTGATCATCACTTTAGCAGATCATTATCAGATAGTGCAGTTATAAATTTAAAAGAATCTGTTTCACTTTCTCTCTCCTCTGTGTCGCTGAGCAGTGCTGTATGTAGAGTGCAAAAGTTTTGTTTATTCCCCCTCACAGGTTGATGATTTTGTTGATGGGGTTGCTAGCTCTCTGTGTATCGCCTTAGACAACGTAGCCCCTTTAAAAAACTTTAAAAATAGAAAGCTGCATCCCTTGTTTAATACAGAGCTGCACACTCTAAAGCAAAAACTGGAAATAAAACCATGCTCCACAGGCCTACAGAATCCTATCTAGTCTGAAAAAACGGTTTACTGCTGTATAAGAGGACCCTTTGTAAAGCAAGATCAGCATGTTTCATTAATAGAGGAGAATAAGAATAATCCTAGATATCTTTTTAATACAGTTGCAAAACTCCCCCAGAGCCATAGCTCTGTTGAATCGTCCATTCCACCTGCTCTTAGCAGTAATGATTTTGTTGGATTATTTATAAATAAGATTGATTTTATTAGAAATAAGATCATTAGCACTCCACTATCTGTCATTGGTTTGTCTCTGGAGGATGGGGCAGCATTTGAGGGGGTCGTGGAATCTGAACCTGGTTTAGACTGCTTTGATCCAGTGTAACTTTCAGAGTTAGCAAAACTATTGTCTTCATCTAAGCCTTCAACTTGTATGTTAGATCCAGTTCCAACCACATTATTTAAGGAAGTATTCCCCCTTGATCTCCTCCATCATTTTAGATGTGATCTATTCCTGTTACATGTACCAAAGGCTTTTAAGGTTGCTGTAATTAAACCTTTGCTTAAAAAGTCGTCTCTTGGCCAAATGACTTGGTCTAGTATAGAGCCTTATCCAGGGGTAAAAGTGCAGCAATCTGAAACGAGAAACAGAAGATGGCAGTGCATGTGAGACATTTTGAGAAAATTATATAAAAAGATATATATATGAAAATATTATATTTGTCAAGCTACTCAAACTCTTGTTGATTCTCTATCTACAATAAAAAGGTACAAAGGGATTTTGACACAAATCTTAGTGTTTTTATTTGAATTTGATTTGACAAGCCAGACAAAGAAAACTAGAACTGTAAAGCTAGAAGAGCATTTGTAGCTCTGGAGGAAAGATGTATTACTATTAAATGTATTGATTTGTGGAACAAGATTATCAGTGAGATAAAGCAATCCGAAACTTACTCTTTGTTTAAAACAAACCTGACTGGGATAGGCTGATATATAGTTGTCTATTAGCCCTTTGTTTGTTTCCCACGTATTGTTAAACATGGTGCGTTTTTATTTTGTATGGTTGTAATCTGAGTTGAATAAGTAATACTTTATAGAAACTTGGGGCAGGTAATATAAGTTTTTACTTTTTTCAGCTTTCAGTTGCCACCTGAACGGTTTTTGTTATGTTGTTTTCTGTTAATAAATGAATTAAAATAAATAAAAGCATTTGTGAAAATGTGCAGCATGACAATAAGGAATTATTACATTATGACATTATTTGCTGATTTTCTTATATTTGAAAGAAAAAAAGGCCAGTCTTGGCCATTTAACTTCTGGGCTGAAAAGTTTACCCACTCCGTCGGTGGTTACAGGGTAAGGTGGAAGCAGGAGGATAAACCTGGGTTATAGCATATTTTTTGTTAATTAGATCAGTAGGAAAAGTTTTCAAAGTAAAGAAAAATGGTCTGATAGGGCAACCTAACATAATGAAATGATCCAACCTCAAATTATGTGGCCGGAGACACTTTCCCTGCCACTGCCAGACCTTTTACTTCTGTTAATTTCCATTCTGAGGAAGATGAGGGGAAGATTTGCTGTTTAATTTATTACATAACATTTAATTTCAAATATTTTCTTATATATATATCTGTAAATCCTCAGTCATCCAGGTCATGGTAAAACTTGAAAAGCTCAGTTTAGGCAACTGGATATGAAGTTTTTTTTAGAAGACATATCGCCTCTCAACCAAGAAGTTCTAACTGACGATGTTAAGATGAAAAACCAAGACTCATCAGAGGAGGTGGTCTTAGGCATTGGATGAGATGCGAAACGTCTTCCAGAAAACTTCAAATCCAATTGCCTAAACTTGAATTTTCAAATTTGATTAGCATTTAGCATGAGATATGTAGTAGAAGATTCACTGATAAGAATAGATTTCCTATTAAGTCACCAGTAAAAGTAGTCTTAATAATCCAATAGATCTTAGGATGATACAGCTGTTAGAACTGCACACTTGTCAGTGAAATAAATAGTTGGTACTTTTTCAGGGTTTCTCTAGGATTGCAAAAGGAAATAAAAAGCAGTAAATTGAAATCAGCAACAATTAAAGCTGTTCAAACATAAATTGAAATTAATATAATCTCACAAAGTGGTATTCTTTCAATGTAAAAAAAAAAAAACAAACAAACAAAAAAAAAAAACTTTTTTGGGTTGGAATACTGTTTTGAGTTGTAAAAAACTAAGTCTTTAACATAAGGACAAAAATTTAAATCAATACAGAAAACCAAGGTAGTTGTAATCTTGAGGGAGTTGTCAGTTCTAATAACTTTAAGTTGAAGGATATTTCAGTAGGTAAAAGTTCTTACTTTTGTTGTGAAATGCAAACAAAACAACTTTTGGAAGTGGCTTTAGAGTTAGACTCTCACTATTGTTCGTAATGCACAATTGGATCTTGTGGTTTCTGTTTTGCAGGTGTTTGAACAGTAGAGTTTGAAATGGAGCCTGTTGAGTATCAAGCAGTGATCCGATATTTTTATTTGTAAGCATGCGCACTACAGGAGACTTTTTATGAAATGAACGTATGGTGATGATACCTAAAAACAACTGCAGCAAGCTACAAACTAGACCACTCATATGGGACTAGGTCCCCAGTAAAGTGATGATGCACATATACATATATATATATATATATATATATATATATATATATATATATATATATATATATATATATATATATATATATATATATATATATATATATATATATATATATATATATATATAAAGTCCATGAAGCATTTAATACATGTCTATGCAGGCTACAAACTGCACGGAAGTAGCTCTGCACTGTACCTCTGAATTTAAAAGGAAAAAAAAACTTAAGACATTATTGATGGTGAAGTCTGATTTTGTAGGTAGCGTTACTTCCAACCATGGTGAGAGCTGATAATGATTCTGGTACTTTGTAAAGTACATTTGTTCTTTAAAACTGAGGAAAGCTTGGGTCAACGTGACAATCAGTCCAGAATAAGAGAGCTGATAATCTAAACAGATGAGGGAATGAGTCAGAAATGTTGCATGATCCTGAAATTAAAATAACATAACCTTTTTAAATCCTACCATTGGTTAGATCCTTAACTTTATTTCAAATGCATACATGACTATGCAGTTAACTATTTCTTCATTTTTGTATAGAAATACGTGTTTTCCTTCCACTAAACATAAAGTACATAACCCAAAAAGGGGAAGCCAAAACCTTTGTCATCCTTAGTCATCTATGTATTTGTCATTTCATGCTGGTTGTGACCATCTATCACACCCAACTCTTTCTGTGAAAACCAAACAGTTGAAACTAAAATGGTTGGCAGTCCTTAAAGGAACCAATAAACACATCCACCCATCGGGTGCCTAGCTCCAGCTGTCTACAGGCGAGATACACCCTAGATATGTCACAGCCCATAGCAGGGCAACACAGAGACAAACAGGACAAACAACGATTCACACACATTGTTAGACAAATTTGTTGCAAATTTGAAGAAAATGTCATATTAAAAAAATAACAAGCATCCATAAGTGTGAAACATGATTCTAACTTCTCTTTTCTTGTATTTGTGTTTTTTTCTGAGAATCTAAAATTAAGGAAGCATAGAACCAACAAGGGTGTGAGTGCAGGATCTTTTTATGTTTTGAAAAATGTATTCACAAAGATATGCCTGTAACTACACCGTCATAAAACAGTCATTCCACCTTAATCCTGCACATTTACACTGATACATACCAGCACGTAACAGGATGTTACATTGTAATTCATCTTTAATGAACGAAAAAAAAGTAATTATACATTTTCATTTCTGTAAACAATCAAGAAGTTATTTTCACTCTCTCCTTTCCATATTTTCTACTGCTTTAGAGGAAAGGGAAACATGGACATTTTAAGGTTTGTCCCAGGATCCTCTTATCGACATCTTATGGAAATGACTTTACCAAATATGACAAATTAGTGAATATAAACATCACAAAGAGGAAGAGGAAAATAAACTGTCCTTCTTAGATGGCCCTTGTAAATTAAAAAATACCACATAAAAACTGAATAGCATCCTCTATCAATAAAAAATTCAGTCATTCCTATTTGATGCATATATATACACTATATTGCCAAAAGTATTTGCTCACCTGCCTTGACTCACATATGAGCTTAAGTGACATCCCGTTCCTAATCCATAGGGTTCAATATGACGTCGGTCCACCCTTTGCAGCTAGAACAGCTTCAACTCTTCTGGGAAGGCTGTCCACAAGGTTTAGGAGTGTGTTTATGGGAATTTTTGACCATTCTTCCAGAAGCGCATTTGTGAGGTCGCACACTGATGTTGGACGAGAAGGCCTGGCTCTCAGTCTCCGCTCTAATTCATCCCAAAGGTGTTCTATCGGGTTGAGGTCAGGACTCTGTGCAGGCCAGTCAAGTTCATCCACACCAGACTCTGTCATCCATGTCTTTATGGACCTTGCTTTGTGCACTGGTGCACAGTCATGTTGGAAGAGGAAGGGGCCAGCTCCAAACTGTTCCCACAAAGTTGGGAGCATGGAATTGTCCAAAATGTCTTGGTATGCTGAAGCATTCAGAGTTCCTTTCACTGGAACTAAGGGGCCAAGCCCAGCTCCTGAAAAACAACCCCACACCATAATCCCCCCTCCACCAAACTTTACACTTGGCACAATGCAGTCAGACAAGTACCGTTCTCCTGGCAACCGCCAAACCCAGACCCGTCCATCAGATTGCCAGATGGAGAAGCGCGATTCGTCACTCCAGAGAACGCGTCTCCACTGCTCTAGAGTCCAGTGGCGGCGTGCTTTACACCACCGCATCCGACGCTTTGCATTGCACTTGGTGATGTATGGCTTGGATGCAGCTGCTCGCCCATGGAAACCCATTCCATGAAGCTCTCTGCGCACTGTTCTTGAGCTACATGAAGTTTGGAGGTCTGTAGTGATTGACTCTGCAGAAAGTTGGCGACCTCTTCGCACTATGCGCGTCAGCATCCGCTGACCCCGCTCCGTCAGTTTACGTGGCCTACCACTTCGTGGCTGAGTTGCTGTCGTTCCCAAACACTTCCATTTTCTTATAATACAGCTGACAGTTGACTGTGGAATATTTAGGAGCGAGGAAATTTCACGACTGGATTTGTTGCACAGGTGGCATCCTATCACAGTTCCACGCTGGAATTCACTGAGCTCCTGAGAGCGACCCATTCTTTCACAAATGTTTGTAAAAACAGTCTGCATGCCTAGGTGCTTGAATTTATACACCTGTGGCCATGGAAGTGGCATATATATATATATATATATATATATATATATATATATATATATATATATATATGCGTGTTAAAACTTGAAACTCAAGATCCTTTAAGAGACCTAAGATAGCATTTGAGATAAGAGGTGATAAGTCTTCTGATAAGACTGGCATTGCAGTTGCCTGCAATTAAACATTGGTTTTAAGATCTATTATCTAGACAAGAAATTAGATACACATTTATATCATAATAATCAGCCCAAAAAATTGCAAATCAAAGATAAAAGTCTAACTATCAATAATTTAGATTGTTTCAGTCTAGATAGAGGAGTTTTATAGCTAACCCATTATAGGCCTCATCATTAATCATAAACCCTTCACCCAGAATTAACATATTTCATAAATTATCTGATAATACACACATGGTACATGATTACTTTCAAGAAATTACTTATTTTAGTGACAAAAAAGGCCTTATGCATACAAATTTGTTACATGTGTAGAGCAGTGATAAATTGCTCTTACTCAATATACCACTTCCTGCTTCTCCTGCAGAAGACCTCTTCAGGTAGGTAATCAAGTAACTAAATAAAAACTAAGTGTGCATTAGGAGACAGTTCAAGTCCAATACTGCCAATAAACTAAAAGCCACCTCGCAAATAAATAAGACATCTTTGGACTTTATATTTAACATTTTACACCTTACTATATAATTTGGTTCTTTTAAATTTGACTTGCAAAGTATGTGCTACAGTGAGCTTGTTTTGTTTTACTTTGCATGTTCAAATTACAAGATTTCCATGACGCAGACGCATTAAAAAAGCATAAAGACGTTCCTTTGGGACAAATAACCGCTGAATGCTAACTAGGATAAGTAACACTATGACTAAAACAATAAAAACATGATAATCATCAGCATAAGAAGGGAACCCAGCACAACGGCCACATAACGCTTTTGTTTGCGATGTATAAGAATGAAAGAATTTATTATTAACAGAACTGCACACGCTGACATGGTCATCATGTTGCCTCCAAACCAGTTTATTAATCCTCCAATCAAAGGAGAGTTTGTTAGCCTTTGAACCAGTTTGCAGTTTTGGTCCGTCTTTGGTGTTTTGGTGCTCTGAAGCTTGTAGACCACTCTGCACCACGGGTCATTTGTCAAAACGTCTGTGACCTTAAAAACCTCATAGGTGGGAATGAGTACTTGCCCCATCTGGTTTGTGCTGGAGTAATATGTGATGTCAGCACCAAAACATGTTAGAATCTCAAAACAGGAAACATTGCCATTGGTCTCAAATGACTGTTTGCTTGAAGCTGACCAAATTAATGTCCCAAAGCGAATGTTTGTGTCGACGACGTCCAGCTCAAAACGTTTCCACGTCCTTAGATAAACAGTCCTGCACGCCGAATGGTTCTGGTTCAGAGCTTGAATAGCATCCGTCAAGTAGAAGTACAAAAAATGAAATCTAAAATGATCTGTGCTGTACTTGTGTTTTCCACCTCTCACTGCTTTGTTGAACATCTGCCGGATGTTGGCCAGTTTTGTGAATATGTATAAGGATGTAGCGTGATCGTCTTGCAGGAGTTTGTCCACCGGTTTCTTTGCAGATCTTTCGACTGAAGTCCAAGCATAACTAAGGTTTACGTTGACGTGCCACTCAAACACGCCATACAGGTTGATGAGAGTCTTGGATTTAGAATGGCAACCATCATACATGTCGTCGACACAATCTAGAGCCATATCCAGGGGTAGAACCGCAGCATTCTGAAACGAGAAGCAGAAAATGGCTGAACATGTGAAATATTTTGAGAAAATTAGTCAATTTGTCAAATCACTTAAACTCTTTTGTTTATTCTCTACCTGCATTTGAAAAGTGCAATGGGATTTTGTCACAAACATTTTTTTTTTTTTTGGAATTTGATGTGACAGGCAAAAGAAAGAAAACTACAACTGTAAAGCTAGATGCAAAGGTGTCAAGTAAGAAAGTACAAATACTTTGTTACCTTACTTAAATAGAAATACTGGTTACGCATACTTTAGTAATTATTTTTCAGACAACTAACAGTATTTTTGCAATTTTCTCTACTAACTCCTCCTTACATTTTAAAAATAGACTGGTTAATTTTGTTTCTTTTGAGTTAATTTGCTTTATGGCCTGTTGGTTTATATATTTATTTTGATACTATCAAAATAAATTGTTTTATCCAAGCATCATTTCTTTGTAGTTGGATTCAGTGCTGCATCAACTTGTTTGCCAATTACCAAAATAGTTTTCCAGATGGTGTAAAGCTAAATTTGACACTGTTGCCATTAGTAATAGAACTAAGAAATTGAAGTATAAGGAAGTTATCATCCAGAATTGTAGAAAAATGTTTCTTTAATAGGCTAGTGCAGTAAAGCTTCTGTCCTAAATGTTTTGCATGCATTTCTTTTAACTTTATCTATTAAGTAGTTTTAAAAATGGTACTTTTACTTCAATAAAAAACTTAACTTGATACTCCAACTTCTACAAAAGTGTTTTTAAACAGTAGGATTTCTATTTGAGTAATAAACATTAATACTTTTGACACCTCTGGCTAGGAGACCAGTTGTGGCTGTGGAGGAGCTGCAATAACTGCTGAGACTGTGTTGACTGTGAGTGAAGCCTTTTACATAACTCAGTTTTATGAAAATGTGGAAAGAAGAAAGTCATTGTTCAAGGGAAGTAAAAATAAAGTCTGAGTTATATTTTCGCCACAAGCCATGTAAGGCAAGCAGCAAACATGGCTGACATGCAAATTCTACTGAGGAACATGATCCCAAGTCTGAAGATGGTGATGGTAGTGTCGTACTGCTTGCATCATACTTTTCTTTAGAGATGAGAATATAAGAAAACTGGCAGGTAATGGGAATATAGATGGAGCTAAATGCAGCTCCGTGCTGTAAGAAGCCCTGCTGGAAGTTGAAAAATACGGAGTATGGGGCAAAGGATCCCCTCCAGTAGAACACCTATTCTACTTATATACATATAAATACAGAAATACAATGAAAGGATTAGCTCAAATGTGTTAAATGGCCCAGTAAAATTCAAACCTAAAAAGTAATTGAGAATATGTGGTTAAAAGTTTGAAACATCAAATTTAAGTTTTTTGTTTTATAAGGTGGGTACACAAATTAAACAGATGTGTAAAGCCATTAAAGACTTGCAGTGGCCGAGGGGTGAAAATTCAATGCTGATACATGATTTCACAGCAAATTAAAATGGTTTGCCAAACTCGTCAAGAAGTAAACACATAACCACACAAAACACATTCAAAGGAAAACTTTTGCAAGCAGCAAAACTGACTGCAAGCTGAGAAAATCTGCAACTACAGAAAAGGCAGCAAATTAAAAAGATGCTGCTAACATACAAAATACAAGCATTAAAAAAATGCTGCAAGCAGCAAAAACAACTGCAAGTTAAGAAAATCTGCACAGCATTATAGAAGTGTTCTAGCCTCTTAATATCCACCTCATTTTGGGAAATTCTCGTCTATTTTGCATACCCAAATGGAAAAGCAAATTACTTAGGAACTGTAAAATCAAATTACATGTGTGATAAATAATTTGAAAGCTAACATTTTCTAGTTTCTGAATATATGCATGAAAATTGGGTGCATAAAACCCAGCCCAAGCTGCAGCAGTTCAAACATGACTCAAAGTTGACATGCTTGCTTGCTGTGGCTCTTTTGTCATGTTCACATTTTGACATGCTGCTATATTTGTGTTAATGGTGCTTTGTTTTTCTCTGTGTCCATAAAATGAACTAGGTGGCTAAATTGTAGAGAATCTAAGCTTTCCAACAATATCTAACATGTCTATATTGGAAAACATTTTACCTGTGTAATTTTTATGCATTCTGAGTTATTAGTTGTAAATGCTTTAAAACAGGTTTTGAGAGGCTAGACCACTAGTGGGAGAAAATCATCTACCTATATGGGACCATACATTTCTACAAATTAATGTCTCTGGACTAGACCCGTAGGAGAAAAGAAAAGGTAAGTCTCCCTCTGAATCTTTTTAAGCAATCCCTCTAACTATCCTTTGTATGCCTTTACCAGGGGCCTATATGAGTTTTGGTCGCATCCTCCTTAGTGGTCTAGTTTGCAGCTTATCTCAACCTGCAGATGTTTTTGCTACTTTCACCATTTCCCCCTTTGCGTGTGTTTTGTGTGGTTTCAAGTTAGCATCAGTTATATATTTGCAGAAGGTTTTGTTTTTGCAGCATGTGTCCACTTTACTGTTCCTCTCCCTTTTCTGTAATGAAGTTTTTTACAGTTGTTTTTGCCGACTGTAGATTTTTACATTTTGCCTTTTTTTGTGTGTTTATGCATCATTTTTTGTTTTCTAATCTAGTTTTATAGCCTTGTTGAACTTTTGAATTTGCTGCCTTTAAAAATGTGGAAAAATGTCTTCCCTAAATTTAATAATTATGCATTTGCAGCCCTCAACCGCTGCATGGAAACAGTGGCCGAGGAGTGCAAATCTCCATCTCCATCTACTTAACAATGCTTTGTGTTAGCATATAAAACCCACATTTATACGATTAAGTTTGTAATTGTAACATGACAAAATGTGAAAGGATTAAATTTTTCTTCATAATTTTGCAGGTCACTGTAGCAAATTGTTGTTATTCTTTTGCTCATTTCAGATTAAAAACGGAATCTTACCTGATCAGGTCTCTGGGGCCACCACAGGAGCAGAAATGGATCATTATACAAGAGGACTATGACCAGCAACAGCCCACAAAGAGGGAGCAGCTTTCTGAGGAATTTGCTCCCACACACCGATCCCTTCGTAAGCGTCATTTCTGATTAAAAAGCACCAAAGATGTTGAGCCGATGTTCTAATATTAGCGCATTTGACTGCCATAAACTTGCTGAAGCCTGTGAGAGTCAACAATGAAAATATGTCAAGGGTTTGCTAGAGTTTTTGATCTTGCAACACACCACAGATATACAGGTTTCTATAGCAAACAAGTTAAAAAAGGCTTACCTTTTTACTGCAAATGGCATGATAACCCACTGAGGTAAAAGAAGACAGAGGCGCTGTGAGAGAAAATGCAGATTTTTCTGCCTTAAAGTACTGCAGAACAGGCATTACAGGTAGAGCTGCCAAGCCCACACCTTAATAAACACTGTTGTTCAAAATAATCTCTATTTTGCATGTTATGTTTGCACAGCGTCACAGATAAGAAACTAGTAACTAATCATAGGCTGACCTTTAATCTTGAATCATTTGGATTTTTTTTTTTTGCTTAAGTTAGCATTTTACTATGTTGTACTTAGTAGTTGTGCTGCAAAAGTAAGCACAGTGCACCTTTGTCTGTCAGCACAGATAGAAGGAGGATCTCCTGGTGGTAAAACAGGTGAATCCAGTTTAGTTGCCGATACTGGCTAATGCAAACTAAGGTGAGTCATTCTGCAAGATGATACAGAAACACAGGAAGGTTTCCTTAATGTGGTTTACAACATGAGGTAAGTTATCAGACTTAGTTTCACTTAGATTTTTATTCTACTCAGTGTGAGAGTTTACCATTAGTTTGAAAAATATCTGATGATAGAGTGATGAACTAAATGGCAAAGGTTGGGTGTTTGGAAGGACAGATACAGCCAACATTAAGAAAGAAGCAGGCGTTTAAGATGAGATCACCATTTGAAATTATTATAGAGCAAACATATTTAAATAAAACTGATCAATGAAACATTATTAAGGGATTTGTAGAAAGCTGCCTTCTCAGCACAGAGAGGTTTTTATTCCTGCACTCAATGTTTTTAGGCTGCTAGCAACTTGCATTTGCCTTTATGAAGAAGCCTACTGTATATAATTATAGATTTTGCACTAAACTTGTGCAAGAATACATTTTTCAATTTGAATGTATTCGATAAGTTTAAAAAAGGAGCAGGTTTCACCATTTCACTACCCTGCTGCCAGAACCTGTTTAATGCTCTTCTGTCAAAAGGACCAAACTTATCTTCACTATTTCTTAAGGTTTGAACAAGCAGATGGAAATCTTTGATTATTCATCTTTTCACATTTTCTTATAAATGTCCAGAGTCATTTTTAGTGGTTTTATTATTTTAAACACAGATTTAACAGGGGTTCCAAAAAATATGGCTAATATCTTATTGTAGCATCTAGTTAAGAGGTTTAGTCACCTGACTCTCCCCCATTTGCATCTGGTGCAACGTTCTTCCCATGTTGTCAACTTAAACAACTAATAAATGCTAAACATAATTTTAGCTTAGCATGAACAGAACTACCAACATGAGCAACCTCATTTGAACAAACTATGAGGAAGATTAGTCCATGTGGGTTTTCTTCGTTTATTTATCTGACTGACTACCCAGCAGGCCTTGCAGCTTATCCAATCTCAGAGGATGTTACAGATTATGTAACGATGCAGTGGATATGGAAATATATTTGTGGGGGGTCCTGGCGGGGGTCTGTCTAACAGATTCTGATTACAGTTAGCAACAAAAGAATTTAGTAAGGTTTGAAATTGATAGAAATCCCTTTACTGAGCTTGGGGTATTCATCACAATCATGCAAGGCATTAAACAGTTTGCATAAAAGAAAAAAAAGAAACAGTGGGTGCTTAATTAGTAGCCTGACCAATAAGCACTTAAGGGTTTTGTGATGAACTATTTTAGTATAAATTGGGATTAAAGCTGAATAACACCACACACTAACACAAGCAAATTCCTGGAGACTGCCAATAAAAACAAAACACTGACACTAATTACAATAAACAATCAAACAAAAAAGCATTAGTAAACATAAAAACATGAACTAAATCAAATGTAGTTGTTTTAATAAATGAATAAACAAAATAAGATCTGGGATTTTTTTTTTTTATTATACGTTTCGTAGTTAAAGACACACTTTGCAACCTTTGACCCAAGTATTAGCTTTATTTGAGACATAATGATTATCCAGATCAATATTCAACATTTGGAGCATATCAAAGCTCCAAGTGCGCTGCCCATCAACATCCTGACTGTGTCCTTCTGCATTGGGGGTGCTGTTCCAAATTACTTGCACTGTCTTCATTCTTGGTCAGATGATGCATTTCCTTTTTTTCCCCCAGATGTTTGAAGCCATTCCAGAAAAAGGAAGGATGCCGACAGAAGGTCTCTGCATGTGTCATTGCCTCTCTAGTTTTTTTAGAGGGACTAATTGTAGTTTTTGTCATATATCTGTGTCTTAGCTGGAAGGATACTGTTGGAGAGGTAAGCAGCAGTGTTTCTCATCTAACACATACTTTAGTAGGCACATACGAAATATGAAACAAATATGAAATTACTGAGCTGGAATGTTACTGCTGCTTATTTTTAACAATTGTCTGTGTGTGTTGCCCTCTAGTGGACATTTAAAAAAGTTTTTTTTTTATCTTCTCTTTAGAAATCTCAAGCCCTGACCTCTAAGTTCAGTGGTGAGGAATCAGCAGACTGCAGAACTACAGTTTCGGTTGTAAACGATGAGGTCATAGAACAAATATGGGATTCTTGCAGTGCACATTTTAGTAAAGCCTGGAAAACATCAGAGCAAAACCCGAAAGAGCCTGCAGAAAAGTACATGGAGAGAATCCATTCGCTGGCTTTATACCTGTTCACACAGAGTGCACTGAAACAAGGCAAGGGAAACTCCGATCCTGCAGAGAAAACTTTAAAACCAAGACATACCTTTGAACCCGTCTCCCTTTATTCCTCCCTTACTCAGGTGATTCAGATTTTAAAGCAGAATCAGGTGATATGTCTGAGCACCAAATACAGAACAGAAACTGTTTTAGAACCCAACATCTCCACTGGTCAGGTTCGATTTAGCACGTTTATCTTAGGTTCAGATAAGTGGAATTTTGATAGGAAAGGTTCATGTTATGAGATCTACTCATGCTTTGGAGCAAACGTAACAAAATACTCTGCCCTTAAAGGACATAGTCAAGTTCTAATTCCTCCATACGAGGTTTTTACAGTCACTGACATCCAGAAACAAAATAATTCATGTAAAGTCAGCTACAAACTCCAAAGCAATCTGAACTGTGTTTATGACAAAGAGCGCAACCAGTTGCATTCCATATCTGCATTACCTGTGGAGGGATTCTGGCTCATTTTTGTGATCGTTTGCTTTATACTTCTGTCCCTTATACTACTTTGTGTTATTGTGAAACTTTACCATAGGATGACCTTATCTCACAGAATTCATTTGCCTTTGTCTAACATTATCCAATCACATTATGGCCTGTAATGTTGCTGATGTGCAAAACAATGTAAAAAGACGGAAAATTTACCAAAAAAGTCGTAAATCTTTCTCCTCACTTAGATCCAATCTTAAAATTGGAGATTCTATGTGATATACAAAGAAAGCATAGCTCTGATTAAGGAACTGCATGATTTTTACACATAGATGTTCTAACTTGTTTGCTAATAAAAATCTACAAGTGTTATTTGCATGTGTTAGTCTGCTGATTTAGAAATATACAACATGACTTTGAAGCAGTTGAAGGGATTAATTATTCCACTGACTTATTCCACCAGATGATTCTAGAATCCAAAGATTTGAAGTTACACTTAAGCTTAGTTGTATCATATAGTGGGGAACGATCCAAAGCCAACTAACAGGTCCACCTTTGATTGGACAAAACAAAGATCAATTTTGTTTTACTCCCCCAGTAACAGCTCTTACAACCCCAATTTTAGAAAGTAGTCAATGGATCAGGTATCTCTCTCTCTCACTGCTAACTTCAAAGATGGTTTCAGGGGGGCTGGAAACATTTTCCTTGGTCTACTCCAGACTTATTGCAATGTGACTAAAGCCTGTAGAAAACAACTAAACTGTGCAGAAAAAAACATGTAGATGTTAGCTGCAAATCTTTATTTATAAAAATAACAGATGTATACTGATTAATCAATATAATAACACAAACTGGGCTTGTCTAAATTGACAAGTTATTTAATATGAAACTATTAATTTAATATTTGCCAAATTTCTAAAGCCAGCTTTGTTAAATAGGTTGATTAACAAAAAATATTACATTTTTAGAGGAAGAAAAGAGATCCGGTTTATGTCAGCAGAACACAAACCTGTTAAGTATTTTAAAAGGGAGGTGTGTTTATACATAATCATGAGTCAAAATATATTGCATTAATTTTGAATATAGTGAATCAAAGTTGGAGTGGCCCGAACTAAAATATGGGTTAAGGTAGTTTCAAAACAGATAGATGACCTAAGACTTCAATGACACTCGACTAACTAGCACATATTGGCTTTTCAAAAGCCCTCATTATGTAATTTAAAAATATTTTAAATATATTTTATTCAAAATTAATGATAAATCAATTAACCTTATAATTTATAAATAAAAACTTTTTTTTAACTTCCACGCAACAGCCCTTTTTTTTCGCCAAAGTGTTGATCAAGGTGATCTAATTTGGCCATTTAGAGTGGTGGTTTAAGTGACCAGATTTCCTCCTGAAGAAATGAATAACAGACCAGAAAAACTAAAAAGAGTTGGGGGGGAATGCGGTGGGAGTAGAGCAGGGATGCGCAGACAAAAAAAGATGCAAAAGCCTATAAGAGGACAGAACAAAATCTGGACGAGGGGAGTACAGACCCTGGAAACTGACATATTAGGAATAAATGATTAATGGTGTGTGCACAAAATACTAATTTGTTCCCAAAAACACTGACTTTGGGCCATAGATTACTATTATGGGCCTATACTGTTCCTCCAGTGGCTGCAGGAAATATATACTAATTTGAGGGTGCGCAAAAAACTATACTATACATACTTACAGCCAGTGGCCAACTTCAGGTTCAGTCAGGGGTCCCTTCTCTATGCCAGCCTTCATGCCCTGTCAGCCCTGAGTGTGACAGATGCTGTGCAGCTGCCAGTGTTCATTCGGAAACGCTGTGAACCAGAGAGCAATGCAACTGTAACTTTTACTGTCATCCTTCTCCTGCCCTCCACTAACAACTATACATGTTGGTCTGGAGGGAGCTGCTATTCAATGAGCATTAGCCCCAGTAACTGATGTTCTAAATCAGCAACACTGCTGCAGTGAATAGGAGACGTGTCTTTAGGTCCTTAAAGGAATGAATGATAAAGGTGAAATATCCCTCCATCTCCAAAGTAAAGGCCCGTCTTAAGTTTACCAATGACCATTTGGGGGAAAGTCATTTGGACAGATGAGACCAAAACAGAACTTTTTGGTCATAATTCCAGTAACCGTGTTTGGAGGAAGAAGAGTGATGAGTACCTTCCCAAGAACACCATCCCTACTGTGAAGCATGGGGGTGGTAGCATCGTGCTCTGGGTGTATTTTTCTGCACATTGGACAGAGAGACTGCACTATATTAAAGGAAAATTCCAGTTTTTAACACTTTTAGCCCATTTTCTGTAGTGTCCAGGATGAAATCGAATGATCGACACCAAAATTTTGACGATTGGTCCTGTCTCTGCTATTTGGCTCATGCAGAATCCCCCCCTGGCTGCTTCAGAATGGCTTCCATAGTGCATGTCCGATAATGTCCTTAAAACAACCTTAAACGTTCTTTTTTTAAAATATGCTACTCACCGGGTCGTCAGCGCTGTTCAATGACGTTCCAAAAAAAGTTTCGTGAAGAAAAACCGTTCCTGTAGTGTTTTATTTAGCATTTTGTAAATCCCATTGAGTTCTGTTGGAATAGTCAATATCCCTCCGTCACCGGAAACGGGGCCTGTTTACGCTTAGTTGTAGTCTTTTCGCAAGGCCCAAGTGTTTCTGCTTCACTCTGTGTACTCCGACGTCGAGGTGCTAACGTCTCTGTTAAACACTTTAAAAAACTCTGAAAATGGAATACGAAAGGTGGATTCTTGAGGAGGACATATTGGACTTTGAGTTTGACGGTAGAGGATACCGTCGCCAAATAGTGGTCTGGAGTGTGCAACGCCTCAGATTCGAACGGGAAGCGGAAGTTTATAAGCGGTTGTGATGTATCGGAAAAAATAGTTCTGGGATTTACAAAATGCTAAATAAAACAAGACAGGAACGGTTTTTCTTCACAAAACTTTTTTTGGAACGTCATTAAACAGCGCTGACGACCCGGTGAGTAGCATATTTTAAAAAAAGAACGTTTAAGGTTGTTTTAAGGACATTATCGGACATGCTCTATGCTAGCCATTCTAAAGCAGCCAGGGGGTGATTCTGCATGAGCCAAATAGCAGAGACAGGACCAATCGTCAAAATTTTGGTGTCGATCATTCGATTTCATCCTGGACACTACAGAAAATGGGCTAAAAGTGTTAAAAACCGGAATTTTCCTTTAAGGAGTGGATGATCGGGGCCAGGGATTGCCAGATTTTTGGAAACAACCTCCTTCCCTCAGAGCATTGAAGATGGGTGGAGGCTGGTTCTTCCAAAATGACGATGAGCCGAAGCACACAGCCAGGAGGAGTGGCTCTGGAAAAAGCAGATCAAGGTCCTGGTGTGGTCAGGCCAGTCTCCAGACCTAAACCCAATAGAGAATCTTTGGAGGGAGCTCAAATTCTATGTTTCGCAGTGACAGCCCAGAAAGCTGAGCGATCTAGAGAAGATCAGTGTGGAGGAATGGGCCAAACTCCCTCCTGTAGTGTGTGCAAACCTGGTGAAAAACTACACTAAAAAGTTTGACCTCTGTAACTGCAAACAAAGGCTACTATACCAAATATTAACACTGATTTTCTCAGGTGTTCAAATACTAACTTTAGCTGTATCATACGAATAAATAGTAAAAAAAAAAAAATTTTTACCTTGTTTTCTAGATTTTTTTAGATTATGTCTCTCACAGTGAACATGCACCTGCCATGACAATTTCAGACCCCTCCATGATTTCTAAGAGGGAGAACCTTCAAAATAGCAGGCTGTTAAAATAATTCTATTCCTGACTGTACTATATATATATACACACACATATACACATACATACATACTTACACATATACACACATTATATACACATATATGTACTGTATATATGGTAACTGAAAAGATGGTTTTATAATTATGTGAAGCATGAAGGAAAACTGAATAAACAGTAACACAATAACAATAGCTAATAAATTTTATTTATCCGTTTAAGAAAACCTTTAAACAATAATTACAACAAAGAACCAAATAAACCTCAAAGGGGAGTAAAAACTTACCAAGTACAATACAATAATTCAGAGTGGAAGAACAAAGCAACTTTCAGCAGCTAAACAGGAATGGAACCTCTGGGATCGTTTCATGAAGCTGGATTCATTCAAGGTGCAGCTGCACATTCAGCCACCACTAAGATGAGCTGAACTCATGAAACAGATTCCAGAAAGCAGAAGACAGCAAAACCGATCAACTGAATGCAAACCGAATCAGGAAGAGAAACGAAATGATTTACAGCAATCACTAAATCAAATAACAGCAAAGATTACTATCTAAAAAAATAAAATTTCACCTCGAAATTAAGGAGGCGGGTAAACTTCAAGGCAGCCACGCCACTAAAATGCAAAGCATTGATTTGCTTTACAACTTAGAAAATGATACACCCCTGTGGGGTTCATTAGAAGCAACAAGCAAAAACTGCACCACTACAAAGAACCGTGATATCTAAATGAAAAGAAAAACAATATTAAACTCAACTAAAATCAGAAGGTTTAAGAGAAACGTCATAGAATAAAACACATTAAACCCGATTCAAAGGAAACAATTTAAATCATGTGTGTGAAAACATCACAAACCCTCATTAAAAGATTTAGCTGGTCCATTTTAAGTCCTTCAGCACATTCATGGCACATCAGTAAAGAAATTCAGAGCAGGCGCAACATCAGAAATCTACAATATTAATCATTAACAGCTGTATTTACAATAGCTATCAGATTACTCTTTTAAACAGAGCAGATTAATGTTCCACATACACTTTGCATTACTTTAATAGCCCATGGTGGATCAAACATGTCCCTGGATCTCTGTGTTCCTGACAAGAGAGGCGGTTGATACCAGACTAGTCAGCATCTATATTCAAAATAGATGTAAACAGACAGCCAATGGTTGGTATGTAGATTATTTTTTTTTTATCCTTTAAAGAAAATGAGAAAAGCTACAATTACAAATAAATAGCTACAGGTTTTTTGTTATCTAAATGAGAATCTATACAAATTGTTGATTTATGGCAAGACCACTGAATATTTTCTCTTCAAAATGACTGTGCTGTACAGCTCAGTTATAAACACATTCCTTCATTGTCAATTGAGGTGTCAAAGACTGGAAAGTGCAGTATGCATCTGTGTAATGTCAGCAATTGAACCTTTAGCGATTGAGCAGAAGGCAACTGGACTTAGTCTCCTCTTTTCCCTTGAAGATGATTCACCTTTCATCAAAAGGTTCCTCAGCTCTAAACATGCTTAGAATTTGTAATCAGTAAAATCACACTAATACGGCCAATGAAGTCACTAATGGGGAAACTAGGACAAGCAGCTCTGTTTCAGCTCAGTTAAGTGCGTCTTTAGTTGTTTCTGTCATATGTCCCAAGCAGAGGAAGTCCAGGTGCCTAAAGCACTTAGGATTGTCATGTCCTGGATGACCGAGAATCTATATGAAGAAAAACAGCATTTAAAGGCCCGGTGTACTTTGATATGTTCTGAGTTACACCCCTCTGCATCTTCATGCAGTGGCAGTACTGGGATTTTTATTGGAACGGTTAATCTCTGAAGACCAGGAGAAACATGAGGGAGGAGGTGGAATTAGGAAAGAGTCTAAACAAAAGCTGCGGAAGAACTTAAAGCTCTATTTA
This sequence comes from Cyprinodon tularosa, assembly GCF_016077235.1. Taxonomy (NCBI): domain Eukaryota; kingdom Metazoa; phylum Chordata; class Actinopteri; order Cyprinodontiformes; family Cyprinodontidae; genus Cyprinodon; species Cyprinodon tularosa. The sequence goes on along the minus strand of NW_024038844.1, from coordinate 907,534 downwards.
AACTGTAAAGGACCACCAGGCTACATTATGAGGCAAAGAGCCTAAATTACTAGAGAAGTAAAAGCCAACATGTTTCACATACAGAACAGTTTAACTGCTGCATGTGGTGTTTTTTTACTGCCACTGCTAGGATGAGGAGGCACATAACTCTGCTGCTGTGGGGGAAGTTCGCTGGACATGAATGGATTTAAACTCAGGCGTGTATTTAATAAAACTGCCTTTTTATCTATTGCTAAAATGAGGATGCAATAAACGAATTCAATGACTTTATAAATGAGAGTTGCACAAGTTTGAATTTATCAAAAGTGTAGACATACAGATATTTTTGTTTCCTTCAGGAAGTAACGCCTTTACTCAAATGAGGAAAATGTCGAAAAGTAAACCTCTATCAAACGACCAAGAAGAAAATCTGATAAGAATAAGAGGTTTTGATCCTGCACAGGTGGCAAAAACCAAATCGATCTGAACCTAAGGAGAAAGCTTTCAGTCTTGACATGTTTCTGCAGAAACATCTCATTGGAGTAGGTTAATAAATACGTTCTAATCTTTTAAGGAAATATGGATTAAAACATTTTGCATCGGCATCAGATGCAGAGCAGTGACCATGTTGGTAAAATGTACCCAAACTTAGCGTGATTTAATGCTATTTTCCAATTTACTTAATATCAAGTAATCATTAAAGTTTTTTTTTAAATAAATGGATGCCAAAATTTAAAAGTGATAACTCAAACATTTCCTGTTCATTAAAAACTTGTAGAGAAAGCGCTGACCATGCTTATATTAGAGAAATTTAATTGCAAGCTTGCGCGTCCAAATTTATATCTGAAAGACGTTGAAGTTCTTTTATTGCATGATCCTTTGCACAAAAAGCAGTTTCAATAAATAGTTCAGTATTAAAGACATTCATGCCCACATTGAGCTGACATAAACCTCCTTCCAGCTGCAAGTCGGATATCATAGCTTTGAATTTTTATGATGGATTAAAAGTGATTTCATTGTGCAAAATAATTATTTCAGGAAGTTTGTGATGAAATTAAGAATTTCTCCAGCTGAGTTCATAAAAATTGGGGAGTACACATAGATGATGCTAAAACTGTAGCATGCAGAGTCACTGAGTTCAAACAGTTCATAGGCCTACAGTAAATACTCTGGACATGCTTACATTTCAGACCAAATCTGATTTCCTGCTGTACAAAATGACTTCAGACTTCCAATGGAAGCATTTGGTTGATTTTCTTCATAGAGTTAACATTACCTAATATACTGTAACAATCCGTACATATACAGTATATCACACATCATATGTTTTGTATACAAGTCGTGAACGTTCCATGCAGCATATAAAAACCCCCTTCTTTGAATAATATTGGTCTCCATAGAAGAATATACTGATTGGTCGACTAAATCTACTGTATTAGTTCCTCCTTTAAAGTTAGTTGACAGCCTTCCATTAATATTGGCCTACAGTAAAGGATGTTTCTGATTCTCCTAAAAGCGTCGGCTTTGCCTCCACAGTCCTGGCTGGACGTTACTTCACACATTGTGCATCTATGAAGCACATACTCAAGTCAGCTTGACACATGTGCCCTTCTTTCCAAACGTTAGCATCTACTTTTCATCTGCACTGTGCACAAGAGTCCGCTTGTGACTCAAAGCTCAACCGTAATGACATTTTCCCCCCAAAAAAGTGAAAAAATTATTTCATTTAGGTGGATCTGTTATATCATTTGATATCCATTAGCTTCCGGAAACATCCGTGTAATTCTTCTGATATTGATCTCTTACTGTAATTTTCAGTAGGATATAGAGGATGGGGTGACGAACTTGAACTAACTAAGCTTTGTGAGCGTCAAGCTGCAGATGCGGCTTCATTTAAAAGCTCTAAGATGTGTAAACATTCCCAGATTCTGCTTTGCTGCGTACTATGTTTAGTATCATAACATTTCTGAAGGTATAAAAGGAAGGTTTGGCTATAAAGCAGGGTGGGTTAGGTACAACAGCATCCTGCCCCTGGAGAGAGATCCGGGTGGGTTTATAGGAGACCTGAGGTGTTTTTTTTTTTATTTTGTGATTGTACAAATTTTGCATTTTCAGCATTTAAACAGATAATGAGTACAATCTGACCAGCTACAGGAACACTTCAGTGGATCTATCATAAAATACGTAGACGGCCTCTTCAGTGAGGTTCTACTTCTACTGTGCTGTTCCAGTTTGAATTTTTATCAGAATTTACCTCTTTATGCTAATTAGTAACTGATAAAATGATTTTGAACTGAGTATCAGAACTGAATCTTCACTGGCTGTGATGTCAAGGCAACTATGTCAAAAATGCAATAATTCGTGGCCATCTGGTTTGATTTAAGAAGACATAACTCTGGACACGATGAAAAGAATTTATTCACACAAAGAACTGCCGCTGAGCAAAAAAAAAAAACCTTCGCTTTCCATCGACACTAAATGTGTTTGTTAGAAAAGATCTGACATCTGGCTCGCTTGACTGGCACTCCGCCCCCATCAGGGGGGCGAGCCAACAGCTGCCTGGATGGCAATAATGAAGACTTCTAGAGTGATTGGTGTGTTTAAAGATTATGGTGAATTGTTGGATATGGCTAAATTAGTCGAGTGTTAGGGCACTGGTGCTTGGAGGCAAGAGTAGCCTCACTGGGCTCATAAGACACAGGGTAGAGAAGATAAGGATTAAACAGGGGTTAGGGGAAGACATTCCTCTGTTCTACTGCTCGCATGTTTCAGCGAGATCAGAGTCAGAAGGCGGAGTGGATGACTGGATATGGTTGGAAATGGGTAACTGGTTCAGATCAGAGCTCTGTGCCGCCTCGCTGGAAGGGGGCTCCGGAAGGGTCAGTGTTTCGGGGGCAGACTTTTTGCGAGGCCGGTCTTTGGGAACGGACAGGGATTCTGGAGCATCCGTGCACATTGGGGTTGAGGGAGCGCTGGCGGGGCCGGTTAGAGCGCAGGAGGACAGGGGCGTCTCGCTTATGGAGATCGATGGGGGAAACACCCCAATCTTCTGGTTGGTGGCCTCCTGGATATAGCGCTCAAACTCTCTCACCTCATCCATCGTCATGTCTGGAAAGAGATTTATAAGAGACAATGCATCGATTAGCCTTTCTACTGGGTTCGTGTGTTGACATTCAAACACATATCTCCAACCATAAATGGTATTTTTTGAAGGGGACGCTAGATACTGGTTGTTTGCCTTTTTGAAGTGTTGTTCTTTTGCAGTTTTGGTCATTTTGAACCAAAAAAAGATGCAGTCAGTCGGTGGATGATGAAATAATTCACACCTACTATTAGATTCAAACCTGCTTTGACAGCAAATGATCAACAATCTATATGTAATCTAAAGATTTGTCAATATGACCCTAACAGATTATATCCATCAGTAGATCATAATCCAGATCTATTTAAATAAGCTAAAATTATTCTATACAATCTGCTATATTTACTTGGGTCATATGGCCTAAATAGGGATTAGCATCAATAAATTGAAATGGAATATTGTTTTAAAATCTTAGGAAAATAATTTACTGTTATATTCAGTTAAATGTATAATATTTACCTTCATATTTCAACATAATAACCTAACTAGTAAAATCAAGTGATACACCATGGTTAAGTGCATCGGCTTCTTTATAAATTCCTAGGGTAAAGAATGCAAAGCACATGAAGAAATCAAAATGGCGGTATGGATCAATGTATGTGCAAATTAAACCAGAGTGGTGAGTAGATGGTATTTATTAAATCTAAATATTACAAATATTCAACATTAATCATACAGAAATGGAACCCTAAACGCTGGTCATAGATTATTTTCCTATATTTTTCACACAAACAACATTTGAGGAAAATAAGACGGCACCTGCTTTTGTGTTTAAACAGTTAAAAATTAAAAATTAAAGTTACACTCCATATAAAAATGACAGAGAGAAATCAGATAGTTGCTAAAGAAAAAAAATCTTTTAATTTATGAGCTGTGGGCATTAAGAGCTACTGGATAAGTTCAAATTACACAAAGAAAAGCTTTAAAACCCACAGCTCTAAATTTTTTAAACAAACAAATGATTGTTTCCTACCCACATTTCCAGGAAATATTATTTAAAGTTGCCTTTAAGGCTTCTCATCAGGGTGAAAAGTTCCAGCTTGATTAAACTTCATGTTAAAGTAGCCGTAGTTCTTTTTAAAGTGGAGGGTGCAACCTACAGGGTAAGCCACCAGGGGGTGCCAGAGGACGATCAGGAAAATTTAGAGAAAAATAATGAAAAACAGAAATCATAAAAGAATAGGCATAAAAATTAGATTTTATCTTCTAAAATCATGAAAAACAACATTTTGTTTTCAATTTAACCACAACTTGCAAAAAAAAGAATGTTAACAAAACAATGGGGATTTAAAACTTAATGCGGAGGCTTTTCCTCCAGCTGACAGAGAATGGAAATGCCTTTTCTCCTTTTCAACATGTTTATGTAAATCTGGCTTTTTTCTACTTTAAAAAGGTACTAAAATGGCATGTCTACGTTTTCAAAACATGTGTATAACACTGATAGACATGAAGATATTTTCTAGCTCTTTTTTTTATCTGTTCTTAGCAACAATTTCTTTAAGTTTATTATCCACTGGGAATATAATAAAGTACACAAACTCAGAAAAACTGAGTGAAAGTCCTGTTGCCTTGTACTTTGGCCTGTTCTGTAATACAACAAAGTGATTATAACATGTTAGTTAACATTTATATGCAAAATAAATGTCATGATAATCAGGATAAAAAGGAAGCCTTAATAAATGTTTATTTTTCTTAAACTATTTGGTAGCATGTCTGTTCGTTTCCAAAATGGGTGTTTCAGGCCTGACTGAAATGCTGTTTGGGTTCTGCGGCATAGGAAACACCTCCTACAAACCACTCCTTCAAAATAAAAGAAGTTATATGTGTTTCCTATGCTCACAATCTGCTGTAACCAATCATGTTTTTTAATAACTACTATCAGAGCCGTCAAATGTCACATTTTTAACCCTGGTTGTAACATGATATGAAGCCCTTACACCTCATTTGCAAATCAAAGCCTGTAAAATTAGAAGACAAAGGAGGGGAAATGGAGAAAAGCAAAAGAAAAGTCACATACGCTTGCTTTTTCATGGATCTGTATGTCATCCAGTGAAGATGTGTTTGTTGTTGAAAGCTCTTCCTGCTCATTGCAAACTTTAATGTTGGTTTTCTCATGCATTTTTCTCTCGTAATCCCGCACGTCATCAAAAGTCATATCTGTAAAAAGGTGGGGGAGGCAGGGGTGCAATGAAGGTCAAAATGCTGTTACTCTTCCATCAATGCTTTCCAGCTCACAGACAGTTAAGTGAAAGGAAGCATTTGCTGGCATTTATAAGATTTGGTGTAGTTAGAGGCGTAGAGGGTAAAGTGTGAGCTGCCAAAGACCCAAAGAGTGTGCAGGAAAGACAAGTCCAAGCCCAGAGAGGAGGGAAAGATGGAGGAGATTTGGGTTTGATTCAAGATTAGGGGATAAACAAGAAGAGGTTGAATCACTGGCAAGAAAAATGTGAAAGGTTCAGGTTTCCACAGTGAAGAAAAAACAAAACGCATTTCATGAGGGAAAGATACTTTAGGAGGATTAGGAAGCATCCAGGTTTCAGGGAGGAGGGAGTGCTGATGTTAGTGGTTATTATGGAGAGAGGCAGCATAGCTTTCAGCGTAAATATAACAGGATTGTTTTGTTGTTTGTGCCACAGCTTTGGAAAAACCTTAACAGCTGAGAATGAGTAAATCTGCTGCAGCTACTTGAGAGGCGCACACAAGGGTTTCTGTTGTGCAGCCGGGGAAGCAGACAGAGCCAGCATTAATGTGTCAATGGCTCCAGCAGTCTGAACATATTTCTGTTTTTTTAAAGCTCCAAACCAAACAGGAATCCTGTATACTAAGCTTTCAAAGACAATCTGAAAGTGAAGTGTATAAAAAAACAAGTACTTTTTGTTTCACAGAATTTGATTTAATTGGATTAGACTATTTCTATAAGAAGAGTGGGGAAAGTGTTTGGCATTGGTGGGTTAGTAGTGAGAGGATCATGCTGTTTTTAAAAAGATTAAATGCAGTTGGGATGGATGTCCATGCGTCAACAATAACAAGCTTAGAGGAAACTGATCAAACACAAAAAAAAAAAACATAATGCTTGCAGATGTTACCTATCCACTCGTCAACCCAAGCAAATGCCTGCCTGTGTCCGAGCAGCAGCACGTCTCTGACCACCTAAAACACAAGACAAAGATGGTCAAACGCTCCTCTCACACTAAAAGTAATATGACATTTTAATCCTCCAACATAGTTTTTCTTCACTGTTTCCAGTCAGAAAGCTCATGGTGGAAAAATAGAAGGAAATGTCATCCAAGGAAACAGCTAAATGTTAATGAAGAACTTTTTCAAGTTTATTTTTGTGAAAACTACCATATGCTCTTTCTATTGGAACATAGCTGTGAAGGAAAAATATATCATAGGTTATAGAAATGTGTACTTTAACAAAAACCTTTAGATAAAACTCTGTAAATGAGGTAAAAAAATAAAAAAAAAGTAAAAAATAACAGGCCAAATAAAACTTAGCAGAGAACGATTCCAAGGCAATTAAAAGTGCTGTACATGAGAAAAAATACAGAGTGACACAGAGGTAAAACAACATAATTACAGAGAATGAAAGTGAGTCATTAAAATGAGACAATTATTAAAACTATTTTTTTTTATTTTTTTTTTAAAGAAAGAGAAAACGATTTTTAAAAATCAGAACAAAAGTTGGACTGGAAACTAAACTAATAGTGTATAGATCCCAGTCAAAGACTGCTTTAAACCAATACATTTTTAATCTTAATTTAAAGCAATTTAATGCAACCTTTCTGTTACGTGTCTAAACTAATGTCTTCCAGGATATATAGTTATCATACTCACAGAGAACAGAGATTTGGGAATGAAATGAGAGCATACAGACACTGGATTACTTTTGACATCAATCTTTCTCTCATGGGGCATTCCGAATGATTTGATCTAAGAACAAGGTGTTGTTTTGATATAGATGGAGCCATGGATGTCTCCTCATTTATAAATGTGTATGATGGAATGATGTGATGATGTTTCAGGGTGTGATAACGGAGTTGTAAAATGCATCTTTAACTGTGATTCAAAGATTAAAATTTCTGTCAGAAATCTGTTGTCATGTCTCATGGTTATTTAAGACGCATACATTATGAAGTGTTATTTAAAGAGTTTGTCCTGAGTGATCTCTTTTGAGGAAAGAATCGGGGAGAAAAAGCTTATAGGTGTAAACACAGAGCTTTCCTTCACAGCTGCTTCTCCACGTTTGGTTCTGGGATTGCAGAGATGACTTGATCCACTAACAAGTCTGTTATGTATTTTGCAGCAAAGCCCTTCAGTGATTTATAGACTGACAGAAGCATTTAGAGGTCTATACTCTTGAGATACACAGAACCAGAGGAAGGACTTTAGAACTAGGCTGATATGCTCTACTTTCTTAGTTTTAGTGAGGATGCTGGCAGCAGCATTCTGGATCATGTGCACTGATCAATTCTTCTGACGATGAATATATTAATTAGATTTTCAAGGTCCTGCTGCAACATTAGTCCTTTTAATCCTTGTGATTTTCTTTAGGTGATAGAAGGATGACTTTGTTACCTCCTTTATGAGGCTTTGAAGGTTCAGGTCTGAATCCATCAATGCCCCCAGATTTAGAGCCTGATTGTTTGTTTCGAGCTGGATTAACTGAAGCTGTGTGTTAAATTTAGAACACTCTTCCTTAGGGTAAAAAAACATTACTTCAGTTTTGTCTTATTTTAACTAAAGAAAATTTTGTCAAATTCATGAATTATTCAGCGCATTTACCTAGAGCTTAAATGGGTTAAGTCACATTGTGACATTTTAATGTACAGCTGTGTGTCGTCTGCAAGGTTATGGTTACTTATGTTGTTTTATTTGAAGATTCCAGTTTAATGAAGCTTGTACATGTAGATATTAAATAAAAGGGGCCCTAAGATTAATCCTTGGGGAACACCACATGAGATGTTAGTGGTCTCTGATCTATAGTTACCTACTGACACAAAAATGTCCTCCTCTCATGGCTTTCGCAACTAAAAACAGATGACGGTTGCCGTGTGCAAAAAAAATTACTATTATTATTATTATTTAATTTGTGATTTTTTTTTCTTCATTAAGTCATCAGTTTGGGCACAAACAGGGCAAAGAAGATGGATTTCATCATTTCTCCCCTTACCTTGTGTACAAACTGCTCCACTCGTGTCTGCAGACCCCACACTTCAAACTTGACTGTAACCAGTTTGTAGGAGCACATGATGGGGTCCTGTGTGTCCCTCCAGCCTTCCTGCAGTACACCCCGCTTTGTCTTTTCTGACTGGAAATATCGCAAGTCCTGCAGAGGAATAAGAAGAAATAATTGGTTTTAACTGCCATTATTCCCAAGAAATTTGTAACTACTTATTATAGGTTAAAAATGAATCCTTAAGCAGACTTGAGGGTGTCTGCTGTGGATATCTAAAGTAGAGGATCATATCAGTGATCTGCCTAAAACTAAGAAAAGGTTTCTATTCTTGTAGAGACAGAAGAACCTTTTCATTTAACCTTTACAACAGAAACAGTAGTGCATACAAAGAGGCGTTTTATCACAAGGTTTCACTACTGATTGTGTAAAATCTTCATACTCATGGGGATCTACACACACTCCTACACAGGCTCACCTCAGACTCTTTATAGTAGCGCTCGGGGATTTCATCGTAGGCGATGTCGACGAAGCACACCTCCCTCTCCTGGTCCTTCAGCTCTGTATCAAAGATCTGAAAATCAACAGAGGTCTTTGTTACGCTAAATTTAACGTCTTTTTTTCTATTTAGACTAGACTACAAATTCTTAATGTCACATTGAAATGTGCAACATCAATTTAGAGTCTTGGAAAGACGACCCAACAGAAGCATATGGTCTGTGCAGCCATTAGGAGGCGCTCTAAGCTCACTTTTTAAGTAGCTTATTGCACCTAATAGATCGCTGAATTCATTTACTGTCATATGTTCAGTCATCTGATTCTGCAAATGCTGAAAACCTTCTACTTTTCTTCCTATTAGTATTTGTAATTGTATATTTACTGCTTAGTATACTCGTAATACACAAAACTAATGCTATTAAAAACATTAAACTTTGCAGGCTGTTTATATAAACATAAAAGGGTAAATAAACATCTTACTGATTAAAGGGAAAGGCTCAGAATAATTGATCTACACATGAGTAAATCCAGCAAGATTTTTCAGATGTAATTTGCTTAAAGATTTATTCTAGAGAAGACCAAAGAAAGCGGAAAAACAAAAGAAACAAACTGCTGAAGGGAGATTTAGGGAAACATGAATGTAAATAAAAGCTGCACTCTGTTAAATAGCTCACACATTAATGGCTTCTTTAAGCACCAGATTGCACATTTTTCTTATTATTTTGTTGCTATTGTTTCCTGACCACAAGCAATGAGGTTGATCATACAATAAAAAAACATGAATGTTTTTATTTCTTAGCTTTGAGAAATGGATCACATTGAAATCAGGTCGGATAAACTAAAAAAATGTAAGGAATTTCCACATGCAGATCCTTAGAAACACACTAAAAACAAACAGCTGCTTTAAAGACCTGTTTATCATACTGACTCGTACACATCAGCTGCCTCCTGGACTCAACGGGCATTTCAGGTCCGATGACAAACCCTACACCAGGTGATAAAATTAAAGTTTATCTAGTGGCGTTTTGTGGACAAACCATTTCCGTACTTCCTCCAAGCTGGATCTTATTGCTCTCTTTCTGCCTGGGTCACTGACCCTTTCTCTGGACCTTGCTGAGGGAAAGGCGTGTAACCCTCTGCAGCCACTCGCTCTCTGCACTCTTGGTGGTAAAAATGTGGCTTTAAAGTGATTGTTCTTCCTCCCCGATGGTTTTTGTGACGGCCGGTCTCCTTGTGTTGATCCATATTTAGCTTGCTTCAGCGATATTCTAATAGTTATAGGCCCTCTTTGCACACCTTTTGCTCAGGACTCAGAGACTTTCATCTACCATCTGTAACATGAGTTGTCTGCTCCCCTACCTACATTTGGAAAGCCTCTCCCTCAGTGGACATTAGATATTTGAGTCTTGTTTTATATCGGGTTCTTCGAAGGTGTAAAGAAGAGCTGACGTTGGGTTACACAATAATAACTGAAGGTCTTATTAGGTTTCTTTTGGCCAAAAATTTAATAAAACAACATCCTTGCAACTTTTCAGTTGCTAAATAATTTATTGACCAACTTCCAGGTGCAGTTGTATGAGAACAGAAGGCTGTCGTGAACCGGAGAGTCGATTAGGTAGGGTTGTATTCGGGCTGTTAATACAACTGACCCGTTTGATGAAAAATTATTCGGCTTCGGGAAGAAGACATTTAGCAGGTCAACGACTTCTCTTTGCCCAGCCAGGTGGATCTCACAGGGTCCCTGTCTGAGGTAATACCCAATAGGTTCGGAGATCCAAGAACCCAGGTTGGTAAGCTGTGCTCCATAGGAATGAGAGGAGGATCTGAGCATAGATGTGGCAACAACAGTCTGCTGCTGTCTTTAACAAAACCCTCTGGCACCCTTAAACCATTCCTTAGACCAGAGGTTTCAAACTCCAATCCTAGAGGAATAGTTTCCTGTAACTATTAGACACCTGAATCAAATGGCTAATCCGAAAACACCCAAACAGCAACCAACATCTTTGTTTTTTGTTTTTTTTTTACCATGTTTTATAATCCTGTGTGTGTTTAAAGCATATTCTTCATTAAAATCACAATATCTTGGCATCTCTAATCACTTCTTATGCATAATAACATTTTTGGTCTTTAGATGTAACACTACTGGCCTTCGTTCTTTCTTTGATCAAAATTTTCTTTCAGTTTTTTGTTTTTGCTTTTAAACAAGAACTCAAACCAAGTGGGAAAATAGCAAAATAAAAGACAAATGGGTACAAATAGGTAATTTAAGAATCCAGAACTATAATAATTTTAGTTTATACAGTAAATGTTTCACTAACCCAATCAACAAAGCAATGCTGCTGTATTATTAGTGTGACTGAATTAATGAGTGTCTAAATGCAAACATGGATTTCTGCATCTCTGCTTCGCATCTAGAAAGATGTAGAGCGTCTTGAACAGAGGATCCAATGCGAGCGCATATCTCCACATCTTCTCTCCGTTTTTTTATCTGCAAACTGAATTGCCTGTGGCAGCTTCTGGTTTTAGAATTTCATTTCAACAGCCTTTGATCCATCACTCTGTCACGTCAAAGCAAAAACACGTAAATCTAAAACCATCTCGACAGATTTAAAGCTCCTTCCCCGTTTGGCTCCCCTCCGGCTTTAAGAGGACATGTAAACCATTTGGACATGTCAATAGGACACTCGATACATCCATCCCCAAACGCCAGCTTGTTGAAATAACTCATGGAGAGAATTTCAAATGAATCCTCTGTGCACCCGGCGTAATGCAACGCACTTAAAGCTATTTGTTTGTTACGCAGGAGCCGCTCATTCCTCAGTGTCCAGGCGCTGGCACTCTCTCCTGATGACTAATGTCCCTCTGAACCGGAGTGTGTAGAGTGAGTGGTCCAACAGCCCAAATTAAATTAACTATCCAACAAGTGGAGCAGTACCTGGCCGACTCAAAGCTCATGTGTACTGGGCGTTTTAATAAGGCGGCCTGTAAATCATCACTTCAGTCAGGAGAATTTCCCTCCTGCAGCACTGCAGAGGTTCTTCATCCTCTATTCTATCTGCCACCTCATTTCATTTCCTTCTACACCTTTTTTTTTCATGAAGAGACCAGAGACCAGGCAAAAACGCTGCATTAAGATGAAAGAATCGAACAGGAGCACGGTTAATTAACTCGCTGGGTCCGCAGGGTGACACTACATGCAGCGGAGCTGGAGTCCACGGTGGAATGAAGCACACACATAATGCTATGTTTTTATCAGGCAGCGATGATGGGGACAGGAATCTTGAACCACTAAAGAGGGGTCTCACATATTGCAGATGTTTGTTTTTTAAAAAGCATTATGCATTAGCTGATGTGTGTACATCCCAGTTGGTAAAATGCCGAACGCTGCTAGGGAAAGATTAATGGAGCACATTTCCATCACTAATGACTGAAGGGGTTATGTCAATTTGAGACCAAACAGAGCATCACAAATTTGCCTAAATGGACAAATATGGTCTGTGCAGCATCCAGACTATCGGGGCCCTATCAGCCTTCAGGCCATCTGCAGTGGAAAACAGGAGAGGAAGCCTGTTCCTGAAATGTGAAACTGTTGATGCAAAAATAAAAAACAAACTAATACGAGCAGGGAGCAGGTAACCTGGGGAAACACCTGTTGTACTTACATTGTCGTTGCTTCCTTTGTTGTCCTCATATTTCGTCTCTATGTGAATGGAGAACTTGGGCAGGAATGAGCACTGTGAGGGAGGCGACAGGAAAAATAAACAGCTCTGTTATACAGTTCCTTTGGGTTAACTAACTCCCCTTTTAATTTCAAATAAGCCTGCTATGTTAATCAAACCGCTCAAACTTTATGCGATGCCAGACTACGCCCACAAGTTTGAATGTATTGTTATTCAATTGAAAGTCTGAGCTCACTCATGCAGGCAGATCCTAGGTCAGTCACTAAACCCGGATTAAGAATCGAGCCTCGTTAATTAAACAATGCATTTAGCTTTAGTTTATTGTTTCATGCTTCTATTAAAGCAGGGGTGGGCAAACCAGTTCCTGAGGGACGGTATCCTGCAACGTTTAGATCCATCTTTGGTCCAACACACCAGAATCTAATAGCCTAGTTACCTCCGCAGGATGCAGTCAGTTCCTCCAGTCATCTCAATCCTCTAATGACCTTTCGTTGTGTTTAACCAAAGGCACATCTAAAGCCGGGCAATATTTTCAATCGTTGCACGCAACTGAAGCTCAAACTGTACCATAAAATCGCAGGGTTTAAAAATTCACAGCTCATAATGCATGTTCTCACACCATACAACCCGATGCTCTAATGTAGGGATGGGCAATTCCAGTTCCTGGGGGCCGGTATCCTGCAACTTTTAGATCCATCCTTGGTCCAACACACCTGAATCAAATGGCTGAGTTACCTCCTCAGTATGCAGTCGGTTCCTGCAGAGACCTCCCAATTATCTGAGTACTTGATTCAGGTGCGTTGAACCCAAGGCACATCTAAAAGTTGCAGGATACCGGCCCCCAGGAACTGGAATTGCCCATCCCTGCTCTAATGCGATCTACTTGCTCACACCGCACGTCCAAAAACCATACATCGGACTCAGCGCTGAGAAATGGCGCCGTTTGGGCTCATCAATATGAAAGCAGAAGAAGTTTGCACATGTGCAGTGTTTGAGGTTCTGGTAAATCGGCTCATAGCTCTGCTTTAACAGCAGGATTTGTCCACGAACACCTTATGAGAGAAGACTGGAAATCAAACATGTATGATTTTCTCCCGACCTTATGATTCCTAATCGCTATGTGGTCGTGAGAGGCTAAGCTCCCCTCGTTATTTCCTGTACACTACATGACGCAGGATGCACGATCAGGCTGAAAGTCGGCCCGATCGGAAAAATTCTCGCACGACTTCGGGCAAAAAAAACGGGATACCGGCTTTCAGGAACTGGAATTGCCTACACCTGTATTAAAGGAAGCCCAGCTTATTGGATCGAGTCGCTAACTTTAATCATAATTCCTGGACAGGCAACACTAACACTGGGATTTACAATAAATCAACACATTATTGAAAAGAGCAAGAAAAAAGTACATATTTGTTTTCAACATTTTTTAACAAGTAAAAAAATAAGTTTTTCAATCTGCTTTGAATAAACCACTTTTGTTTTTTTTGGGATGTCACAAGCTTTAATCAACATGTCCAACAAACAGCCCCCATTTTAAAATTTTGTGATGTACTGGATGTTTAATTCACATTGAACTTTCTGCTGAATAAACGTTTAAAGATGTTAAAAGTGTAAATAAATTAATTAATAAAACAAATAAATCCCATGAAAATTAAACATTTGGCAAACTAAAAAAAGAAAAAACCTCCATTAATGTTTTTATGGTACAGAAACAACCAAACAATCGTGCAGAGAAAGAATGACAAGCATTCTGCTGCTGTCAAAATATTCTCTCTGTTTTCCAGAAAGAATAAGGAAAAAAGCGGAGTGACTCATATTGTGCATATCTCTCAGTGAAATACTGCAGCCTGACAACATGCTTATGTATCTTCAGTGCGTGAGCTTGTTTGGCCAAGGCCTCACGTTTCCTGTGGGTTAATGACGGGCCCCACAAACGGCGACATGCCGGGTGTCTGGGTTCCTGTGTGCTCTGAAAGTCTTTCAGTAACTGCAGAAAGCAGCGATGATGGTTCTGTCTGCTTTTTTTTTTCTTCTGTCTCAATTGTTGCCTCAACAATATTTTAATCATGAATTACTGAGGGTGTTTCAAACAGTACCGCAGTTCAGTTTTTCAAATAAAATATAAAATAAATTTAGCAAAAATGAGGTGCAGGATTGATTGAGTTTAATATTCAGTTATACTTACTGTATATTCTTCAGATCAGAGCATGATGAGGCAGACAGACAACAGGTTCAGAGCAGAGAAAAAACACAACATGGTTAGTTAACAGCTTTAAATCCATTTTTTACTGCAAGTGTAAACTAAAAAACTTGTCAAAAGCAGGGAGTTTCCTCGTTTATCATGAAAAGTTGGACTAATCCCGTTTTGGAATCTGCACCACTGATGGGCATACGTCTAGAGCCTGCCTGTATCCTCACACAGAGAATCTTCATCCACAGGATGGTAGTTAATGGGAGCAACAGGGTCAAAAAGCAGATGTATGTGTCTCTGTGTTTCAGTGTTAAAAAAAGCTATTTTTCATAAATGATATGCATCCTATAAAAGCAGCAATAAAAAGAGCAGAGAATCATGTGACCAGATAACTGTGACCATTAGGTCAAAGTCAATTGTAAATATTACATGTTTGGACCAAAGTTATGATGATTCCATTTTATTAAATATTTAAAGGAGAAGTTCGGTTTTTTACACTTTAAGCCCATTTTCTGTAGTGTCCAGGATGAAATCGAATGATCGACACCAAAAGTTTGACAATTGCTCCTGTCTCTGCTTTTTGGCTCATTTAGAATCACCCCCTGGCTGCTTTAGAATGGCTTGCATAGAGCATGTCCGATAATGTCCTTAAAACAACCTTAAACGTTCTTTTTTTTAAATATGCTACTCACCGGGTCGTCAGCGCTGTTCAATGACGTTCCAAAAAAAGTTTCGTAAAGAAAAACCGTTCCTGTAGTGTTTTATTTAGCATTTTGTAAATCCCATTGAGTTCTGTTGGAATAGTCAATATTCCCCTGCCACCGGAAACGGAAATGGGGCCTGTTTACACAGTTGTAGTCTTTTCGCTTCACTCTGTGTACTCCGACGTCGAGGTGCTAACGTCTCTGTTAAACACTTTAAAAAACTCTGAAAATGGAATACGAAAGGTGGATTCTTGATTCTCGACGTCGGAGTCGAGAATCACTCTGTGTACTCCGACGTCGAGAATCAAGAATCCACCTTTCGTATTCCATTTTCAGAGTTTTTTAAAGTGTTTAACAGAGACGTTAGCACCTCGACGTCGGAGTACACAGAGTGAAGCGAAAAGACTACAACTGTGTAAACAGGCCCCATTTCCGTTTCCGGTGGCAGGGGAATATTGACTATTCCAACAGAACTCAATGGGATTTACAAAATGCTAAATAAAACACTACAGGAACGTTTTTTCTTCACGAAACTTTTTTTGGAACGTCATTGAACAGCGCTGACGACCCGGTGAGTAGCATATTTTAAAAAAAGAACGTTTAAGGTTGTTTTAAGGACATTATCGGACATGCTCTATGCAAGCCATTCTAAAGCAGCCAGGGGGTGATTCTAAATGAGCCAAAAAGCAGAGACAGGAGCAATTGTCAAACTTTTGGTGTCGATCATTCGATTTCATCCTGGACACTACAGAAAATGGGCTTAAAGTGTAAAAAACCGAACTTCTCCTTTAAGTTCCCTATATATACCCATAGGATTTAGTAAATGTTGTTTCTGATGATATGTTTCATGCAAATAACCCCCAAACCAGGATTCAGAAAGCAGGACCTTCTTACTACAAGGCAACAGCGTTTACAGCGTTTACAGCGTTTACGCGTTTACAGCCAGCGGGCTCAATCAGAAAACTACCTTGACTTTGTTTCTATGTAGAATCTACGGGTTATTGTTGAGACGAATATTGAAGAGTTACAGGCAGCATTTTAAGCAACCTGGGCTTCCTTAACACATGGCATGAGGAGTTAATGTTTGCAGGAACTGCACAGTGGAGGGACTTTTTTTTAGTGGTTATTTTTTTTCCCCCTCCTTTTTTTCAAATTGCTTGAGAAACAGAAATTTGGATTTTTAACAGCTGTCAGTCATGATTATCCAAATGAGCAGGTTAAATAATTAAAAATCAGCAGGGACCAAAAAAAGAAAACCATCAACCAGTAAAGGTCCAGAGTAGGGCTGGGTATTGTTCAAAAATTTTCGGTTCCGGTACCAATACCGATACCTTCACTTCGATACCGGTTCCTGAACGATACTTTTTTTGATACCAGTTTTATAATATCAATTCGAGAAAAAAAAGAAAATTACACAACATAAAAAAGTACAAATCTTGAGTTTTATTTTAAGCTCTGTTTTTTCCATTTACATTTTTCCTCTTACATAAAAAAAAAATTCAGTGTCTAATATTCACTGTTACATTGTGAGGACCTTTTTACTTAGCAGTTTTCCTTTAGAAAAATGACCATGTCTGACAAACAAGCCCGTTGAATGGGATCCTACTGACAGCGCACCGCTGGTATTGGGGGTCTGAGCGGCTCCCACAGAAATATTGGAAGGCCGGATGAACTGACTGCACTGATTAAGTTTTCAGGTAGATTTTCCCACTTAAAAACATAATGAAACTACTTTATTCCCACTGATCACAGCAAATATAGCTGCAAGGCAAATAAAGGATAGAGTATCTCCGCCCAACGCGCGTCAGAGCCACTTTTCGACCGCGCAGCCAGAGCAGCAAAGCTTCTTCAGCCGCGCGTCAGAAGCCGGTACAAGCAGCAAAAAAGAAGCAGCAGACGTGATTTTGCTGCTCCTGCTGCGTCCAGTTTGAAAGCAGCATTCTCCAATAGTGTCTCGCATTATTCACTCCGCCCTGGCTTTGCTCTGCCCACGGGCTGCTGAGAGGAGGATGGTCGCGCCGGCTGCGGTCCGCTCTTCTTGCAGTCAAACACCGAGCAACTTTCTGCTCTTAAATTGTTTCCGTGCACGATGTATTGCATTACGCACTATTAGCATCAGTCTTAATAAAGTGAAGCCGCACTTTTGACCTGGGGGGCATTTTAAAGGGGTTCCACGACGCTCACAACCAGTTCACAACAGATACACATGAACCCTGGCTGTAGGCGTGACCACCTGTGTATTTTTCCTGGATGACGCAATCACGTTAAGTGTTACAGCCAATCACCGAAACTTGGTACCGAAAGACGAGGCGTGTTTCGGTACTCTGTAGAACCGAAGCATTTCGGTCGGTACCATAAAAGTACCGAAGTTCGGTACCCAGCCCTAGTCCAGAGACATTTTTAATTGTAATCTGTTACTTTAAACAGAGTTTAACACTGAAATAAAATGAGGTGTTTATGCATCCATGTTATACATTGACTTTTAACATAAAAAAATCGATTAAAATTAAAAAAAAATTTAAGTGAGGGAACAACAATCGTTCAGTTCTATATATACACAATTTCCTGATTGACATATTTTATGAAACGCCTGAACTGACCGGTTTAATGAGAGCAGTGGGCTTTAGGCTGCCTTGCAAACCTGGGTTTGAATGGAGACAAAGCCATTCTCAAGCACATATCAAGGTGCTCATTTTGAGCCTGGATTCATATTTATTTTTGATTCTGTTCATGGTGGAGAATCCTGCTTCACAGCAGCAGGTTGAGCCAAACATAATCAAAATGTGCAGGCTCATCTTTACACCACTTTTTCACTTTTCTTTCAGCAGTTCACCGCAGTTCTTCCAGCAGTCCACACTTTCTCTGCTCTCTTTTTCTCATCATCTTCTCCTTCTTTCCCATCGCCCGGTTTGCCACAGGTTTGCCTGCTGTGTCTAAAAGTAGCAGCAGCAGCAACCCAGACTGACAGCAGCTCATTGGATCATTTGTATCACGAGTAGCCTGGTGCCTGACGTTCCGGACGGCTTTACCATGTTAACAGGAAAAGTGGATGAAGTTAAGTTAGACACTGTTGTCGGACAACATGTGGTAATTTAAAAAATTTTTAAATAAGGTTGGGTCCTCTTACTTCTGATGACATGAATCTTTGAAATATATGAGACAAACTCATAATTGTATTCCTGAAATAAATTCAGTCTTTCTGGGCTCCCCTGCATCAAGCCAGTTATGGATTCTCTAAATCACCTGAGCCAACTTTGCCCAGATGTTGCTTCACTGGGATTCAACCTCTTAAAGTTGCTCTGAAATGGCTCGAATAGAAAACATATGAGCAGTATAACAGGGTTTAGATAGATAAGCTGTTTCCATGCGGTTTTATCGAAACGTGTTGGGAATGCGGCGTGCAGATCAGCAGTTTGGATCACGTTTCCTCTCTTGTCTCTTCACACTACTCCAAAGTGCTACAAACATCCAGCAAAGCGTTCTGTACAAAGTGATAAGTGGTAAGTACAATGTGCTGCGGCTCAAAAAAGAAAAAGGAAAAACAAACTGAAAAGTGTTGGAGAAGGTGACCTTAAAACTGCTTTGTGTTATGTGGCTGCAGTGCAGAGCTATTCTGTTTCTGTACCTGGCACAGACTGAAGAGGTAGAGTGTCACAGCAGGGCTTTCAGTGAAGCCGCCAAACAGCCTGCGCAGCACATCTGCATTGCAAACTCACCTGTTATGGTGTACGGGTAATAGTTCCAGGCTTTTTCTGTCACATAAAAGATTTTAGGGACCACTGCTCGAGCCCAGCTGGGTAATTTACTGCAAGAGGAGAAAGAGACGTTAACTTTTCATCATATTATTCTACACATCTACCTGACAAGATGTTAACCTTTATCCCTGCCTTGCTCTACAAACCAATTTGGGCTCCATTAATATGAGTGTTAAACAAATTCAAATGACCTCTGCAGATGTAAGATTTCATAAAACACAGTAGTAGTAGTAGTTTATTTTTTTTGATTAATGGGATAGCTAAAGGTTCTGTAAAGTACAGTTTTTGCTAAATTAAACCAGGTGAAACTCAAACTTTTCCACTTGAGTTCTGTATAGAGCATATATATTTTTCATTTTTGTATAATTGCTGCTCAAGGTGGGTTGATCTGTCTTCCAAAGGCATATATTAGAGTCTCCAGTTAAAGATTAATCAATTATTAAATAAGTTGATTATTTCAATAATCGATTAATCACGATTAATCCGATTAATTGTTTCGGCCCTATTGGTGAGCTTTATAAATTAAATCTAAGCTGATTTAAAATTTTTTTTTTTTTTTATCATTGATATTCTACTTTGTTATAGCAACTGTATTCTCTTTGAATATTAAAACAATGACATACCAAACAATATACGAAAACATCCAGTTTGGTTCATATTAGGGACGCACGATATTGGGATTTTGGCCGATATCCGATATGCCCAGTGTTGGGAAAGTTCTCTTTCTACGTGAACTAGTTCAAAGTTCAGTTCACACATTTTAAAATGAACTAGTTCAGTTCATAGTTCATAATTCAAAACCAAAAAATGAACTAGTTCATAGTTCTTTTTTTTTTTTTCATATATTGCTCAATTACACCATAGCCTACTGTAGAACCACAGACAGCAATTATTTTATCAGTTGTAACTCTGAAACTGTGCGTCAGATTTCATCTTCATATCCAGTTTTGAATCCTTATCCAACCAGGGTTTACATTAGCATTGAGGGGACAGATTTCCCCATTGTTGCTTTAACGCTTTGTTGCTTTCCATTCACTTCACACTAGTAGCAGCTGCAGCTTTCACCCCTACAGTATATTCTCAAAAACATCAGGAAAAATGTGCTGCTTGAATGTTTTTTTTTTATGAGTAATTATTAAAAGAAAAATAGGAAAGTAGTCTTTAAGGTGCAAATGTTTTTTTTTTTTTTTTTAATACTTTTTTCCATTTGAAATTCCATTTCAATACATACTAAAAAGGAATACTGGAATCCTGGAAAATTATACCAGGCAGGTTTAACAAACAAGTTACATGGAAAGTAAAACCCTCAAGAACAGGGGTCTTCTATGTTTTCCAGACCAAGGACCCCCAAACTGATGGCGAGATGGAGCGGGGACCCCCTAACTATATATATTGTATGAAATTGTGTCCTATAGTCACTCTATTACAGATGGAGTAATGTAAAGAAATTAATTTCTCCCTGGGATTATTAAAGTTTTTCTGATTCTGATTCCTGGTTGTTGTGAAGGAAACGGTGCCCAGCTTGAAAGAGCTCCTGTGTGTCGCTGAATGTCAGCATTGATGACTGAAAGACATCTTTTGTCTCCATTTATCTGTTTACTACAGTGTGTTGATTTCATGTTAATGAGTATTTAAAGACATTTCAATTAGTGGGGGAAAAAATTGCAGGGGGGGAATATAAAAATATCAACTAACCGTGCAGACCCTCATGTAGTACCTCCGTAGACCCCCTAGGGGTCGCGGATTCCCTGTTGAAGACCTCCGCTCAAGAAGACTTTACTAACACAAACTGAAGGACCAGGCTGAGGTAGGAATTTAAGGTTACTGAAGTGCTGATTTTTTTACTGAAAGCCGGCGGGCAAACTTGTTGCCATCATCCTCACCGACCACCTGGTCATAAAACTGTTTTAAGTGATCATACTGCTGCTTTGTCGCCTCCACGGTAGCCTCCATGCTGCTATAGCTTCCACGCTGCATTTTGTTTTGATGACGCACGCGGCTGTAGGCTACGACGCTGGTAGCTGGTGTTGCCAGATTGGGTGTTTTTCCCGCTACATATTAAGGCCTGTTTACGGTGTGATTTAGCCGGGGTTTCGCCTGGAGGGCTCTATAGAAATCTGGCAACCTATTGAACGGAGCTGAACTGAGAGAGCGTGCCGTTCACAGACACCAGAATGAACGAGTTCCCAATAACGTTCATCAGGCAGTAATGCTGTACGTTCAGTTCACGTTCGCCCAAAATATGAACGAGTTCATGAACTTTCGTTCAATGAACGCGTTCAGGCACAACACTGGATATGCCGATATTTTAAAACTCATGTAGCCGATAACCGATATCGATACCGATGTTAAAGCTGGACAAAAATAAGTAGTCATTGAAAATAGCAGTTTTATTATCCATTTCTGACACTTTGAAAAATAATAAACTCAAATATATTTTCATATGCTGATATCAAATCGATTTTTAAAAACGCGGTATCGATCTAATTTACTTTCAAAATCTCATGAAATTTCATCGTTCTGTTACAAACTCTCGTGATATTTTGCAAATTCTTGTGAGATTTTGTTAGTAAAATAGATCGATACCGCGTCAATATATCAACAAATAAAAATATGGCAAAATTTCATGAATTTTCGGGGGATTTCGTAGCATAACGATGACATATAGCAATATTTCATTAGTGAAAGAGATTGATATGGTGTTTTTAAATGGCAATATATCAGCATATGAAGATATTGTGATATTTTAATGTATCAATATTTTTTCACTCGTCTTTAGAAGTTTTTAAGTCTGTAAAAAAGAAGTTTTTGAGGAAGAAGAAGAAGTAGTATTTTTTTTTTTTTAGACTTTAGAAACTCAGAAGCTGATCAAATATCGGGATAAATATCGGTGGGGTGGCCGATGTCCGATATTCAGTTTTAAGGCCGATACAGGCCGATACCGATAGGGGGCTGATTATATCGTGCATCCCTAGTTCATATCACATCTCAACTATGTTTAGTGTGCATTTTGGACAGAGTAATTGGAGGAAAAATGCCAACATGAGTTCTTATGGGACTCTATGTTAGACTTTACTTCAAATCAACTTTAAATGACGTGAAATCGGGTAGAAAAAGACCCAAACTAAAATACCACGCAGCATCCTATAGAGTCTGTCTCCAACTCTTCCTTTGGCAGCAAAAAACTTTCTCTTTAAGAGGACAAAAATGGCTCCCGCTGCATCGTGACAGCTGTGAATAAAATCAGTCCTCCACTGTGATATTTTTTGAGCGTTGGCAGGCACAATTGCTCTTTCTCTCCCCCAACAAGAGACTGACACTCCTCCTACACCTCCATCTGTTGATTGCTCCCATTCCCTCCTTGTTCATTTAAAAAGAGTACGGGCAATTGCTGCAGCGACACAGCCCATGTTGGCGATAAAAGATGGCTGATTTTTGAGAGAGAGAAAAAAAAAGATAACAGTTTATTAACGGAGAACTGGTCAGATTATGCCTAAGTGTGAGGCACTGTGTGAAGGACATTGCCATGGGTAACGTAAGGATAAGAGTGTTGAAGTGTGACAGATAAAGTCCAGATTGACTTGCCTGCTGGTGAATCTCAGCTTAATGTATTTTGGCTAAAGAGGCAGATGGATAGAGGGCTGAATTTGAGTAACTAATTCATTTTAAACGAGAGCTTTAAAATGAATTCTCCCAATAAAATGTATTTTTTCAGGTTACTTCATGTTGAGCATTTGATTAGTGCAGAAAGAATGTGAGTTTAGTTTCATTTCCTATTTTCTCCAGAGATAATCCAGAGTTAATCCAAGCTTTTCCAGTTAATCTGTGAACAATTAATCTTCTGTCAATCAGTTAGAGGTAAATTATTTTCATTTAAAGCACATAATTGATAATATTTAAATAAAATTACAGGTATCTGAGATGTCTACAGACAAGATATTTTATGTTTTTAACAAACTTTATAGAAGCAGAAGTAAACACTAAGATTAGTATTAGACGCTGTAATTGACATTTATGCACTATTTTTGCACACCACGTATCACTATACTTGGATTTATCACTTTACTTAGATTTTCACTTTACTTGGATTTAGATTTATTAGATCTATATATATATATATATATATATATATATATATATATATATATATATATATATATATATATATATATATATAGATAGATAGAAGAGCTATATGTGTATATATTTTATCTGTTTTTTATTTTTATCTTTATTATCTTGTGTAGTTGGATGTGTGTATATATATAAAACTGTAACTGGAGCGTGTAACAAAAGTAATTTCCCTCTGGGATTATTAAAGTATTTTTGATTCGGATTCCAATTAGGAGCAAAAATTTGCTTAATTTGCAAATTATCTTGCAAGACAAAATGTCATACTATTAAGCGACTGCAATTTATCAAAAGAATAAATCAGAGTAAACTCCAAAAAGAAAAAAAAAGGAGAGGACAGGTGCATGGTTTCAGGATAATATAAAAATATGGATTCTTTAAGAATGTGTTTCTGCTTCATGCATTTATCATCTCAGCTGCAATATATCAATCTTTTTCCTTTTTTTTTTTCCATTAAAAGTTTGTTCTGCTTTTACTTGAGGTTGTCATAACAGCTGATCGTCCCATTTAATCAATAATTTAAAGCTATTCTTTATTAATATTAACTTGTCAGGTTTTAGTTTTCAGCTCTTTAAAGGAAAGGACACTACCTTTAAACACAAAGGTTGCTACAGTCTCACAAATGGCATTTTTCTTCCTCAGTATATCTACATGGTTTCAATCTTAATATTGTGAAAACTCCTGCAGGTAAAAAGTATAATTAGCATGGTTACCCTGTAGTACTAGGGTCAGGGTTTTCCATATGTACAATTCTGGACAGAGCTTGCTCTCTTTTTGTTTATGTTTCAACCAAAATATTCTGTTTCTTGTTGCTGTACCAAAAGGCCAAGTTGCTAGAAATTCCTTAATCACTTTCTCCTGTTCTGCAGAGCAGAGGAATGCTGACTCAGCATAATTGGCTTCCTAGCTCAGTGAATGCTGACACAGGAAATAGTGTATAGACAAATGGCCAGCAGAGTCTTCTCCATCCTTTCATTTTCTCTCCTTTAATAATATTTCTGACTATTCTTTCCTTTTCTTTTATATTTCATCAATCTGATTGTTACCTTTGTTTCATCTGTACTGTCTGGGTTACATCAGCTGTCTGATGGAGAGTCTGAGGAGGCTAATGGGTGCCCTGCAATAGATATTAAATGGTGAGATAAATACCCACCGTTTTTACACCCCCCTGGTTATGCATTGATTTTAATAATATAATGCATGCTGAAAATTATTTTCATCATTTATCTTCTTAAATATGAAAGATGTAAAATTACCCCAAATTAAAAGTAAACTGCACACTGAAGAATAAATCATAAAAGGTTTAGGATTAAAGTTTTTTTCTATCCTCATATAATGTTTTATTTGACAGCAGAAGCCTTATGTTTGTCCAAGACACAGATTAAGTAAATCATCAAAACCTATAAGGAAATGCATTTAGATATTTCCACAGCTCATATTTGGTTTTATTATATACTAAACGGTGCAATTTGCAAACTAATGTACACAGTTACTACTTATTCCAAGCATTAAATTCCTTATCACTCATCGTAGTATGCTGACAGATAATAAGATTTACATGAATATTCAAAAACTGGAGCTGAATCATAGATGGGGTAAAAAGGATTAACAATAAAAAAGGGTAAATTAAGCAAACATTTGGGGCGACAGTGGTGTTGGATGTAGGAGATTGCCCTGCAATCGGAGGGTTGTCGGTTCAAGCCCCGGCTCTGCCTTTCAGTGTCCATTGTCTACTGATGGTGGTCAGAGGGTCTGGTGGTGCCAGTGAATGGCAGCCTCGCTTCTCTCAGTGAGCCCCAGGGCAGCTGTGCCTACAATGTAGCTCACCGCCATCAGTGTATGAATGGGTGAATGAGTGAATGTTGCGTAAAGCACTTTGGTCAAGTCCTCTGACTTGAAAAAGCCCTACATAAGTACAGGCCATTTGGCAAAGTGGCATTTTGGTGACCCAGCTTCAGTGAAATCTGATCTATAAAGATGCCAAATTCTTTGGGATTTTATGCAAATTATTGAGATTTCCCTGTTGCTATAGTTTCAGTCTTCTCTGCCCTGCCCTTTTCTCCACTAAGAATGTTTTCTAAAACTCTATTTTTAGCCCCAAAAAAACACTCCCTGAACACATTGAATTATCTACATTAGGAGCAACCTAAGAGCTCGATGCACTGACCTGTTGAGGTAGACTCGTTTCTCTGTGAACTGTCCTTGGCCATGAACTGGGTCTTCAAAGGGTTCGTTCTGGACCACCTCCACCCCTTCTCCTCTATCGCTCTGCTCATGGCTGTGTTTACTGATCATGTACAGCTGCCCGATCCGGTACTGGAGGATAAAGAGAGAGAAACATACATTTAAACGCTGACCTGTCATTTAAATCTGCTCAGGTTCAGTTTAAAATACCAGATATTTCTACTACAGAAAAAAATATTAATTAGTCAGATTTTAAAAAACTGTTTTTTTCTGCAACAAAGTGCCAGTTATAAGCGCCATATATATATATATATATATATATATATATATATATATATATATATATATATATATATATATATATGTTTTTTTAGCCTACTTTTGGTTTGCTACAAAGCATCTGATCTGATTTTTCTTTTTTCAGACTCTCTTCTTTAAACCAAAACTAAGAACTTCCTGGTTTTGCAACATAAACAATGTCTTTTCAAAGATTTTGTAAACATTTTTGAGAGTCAGACTGCTTCTTTTTTTCTTATGTTCTTGTGTTGCTATCTTGGAATATTCCCCTAAAACCACAAAGGAAAATCCCCTGATATTTTGACCTGGTCAATCAGTTTATCCAGGTGGTCAGCTGACCTCATTCTCTGGTCCCTCATTGAACAGAGTTCTGAGCAAAACCAGCAACCCCAGATCACAGCTCTACTATCCCCACAGGCAGGGAAAGATTATTTATATGCACATTTTAGACAATTTAAAGGAATCGACATAAAAAAAACATAACAGAAAAACAGACAAACTGCAGTGGCTTAGAGCTCATTCTTAACAATGTAAGTAATTAAAGAGAATTAAAATAATTAATTAAAAAAAGGCAATAAAGTGAAAGAAACCTGGACTACAAAATTAACTAACAATGTTAAGATAGCACAAAGGTCACTCTAAACAAGTAGGGTTTTCATCTTGATTTAAAGCAGCTTAAAAGTTTCAGCACTTTTACAGTTTTCTGGGAGTTTTTTTGCAGATTAGTGGAGCATGAGAAATTCAAACCGCTTCAGTAGGCCCCAAACATGACAGAAACATCACCTCATGCTCCTCTCCTTTTACCCAGACACACAATTCTAGTATAAAACCGTGACATGAACAGTAATGGAGCAATGGTGGCGTAGGATGCAGGAGTAAGTCCAGCTCTGTCTGTCTCAGTTATCATGTCCTCTGTTACAACCTAGCTTCCTGCTATCAGTGTGTGTGAATGGGTGCATTTCAAACAATATTTTAGGTGAAATGTCCAATCGGCTTTGATCAGCTCACATCGGTAATCAGAAGATCAAATAATGAAAATCTGTTTGGTTTAACCTATTCAGTTTGGTATTAAAGCCAAGATCTTCCACCACCGGTGGTCAATAAAAGCATCAGCCAACAGCGCTGATATTTTACAGCTCAAATGACTGATAAGCAATACAGATTTTCCCCCCTAATACCAACTTACAGACACTAAGTTTCCATTTATCCATTGTGTTGTAAAGGTTAGTCTGCAAACAGGGCTCACATTTGAAGTCTAAATGTCTGTGGTAATACTCACCCAAGTGCTTTTAGCCACGCACTACTCAATAGCGTCAGAGATAGCCACATGAAATGCTGGTAATGGGCCTTTGAGCTGGACACGGTGCGTGTACCGCTCACTCTAAAAGACTATTTACGCCCCGATCAAAAGCGCTGTGACGAGCAAAGCACAAGCGTCAGGCATCACTCTACGAGCTCATGCACACCCCGAGGTCTACGAATAACTTTGCTGGTTTGATCAGTCGCTTTCTTTTTCTTTTCCTGGTTAGCATAAATTCATTTTAAAGTTGGACAGAGGCTCTTATGGTCGTTAATTAACGTTCAAATGTCCTCCTCATATCAGCAACGCTGCACAATGATTGCAAATAGCAGTTGGCATATCTGTTTCTGAAACTTTAAAAACCCTTCAGACATGCTCATCGCTGCTCTGATGAACTCATCAGGGGGATGCAAGGGGCCCGCTGGTGTTGCAGGCATAATTGCAACTTTTTTTTGTCACAAAAACAGTGCCTTATATTTATGGAATGTCTGATAGTTCTTATAGATAATATTGGCCGATACCAATATCATGTCGATGATGTCCCATATCCCTACTCCTCTTTGTTTAATAAAAATCCAACAACAGCTAAAGCCATGTATCATGCTTTGACGCATGAACACAGCAAGCCTTTATTTCCTTCATTTTTGATGGACTCAAAATGACTTAAATAGAAACCACAGCATTTTTCTGCAGAACAAAACATTTGTATCTGGAAGAATAAGTGGTTTTCTTATAAATACAGAAATGAGTTGATAATTTGTCAGCTTTGAGATTTTGAAAGTAAAGTTACGGTTTAGCTAAACAAAAATAGCTCCTCCCACAGCGCCGCCATTTGCTCCTGTCACTGAAGTCAGGGCTGCACTTCAGTGAGGGTTTCAATTAATCTGTTTCTACAACTTCTGACAAGGACAGAGAGCCAATTTGGAAAAGAAGATTTAATTTCATTATTTATATTTGGGTTTTAATGACTCAAATGCTTAGAGCATCAGAAAAGAGAAACCTTTTGATGAATTAGTTGAAAAAAAGTGAAAGATCAACTCAGAAACTGATCTAAAAGAAAACGTAGGAAGAAAAATGTGAAAAGGACTAACAGTTTAAAGCCACTTCCTGTTCAGTCTCTACATAGTGTCTCTCCTGTCTGCAGATGGGATTCAAATTGGAGAAAAAGAAAGGTATAAAATCTCTGCGGTGAGAGCTGGGAACCGGTAATGAGTGGGAGTTGAATCCCACATATTCCCTGGAATCGCACGTTTCCTCTCTCCCTGACCTTTACCTGTCACAGCTGCTGGCCGAGTTGTGAAATGCTGTCAAGGGGAAACGTGAGGTGCTCACCCACAAGAGCTCCCAGAAGCTCCCTCGCCACTGCTGGATAAACCTCTAATGGATATCACTATTTAAAGCATGTAGGAGAATGCATCGAACAATTATGTAAAAATCCCGAAAGGTGGAGGAAAACGTGGGGGGATTTGTTCATTTACTGCCCATTGATTGGCTTATATAATAATGCTTCATTAAAATCCAATGAGTTATGAGCAAAATAGACTCAGACTCAAAATAGACTCAGCATAATGTAGCTAAAGACAAAGAATAATAGAATATTAATGAAAACATCAGTACGATTAAATCAGTTCTTGAACCTGAAATGTTCTCTTTTCTTTCTTTATTTTTATAATGAAGGTTATATCATCATTAATATGCCTAACAGACAACCTAACGGTCAAGTCAGCTTTGGAATAAAAATCGAATCACCTGAAAAATCGAGACACCAATCAAAGTAATGAGGCTGCAACACACTGTAGTACAATGCTGATGAAATCAAACAGCTTTTGATCAAAATTTTGATTAAGTATAGAGCATGGAGGGGATGGGGGGCAGAATCCTCTAATCATGCAGCACAGCCTCTTTGTGTGTCTCATGTATTTCCTCTCTGAATTAAGGGATAGATGCTCTAATAAAAGAAAGACTAAGCCGAAAATCCGATTTTTCTTGTAATTAAAAGTGCTTATTAATCCCGATTCACACAATCCTATTAAAATAACCTGAAATCATTCATATTAATTCAATTAATAAAGTTTACTTGATTGAAATACATGTCTGGTTTATGTATTTAGAATTAATAAAGTATAATTAATCATAATTAATTCTAATGAGTATATAAAGTTTATATAGTAATCGAGTTTGAGTTGCATAAAAATCTGGTTACTTTTATTCATGCAAGGTTTGTTGTATAGGTTTGTGTTTAAATTATCTAGAAAAAGGAGATGGGGTTTGTCATGTAATACATTTACATCCAAAATCTGTGTAAAGTTTAAGTGACCAATTGGTTAATAAAACATGGATCTGTTGTGCTCTATTTTTTTTGACTGTTGTTCTCCGTTTGAGTAATGTCATTTGAACTATCTTTTTCTAACACCCCATACTACAAAATGAGTAATAAAAGCATGTAGGATTTGTACTGATGTTATGAAGTTCATATATGTATCAATTAGGGGTGGAACGGTTCACAAAATCCATGGTTCGGTTCACGGTTTCATGGTTACGGTTTTCGGTTCGGTTTGGTATATGTTGATTGTTAGCCTGACATGTTGGTCATGTTGCTGTTAACATAAACAAAATGTGTTGCACCATGCTTGCACACTGTTGCACTTTTATCCACAACTTTCTTTCCGCCGTCATCGTAGGTCACTCTAAATGCAAAGTGGTCCCATACAGCCAGGGGCGGATCTAGAAAAATATTTATGGGGTGGCAAGAGGGGGGCAGGAATTTTTTAGGGGTGGCAACATATGGTATTTGTTTACACTGAATTTAATCACAGTTATCACAGTTTGGTGAGAATAGTATGTACAGTACTAGTGTTTCATGTGAAAAAGTTCATATTAATAATACATCGTACAATGTGATCTCACTTAATAGGAGATAGAAGAATGATAACACTACCTCTAGAGGGGCCTTATGACAGGAAAGGTATTAAGGTAAGACACAGGTGCTGAGTCGCAGATGTGTGAGATTGACTGTCAGAGAGGCAGCTTTGCAGCTTTTGCACAAGAAGAAACTATAGAAAGAAAAAGTTTCCCATCAGAGATCTATGGACTGAGCTGGAATAAAGTGAGCAGAACTACACAGTAGAAATAAATGGGTCAAGGCACCCGAACAAGGTACTGGACATCTATGTAATGTT
Source organism: Cyprinodon tularosa (assembly GCF_016077235.1). Taxonomy (NCBI): domain Eukaryota; kingdom Metazoa; phylum Chordata; class Actinopteri; order Cyprinodontiformes; family Cyprinodontidae; genus Cyprinodon; species Cyprinodon tularosa. The sequence goes on along the minus strand of NW_024038844.1, from coordinate 877,318 downwards.
TACTCTGAACACACATTTACCCCATTTGTTCCTCAGTAACTTGACATACAGCAGTTAAGGCAACATGAAAGGGACATTTCATGCATGTAAATATGCTGTAGATAGAGCTGTATATGGAGGACCAACTCTGCCATATTTAAAAATAAATACAGAAATAAATAAATGCTCAATAAATAAATAAGCATACAATTAATTGCCACCAAAAATACAATAAACAAATAAATGTAATTAGAAATTATATTATAATGGCAGGCAGAAATGTAAAAAGGGCAGGCAGAAAGAAATAGGGGCGAAGAAATAACTAGGGTAAAAAAATACAAAGGAAGAATAAAACAGACAAAAATATTATAACATGCACATAAATAAATACTTAAAAATATAAGTAATTAAAAAATGAAGTTGAAGATAATAAATGACAAAAAAATAAATAAGGTAAATATTAAAAAGGCAAAGAAATAAAGAAGCCAATTAAAAGAGTTATATACCTTTATGACTAGCTGTATAATTTAATTTCTAATTACTTTTATTTGTTGTTTGTATTTTTGATGGCAATTAATTGTATGCTTATTTATTTATTGAGCATTTATTTATTTCTGTATTTATTTTTAAATATGGCAGAGTTGGTCCTCCATACTGCTGTATCAACAAATCAACAAAAGGCGGGTTCTGTATGTTACATCAAAATCTCCACAAATCTGAAAAGAAGCAACATAAAAATACATTTTGCTTGTGAGTAGGTTCATACGGGTCATTTCTGGATAATTTCATACTATATATACAAAAAAAGAAACACTGCTTCATATTAAGCAGGATTTACACCAGTATCACATTTTTAACTTTTAACACTTTTGGTTTTATTAAAGGAAATATCAGATTTTCTCAGGTGCCAAAACAAAATGTAACAGCTCTGTAAAGGTTCACCAGAGAGCATAACATAAAGTTAACATGACTATAACAGCTGAATGTGGTGATTTCCATGTTGCTCAGCAAAACGCTTCACAACTTTATTTAGATCCAATGTCTTTGTGCTTTTTGGTTTGAGTTCAACCAAACTTGATAGTCTCTTTTCTGTCATAGTTGACCGCAAATATGTCTTTATGAGCCTGAAACGTCAGGCCTAACTAATATCATAGTTAGAGAAATAACGTTCTGCAACCTGATTTTTATCATCTCAAAATCAGCATTGCAGCTATGCTAGCAACATTGTGCTTTTATTATGATTTCATTTCTCGATAGATAGTTAATCAGTTTTTACCTGTTTCATCCTGTGTCTCCTCTCCCTATGACCCCCGGCTCCCTCGCCTTGCCTCATTCGGTTTTCAAAACAATCAGTCTCAGTCGCTCTCTGTCATCTCGTGCTGCATTCACTGCAGTCCGACATTAGAAATTAGCAGTCGTAATTCTCAAATGATCCTTAATTTATAAGCCTCGCCACCCCTACCGCCAACTGGGGTGGCAGCTGGGGTGGCAAGGCTGTCATTTAGGGTGGCATTTGCCACCCCATGCCACCCCAGTAGATCCGCCTATGCATACAGCAGACCTATAAAGTGCTGCTGCCGAGTCTTAACGCCTGTTCTTTCCCACTCGCCATACCCACACAATTCTCTACAACAACTGATTTTTTTCTGCTACACCCGGCTACGCGGCTTCGCTTCTTCTTGTTCTTGTTTACTACTGGTGGCTGGCTTTGGTCGCAGTACCGCCACCTTCTGCTCTGGAGTGTAATCGCTTCGCCTATGAGAAAAAGGAGCAGCGCATGAACCGAACGCAACACACGCGAATCGAACAGAGACAGTCGAACCGAACGGTTTTTATAAACCGTTCCATCCCTAGTATCGATCAATGCTCAAAGCTGCAATATTGGCATCTTATCAGAAACGAACACGTGACATTGGGTTAACCCTACCTGTAATGGAGAGCTTCCTTTTATTTTAATGCTTTTTGGACATTTGAATTTTATTTCATAAAGCCTTACGACAGACTTGAATTTATGGGTAATTTTATTTTGTTTTTGTTTGTAGACTTTATTTTATTATAGGGATTTTTTCTGTTTCAGTCTAAAGGTCGTCAGGCAGAGTGCTCCTGTGACATAACCCACAAAGAGCAATCTTTCCCTGACTTGACTTTCCTCAGAAGTTAATTCTTACAGAGTATCTTATTAGTTTTCTTTTCCCCCCTCCTCAGTATAAAAGCCTTTTCATTAACAGTTTGAACCAAGGTAAATGTCTCAGATTCTCTGGGAAGCTCTGTTCTCTCTTGTACAAGATATTGTAATACATTCACTAGATGATTTCTTACCATAACACTGCTTGAATAATTTTAATAGATTATAATGAATCATTTAACAGTTCCTGAAAAGATCTGTTTGATGAAACAAAGTTTATTTTATTTTTTGTTAAACACTGATGAATGATAACACCTTAATAACCAGATTTTTAATAGAAGCTAGGATTTAGATTGGTGTTTAATTATAACCGCAGACACTAAGAGACTGAAATGTTTTGCTTCCACATCTGAAATTAAATGAGATAAACTTTTCAGCATTAAAATGTTGTGTAGAAATATTTTGTAGTTGCTAAATTCAGGAGTAAGAGGAGATATTTTTTGGAAAGAGTGTTATTTTTTCTAAAGTCAGCTGTTCGCCTGCATCCACAGAGGATCTGTGGATAATGTCTGTCTGGCAGAATGTTTCGCTATTTGCTGCTGTGATTAGATTTCAACAAAGATCCGACCAGGTCACAAAAAAGGAGTAAGAAACCATTTTCTATGCCCTAAAGCAGGATTTGTAAAGTGGATCAAGAATCCCCATGTTTACCACTTGGAAAGAACAGAATGATAAAAAGACTACTTCTTTTTTTTTTTTTTTTTTTAAAGAACCAATTTAGCATCTCATCCATCCCTGAAAATGTATATTATATAATTGTAAAAAGAAAAAAAAGGAGTGTTTTCTCTTGGTCAGTTTGTGTGAAGCATATCTGTCAGAACTGTAACCCCAAAAAAATATACATCTGCATTTATTTTCTACAAAATGCAGTTAATTTGAGAGTTTGTTTTGCATTGCACTGTACCCTTATGAAACAATGGGATTTTAACTCAGTGTTATTACAATGGTATAACTGCCAGAGTCTAAGGCTAAGGTCATTTCTATTTCTAAGAAGCATTTTTTATAGAATTAAAATTAAATTAGTTTAATGTTTTGATTGCTTTGTGGAGCATCAATCATTTTGTGAACAGTGAGCTAAACGTTTTGGCTCTTAGGCTTCTTTGAGCATCGTCTCAATCACAATTTCCAACAACAGATTGAACTGTAGAAGCAGCAATCAAAACCAGAAAGATCAGAGACGGTTCACTGAGTGCAATTTAGTGAACATCTATCAGCTGGAAGAATCTAAAATTCATCTTTCAAAATGACATTTGCAGTAGTTGCAGGATAGCATGGACATTCAGAACACATAAAAACTGAAAAGAGTCCATCTTGTCTGAGATGTTCTGTGCAGCAGGGTAAAGACTGCAGTTAGGCTCTATAATATCCATCTGCAAACATTTGAAATATTTTTTTTACTTTGAGGTGGTGGGCAGGTAGCTTTTATTCATGGTGCACAATTCTCTTATCCATCATATACGTCCAGAACTAAATGAGACTAAATTAAAAGAAGCTTTTAAATATCCTCTTTGATATCTTTCAACTCAACACCATGCCAGCCAGAACGACTTCATTTTTTTTTTTACAGCACAGTGTTTCCATCTCTCTTTAACAACTTCATTTTATCCATTAATCAAGGTTTACCTTTTCACTCAAGGTCTGTAAAGAAAATCGCGCAAATACAAAAAGAGGAAAAAGCTTTAGAGGATTTGATGACTGATTCTCCCAGACATTGAGCCACTGTAAATAATGCAAATGCTCCTTATCTCTTTTCCTCACAAAACAAGCGGCAAGGCTGAGCCTCGGTGACAGAGTGAGAGCGCCGTCCCTTCAGACACAAACAAAGGCTTTGGGTACAGGTTCACAGATCTCACCATTTACACAACAGATGCTCTTATGCGTCTAGATGTGTCGACGATGAGCTGCAGCATCAGCTAAATCTATCAAGGACTCACCAACGGTATAAGCACCTCTAAAGAGGGACATTTGGATGATAGGAAATATTGAGGAACATCATGAATGTCTCCAATTATTTCCATTGTAGAACAGGCACCTATCTGTTAATAAAGTAGTATTACAAAAATTCATTGAATAAGGACTGTTAATTGACTTTATTAAAGCAAAACAGACGATCAGGTGTCTCCGTCTTCACATCAGCACAGATCATTCTGAAACATGCACAGCCAACTCAGTGGGAGTCTTACCTTTATTTGATTGTTTTGCTCTGATTGGTTGTTGCTGGTTAACTTATGTCAGTTAATAAGAGAGTTGGATTATCAAGTTTAGGTTTGGTCAAAAATTAGCAAAACAAGAGAACAGCATTTATGTATAAGTGCCATCTTTATATAAAAAGGCTAAAGGCTTTTTTGTTTTTTTTTTAAACCATTGGGATGCCTGAGAATCATAATGCCCCTTAAAACAATCTTATCCAACACATTTTTTTTTTTGGCTTAGCCTGATATCAGGCATGTGTTTTACTTATTTATCTATTTATCTATCTATTACAGGGACAATGCATATTAATAACATTGCTGTCAATATGCCAGAGTTAGCCAGAAGGCTATATTTCATCTGTAATTCCTAAACAGATGGTAGAAGTCACCCTAAAACCAAAAAAGACCAAAAACTGCATCCTTATATCAACAATATGACAAATAACAATATTAGGATAAAATAATACAAAGTATTTAAAAACAAAAAAATACTGTGTTTTAGCAATTTTGACAGCAATGATAAGCATTTGTTTTATTATCCAGAAATGTCATTGTTTGTTATAGAGGGATTGCAAAGGTTGCAGAATTTAAACATTAACTTGAGACCAAAATCCTTGAATGCATGTATATTTTTGATGCTTGTAAAGAAATTTAATGGCAAATATGTTGGAAGTTATTGAGATTCCAATCATCATCAGAAATCTGATAACGGAGAATTGTAGAGTGTCATTTAAAAGACAATTCTGACTAAAGTTGGATCCCAAGATATTTATAGTCGGATACAATCTGAAACCTTCCTCCTGATACAAAAACATGGGGGTTACTGCATGTACTGTTGGATTTTGTGACAATTTAACACATTGAGAAAAAAACTTAACATCTATGTTTTGACTTTGTGATGTTAAGAGATTTCTTAAAATGCTAAAGAGTTAGTTCAAAAAAAAAAAAAAGGAAAAAAACGACCAAAACAGTAGATTAGTATTAAATAGAAGCAGGTAACAAATTGATAAAATTTAAAAGACAGAAAGAAGAGTAAGCCTGGGGTTTTTAAAACAGAGGAGACAGAAGCAAGCAGGGGAAACAGGCTGGATATGATTGGAGGGCTGAACATCACTGGGTTCACAGGATCTCTGCATGGAGAGTAGAGGGAGCTAAAGTGAATGAACGCTATAAATTAAAAACAGGCAAGAATGGAACAAATTTATTCTCAGTAGGAGATTATCTCTTTTTTATTAATTTGTAAATCTTTAAATCAAGACCTTAGTTTTCCCTCAGTGAGTCGGACAGCTTAACTGACTGCAGAATGTTTTTTTCTACTATTAAAACAAAAAATAAAAAGGAAAGGAAACAGTTAATTACATTTTAAGTGTGTAGTTATAAAATTCACAAAATTTTTTTGTGTGTGTTTCAGAATAGAAGTTCAGCTCTGTAAACAGAAAAAAAAAAAAAAAAACAAAGCCATTAAGGACCAAATTATCATTCAATCTCTTAACATAATCTCCACATAAGCCAAATGAGGATGGCCTAAGATAGAACAGAATTTGTTTTGGGGTTAATGATTCATATTTGGACCTTCAATCATCTTCCAGAAGGTTTTAAGCATTCTTACAAATCCCCTCAACATAGAGCAATTATCTTATTGTTTTATTCAAATGCATTTAATGCATATAGAAAAACAACAACAATCTAAGTTTATCAATTTAGAATTGAATTAATCATTACATTTAATCTTAGCAATCTACACATTCTCATTAGGCCAGATTGAAGAACATGTTCCTTCACAAGGGTGTTAATTATTTCTTGCAGGAGCAGATAATAACCTTTCTGGTAATCACACAAATACTGTTCTATATTAGTTACATAGGATGAACAACCTCTAGATGGATATTCTCAAAGAAGTAGCACAAATTTTACTAAAATTTAAAGAAAAAATTTATATAATGCCTCATTTTTATAAAGCACAGATGATTAGATCCAGTAATTTCCTTAACAGTCGTTCTGTTGCACTTTCCTGAGGAAATAAACTGACCTTTGACATCGGAAAAAGGATCTGATGACAGCTCATCACATCCATCAGAGCCCATAGAAATGCCCAGCATGCTCCCTGGGCAACGTTGTCAGCAAACCTCTTATTTAAATGTCAGTGTGAGATAGCGTTTGTGCTAATAGCTCTGATAATCACCGTGCTCCACTTAAAGCTGCAGTCGGTAACATTGAGAAGAGAGCAGACTTTGACTGAAAATTTGAAGAAAAACAGGTTTCACGCCACTCCCCCACCCTCTCTGCTTCACTCATGCCCCACCTCCAAGCTCCACCCCTCTCACAGCATCTGCGCGGCTACCGCATGCGACCAGAAGGGGGGGGGGGGGGGGGGGGGGGGGGGGATTCAGCGTGTGTGAGCTGTGATTGACACTCCATCAGACGCTCCTCTGGCTGTGATTGGTTGTTTTGACTCGTCGCGAATTATTCTTTCCAGATTGAAATACAGGCAGTATGCGGTACCAATTGAAGCAGTTTTTTTCCCAGGTTACATATCACATGTACTGCTGTCTGGGCATAGGGACAGTTTTAGCCAATATGACAAAAAGTGATTTTTAAAGACTTCAGCTTTAAAGCTGGCCACATTAAAGCCCACTGGGAACACCACTGAAGCCCAAACAGAAAGCCTATTTTCTGCTTGGTTAGTTCTGGGAACTTCTGAGAGCACCTTAGAAGAAACACCCGTACACTTCACAGGGTTCACGTGCTTCATTTCAACTTTAAAGACTGTAATACCTACTGACAGCTCCAAGCTAGAAACCATAAATAGGTTCAAATTTTAGAAAAGCTTGAAGTGAGTGTGAGCTGTTTTCCTAAAGGATCCCTTCCCTCTGTGTAAAGAGAAAATTAGCTAAAAGGGGGGCTAAAGTAAACCTACCTGTACTACAGATACACATCAAAACCACAAAAGAACATATTCACTAGGGAGCCACACTACATCTGCATTAAAGGGAAACACAGTTTTTTTTTTTTTTTTTTTTTACATTGGGCCCTTGATTTTATGTTATAACATCATGTTCTACTCACCCATATGAGTTTTGTGTCATTTGGAGCTGTTCTGAAGATATTCCGTTAGGCTATATCCAAGTAATGTCTTCCTATGGGTAACGAGTTGAAGGAACAACCTAAACTGTTCATAATTTATCATTTATGGTACGCCAGCATTCATAACATGTAGGCGAATCACTGTCCCCCAGACATCCGGGGTTATATTTTTGATATTTATATCTTTTAAAAACAAACGGAGTGTTTATGACGTCATCTGCGCACTGGACTGGAGTTGTGACAGGCAGCCCGGGCCACAGGCGTCTACGCTCTACTTCTTCCATTCATTCAGCTAGCTAATCTGAATTGTTCAATTCCATTTCAAGAGCGAGATCATCTGTGGTAGTAGCACTTGACATCTTACAGCCATGTGAGTAAAACTAGCAGCAGTTCAGCGGACAGGATGAATGAATGGCCATTGTGGAAAACGAGTCGTGAAGTTGGACCAGCTAGAAGAGCGAGGTGCCAAGAATGCTGGGACCCTTTTTCCACCTGGATCCCCGCTCTTTTTCGCCTTCATGTCCCTCCGTCGTGGCACAAACTTGCCTCCACTTCCTCATCGATTTGGCCGTATCTAGACCCACAGCTTGTTCCTGATTGGCCCTCTTGCGTTGTGGCGTGGAATAACATAACGCAGACCACGTTTCAATATTGGGCATAAATCAAAAATATCTGCAACAAGCTTACTAAGACACAATGCTGCTGGAGGATAACCAGGCCTTTACTATATTTGGGCAAAAATTGCCGTTTCCAGACTCAGTGATCATTCCAAAAATTCTTTTTATTTTTTTGCTGATAAATGCTAAATTCATTAAATCATTACGAATGTATTAGTTTTAGATATAGATGATGATCCACTGATTATTCCTTGCTCACCAGACGTTTCCTTTAACATGACTATAAACTATAAAAAGCAACATGGAACATAAAAAAGCTAATTAAAAGTTAAAATACAAACATATAACCATAATAAAGAAGGTAAATTTACAAATGTATTAATAATCTGAGATCCAATTCTATCAAGGTTAAAACTTTCCCTATTTTGTCTAACATTAACAACTAAACAGCAAACTGTTTCTAGCATTATTGACTAATTACAGAAATGAGGATCTGGGAGAAGAGTAAACACTCATTCTAAAAATACAGTGATATTTTGGGAATAATCCACTTAAGTAAATCATATTACTTAAACCCATTTTGGTCGTTGTTTTGTCTGCTGCCTTGACCATTATGCAAAACAAAATAAAAACACCACAGTCTGTCACTTTAGCTTATAGACATAACCACTCAGTTCCTGCCAACACGGGACCAAGTGCTGTGCCAGCTGAGCCATATGACCCTGATGCACATTTCGCATCATACACCCTCCTACCTATTATTATTCATTCTATCATAACACTCGACCATAGGCACTAGGAAAACACAGATATGTATTTATAGCAGCAAATAAGGTTACAATCTGGGGCGGAGGGCTATTTTTGTCAGAGTAAGACAACGAGCGAGACAACTTGTGGAAAATGATGAGCCATGTTGAATGTTGGACTGGCAAAAGGGTCAATCTGATTTGAAAACTGCTATTTTTACTCCTATAATCTAACTATGACACCCTTATCATCACAGCTTCCTAAACAAATAGTATAATGTAATATAAATGATGATTACTGTTCCATCTCTTTGAAGCAGCAAATCGAATGCTCGACTGACACTCCAATACCTCCCCTACAGCATCATCAACGCAAACCTGAACTTTGATCCATAAGAAATTATTTTTGGACACTAGAAGACAGATAACTTGTTATAAATGTATAATCTGGAAGAGCTTTGGTGCAGCACATGTAGGAGAGTCAAGTAGTCATAAACCCTGCTAGATTCTTGCTCAGAGGTAAAACTCATGAATTGCAGATTAAAGCACCGAGCTGCTGCAGCAAGTGAATGTCACCAGAGAGCAGCGCAATAAGCAGCATTTTACATGACATTGTGGTGTGTGTCTGTGTGGAGGGAAGGGATCATGTATGTGGATATTGGGGGAAGTGGATAAGAGTAACATATGGTTAATTCATTCTGTTAATCCTGAAGTCTTTTCTGCGAGGGCTCCATGCTGTGTGTCGCCTGCATGTGTATGGATCAGGATTTGTGCAGTTACTGTAGATAGAAGCCATTACTACAGTTAATGGTTTCTATCTACACACGAGATGCACAGTTCATTCTTTGTGTACAGCAGCAGTAGTGTTTGCCGTAAACTAAAACAATGATTAAGATGAAGATGGTTTCCGCCTTTATTTTAGGAGAATTCTTTGGGCCAATATTGCTTTGTCTTCCTCTCTTTAAAGCTGAAGTCTGTAAGTTTTTAAAAATCACTTTTTTGTCATATTGGCTAAAACTGTCCCTATGCCCAGACAGCAGTACATGTGATATGTAACCTGTGAAAAAAACTGCTTCAATTGGTACCGCCTACTGCCTGTATTTCAATCTGGAAAGAATAATTCGGGACGAGTCAAAACAACCAATCACAGCCAGAGGAGCGTCTGATGGAGTGTCAATCACAGCTCACACACGCTCACATTGCCTTTCTTTCTGTCAGACTTATCACATTCCCATAAATAGTTGCTAAGGATCATCCAAGATGGATCCAAGGTCAACCTTGGTAGGAACTACGCAAACACAGTCGCAGGGAATGCTAGCAGTCTGCCCAGTTGGTTTCATTGAAACCATTGCAGTCCAGACGTCTTCATATTATCCATTTATTATTTTGATCAGGTCCAGTGTGTCTCAGCCAATAAACTAAGCACATGTTGCAAACCTAGTTCCTCAACTACAATTTGTGCTTATGGTCATTGTAAAGGAGGCAAAGATGCTGGTGCAAAATCCACAGTAAACTAAAACGCTGCTGAAACACATCTGTTGCATCAACCATGCATCAACCCACCAAGTTGGTACACAGTTGGAAAGTTTGGACTGTTTGGACTAGGAGAGGTTTTCAAATAGTGTCAGTTTCACCAACGCTACATTAGCAAAGGGACAACTATCTACCAGAGAAGCTTGGCGAATATTTCCAAACATTGCTTTTTGTCAACAAGGCCAAAGACTTTAAAAGAGTATTTCATTAATGCAACATCCACTTAATATGATTTTGATAATTATAGTTTACACCATTCACATTCGAACCAATGCAATACCATTAGCCAGTACCTGGGAATAGGTATCTGTACTCGACAGTATCCATCATAAACACGAGGCTTAGTTTCCTGGAGCAGACGATGCGGCTTTCTCACCCAAATCAATAACGGATGCCGAATGTAGCTGTAGCTCTGAGGCTGTAGAACACTGTGCAGTCTATAGCCTTGAGAAAAATCTTGCACTTAACCAGATGCCCCATCAGATTAGAAGTATTCCCAGTGCTGGCCTTGCACTTTATGTCACAACTATTGCAGAGAGCACAGTCTGCATTCCATTATGAAAAGTGGAGATTTACTCTTTAAGTGCTTTCTTTTACCCAGGCTTGCTTTGTTTACTGTAGCAGCAGTCGCTGACATCATCATAATCTTGAAGGTGCAATGCTCTGTTCATGGCTGGCATCAAAATTTGACCTCTCTTCCTTTACTTCTGTGTCAAATGGTACCATCTGATTTTATAAGGTACTCAGTAGTACCGAAGAAACTAGGCTGGTCCCTAGAAAGGTACCAAATAGGTACTATTCCTGAGTAGAACTGTCCTAAAATCACTTGGAATCTCCTCTAAGATTAGACATTAGTAGATAAATTATAGAAAAAATTCAAGAAGAATTTAACAATGCAGAAAGTTATACCAGTCTAAATCATGACTATCATCTTCATGGAAAAAGATCTGCTTCTGCCTCACTTGCAGATAACTCAAATTTCCTAAGGAAGGATGCCACACTGTTAATCTTATAACATCTCTCAGGTGTGTCACCTTAAATAACGCTTCACTGTAGTTTCTCTGACAAAACGTGCAAACACTCTGCTATGTGCTATGTTTATTTCAGAATGAAACAGCATGTATCTTAGCTTGGGTTTTAAATTGTTAGTTTTTGAAAATAGCTTCAATTTGTAACCCAAGGCTCTGTAAACAGCATCAAAATGAGATTCTCTAAAGGACACAACCCCTTTTATATTGGAATTTTAATTAAAACCTTACTTAAGGGAGGAACAATAATTACGCCCAGTTATGGTTTAAGCTTTGTTGACTGCATGGATTAGAAAAATGTAAAGTAGAGTAAAATGTGTTTTCAGCAGGGTTCTACTAACAGCAATTTATAATGGTGCTTGATTTTTAATATTGCTGAGAAACATGACACACATTAAAAAAGTTAAGATATTGAAATAATGCCCTCAGCGCCCTGATAAGCAAAATGAATGGGAGGAGTTTTAGGCAGAATAACAGACGAGCTAGCATAAGGAGAAAAAAAGACAATGTGGCGCACAGTGTAAGGAAGAAAAGGTTTTCAAAATGTACCTCAGGAAAGAAAAGTACAGAAGACACCTAAACCCACAAAGACGTAATAGAACTCAAAGAAGAGGGTTGTTCTCCTCTCCTTTTCCCCTTCGGCTGTAGGGGACTGTAAATCCCCACGAAATTTGAGAGGACGTAAACAAGCCATTAGCCGGTTCCACCGCTGAGAAAACTGGCACACACACACACACACACACACCTTTAATGCATTGGCACAAGATCTGTAAATGTGCAAAAATGCCAAGCAAGCATTTACACAAAACTACTGCAAGAATCAACATGAACAAAAATAACATATAACTCATGATATTAACCTGCATTTCGCTGTGCAGTAGGTCATGTTAAGCAACTAAAAAAGAAGAAAAATTATGAAACGTTTTAATGATTAACAATTTTAAATAGTCCCAAAATATAGTGGATTTGCCGAATTACAGCATCACAGACAAACATCCTGATCCATCCTTTACTGCCACTACATAACAATGTTCATTTGGGTAATTGTTCACATGCGTTCCAATTAGAAAATGAAGCTAAAAGCAAAGCATCTGTGTTATTTTAAAATGTCTATGCAAGACATTTTGATCAAGTGGTAAGTGAATGATGCAAAAGCATGCTTTGCATTTGGTACAAATAATTCAACAGTGTTTGTGACAAACAAGCAAGGCAAATATCTTAACACATTCACATTATTAGTAGTATACATTTAAAACCAAACTGTAGTGCATACATTATTTGTAAATGTATCTTTGAAAACAACAATCAATAAATGTATTGTTTCATTTCAAAGCCTGAAATTTTGCCTGAACTATCGAGCAATAAGAGCCGTTAATAACAAAGTCCCCCAAGTGCTAATGGACTATTCAGGCTTACATTCTACCTTCATTTATTCACACAGGACATTGCCTAACATAAAACAATCTCTGTTCATCCATTTACTCTCCAACTCTCACCCATCTCCTGTTATTTTATTCACCACTCCTTTATTTTCTTTCATCCCTTTCCTTGTCGCATCATTTTCCCATCAGTTGTCTGACAACCTCTTTTCAACTCAGTCTCATTTTGACACCCAGAATTTCCTCTCATCACGGTCACCGTGACTCCAGAAGATCTGGCTTCTCTAAGTTGTGATCATGTAAAAAAAAAACTCCTTTTGGTGCATTTCTTTTCTATATATTGTATAAATGTCTGTGTAGATAACTGTAGATATGGTCATTGCACTTTAATCATAGAAGGTACAAAAAAATTTAACTGCTGGACAAATATAGGTGTATGGGAACACACCTATAGGTCGGTCAATAGTCTAGCATTTATAAGGAAATGTCTGAATAGACAACAATTTTATAACATGCACATAAAAAAAAACTTAAAAAAATAGGTAATTAACAAATAAAGTTGAAGATTATAAGGGACAATAAATAAATAATTATTACAAAGGCGAATAAAGAAGCTAATTAAAAGAGATATACCATAATTTTCGGACTATAAGCCGCGACTTGTTCCCCATTTTTCGAGCGTGCGGCTTATATAACAATGTGGCTTATCTATGGACTTTTACAGCTAACGGCCACTAGCGTAATACCTAAATCTATGGATTTTACTATCCACCATGTTAACGTCACATTTGCTTCAAGACACAAGTACGGTAGCCGTGCGCGGGGGAATGCGGCGGTCCTCCGGAAGCAGACTTCTACCGCGAGTGGTACGAGACAGAACGACAGCGAGAAAAAACGGACATTAAACATAAAAAACCTGCGGTTTATAGTCCGGTGCGGCTTGTATATGTACAAATCATGCAATTTAGCTTCTGCAGCTTATATTCAGGTGCGGCTAATATTCCAAAAATTATGGTATACATTTATGTCTCACTGTATAATTTTATTTTATTTCTAGAGCTGGTCTTCCATAATGATATACATAAGGTATGATAATAAAAAAAGTCACAATGTTTTCTCAATTTAAAGTAAAGACGAGCATCTCTATAGATGCGAGACTAATTCCTGTATGAAATTTCAGTAAAACATTTGAAGTACACTGTGATTCACCTAAAAAAAAAAAAAAACAGCTTGTCATTTCCTTTAGGGATTGAATTTTTAAGAAATTGTAGAAAACAAGACTTTAATATATTGGCACCACTTTTAGGTTTTCTAAACCAAGGAAAAATCTGGAATCAACTCTGCGTAAAAGAACGTTTAAAGCTGCTCAGGTAGGGAATCTGCTCTCTGAAATACCCCTTAGATTAGGACTAACATCTCTGATGTAAAGCAGACAGTTCTCTCCATCAGGAGTGATATCAGGATAAAGTGAAAATTCGTTTCTAATATTCATTTAATCATTTAATTTATTAGTAATTATAAATAATTAGAATGCATGCCAATAGTTAACCGCATCCTTTTACGAGCTTAAGAGCTCTAAAGAAACATTAATGGTCTTATGTGGTAATAAAAACAAGACCACAGGTTTTGATTCAGGCTTACCACAAAAAAAGATGCTCAAGCGCTAAGGTCACCTTACAAAGCACGCTTCAGTCAATGATAAATGAAGCTAATTAGGTTACTCATGCAGATTGTTAAAGGTAGCCTGCTATTACAAAAAAACAAGGTTGGGAACATTTCCTAAACAAGACTTTTACTTTAAATTTAAGCAAGTCTGTTTAAATTTGCCATGGATTTAAATTGTTGGGTTCTTTAGTTTAAAACAAGCTCTGCTTTCTAGAGAACAGTCCTAAACTTCAAATGTCACCAAATCCCTTAATGCGTCCATTTCTCTGAGTGATTTCCTTATCTGGACATTAAATATTGGGCTGAGGCTTAAAGGCTTTTGATGTGTCTCTTTGTTTCTCTGTGTTTTGAACAGTTTTGCACCCTGTTGTTTGCAGAGCACGACATGCTGAGGTAAAAGAAAACCTTTAAAAAAGGTTCACGAAGGTTCAGTGAGAAACACATTGCACTGAGTGTCTTTTTGTGTAAAAACTGTTATTGCATGAATATAATGGGTCCAACAGAATACTCAAGATGGAAATCGTGTGTATTCAGGTTAGTGGCTCATATTTGCACGTGCAACTTGAGAATGGACAAAGGTCAGGATGAGTGAATCCAGCTTTGATGTGAGAGTCCATAGCTGCATGCGAGTGTGATAAGAGGAGGCCCACTTACTGAACTATTTTTAGCCAGGCTAGGTGAACTTTCACTTCATCAATGAGGGCCAAGGATGATGTTCCCCGCCATCTCTCTTCAGCTCTTTATTTTCATCCCTTCTGTCAGTCTCAACATCTGAAGTATTTTATGTTCCCGCCTCGATAACCTAATTTTCTTCTAATAACACTCAGAGGAAGCGATTTCATTAAAAAAGAAATGTTAGGTTTAACAACCACTTATATGTATGAATATTACATGACAGGCAATATGGACTTTCAATGCGCTCGACACATATGGAGCAAGAAGCGACTGCGACAGATGATAATTACTGCCATCGCGGTGAAACTCAATGCGAAAGTGATGCTAGCGGTTCCGAATTGCACTCTTGGGTCTCTATTCTGACAAAAATATCAAGAGAACTGATAGATTTTGACATTTTAAAGCAGTCCCTGACAGATAAAGCATCAAAGATGAAGAATCAGCAGATTTTAATAAAACCACATCATTCGAGAACACTGAGCATAGCTATAATGATATTTTCGTCCATGGTGAAAGTGGTTGCAGACTGCAGTGTTTAGCATATTCTACTCTAATTGGTATCACAATAATAGCTAATACAGTGAGCAGGTCAGAGCAGGTATTCATGAAGATGCACTGACAGGAGTGAGACGGGAGGCTGGTGGAGAAAAATAAAATACCACAAGGGAATAATGTAAAAGCTGGTTTATTCTAGACGTGTCCCAGAGGTAGGCATGGCGACACGCAGCCTTACGGGAATTTAGCATCCACGCACTGCTGTGCCAGCTTATTTCCCACCGTAAGCTTTTAGGGAAATTTGTAACCCAAAAAATATGGTGGACTTGCATCTCCTGTTAAAGATTTGCAAATCTAAACATCTATAGGCATCTTGTTATTTGGCCCATAAATATCACCACGATTAACAGACTGAACAAATCTAGTAAAAATAAAATCAGTCTCTTAAATGAAACAGAAAGGGATTGAAACTGTTGGAAACAACTGTACTTTTTACTTCTACATGTAGCATGGTGTTGTAAGCTTGCAGTCAGTGCCCTGCTCTCTAGAGTCAGTTAGAATATTAGATACAGAACGGAAAAACCACTAGTATAAAATGCAGCAAACGCTGTCAGTATTGTTGCATGTGTCTCATTTTAACATGGAACGTAAATACAATGAGCATAAACCAGCTTCAACTCACCACACATGCAACTATTGCCCCATTAACACTACCCCTCTAAAACCGATCCGTGCCGAGTTTCAATCAGTTAACCTTGCCGAGCTCGGTTCCTTACACATCACGCTTGCATGGTTGCTCTCCTCCTATCGGCGGTCCACGATACTACAGCTTTCAACGCAGGAAATACGCAAACAAAAATGGAGGCGGCCATAACATTCTTGGTCTCTGCATCATCCCAGGTCGCACCACACTCTTTTCATGCCACTTATTGTTAACTGAGAAGACGTTTTAGTTGTTAACAGGTGTAGAAATTAATAAATTGCAAAGACGGACACGCAGGAAAACACGAAAAATTAGTCAGCTTACTCTGAACGGGAGATAACGAGGTCTGCTCATGCGCTCTTCGTTATCAGAGAACTGAGCCACAGATGAACCGTGCCGAGCCCTACTGTTGAACTAGTCATAGATTTAGTGCGGTTCGGTTGTGTCTATCATGGTTCAGTTGCATACCATTTAAACTCAACAGTTATCTTTGCTACTGTGCTCGGACCTTGATTAGACTTGATTAGACAGTGCATACAGAGTCTGCCTCAGTTTATGCACACTGTACACTTGAGTATGCAGTAGCTTTTATTTGGCGAGTTAAAAAAATTTAATTAAACGGTCATATAGCAGGGGTGTGCTTTGTGGCACAGTGGTTAGAGCACACGACCCATGAACGGAGACCTTAGTCCTCAACGCGGCTGACCCGGATTTGAATCCGGCCTATGGTCCTTTGCCACATTCTCTTCCCCTCTCTCATACCCCCTTTCTTGTCAGCCTACTGTCCAAAAAACAAGCCACTAGTGCCGGAAACCTCTCCACCCGCAAAAAGAAAAAGGTCAAACAGCAGTGATTTTTTTCCCAGTGACCAGAAAAGGTGATCTCGTTCAGTTTCAAGTTTACACCAGCTACCGGATGCTGGTTTGAAAAACGTATCAACTTAAACTCAATGTTACCTGACCTTTCACAAATGCAATACCGGTCTTTCAAAGATGTTTTTGATAAAAACTTATACAGCTTAGATAAAATTTTTAATAGTCCTATATAATTTTCCCCCACATTAACAATTCTGGCATTTGGGAGGGAAAACATTTCTACATAAATCTGCCTCCAACTACAATCACAAACACATCAACCTGTTGCGCTGTGCTCTGTCATTTTTATTATGTTAATATCAGGAGTGAACACTGGAAACAGGGAGGTGTAAATTACTCTTATTTGTATAAACACCAGGAGAGTCTGTCTATAACCCCATGCATTATAACTGGTCACCTAAGCCATATAAAATATTTTATTTGGATTAGAGTTTATTCTGAATGAAAACAAAGTAGTTCATATGCAAGACAAGTATCATGACAGTGTTTACATGCATTTGAGGTGCTGATCCATTAACAGCCCTCTGTGCTGATCCAACCTGTATTTACTTTAAGAGTCTCTGCTGTCAACCCAATGCAGGTATGCAGGAGAACTACTACTGAACGCTCGTTAAAGGCCAATTCGCAGCCATAGTCGCAGGGACTTTGTGGTGTTACCACAGCAACCAAAACACAAGGGCTAATTATAGTTATAGCTGTAGACTCTTGGATACAAACTCATTCTTGGGCCCATTAACATAAACAATCACTGTGAGCAGCTGTGAATAATCCGGGTCCATAAAGGTGCTGTGAGGACCGAGGAGCAGATTAACAAAGCTGCACTCCCTGACGAAGAGCTGTGCCCATGTGAGTGCTGGAAAGCATCTCATACAGTAAGTGAAAGTAAGCCATACGTTCTCCTTGGTTTTCCTTACGATATTTTTATTGAATTCATGTAAATAATTTCTTGTCACATTACACGTGCAAGGGCCTTTTAAGTTTACCTATAAACATGTTGATCCGTTCAATATGACACATCTAAGTATTATGAAAATAGGTATGTTAATAGGATACTGGAAAAAAAAAACTTCTGTAAAAACACTTTGCTAATTTCTGATCTCTGGTTTTTGCATAGCTGTGACCTGCAAAGCTTTTGAGCTGATGACATTACACATTATATCAGCACAGAATTTTTCGAGGCTTGTCGATACCAGGGGTGAGTATTGGCATGGGTGTTGTGCTACAATATTATCCCAATATTGCAATATCACTGGTGCTGCACAGATACCGATACCAGTATCGAGCACTGTCCCCCGATCCAGCACTAAAATGGTGGTATCGGTATTGGCGAGTACCAACAAATAGGGCACTGATACAATTTTGAGAGCCAAAAGTTTATTCAACTATTGTCACCCATTCCAGGTAGGCAATAAAAAGTTCTACTGGATTCACTTTGTATTAGTTTTTTTCATGCTTCACAAAGGCAGGCAGCAGCTTTACAAAGCCATGATGGAAATTATTTTACATCCAAGTAGTATGCAGTTCTTCATATATATACACACACATCAATTTCAAACAGATGGTATCGGTATCAGCCTGTACTGCAAAGCCAGGTATCGGGGCCCAAAAAAAAAAACGGCATTGGCGCAACACTAAATATCCCTATATATTGTGATAATTTTCCCAGCTATCAAGATTAAATTTATAGATTAAAAAAGCAATTGCGGTATATGCTCATGAGAAGATATTGATAATTTTGTTATTTTGGTTTCCGTGTTGTTTGGGGTTTGGGTCAGTCCACATCTTCCACCGTGAATGCCTTACCTACAGATATGGTGCTGCGCTGTTGCTTTAGGTTAAAATGTTTTGTTTGTTTCTCTAAAATGACACTGGGAACCGAAAGTTCAAGATTATATCAGGCAGCAGAAAATCATGATACACTATATTGCCAAAAGTATTTGCTCACCTGCCTTGACTCACATATGAGCTTAAGTGACATCCCGTTCCTAATCCATAGGGTTCAATATGACGTCGGTCCACCCTTTGCAGCTAGAACAGCTTCAACTCTTCTGGGAAGGCTGTCCACAAGGTTTAGGAGTGTGTTTATGGGAATTTTTGACCATTCTTCCAGAAGCGCATTTGTGAGGTCGCACACTGATGTTGGACGAGAAGGCCTGGCTCTCAGTCTCCGCTCTAATTCATCCCAAAGGTGTTCTATCGGGTTGAGGTCAGGACTCTGTGCAGGCCAGTCAAGTTCATCCACACCAGACTCTGTCATCCATGTCTTTATGGACCTTGCTTTGTGCACTGGTGCACAGTCATGTTGGAAGAGGAAGGGGCCAGCTCCAAACTGTTCCCACAAAGTTGGGAGCATGGAATTGTCCAAAATGTCTTGGTATGCTGAAGCATTCAGAGTTCCTTTCACTGGAACTAAGGGGCCAAGCCCAGCTCCTGAAAAACAACCCCACACCATAATCCCCCCTCCACCAAACTTTACACTTGGCACAATGCAGTCAGACAAGTACCGTTCTCCTGGCAACCGCCAAACCCAGACCCGTCCATCAGATTGCCAGATGGAGAAGCGCGATTCGTCACTCCAGAGAACGCGTCTCCACTGCTCTAGAGTCCAGTGGCGGCGTGCTTTACACCACCGCATCCGACGCTTTGCATTGCACTTGGTGATGTATGGCTTGGATGCAGCTGCTCGACCATGGAAACCCATTCCATGAAGCTCTCTGCGCACTGTTCTTGAGCTAATCTGAAGGCCACATGAAGTTTGGAGGTCTGTAGTGATTGACTCTGCAGAAAGTTGGCGACCTCTTCGCACTATGCGCTTCAGCATCCGCTGACCCCGCTCCGTCAGTTTACGTGGCCTACCACTTCGTGGCTGAGTTGCTGTCGTTCCCAAACACTTCCATTCTCTTATAATACAGCTGACAGTTGACTGTGGAATATTTAGGAGCGAGGAAATTTCACGACTGGATTTGTTGCACAGGTGGCATCCTATCACAGTTCCACGCTGGAATTCACTGAGCTCCTGAGAGCGACCTATTCTTTCACAAATGTTTGTGAAAACAGTCTGCATGCCTAGGTGCTTGAATTTATACACCTGTGGCCATGGAAGTGATTGGAACACCTGATTCCAATAATTTGGATGGGTGAGCAAATACTTTTGGCAATATAGTGTATATCTCAAAACTGATTTTTTCCCCTACACCCCTCGTCAATACTGTCATTTAAATTCAAGCAACACAAACTTTTAGCCACTAGGGGCACCAGACTTGTAAAGTCCAGGTTTGGCACCCCTAAAAGCAACTGACTACACTGCGCTAGCAATAATCAGATTTGTAATCTGATAGCAGACCCCTTTGGAGCAGCAGATTGAGAAGTCATGGAGTACCTTGTGAAGAAAAGGAATTACCGTCTAAATAAGAACTCGTACATCGGAGAACCAAAAGTAGGTCTGATCAGGTAAGAGTGAGATCTGTTTTTTACCCAACAACAACCTTTCAAGGATAGCTCTCGTCTTTAAGATGAGTTCAGAAAGGAATAAGTGATGTTTTTGGGTCACAAGACTCATTGAGCGATGGATCCCAGCCTCTTTACATGAGTTTTTGAGAATGATAACCTGTACAGGGCATTCATATGAACCAAGTACTATGTATTGAAAATCTTTTGATATACACTATATTGCCAAAAGTATTTGCTCACCCATCCAAATTATTGGAATCAGGTGTTCTAATCACTTCCATGGCCACAGGTGTATAAATTCAAGCACCTAGGCATGCAGACTGTTTTTACAAACATTTGTGAAAGAATGGGTCGCTCTCAGGAGCTCAGTGAATTCCAGCGTGGAACTGTGATAGGATGCCACCTGTGCAACAAATCCAGTCGTGAAATTTCCTCGCTCCTAAATATTCCACAGTCAACTGTCAGCTGTATTATAAGAAAATGGAAGTGTTTGGGAACGACAGCAACTCAGCCACGAAGTGGTAGGCCACGTAAACTGACGGAGCGGGGTCAGCGGATGCTGAAGCGCATAGTGCGAAGAGGTCGCCAACTTTCTGCAGAGTCAATCACTACAGACCTCCAAACTTCATGTGGCCTTCAGATTAGCTCAAGAACAGTGCGCAGAGAGCTTCATGGAATGGGTTTCCATGGTCGAGCAGCTGCATCCAAGCCATACATCACCAAGTGCAATGCAAAGCGTCGGATGCGGTGGTGTAAAGCACGCCGCCACTGGACTCTAGAGCAGTGGAGACGCGTTCTCTGGAGTGACGAATCGCGCTTCTCCATCTGGCAATCTGATGGACGGGTCTGGGTTTGGCGGTTGCCAGGAGAACGGTACTTGTCTGACTGCATTGTGCCAAGTGTAAAGTTTGGTGAAGGGGGGATTATGGTGTGGGGTTGTTTTTCAGGAGCTGGGCTTGGCCCCTTAGTTCCAAGGAAAGGAACTCTGAATGCTTCAGCATACCAAGACATTTTGGACAATTCCATGCTCCCAACTTTGTGGGAACAGTTTGGAGCTGGCCCCTTCCTCTTCCAACATGACTGTGCACCAGTGCACAAAGCAAGGTCCATAAAGACATGGATGACAGAGTCTGGTGTGGATGAACTTGACTGGCCTGCACAGAGTCCTGACCTCAACCCGATAGAACACCTTTGGGATGAATTAGAGCGGAGACTGAGAGCCAGGCCTTCTCGTCCAACATCAGTGTGCGACCTCGCAAATGCGCTTCTGGAAGAATGGTCAAAAATTCCCATAAACACACTCCTAAACCTTGTGGACAGCCTTCCCAGAAGAGTTGAAGCTGTTCTAGCTGCAAAGGGTGGACCGACGTCATATTGAACCCTATGGATTAGGAACGGGATGTCACTTAAGCTCATATGTGAGTCAAGGCAGGTGAGCAAATACTTTTGGCAATATAGTGTATATTTCAAATTTAACTAATGCTAGGATCAGAAGTTATACACTGTTGCTTTCAATTGAAACTAGGGGGGCAAGAAACACCATTTCCAGTAGCCTCTTACGCACAAAACGGTTTCCGGAGCTGGACAGATGCTAGCGCTAAACTTGTTATTTTAACATCTCTTTTAATTTTGAGGTTTATTGCTTTTTTTTTCTTGTATCTTAATTTAAGGTATACCTTCCTGTGTATAGATTGTCTGTTTATGCGAGTTTTCTTTAAAGTCTTTCCTGTCTTTTGTAAAGCAATTTAAATTAGTCCAACAGAAACCATCTTGTTTGCCTTTACTGACTGTACATAAGCTCTCAAACAATTCCATTCCCCTTAAACCTCTTGCACTGCCGCAATTTTCTCTCAACATTGGGGTGAAACAAAATTAGGCTGACAAAATGCTTTTAACTCAACATAGAATGGTTGGAAAAGAAATATAAGGCGGCTCTCTTGCATACACAAAGAAACTTGTAATTCAAAAATAAATAACCTGGAACCAAAGGAAAAGTAATTATGCATTTCACAAAGCCCAAAGAAACCTGGTTTATGCAGATGTTAGACTTTCCCACTAGGAACTAAAGGTCCATGTGTAAGTTTGACTTTAGACACCTACATCTGTAAGCATTTAATGTGCTTCAATACCTTGGACAGCTACCATTTCCTCACAATGTGAAAGTGATTGCAGTCATGCATCACTTGCAGTGACAGCACATTAACTTCCTCTCACCTTTATTTACGCCACCATTCATATAACCATTGGCTTAAAATTAATGTATGCCTTGGAGGATACCGAACACCTACAAATCTAACACTATCAAATATTCATAAGGTGTTAAACGTTTTATCTTGATAATAACCCAGTACTTCTGCTAAGTGGAACATTCTGCTGCTCCCTATGACACCAAGTGCATCTGTGTCACCAATATGGCCCTTTATTAAACTGGGTAGTACCACTTGCTGGAGTTCACAACGAATCAGCAGAAAGTTTGCAGTAGATTTGGCAAAGCAAATATACTGTGGATAAACCACTGATAATTAAAAATGGCAGAACTTTGCACTGTGCATAATCCTGTCTAAATTAGACTAGTATTCATCATAACTGAGACAGCTAAACAGCTGCCGGGGAAAGGCAGATGTAAAATGTACAGACCAAATATATACGACTGTGTTGGATTTTTGGTTTTATTCCTGTCGAGACATGCCGCAGAGGTAAACATAAATCTTGTTTAATGTGTTATGAATTTAACTTTTTTGTTATTTACGTGAGCCTTTCCTGAGAAAGTATTTTACTGAACCTTCAAACACAGAATTATGAACCTAAAGAGCACCGCGAACACAAAAAATTGTACTTAAGAGTAAATTTTTCCTTCATAGACTCTGGAGATTTAAAAAAAAAAAAAAAAAAAACACATGAATCCTGTTTATTCTCTGACAAGCATCCCTCTGACAAACATTTTTTATTTTTCCTTGTTCAGGGCCTACAGAGATATACGAGTTTTTATTTCTTTTAAAAGTTAGTTGCACCACCTTGGATTTCTTACCCCACCTTACCTTTCCTGGCATTCTTTCTTTAGCTTTCAGGGGTCCAAGTTCACACATAAACAACATACTTTAACTTCAAACTAATCAAACTTCTGTGAAATCAAACTTTCCATTTAATAAGCAACAATGATTGACAATCATTTTCATATGCTGTTGTGCAAATGAAATAGACGACAGGTGGAAATCATTGGCAATTAGCAAAACACAATAAAGATGTGGTTCTAGTTCACACTGAGCACTAGGGGTGTGGGAAATAATCGTTTTGGCGATATATCGTGATATTCGGCTGCCCAATATAATATCGATCTTTCACTTCTTAGTATCGATTTTCAAAAAAAAAAATGGCAACATAAAACATTGATGGGAAAATGGGCTACCTCTGCACCACCGCTCTGGCAGAAAGCGCTGTGGAGCCCTTAAACTGTGCGTGCAGCACCAAATCTGTATTTGAGGCAGTCACAGTGGAAGAAGAAAACCCCAAACAACATGGACAATAATGCCTAATCAATATTTTCTGATGGAAATATACAGCACTTGCTGTTTTATCTCATCATTTGATTTTGATAGCTGGGGAAAATATGGCAATATATAGTGATAATGCAATATCGTGATAATATCGTATCGTGACCCAAGTATCGCGACATGTATCGAATCCCAACACTCATGCCAATACTCACCTCTACTGAGCACATGCATCAGACATGACAGAGTGTGGAGACACCGTGAAGAGCAATCTGCTGCCTGCAACATGCTTCAGCATCACCAGTTTGGCAGTGTTGTGGGGGCATTTCTTTGGCAGGCCGCACGGCGCTCCAATTGCTTGCCAGAGGAAGCATGACCGGTTTTTTTTTGGGTGACTCCAAATCCAGGCCCTTTTATTCCCTTTTATTTTGAGCAGTGTATAAATATTTCAAATTGATGCATTTCTTTCAAAGAAAATGTTTTCTTCTTAATTAAATGCATCAAATCAACTATTTATTCATATTTTTTTTCTAGGGATGCACGATATTGGGATTTTGGCCAATATCCGATATGCAGATATTTTAAAACTCGTGTAGCCGATAACCGATACCGATGTTAAAGCTGGACAAACTTGACTTTAGAAACTCGGAAGCTGATCAAATATCGGTGGGGTGGCCGATGTCCGATACTCAGTTTTAAGGCCGATACAGGCCGATACCGATAGGGGGCCGATTATATCTTGCATCCCTATTTTTTTTTTCTATTTTGACCCAAATAAAAATCAGAGCTAATCAAGGAGAATTCTCTGACTGACCCACAGGTGCATCATTTAACTGTTTCTGCTACATTGTTGTATTTCAATCCATGGAGGAAAATCTGAGTCACATTATTTATATAATATATATAACAAAAGCCTCTCTCAAAGAAAGAAGAAGAAATGCCAAGAATGAGTCAGACCAACTTTTCTATTCAAAAGAACCTCTTTCAGCTGAAGCCACCATATCATCTGTCCCAGCTTTTTGAGTCACACAGACCTCCATTCCCACTGCCTGGGTAACAATCCTGAATACAGAGAATGAGAAAGCCTTAAACTGTTGGAGCATAGAAATGAGCTCAGTTGGCACTTCCTCAACATGAGGAACCAAAGCATGCCAAAATACCCCCCTCTTTCTCTTTCATTCCTTTGGAAAAGCACAGAGCTTTTCCAGGAAGTAAAGAAGAACTTCTTTTAACCAGAGTTGCTGTTTGAAAGCCAATGCCGGTTGCTTTGTTAATGCAGATGGGAAAATGTCCGAGATGCAAGAAAGGATCTTTTGTGGTAGTTTGAACTATTTCTTTGTTGTTATTAGAAGTTAGTATTAATGTTTAAGATAATAGGAACAAGCAGCAGGATTCTACAACTTTTTTTTATAAAATAAGGAAGAAAAACACTTCCAGATGAGTCAGGAGGACAGTGAACTGTCACCACAGCTTCTATCACAAACTCAAATAAATTCATGTGCAGATCTGTCCTACCAAAGTAATAGAACAAGTGCTGCAGAGTCTGTATGGCAAGCTGATACAGACTAGGGGTGTTATTGAAGCCGTTACGGGGTCTCTTACTTTCCCACCTCCAGAAAATCAATACAGCTCTCCTTATTGAGTGTCCGTTGCAAAAGCCCCCTCAGGGGAGATGACCACCAACGAGATAGAGAAAAATGGTCTGTGTGGCATGTTTTCTAAGGCACACTGCCTTAGAGCAGAAAAACAATGCAAAAACAATCAGTCATTTTTGTGAATCTGCAGACAAGCTCTTCTGAAATACTGTTAAGCAACAGAGAAAGGTGTCTCTGATGGTCGGGTTGAGTTAGTTAGAGAATATGGATGAATAACCTGCTCCTTAATAGAGTAAAAGTCATCTTGCAAGTTCCCGTACCCGTAAAAACGATAAATGGTTACAATATAAATGGTTTCTCTAGAGGCAGACTTACTATTCGCTTATGAAAGTATGAGTTTGTAGTGAAAAGGCTGCTGCACTCTAGTTTACATTATATAATGTACAATACTACCCTCTTCTACAGACAAGTGGTCCATAGAGCTGTGGCTGTTGGGTGCTTGGCTCGCAGTGCTGTCTTCAAAAGATCTTCTCTTATGCTCTGATCTTGACTTTGTGACCCGAATTTAACCAAAAATATGTTTATCTTAGTATGAGCAAAAAAGGTTTATAATTATATCAAGGTTATCTATCTTTGTTAGAAGTACAATCACGCATATCATTATACAAACATTCAACAGTGTTGCAGTGCAGGCCTAAATGTATTTATTGTAAATAATATATTAACACTATGCTAAAGGAAAACAATGAATATATACTTGGAAAAGGAAATATATATATATATATATATATATATATATATATATATATATAGTGCTTTGAAGGTTATGTTTAAAGTCCAACATATTAGATCTACGAAAAAGAAAACCACACAATAAGACCTGCACCCCGTATTGACTTCAGCTACTATTTAAGGCCAGTCAGGCTGCTTTCTTGTTTTGTCAATAGGAGAAAAGATGCTGACTCATGAGCTCCAACAGATGCTGCTACAGTATTATGACTGACTTTTACGCCTTCTGCCTGACTTCCCTTGACCCTCTGGCTATCTGTGCTTCTGTTGCCAAAGGGAAAACTAACCATGTTTCCATAACACCGCTGCTAAAATGCACCATTGATCCAAGGTCAGACCAAACACGCACATACAGTCAAGAGTCATCAAGAAAACAGCATTAAAAAAGTTCTGCTAGTTTTTTTTTTTTTACAGCTAAATGTGCACATTTTAGGACTTTTTTTTTTTTTAGACATAAATAACCTGTTCCGCGCCCTCATACTAGATCAAAGCATCTGAAGTAAGAAATCCAAGGATTTTGATCGTTTTTTTTTTTTGTAGCCACCTTCTGCCTTTGCAGAATTTCTAAAGGAGTTTGAATTTTCTGTAGCTTTTTTTATGTGAAACCAACATAAAGTGACAAATTAACCCCACTTATAAATGATTAATAGTTAATAAGCCCAAAAAGAAAAAGAAACAACTAAACAGGTAGCTTCAGTGGATTAGTGGAAGAACGATAAACGTAGACATAACTATTAAGACCCTATATGCACTGTTGTATGTCTGTGGACATCTGCTCAGACTGGAGGATGACCTCAAAAGACAATTGTAAAATAATACAATATAATTGGTTTATGCAGGTAAACCTGACAACAGTAAAACTAAATAGATTCAATTAAAATATTCCAGATGTCTGTAAAAAAAAAAAAAAAAGTACCCTAAATAATGGGACTTGGTTACTTTGAATGCGGCAGTGCAGATTTGTCCAGAGGTTTTGATGAGGTGAAGGAATTAATTGAGATTATTTCAAAAACCAATTACGTTGGATCCTAAGCTTTTTCATCTTGTTTATCTAGAAAGAAAGAAAAAAAAACAAATGTAATTAAAATAAGCAGATCTTTCTGGAAATGGTTCTATTATGTAACAAAAGCATGTATTGTACATTCATCGTAATGTAAAATCTTCAACAACATAGATTTACATTTGTTAGAATCCCAAGAAGAGCAAATATTGCACACAAAACACTTGTATGTAATGTTTTGGGGTTTCTAGCTGCAACTTTGTCGTCCTTGCCAGTTTAATAAGTTGGTTTTAATTATTTTAGTTGTCTTGTTTACTTTTTATCAGTTACCAATTCTAGAACATTGTAAAATGTAATGATAAAAAACACAAGAAAAACTATTTGGTGTACATAAATTCTCTGTTCACATTTTTGATTACAAAGAGAGTGAAAATGTAAACTACATAGAAGTATAAAACACCTTAATTACAATGTAATACATCTATTCAAAGAGAAACCATATTATATCCCCATTAGTTAAAAATTTTTTTCTTTTCTAAGAGACCCAAAATGCACCCGTGTGTTGCACGCAGGCCAGCAAATCGCCAGCACTAATCCACTATGTCTAAGCAGATCCACTGGGGTCTTAGTCTGTGCAGAAACCGTGTCAGTACTCTAATCTCTTTTGATCTCTCCATTCACGATGTAAACCTCGCCACACGCTTCCTCATATTCTTTATGAATTCATCAACAGACACTTAAAAGCCTCACTGCAGCACACCTCAAATACTTATTTGACCTGCAGATTACCGATCAGAGCCCATCAAGGGAAAATTGGCCTATTCCAATCTCTGAAGAATTGGGTGCATCTAATCAACCTACATCCCTGTTTAAATTCTTCCATAACCACACACTGTATGCCAAAAGAAGGAGGCTTTGTACTGTAGAAAGTAAACTGGTCCTGACAAGGTCAGTGATTTTGTAGGGTTCTAATGAGGTTACAAAAACAACACACAAACGTAGAGGAAGTCTGCCAAGACCCTGAAAAATGTGGCTTCTCTTTTCTTTCCAAGCTCTGAAAGGAGTCTTTTATATAAACTTATGCTTGTAAAACAGATCCTTCAAACATCTGAAGGAGTGTATAGGAAGTCAAATGTGTTACATCTGTTCCAGTTCTTAACAAAAACCATAATCAGTCTGCAAATGATGACCCAACAAATCTTTATGGAAGTCACTTCCTTCCACTCGATCAAAGCTTTGTCGCCCTAAAGGCAGCCCCATGTACATCGTCTGTGTGTCCAAATCAGAACTGACTTTCCATGACGCGGAGCCAGTTTGTGGCTTCATAAATCTGATCATTAATTTAAACAGCACATCTAGGCCTCGTGCACACTTTAACAGTTTGATGCTGTGTGACCGCGGCCTGATAACGAAAAGACACGAGCAGACAATTACTGTTGAATGCACATGCAGGGCAGATCGGAGTCGTTTTTCTTCTGCTTTAACCTTTAAGAAGTTAAACTTTTTTTTTTTATCCCTTCAAAAACTACTTCCCATTAGCATAATAGGAGACTAAAATTATTTCAGAAATTCTAACCACCTCTGATGTTTGACTTAAAACCTTTTAAATTCCTCCTCGCCTTTACACTGAGCAGCAGAATCCATAACAATAAAAGGCTAAAGAGAACTTGACGTTCCGGCTGAGAAGAAGAGTTCCACCCTCTGGATCAGATCCCACTTCCCCGGCAAGCTGCTTACGTCATTCCTCTGCAGTCACCCTGGCTCATGTGCTTTTCATCAACACCCATAACCACAGCCATCCCCAAAACATAGGCAGCCCAGTTAGAAACTGTAACAAACACCATTAATCAATGAATGTGACAACTAGATATGCAAGTAAGGAATGTCTTAACTAGTATCATATGAAAAGAATGAAAACAAAAGCAGATTGATTTGCTAATTCTTGCATCAGTTCTGATTGTGTTGTAGAATAAATTCTTGCATCAACCTTTGGGGATTATAGTTCAACGTACATTTGTCAAGCACAAAGAGTTTGACTTCAGATTTCACACTTCCCTCTGCAGCAAAATGAGGACATTTAAATGGACAGCAGCTCCTAAAAGTCTGCACACTGGTCCGGGCTCCCTCCCTCAAGCTTCAAAGCCGAGTTAAGGTCAAATCAGACCAGCAATCATTCTATTCTACCCCTCTCTGCCCTCTTCACAACCTCCATCAACTATTTTGCATTGACCAAACTATCTGCATAGTTTTTTTTCTTACCCAACATGCAAGAGAATGCGGCTTTGGCCATCTGGTATTGGTTTTCTGCAACTATGTGCAGTGACATCAGCAGAGGGGCAGAGGAGAAGGAAGTTGGAGGAAGAAAATGTTTGCAATCCAGAAGTGAGACGGAGCTCGTCCAATTAAGTGACCAGTTAAAACATTCCTGCTTCCCAGAGACGTCTATGGCTCGTTCCTACCGTTCTGCTTTTAGTGTCCAGATAAACTGGGACCACTTTGCAATACCAGCACCAAGGCAACTATTGTGCAGCACGAAGAGGCCTACAGGTTCAATTCAACATAGCCTTTCATAAGACAGATTAAACAGGAAACTGATGTCTTAAAGAGAGAAACAAACATTCATCTTGCATATAAAGATCCATTTGAACGTTGAATATAACTTGTTGGCAATTAATACTAAAGTAAAAGGATTATAGAAGCTTCTTACATAATAAAGAAAGTGCAACACTGCCCAATATAAAATATATCTAAAAATGTATAACAACTTTTTAAAAAAAAGTTCTCCATTATAAGCTACAGTCAGCAATAGGTAGGACCTTCGCTGGCAGTAAAGCCACAATATACTTAATAAGCAGATTTGAAGCAATCAATGAGAGCAACAAGGGGCGCCTTTACTAAAATCTAAATGAAATGATCAATCCTTTTAATGCTTATGATGGTGCATGTTGCCAAAGCGCAGCCCCTCAGCGTAGCAATGAGCACAGGAAGAAAACACGGCTGTAAAGTAAACACTGGCCAGTACCAATACATGGGGTCAATACAATCTTGCTTTATGCTAAGGCTTAAGGGTAAAAAGGAAATAAAAACATTTATATATTAAAGAAGCAAGTTAAGTGGTACTTTTACTAAGTCAAAGTACTAAAATAAAAGGTACTTATGTTTAACTGCAACTAACATTTGCCACAAGAAAAATAAATGACAGCAGTTAAAGCTTAAACATTAACGTCACCATTTAGAGCAGCTCCATCCTGCTTTTTAATCTTTATTTAAATTAAGCCAGTCTTACAACTATCGTGTTAATTAGTCATACCTTCCAATATTTGTGCAATCTAGCCTCTTTAAGCGATTAATTTCAATTATTTCAAAGGTATAAAGCAATAACTTACCTAGTGAATGGGCAGTTTTTTAAAGTTTAATCACACAGTACATGTACATATACAGACTACATATATTTCTCACTCTCTGTTGCAGAACTATAAGTACACCACTGCACAAACCAGAAAGCAATATAATACACCCTGGCTCCTCTTCCCCAAGTGAATTCAGGAATTTTTGGCAGAGGACTTTAAAAAGGGTCCTCTTCGGGAGGGAAGGGATGTGGGATGGGAGTGAGTCATAGAAACATAAATGCACGCACACCAAGAAAAGAAATGTGTGGGAAGTGATCAGTAGTGTGTTACCACAGTCCAAACCATACACTTGTGGGTCCCAAGGCAAAAACATGGTATATAAAGAAGAGATAAAGAAAGAAATGTGCACGGGGTAATCGATAGGGGATGAATCACGGTAGGGGTTGGTGACCCCATGCTGCCTGATGAAGCTTTGAAAAACAGCTCTGAGCTGAAACCACAGAGACTTCAGTCACTGAAAACAACAACAAGCCGTGCAAAAATTCACACACTTGGTTAAAATCCAGATTGTATCAATCTATTCTCTTCCTGTGCATGATCCAAATTGATAGGTTTGTGCATCAGAGCCATTTGAAATCCAAACTCTGGTTTTAGTGCAACATTTGAGCATAAAATGTCAAACAATTGAATTAAGTTGAATATGTGTCCTGTAGAGGAGCAACAGATCTTTGAGCAGAGCGCTCCACTTGTGAAGACCTCTTCAGGCCTATTTAAAGAGACGGCACATCTGTCTACTGTTTGCCTTTCCAGGGCTGTAAAACCTGGAAAGTGGCAGGAGGGTGAACCGTAAGGGAGGAGAGGGAAGTCAATCTTAGACTTGGACTGTTTACACTCATAGTATCAAAGGAGTGTAGCAAGGAGATCCAAAGAAACATTCCAGAAAGTGTTTTTACCTTTTCATTAGCTGATATATCTAAGATGGCAGCAAAAAATCATGTCGTTGTCATAGAGACTCTATGAACACAAGTACACAAAGTAAGCATGTTAAAGATGTATTAAGCAATTTCTTGGACTTTGCTGTGGCTGCTAAGAAAACATTAAAAACCTCCTTGGTTCAGCTATTATTAGCATAGAAATATTCGTAGTGCTTGACAGCAGGTTCAACAGAACTGCTGTACGTACGACTTTAACATCCTCTCACTAAGTTAGACTATTTTAAACAATGCTGACATACACATGTTCTCTCTAAGAGCTAAAATTACCAGCACTGATGCAGCTTTGTTGTCTAATCTTTTACCATAAGGCCATCACAACCACAAGCTGGAAGTATGATTCTGTCGATAAGCTGTTGAAAGCAACTGACTCCGCTGACTGGACCGGACCAGGCCCCAGCCGGGGATGGAGCGACCAAACCCGACCCGGTGACGGTATCTTAACGTGATAATTAAATGCGAATAGAGGCACTCTTGGCCTGCCATAAAGTTATGCTCGGGAGCACTGGGCCACCGTTGTCCAGGCTACCGTCACCAGGTTCAGTTGCTCCGTCCCCCGCTGGCTCCCTGTTTCGACTACATGCTGCACTGCAGTCGACCAAAATCCCGGACGATTTTTAAATCGGACGTTTTTTTAGGTATGAAAAGTAGGACATGTCCAGGAAAAAGAGGACGTCTGGTCACCCTACCATATCAACAATTTTAAGTTTCAATGAGTGAGGTCTTGTTGCTATGATGCGTCTTTGCTCAGCAGCTTCGCTCGTTGCAAACCAACCAATCAGCACACAGCTCATCTAACTATTCAACAAACCATAAAAAGGAAGGAAACCTGTTGTTTCATTCTGAGGCTTTAAACCAGGCTTGCATTAGGGCTCATAGAACAGCAAATCTGCCATTTTAAGCCCATCCAATGTTACACACCCTATTCAGAGACCTTAAGGACCAGCACCAAATACCCTATAGAATCATTCTATGATGCCTTTAATTTCCCTTCGAGAACAATATAGCATTTTTAAGATGAACTGCATCCAAATTGCATTCGGATCTGTGCAACCTCCACAAATGCTGCACTACTTTTACTGCAGCCTAGACAGTCAGGTTGGCAAACTGCTTTTAGATTCTATAAAAACTGCATTGAATTGGCCAATGTAAATAAAATAAATAAACATGCAACAATAAGAAGTAAAAAGTGCAACTCTGAGATAGGTAGATGATTTCCATGATCTTTCCCCTTGTAATCTATATGCTCTGGGTCTATTTAGCTAATGTTCGTGGGTCTAACCAAACAGCTGCATCCTATTGTTTGAAATTCAACACATGCAAACATTTTACATTTAAATACAAAACAGATCCCTTTTACCCTTTAAACTCTCACTGTCGGATTCTTCCAAAAGAGAAACATGGTCATCTTAATCTGAGACGTCCTCTATATATTCTTATCAGAAAATCTTTTCTCCCTACAAAACTAATTTGCAAGCCCGTTTTCTGTAGAGACTCTTTTTGTCATCCTGATCTGATAAGCGACTAAATCAAAAACATACATATTTACACCCCTCACCCAAGCACACAAAATATGACTGTTGGCTCCAGTAAGACAAAAGAAAAAGAAGTGTGGATGTGAAAGCAAACAGATGTTAGAGCATCAACTTTAAATCAATGTTTCAATTTTATCCAAAACTGGTGCATTGCAGAAAGACAGGATTCACACACATACTACAACATTCAGGGCAGGATAAGGGCGCACGCTCTTATCAGATCTGGGGTCAGTGGACACAAACATCCCACTGCACACAAAAGTCTAAGCTTGAAAAAAAAGGTATTTTTATAATTTTTATTTTATT
Organism: Cyprinodon tularosa; assembly: GCF_016077235.1. Classification (NCBI taxonomy): domain Eukaryota; kingdom Metazoa; phylum Chordata; class Actinopteri; order Cyprinodontiformes; family Cyprinodontidae; genus Cyprinodon; species Cyprinodon tularosa. The sequence goes on along the minus strand of NW_024038844.1, from coordinate 843,654 downwards.
AAAGACAAAAAACAGGCCCCCAAACAAGGTTTACAATCTTAAATTACTTATTCTATTAAGAGTTCTTCAATCATTCTTTTCATGATTGACTGCTTACATTAAAAGCATAGAATATGTTACCTTAAACCACTTCTCCAAACTGAATTTTCAAGACACCTGATATTTTGCTTTTGTAGCATTTTGACCTTTGAACATTTTTCAGTCATTTCTATGCCCAAACTAAAAGAGGCGTTCAGTCAGTTTAGCTCTGGGACATTGTGTCACATCAGAGAAGCAGCGTTATCAGATAACAGATAACAGGAAGGCTCCGTTTTATCCTCCTGGGTTTTCAATCTCTGTTTGTTATGGAATGTGCAGAAAAGCTGGAAGCCATGTGGAAATCTACTTTAGAGAAAGGATTAAGGTTTAGTAGGGAGTAAATAGAGATAAATATTCAAATTTGGTAATGATCACTGCAATAAACTTTTGAGAAGTATTTGTTCTGAATCTGTAAACTTTGAATTACAGACATAGCTACTGTTTCTCACAGAGAGGTAACCTCTTCTGATATCAGTAATTGATAACGGCTGATAAAAAGGCAAAGGAAGCTCACAGGAAAACTACGACCAACTATTATTTTATTATTTTTCTTTAAAAAATATAAATAAGCTAAACACTATAATTGCAGTCTCCAGCCCCATTAATCACATTGTTTTAAACAGAATTAGAATTTTTCTTCTTTTAAATAATCAATTCCACTCACATCGCCCTCCGGAAATATTTCAGTGTGATCTCTGCTTGCAACAATGCTGATGTTAAAATAGTTCATGAAGAGAGACACACAAGATGGTTGCCATCGTTTCCCTGTTAAGTTAGTGCTTCCTATCTGAAGGTAAAGAAAAAGTAGTCTGAGAATAATTTCACATGTTTCGGAGCTTGTAAATATTTCCATGTCTTCTTTTTTTGCCATCCTGATATCTAGCAGCAATACTCTCTGGATTTTAACTCTTTAAAGAGTTCAGATTTATGATGAGGAGACCCACAAATCAACCTTGATGATGTAACGATGCATGTTAAAGATTAATCCACCAATTGTACTTTCACAGGCCTATAAACTTCCCAAGGAAAATTTCTGAAGGCTGTTGTGGGCCTTTGGGATGGTCAGACAAAGCTACCATGTGGAGCATTAGCCCTGTATCATCCTGACTGACCAGCTGGAAGATCCTACAAAAACAAAACTCATCCTATTTAGCAGCTTCATGTTACTGTGGCTAAAGGATTTTACTCCAGAGACTCCAGTCTGTGATCTCACTAGAAAATACCATCAATGTAATGTAAACTGTGAATATAACTGACAGCACAAGTCCTCTAAAATGAATAGACGTGTCTATTAGTAGTTTTTAGCTCGTAAAGATTTTACCTCAGATTTTTTACCCAATGCACAGAACAGCTTCCATGTGCAACTAAATCACATGAAAACACTACCTTTAGGTCGATACATCTAAGCTGGCATTTTTTCTCACTAATCCACCACATCGTGACACAAATTTTAACAGCTGACTCAGGTATCAGACACACAAGAAAATCTCACATGTAGCAGTGAAGGGACTAAGCCAAGGGTAGGGAATGTCAGGCGACAAATGGAACTTTATCCAGTAACTCTGTCAGGATGGGATGCTTCCCTTCCCTGCATAACGGCACAGTTCCTCTCTGTCTCATTCGTCTTGTCGCTCTGCTGCCAGAGTGAGCGAATGCCATTAAGATAAGACAAAGTTTATTACAGTCATTGAGTAGGGTGATGATCATTTATCCCATCCAAATGAGAGTCCCCTCATTTTGTGTGACAGAGCGAATATTGAACTACACTGTAAGACAGGAGGGGCCCTTGAAATCCTTATTTGTGCAAAAAGTTAAAACTGTGGAATCTCTGATGTTTGAAAATTAAATATATTTGCTATCTGCGCTGAAAGAGCCGTTAAGACTGTTGTAATGTTTGTATCAAAAGAAAGTGAATCGTAGATAACAGGAAGGCTGAACTAGCTCAGCAAAGTTGATCAGCTGATCCATAACATGTTGGCTTGAAGGGGATTCTTTTATGTTATAATCAGTCGTAAATGCTTTATTGTGTCACCTTATAACATAAAACGCTAGAGTTTTAGCTATTTTATTAATAATAATAATAATCAGTTATATACTACTCTGCCTGCATCTTTTCCAACAACATCTTTTATCCTTGCCATCTGTGCTCAGTGCTGTTGCACATTAGGGGCTGTTGTACTGTAGGGACATGCCAAACAAATGTAAGCTGCTCCCGTAAACTCTCCATGGGGACAGACAGTAGCGCATGGAAAATCCTCATTTAAATAGGGTGGTCCACGCCACTTTTGCACCAGTTATCCATTGCACATCCAATCTACATAGATCACATATCCACTGATTACTAATGCAATTTTTTGTTTAAACTAGCACGCACTCCTGATCTTTGTAGATCAGGCCCCAACTATCTTACAGCTACAGGTTACCCAGTTGTGCTTTCTGTTTGCTGGTGAGAGTAGCATGGGTCTAATGACAAGAGTATGAAGCACGCAAAATAGGCAGGTTGTCTCACTTGTGTGGCGAGCGCAAGGATCACATTCAATATAACAAGTCTACATAGCACTGTCGGTGGGTCCTCAAGCATACAGGTTTCTCATATGTATGTGTAATTAAGGAACTAAATGCGTTTAAAAGCTCCATCTGAACATTATGCTCATTAAAATGCAGAATGACAGCCTGATTTTACCTAAATTTGGACAACTTTCTGTGTGACTGGCTGTCAGGCTGAAACTGAAATGATGAATAATGAGATCTGAACTAGGACAAATGGTCATTAGCTGGTGTCAGCTACCTAACTTCAATAGGATGCTAAGATAAAACATGTAAGTGTTTGATATTATTAGCTAGCGTTGCTGCACCGATGAGAAATGCATCAACTTATGCATCTGGCATGATGACAGGTGAACTGAACAATATTTTATCATAAAGAATTAGACTGAGTCATTTCAGTGAAACAATAGAAGGGACTTTATAATGCAAAATACCTCTGAGCCTCTCTCGACTACAGTATTTATTAAGTACATAGCAGTTTGCAGCTAAGAGAAAATTAGTGAAACAAAACATGCTATATGAGTTACGGTTTAAAAACCTCACTGTTTTGCTGACATGGGTTTAATAACCTCTATTCTAGTAGAGAATATGCTAAAATCATCTTTTAATCAAACTAAAGCCCCTAAAGAAACATGGATTTCCTGCTGTGCTGGCCTACCACAATCAAACAAGTTGGACAAAAAGGTTATCAGAAAAACAAAGCTCCATGACATTTAAACCGCAACATGTGCTGCATTTCCCCTGATACAAATATAGATTCTGGACAACAATCTCTTGAAAACAAACGTTCTGCAGAAATGCCAGCAGAGCCTGGTTATTTTGTTGATGTGTCTGAAGCTGAAAATGCAGACTAAACTCTGCAGACCTTCACTCCTCTTAGAAGTTCAGCTTTTACACACAAGGGCAGAAAGCATGGAAGGCGGGACTCCTCCGCTTCAGTATTTGACAGTTATCCTGAGGACGGCATCATCTAAAAACCACTACAATCCACCCCGCTACCCCAGTAATGACAGGCATAGATGGCACCAGTTTCCATAGAAACAGAAGATGAGAATGAAGCGTTTTAGTGTAAAGCTATGTATAGCAGGACTATGTTTACATGTACTGGTTATGAACAGATAGCTCTGCACCTGTGTGTGGGCTGCAAGCATGGCAGAACAGCATGATGATGACCATAAAGATGATGGTTTAATCGTATTCTAAGCATAAAATCTGTGACACACAATGGGAGCAAAGCTTTAGAAACTTTTGACATCCCCTACAGAAAACAATAGCAATCATTCTTGTGGAGACATGGGAGCCGACGCACCCTGTCTGACATGACTTTGATTCTACAGACAGGAAAATAATTGCAAGAGCCGTTTACATTATAAGAGCTATTAAAGTGGCAATCGGAAAAAGGCATCTTAATTAATCCAGGGAAAGATGAAGCCTCCCTGACAGGATTTGTTTTAGTGAAGAAACAATTGACCTCATCTAACTCCATAAAAAGCAACTTTCATCTGTACAAAGAACTATAAACCAGTTTTATGTAATGACACAAATCTAATTCTATTAACAACCTGAATATTCAAAGTACAATAGATGCAAGACAACAATCTACAGACAGGCGTCAAACATGTTGCTCTGTGTTTAATGAATCTAAGAGCTTCCTTTCATGAATTAAATTACTAAAAACTGAAACTAAAATGATCTACTTTTCCCGTTCTGGTTTTAAGTAAATCGAAATCCTTTTACTGGATTGCAGTGTAATGACTAAGAACTACCATGAAAGCTGGTACGCATACCTCCACGTCCATTTGCAGGCTGTGAGAGTCTCTGAGGAGCCGAGGAAAGGAATAGTACCAGCTGATCAGGTTCAGCTTTTATGCATTTGCAGTGTGAGACTGCAGAGGTTGAGTTAGGACAAGCACTGACTAAAAAATAGAAATAACATTTGGGACACTTTTGCGGTATGTGTGCAAAGTCATTTACATGGAAGAAACCAGAGGATTACAAGCTGTTCCTACCATTACATTACCTCAGGATAACTTCTATCACCTAGTAACCGTGACAACGGGAAGACCAGAGCTATGAAACACAAAAAAGGGAGGCTGAACTTTTGTTCCATTTTGCTTTTTTTATCTAATGTTTTATCTATGTTGCTGGTAATATTAGAAAATCTCTAATATTTGATTTTCTCAATGAGAAAAATAGCAAACATGAGCCATCAGAGCTCACCTCACTGAAACACTGAAACAAACCGTTTAACTTCCATTCATCGGTGGAAGCCAGCATTGGAATCAGGAGTTCTCTCTGGACATAATGGACCTCAAACGACTGGACATAATAATTAGGGAGTTTTATTACGTTTGGCTTAAAAATGTTTGCATGCAAACGTATGTTGAAAATAAACCGGACTGAAGGTAATTCTCTGCCATGGGTTACAAATAATTACACACTGATATAGAGATTATTTTGACATCAGTCTAACAGATCCCTGATAAGTGCTGCTGATATTACTCTTTCGTTCTCCATAGACAAAATAAAAATGACACAATGATATCAAATATTAGACAAATACCAATTTAAAGAAATTGAGATGGCAGTAATGTCAGTGCTTGATTTGGTCTCAAGGCATCTCTGCTCAATGCAATAATAAATCAGAGAATGCTTGCACATATAAGCCGATATTGGCTAAAAGTATCGGCCAGTTATTAGCCTGCTTTTTCATGTAATTAAATGTTTTTCACGTTCTTGTCCAGCAATCTTCCAGCTTATCCATCAGGGTTGAGGTGGGGCTGTTGCAATAGCAGTTTAAGGTGAAAGGTGAGGTTACGCCGTGGGCAGGCCGCCAGTCTATCACAGTCTAATAGAATTAACCTCAGTTTTTATATACTATATTCTCTCTTCATTATTTGTAACTGCAAAAGGAGTCAGACACAACTTCACTCTGAGCGTGCTGATTGCATTGTTTATTATTCCTCCTCTGTCTGTGGAAAAACATGGGCTTGAAAGTCGTAAGGGAACGGCTGTTCCAACCATTGCATTTCCAAATTCCCCCAAGTGGTGCACGACTTTACACGAGTGAATAAAGTGAATGTAATTGGTCGTTTATCAAGAGGGTGGGATTGTTGTGGCGGAAGGTTCGCAAGCAAGTTTGGTTGTGGCCGGTGTCTCTGAAGCATCTTGCTAACCAGTTAGCAACTTAATGCTAGTAGGTTTCCAATGGGATATTACATTGGGACTATGTAGCACTAAATTGGTGACTTGGAAGAGGACACCAGGGCAGCAGAAGCTTGGTTTTGTGTAGAAGGCTTACAGCCGTACATGTTTGAGCCCTTGCCTCGCAACGCTGCCAGTTCTGTTAGCTCTACGCCTGCTGAAGACACAGATGTCCATCCCCATGAACACTGGGACAGAACTCAAGGGGAAAGGAAATGATTCTTATTTCTTATTTTAACCGTTGTGTATATTAGCTGTGACATGAATCAAGATGCTATGACAGAAAAAATGTGATTGACAGATGACCGTTGATATATGATTGGCCGAATTTAGGTGTACAGGCTGACGTATAACTAACTGGCCTGCAAAAGATAACTACCAAAAAGACACAGATTTCAAGACAGGATTTTTTTTCTTTTTTTTTATAAAACTTTTCTAAATTTTGGGACAGTATCGTCTTATAAAGAGTACATTTATATACATGTTTAAGCCAGAATGATTTGACATTTAAATATGACTTCCCTACGGCTTTAATGTACATTTTTCCATTACTGATTTCAAATACCCTTTAGAACTAATGTATGGAACATTACTGCATGATGTCTTTGCCTGAATGCTTGCTGATAAAGAAAAATGCCTCAATACATGCCTCAGGTAGCATTGTTCTATACACCATTGAACCTATCCTGCGTTCATCTGTGTGTCGCTTATATCGACTTGCATTTCAGCTTAGGCAGAATGGTTTTGCAGTTGGTGTCATGTAAATTAAGCAATATCTTAATAAACTGATCTGATATTTGAGTTTTATTTATGCCTTGAAACATCCTAAAGGTTTATTCTGTTGCACGGTGTATTGTGTCACAGTTTCTGTTGTTTTTCTCTGGTGTTGCTGCTTTCATTTGAACAATCCACTTTGCACAGCTGCAGTGGAGGAAAGGGTCAACTAATCAGCTCCTCAGCACATAACCCCACCCCATTAATATCCACAGATTGGCTGAAAGTCCAACCCCTGGACCAAGACCTGGGAAATGAAGGACCTGGGGAGTTTATCTAGTTAGAGAAAACTGCACTGAAATCTAAAAAAGACTTTCAAAATGTGCTGGTATGGCTAAGGCAAAGTTCAGAGCTCTTTGGGGTGGCTTTTATAAAAAAGGAATGTGATAAACTAACGTTCATATCAGTTTTGCCTTTACTCAGACCTAATTAGATTGTATCTAGATTTTATTTTTGCAGCCATCTGAAAAATACTTGCTTCTTCCAAACATAGCAGTTCATTTTTGGCTTCATCTGTGTTTTAATCAATGATGACTTGGTCAGTATAGCTCAAAAAAAAAAAACAAAGGACTTTCATCCTGATATTTAACTCTTCTGATAAAAGTGGGTGTATTTTTATTTCATTTCTCTGGTTTTGGCAGGAATATTAATATTACTATTCCTGGACATTTCCTAAAACAATGAACAGATTGGGAGTATTTGGCAGCAGGTAGAAAACAATGGGATATGCCTGTGGTAGTTTAGGTAAATGCGGGTGTTACCCACAGATTCAGAACATATTGGAAAATGAAAAAGTTAATGCAACAAAGCTTGGTTTAACCTCAAGATTGTTGTAGAAACAAATTGATCTCTTAGTAAATGATACATTTTCTTGCAAGAAGTAAAATTGTAGCTAATGGTTTATGATAATTATTAGTGTCGCACGATGCCATTTTTTGGCCCTGATACCAATACCCGATACCTGGCTGTGCGGTATTGGCCGATACCGATACTATCTGTTTGAAAGTGATGTGTGTGTGTATATGAAGAACTTCATACTACTTGGATGTAAAATAATTTCCATCATGACTTTGTCAAGCTGCTGCCTACTTTTGTGAAGCAGGAAAAAGACTAATACAAAGTGAATCCAGTAGAACTTTGTATTGCCTACCTGGAATGGGTGACAATAGTTCAACAAACTGTTGAATCTCAAAATGGTATCGGTGCCCTATTTGTCAGTACTCGCCGATACTGATACCACCATTTTAGTGCTGGATCGGGGCCCTGCCTGATCCTGGTATCGGTGCAACACTAATGATTATTGGAAGCATTTGTGGCCCTTGGGAAAAAAAACATGATGACCAGCATAAAGATAAGGATAAAAGTCTTCAATAAATATCAGTTTCTTCAATCAATACTTGACTAAATAACACAACTCTATATTAAAAAAACGCTATTTCTGTTCCGTTTTGAAACTGCTGTCCTCGTCACCCAGAGCCCTAGCATCTATTTTACAATTTCAAGATTTAACACTTCACAAGCTTCTTGCTCTTGTGAGTTGAACCATCACTGTTTAGATAGAAATGTGTAAAACATTATTGATAAAAATTTTAACTTTCGATTCATAAAAATTAAAGGACACACAAAGACAAAGCAATTCCTTTACAAGAAAAGTTTAATTCTGCCCTGATGTTTTGGTTAATGTGATCTATTCTGACCTCTAAATGACTCGTACTTCTCAGGACACTAATGAAACCAGAACTGGCCTTAAACAGTTCAGTCAGTGGTAAACCCAAATCTTTTTTTGATCATTGAATGCTGACACACTAATAGGTCACACTGAGAGCAGCACTGCGCGTTGGACTCTATTATTAAGTGAAGGAAAACCACTAGTTTACCATTTTCAGCCTCAGTCAAGGGTTTAATAAAAATACCTCAAACAAGGCAGAGAATAGGAGGTGATACAAAAAAAAAAATTCTAAATTGTAGACATTCATTCAGTCAGACAGAGAGAGAGGGGGGGGGGGGGGCAAATGGCCTTAAAAAAAATCTATGAAAAATGTTAAAATTTCAGGCTTCTGTCGGGCGAGCGGCGGCCTAGTGGTTAGAGCATAGAGCCTGGAATCCTGAGGTTCTGAGTTTGAGCCCCACTCCCACAGACTGCCACTCTGGGTCCCTAAGCAAGACCCTTAACCCCACACTGCTCCCTGGACGCCGCACAACGGCAGCCCACTGCTCCCCAAGGGGATGGGTTAAATGCAGGGGTGTCAAACTGGCTCCAGAAAGGGCCGTGTGGCTGCAGGTTTTCTTTCCAACCAACCAATAGCACACCAGACTCCAGTCATCTCATCAAGCCACCATGTTCAGAATGGACTCACTTGATGAGATGAATTGAGTCTGGTGTGCTATTGCTTGGTTGGAAAGAAAACCTGCAGCCCCACAACCCTTTCTGGAATCCGTTTGACACCTCTGGGTTAAATGCAGAGTTGATTTCATTGCTCTGTACTTGTGAAAGTGTAATGACAATAAAAAGCTTGAAAAAAAAAAAAGATATCTGGGGGGGGGGGGGGGGGGGGGCGAAAATGAAAAAATAGAAAATTGTAAAAAGGTGATCAATTCTATTTGCTAAATCTTTTGATTTATTTTTACCATGCATTCAGTCATAGCGAGTCTGATTAACATAAACCAAAGCTAAACCTGCCAAAGTAGATGTAGACATATTCTCCTTTGCTTAGGAAACTGGAGGCAGTTTAGAAAAGGTATAAAAAAAATAAAAAAAACAGCTGTGCAAAGGCAGCAGTCAGGTAAACCAGTCAAAGACGTGTAATGGAAACACTTGTTGCTTTCTAAAGTCTTGTGATGAAGTTGTGGTTTCTCTAAAGCTTATGCACTTTGTGTAGAATAGGTTTTCCTGCTCTGCCACAAGGTTATTTCTCACCATTGAATCTGCGGCTGCAGATCGGATGAAGAAGAAACCAGGTTTCCTCAGTAACTTGGTGAGAAGCGAGTTCTCACCATCTGTCTGCTAGTATTTCCACCACTCTTATGTTCTTGAATGAATAAATAAATAAAAAACTGAAAAAAACTGTGATAATTCTCGGTCAGAGCCAAACTCTCACACTTAGATGGATATTTTGCTCTCATCTTCTTCAGGGTTCCTTAAGGAATCTGAGATTGATTTTCACCAAAAAACGGACCTTGGATAACCTCATTTTCACACATTTTCTGCATTTTTGTCTAAAATATTAAAAAACATGATGTTATTGATTGATAACCAACTAGACTGAAATATATCAGCGGCTGCACCACGCTGGGATTTACCTTTCCTCAGATGGAACTAGCATTTTGTTAAGTTGCATGAACCTAAACCGCTCCAGGAGTCTGTTAAACAGCTGAAGGTGAGGAGGGATTTTATTTAACAGCTTCTCCGAGTCTAAGCATATCAGAAAATGAAGAAATTGAACACTTTTCCCCCAAGTTTCTGTCCTACACTTGGTAGGACAGAAAGTCTGTGAGGTCACCTACAGAGGGCTGTCGAAATAAACAGTCTTCTTCACAGAATATATGTCAATTTGAAAGCAAAAAAGATTTATCAAACTGACAAGTTTATTTTCTATACTAGATATCGTCACCATTTTTTAGACACGTTCTGAAAAAGTATAAAAAAGATAATTAACCCACAGATATTACATGTCTCAAGAGGCTGCATAATCAAAACTATAGATCTCTACTTTCCTTTTATGCATCATCTACTGTTAACGCTACAACACGTTGAATATTAAAAACGAGAAGAGGTTGAACAGACGCTTTCTGTGTCGCTCTGGTCACGTTTCCTGTCAAAGCTGCTCAACCACAGCCTGCAAAACCCCTTCTGATAAACAAAAGAGAAATGCTGGCACTAGCCGGCGCTTAGCAGAGAGTCCTGTCAAGTGCTGTAAAAAGGTTATAAACCTTTTAACACAAACACAATTCAATTTCCTCTCATTCTCTCTTTGAGTTTTACAATGTTTAATTCTTTTGATTAAATAAACCGGCTCATGGCGCAGCATGAAAGTTAAAGGAGTTTTTAGGGGGGTTTTCCTCAGCCAGAAGAGATAAACAGTAAACTCAGAGTAGCCGCATTCAGACTGCGACTGCAGGTCTGAAAAGTCTTTTATCCCTCATGCTGTTCGTCAGCGAAGCAGAGATATGATGGAGGGGGGTTGGGGGTTAAACATAAGGCTGTTTCATTCCAACACACAGACGCAAAGAGGATGCAGCGTTGAAAGTCTTTACTTTAAATATAAAACATAATAAATCTGCCCGTTAAGTGAAAATGACAAAAAAAAAGACCAATTCAGCTTAAAGAAAATGCCTATAAATCAACAAGGAGGAGCCGGGATGACGGATTTAAAGGTGAACCAGACTAAAAGTGTCCCTGTTAGCACAGAGGAGGGATCTCATACGGCCCTTATTTAATAAAACCTCCTTTTTTTCCTGGTAGCACAATACTCAATACATCGGCACAGACAGAGAAACGAAGCTGAAACACACAGTCATCATCTAGGAAATGAGAATAGTTCTCATCTGAGGATAATGATCCATCACAACCCGTGATGGTTTCCTCTAGAAGAGTAAATGGCAGTAAATTGGATGTTGATTAAATCACAGCATTTTCTTGTATTCCAGATGGCAAAAAGGCCCTGAACCTTAACATGAAACCAAAGCGGCAAACATCATTTTGTTTCCTAAAACTCTTTAAGAGGATGGGAGGAATTTGTTACTGAAATATCTGAATGAACGGGTTGAAACAAGGTAAAATGGTTTATTAGTAAACAGCTGATGGGGTTATTAGAGGGCAGGATCTGAGACAGCAGGGTTACCCAATAAGGGACGAGGATTCCAACTCCAATCCTCGGGGGGGCTCGGTGTTCTGCAACTTTTAGATGCCAACTCTGAATCAACAGAGCTCATAATTAGGTGAAGTCTGGACAGCATGAATGCATAAGGAGGTAACTCAGTCGTTTTGATCAGGTTTGCTGGACTGGGGAGACGCCCAATGTTATAAAACACTAGTCCTTGAGAAATGGGGCTTATCATCCCTAGAAGGACACGAAAACAGTGCAGAAGTTCTGCTGACAATTTACTTGATCTACTTATTACTAAATTTGCATTTCCCCATTCTCTAGTTTTTTCTCCACCTCGAATCTCTTTTCCGAATATCTGGCTTTACGATCAACCGGAAGCAGTTCCGCGCAAATATATCGCGATGTATCTGACAAAATTGTTTTTATAAACTGTTTTTTTTTTTTATAAAGCATTTTAAATGCTACAATAATCACATTTAATGAATTTTAAAGCCAATTAAGGCCTAAATTAAAATATATATATATATCTAAGGCCTAAATGATTTTTAATGATGCAAGGAAACCCTGCATAAAAAAAAAAATGACAGTGTGTAGGTCACTCATAATAAGTGATTTTTAAGTAGTGGTTCTAAATGCTACAGTTATTACTGGATAATTACTGAACTCCCCCCATCCATTCATTAATACCCACTTAACCATGAAGGAAGGCCAAAGCGCTGGTGCACATGGTGGTCATTAGATGATGGTCATTAGATGGGAGAGGTAAGGCTGAACGATTTAAGCCAAATATCAAAAATGGGATCCCCCCCAATCCAAAAATGCTATTATAATTGCATATTTTAGTTTGTAATAACCACCAACCTGTTGTTGTTTCTCTCCAGGGTTTCATTGTTTTCATGACAACAGAAGCTCACTTCTCCAGAGTTCTTTGTCACAGGACTTTATTGCTCTTGTTTCCTTGAAAAGTTCTTATTTCTACGTGCATGCATGGATCTGCACAGTAGAGGCACCCATCTTCCCTTTTGTATGGCAGCAAACCCACTTAAAGTGCAATACTGGTTCCTCAAAGGGTTCCTGTTCTAAAGGCAGTGTCTTCTGTGCTTCTGGGATTTAAAAGTTGCATTTATATATGTTGGAATTTAATAGGTTATATATAAGTTTGACTTGTTATTAGGGGCGCAACTAAAAATTTGTTTAAAAATCGATACAGTTTTCGATTATTTTTAAGATCAATCAATTAATAATTGGAAAGTTAAAGGTTCCTAAAAGAAGATTTTTCATGAAAATAAAGCAGGTGAAACTAAAACTTTTCCACTTGAGGAGTTCTGAAAAGTCACCTGCAGAGGAATGTCGACATAAACCATCTTAATCTGATAGATTAGACACAGAATATATGTCAATTTGAAAGCAAAAACTAAAAATTTTCCACTTAAAGGAATAGTACACCCAAAACATGATTAGCCTTCATTTTCTACTCACCCCCATGCTGAACAACACTCTGGAGTACTTTTTTGATATCTCAAATGCATCTGGAGATCTGGGAGGCTTCTTGCTGTCTGCTGACATTCAAATAATGGAGGTCTATGGTGCCCGAAACAGAAAGGTCCATAAAAGTCCACAAAAAAAGTGTCAATATTCCTCCATACTGCTCGTCCAATGTATTCCAAGTGTCCTGAGTGGGTAGCACCCAGAATTTACTCGAAACGAAGTCATTTAGAATGTTTTTAGAGCATAAACAGTAGTGTATAGGATTTCCTGAAAGCGAACGCCCGCACGTTCACGACGCTACGGAAGCCGGCAGACCAACCAGATGAAAGTGCGCATTCAGCGTCTGCTCCGCCAATAATGCAAGCGTAGAAGAAGAAATGTGCTGTTTACCTGTGCAAAGAAAGAAACAACGAAAGAAAAATGTCTGAGGACTTCAGTGTTGAGGAAGAGCATGAGTTCTTTGCCGAGCTGAATGCGCACTTTCATCCGGTTTGGTCTGCCGCGGTTTCCGTAGCGTCGTAAACGTGCGGGCGTGCGCTTTCAGGAAATCCTATACACTACTGTTTATGCTCTAAAAACATTCTAAATGACTTCGTTTCGAGTAAATTCTGGGTGCTACCCACTCAGGACACTTGGAATACATTGGACGAGCAGTATGGAGGAATATTGACACTTTTTTTGTGGACTTTTATGGACCTTTCTGTTTCGGGCACCATAGACCTCCATTATTTGAATGTCAGCAGACAGCAAGAAGCCTCCCAGATCTCCAGATGCATTTGAGATATCAAAAAAGTACTCCAGAGTGTTGTTCAGCATGGGGGTGAGTAGAAAATGAAGGCTAATCATGTTTTGGGTTTACTATTCCTTTAAGGAGTTCTGGATAGAGCATATTGACATACAAAAAAACGTTTTTTTTTTTGTTTTTTTTTTTATCATAAATGTAAAATGTTTATAGTGTTTTACAACTTTGATATAATCACTGCTCTAAGTGGGTTGCTCTGTCAGCTAAAGGCACGTTTTACAGTCTCTAAATTCCAGTTAATTATTGATTACTAAATTAGTTGACAATTATTCCAATAATCAATTAATTAAGATTAATCTGATTAATTGTTTAAGCGATACTTTTAATGAGGGTTTCTGACAATTTGGAAGGGGTGCTTCATGTTGGGTTAAAGTATTTCTCAGATGATGAAAAAAAAAAGCACCAAACATCAGCGGGTCCAGCTTAGGGCCAGCCTTCAAAAACAGCAATGATCTGTTTCATTAATTCTATATTTTTAAACAAAAAAACCCATAAGAGTAATTTTTAATTACTTTGAGAAAAAATGACTGCTATTTATTGTAGCATAAGCTACATTTGCTTAATGTAGCTTGTATCTGAAAGCTATTAGAAACATGTTAGTGAAATCATTTAACTTGGCAGTCTTTTAAATTCAGACATCTTTAACAAAACCATCACAGCACTGATTGTATATGTCCATTGATTCCAGGTCACTAAGATCCTTCATTGTGCAGGTGCTCCTGATGTTTGCAAAGACGGCAACAAAAACATTCAAAGGAGATGTGAGACGTGTTTTCTGCCATGATTCCTTCTCCACTCTTTCCCCAACATGGGACAATCCCAAGGAGACATCTTCTGGATCCATCTTTCTCTTGCAAATTGATCTTAGCAGAAGAGTGAAAATACAAGAAACTAGTGCAAAGTAAAAAAGCTGCAGTTGCAGAAGATGGAAAAATGCAGACTCCAAATCACACAAATACAAAAACAAATGTTAAAAAAAAGAGGCTGCAATTCTCAGAAAAAAAATGGAAGACAACCACCAAATGTGGTGGAAATTGCTGCAAAATAATTTTGCAGCATATTTTGGTTGGCTTTTATAAAAAATGACTGCAATAACTATCGTTCATATCAGTTTTGGCTTCACTTATACTTATTCAGCTTTTATTCACCTTTTTTTCACAGAAATTAGGATAAAATGTGAAATTGTCAAAAGAATTTAAGAATGATACTTTCTTTGGATTTATATAATGCTTACTAATAATTTTATCCTAAATGCTTTCAGCAAACGACACTTTATAACAACTTGAAGAAGTTTTGCTCAGTTTTGTTTTCTTTCCAGTTGAATCGATTAAATACTTTATGATCATTTGTGTCCAATTTTCCCTTTCTGCTTTTCAGCTCTCTGTCCCGTAGATAATTAAATTGCCAACCCACATCAAGGAAATACGCTCAGAGATGGAAAAATGGCACCCAATCAAGTTGAAAGGTCGTCGTTAAAAGGATGTTTTAAACAAACTGGCAATTGTTGATATTTTTCCCCTCCCACATGACTGAGTACACAGTGGAAAGAGACGCCACAGCCTGCACTTAACCTAAGTCAGTCAATAATGCCTTAACCCATCAAAGGTAGTGCTGCATAAAAGGGTTGAAGCCATCAGTGTTGATATAATGTCTGCAACGTGATCACTTTTATGCTACTTTATGACCAATAATCCTTAAAAAAAAATGTAAACAGTTTTTTCATTGTTTGTTCTTTTACTTGCGACTTATGCAAACTAGTTAAACACTCAGGTTTTGAAAACATCTGATATAAAACTACTTTAGACTCATGTTTTGTTTTGTTTTTTCCATCTACAGAGCTGTGGCTTCGCAGATTACCAGCCAGCAGTGCGAGTCCAAATGATGCTCGACACTTTCAGGGATACTAATGTCTTGAAAAATGTTGGCGTGGCGTACAACGCAGGTGCCGCTCCAGCCAGCCATCCGGCCATTCATCCGAGCAGCCAGCCACAAATGCTCCCATTTACACAGTCATCTCTCCACAAATAAACCTATCCATTATCTCCCTCTGCCAATAGTACTCAAACAAACAGTTAATCTTCAAAGAAAAATGTAGCTTTTGGATTTCAAAACCCCAATCAGTTATTACAATGCCACTCTTGTATCAATATCCATTAAAGAAACTTTCACTTTACAAGCTGTTTACCATTCTCTTCTTTAAAACATCTCAGCTACAAATTAATACTTACTCATTACTGATATGAGTTTTTTGTCTAGTTTTTTCTAGACAAAAAAAAATGTTAAACACTGATGTATTTTCAGGGTTCCTGCAGCATAAAGCAAGTTAAATTCAAGACTTTTTAAGACTTTTATTGCCACTTGAAATAAAAATTTAAGACCAAATTCACAAGAAACACAAGAAAAACCCGCTTGCGACAACTTAACCCAAAGGTTTATTTTAACATAAACCACTGCACTAATGTTTCAAATTTTGAAAAGCTTCCCATACAGGAAGACAGCTAAAAACATACAAATGGCGGATATATTTGAACAATTATTTAACTGAATTCACAAACTTTGTTTTAGCAGAGAACAAAACAAATCAGTTTTAAAGCCACAACATAACCAGTGCTAAGTCTTTTTTGCAGCTATTTTTCTTTGTATCATTTTCTTAGTATGTTTGAGTTGGTAATAAGTGGAGGCGTTGCAGAGACAATGGTGGAACAAAACTGAGAAATACTGGCTGTTTCTCAGTAACTCGATTTTGATGCTCTGTGTTTCGCGCTTCGCATGTCTGACTCCACTGCATTAATTCCCATCGTTCCGAACTTGAATGACTTCTTGCACGAAATACACTGAGCCTCATGTGTGTTCCCTGGTACTGGTTTTAGCCATGGAGAAAACTCTTGGCTGGATAGACATTTTTGGTTACATTTACACTTGCTCATATTTCCAGACAAAAAAGTTAGGGATGCACGATATATTCGGCCCCCTATCGGTATCGGCCTGTATCGGCCTTAAAACTGAATATCGGACATCGGCCACCCCACCGATATTTAACCCGATATTTGATCAGCTTCTGAGTTTCTAAAGTCAAAAAAAAAAAAAATACTACCTCTTCTTCTTCCTCAAAAACTTCTTTTTTACAGACTTAAAAACTTCTAAAGACGAGGGAATTGTGATATTAAAATATCACAATATCTTCATATGCTGATATATTGCCATTTAAAAACACCATATCAATCTCTTTTACTAATGAAATATTGCTATATGTCATCGTTATGCTTCGAAATCCCCCGAAAATTCACGAAATTTTGCCATATTTTTATATATTGACGCGGTATCGATCTATTTTACTAACAAAAACTCACAAGAATTTGCAAAATATCACAAGAGTTTGTAACAGAACGATGAAATTTCACGAGATTTTGAAAGTAAAATAGATCGATACCGCGTTTTTAAAAATCAATTTCATATCAGCATATGAAAATATATTTGAGTGTCAGAAATGGATAACAAAACTGCTATTTTCAATGACTACTTATTTTTGTCCAGCTTTAACATCGGTATCGATATCGGTTATCGGCTACATGAGTTTTAAAGTATCGGCATATCGGATATCGGCCAAAATCCCAATATCGTGCATCCCTAAAAAAAGTTAATGGCGCATCTCCCAAATGTCCCAGCCGCAACAACGCTTTTATTGGTTCCGCTATCAGGACAGAACCAATAATGGCGAGCCGTTATATATTTTTTTTTGATAAATAAAAAAAAATAAATTTCAATTTTAAAGTTTTATTTAGATTACAAAAATAAATCGTAATAAAAATAATCCTATTTATGATGTTTTAAAAATTAAGACCTACGAAAGACTAATTTAAGACATTTTAATACCAATTAAGGTCTTAGTTTTATTTTGAAGAATTCAATAACTTTTAAGACTTTTTAAGGACCCGCGGGAACCCTGATTTTGATTTTAAGATCACACTATAAATGAATGAGTCTGTTTCCTCCATGCCAATGCTGAATGTCTTTCTGGCTTTCTTAAAAACCAACCGTAATAAATGCAACACTTGGAATCTCCCCTAAAGTCTCTGATCACCTTTCTATTAGTAAGCCGAGGCTAACAGAGCATGAAATTCTGGTTGTGCTAAGACCTGATCGATGACAAAAGGGGATGATTAGTAAGCGAGGGTGCAGCTCTGAGTCAGTCCGGTTAAAATACTGTTTGTCTTCTTAAGGTTTGCTCAAACAGTCGGACAAAAGATAGGGTGGCATAAAGGAACACATCTACTGCTGCTCCTGTGATGCATCGCCTTTCCATATATTGCGAGACAAAAAGAGAGGAGGAAAGGACACCGTGCCTGATAAATGGCACCGTGTACAAGAGAGGAGAGAGCAATGTTAAACCCGGGGTACTTAAAAAGGAAAATAATTATTTCTTCTTTAAGTGGCTTGGTTTAGAGTTACATCTAAATCTTCTGAGATGGAATATTTAAGTCAATACTTCAGAAAAGTGTCTGAGGAGTAAGTGAAAGCTCAGAAACTTATGAGACTTCTTTGCTTAACACACAGAAAAAATTGAAGTTAACGTGAACAAATGCTGGCATATAAGTGGGGAGAGGAATGCAGAATAGGGCCTGTAAACTTTTAACAGGAGATGCTTTCAGCAGCAGCTACAAAGCTTACGTAACACTAAGTGGAAAATTGGAGCGTGCGTCATTTCTCAAGTTTCTCTTTTCAACTGTGTTCAGGCTTGTGAATCAAGATAGTTACATCTATTTATACACCTTAACTAAAGAAATACTTTAAAAATAATAGTTTTTTTGCATTTTGAATTAGTTATCTTTTTGGGAAAAAAATCTAATAAACGTTTAATATTTTTTAGCATTTTGGCTCTTAAATGAGAACCTTCTCTTTAATACATCCTTATAAGAAAAGCAGTTTATCTAAGAATTTGAACATTATTGTCAATAATTAAAAAAAGGACAATGAACATATTATGTTTTTGTAACAGAGTGGCATAATTATGTCCTTTAATTCTCATGTTTATGGCTTACATTTGATTAAAAAAATGTAAGTATTGTGAAAAAGTTACATTTTGGAAACTCATGGTGTCGCATCTTAATCATCTCAGCATCTTTAAAATGTCTGTCAGTCCAGGTCAGTGAGATAGACAACCCTGAGAAGACTGCTAACATTTATAGTCATTTCTAGGAAAGTCACAGAGTGCCACATCAACTAACATTCATGGAAAGTTAAGTGGAAGGAAAACCGTGCACCAGCAACAGGGGAAAATGCAACCTTAAGGACCGTTATTTGAATTCCACTCAAGGCTGCCATCTGTCAGAAAATGTAAGGAATAGAAAGTACAAATACTTGTGTGAAAATGTAATAAGTAGAAGTCAGAAGTAGGAAGAAAAATAAGCAAAGTATAGATACCTAAAAAGTAAGGATGTGCAAACTAATCGCCATGACGATGCATCGCGATTCTAAGTTTTGTGATCTACTGCATCGATTCTTGAAGGCAAGAATCGATTATTAAAAGAAAAATTACAGCTATGTACGAATTCAGTTGCTTTCAGTTATGTATCAATTGAAGACACGATCCAGATCACACACAGCCAGTCAGCCACTGGTAATGGCTGTAACTTTTTCTTACAGTGTTTGGTGAAAATATCGCAATGCATCGCGCTGCATTGCAATATTTCAAGTATCATGATGCATCGTGATAGAATCGCATCGTGGCATGTGAATCGTGATTCGAATCGAATCATGACTTCTTTGCCAATACCCACCCCTACTAAAAAGTGTACTTAAGTACAGTAACAAAGTATTTGTACTTCGTTACTTGACACCTCTGCAAAATGAAGCTCTAATCCCTTACGATGAAGGTAGTAATAATGATAATACTCATTTAAAAAACAATAACATAAGAATGATTTCAATAAAAAGTATTTATAGTGTATTTTATAACATCCCAAAGCACTAAAAACAGTAAAAAAGAAAAATACAAAAAGAACCAAAGTAAAAAAAAGAATATTAATCATAAAACCTGGAAATTATCCTTGTCTGCTCCTCGATTCATTTTGATTCAAAGAGCTTTCATTACAGGCCATCCTTCCATCGTCTGTCATACTACCAATGCCTCCTTTGTCGCCATAACGACCGGAAATGTTTCTGCGTGCATGTTTGCATAAGACTATCAAACGTGCTAAATATAGACCCAAAAACCCTTTGTGGTTAGGTATTTTAATTGCATATCTCACAGCCATTTATTTGTCATTAGGAGGTGGTCTGCATATCCCAGTCTGAGGCTGCTGCCTCCTGGTTTTACAAAAGCAAATATCTTTGCAGCTTCTATAAAGATCCGCCATGTTCGCGAGAAGTTTAAAACATCTGAACCTTCTGAACATCAGGACCCAAGTGCGTACAAATTAAAACTTTTCTAAAACCAGAAATTTATGTTACAATATATTTCTTTTTTTCAATCTTATTTCAACCTCTTATAAACCATAAACAGGTATGAAATCACTCAAATTTCATTGGCAAGGACATTTTTTGGATGACTGGGGAGAAATGAAGAAAGGTCTTGATCATGGGATCCCTTTAGCGTCATCCACACACCCAAAGATGATTAAGGGTGAAAGCCGATTGAGACTCTAAGAACAGTTTACACGCTAAACGATTTCTTCAGTGGGCATGACGTTCATCAAACTTGTATAAACACGGCAGAAAAAACCAATCCAACATCTACAGTTAAGTAGGGATGTGATGACGCAACGCCGGCGAGCAGCAGACGGTAATCTTCTCCCGAAGACAATACACAAAAAGAGACGTGACCCTGCATGTACCCGTGACTCTGACTTTAAGTCTCTCCATGCTGTGACTCCGGGGAGCTTCAAAGGAAAACTAAATCTCCTGGAACTTCCTGCATGACCTCTGGCCCCTCCCCTCTTTCTCTAAAAGTCCTTCCATCATCCATCTCCATCTTCAGAGTCTGCCAGCACTCTTTGTTATCCACCCCTCCCTTCACTTCATCAGCTGTTTTTCCTTTTGTCTTCAGGACAAGCAGGAAACTTTGAGACGGCCTTTAGGAGAGAGAGGAAACTCCCCCCAATATGTGCAGCAGCTTCTACTGTAAATTTCCCAGAGGAATACCAACTGTAAACACTTAAAGATGCTTTGCTTTCTGGAACTCATCTAAACTACTTATCTCTTGTTTCTTCAGTGCGTATCGTGACCGTATCGGCTGTATGGAAACCTTCCGTGTTACTCAAGCGTAAAATCTGCACCTAGAGACGCAAACGTACACCATTTCTACCTCTAATCCATCTCCAGGAGAGCTTATTACTTTTGGGCTTCAGCATAGGAATTTCCAGAGAGCCGCCATCATGTCCTGACAGCTGAACAATCAAACTGATTCATGCACGTTCACTTCTGCAGGGTTTAAAGCTCGGCTTGTATCGTAAAGGAAGTCTTGTTTTTATTTCCTTCCTTCCTGTAGTAATTTATAGAGTCAGTAAGCTCTAACTGTATGTTGTAAATATGGCAGGCCTGTTGGTAAAAATAAGTACAATTCAACATTTCTAGACACAAGAAGAATTAAAATATACAACTATTGAGGATGAAATGTTTTTTCTACAAATGATCATCTACAAGGAATAGGTTGAACCATAGATAATTATTGATGGGTGTAAAGATATATGCAGCCAGAGGATTCATTATAAGAGGTTTAGAGAGAGGTTTTCAATGCTTCTCTGTCCAGGATCCTCTTTCAATGTCTGGCTAAATGAATCTCAAATTACAGAAATAATTTACATCTGAAGATATAAAACAATATAAATCAAGAAAAAGCTCTTGATTAGGAATAACTATCAGTATTTTTTTTTTTTCAGATCTTAATGTAAACTTCTGGTACTTGTGTAAAGGAAAACATTATTGCAGATGTTAACATGTTTCATTTATTTGTGTTTAAAACAAAGTCAATCTTAAATCCACAACCCCCCCTGCATTACCACAGGGAACCACTAGGGCAGGAGTTTCAAACTCAGGGCCAGTACCCTGCAGCTTTTAGAGGTGTTTATTGCCCTAGAGATGCTGCATCAGATGGTTAAACTATCCAACTAATTACTAACCAAATAAAAATCAGCATGGGTCCGAATAAAGAAAATCATCAACCAGTAAAGGTCCAGAGACATTTTTTTATTTTAATCTGTTACTTTAAATCAGAATTTTACACTGAAATAAAAGGAGGTGTTTATGCTTCCATTTTACACATTGAATCTTTAAATTTAAAAAAATATAATAAAAATAAATAAATAACAAAAAGTCCCATTTTAAAATCTCTATTTTTTTTTTTTAAGAAGAGAACAATCGTTCAGTTTGGTATATAGAAAATTTCCTGATATACATATTTTATAAAACACCTGAACTGACCGTTTGTTATGTTTTTTTCCTTTTTTTTGTCTTAATGAGAGCAGTGGGTTTATGCTGCCCTGCAAGGCTTTAATGGAGACAAAGTCATTCTCAAGCACATATCAAGGTACTCATTTTGATCCTGGATCCATATTTTTGATTCTGTTCATGGTGGAGAATCCTGCTTCACAGCAGCAGGTTGAGCCAAACATACTCTAAATATGCAGGTTCATCTTTGAGCACCATTTTACTTTTCTTTCACCAGTTCCACCACAGTTCTTCCAGCAGTCCACATTTTCTCTGCTTTCTTTTTCTCATCTTCTCCTTCTTTCCCATCGCCCGGCTTGCCACAGGTTTGCCTGCTGTGTCTAAAAGTAGCAGCAGCAGCAACCCAGACTGACAGCAGCTCATTGGATCATTTGTATCACGAGTAGCCTGGTACCGGACGCTCCAGAGGGCTTTACCATATTAACAGGAGAAGCGGCACAAGTGAAGTTAGACGCTGTCATCGGACATCATACAGTAGTTCATAAATGTTTTAAATCAGGTTGGGTCCAGATTAGCCAGCCTGTGGGTCTGGATCCGGACTGCGGTCTGCTAATCCGTGACCTCTGCTATAACAGGTGTGCTGAAGCAGAGTAACATCTAAACGTTGCAGGACACCTCAGCCCTCTGGTTAGGCGTTTGAGACCCTTCCACCAGGCGGCTGTTAGCCCCCACAATAGCTGCATTTCAACTAATCACCAAATGTAGCATCACATGAGTTACATTATCTGCAACTGGATCTTTCTGGCTTTTAGAAAGATGAAGACGACTGGAAGTAGTTGGGGAATGATGGCGCTGCATAATTAGATTCATGAGGATACTGAGCGTTTTTTTACACTTAGTTCACCATGATGAGCCCGATGAGCACCAGAGCTGTGGCTGAAATATGGATATATCTCACCTGATTACATCAGCCATTGCCATGACATTTTCAAGGGTTACATGTGAACAAGTGAATTCACACGCATCTTAATTGCATTTCTGATTAAATGGAAATACCGCAATTGTAAAAAAAATAGCATTTTCAAAATTAGCAGAATCTAGATAGTTTTGCACACATTTGTAATACTAATGCACCTAATGAGGACCTCTGGTTTAGAGGGTTAGACAGGACAAAACTTGAGATGTCATTTTTTTTTTTGGTTTATTTAAAGTCGTAGAGATTTTTAAATGTCAAATCATTGTGGCTTAAACATGTGTATAAATGTAGTCTTTATCAGACCATATTGTCCAAAAAATTAGAACATTTCTATTATTTTTTTAATCCTGTCTTAAAATCTGTGTTTGTAAGATTTTAGGTCAGCCATTACACCCAAATTTGGTAAATCATATATCATAATATGTCATCTGTCAATTAATTTTTCTCATTCATAGCATCTTGATTCATATGTCGCAGCTAATATATGCAATGATTGAAATAAGAATAGTTTCCTTTCCCATTGAGTTCCATCCCAGTGTTCACGGGGATGGACGTCTGTGTCTTCAGCAGGCGTAGAGCTAATAGAACTGGCAGCGTTGCGAGGCAAGGGCTCAGACATGTACGGCTGTAAGCCTTCTACACCAAACCAAGCTTCTGCCGCCCTGGCGTCCTCTTCTACAACATCTTCGTCCCCGCTTTCCTCCTCTAAATAAAAAATGTATAACAGAGGAGACTCATCCAAGACCTCCGACACTAAACTCTCCTCCTCTTGCATGTTTCCTCTGTCCATAGCGTTCCTTGACAGTGTCGTTTCTAAGTCACCAATTTAGTGCTACTTGGTCCCAATGGAATTTCCCATTGGGAACCTGCTAGCACTAAGTTGCTAACTGGTTTGCAAGATGCTACTGACAAACCGGCCACAATCAAACTTGCTTGCGAACCTTTCGCCACAACAATCCCGCCCTCTTGATAATCGACCAATCACATTCACTTTATTCACTCGTGAAAAGTTACTTACACCACTTGGGAGAATTCGGAAATGCAACAGTTGGAACAGCAGTTTCCCTACGACTTTAAGAAATAATTAAAAACCAAAATCATTCACAATCAGTATTGAATGTTTTACTCCAGGCTTTCATATAATCCGATTATTAATCGATTAATCAAAGAATAATCAACCGATTCATCGATTTGCAAAATAATCGTTAGTTGCAGCACTAAAATAATAGCCTGGGTGCCATTCCGAACTTAGTCCCGCCCACAAGGTTTGAGGTTGGGAAATTCGGTCTGGCATTGCTCCATAGTAGCGCGAGTATGATCGCCCCCTCTCTGGCGATCCAATCAAATTTTCAGGGCGGGCTTTATACGATGATGGACAGATGATCAACAGTAACGTAATCAACCATGTGACCAAAGCGCGCTTGGGTGACAACAACAATGGCTGCCGCCGGAGAGTTTAGGTGAGTAGATTCTGCTATTAGGTCTGTTCTAGAAGATATCGACAGCAAATTAATTTTAAAAGAGGAACAGAGAAATGCGATCAAGGCTCATCTTCTTATTTTAGGCGTGCAACTGCACGCTTTGATTTTTGTTGACAACAACTATGCGTCTCTTAACATACATCATGCACTCCGTTGCTCTTATTGGTTGTAGGTCTATCCAATTGAGTGCAGAGGCATTTTTTTTCCTGGTTCGTTCAAAACACGCCCCATAATCACAGCTCTATGGAGCAGTATCAGACCCATATTCTGACTAGAATTGAGTAGGACTACATCAGGCTACTAAAATAAATGAATACAAACAAAAACACAAATATGAATACATATCAAAAATATCATTACGTTGACACGGATAAAGTCCCTAAGAAGCTTTTAAAAAGTTTTATTTCACTGCATTGTTAGCATGTTTCAGCTGCAGTCTGCAAAACAGTCATTTCTAAAGATAAGCAGACAGACGGTGGGGATCCTTCAGACACAGCTGCCATATTAGATGACGAGGGTTTTATGTATTGTTTTCTTCTAAGCTTCTAACAAGACAGTCATGCAACAGAGCCAGATTCTCATAGCAGAGCAGAATGTTGACTGCTAACAAAGCCAGCACCTCCAGGTGGATTAAAGAGGTTACTATAGAGCCTAGGAATAACAAAAAGACAGTCTAACCTGGAAGCTTTTGTTAAGTTGCTATACATTATGTGAAGGGACAAACAGCTGGTTGATTCTCTAAGCTAACCCTGGCTATCACCTCCAATATCCAGCCAACCTTTTAAAGCACAACTTGTTATCTGTGACCACAGGAGCCCTTTGTAAAACCCCCACAAAACCAAAGTATTAAAAAAAGTTAAGAATCGAAAAAATGTATGTTTTCCCAAACTCTCTCATTGACTGAATTTCTTGCACTAAATTTTCACGGGCCATTAAAAGGTGCATTAATGAAATGATTTTAAATAATCACCCAAAGTGCAGATGACTGGTGATTAATTTCAACTTTCCCTGTATGGATAAAATGTGAGGAAGAGTTTAGATACTTAAAATAAAAACTAAAAAGAGCAAAAAGAAAAAAGCTTCTGGCAGTGTAGTTTTATTTGAGGATAGAGAGATGACTTAAAGCAGGGAGTAAGCCTAAAATACAAGAGTTAAGTGATCAGGAGTTATAGAACCAAGAATTAAGACAAGATCAAGAATAAGAAGAACAATTAGAGTCAATTTATGAATTGAGCTTCAATCTCTTTCTCTTTTTTTTTTAGTATAAAAGCTTGGTTACCTCTGTATGAACTGCACTTGAGGTTACATATATGATTCTGACTTGTTTCCACAGTAGGTTAAGAGTGACTTCTTTGTTTCCTGTTTTTATATAGCATACAGTGAGGGTAACTGAAAATGACTATCATTAAGAAAGATCATTCTGACCTAATCTTACATGTAAAACACAATAAATATTCCTCCCACTTATTAAATAAAAATACCAGAAAGGCTGTAAAGATACCTCACAGATTCCTCAAGCTCATCTTTAAGATGACTTTAAATATAATCCTAGTAAAATTCAAGCTGTTCATCAGAATGATTCTCAGTAATGTTAACTGATTTATGGTTATGCTTCATTATAGACGACCCTAAATAATCAGATCAAATGTTTTGGGGGGCATTTTTGACCGTTTCTTTCTAAATAAAGCTTTCAAACAGTTCCTTGGTTCATGCTCCGTTATTTTGGAATATCAAATTCTTACCATATTTTAAACAGGAAAGCTAAACCTTTTAATTTGTTGATTATTAATGCTAATTAACTCAACATGGCAACTGATTTTCTCCTACTTAGTGAGCTTCTTAAAACTGAAATGATCAATGTTCAACTTTCTGCTGATCATCTTTAAAAGAAATGACAATATTCTTTACTTCATAGTTGAGGGCTTTATCTTTTAAGAATAAATATATTTATTCACTTTTCCAGCTAGAATACATACACAATAAATGTTCTCTATTTGAAGTAAAGGTGAACTTTTTTAAATTACTTTTCCATATAAAAACACATCTGAAACAATAGCTCTCACGTCTGCATGTGATTAGAAGTTCTGCAGAGGTAAAGATGGGGATGGGAAAGTGTTGAGTAATCCACCACAAATCTGAAATAACTGTCAACCTGAATTAATTATTCATCCTTATTTGGTTTTTATTTCATTGGAAACATTCTCAGACATTCGAACAGACGTTGTCAAGCTCAGAGAAACTGAAAGAAGAGCTTTAACCTTGAGCCTTTCCTTTATGCATATAAGCAGCCAACTTTTCCAAGTGTGAAAGGAAACTGGAGCTTCCTTGATGTACGGAGGTTCTGTGAACCTAACCGCTGCAAAATGCAACAATTCACACAACATATCTTAGTGATGTTGCAACCACACACTGCAAAGGTGTTTAGGGAAAGAATCCTTTAAGCGAAGCCTTGCATTGCAACCTAAACATTTCCTTTCTGGAACTGAGGTTTCCTAACTGATGCCTTCAGTGACCATCGCTGTGTGGAAAAAAACAGCAACATGCATGTGATATTCTTCTGCAGGGATTTAAAACGTTAAGGAAGCTCATCTGGCTGTTTTATGGAGCAGAAATCACTTTCCTCTAATCCAGCAAGCTAAAAAAAAACAGATCTGTCATCTGTGAGGTTACACATGTCAGAGGAGAAAGCAATCATTGCTGCATTTTAAGAGCTATTTACTTGGAGGGAAAGGCCATCTAAGGGAAACCCTTTTTTTATTGCACATCAATAAATAAGGAAATGCTCATTATCAAACTTTATATTTTTAAAGCTATAATTCCGTTATAGGAAAAAAAAAAAAAAGTATGAGTATCATCTTAAAAAAACTGAACTAACATGGACTCACTAGACTGTAAATCCAGCTGACAGCCCAGCAGCTCTGGGCTATAGGAAAACCAACATACACCCACACACCTCAGCAACCACAGACATGGACAGCAGAGCTGATTATTGACAAAAACCTACAGCTACATACATGCCAGGACAGGAAAAACAATCGTCTTCAAGTCCTATTTTTAGACTCTGCCCTGAGATTAAATCAGATCGAGCAAAACACAGTGGACCTTTGCTTCATGTAAATTATCCAATCAGTGCTGCACAGGAGGGAGTCATATAAGAAAAATAGGTTGGATGAGACTTAATTGTAATTTTTAAGAAAGAAAATTTATTTTTCATGGCTAAATTTTAAGGGCAGGCTTAAAACATTCCTTTTTTATAAAGCTTATAGTTAGAGTGCCTCAGGTTATCCTGAGCTATCTCTATACTTATGCTGTTATAGGCTTAGACTGCTGGAGGACGTCTAAGCTGTTTCATAATTTTCCTTCAATCTGTCTCTATTCTCCCACTCTGCAGAATCTGTTAGTTCAATCTCTAATGTTCTGCTCTCTCTGCTTTTCCTCATAGTAGCTTTGCCTTGTCTGTTCCTGTTGGTTGTGACGCCATCCTGGAGAGAAATATCAGCTGGGCTGCAGCCATCAACACCTTTGCTTATAGAAGTTGGAGATCTGCCTGTTTTCCAGTGTAGTCCTGTTTCTCTGACTGTGACTGGCTGGATGTGCTCTCTTCATCCTCTGACATGGGAGTTGGCTCAGAGCTCGTCTGCCTGGCTGTGTATTTCCTGGAAGGGGCCGCCTTTTACAGCTGCTTTTGTATCCCTGCTTCTGTGTCCTTGAACCCCAGTCAGCCTCAGCACTGAGCCTGGTTCTGCTGGAGGTTTCTTCCTATTAAAATAGAGTTTTTCCTCTCCACTGTCGCTACAAGCATGCTTCATGTGAGAGATTGCATTCAAGTCAATGAGACGATGCAATCTGGCTTTCCTTAGATATCAAACTTTGAATCAATTTGACTGTATGATCTGGTGAACTGTAAATTGAGATGACATGTGTTGTGAATTGGCGCTATAGAAATAAACTGAATTGAATAATTAGTTGTATTAAAAAATCATGGCTAAATTAACAAACAAATGTCTACAAAATAGAAATGGTTATTTTGCTCATTGTAGTATTTTACTCCTAAAGATGTAATAAAAAAATTTAACTCCTCCTCTTTAACTTGGGTTTTATGCAAAAGGCTTTAAATGCTGTTTTATTCAATGGAGTTGTTCAAGTTCATCTGAAAGCATTTAACATGCCTAGTGTAACCCCCCCACAGGCACATGTAGGGAATAAAATCCACCCTGAAGCTTTGCTGTAACCGTCCGGGAAACAGAAACCACTGAGGTCATGGGAAAAAAAACATTAAAAAAAAAAAAAAGTATCCAAAAAGAGGGGAAATCCGCAAAAAAAAAAAAAAAAAAAGAACTTACCTCCTCCACGGTGAGGGGCATGCATATCCTGTACTCCTTCATCAACATCTTCCTCCCTCAGTGTGTGTTCACTGTGTCAGACTCAGCAGAGTTCCCCTTCCCGCCGCCCGACCGGCAGGATGTCTGACAGCACCGAGTCGATCTGGAAGATACCGGAATTCAGCGCACGTTAGAGGATGAGAAGCCCGAGTTACGCTGGACTTGTTTTCATCGGAACCAGCAGACGGTGATTGCTCTGCATCGCCTGGTGTGACCGGAGAAATGAGCTCGGCTGCCTCTGGGTTGGCCCTCCCACCGCGCTCAGCCGTTAAGCTGCAGAGAGCGCGAACGGAAATAAAAAACGGACACCCTTTCCAAATTAGAGCCGCTTTGTGAACAGTTCAATCAAGGGGAAAAAAAGAAGTTTTAATCAAGTAAAGTGAGAAAATTGAATTTGACTCCGTTTTATATCACTCACATTTTAGCAACCTTAATTTTTAAAATAGACTTTAATTCTTGTAGGATAAATAGTAAACATAATCAATGGTAGCCTAGTAAACTAGCCCCAGCTGCCAGCGGCCTAAATCATTTTTGCCAGAGAGTCGTCTAGCCTCGATCAATGCCCCAGGCCCTAGAA
This sequence comes from Cyprinodon tularosa, assembly GCF_016077235.1. NCBI lineage: Eukaryota > Metazoa > Chordata > Actinopteri > Cyprinodontiformes > Cyprinodontidae > Cyprinodon > Cyprinodon tularosa. The sequence goes on along the minus strand of NW_024038844.1, from coordinate 814,134 downwards.
CTGGCGGGCCAATCACAACGCAGAGATGTGTTTTGAATTTCTGGATGCAAAGCGGGTGCTGTTTTGAGGGTGTGACGACAAAGCTGCACAACGCTGGAGAAAGACAACAAGGAAGATTGCAACAACTATAGAACAGTTCTCATTTGACTCAGCTTTGGAATAAGTTTTTCAACGATTAGACTTGGGGTTTTGGTTGAAACGTGAGCAGGAAGAGGCTCTACGCTCATTTATCTTTAAGAAGGACGTTTTTGCCGTTTTACCAAAAGGCTGTTTGTTTTCACTTCCCCTCCAGCATTCTGTCGCACTTACTACGTCAGTCTGTTGGTCAAATTGACTCATTGGCCAATACGCACAGACATGGTTTGAAAGACAACGGGTTATTCTCATCAACAATCTTCCGATGTCTCATTCATCGGGGCTAGACTAAATAACACATTTAATCTCACAGTTAGTCTGGTTTATCAGGCTAAACCAATGGCGTAATGACACAACAATAGGCCCGTAAGCAACACTATCTGGGTGGGCCTCATATGAAGTACAACACGTCATAAAGGTTCAGGATACGGCGACAGTTCAATAAACCGTCCAAGAAGATACAATTAGGCAATTCTCAGTAGTATTTGATCACACATCACACACAGAAAAAGAGTGACTGTGCACCTTGAATGCAACCATTGGTGACAACGCACCACCACATGTTACAGACATCCCAAGTGCTTATCGAACCCCACATATTATATGAGTGTATTTTTTTTAACAACTGTCAAATGAAATATACACAGTTATTAACATAGTAATTAAAAGTAGCACTGTTTGCTTTGCTATTGGTGTCGTGTTTAAACAGCTCACCATCATGGTGAGATCTGGCATGTGTTTTGGTATAAATGCGACCCGAGGCAGTCTCTTCACCATTACATCTGCAAAGACACATGCTAGTCGACAATTGCGTAGGGGGCCAACCAGGTGTCAGTGACGGGGCCCCTAAGAGGTTGTGGGTCCATAAGCAACTGCTGTCTCTGCTTACTGATATTTACGCCATTAAACATAACCAGCAGCTGCAAAAGCTTAAATGGCCACAGGTTCATTTCTAAATATTTGTTATATAAACTCTAATAGTAAATGATTTAATAGGTCCAAGAAAGCAATCAGTTGTAATCCCTTCTCTTATAGATTTAATAGCTAATCAGTAATTTATTCAGTATTCTGTTTTCAGAGTCAATCTTAGGCCACAAACTGTTCTAGAGGGGTTCTGGCCCCAGGTCTGTGCAACAAAACAATAGACACTGTTAAATTGACATTGCTCATGTTATAAATACCTCTGCAGTAGGAAAAAAGTATTCAACTATTCACCCCAGTTAGTTGAACGGAGATCGATGGATTTCACTCAGTTGGCCTAAAATCTTTGCAAAGAGAGAACAGTTCATCATGCAGCCCTTTCTCTCTGTATTCAGCCCCGTTCTGCCTGGACAGAGTGTGTTCCCCTTATGTACAATAATGGAAAGTAGTCAGAGTCAAAACAAATTACAGACACTTTTGTTAAACAGTAACATGTTATGAATAAACCTTGTGGAGTTATACATATTTAAAGCCCATTATGAAACATCTTTAGTTCATTATTTGAAATGAATAATTATCATATTTAACTGCAGTTCTAATTATCACCACTATTCTATGCCATTTACCTTTTTCCTCTGAGCACAGAACAGTCGGCTTGCTTGGACTCACAATGAATCATGGGATACCCAAGGCTACATTGAATATACCTCACCTGTCCTTCAAACTGGGCAAATAGACAGCTGCATTTGAGGAGCTTTCCAACCTGAACAGGCCTCGGTGCCGCGCTGTGACGTAATCGGCATGCAAATGGGGTGGACTAACATTTCTGCTTTCAAAAACCTACAATGCAGCAATGGAGTTGATCCCTTCCCGCTGTCCTCGTAACCCCAACCCCTTTACAGGGAAGCAGAAGACCTGGCCTATTCAGCCAGGACAACAATTCTCTTTAACAACCCCCCTTTTAGAGACATAGACAAGTATGGGGCATTGCAGGCTAACAAAAGGAGCCAAACGACCCCCATTCCAAAGGGTTGGAGCACTTTGTCCGTTTCAGTTTGTGTGTTTTCAAAACAAAAAGAAGGCTTTGATGGGCTACTGTATAAAGCCTCCAACTCAACGCTATTCCTGACATTTTGAATAGAAAAAGCTTCCTGGATGGGAAGCAAAATGTCTTTAAACTTGGAAACAAAGTCCAGTGGATTGTTTTTTTTTTTACTTTTTTGGAATCACTATGACCTGGATGACTGAGAATCTTCACCAACGAAATGCAACATATCAACGTATTTGATGTGTTAAAGACAACTGCTGAACATGTTTCTAACTTCTAGCTACTGTATAATGGCGTATTGGCAGTGTTTTGGGATAAAAGCGGGTTCACAGGAGGAAACCCTCAGTTCTCCCCCAGACTTCACCCCATCATAGGGTGAGCCCTGCGTTCACGCCCACGACCAACAAACTTCCTAGCAGACATGAAGCTGAATCCGCTGTGACTGCAGACCTTCTTTCTTTCTTTTTAATACCGCGATCAAAGACATCTCTTAATGCAGGCCGGAGCAGCAATGCGCCTGAGGGGCGCAGATTTAACCGATGTCTACTAATTACGTATTATGCTGCTGTGTGACATAAGTTCTGGACTCGTTACGAATATACATGTATATATGTATACACCCAAAATTAAGAAAATACATAGAAAGTTCAGCGTATGCCAGCGTTTTAGGAGATTCTGGGACGTCGGGCATACGCTTGCTGAATCGGCAAGGTGTGACAGGGCCCTAACCTACAGCAATCTCTCTTACCAATAGTCCCACTGTGTCTAACAGGCTCCAGTTCATAGGCCTACATTAAAACACGGCTTAAGGCTAAAAGCAGAACATTTTCATCTTTTATGTTTCTTTCCTTATCCCATATAAGCATGCTATTTACTGTTCATACTGTTTACTTCAGATGTGAAACTTGTTTTTAATTTTTTTAAAGTTGATTCTCGTTTTCCCATCCTTTATTTTGAAAAATCTACACCGGATATAGATTCCCTGTGTCTCTTGTTTTATTTTCTTCCCAGGTACCGTTAGGAATTAAGTCCAGTTTGTTCTTTAAAATTTTTTATTTCAGCGCTGCAGAAATAAAACATTTTTATGTTTACTTTTCAAGCTATAGTTCAGGTTGAAAAGTAAACTTACAAAGAACATCCCCTCCACCCCTCCAAAAAATGTGGCTTTGTGCTGACCACAGGCAGCTCTCTGCTCTAGTTAAAAACATTTATCCGTGGCGTCGGAAAATGAACCGAGTGAAGAACCTCCTCTGCCTGGTTTCCTCCCACAGCTGCTGCTGAGACACGAGGCGAGATGTGATGGAAACACTGGTGGTGTGAAACCATGAGCTGCTGCACCTCTACTGCTCTCAACTCTGTGGTTTTTCTCTGTATTCAATGTGTCAAACATCTCATAGGCTGTAATTCCATTGCGCAAACAACGGACCACTGTGTGGACATTACAAAACTGCTTCAATAAATAAATATATAGTTTATATGTCCTTAAAAGTGTTGAGGTTTAATGTAGGATAACACTAATTTAAAAAAAAAGCATAATAATTATTGAATTTTATTGATGTCACACTGGATAAATTTAGCTCTGCATTTAACCCATCCCCTTGGGGAGCAGTGGGCTGCCATTGTGTGGCACCTGGGGAGCAGAGTGGGGTTAGGAGTCCTTCCTCAGGAACCCGGAGTCCAGGCTGTGGGGATGGAACCTGTCATGATTATTTTGCCTCTCATCTTAATCAAAAGAATATAATTTTAAGACTATTTTTAAAAGTTTTTTCTTCAGCTTTTCAAAGTTTTCTAGCTGGACAAGCTACAACTACTATTTTTCAGATTTAGCCTGCTCTTTTAGTTAATCTGTTAAAACAATTTTTTTTCTGATGAAAAGATATGTCTACCTGGTTTGTTCGGCTACATTTGTGGACATGCCAAATAAAAATTACAAAACGTAATTTCTGATGTAATGCCCTGGGTTTTCACGTCAATAATAAACTGGACTGGACTCATAACACAGACGCCCCGGTGTTATGAACCCTCAGCCTCCACCTCCTGAGGAGGCTGAGGTCCTATGGAGTGAGCAGGCCCCTGCCTAAAACTTATTACTCTGTGGTGGCATCAGCTCTCCTCTATGCTGTCGTCTGCTGGGCCCCTATCAGCGCAGAGCAGAACAGAGAGAGACTGAACAAACTGGTGAGAAAGGCCGTTTCTGTCCCAGCCTGCGCTCTGGGGTGGACCAGACTGTAGAGGAGCTGATCATCTCCTTTATTGAAAGACCTTTACACCCTGTTTATAAAAAGAAGCGCTACCACAGGTCATTCATTCCTTCTACCACCAGACTCTACAATGCAACACTACAATAACTTGTGCAATGTATAATATGCAATTACTATTAAATACCCAGTGAAATATCAATTCATCCAGTCCATCACAATTACCCCAAGTGGGGTTATAAGGGGTGCTGGTGCCTATCTCCAGCTGTCTACGGGTGAGAGGCGGGGTACACCCTGGACAGGTTGCCAGTCCATGGCAGGGCAACACAGAGACAAACAGTACAAACAATCATTTACACACACACTCACACCTAAAGAGTATTTAGAGAAGCCAATTAACCTAACAGTCTTATTTTTGGACTGTGGGAGGAAGCTGGAGTACCAGGAGATAACCCATGCATGCTTAGGGAGAACATGCAAACCCCATGTAGAAATATATATGGACACACAATGTATATATGTATACTTCCAGCTCCCAACAAAATTTCTCCACTCTGAGACTGAGATCAATAGAGTCAATTAATAATTAAAGCAAATTTTTTTCTGATGAAAAGATACATCTATCTGTTTTATTCGGCTGCATTTGTGAATGTGCCAAATCAGAATTATATACTTTAATTTTGATGTAATGCCCTGTTTGTGGGCTTACTGCAGTGGCAGTAGAAAAACTGTCTTCCTTAAATGCTAGATGAACCCTTTAGAATAACCATCATTAACAGCTCTGTTTTGATGCCTTAAAATAAGCTCTGTGTGCCACATATAACTTATAAGAGTCTATTGTTCCATATATTGCAGAGCAGATGCATGCATGTTTTGTGCTTCAAATATTTAACCAAACATATAACATGACAATTTAATGACATTATTGGCTTACCGGGGTCATATCTGCTTTTATTTTCAATTCTATGGTTATCAAAAAAATATTTGCTTATCCCTTCTATAATATAAACATTTCTCGCTGGTTGCTGGCGTTCATCACAATATGTCTCTCATCCAGAAGGCATTAATGGATCACTGACAAAATTCAAGAGTAAAATGATATCTCATTGCTAATTCAAATAAACACAGAAAGTGTATGTTAACAATGCAGGGGTTTTTTTTGGGCTCTGAGCTTAATTTCATTTGCTCATTTGATAAATGCATGATCACTATCAGGTACAAAACCAGGTTACAAATGTAAAATACACCCTGCAGCACTGATTATTCAGTGAACTTTATAACTGAAACGTCATGAAAAAGCCACAACAGTAACTTTCATAATGTAGTGAGTTTTGTATTTACTTATATTAATGGCACAGAAACAGGAAAAAAAAAGTGAGGAGATCCGTGTTAAAGATGGGCTCTAACAATCTGCTATAATATTTGATTATATCCCAGGATCACACTATAAAACAGAAGCAAAGTCACTTATAAGGCAGAAAAAAAGTTTGTTCCATTTGCATATTATCAACTACTAAGGATGTAATTATGTGTCTGAAAGGAACATCGACCACAAACACATAAAGCAGCAGAATCACTGCGTCCTAAGAAATTAAAATCTGCTAACACCTGTTTATGCTGCATTTTATGAAATTTGTTTAATTAGAGTACAAATCAACTTTCACAGATATGGATAACAGATGTCAGTGCAACTGCTGCAAAATATGGTGATTAAATGTGAGCGTTTGTGTTGAAATGTTGTGTTTGCAAACAACAATTCCAGATACCCCTGCTGTAAACTTAAATCCAAAATAAAACATCTGAAACTGAGCTTTAGGTGGAGAGAGAATGGAAAACAAAACAATGGGGAAAAAATCAACCTTTAACAAGTTAGCAGTCATCCACCACAAGCCTTTCTTTCAGATACCAAAAGCAAAGCTTTCTGGCAAAGGGGACATCATCCATCCATCCATTTCCGTCACACTTATCCTAAGCAGGGTCACCAGCTGTCTACGGGCGAGAGGCTGGGTACACTCTGGACAGGTCGCCAGTCTATGGCAGGACAACAGAGACAAACAACCATTCACACACTCACATCTAAGGACAATTTAGAGGAGCCAATTAACCTAACAGTCATGTTTTTGGACGGTATGAGGAAGCTGGAGTACCCGGAGAGAACCCAAGCATGCTCAGGGAGAACATGCAAACTCCATGCAGAAAGACCCCTTGCCAATTATCTGATAGTTCTTTCCTCCCCAAATCAGCTTTCCACTTCTTCTTTTAATGTCCAGTCATTAGAGAAGCATCCACCTTATCTGCCATTGACTCCCCTGCTTCTATGAGTTTGTCAACAAGATCAGAAGATGGTGCTTCTCCCTCCGCCTTTCACCTGTCTGTCTCTGAAAGTGAGGTGAAGAGGCAGCTGGAGAGACTGAATCACAATAGGTCACCATGGTCCTGATGGTGTGAGCCCCAGAGCCCTATCCTACAGCAGCTCTTCAACATTAGCCTGACCCTTGAGACAGTTCCAGTGATGTGGGAGACCTCAGCCAACAATCCTCAGTGATCAAAGACATGTTGCCCTGACATCCCACATTGTTATCCTAGAGAGACTTCTGTTGGTTCACCTCAGAAAGCAAACAAGCAGCCATTAGGACCTCCTGCAGTTTGCTTATCACCGGGGAGTTGGAGTTGATGATGCCATCATACACCTGCTTCAACAAACCCAATGTCATTTAGACAATGCAGAAAATGCAGACAGACTGTTATTTGATTTCTCCATAACATTTAACAGTATTCAGAGTTTGTGAGAAACCACAGACTAGGATGGAGGCACAAACAACAGCCTGGATCTAAGACAACATGACAAGCCGACCACAGTCTCTTAGACTGATGGGTCAGCTGTCTAATCAAGCTGCCAGCAGCACAGGAGCACCACAGGGGACGGTACTCTCTCCATTCCTTTTTACTCTGTATACCTCTGACTTCCAGTACCAGACAGAGTCCTGTCACCTGCAGAAATACTCAGATTACTCTGCCATCACTGGGTGCAGCAAAGATGGACAAGAAGCTGAGTACAGAGAGCTGGTGAACCGCTTTGTGGCCTGGTGTGGAAACAATCATCTGATCCTGAATGTCAATGAAATAAGGGAGATGATTGTAGATTTCAGAGAAACATGAACAAACTGAACCCTGCTCACATCATGGGAGAAGAAGTGGAGGTGGTGGAGGAGGAGAAATACCTTGGTGTTCACCTGGAAAACATGACTGGAGATATTCCGTAAAAATTCTAAAAATATCCACTGGACTTGGTTTTCAAGATTTGAAGATGTTTCGCCACCTCTCCAGGAAGCTTTCTCAATTCAAATGTGAATGAAAGCTTCCTGGAGAGGTGGCGAAACGTCTTCAAATCTTGAAAACCAAGTCCAGCGAATATATTTTGAATTTTTACGGAATGACTATGACCTGGATGACTGAGAACCTTCATCAGCATGACTGGAGATACAACTGTGAAACAGTCTACAAGAAGGGACAGAGCAGACTGTACTTCCTGACTTGCCTGTCAGTGTTTGCAGCAGATGCTGCATATCTTCTATCATTCTGCTGTGGAAAATGTGATCTCTTCCTCCATCATCTGCTGGGGTAACAGCATCAGAGCAACTGACTTTCAAAAAAAGCTCAACAAGTTAATAATGTAGGCCAGCTCTGTTCTAGGAACTCCTCTTGAACCTCTGGAGATGATTTCACAGAGAAGGATTCTACATATACCAACATGTTTTAGCAAGGAGTACCACTGTTTCTTACCAAGGCCCATTTCTTAGTAGAATTATGCCCTGATGATTTGATTTGTCCTGCAGAGCAAAGGACAGCTCCTTTAGTGAGAAGGTGCCTACATGCAGAACAGCTGAAACTTTTCCAAATGGAAAAACAACAACAGCACAAATCCCCTTACAAAGGCACTTCATCTTTTTGTTTCCATTGGAGAACCACTAATCAATGAGAGCTACACAACTAGATTCACACAAACAACATCTTTGTTTGTTTTATCTTTGTTAAATGGTCATTTGTCAAATACTGGTGCCAGATTTCCTGAAGCTACTCTTTTGGATCATGTTCTCTGGATAAAGATTTAATGATTTATCAGATTAAAGACTTGCTCAGTTTAAAATAAATCTGCTGACTTTATTTCTTTATCTTATCTTATTGTGTTTTCCTCAGGGACTAATCTAAAGTAATACCTCTTTTAAAAATCCATTCTGTGGCTCTGAGGGTGTTGTCAATGAATGGCGGCACCCATTAGATCCATATTTACCTGCCTGGACATGAAGAAGTTCCTTAAGGACAGTCCAGCTTTCATGATGGTGTTGTTCTTATTAAAGCTTTATTGACAAATTAACAGTTTTGGATCCAGTCAGCAAAATCCGTGCCAATGTTTCTACAGTAGAGATGCTGACAAACAGGGATTTTGCCTCATCAGCACATATTTTCAACACAACATATTCCTGCCTTGGATGTAAAGTCCTCTGACCCAGCATTTTGATCCCAGCTCCATCTTTAATAACTAATGTGCTACACTATCTCTGCCTAGTTTCCATCATACAGTAAAGCTTTTAAACACAAACCAGTTTTCTGTCAATTTAAGTATTAACCCCTAAATGCCTGAATTGATACCCTACTGTACAAAGAATTTTAATGGTTGTTTTTTCTTTTTCAACCAGATGTAGATTTGAAAAAAAAAAATGTTGCACTAGTGTCAATTTTGGTATGATTCTAATTAGTGACAACAGGCATCTAAGGAATAACTCAAATATTTAAAACCCAGTTGTTGACTATTTCAATGTCACATGAAATTAAGTCAATGTATATATATATATAGCAAGGATGACTTCTTTTGTATCATCTTAGTGATTCAAATTGACCAAATTTGTGGAAATTCGACCCGCTACATTGTTGGACATTAAACAATGATCATTGCATTCATTCACAAAAACTCATTTTATTAAAATAAATCAATTTTGATAAATGGAAATAAATGCATTTCATTGAATTTTTCTACAATTACACTATTGTTATTATTAATTTTACTCATCTCCTAATTGCCAAATGAAACTTAAAAAGCTTCAAACCCAAAACCAGAAATAACGTTAGATTTTTTTAAATCAGCTTTTGGTCATTTTTCTTTTATAAATCTGCTGTAAAAGACATAAGTCTGTATGTATTTTTTCTTATTGTACTGCCTTAAGGCCCATTCATACCTCACGTAAAAGACGGATACGGATACGTGTGGACTGTTTCATACGTTCTAACCGTCGATTTCGCCCGTACTTTGACACGAAAATTGGGAGCTTACGCTTACGGACGAAACGGATCAATACGGAGCAATACTACCGGAAACGGTGGGGGCGCTATTGAGTTTTTAGTACAAAATGTCAACAAAATCACAAAGAAGGTTAGAATGCAACAGAATCAGGTCTTGGACCATCGCCATGTTTTGATCAATGACGAATCATTGGCGCCCAGCACTGCCACCTAGAGGAAATACGGGTTATTGCGCACCTCAACGGACGGAGGTATGAAGGAGTCAACGGATAGAACGTACGGACAGAAATACGGACGTGCAGGCCAAACGTGAGGTATGTATAGGCCTTTACTCAGATTTAGACATGTTACCCAGTTTATCAGGCAGATTTTATCGGTTCTCGCTGTGTTGTGTTCAGTTCACAATCACAGCAAATAAATAATTTAAAAGCACATTGAATGGTACCCTCAGTACCAAATGTATAAACCTACATTTGTACTATATATAATTCACGTTTGCTGTTTTTAGACTGGAACTGATCTAGGAGTTAAACCGACACAAAGCAAAAAATATATTCTTACTTTATAATGGTTTTTGTAGCAACATATTAAAACTTGATGCTATATTTAAATAAATCACATTGATATTAATACGTCTTTTAAATCAAAATCAGGGATTACTTATCTTCACAACCAAAAATGCTGTTAAATTACATTCATGTGTGTTTGGATAACACTTATCACTAATTTCCAGTCCAGAAAATACATTCTGTACCCCACTCTCTGCTTTCTATAATTTTTCCTGGCTGAGATTAAAACTAAATCTAGGCATACCTCAGAGGAAGAATATCTTAAATTGTAAAATAAGCCCAGAATAGAACTGACTATTGAAATATTATCATCTCATATTGGGGACAATATGGACATGATAGCAGCAAAAACACATTTTAGGGGCATGATTAAATCATTTGATGTCATGATCTTCTCGCTGATGACTGGCTTTATTGCTCATTTCATTCTCTTGCCTAGCTCCTCCCAATTTCTCATTAATGCTCATTATATTCACCTGTCCCAGTTTCTATTTAAACTGCTTGCTCCCAGTCACCAGTGCCAGATTATTCTTGAGCCTTTGGTTTAAGAGATTTCCAGAGTGACCAGTTTATGTTCTGATTGCCTGATCCTGACCCATTTTGTCTTTGAACCTGCCTGTCCCTGTTCTGATCTGTTTGCCAGAACTTCTTCAGGCTTCCCTTCGCTTACTGTACCTGGATCTGTCTCCTGACTTCGCCCTCTCAATTATCCAGCCTGCTGTCGTCTGCTTGGATCTGATCTACTGTCAGTTCTGTTATCTTCAAGTCTTCGGCATCTGGAACTCTTTGTGTAGCAGAAGCTGCGTCTTGTCAGTCGACCGGCTGGCATCCTCCTCATTCTCTGGGCACGGACTGAACTATAAACCAGGTTAGTGACTCATACGTTCAGATCATCCTCCGTCAGGTTTTCGTTGATCTAATGTGTGTTTCCTGCCTCAGACACCCTAGCTGCTGCTACTCCTATCTGTTAGTGTTTTAAGAAACACTTTTTGAAGTTACCCATTGTCCGTCTTGCCTGAATACTGGGTCCCTCTGTTTTGAGACCTGACATTTGAACAAAAAAGCTAATTTAAAGTTATGCCGCAAAGCCAGAGAGAATTAAATAACCTGAAAAGAAAAAAATACTCTGGATTTATTATTAATAAATATGGCTATTTCAGATAATTAAGCAATGTTTAAATTGAAATACAAGAAAGGCAGAAGCCTCTTCATACAAAGATGGGTAAAAACTTGCAGTATCCATTCATGTAAAATTGCCTAATCTCTATTATAATTTAGTACACATCTGTAACTCCTCAGTGCCTGCAAAAAGTCTTTTGGAACCATGGTCCAAACCCCACAGGAAGTCTGCCATTTTGGATCAAAGAAGAAACTGAACTGTATTGGGGAAACTGAAATAAACATCATCATCTCATCCCAGAGAGATCCTTAGATTCTCTGTTCCCTCTGTCCAGGATTTACTGCAAAAATGCTGCAGGAAAAGGACTATAAACATTGCCGGAGAACCTAAAAACTGTCATCTGAATTGCTCCTCTCATCTTTTGTGGAAAATTTAATTCAAATTAGTTTGTTTATATAGAGCTAATTAACATTACATATCATCTCAAAGCTCTACAGACAATTCATCGGAAGCATACTGACAGATTGGTTCAACGTTTTCCATCTAAGGAAAACCTGCCCATCCAGTCATTGACGAGCAGGATGCTTTTCCTGGGTGAGCAAGTGGTGACAGTACACATTTCTTTGCATTTTGTCATTGACTCTTAGCAATCCGTTACTCCAAGCATGCATGCAGCGACAGTGTAGAAAAAAAAACTTTTAACAGGAAGAAACTTCCAGAAGAACCAGGCAGAGGGAGACAGAAGCAGACATGCAAAACAAGCAGAAGCACTGATCTAATAGTGCTTTCTATGTTAGAAAATGTAAAGATCAACTACCTCCATAATAGTAGGAAAAAAATCTATCTCCTATTAATTCCCTTTTACAAATATTTATGTAAATATATATATATATATATATATATATATATATATATATATATATATATATATATATATATATATATATATATACAGATACCAGAAGAGTTCTGGTTTTCTATTTGCTTACTGAAAAATATTTTTAGTCAGTTTCACCTGCAAGGCCACAAAATATCTGAGTGAGAGCCGTGTTTGGGACAAGAACTACTTATTCCCATAACAAGCCAGATTCTTCCTCAAGGTTTATTCATAACATGTTACTGTTTGACTTAAGAGTCAGTAGTGTGTTTTGACTCTGACACAACCTTCACTGCATTTCCATCATTGGCCACTCTTTCTAGTCAAAACAGGGCTGAACGTCACGCTGTAAGGGCTGTATGTTGTCTTTTTACTTAAGTAAAATAAAATGCCAACTGAGTAAAATCCATTGATATCTGTTTATTTAACTGGACTGTATAGTTGAATACTGTTTTCCCACATCACTATGTCAATGGGAGAAACAGTTAAAGAAGACAGGCTTAGAGATGGTTTTCATGTCAAAGAAAAAAGAAAAATATAACTAATTCAGTAAAACCTGTGCCCTTAGCCCATATTTCTAGGAAAGAAACATGACTAAACACTGAAAAAACGGCCCAATTCTATCATGAAGTTATTGACCGTGGCAGCCCAGCTGATGCCCCCTCCAGTACAGTGATACAGCTTAACCTAGAGAGATCATTTAAAGTTAGAAGTTACACTATCAAATTCTGCTCAATTTGAGAAGAGAAGTAGAATGTAATAGAATGATGTAGAGAAATGCAGTAAATGTGACAATTATTGAAAGTTTGTTTCTATTTGGAGAAACTTCTTAGTGTCCCACAATGATAGGCAGAAATATGTCAACATGAAGGCTAGTTCTCTGTGTCACCCAAAAACAGAACATTTTATGAAAGAAAATAATAAATATTAAACCAGGGATTCATCAATAAAAAGTTTTCTTTCCTGCACAGTTCTTTGTTCATTTTTGGGGTGAAACTGGTTTGTAGCTCTAACAAGTGATTAAAACAGTAATTTATCCTCTTTGGTCTACTCTAACTAGAACATTTCACGGCACTAAATGAAAAGGTACAATACAGGTAAGGTGAGGACACCTGCTGGTGGACTGCAGCCACAGCAGCGCATTTAATTTCATTAGCATCCATTACAATTGAACTAATGAAGGCTTTAGAAGGAGCAGAGATTTGACTGGGACTGAAATCCATTCATCTGAATGTATGTAATATACATATTAAATTCTATGTTACATTAAGAATATATTAGCAAATCTAAAAGCTGCTGTAAGGTAGAACTACTTGCAATTTATATAATAAATAAAATCAACTTTATTCATTTTGCTGAAGACTTCTAAAAGCCTTGATAACCAATAAATTACTTGTTCTATTCTTTTATTCTATTGCTGTAATTAGTGTTGCGCCATTTTTTTGGCCCCGATACCGATACCCGATACCTGGCTGTGCAGTATTGGCCGATACCAATACCATAATAATGTAAAATAATTGCCATCATGGCTTTGTCTGCCTACCTTTGTGAAGCAGGAAAAAAACTAATACAAAGTGAATCCAGTAGAACTTTTTATTGCCTACCAGGAGTGGGTGACAATAGCTGAATAAACTTATGGCTCTCAAAATCGGTGCCCTATTTGTTGGTACTCGCTGATACCGATACCACCATTTTAGGGCAGTATCGGGGCCCCGTCCGATACTGGTATCGGTATCGGTGCAACACTAGCTGTAATCACCAAAAATGCTGTGCTATGCATGAAGCAGAACTTCCAATCTGTTTTGAAACCTCAAAAATAGCAACAACAACAAAAAAAACTATCAAAACCTCAACAGATAGTAACAAATCTGAAAAACGTACAAGATGCATACGTTGAAGCATGTGAATCTTATAAGCCTCCAAGCAGGAGTGATAGCCAAGTAATTTTCATTGCAAAAATGTGCATCACCATGGTTTATACAAAAATGCACCTGAGAGGACACACACCATATATTCTGTGTCTAAGTGAGACTTTTTTGTGCACCAGCTTCAGTAAACAATTTGCTATATCGTTCTACCACAAGCATCTTGTTTTATTCTAAACTAATCTATATACTTAGTATACTGATATAATGATTTAAGATTGTTTTATCAAATAAATACATTTTGAAATAGATGTATATCAATTATAATAATACACTGTATCTTTTGTGTTTTTTTCTTTGTATTTAATTCTGTGAAATTTGCATATAACCTTACATTTTTTAAATGTATCAAATCAGATGTTATGATTAAGATTTAATAAATATAGAGGGCATTTTGGAAAGTGCTCTATTGCTGCTCTAAATAATGAGGTGCCTGCAACACTGCATAATTATGGGTGTTCTATGAAGCATTTGTATATAAACTGATAACTCCTAAAGATGCTTTTTATATAAAAAGATAGAATTACATTTGTTTATTGATTAATTTTATACACTTAAATATACTTTCTGTGTATTGTATAGTCTTGTTTTGCATTTAGAGATCAGAGGTATTTCATAAAGTTCGACTTTAGAACTTTAAAGACATCTGCAAAGAATGCTTTTGAAATAATTAAAGAAACGTTTCACATTACAGACACATTGCAGAAGTGTTATGATGTAGACAGATGCTAAATATGATACGATATTTAAAAGACCCAAAACGGACTATGCAATTTATTGATGTTGAAAGCACTTGGAAATGTAAATCATGGCGAAACATGAAATTCCACACCAGTTGGTGGCGCTGATGCGCACCTTAAAGATTTTATTTCTGATAAACTACATATGAAGAAGAAGAAGAAGAAGAAGAAGAAGAAGAAGGGCTGTCTTTGCTGCGCCTGTCAGAAATTCTAAATAACCGTGGGTCCTTCAGGCACCAAACTAACCGCACGCTTCTCTGTTCTAATTGGTCATCTCCCATCTTCGTTAATTAAACCAGACAAATAGCGTCAGGCTGAGTCTTGTCGCAAGGAGAACGAGTCTTAATTGTTTGTTCCTTTAAAAAATCGCAGCAATGTCTGAGGATCGCTCTGAAAGAACCGATGGAAAAATTGTAAAAATGGAGGTTGACTACAGTTCCACTGTAGATCAGCGGCTTCCGGAGTGCGAAAAAATGGCTAAAGTAAGTTATCTGTGAAGGGAAGGCCAGCGCTGGCTGAGTCATGGTGGATTCCGATCACTGCGTTAGCACTCAAGCTAGCACACAATATCTTCCCGGATTTGAGTAAATGTAATTTGGCACAGACTGTTTGACCCGTGTGCCCAAATAATTATTACATTTTGTACCCATTAAATATAACTCACCTCAGTTTCTCTCAAACTACGGAGTTTGTTGTTAACTGAATGCTAACCCTATTGAGCACTCAGGTTAGCTTAGTGTGCGGGCAGCTAATAAACAGGTTACTATATGGTTCTATAATGCAAAGGAAGCGCGGTGTTCATGAAAAAAAAAAAAATAATGTTTCGTTATTGTGTTTAATTCTACAGGAAGGGAAGTTACAAGAAGCTGTCGAGAGCTTGTTGTCGCTGGAGAAACAGACCAGAACAGTAAGTGAAAGCATGCGAAGTAATACTGGTGGACAGCCGCAGTCAAGTTGGGTATTTGACAGACATTCCCTAAGTTTAAACCCTTTGCCTGCTCCGATAAAACATGTTCTTCGCTCCGGCTACACTGCGGTCGGATAAACCGCTACAATACTTCTATTGCACACTTTTTACACACTTTACAGTAAAAAAAAAAGAAAAAACGAAGGGGAAAACGTCTGCAGTTTATTCCGACTTCCTGCTTTCAAAGTAAAAGTACTTTTATGAAGCTAATAAATTAAAATGTTCATATTTAATCTGTATTAAAAATACAGATCTCAAATACAAAAATAAAATGAGTATCTAATGAACCCAGTGGAGTATTGTGACCCCACACTGATGCTAAGATGACATATGACATTCATCTCCCAGTGTAGAAATTCACTTTAGACATCAGTTCTAATAAACCAAAATTATATGTGTGTGTGTGTGTGTATATATATATATATATATATATATATATATATATATATATATATACACACATATTAGGGGTGTAAATAATAATAGTTTTGTATCGATCCAACAGCCGACGCGCCGATGCATCGATACGTCCACAGGAGTATCGCTTCATGTTTTTTTTGTTTTTTTTTCCTCCGGGTCTATTTTTTTCCATTTGCTCCTGGATTCTGACTCCAGTGCTGTGGTGGCGCTAAACATATTTTGCCCTCCTACCTCGCTTCCTTTAGCCACTACCCTTCTTTCCATTAACAATATTTTTTGATGCAAGTCCTTTCAGATTCTATAACACAGAAGCGTTATTTTTCAGTTAATGGGGATTTCATAGGCCTAGGTGGAGTACAACTTTGCTACTTCTGGTATTTGATGTTGTTTCTCAAATAAAATGAATAACGATATTACAGCTTTCATTGATTTCCTATCAAATTTGAATAATTATCTAGCCTGTAAGGTAAAAGAAAAAAATGAATAGGTGTGATTTACACACCTAATTTACATATATATATATATATATATATATATACACACACACACGAGCGTGTAAAGAATAGCGATGTATGGTATCTTATATACAGTAAAGTGATTATATGTACATTGAGGTTTGATCGTTGGAGTGCAAATACACTATTGGGACAAAGTGTAAACAGTGTATTTGCAGGTTTAGTAAATAAATGCAATCTCTTATTGTACAACAATATTGTACAGTAATTATTTCTAAGGCTGCAACTAAGGCCCCAGTTATTACACAAGGTTATTTCACAGTAGTATTGTAGAACAGCGGTGAACAGCCTGCGGTAGCGCTCTTTTATTAGACACAGGGATGTACAGGTCTTCCACTAAAGGAGCTGCTAAAGGAGCAGTCTGGTGCAGGGGGTGAACGCCGTTGTCTGGCAGGGATTGGAGCCTCCTACCGGGCACCACCTCCACAGAGTCCAGAGCGTAGCCCAAAACAGAAATAGTCCTCTTGGGCTCCTCTCCCTTCCTCAGTCAGTAAATAAACCCTCCTGCTGCGTGTATTGCTGCATTTTCATTTCTTTAGATGTAGCTCCCTTTATGTCTTTAATGTAGGCATATTAAAATTGAGTGGCTAAAGAAAGTGAGTAGCGAGGCTCTGCCATGAACATCTGATGGAGCTTGGGAGGTGGTCCAGGCACGTCACAGTGGGAAAGGCTCAGGAGATGCTGTAGGGACTAGGTCTGTAGGCCTCGGAGCGCATCTGGCTTCTCCCAGCAGAACTGGAAGGTGTCTGGGGAGACCTGGGAGTCTATATTTAGACTGCTGCCCCAGCGGCGTTTTCTCAGATGAAGTGGAAGGCGACCAGTATAAGTATTTAATAGTGATCATAATACTTCATTGGCTTCATGATATACATATGTTAGTTTGGTTTTTAAAATCTGGTCATAAATTTATTTTTATATATAATTGTTAGCATTTTACTTAAGAGCTTTTAGGTCATGAGATCAATTGACTCAAAATCAGTGTGGATCATAGTTCTCCACTGGCTCAAAAGTAATGCCTTTTAAATTCCATATCAAATCTTGAATTATTTCTTATTAATTTTCATATAAATATATTAGCATTTTGCTCAAACAATTCTTGGTCATGTGTGTCTGTCTGGTCATAATACTTCATTGGCATCAACGTTGCAGCTTTTATTTTTGGATTTCAAGTCTCTAAATATTTTTAATTATACCATTTAAGCTTGATAGCTTCTCAGCTTCAATAAGTACACTTTTATTTTGAAGACAGGAAGTCAGTAGACACTGTAGCCCTTCTGCTTTTTTATTGTGATGTCTGTAATACGGGTACACTTTAACTACTGGAGCAGCTTTTTCAGATGTATCTGGACCAAAGAAGAGGTTAAACCAAACTATAATTATATTCACCTTGACTATAATTTGTCAAGGTGACACACTTGTCTAGTACTTGGAGTGTCATCTTTACAAATTATAAACGTTTAAAATATTTAAAAGAACCACAAAATTGTTGCTTCTAAGAAATGTGAGACTTTGTAGATGAGAAACAGATTAAAAATATCCTTTATCATCCTTCAGTGGGGTAATTCAGGTTTAACTGTATTTTATGAAACTATTTAGCTGGTGTTGTGTTGGCATGATGCCGGGCCAACATGGTGGACTGCTCCTGTTCAAAAGTATAACATAACTGTGTTGTTTACTGATCAGTACTGTCAAATTCATTAACTGTCTGTCAAATATGTTTAAAAGCTTTATTATTTTAGTTTTTCTGTCAAATTTGTTTTTTCACTGTAAAATAGAGACTTTTTAGACCAAATCTCATTCTCTTTGCAGCAGTGAAAGTGCCTTCAGATGATGTCTGTTGTGAATTGGCGCTATGTAAATGAAACGACCCGAAGTACAAGGTCCTGATTACAAGTGGCTGAAAGTAGCTTCCTTTGTGCCTGGGCACTCCCTTAGATACAGGCTGAGGAGCTCAGCCATCCAGGAGAGATGCTCCTCTTCTACATGGAGACGAGTCAGCTGAGGTGGTTCAAACATTTGTTCATGACAGTGCCCACTAGGAGGAATCCCTATCTGGACAGGATCCTTTGAGGTCTTTGAAAATAAGGAGATAGGAAGAGTTTTGACTGTGAATTCAAACAGGTCCACCCTTCCCTGGCTTTTACTGCCTGTACGCTCTGTCGCCTAGCAACCATGAGAGTTGACACACAAAGCAGGCAAAAAATGTTTAACATTTTTAAAGGAGCTTCAACAGCAGCACCATATCAGATTTATATTTTATACAGACATATTAAAATCTTTCCTTAAATGTCAGCCAAACCCATTTACACAGTGACAGATAAAAACATTTCAATAAACTAAACCGGAGGGCTTCAACGGGGTCCGTGACCCCTAGGGGGTCCACAGAGGTACTAAATGGGGGTTGCAAAAGTTTTGGTTGATTAGACTTTTTTTTTTTGCAATTTTTTCCACTAATTGAAATGTCTTTAAATAGTCATTAACATGAATTCAACACACTGTAGTAAACAGATAAATGGAGGCAGAAGATGTCTTTCAGTCATCAATGCACACATTGGTGGGCACCGTTTCATTCAAAACACCTGTCCCATCAATGAGGAATCAGATCCAAAAATACTTTAATAATCCCAGGATTATTAAAGTATTGCATGGTGGCATGTAACTTTCCTTACATGACTCCATCTGCAATAGAGTAACTATAGAAACAGTTTGATATAACACAGTTTCATACAATATATAGAATTAGGAGGTCCCCGCTCCATCTCGCCATCAGTTTGGGAGTTTTTGGCCTGGAAAATGTTAAAGACCCCTGAATTAAACATTACCCACCACATGTCTGACTCAGTAACCATTTAAAACAACTATTTTCATTAATTTCAGAAGGAACTATTCACATACTTGCATTATAATAAACTGCACTACCAATATTGACCTCTGTTTGGCTCCAAGTACCTTTTTTCTCTGAGCATGGAGCAGCTGGCTTGCTTGGGCTCGCAATGAATCCTGGGATATCCAAGGCTACATGGGATACACCAGACCCATCCTTGAAATTGGGCAAAAAGGACGCATTTGCCTGCAATAGACTTTGGCGTCGCGCTATAACGTAATCGGCCGACGAATCTGGCCTTCGGACTCGATGCCTGTCTCTCGGGCATCCCTAGAGCCCCTAGTAACAGCAGGAGGAAAGTCTGGAAGACGCTTTGACTGCTTTTCCAACTCAGTTCTGTATAAAGCTGTTAACAGTACAAGTTTATAAACTGCACTGAATTCAATAGAATCTGTCCTGAACAACAACAATCTATCCAAGCACTAGGCAACACCTCCTTGCATCCACTTTATAACTCTGTTTTATTTTCTTAATGAAAATAAACACTTTCAAACACACCAATTCCTTTTGGAAACAAAGGATAATTTTAGGCCAAATTTGGCTGTTTTGTTTACAGCAAATCTGGAACATTGTGTCCCGTCTCATTAAGCTTTCAAAATATTTGACACTTTAAGGCTGGTAACCAAGTGATGCTTAATATGAACAAGTAATTACCAAAAAAACATTCAAGCCACCTGAAGTCAGGACTATAATGCTGCTTGATCAAGGTGAGAAATATAAGTTTGTTTCTGCATTATTGATGAGAAGGCTCTGGTTGAACTTGTTACAGGCGTCAGATATGGTGTCCACATCCAGAATCCTGGTGACCGTGGTGCAGATGTGCTATGAGGCGAAGGACTGGGACGCTCTGAATGAAAACATCATGTTACTGACTAAAAGGAGGAGTCAGCTCAAACAGGTCAGGAATCTCTTCAACCTCACTGCTGTTTCCTTCCAATTCTCTACCAAACATAATAAGCCCGAAAACTGAATCAATAAAAAAAAGAATGATGCAAGTTTTAATTAAGTTATTTGTTCTTGATAGAATATTATTAGAAAGACCTGATAAACTGTTTTTTGATATAGCCATGTTTTCTGTTGTAAGGATATACAATTTAACAAGCAGTTTTCTTTTTCCGAGTGTCGCCTAAACATCTTGCCTGATCTCCTCTTCATCTTAGGCTGTGGCCAAAATGGTGCAAGAATGCTACAAGTACGTGGATGCAGTGACTGACCTGAGCATCAAGCTGAGGCTTATTGACACGCTTCGCACTGTGACTGCTGGCAAGGTCTGACGATAGTTCCCTCATTGAAGAGAAAACATCTGGATGTAGAGAGGGATGATTGATTGATTTATTTAACAGGGACGGTGTACATTCATAAGCATTCCTGCAAATGCACCAGATTCAGCCAAAAGGCTATTTTTCATCTGTTGTCCCTGGACAGATCTTAAAATTGTGTACCTATTAACACAACACTTAGAATTTTACAATAAAAAATACAAATATAAAAACCGAAATTTAAACACTAGAGATTAACCAAATTTATCAGACATCTGGATCATAATCGTTTGTCTTTGTTAAATTTTTATTGTCTTTCTTTCCAAATGATTCCACTGAGAAACTTCAACATCACTTCTCTTAAGAGAGGCCTGGATTATATATGGATTATATTTTTAGATGTTTCTAAAATGATTTTTATTCATTTTCATTATGGTTGCCTTATTTTTGTTATTTTATGGATCTACTTAACCACTGAATTTCTGAAATGGAGTAAGTCTTTACTCTGGTTACTAAATGAGGAAGTGCATTATTTTGAAAACCTAGTTTCATAATTTATTTCAAAGATGTTATTTCCTACATCACTGAGTCAAAATGGCTGCCAGCTTCTTGTCTCGACTTTCTGTCCACTTCTGATTTCGCCACAGCCTAAAACGCCTGTGGTAAATAATGAAGATATGGACGTAGAAAACATACTAAGAAGAAACCTTTGTTTTTTATTTTATTTTAAGCTGTAGTAGATAATAATTCAAACCATTAGTGATCCACAGTTCATTAATAATTCATTTAGACGAGGGAAATTATTTAAATTGTTTTATCAGTTTAATAGAAATAACTAGTAACAGAATGGTTTGAATGTTCAAAATACTGCGCTACCTTCAAAGAAAGACCAGGAGAGGAAACATTTCAGGAACATTTCTAAATGAATTTTAGAAATTTTTTGTTTTTTTCCGGGAGGTAATAACGTGCTTTAGTTTCTTCATCATAGCTTTATTTTTTTGCTGTTAGAAATATTTCCAAACAGCTCATTTTCTCTCTGACGCTCAGTGGCAACAGGTGGGGGAAGGGCGATCCAATCACTGCTCATTTTGAATGGTTCTGTGCTATGATTCTTTTACTCTCGGGTGTGATGTCTGCACTGCGTAATGCTTTAAATTGTTGTAATAGATCTACGTAGAGATCGAGCGTGCCAGGCTAACAAAGACGCTGGCGAACATCAAAGAGCAGAGTGGGGACGTCAAAGAGGCCGCTGCCATTCTGCAGGAGCTGCAGGTGAGGAACAATTCTACCTTTTTAATGGGAGGAAATGTACAGAAAGCGTTACTGAACATGACGTGTCTGTGCATGAAGGAATTCAGACCAAACTACCGAGATTTTATGTTGTTTGTTTTTTGTTTTGTTTTTTTTGCTACCTAGGTGGAGACGTATGGCTCGATGGAGAAGAAGGAAAAGGCGGAGTTTATCCTGGAACAGATGAGGCTCTGCATCGCTGTCAAAGATTACATCCGCACCCAGATCATCAGCAAGAAGATAAACACCAAGTTCTTTCAGGAGGAAGGGAGTGAGGTAAGAGATGCCATCAGTTTCTCTTTTCATGGAAACACTTCAGAAGCTGTTCTTCATTTAGCTCATTTTTGTCCTTTTGCCTTCCTAGGAGCTGAAGTTGAAGTATTATGACCTGATGATTCAGGTGGACCAGCACGAGGGGTCCTACCTGTCGATTTGTAAGCACTACAAGGCCATTTATGACACCCCCTGCATCCTGGAGGATAGCAGCAAGTGGCAGCAGGTACAGACTGGATGTTTTAAGGCAGATTGTTGTTTCTGAGGGGAATTTGTTTTGCACTTTAACTTAGAAAGAATATTGAATTTGTTTGTTTTCTTGGAAAATATGCTGATGAAGATTCTCAGTCATCCAGGTCATAGTCGTTCCGTAAATTTGCATGTTTCCAAGCAATACAAGGCCTTGTCTATACAAGACTCACGGATCCAGACATTTGAATTGAGAAAGCTTCCTGGAGAGGTGGCGAAACGTCTTCAAATCTTGGAAACCAAGTCCAGTAGATTTTCTTGGAAAGTTTAAGCAGGAGCGTCTTGACAGAATTATGTTTTATGAGAATGTGGCAAATTAACATAACAATCAACTCATCCTAGATTAAAAATGGGTCATTTTATATTGATGGCTCTGACTGAATCAGAGCTGGCTTTGCACATCTACTTCATATAAAGCAAGAAAGCCAATGCTGCGGTCAGATAACTGTAGTTTCTGCCGATGTTACAAACTGCAATCTGGGTTTTGTTTTTGTATTTTTTTTTTCTTTTTTATTCCCTGCCTGGATGGAAACTTTTTTTTTTTTTTTTTTTTTTTTTTTTTTTTTTTTACAAATCTTTATTACATTTTTCAACTTATACAGGCAACAAAAACCCCACACAGTGAAAGACAGGAAAAATAAAAAAGTAAGTCAATAAATAAAACAAAATCAGGAAAACCTAAAACGATATGTTAAAAAAAGAATAATAGAGTACGGATAGTACAGAAAGAAAAAACAAAACAAAAAAAACATGTAACAACATTAAAGCTCAGATTAATTAATCTGAAATTAAAAGGATACATAAGCAGATATCCAGGCATTAGTGTGACTAATAATTGGTTGAATACACACTCAAGTATGGTCCTCTCCAGGAATCTTAGACCAGATAAGTCCATCGAGTCCCTTCTGTATAGTCTGTGCACTCTATGCCAATGTAATCTAAGAATGGATCCCATGTTTTGTGAAATAGGAAGAAAACTATTAAAAGCATTTTTGGTTGCAGGCCCTGAAGAGCGTGGTGCTGTACGTCATCCTGTCCCCTTATGACAACGAACAGTCAGACCTTGTCCACAGAATCAGCGCTGACAAGAAACTGGAAGAAATCCCTAAATACAAGTAAGACGATCTTAGGCGTCCCATTTCCTTTTGACTCCATTTTAAATCCATACAGCTCTGAGGCTAAGAGTCAAAAGTTTGATTTAGATTTAATTGGCTGGAAAATATTGCTGGAGGTGTGGTTTCATGTTATCCATCCTGTATTCCCAGGGACCTTCTGAAGCAGTTTACCACTATGGAGCTTATGCGCTGGGCCGCCTTGGTGGAGGATTATGGGAAGGAGCTGAGGGAAGGCTCGACTGACAGCCCGGCAACAGACGTCTTCTCATATTCAGAGGATGGAGAAAAAAGGTGGAAGGACCTTAAGAACAGAGTGGTGGAACATGTAAGTCACACAGGAGTCCATCCAAAAACTTGGCAGTTACACCTAATAAGTACTTTTTCTATGTTGAGTTTTATTGCATTTCCAGTATTATGAGCACTTGTTTTTCCCCTTCAATCTGAGGGCCCAACCATCACCTATCATGTTACATACAGACATAGTTCAGGAGCTGCAGGGATGGGTATATGTTGACATAGGGCAGCTATAAGGAACAAGTTTTTCTTTTTTTTCTGTTGCAGAATAATAGATAAAATCAAGCTAAATATGCTGGATGGTCTGCAGGCGGACCCATAAAAATTTTGTTTCTATCATCCATGCAGAACTAATTTCTGAAACTCGGACTCCTCAAAAAAATTTGGGATAAAGGAAATCTGAAAATAAAGAAATAAATTAAATCTGAAAAATACTTTGAAAAATAATTGGGGAAAAAACTTACCCCAAATAAAAAAAAAAATGAAAAGAGAAAAAAAAGGCAAGCTGTAAAAATATTAGTTGAACTTCTGCATACACAAACTTTTTTTATTTTTTTAGAAATTTAATGTCCCATTGTTTAAAAAGTATTTTCTTCAAATGTCCTTTATTTTATGTTTTGTTTTAAACATGTTATCTGCTTTCAATAATGTCGGAGATTTCTCTCCATATTAAACGGTAGAGAGAATTAGAAGAAATGAAACCCGTCGTATGAGCTCCCACATCTTTGCTGCAATACTCTAAACATGCCTCCCTGGATATTAGTGTGGATTTTAGCTTGTAATGCTCCTAATTACGCTACTTTTCATCCCACAGAACATTAGAATAATGGCCAAATATTACACCCGAATCACAATGAAAAGGATGGCTGGACTGCTTGACCTCTCTGTGGATGTAAGGAAACATTTCAGCAATCTGTTCCAACTAAAGCTTATCAAAAAAAGCAACTTTACCGTCTGATGTTCAGAATCTGGGCTTTTAGTAACTCTACTAATAATGCATTGCTTGAAACACTTTTCCAGGAATCGGAGGAGTTTCTATCCAGCCTAGTTGTAAACAAGACCATCTACGCCAAGGTGGACCGGCTCGCTGGCATCATCAACTTTCAGAGGCCCAAAGATCCCAACGACCTGCTGAACGACTGGTCGCAGAAGCTCAACTCCCTCATGTCCCTGGTTAACAAGACCACGCATCTCATCGCTAAGGAGGAGATGATCCACAACTTGCAGTGACACAAGAACAGTTTATTTTATTTTTTGGTTTCATATTTACTTTTGTTTATGTGCAAGAGGTTGTTTGTTAAAAAAAAAAAAAAAAAAAAGCAATGTGGCCTAATTGCAGGATCATATGTTTGGAAAACATCTTCTAAACACACATGCCTCTATTCTTTTTTTATTGTCTCGTATAACATGACATGACAATAAAGATACAACTAAAATTATTCCTTGCCTTTTCGTCTTTAATTTAGCTTGATTTAACATTTATTCTTTGCTGCCAATACAACTTTAAAGGTATTGTCTAGGATGTTCTTTTTCCGGGTGGAGCATCTAAATAAGTCAATCAATCATTCTGCTGATATGTTTACGTAAAGCCGTCCTACGTGTTTGTCCCCATTTTCACTTACCGGTGGTGAGTCTGACATAGTGGAAAAATTGCAAATCTTCCTTTGGGAAGTAAGCAAGTATGAGCCATGCAAGCAGCAACTTTTAAACAGAGCATGCACGAGGAGAAATGGGCTCTAGCACATGTTTAATAGTTACCTTTCGAAAGAGGGTACAGGATTGCATGTGTACATTTTTTTTTAAACTGGAGAGGGAGGGTCTATTCATAAATTCGGGAAAATCGTCCACTATATCTTTACAAACACTATGAAAAGACGACCTGTTTTTTGGGGGGTTTTTGTTTGTGTAAAAAAATATTTACTCTTTTTTCAATAGACTGAGAAATTTAAATAAACTATTACTGCTTAAAAAAAAAATCTGAAAAAATCCTAATGTTTTGTGGTTTTTATAGACTTCAGAAAAATACATTCATAAGATCTGAGTAAAAAGGAGGCATATCGATGATGTAAGCACAGGGGTGGCAGCATCATGATGTTTGGGTGTTTAGTTTTAGGAAGGACTACTGTGCTTCACAAAATAGCATCTGGATAAAAAGGATAATGTATGAGATGCTTCCAAACTACGTTTCAATATGAGCCAGGATGTCAAAGCGTGGTAGCAAATGGGACCGCCGAATTGGTTAAACTGTGGTTGCTATCATAAAGTCTCATGACCAATAGCCAATCAAGAAGACCTAAGAATCAG
The DNA here is from genome assembly GCF_016077235.1 of Cyprinodon tularosa. Lineage (NCBI taxonomy): Eukaryota > Metazoa > Chordata > Actinopteri > Cyprinodontiformes > Cyprinodontidae > Cyprinodon > Cyprinodon tularosa. The sequence continues at coordinate 787,733 of NW_024038844.1, read as the reverse complement.
CCTCCATCACAGCATGTCTGGAAGAAGGGACCAAAAGCTGAGCTTGAGGAGCAAAACCCAGAATATTTGACCAAAGTCAAACATTTCAAGCTTCTAAAAACAAACTTATATTAAAAAGTTTCACAATTTATGTTTCCAACTAAATCCGTAAGTGAAAATTAGTTTACTTTATCTACTGCTATGTTTGACAGTTTTAGTAGCTACATTTTGATAAGATCTAGATAACATGATGGTAAAACATGCCTTGACACGAAATATCTCCTGCCTCCGGGTGGATTCCATACATATATAAGATTATGCGTATGAAGAAAGAGAATCAGAGGTCACCATGCAAACGATCATTCCTCCAATTTTCCAAGATGGTTTAGATAAAATAGAATTCATCTCTATTGTCATTAAACTGTCACAAGTACAAAGCAAGGAAATGTAGTTTGCAGCTATCCAGAAGTGCTATACAGGATATAAATATTTACATGTACACAGAAAGTATGTATCGGCTATAAACAGAGAGTAAATTTGAAAACTATATACAGATAATACAGGAAAGTTAGGACATGGATTATATATATATATATATATATATATATATATATATATATATATATATATATTTAAGTGGGGTTATAATACAGGTTAAACAATGACAGAAGATAAAATTAAAAATTAAAAAAAGGTTAAGAGATATAATATTGGTATGAATGTCTAAATGTCTTTCCTATCGTTTTTAATTAGTAACCATGATTGGTTCGGTGTCATCATCTACAGTTACATCTCAACTCATTGATAAATGATCAAAAACTACAATTAATTGGGAAAGTGTGTTTAAAAGTGAAAATCCTACACTGGTTAATTTACTACACAGGCCGTGATATTTTTCAATTTCTGATGTCTTCATATTGATAAATTTGGTGTGAAGCTTCCCTGTGATAGACTGGTGACCTGTCCAGGGTGTACCCCACCTTTTTGGCACCAACCCTAATTTTATCCTGATTGATAAGCAGAAGAAGATGGATGTTTCAAACCTAATGTAAAAACAAAATTACCAGTTTCCTAGTAAACTAAAAATGTTTTGTTCTACCAGTCTGAGATGATGAAGTTCATAATCTAAGGTCCAAATTGTCATCCAGGTCTACGTTCTGTACATGCACTCAATATATTGGTGCCTTTTAGCATGTATTACTGAAACAGGATAGTGTGACATGGAGGTGATCAGCCTGTAACCTGTTTCTTGTCACAATAAACCACTTACTGTCTCTGAGATTTCAGTATTGCTTTTAGTTTATGCCTCAAAATCCTCTAAAGCTGCTTATTGTCCAATCCAGCTCCCATAGTTGCTTGTGCACCTTTTTACCACCGGCACTTTTTCCTTCCACCAAACTTTCCATGAAAAAAAAAAAAAATCCCCCCTATGACCAGTCAGCTTCTTTTTCACTAGTCCTTTGTTGCTGTGTGTGCCAGCCAGATGCCCCCCCTATGTCTGCCATCTTTTTTATGGCAGTGCGCACCACCACATTCAGAATCAATTTCAGTTTTTTCTCAGAATTCTGACTTTAATCTCAGAATTCAGACTTTTTTTTCCCTCAGAATACTGACCTTTTCTCCCAGTTCTGACATTAATCTCAGAATTATTACTTTTTTCTCAGAATTCTGACATTTCCCCCCCCCCCCAATTCTGACTTTAATCACAAAATTCTGACTTTAATCTCAGAATTCTGACAGCTAACAAACATGTTAGCATCAAGCCGTAGCCATGTCTGTTTTGAAAACTAAACTAGCTGTCTTGTTTTAATCACCTTCTGCTCTTTAATTAATGAAATAGCATTACCAGGGACCCCTCTGGCACTAAAATGTTGCCCTATTTCCTTCATTTTCCACCAATGTGTTACTGGCCTTCCCAAACAACTCATCTTTGTCAGTGAAGCTGAGTGCTGCCACATCTCTTCCTTCAGGGTGCCCATGGTAAATGGTACTTATACCTTTTTTCAAGTCAGGAGACTTGATCAAAGTGCTTTACACTACGTTCAGTCATTCACTCCACACACTCACACACTGATGGTGGCAAGCTACATTGTAGCCACAGCTGCCCTGGGGCTAACTGACAGAAGCCGGGCTGCAGTACACTGGTGCCACTGGGCCCTCTGACCACCATCAGTAGACAATGCAGGTGAAGTGTCTTGCCCAAGGACACAACGACACTGAAAGTCGGAGCCGGGGCTTGAACCATCAATCCTTTGATTTCAGGGCAAACCCCAAATCCAACGCAACTGTCGCCCTACATTAAGATCCAAAATTCTGAGATAAAGTCCGAATTCTGAGATAAAGTCAGAATTCCCGAGATTACAGTCAGAATTCTGAGATAAAGTTAGAATTCTGAGATTACAGTCAGAATTCTGAGATAAAGTCAGAATTCTGAGATAAAATCAGAATTCTAAGATAAAGTCAGAATTATGAGATTACAGTTAGAATTCTGAGATAAAGTCAGAATTCCCGAGATTACAGTCAGAATTCTGAGATAAAATCAGAATTCTGAGATAAAGTTAGAATTCTGAGATTACATTCAGAATTCTGAGATAAAGTCCGAATTCTGAGATTACAGTCAGAATTCTAAGATAAAGTCAGAATTCTGAGATAAAATCAGAATTCTAAGATAAAGTCAGAATTCTGAGATAAAGTCAGAATTCCCGAGATTACAGTCAGAATTCTGAGATAAAGTTAGAATTCTGAGATTACAGTCAGAATTCTGAGATAAAATCAGAATTCTGAGATAAAGTTAGAATTCTGAGATAAAGTCAGAATTCCCGAGATTACAGTCAGAATTCTGAGATAAAGTCAGAATTCCCAAGATTACAGTCAGAATTCTGAGATAAAGTTAGAATTCTGAGATTACAGTCAGAATTCTGAGATAAAATCAGAATTCTAAGATAAAGTCAGAATTCTGAGATAAAGTCAGAATTCCCGAGATTACAGTCAGAATTCTGAGATAAAGTTAGAATTCTGAGATTACAGTCAGAATTCTGAGATAAAATCAGAATTCTGAGATAAAGTTAGAATTCTGAGATAAAGTCAGAATTCCCGAGATTACAGTCAGAATTCTGAGATAAAGTTAGAATTCTGAGATTACAGTCAGAATTCTGAGATAAAATCAGAATTCTGAGATAAAGTTAGAATTCTGAGATTACAGTCTGAGATAAAGTCAGAATTCTGAGATTACAGTCAGAATTCTAAAATAAAGTCAGAATTCTGGGATAAAGTCAGAAATCTGAGATTACAGTCAGAATTCTAAGATAAATTCAGAATTCTGAGATAAAGTCAGAAATCTGATATTACAGTCAGAATTCTGAGATAAAGTCCGAATTCTGAGATTACAGTCAGAATTCTAAGATAAAGTCAGAATTCTGAGATAAAATCAGAATTCTAAGATAAAGTCAGAATTCTGAGATAAAGTCAGAATTCCCGAGATTACAGTCAGAATTCTGAGATAAAGTTAGAATTCTGAGATTACAGTCAGAATTCTGAGATAAAATCAGAATTCTGAGATAAAGTTAGAATTCTGAGATAAAGTCAGAATTCCCGAGATTACAGTCAGAATTCTGAGATAAAGTTAGAATTCTGAGATTACAGTCTGAGATAGGGTGGCCAGATGTCCGGCTTTAGGGCGGACAGTCCGGATTTTCATTGCACTGTCCGGCGTCCGGCGCTGCACCCAGCCGGACGTGTATTTGTCCTCCTTTACTCCCAGATTCCACATACTCCGTCAGCGCTCCGCCCCGCTCACGTACGGAGTACTTGTCTGTCATGTAAATCAATGAGAGCTGTTCCACATCCTCCGCTCGTCACCGCCCACGTACGTCTTCTCCTTCACCGTTAAAATACGGAGCTGAGCTATTTTTTGCTCCCCTCCGGTCCGTCCAGATCAAGACCCGCTATTGCAATCGCACCAAACAGAAAAAAGAATGTAGAGAAGACCCGGTTTGTCAAATTAAATTATAGTAAAAACAGATCGGTATCTAGAAATTAGAGCATAGTTTGTATATATTCCCAAAAACTAAGAGCAATTAATTAAATAATCAGACCAGGAAGAAGTTGTGAGATTCTAGAGTGAATCTCACAACTTTAAAAGAAAATTCTTATTGCAGGAATGGATGAAGAGATGATGAGTTTGGAAGCAGAGAATAAACAGAGTTCATACAAACTATGTATGATCCTAGTTATCCCTGTTACAAAAATCCACAACAGAAAGAAAATATTTGGGCAGAAACTGAACATCTGCTGGATGATGATGGGGATTTTTTTAATATGTCAGATTAAATTAAGCGTTCACAGGTTTTATACAGGAATGAGGAACTCTAATTTAATGCTCTTTTAATGCTATTAGAAATAATTTTAATGCCATCAACAAGTATCATGTACACAAGTTATTAGTTTACATGAAATAAGGAGCTGTAAGCACAGTTCCATGACTCAAGTTTATATATATATATATATATATATATATATATATATATATATATATATATATATATATATATATATATATATATATATATATATATATATATATATATATATATATATATATATATATGTATAGATATGGATAGATAGAGAACATGGTGAAATCATCTTTACTCTCGACAGGCTGCGGCCATGTCATGAATTCCTCTTTTCCAGCCACTTTTTGCAGTTTGCATCGTCCTATTCTCTAGCTCTTTCTCGAGCTTCTTTCCCAAACAACTGCTTTATGATCAATTGCAGGAGTTCTGTGCAAATTAATCGTGTTAAAAAATTGTCACTTTTTAAACACCACAATGTATTAAATAAATACAAATGCTGGGAACCAATTCTTTTTTACATTTCTTTAATATTTTGTTCTATTCAGCTACACAAGCATCCTCTTTTAGTAATTTATTGATATGCCGCACAATGTCCTCCTTTTTGGTGCTATAGAAATGGCCACCCTAGTCTGAGATAAAGTCAGAATTCTGAGATTACAGTCAGAATTCTAAAATAAAGTCAGAATTCTGGGATAAAGTCAGAAATCTGAGATTACAGTCAGAATTCTAAGATAAATTCAGAATTCTGAGATAAAGTCAGAAATCTGATATTACAGTCAGAATTCTGAGATAAAGTCAGAATTCTAACCTGAAACAATATTTAAAAAGCAGTTAACTTTTTTTTATTTCTTCAGTGGCCCTAATCCTCTTCCTTCTATTTCAATTAAAAATAGCATTTGTTCTTTTTTTTTTTTTTTAAAGGCCAAAAAAACTGTGTCAGTTGTGCAGCAAATCCCCCACAACCTTCAGATCAGCACATCCCACTATGCTTTGCGATCGTCTGACAAGTGGATCCAAGATGGCGTAGAAAGTAAAGCTAGGTAAGTGTTGACTTCCCATTTTTAGCCCCTTTAGCTGCTTTTTTCGTCGCAAAGCCACCGACACGAGCACCCTTCTACAAACCAGTAGTACGACCACGAATGTTTTAACTCCATGCACTCATAGGAACAAGATGTCACATGATTTATATGTGCCTAAACATGGTGGCAAAAATTCAGGCCCGTTTTGTTTCGGCGAAGCTAGCCGAGCCAGCCAGTCTGCTAACGTTCACCAGCCAGCCAGCTATTCTCGCTGGGAGCTCATCAGTTTGGAGCCAAGAAAGGCCGTGTTTTGGCTGCGGTGCTAAATGCTAGCTACACGTCTTCACTTTGAGAGCAAAACTGTTAAACCGATGCAAGCTGGGAGCGAATAGTCGGGGACATTTTTAACGATTTTTTAACGGTAATTTTATTGGAAAAAAGAACAGGTTTTTTGGTCTGTAAAGTGAGCATTTCGACATACTAAGCAATAAACAGATTAATTGGCCCAGTTTTTGACTTTATGATGCTTAACGATGAAGGTAAACACTTAAGTGCCGCCACACTAGTTATTGTGGGTATGAAGTGAGATAAATCCAGATTCAAACGGTTGGATGAAATTATTTTGAATATCTGTAGTTATCTTAACTATGAATGGCTACTAAATTATTTTATCCTTTCAATTATTTATCTTTTTACATACTACTACCGTAATTCAAACCTTGGAAAAGCTGATCTCTAAATTTTTATAGATGAAATTTTATGTATATTAGTTTATCTACAAGGTGTTGCCATAATATCTTTGAATAACTGCCTGTTTAGATGATCCATTTTAGTTGTTTTCTTTCATCCATTAAGACCATAAATTACTCTCACCAGCATCATGACCTTGACCTGCACCATGTCTTATTAAGCAATGGACAATATAAAGAACTGCTAGTGGAGCTATGGTTGAACATTGTGAAGATATTTAGTTATAAACTTTTGTGAAAGTAACTTTTATGAAGCTTTACGAAAGGCTTGTTTCTGCATGGAGTTTTGTATTTGGGTTGAGCAGAGGATATGTATACTTCTGCTCTACAGAGAAGGTTTTTCGTGATATAATGTAAAACTATACAGCTTTTTTCAAAGTCTTTTATTTGAGTATGAACACACTCAATCAAACTCTATTCCTGACTGAAAACAGATAACCAGACTGGGACCTACTTTTGAGGCCGTTATTCATCCCAACAACAGGAAACATGCTCCTTTCTAGACTGAAGCCGGGCATACACTGTGTGATGTTTTTCAATTGTTGCACGGAGCCACAGCTCAAACTGTTCGACGACGAATAGGGCTGGGTAAAAAGATTCCTTTACATTTTTGCAAAATCGATGTCTAGCGAATAAGATCGATTAGTTTTATAGTGACGCGTGATGTTCACATTCAAATGAGCAGGAAAGATGCATTCAAGATTACTTCAAGCCAGACAAATATATCCAATAGGTTGATTGAAGACATTAACAAATTGGGGCTGACCGGCAAACACCCTGTAGTTGTTACAGACAACACTGCAAATATGGTTTGTGCATTGAAGATAATGCAGCTCATGCATGTCTGCTGTGTCACGTCTGCTCGCTCGAGTGAGGCTTCACTTTTCACAAACAAGTTTGCACTTATGAGACAGTTTTGTTCACATCTCAAGTTTAAACAAGTTTGCACTTTGTGTTTAGCGTGACAGGAAAAAATAAAATACATGAGTATTTTGGAACACAGTTGAACCACTTTCATTATTGTACAAACGGATCGAATCGAAATTAATCGATTTAGAACTGTATGAATCAAAATCCAATCGATTCATGACTTTGGCGAAAATACCCAGCCCTATTGACGACACCCTGTGGTTTCGTCGTACAGTGTGAGTTCACAGCTCCCGATGTATGTTCTTCCACTGTGCGATCTGATGCCATCTACCTGCTCACACTGTACGTCTAAAAACCACATCGGACTCAGCTCGGCAGTGAGACGGCGCTACACGGACTCGTCTATCTGGAAGCCAAACGAGTAGAAGATCAATATGAAGCTTGCTAGAGTGAAAACAAAAATCGCCTTGGCAATTTGTGCAATTTTGTGCTGAAAGCCCTAAAAAGATAAGGTGACGATTTATTTGGACAAAGACATGGCTGAGCAAACGTGGCTACTAGAGCCTGTCAATTTTACAGAAAGAACTCCATTCCACTCGCACCCCTGCCATGCTTCTGTGTTTTCATCTGAGAGGAAGAAGAATCCTTGTTTGTGCATGCCCACTGTATGATTTAACCACCATGGCCGACAGAATTTCAAACATCTTTGATTTTGTCCCGACCTTACGATTCCTGATCCGGAGGTGGTTGTGAGAGGCTGATCACCCCTCGTTACCCCCTGTACACTACACAATCCACGGTCAGGCTAAAAATCGGCCTAATCGAAATATTCTCGCACAGCTGGAGAATCGGACAGTGTAACCCGGGCTTTAAGGAACCACTGTAGTGAGAATAAATGTACTGAAACTATTCCTGATGTGCATTTAGCTTAGCAGTGCTGCTGCTAGCATGCTGTGTGCCAGGGGACCCAGTCTCCTTCACTCATAGCTTTCTCAGACCAGTTCCATACATGGAAATTAAGTTGAATGAGCTGATTTTTACCTTAAAACTGCAGCATTTGAAACTTCCTAGACTGTTTTCCTCCTTTTTATAGGTCTGATTTTTATTCTCTTACTCAGTTTTTGTTAAGGTGGGGCTTTGTTGACTTGCAAAAAGTACAATGTGAAAGCAAACTGCCCTAAAAAAAAAAAAACAAAAAAAAAAAAACAGCTTCCTATCTGGACCAAACATGTAACCTTAGAGAACACTTTGGTGTGAATATGCTCTTAAAAATGTCCTCTGATGTACACTTTGATATGTTGTCGGTGGATTGTTTATAGTAGCAGCTTCCAGGTCGCACTGATAACTGTTTTGTTATTATTGAGTCCAAAACTTAAAGTTGCCTATTAGCCATTTGTTGTAAAACCTAAAGGAGTTGCAGAAGTTGTCTAAAAAAAAAAAAAAATTCCTGCAGAGGCTCGTAGGCATGTACCAACTCCTTAGTTTTTTAATTGTTATGCTTTGGTCGATTTTGTAAATCACTGATATACAAAGAGCAGCCATGTGCCTCAGTAGGTTGCCTCATGGAAATTTCAGAATATTTTTCTTCCACTGACCAGGCGACTAATGGCTTAAGACCATTTCTGACTTGTTTGCCTGTTGATTAGGTTGTGACTCTTATAAGATGGGGCCAATTTTTTATCCCTTTTCTTTCCAGTGGTTTGTGATTAAACCACAGAAACTGATCCTAAATACTCCTTTGTCATTCTGGAGGGTGTTGGGAATAAAATGCAGCATAGGAGGCTAAAATGTGAGTGTAAAAAGTTTAAAACTACACAAGTATGAGATGATGAAATAGCCAAGTGGCCCACACCCTTTGACACATTGTTATAGTGCAGTACTAGCTCAGGTCACCTGAGGCTGTGCAATGTCCTACAAGCCTAGCAAGGTGTCGCATTGCATTTATAAACCAACAAACTGTGTTAAAAATTGCACAACTTTGATTGAACACCTGATATCTGATTGCTCCCTTTCATTCCTAATCTGACAATCCTGCATCTGTCCACAACCATGTTCCTGCTCTGTTTCTCTGATGTTATTCATAATTAATTTAAAAAAGCTGATTTTCTAGTCATTTTGCATTTGATTAAAGCAAAACTAGGATCAGTATCTGTGTTACTGTGTCCCAGAGCTAAATTGAACCTGGTGAAATGTTGGTATTCCTTTGAACATGATGCAAGTCTGCACAGCTACACTGATATTAAAGGGATGCACTATGGGGGTGGATTAATGTCACTTATGATCAGCTGTTCAAAGTAATCTTCCCCGTTTGTGACTTTACCTTAGCTCTGTCTTTGATTATTGGTTTCAGCAAGTACATTTGTTTCAGCGTGTCTGTTTCACAACTATTTTGTAGAACTCAGAGTCTTCTTGTGCACTTAATGTGCATTTTAAAACCAGGAATGTGACTGTAATTAAAATGAAATGCACAAGAAGCAGTGGAAGTTGGAGGGAGTCTCATCTGTCCCACCAGGAAAAAGCGGCACTGGTAGCAAAGCTACTGTCCTGAGATTAAGAAAACTGGAGAAATATTTTAGGAAGCTTATCGTAAACTAGTAGTTATGTGGATATATCTATATTTGTCATGAAGATAATGCTTAGATCTGGATAAACTTGGAAAAAAGGAATGCATCATTAAGCATCTATTTCTACCTGTAGTTAGGTTGTAACAGGAAGTGTCTGGAAGGATATTACCGTTATACATCTGTATGATCTGTCCGGTTAGACAAAGGGAGAATAAGTCAGTGAATCTGAACTGAAGCCAACTTTCTAAGCATTAAAATGAAGCTGATCTCTTCCTTAATATATCTAGTAAGATGCAGTTTCCTGTGGTTTGTTTCTGTTCTGATTTGAAAAAAACTGCAAACTGATTTGATGTAGTTTATTAATAAAAATCCAACTCGAAACACATTTCACATTAGAGTATTTTCCAAGTGACTGTTTTCTTATTATAAATATGACTATTGTCTTGCTAAATAAGAGCGACCACTTTATTAGATGCTCCTGTTGTATAACATTGGTAACACAAATGGCGAAGCAGCCAATCACAGCGAAGAAACATTGCAATTCCAGTGAGGCAATAAAAAATTTAGTTAGCCACTGATTGCCCAAGTTCTCCTACGTATAAAGATGAGAGAGGTCTGTAATTTTCATTATAGGTGCACTTCAACTATGAGATAAAATGAGGGAAAAAAAAAACAATTTAATTGTGTGATTTTTAAATAATCATCTGTAAATTATGGAGGAAAATAAGTGACAAAAGTTAAGCCTAAAGGCCAATTTATGCTTCTAACGCATAGCCTCTGCAACTGTCAAATCTGTCACTGTGCGCGACCACGCCCCCCGTGCAGAGCTTCTGCAACCGTCGTCGTCCACCAATAAAAAAAAAGAAAAAAACCTAACTACGCAATGGACGGTCACAAACCCGTGCATACCTAAAGCAGAAGTGTGCAGACAAAAGGCAGCTGGGATTGAACCTTGGAATGCCTTTCCGGTTGTCTGTGTGGTCATCCTCCTCCATTCGGTGTCGGGGCGCACCATTTTCAAAAACTGAGTAATATCTACAATGGACAACTACGACCAAAAGATTAATCGAGGAGGTTCACTCGGGACCTGTTCCTCTTAGGCCCCGTCCACACGAAGCCGAACCCTGGCCTAAACGCACAAATTTTTCACCAAACCAGCCTCTCATCCACACAAAGCCGGTGTTTCGGGGGTCTGTAAATGATCTTTTTTTTATTCAGCCTTCAGAGTGGGAAGATTCTGAAACGCCGTTTTCGCGTTTCCATCTTTAAGCTCTAACCGCATTTTTTTTTTTACACGCATGCGTCATAGCGTCGCCTCTAAACACGCATGCGCGACACAGTATCACAACAACAATGGCGCCGTACTGTGTTGAATGGTTGCTGCTCATGCTACTCACCCTGCTGTCGGGCTTACAACAGAATCTTCTTCTTCTGGAATATCTCCAGGAAGAACAGAGCAATATCGACGACATAGTTCATCACCTGAATTTGACTGAACCACGAAAATGGACCCGCAGGGCAAACATGTATAAGTATTAGTGCGCATGCCCAACATTTCGTCGCCTATTTTTGCTTTGGCACCACAGCGCCACTTACAGGCCTGGCATACATTTTGCAGCGTTTTCATGTATTCGTGTGGACAATCACATTTATTTTACGTCTCCGTCTTTACGACAAACGTTCTGGAAAATATTAGCGTTTCATGTTTGTTTTGACTTCGTGTGGACGGGGCCTTAGATGTCTAGTAGCTCTAGATCCATCTATGTGACCGTGATATCTTAAAGAAGCGCCATTGTTGTTTTGGAAGATAAACACTCCTGCCAGCGCCGCTGTAGAAGTTCTCGTGACCATATGCCGAAGTTCTCGCGAGTTCTTGAATATGCTCCCCCTAGCGCTTTGGCGGGAAATTGCTGTGCGTCCCTAGAAATTCCAAACCGAATGTGCAGAAGGATACCAGCAAAACTGGTTTGCGACCAGACCCAAGCGACATCTGCATTTGCAGAAGTATAATCTGCCCTCAATGCTTTGTATCATAACCTTTGTTGGTAATTTTTTTTGCTCACATTTTAGCTGGAATTTGGCTTCTTTCCTCCATCAGATTTCCTCTAGAGCAGGAATACAGCTAGGTAACACAGACTTTTAACTAAATTCTCAAATGTATTTTGAGAGGAGGTCTGGAGAAGGACTTTTTTTTTTTTCTTTTTTTCTGAGCCTCTTCTTTGTTGCCTGAGGAGTGAGTTTGGGATTACTGTTATTTTGGAAGACCCAGGCACAATTCCTCTTCAGTGGAACATGACATTATTGTAGATGGTAGACGTAACTGTCCTGCTCTCTGAAAGTAATTTCCCCCGGTGTCCCTCATCAGCTCTTTAGTTTTGGCCATGGATGAATTTGGAGACTGTTTGAGGCTGTGGACAGGTGTCATTTGTTCAGGTAATGAGTGGAGGACAGAAAATCCTCTTAAAGACGTCACTCCTGGTCTGTGAGGCCCAGACATCTAGCTTGTTTGTGGTGACCCAATACTTTTTTGTCCACCATAATTTGTAAATATGTGTTTTCCTGGAGCGTTTATTTTATTTCTCATAGATGAAATCTACTTCTGATTGAAAATTAAAAGCCTCTCATCATTCTAAAGGCTGATTTATACTTCTAAACTAGGTCGTCTCTGTAGGTGTCACAGTGAACGCAGCGATGTCCCGCCCCCTCCGCAGTCACTCCGCTGCACCTCTCCTACGTTGTAGGTGACCGCAGACAGAAGGGCCTCTGATTGGTCAAATCTGCATCCACTGTACACTATGTGTATTTCCTGTTTGGTACCTTCCTGGCATATTTTGTTTGTATGACCGCCATTGTGGAAAACGACTCGCGAATTTGGACCAGCTAGAAGAGCGAGGTGTGCGAGAACTCTGGGATCCTGTTTCCACCTGGATCCCCCCTCTTTTTCGCCCTTATGTCCCTCCGTTGTCTCACGAATTTGCCCCCACTTCCTCACCGCCTCGGCCGTATCTAGACCCACAGCTAGTTTCTGATTGTCCCTCTTGCGTTGTGGTGTGGAATAACATAGCGCAGAACATGCTTCAAAATCAGGCATAAATAAAAAATGTCTGCGACAAACTCACTGCAACACACTGCTGAGGGAGGATAACCAGCTCTGAAGTAGGAGAACCTGGACAATCAGTGGCTTATGAAATAGTTTATTGCCCTACTATAGGAATCTGGACATGGTGACATTAGCAGAGGTTCAAACTGAGCTTCAGGATGTGGTAGAAAGTGGATTTAAACATGGATTATTTTGTGCTAGAGTGTCAGGTCTGACTTTTTCATGAAATGGTGAGTAATGCAGTTTTGGACATGATCTCTCAGGTACATAGTAATTTGTCCAAAAAACTGTAGTGGGAATTTTGCTTATAAAATTTGCTTGTAGATGTTAGAGGGGCATAGACTCACCAGTATGAGAGTGAGTGCCATCGAAGTATGAAGAATAAAAACATCTAAAAGAAGAAAAGTTTAACCTCAAAGATAATCGCTGCAGCATAAGAAGAGGAAACTGCTCAGTTCTTTGGGATGAACAGGAAACCAAAGCTACAGCTCTTAGACCAAAATTGCACAATAACAGTTCTGAAGAGCGTCGCTCTGTCCTTGGAGCCGTGAGTTCAGCTGCGGTATTAAGATGGTGGGGTTGGATGTAAACAACATGACAGCAGCTCAGGCTGGTGGTAAGTTTAATAGTATGGGAGACTTTCTGTTTGCACCAGATGAGCATTATTGGTAACAAGTAAATGTATAACACCTTTAAAAATTGGGGGACTCCATTCAATCACTCACAGAACTTCCCTCTGAAGGTGTCATCTGCCCTGGACACACTGGGGCAAGGCTCGCATACTAGACCCTCTGACCTCCATCAGTAGGCAATGGGGGGATGATTTAAAACAGCCCAAACTTTCTAAGACCTTGTCCATGCTGTGCTGTGAAAGACAAGGCATTTCAGAAAACAGAGATGGGTCCAACCTAGTATTAATAAGATGTACCTAATAAAGTGACAGAGCAGGTAAAAACTAATAGAGCCTATCATAGATGCAATAAAAAAAATGCAATCTTTTGTTGCTGATTACAAACACCGATCACCTGTATCTCTTACTTTGTACCCTGCACAGGCCTTACAATACAATGGATTTCCATCTTTACAGCACAAGCGCACAGCAAATCCTGAACACTGTCATTTGAAGCTCTGCTTTGAGACTAATTTGAAGTTCTTATCTTGCAATTGAAAAACACCTTGGTGGTGGAGCTGGTCGAAATGCACTAACATATGGAATACATTGAGAAAAAAAACAAAAAAACAGCACATTATGGAGTTTATGAGGTACTAAGGATCAATGCAGGAAGAAAAAATGAGCTGGTCAGAAAGCAGGTCAAACCTCGATGAGCACGATGATCAGAAAAAAAAATAACTGGAAAAATATTTTATTCATCTGGAAGGCGACCAGAACTGGAAAGATTTGAGTTCCACAAACTGCTCTCACTGTTGGACCACGTAAATATTTCTTATCTCCATCAAAAAGTGGACTCTCACTGCGAACCATAAAGCTAGAGTATGCATTAAAAAAAAGAAAAAAAAAGAAAGAAAAGCTTTGATATATGTATTAAATCTTTTGATTTGTCCTAACATTATGAAGATAAATCTGTGTTTAGCAGTGTAAGAAACAGCCAATCAGAGCCAGGAAGAGGGTCTTACACAAAGACGCACACAAAAAAAAGTTTTGTACACACTAATAACAGTTAATACTGCTCAAAGGCATTTTTAATTATTAGAGTATAGTCTTTTATTTGAGTGGAGCCTTCATTTGTTCTTTAAATATTTACTTTTTCCTCGCAGTATTTGATAAAAGCAGTGTTGTAATATTTATGATTGTCAGTATAATTGCATAACTGTTTTCCCTTATTTCATTATTGTGTTATTGTTAGCATATTCATTATTTGTGCTTTTGACTGAATGCGCGCTGCATTGTGCTTGCAAGTACTTATTTATTTTTTTTAACATGTTTTCGTCTAAATTTGGTGATTTTACGATTCAATTTAGTGAGATCACATATCTGGTAGTAGCATTTATGCCTTAATTAGAATAATAGCCAATCCGTGTTATTGGCCCTCAACAGTGTTTGGTATTTGGATCAGCATCAATGATCCTGATTAAAGCATCCATTGTTGCTATCTTTGATTTGTTATTATTATTATTTTTTTTTGTTTAAACTTTGATCATTGTGTTATTATTATTTAAACAGAGGAAGACAGCAATACCTCAAATAATTGGCATCACATGTCTAGGATTGGTTAGATCGATGCCAAAATATTTAGTATGGGCATCGGCCTTAAAAAACTATCCATTGATATCTATCTATAACCTCAGAATAATTTTAGTCTTAACTTTGGACTAGTTTAGCATGTTATTTATCAGAAGAGGTTAAACTAGCTGAGCCAGGCTGTAATAAAAATGTTGCACATTGCTGGCTTTTGCCAGTGGTGTCAAAAGTATGCACATTTGTTACTTAAGTAGAAATATAGATACTGCAGTTTAGAAACACTCTGGTAAAAGTTGAAATATCAACTTCACCTCTTTATTCAAGTAAAAGTAAAAACATATGTATTCCAAAAACTACTTAAAGTATAAAAGTATAAAGTAACCTGCCGCTATATGAACTGAAAGCTCAATTGTTCGGCTATTTGTAAAATATCTTTGAGATCGGGCCAAGGATGAGGGAGGTCTTGATGATCTCCATCTTCCGATACGACTTTTCAGATATTTCAACATCTTTTTCTGAATCTGACATTGTAGCATAACATAGATAATTCACGTTTGTAGTTTAAAGAACACCTGCTTGCTTCTGATGATTTTCTTTAGCTAACCGATGAGTGTTTGCATTATATGACTCATCCAATTACAATAGTTTTCACTAGATGTGGATGGTGCCAATGATCTGCATTGGATGGGGCACATGATGTAAAATAAATATTTATAAACATTAAACCGAAGCCAAGAGTAACGAGTAATGTTAGTTTTAAAGATGTAAGGAATACAAAGTATACCTAAAAAGTGTACTTAAGTACAGTAACAAAGTATTTGTACTTTGTTACTTGGCACCTCTGTCTTTTGAACAGCTGTTGGAAATTATTGTTATTTAGAAAATGCATACTTTTACTTTTTAAAGGACTCCCTGTCACATATTTTGTGCCAAATACATTTGACCGTTAGTTTCTTAAAGTTAGAAAGATACCTTTTCAGCCATGTTTCATTTTGTGGTGTTTGTCGTTTATATTTTGTGCTCTGTAGGCTGCAGGCCCAGTTTTTAAACATTCAGTTAGATGGACCAACAGTTGTTAGGCTACTACAGGCATAGGGTGTTCTCCAGTAGGTCACAGTGTACCCTCCCAATTTTGATCCGTTCTCTTATGGAATCTAACGAGGTTACACAGCTTTATGTAACCTGTTCCCACTCACACTTCTCCTTATTTTCACACTTTTCTGCCACTATTTGAGTGGAAACTTGTAATTTTCTTTTTACAGATTCAAGCAATACAACCAAGATTCTGCCTGTTTTTGTTTTGCTTTCTTTCAGCACAGATTCAAAATAGTGATAAAACCATCAGAGCTAGGAGGGAGATTTTCTAGCTTTTATGTTTTTTGATGCAGAAATATTTTTTACATCCTTTTAGTTTTTGTTAAGAAAAATACATTTTATATGAATTAGGGCAACAACTAAAGATGATTTTGCAAATCGATTAATCTATTGATTATTTTTCTGATGAATCAATTAATAGTTGGATAGCCAAAGATTCTTTAACCTTTTCATAACATGAGGACCCAAATTTGGGTCCTCAGCACTCGCCCCAAGATGGTTTTTAGACCTGTTACATATTCTCTGGGGTCTTGCCTTTATTTTGATACCAAAACAATAAAAATAAACTCTGTAGTTCTTGAGATATATTCAATTCATTTTGGGCATGCTATTTTCAAGCATATTTCTCGAAAACAGGCCTAGTTAAAGAAGACCTTTTACGAAATTAAACAACTAAAAACTAGATATTTTCCACCTGAGTTCTAGATAGAACATATTGATAGGCAATTTAAAATTTTTTTTATCTTACATTAAAACCTTCATACATATATATATATATATATATATATATATATATATATATATATATATATATATATTTTTTTTTTTTTTACAATTTTGAGTATTATTACTGCTCTAAGTGGGTTACTCTGTCAGCTAAAGGCATGTTTTAGAGTCTCTATACTCCCAAGGGACGATTAACCGATCACTAAATTAGTTTACGATTATTTCAATAATCAATCACGATTAATCCGATTAATTGTTTCAGCCCTAATATGAATGTACTATTCTGGCTTTAGATAAGCAAGGTTTAAACTACGGATCAAAAACTACAACACCTAACCTGTCTAGATTCTTCTTCTTCCCCCATCAGAGGAGCTTTGTTTGTTTTGATACAAAGACCTCAAAATAAATGAGCATGTATGAAGAACTATATTCCAGCCCCTCTTGGTCAGATTTGATTATCTTATCTTTACTTGTAAGAATTAACTCTGTTGGATTTTAAACTTGCTAACAGGTCAAATGGTTGCTCTTTATTTCTTTGACCACCTTTCACATCTTTCAAACAGATAAGTCTAGCACAAGTTAGTGAATTATAACTGGTTTTCTCAGATCCAGTCATCTGTTGCAGCATGTTACAGTACTTAATTGTGAAATCTTAGTTACGACATGCCAGCTAATCACAGTGTCATTTCTGCCATGTTCCAATTTTGAATGCCATAATGGATGCTACTCATCTTCTCTGAGTAAAGCTCAGATCTCAGGAGACTCTGTTATCATCATCATCATCATCATAAGCTGTTCCCATCCATGGCTGTTTTTGTTCTCTTGCACTCTGTGGAAAACAACAGACAAGTTTATTATTATAAAGTCTTTAATTGGACCACTATCATCAAGGCTGATCTAAAATGGACTCCTGCAGGACAGAGCATTAGCTGGGTCATATTATTTGTTTACCTAGTCCTTCTAATTTTGCTCTGTTGCTTTAAGTTCATTTCTTGTTGAAGTTTTATTATTATTATTATTTTTGCAAACAGTGTTATTGCAGCATTTTAGTTGGTCTAATGATTCACCATAAACTCATTATCTGGGCCCCTGATGTAACCAGTTATTTGCTCCAACAAGAAGATGCTGCCTTTTCTTTCTTGTTTGTGTTCTGGCTGTGGGCCGGTGCTCAGGAAGTGGAAAGAAAAGACGGGTTGGGAATGATGCCTTGGATCTGGGGTGGCAGGGACTCAACTGCAGGCATAGAGGCGTCTTATGTTATCATTTGACATTTTTGTTTTTTTGTCTCCAGCTGTGCAACAAGTAAAAACTAGAACTTTAACAAGGCTCTGACTTCTAACCTTAGAAGTGTTTGTACTGCGCCACAGAGTATTTTCTGGTGTGACTCATACCTAGGGCTGGGTACCGAACTTCGGTACTTTTATGGTACCGACCGAAATGCTTCGGTTCTACAGAGTATCGAAACATGCCTCGTCTTTCGGTACCAAGTTTCGG
The DNA here is from genome assembly GCF_016077235.1 of Cyprinodon tularosa. Classification (NCBI taxonomy): domain Eukaryota; kingdom Metazoa; phylum Chordata; class Actinopteri; order Cyprinodontiformes; family Cyprinodontidae; genus Cyprinodon; species Cyprinodon tularosa. The sequence continues at coordinate 769,582 of NW_024038844.1, read as the reverse complement.
TGATTGGCTGGAACACTTAAGGTGATTGCGTCATCCAGGAAAAATACACAGGTGGTCACGCCTACAGCCAGGGTTCATGTGTATCTTTTGTGAACTGGTTGCAGCGTCGCGGAACCCCTTTAAAATGCCCCCCAGGTCAAAAGTGCGGCTTCACTTTATTAAGACTGATGCTAATAGTGCACAATGCAATACATCGTGCACAGAAATAATTTAAGAGCAGAAAGTCGCTCTGTGTTTGACTGCAAGAAGAGCGGACCGCAGCCAGCACGACTATCCTCCTCTCAGCAGCCCGTGGGCAGAGCAAAGCCAGAGCGGAGTGAATCATGCTGCTTTCAAACTGGACGCAGCAAGAGCAGCAAAATCTCGTCTGCTGCTTCATTTTTGCTGCTTGTACCAGCTTCTGACGCGCTGCTGAAGAAGCTTTGCTGCTCTGGCTGCGCGGTCGCAAAGTGGGTCAGACGCGCGTTGGGCGGAGCTACTCTATCCTTTATTTGCCTTGCAGCTATATTTGCTGTGATCAGTGGGAATAAAGTAGTTTTATTATGTTTTTAAGTGGGAAAATCCACCTGAAAACGTAATCAGTGCAGTCAGTTCATCCTGCCTTCAATATTTCTGTCGGAGCCGCTCAGACCCCCCCCATACCAGCGGTGCGCTGTCAGTAGGATCCCATTCAACGGGCTTGTTTGTCAGACATGGTAATTTTTCTAAAGGAAAACTGCTAAGTAAAAAGGTCCTCACAATGTAACAGTGAATATTAGACACTGAATTATTTATTTTTTTATGTAAGAGGAAAAATGTAAATGGAAAAACAGAGCTTAAAATAAAACTCAAGATTTGTACTTTTTTATGTTGTGTAATTTTCTTTTTTTTCGAATTGATATTATAAAACTGGTATCGAAAAAAGTATCGTTCAGGAACCGGTATCGAAGTGAAGGTATCGGTATTGGTACCGGAACCGAAATTTTTTTAACAATACCCAGCCCTACTCATACCTCCATGCTGGACCCTGGTATGGTTCCAATTGTTGGACTGGTTACCTGAACTTGTTGGATGCCGGTTATCTGAACTAGAGATCGAGCAATGGAGGACCCCCAGGGGTGGCAGTTTCTAAGCGGGGAACTTTAGGATGTGTCCGTGGTCCAACACACCTGAATCAGCCATTTGATTCCAGCATGTTGAACCAAGGACAAATTGTTAATTTTTTTTTTTTTTTTCTATTTCTTCATTGTTTTTGGGATGATTCATAAAGTCGATAGAGCTTTTTCTTCCTCTAGTACAGGGGTCCTCAACGTTTTCCAGGCCAAGGACCCCCAAACTGATGGCGAGATGGAGCGGGGACCCCCTAATTTTATATTCAGGGACTAAAGTATTCTAGCCCCAGGCTGGATTTCAGGCTCGTAGCGATTGCCCGTGGGTAAATAAAAAATTACTCGAAAATAAGTTGACGGTAAATAAAAAAAATTAATAAAAACAAAAGACAATCGAAATCCCCCTTGCGTTTGTCAGCCAATGGTGGCAAAGGGGCGCTCTGAAACTAACAGTATTAGTCAGTCAGTAGAAAAAGGGGGCGGATGCTGTTTGTGCGGATTTGCACAGTACACGTTTGCTGGGAGCTACTGAATGTTACTGAATGTGTGCATTGATGACTGAAAGACATCTTCTGCCTCCATTTATCTGTTTACTACAGTGTGTTGAATTCTTGTTAATGTGTATTTAAAGACATTTCAATTAGTGGAAAAAATTGCAGGGGGGAATACAAAGAAAATTTGAAACAAGCTAAACTTTCGCGACCCCCCTGCAGTACCTCATTGGACCCCCTAGGGGTCGCAGACCCCATGTTGAAGACCTTCGCTCTAGTACATATTTAGAATTACACAAATAAAAAATGTTACACAAGTCATAATTTCAACCAAAATCAAAAGATTTATTAACAAATTAAACAGAATATAACAAACAGAAATGAAATCAAGGCATCGCTGCTTAATGCACTTATTAATCAGTGAATGCATGCATGCATGTATCGGCCGAACCCTGGAGCAGTTCCATTGCAGTGTGAATACGTCTCTGGTCCCAACGTACAAAATGCGATGAGAGAATTGGCAAGTTAATAAACTGTTTTAGGGGAGTGATCATAGTTTTCTGCAGCAGCAGTGCTGTGTCTATCTCCCTGCTTGCTCCTAGATCAGCTTCTCTGATTGGTTGGTTTGGCACGTCAAGCATTTAGGGACATTTTACCTGGATGCTGATTTGTAGATGGATGGATGTTGAGTGATGCTCCTTGTGTTCTTTGGCTTACAGATGTTTTGTCCCTAAGTCATGGCAGACAGGAGAGCGGAGAAGTCATGTGAAGAAGCCAGCAAATCGTTAGCCAGGCGGGAGTACGAGGCGGCAGTCACCCACAGCACGGATGCCTTGGTGGTCCTTGCACCCCAAGCCTCCCCATCCGGTGCTTCTGTACTGCCCAGCCCTCTCTCAGTGGTCGCCGCCGGACCGCTCCGAAGCCGTGCCCTGCTCTACCGAATTGCTGCCTTCCTACAGCTGGTAAGCAAACTTTGGCTTTCTTAAAGATTTGCTGCATTCACATCTAAAACAAAGGCCATGATTTCTCCTAACATGGCATGCTTTTTAAATCCCACATTTTTCCTTTGCTTTTATTTGCATTTTGACTAATTTTTTACTGACAGGAAATATAGGAATCACTTAAAAGAAAGTTTTTTATTTTTAAAACAAAGCTATTTAAAATGATGCACTAAAATAGTTAGTGCTTTCACTTTTGACCTGAAGTTTTTGAAACTATCAGTTTCTTCAGCATAAAAGACTGTTGTCCGTTTCTAACTCTAGCTGACTTATTTTCTCTATTTATGAACAGAAAAACTATGATGGAGCAGATGAAGACTGCAAACATGGTGGGTAGCAGTTCTAACTGCAAATTCAGTGTTTTTTTCTTCAGATTATTGTTTTACTGCCACAAACAAACTAGAGAGTCAATTAAACTTTTATGCCAGAAGTTTGTTGCTTTTCTGTTTTAGATGTTGTTTCTTCGCTTCAGTTTGATCTGCTAAGCGAGCACGCTCTGAAACTGTGCTGTAGGAATGTCTGTTTTCTTTTTTTACTTTCTTTGCTTTCTTTAGGAGCTGGTTTAAAAAGTACTGTCATTAACATGTTCTACTCTTACTTGAAACTCTTTTGCAGTTCTGGCAGATGAGGTCGCTCGGGTTGATGGTTCTCTACAGGCGAGTTTGCGCTCCATGCTTTTGGATGGCAGCCTGCAAGAGGTGGTCAGCATCCTATCGAAAGCCCTCTATGGAGAGCCAGTGGTGAGATGAATCACAGTATATGAGAACCATGATCCACTGAGAAAAACTAACTTAAACTGAACAGAACAATGTTTGCAGAAAGGTGGTCAGTTTGTGCCTGAGAAGAAAACAAAACAAAACATAACATTCTCTTTGGTGATTGTTCTTTTTTTATGGTGTGAAAATGTAGCAAAATTGGTATTGTTTATGTTTATCTTCTATGCATGAATGTTTTTTTTTATTTATCTGGAGTTGATGTTTTAGCTTTTTTTCACATTAATATCTAGAGATGTCCTGATATGACTTGATAATTTCTGATACAATGCAGATATTGAATTGATCCAACAACACCAATCTTAAATATTTTTAATACTTATTTTATAGTAAGGCAAGGTTTGATCAAGTGACATTTCTCAAACAGAGAACAACAGTCGACAAAAATAGACATGAAAACATCAGATCGATTTGTTTTTAACTAACGGATTACATAAAGTTTAGACAAAAGCATTGTGATTTTATCAGCATGGCAGGATCTAAGATTTTGGGTGTCGGCTGATATGATCTGATGATAGTTTTTTGTCTGTTATCAGACCAGGACATCCCTGTTAATATCCAGCATGGTGCAATATTTTATACCAGAAGTTGATTATTGAATCTCAAAATGTTTAAATTAATTCAGTTGAGATTTTTTCTTTAAAACTATTGATTATTAAAGCAGGTGTAGAGTTTAAGGCAAGCAACACTTAATTGCTGTTGAACAGGAATTTCAAGATAAACGCTTCAATTAAAACTAAACTAGGGCTACAACTAATGATGCAAATAGCTCAATCTGTCAATTTACTTTTTTGATTAATCGATTAATAATCGGGTAGCAAAAGGTTCCTCAAAGAAGATTTTTTTATGAAAGTAAACCAGGTGAAACCAAAACTTTTCCAGGAGTTCTGGATAGAGAATATTGACAGAAGGGTGGGTTGCTCTGTCAACTTTTTAGAGTCTCTACACTCCAGCTAACGATTGATTACTAAATTAGTTGACGATTATTTCAATATGGAATAAACACAATCAATATGATTAATAATTTCAGCCCTACACTAAATGCAAACTAATCACCAAGTAGACAAATGTGGTCTTTTTTTGTCAAAATAAACAGAAATAAATGAAACCCTGGTTTCACTAGATATTCTGATAAGTCCACAAATGATAAAATCTGGACTTTTTAGACTGTGAAGTTTTGAAACGTAACAACCCTGCATTATGCCAGCATAGACAATTAATTGATTAATTTTTTTATTTTTTATAAATAGAATGCTTTTTACAGTTTTAAATTATTCTTCCTTTGCCAGAACGGCATCGTTACAAGAGACCTGACCAGATTAAAGATGCTCTTCTCCGAAATCGAGGTAACTGCCTTTGCTTTTGGGTCATGGAAGTGCAGCTCAGTTGAGCTTAAGATAACTATTGATGGAAATGAAAACCATTGCGTACTGAAACACACGTTACATTATCATTGTGCTTATCTGTTTGCCTCTTTATTGTCTCTCCTGCTTATTTCTGCCCCATTCAGGCAGCAAAAAGGGAGATGGCTCCTGAATACACGGATGAGCAGGACGAAGGTGAGCAGACCTGTATTATAGTTCGACTTCAACCTTTTTGTTTAATACTACAGTTTATTATATGTTTTCTGGGTACACAAGGTGGCATTTAGTGTCTTTTTCATTTCATCCAGGCAGTTATTTTGTGTCGTTTTTCTTCCCAGTTATTTTGTACAAGTGGTTTTGCCACTGGTTTCTAATTTACATAACTTCTGTACTTGCAGAAGTCCAGGATGGCTGGTTGTACCGGCCTCCTCCCAGAGGGGTCACCAGCAGTGAAGAGTACACCCTCTGTAAAAGGTAATGAGCAGCATTCTATCTTTTTATTCTTTACTGTGACCTTTTAATTCGTGTTGCACCGATGCCATTTTTTTGGCCTTAATACCTGATACCTGGATGTGCAGTATTGGCCGACACCGATACCTTCTGTTTGAAATTGTTGTGTGTGTTTATATGAAGAACTTGCTCTATTCTTTATGGTTTTAGGTCTAAAAAGCCTCAATAGTAATCATGTTTGGGAAGACAAGTATATTGATTTTGAAATGATCCAAAAAAAAAACCTTGTTTCAGTAAAGATTACCTCTTGTTTTTGTGTTGGCACTGAATGGGTTAAGTTTGGGAGGAAGACGATGCTTCAGCTTCACCAATGGTTTCCCAACAAGCACCACTTGCTTTAATGGTCCTATGAAAATGAAATGATTCTGATTGAACCATATCCAGATAGTCTGATTTAGATGTTCATAATATCATTACACACTTTCCAGGCAATAGATGGTCGCAGTGTGCTTAAAATAGGCTAAAGCAAAATGAAAGCTTCAAGATTACACATCCAGTGACAGTGATCTTCAGTCAGATTGAAGTTCAAATTCAGAGGAATATGTGGCAGAAACCAATGCTTTAGAGTGAAGAGTGCTCCATCTACACTCAAACGCAAGCCAGCGAAAACAACGCTCTGACGAAACTCTGGATAATTTTAACAGCAATAAAATGAAACACAATGATACCTGAGGCATTTAATGAAGCACTTTGCTTTATCAGCAAACATTAAGGCAAATACATATTTTTTTTGGCACATCATAGAGAACATTACCTTCGATATAGTTTATTTCCACAGGCATTCATAATTAAACAATGCAAGCCTTTTCCAAGTTAAACATAAGCCAACAATATAATTATGACATCATACAGACGGACAACCAGTAGCTCCTGTTTATAACTGTTGTGTTGAGCTGCTAATGCCGTCAGCAGCAGGCTTTTTTTTCAACTTGTTTATTTTCCAAGGCTTGTTTTTGGTTTTGGAAATAGAATTAAATGTTCTCCGTCCTCTAAATACCTCAGCTAATGGGTCTGAGTTTCATGTTTCCCTCTGAAAACATCTAGACTTTTAGGACACATTTAAAAGAAAAAAACAAATACAATTAAAATTGCATGGGAATACGTTAGGGCATTCCCCAAAAAGAGTTGACTCACATCTGGTCAACTGGAAAGCTTATACTCTTTAATTGGCGTTTGGCACCTGTGAAGTATTTAGGTAATCGAAAACCAACATTTAGCCTCTATTAGCTGAAGAAAGGCTCAAAGTTTAGACCCCTGCAGTCTGAAAATAGTCAGATGCCCCTTTTAATCTGCTGTCAATTTCTTGATGTTATTGTTTGGACAGAACTGACCTATGACTGAAACTGAGATTAGCTGAGCACGGATAATCCCAGCACACCCAGATGGGTTTAAATAGTTCATCTTTTTGAAAAGATTAACAGATTCCAGAAAATTCCCAACAGTTATGTTTTGACTGTATAGAGCAATGTCATCATGCTGTTGCAGTCACAGCTATGGGTTGCATAGACATGGGTGGCAGCAGCTAAATGCTCTCCTTGGCTCAGCCTCACAGTTGGATCTGCCTTCTTCTGATATCTATGCAGCCATGTCTGTAATAAGGAGGTTCATCTGCTGGATCCCTGCAATAATATCCCTCCTCGCTATGTATTTGACTTAATATGCCAACACAGACTGTTACTTACTCATTTACAAACAAAATTCCTTGTTTTCTCTAGAAATCAAAGGAGAAATATAATCAACTATATTATTGCTCCATATTCAACTACACCCTTAATTTCATTTGAGGAGACTGAAATGTTGATGCTTTATTTTGAAATGAGGGATGTGAAATGATTAGCCTAAATATTGTTAGAATGTCTCTAAAACTTTCTAAATGAGCCATTTAATCCTCCCATAGGTACCTGGAGCAAGGCCTGTGTAGGTACGGGGCCCAATGTACGTCAGCCCACTCACAAGAAGAGCTGATGGAGTGGCAGAAACGTTACGCCTCACGACTCATTCGCCTCAAACAGCAGCAGGAAAGCAAACACTTCACAGAGAACTACATGGAAACTCTGATAGAAAAATGGATGAACTCCCTTTCTCCGGAGAAAGTGGTGAGTGGCTTTGTGACTGAGGGAAAAAAACTGGAATCAGAGACTGAGTCAGCCTGGTGAGAAATAACTGAAATGCCTGCCCGAATTAAACACGTTTACAAATATAAACTGTTTTGCCAGCTTAAAAGGGAACGCCATTTTTTTTTTTTACATTTTGCCCTTGATTTTACATTATTACATCATGTTCTACTCACCCATATGAGTTTTGTGTCATTTGGAGCTGTTCTGAGGAAATTCCGTTAGGTTATATCCAGGTAATGTCTTCCTATGGGCAACGACTTGAAGGCACAAACTAAACTGTCTATAATTTATTCTTTATGGTACGCCAGCATTCACAACATGTTGGCGAATCACTGTCCCCCAGACATCAGCGGTTATAATTTTTATATTTATATTTTTCTAAAAACAAAGCGGAGTGTGTATATCAACTCGTTGCCCATAGGAAGATGTTACTTGGATATAACAAAACCAAATATCTTCAGAACAGCTCCAAATGACACAAAACTCGGTGAGTAGAACATGATGTGATAACATAAAATCAAGGGCACAATGTAAAAAAAAAAACGGCATTCCCCTTTAATGGGTGGACATGCTGATATAAAGATGGTATCAAGCTCTTAAATTTGGCATTTTACTCATTTCTTCTCTATTTTCAGATTGAAAAGTAAATCGGATAAATCACATTTATTATTATTTATAATAATGTTAACTAATGTATTAACCAATTAAGTGAAATAAAGGGACTTAAACTTCCCTTGATAAATACTAAATGTATTCAACATGAAAGCCTCTTTTCTAATAGCTGATCACGATAAAAATAGAAAATGACACGTCCTAGACACCTTTTAGCTACATTAAAACATGTAAATTTAACCTCGTTATAAATCTCTTAATTGCTCTTCACATAAAGCTTGTGAACAGATTTACCTCTATGGCCTCATCTTTTTTATGAAGTATTAGTGGAAATGCATGACACAGTTTAAGTTGATCTTAGAAAAAAAAATTGAAAAGTCTCACCAGATCTGAGTTTTTTTTCTCTTCGGTTTGGACGCACCGATATGAAATGCTGATAATGCTAATTCTTTATGGGCAGTTGTAAAGTATGAATTCTGGAATTCCCATGACGTGCTTAGAATTTTCTCTTTTAATATTTTCTACAAAGACAATGTTCTGTGTTCACTCATGTTTACTTTTGTTCTCCTTCTAGTTAAGTGACAGTTTAGAAGGAGTGACTGTAGAGACGAGCTCCAGCCTCTCCATGACAGTCACTTCTAAGAAGTCCTCCCACTCCTGGATCTTCTCTTTACTGTGCAAGGTAAAATGATGCATTCAGCAGTTTGTCTGGAAAGTTTGGCCATTTCCTCTTTAAACTGGACTTATTTTTTTAGTGGAGCTCTGGTCTTTGTTAGTTCCACCTTTGTTATTAATATGATAATCTTTCTACATTCTTTCCTTATTAGCCCGCCAGAAAACTGTTCCGCATTGCCTTGCTCTATGATGCCCATCGACCCCACTTTTCCATCACGGGCGTGTCAGCTGGGGACCGCCTCCAGACGGTTCCTAAAGCATGCCAAGAGTGGACACCAGGAGAGGAATCAGCTGGTTGGTATATTCGTTATGTGATCTGTTTGACTGTATTACAAGAGTTTAAATCTTTGGACCTTTTTTTTAAATCTTAAATTATTAAATGTAATAAGAGTGACATTAAATGGTCATTTAAAGAAAGACCATTAAGGGGGTAAACACATACAAATATGCTAACTCAGATCAAAGTTCCTCTATTTTCCTCACATATTACAAGGTCAAGTCCATAGCTGTAGTTGAATCACCATTTCAGCCCTGCCTGATCCAAGCAGTAATAATTATTAATCAGTTGCTTAAACCTTTTCTGAATTTTGATGTCTTCAGAGGTAATCTCAGAGCAGCATTTCAAGGAAAGTGCAAAGTGAATCACTGAAGCAAAACAGGAAGTTTATGTTTAGAACACAAATGCGGTCCCAATGATGTGTGAAAAAGGACCAATAGTTGTCCAGCGCCAACAGTCCTGTAGCTGTCAAAGCAGCAGGCTGTTTATTTGTGTGACTGTCATCGGGCATCACTAAACCTGTTCTCGTTTATAAATAGAACAGCAATGACGAAGATGCTTGTTCTCTTACGCTGTGTAGCAAACATTAGCCAGTCTGCTCAGCCTTAGGCTGCCCCTCTGGAGTAGCGGTTCATGACATGTTAACGTTGGAGAACCCACTTTGTTGTGCATTCATCCAAACTGCTTCATCCTTTTCAAAATGTGTCATAAATAAAATAAAAAAAATCAAACTTAGCCATTTAATCTAATTCCTGGTATAATTTAAGCCTCCACCTGTCATGCCTCTGTCCAGTGATCAGATGTTGGGATGTAGGAGCAGTCAGAGGATTGATTTTACTGCTTTAGCTCACTGAATTCTCCTACATCAAATCAGCATTTCAAAATTTGCATATCTGCCATATTTTCAGAATTTCTCCAAAATCACCCTGAAAATGAACATATTTCTCTCACCTTGACTCTAAATCAGTTCTTTACACATTATTCAACAAACTCATCAAAACAGGACATGAAATCCATGCATTTTACTAATCTGGCACTTTTCAACCCATATGCGTTTGTAGTTTTTCGATTTTGTTCAAAAAGTTGGATTCATAATGTCCTTTAATCAGAGATGGCCTCTTTTGCATTAAAATGCAGAGAAGCATATCTTTGTTTTACAGACCTATGTCTGTTTATTGTTTATTTGGATTTCCTGATTTTTAATTTATTTTATTAAATTTCCTTTGGGTTCTGTGAGGTATTTTTAAATTGAATTGAAATATTGCCTGTTTCTCTATATGTGTACTTCTGCATTCTCATGTGCTCTTGAAATGTCAGCCTCAGCCCTGGCACTGTTCCAGTTCACAAGACTGAGATTGGACAAAGTCCCCGGATGTTGTTCTCGCCCCTCCCTATTTACCCAGAATGCATCAGAGCAGACTTGTCCGTTCTTAAGATTGACAGCTGTCCCAGCATGCACTGCGGCAGCAGCTTTCAATCGAGCGCTCACAGAGCTCAAAGAATTGAGTTAAAAGTTCTCTTTTTTTGTTGCTGTTTTTCTTAAAAGTACGTTTTAAGATGATTTTAGGCAAGAACATTATACTTTTAAGCATCACAATATGGCGTATTTACTGATTTAAAGGTACACTATGCAACCGGTGTTGATTTTCCAGCGAGGCTCCCCCCAGAGGGTGAAAGTAAAATTGCACTGCTGTAAATATGCACAGCTGTTCTCCTGGTTTCTCGGTCAAGCCAGGCGCGGTTGTTTTGAGCTTAGCAGACAGGCGAACGCAACGAATGACTAAGCATCTGACACGCGTGATGCGCCGCAAACGCGCTGCTGCTCGAGAGGGAAAAATTTAATTTTTGCTGCTCGACGCAACGCGTCAACCAATCAGAGAAGCTGATCTGGGAGCTGGCAGGGAGAGAGAGACAGCGCTGATGATCAGAACGCTATGATCACTCCTCTTAAACAGTTTATTGACGCCTAAATTAACTTAAAATGCAGAAATCTGCCGGCAGAATATGTTCGCTTTTATTATCCTGCTGCCTGCAGTTTGGATTATTTAGATGAAAAACACCTACCAGCTGCCGCGGTGAACCGCGAGGAGGCGACCCGGCCAGAGGCTGCTGATGAAGGGATCCCTACTGTCGGCGCACCGCTGGTATGTGGGGGTCTGAGCGGCTCCGACAGAAAAAATATTGAAGGCAGGATAATAGTCTGAATGAACTGACGGCTCTGATTACGTTTTCAGGTGTATTTTCTCACTTAAACACTTATTAAAACTACTTTATTCCCACAGATCACAGCAAATATAGCTGCAAGGCAGAGAAAGGATAGTGAAGCTCCGCCCAACGCGCGTCAGACACACTTTTGCACCGCGCAGCCAGAGCAGCAAAGCTGCTTCGGCCACGCGTCAGAACTAACTGGTACAAGCAGTAAAAATTAAGCAGCAGACGCGATTTTGCTGCTTTTGCTGCGTCCGGTGTGAACGTAGCATAACTGCACAAAGATCGCCACTGTGCTAGCAACGACCATGCTTTTAACTGGGGCGTGTAGCAGTTCTCGCCGTAAAGCAAGACCGACTCTCGCGAGACTTCTGAGCCTGTGGGTGCGGGTCGGTGCTCCTGCAATTGCAAGTGCGTTATTTCCCCCACAGAACACCAGGGCGGCCGAGAATACCTTTGTTCAACCTGAAATGACTCATTTAATCATCCAAAACGTTATGGAACACATTAATTAACTGAAAAATGTTGCATAGTGTGCCTTTAATGTGTAATTAAAAAAAAGTTCCGATGTTGAGAGGACCGAGGCAGCAGCGAGGGCTAAAGTTAGCCCGTCTGCAGCAGCCCTTTCTCGGCATAGCCGTGTGTGAAGTACCACTGGCTCTGATGGCGATATATTTATTTTTTTGTTTTATTTGACAAAATGTTCATTTGATTTGTGTTTATCTGACTGTGTTAACAATTATTCCCCCACTAAATGAAAAATAATAATTTATTATTATATAGAGACTATTAATAACAGGAGGTAAAATGCAGCTCCAGACAGGCCGGGCGTGTTGAAACATCATGAGTACGATTTTGTTCCAATTGATCCAGATTTATTCTGCATGCTCCCGTTCTCCTCGAGTCCGTACTTTCCTGTGATGTTGTCAAGAACGTACCTGGTGAAAATATACTTTCGTTCTCATGTATTGAAAAACGGTCTTAGTTTTTCTGGCTGCTGCAAAATGTCAGCATGTTGTTTCCGATTGGTCGGACTATCTTTGTGTTTTAAACGGACATAAATGTGAAACAACTTTTTTTCTTCATTAGCAAATGTGATTAACTGTATGTATTTAGTTTACTATGCTTTAGTTTTATATAATTTTATGTTAATGACTGAATATTAATGTTAATAATGGAATGCAAGTTTAAATACACTAACCAAAAAACCAAACACAAACTGTTTTGACAGCAGCAGCCGACAATGGTCTCGATCATTGCGTCTACAAAGTTGCAGTTGGCTTCAGCACTGAGATCTTTGGTACCTTCAGACAGACCATCGTATTTGACTTTGGCTCTGAGCCGGTGTTGATGCAGAGGATCATGGTGGATGCTGCTTCGATTGAAGGTATGATCAAAATAGAATTAATAGAATAGAAAAGGGACTAATCTAATTAATATTATTTCACATGCTTATTTGTTGCCACTTCCTTGTTTTTCTGTGGTTTCTAGACTTGGAACACCTAATGGCTGCAAGGCAGCAGCTCTTGATGACCGCAAAGCGGTGGGACTCTTCCTGCAAAACCATTGTTGAATTCACGCCCAACGAAACCATGGCTGACCTGGAGAGAAGCCTCCTGGCCCGTTACCAGATACCTCTATCAGCAGACCAGCTCTTCACCCAGTCGGTCATGGACAAGACTCTAACCAAAGACAACTACCAGGCACGGCTGCATGACCTGCTCTACATAGAAGAGATCGCCCAATATAAGGAAGTCAGCAAGTGAGTAGAAAAATATTCAGCAGCTGTGCTGTTTAGGAGTCAAATCTCCTGTGTGATCATTTACTGTTCAAAGATAGCTGAAAACAACATCCTGTCACATTACTACCACATAACTCGGTACGGTTTAAGAAAGTTGGGGGAAGCTGATGCATGGTGTAAAATTTTATTAAACAAATAAATGAAACCTGTAAGTCTGCTTTACATTTGTATTTAACAGTTTGTAGAGCCACCTGTGATCCGTTTCTACTGGATGTTTGCTTCTAGGCACAGATTTTCTTTCTCTTCTCCCCCTTTATTTTGAATGTCTTGAAGTTGATCAAATTAAAGAGTGTCTGTAAACATCAATAGCCAACTCTGAGCAATTTACCGTTACATCTAGACTGTTTTGCATGGGACTTTGATCTAGAGAGCTCCTTTGTAGCCCTGCCTGTATAATTAGGGTTATTGTTGTAGTGATCTTCAGCCTCTAATGTGTCCCTCTAGAATGACAGGGCCATCAGCTCCATCTCCCATCCTTTTACCCCTGAACATCTTACCTTCCCCTGTGAGCATTTCTAAAGCAGGAACAGAGAAACTCAGTTTTTCCATGGTGTGTTCAGGGCTTTGGTTATCCACTTCAAATAGAGCTTCAAATATCTCCTCTGATACGATCATCCACTTCCATATATTTGCTTGTAGAAAAGTACAGAAGGACATTTTCTAGATGTATTTGCTCTCTTGGCCAGATTTGTACTGTACACTCCTGAAAATTGTCCAACCAGACAATTGGAGATCTACCTGCTTTTGTTCACTGATGTCTAGTAAGTAACAAGAATTAGTTATAACTGTATTTGTGTCACTTTCACAAATGCTTTTAAAAGCTCACAGTATATTGTTTGCTTAGTTTTGGTAGTGATCTTGGCACTGCTAAATGTAAATCTATTTTTTAATTGTCATTACATTTACCATGCAGACACCACTGTGGGTTTAGTGCAACATTGACTGGTTTAAGATCCAAGTGTGAAGAAATGCTAAACTACCACAAGGTGTCAGACTTGATCCACAGAAATTAGCAGCATTGGAAAGGAAGTGTTAATTTCTGAGAAACAGCTTCTTACAAAGCAGATTGGTTTAACATTGATTGGTTTAATGTGAGGAAAAGTGTTTTATTTTTGTTCTGTAGGTGTGAATTCATTATTAAAATCTTTATACCTTAGCTCACGGTAACCAGTCTCCTCATTCGATATACAATACTACAATAAGTTCTGAAATATTTTGATCTGCAAAAAGGAGCTGTGAAAAAACACCTTTTTATGCAGTAAATTACCTCAGTGCTTCACGGCCGCGCTTTACAGTATTGTTTTTGTGTTATATATATAAAATTTTGTATAATAAGGTCAATCATCCATCCAAGCAATTGAGAAAATGTCTTCCTATTTCTTTTTTTGAAATATTGCAGAGATCAACAAGAAAAACAATCCTTAACTGACAGTTTTTTTTTGCGATTATACCAAAAGACACTAACATGAATCTACTTTTATAAATGGACTTTGCTATTTAATTTCCTGAGTGTTTATGTAGTTACCCTTTCATAGAAATAGACTGAACAGTTAAACTTTTATAACTAATGCTCTTGTTTGTCCGTCAGATTCAACATCAAGGTGAACCTTCAGCTGGTGACCAGCTTCATGCTAACCGGCATATCTGTTGGAGCCAAGTATGCTCAGAACGGACAGCTCTTTGCACGCTTTAAACTCACTGAAACACTTTCTGAGGTGAACCAGAAACTGACAGTAGTGATTCAATATTTCATTTAATCCTAATAATAGCTAGTATAGTATATTTTTAGATGTATCGCCTGAAAGCTACTGCTATCTGAATGGTATGTTTTACCCATGTCAGGACACTTTGGCTGGGAGACTAGTGATGACCAAGGTGAATTCAGTTCTGCTGCTTCCGTTGGGGCATGAAGGGTTCGGCGGTCTGGCTCCATCTGGTGTCAAAGAGCGCGTCTATGAGGCGGTGATTGAGGAGAAGACCAAGGATTACATCTTCCTAAGGATTTGCAAAAGCTGCTGTGAGGAGCTGATGCTGCTGCCTGACAGAGAATTACAGGTACGGCTTCAACAGCACCACAGTTGTACTGAATAGATGTAAATAAACTGGCTTTTTTTTTGTCTTGCTTTTTTTTATCAGAGGTTATATTTTTGTAAGTAACCAAGAATCAGTGTGTTGTTAGTTAGTAACAATAAACAAGGCCTCTCCTGTGTGTGCGTCAGGTGGAGCTCCAGTTTCAGCTTAACAGACAGCCTCTGTGTGAGATGCACTACGCGCTGGATCGTATCAAAGACAACACCATCCTTTTCCCTGATATCAGCCTTGTCCCCACCATCCCCTGGAGCCCCAACAGGTACGGATCAAGCAGTTGTCCAATCACACATGCATGTGCATAAACTGAAATAAAGCTCCATCACACCGTGGAAAGGAGGCAGCTCCTATAAAAGAGGGCTTTAATGTAATTGTGAAACCAAGATGACAATTCCACATTGGCATTTTTAACCAGCGTAAGATTCTTAATTATGACAGGAGTGGTTAGCAACACTAAAAGCAATGCCGGTTCACAAAAACTTAGTTCCATTACATTTTACCTTCCCCTTCGTTTGCTAAAGGGTCCTCTCCCTGCTTGAATCAGCAGAAAGAATAACCTGGACCCAAGCCTTCAGAGAAAAGCCAGGTCCTTTATATACCTGCTAAATTTTTTCATTTGAATCTTTCTGCTTTCACTGAATCTCCAAAAACAGAGACTGGCTCTTCCACTCCAAGGAGTTTTGCCAGTTTAAGCTGTTAGCATACAGGTATGATGTATTTCTTGTTCAGTACAAGAAGGCTTTGATTTAATAACCAGCTGATAAAGCTGAAAATTCATTCACATCCAAAAGAAAGAAAATAATGAATTATAATCTCAGGCTTTTTTATAGCATTATACTACAGAATGCTTGACAAAAATGTGACCGTAAACATAAAAAAAAAAAAAAAAAGCAACTAAATGGAGTCCATGATGAAGCTTTTTCCAGCTGGAGTTAATTAACACACTTTCTGAGACCAATGCTTCTTTTTCTAACTAAACATTCCAATTAACTATTTTCTCTTATCACCACGGCTCAGTTTGCTTAACGTTCCATTGCTTCTGTCCAGTAACAAACTCTGCTCTGTAAGAATAAAGCCCATTAAGTATTCCTTTGTGTTGGAAAAGTATAAAATACTAAAAAAAAAATCTGTTAAGTGTCTTTGTTTGTTGAGCAGAAAAAAGTGGCTGATTTTCTCCACTAGAGATTTCTCAATCTATCGTCGTATGATTAAGGATTTGTGTCGATGCAAACAGAAGATTGAAAGAAAAAATGAACTAAAGGAAACTGCAAACATAGCAGGTTGTTTGATGTCATCGCAGTGTAAACATTTCCAGATTCTAGTCCAGCTGACAGACAAAGGGAGGTTGCATTAAAAAATACTGCCATGTATGTTATTTGACCAAAGCAGGTGTTTACAAATATTTACTTAACAAACTCTATTACTTTTACCATAAAAGAACCCAGTCGTAAAAATATATACTTTTTATAAAGTAATTCTTCTGATACCAGCCCATCATTGAGGTTTTACAAATTACTTATTGAAAGGACGTCGCCTCAATTTGAGCGATAAATGAATTTTCCTCACCTTGTTGACTCGCTGGCCAAGCTTTTAGCTTCCTGCTGCAGTTCTTCTTCCCCTGATATTGGACAGGCGAGGGGAAAAGACACGGTAATCTTTATTGACAAGACAAAGTCAAACATAATCCCACTGAGGTTTTTTTTTTTTGGCAGCAGCCCCTTTTTTTCGGGACCCTCAAATGGGATTTATGTCATAATTGAAATACGGATAAAGCAAGAAAGAGCAAACTTGGGTTAAATAAAAGCACATCGCTTTTTTTTTATCTTTAGCACACATCTGGATAAATCTGCCCTGGTAACCCTTTGAAGAGGAAGTATATTAAACAATCATGATTTAATATTAAACCTTTAATGACTCGTCAGACTACACTGAGGTATGCTTTGCTGCATAAGCCTTAAAATGTCTAATCCTCTGCTTGTGGTGTGTTTATCTGAATCATTATCTAACTGAGCTCACTGATCAGTGAATGATAAGGAATTTAGTTTTAGTTAAGTTTTAGTAAAAGAATGTTCTGTCTGACAATCTCGCCATTTAAACCAATAACAGTAGTAACATAAACAGTAATGCCAATAAATTTTTTTTCATTGGTTCTGTTAAAGGCTTCAAAGAATTTGACATATTTCTATATAAAATGTATATGAAAACTGTATTATTTTAATCAAAACTTATTTTCTGTTGTATTAGTTTTAGAAACCAACTTCATGGTTGTAATGAAAAATTTTTCTAAAGCTACCAGGGGTTTTTGTCCCCTCAAAACTTTAAATCCCTTCGTTTATTTAAAAAAGTTATTTTTCTTAAGTTGTGTGATTATGGGATGGTTTGTTTTGGATTGAAACCATAATAAGTAAAAGTTATTTGGTTAGGCTTTTTTTTTTCCGCCTCCAAACATGAGGTTTAATGTTTGGAGTTAAAACAAGGTATAATTTATACCTTTTAACTCTCATAAAGCCGTTGAGACGGAGAGACCCTCGTTTATGTCTCTGTTGGAGTTCAATCAATTGATGTTGGTGGATTCACAGCTTCAGAGGACGCGGCCTTTATAATGAGGACGCTAATGTGTAGAGACGGACGCACACACTCTACATCCACGGTGACTAAATCACCCACAAGTACGTCTGCGATCACATTCATAGCTGTTTTAGACACACAGACACACTTCTGTTTATCTGTTCATTTGTGCCGGTTTTCTTCAGGGGCTTTTTCTCCTGCTGCTATTTGTTTGATATGCAAATAATCTCGATTGCAGATTTATTAGCAGCCAATCAGCGGGGAGTATTTAAATATTATGGAAATAATAATAACTAGAAAAAGCTGTTTCGGAGAAACATCAAAGTGGGAATGCTTTTGCTGAATGAAAAAAGCTGAAATTACCTGAAGAACATATGAAAATGTGATAGGAAGTCATCAGAAACTTCAAACTGCAGAAAACAATTGAATCATCTGAAGATTTTGTAGGGTAGAATCATTTGGCAGTAAAATGGCAGAAACAAACTCATCTTAAAAGCTGCACAGCCAAACCATACATGATATCAAAAAATGTCTTGAATGTGGGCACTAGAAGGGTCTTAATATAATGTCTCCCAAGTTTCTAGAAAAATGTATAAAGAAATTTTGAAGGGGGGTTTACCTACTTTCCAGAAACATGTCAGGCGTGTTATGAATTAGCAGCAAACAGAAAAGCTTAATTCCTGTCCAGAAACAGAGCAGAATGAAGCCAAAGTTCACAACATAGGCTGAAAAGTATGAAATTAGCTGAAGTAGAAAAGAAATTACAAAGAAAAACTTTAATCTTATCTGGTTGAAGAAAAAATTAGTAGCTTAAGGATGGGAAGTAAAATGTTGAGGACGATGGTATTGAATAAGTATTAACATTTTGAAATCATATGTGGAAATGTCAAGACTTGGCAAAACAATTGGAAAATTATTTAAAATGTGTCGGTTGATCAGCATAAAGAAAACAGTGTCATCCTTAGAGGATTGAAAATCTACAAACCTATGTGCAAGACTGACCATGAGAAGCAGAGGAAGGACAGAGAGAGAAGCTTATAGAAAGAGAGCTAATACCACTTAAGGAGCTGAATTTATCAAAAAATTGAACCTGCATGTTACGAGCCGCTGTGGTAATGAAAGCACCGTTGGCAGGCTTAGGCTGCATGTTACAAGGTTAGCAGATGCTTTATTACAGTGTAAATCTTAGAACCTGATTAAGAAATATGCACTGAGGTGTGTGGTCAACAGGCCTTGGTAGTGTAATTTGAAGAAATTGGTTGACTTTGGGTCATAGCTACAAGCCATACGGCACAATGAATGAGTGTGCGTAAGGAAGAGGCTTTTATTTTGTAGGTTCCCTTTAGTCTTATTTTGAAAGTCTATCATGGATGTGTGTCAAGGGAAGGGTCATGCCCAGCAGTGATATAGAATCCATTTCTAAATATGAAATCACTGGTTTTCCATGTTATTGGGTGAATAGATGCTGTATTAGAGCGTAAATGGGAGACTTTTATTGTGAAATTCGCTCTGGGGTATGTTTTGAAAAGGTCCCTAGAGTCTAATAGAAACAAGCTGGTAGAGTTTGGGTCATAATGCTGAGCCATTTGCATCAATTAATACACAAGTATAATATAGAGGCTTTTATTTTGTAGGGTCACTGGAGTCTTATTTTGAAAGTCTAGCAGGGTTGTGTGTTGAGAAAAGGGTCAGACCCAGCAGTGATACTTGATGACTTTCCAATCGTTAAATCACTCTTTTCCCCTGTTATTAGGGCAGTAGATGAAGTGGCAATGGGAGGCTTTTATTTTGAAATTTTCTGTGGGGTGTGTTTTGAAAACCCCCTAGAGTCTCATTTTTAAAAAAGTGGTTGAGTTTGGGTCATAATGTTGAGCCATATGCTGGGAAAAAAATATGAGTTTAATTTAGGGGCTTTTATTTTGAAGGGTCCCCGGAGTCTTATTTTGAAAGTCTATCAGGGTTGCGTGTGAAGGGAAGGGTCATGGCCAGTAGTCATATTGTATCCACTTCCTAATGTTAAATCAGTGTTGTCTCCCTCCATTAGATTAAAATGTGCTGTTTAAAGTGGTGGAGGTAAAATCTCTTTGAAGCACGGTTACCTTGACGACGTTAACGAGCCTGTCAGTGACAGAGAGACATGCGCTTCACTTTCGTTCCTTAGTTCTCAGGCTTTTTTGAATGGGAATATCAGCTCCGAACAAACGAGTGCTGAAGACAAACCGTAAATGGTATCTAAAAAATTCTTTCAGTCTAAGCGAGAGCTATCCTTTGTCTCCAATTGGGGTAACTTTCATGGATGTAGCTCATTCACAACCTTAATGGGAAGGAGGAATAAAAAGGTTTGAGAAATCCTGCTGGTCTCATTGAATAACATGCAGCACAATGGTAGAGCAGAACTCTCAAAAGCAAAACTTTCCCTCCGAACAAACGAGCGGTGAGCCAAAACCGTATTAGGTATTCAAAAAATTCTTTCACCGTGAGCGTCAGCCATCTTTGGACTACAACTGGTGTAACTTTCATATTTCTACAATATTTCGTCTAGGCGTGGTGACGATGTAAAAAAGTGTATAATTGTCAAAATCTTGATTTTGGGGTTCGGACAGATTTGTTACCCCCGAACAAACCTTTTTCCTAGCTAAACGATAAAAGATATCGACACACTTCCTTCAATGTGAGTGCTAGGAAGGTCTGAGGAACAACTTCCACAAGGCTCATGTTGCTACGTCGAACGGTTCCCAAATGGGAGCGATACGAAAAAGTCTGTTTTTTTGAATTTTCAGTTCGGATTTTCAGAGAGCTCTCATTGGATTTCTATTGGAGAAGTGTGGACTTCTTCGTGGTCTGGGCCAAACTGTCGGAAAACCGTAAATGCCACACAAATGAGGGTTACATTTCCTGAATCCTGACAAAAATCCCTACGTTTTGATGTAAAATTTATCTAGATAGAGTAAAAAATGAGCGAGTGAGTTGAAGCTGTTCGGCATGAGTGAAATGTTTGAAAACGCTAGAGTGGCACACTCTAGCAGCTGAACATTCCGTCCATAGACTTCCATTATAAATTTGAAAATCTGTAAAAATTGTTTAAAAGTTTGAAGCTTCACTGAAGCAAAACTGTAAAAGTTAGCTGAAAGCCGAGTTAAACAGTAATAGCAGAAAGATACGGAAACATTTTAAAAGTTGAATGGTGTTTCTAGCTGAAAGTATGCTGAAGTAGTTAAAGGGCAAAGTAGCTGAAGATTTAGTGGAATTTTTGAAGTTTTACATGCATTTCAATGGGGCCAAAAATCGCAGAAAAAGCTGAATATTTAAAAAACTACGAACAATATCTTTACCAAAAGATATAGCAGAATTCTCCTGAACAAGCTGAACGTTTTGATACCAAATTTGTTTAAATCGGCTGAAAACTGTTGAACTAGTTAAACGAAGAAAAACCTACGGAATAATAATAATAATAACTAGAAAAAGCTGTTTCGGAGAAACATCAAAGTGGGAATGCTTTTGCTGAATGAAAAAAGCTGAAATTACCTGAAGAACATATGAAAATGAGATAGGAAGTCATCAGAAAATTCAAACTGCAGAAAACAATTGAATCATCTGAAGATTTTGTAGGGTAGAATCATTTGGCAGTAAAATGGCAGAAACAAACTCATCTTAAAAGCTGCACAGCCAAACCATACATGATATCAAAAAATGTCTTGAATGTGGGCACTAGAAGGGTCTTAATATAATGTCTCCCAAGTTTCTAGAAAAATGTATTAAGAAATTTTGAAGGGGGGTTTATCTACTTTCCAGAAACATGTCAGGCGTGTTATGAATTAGCAGCAAACAGAAAAGCTTAATTCCTGTCCAGAAACAGAGCAGAATGAAGCCAAAGTTCACAACATAGGCTGAAAAGTATGAAATTAGCTGAAGTAGAAAAGAAATTACAAAGAAAAACTTTAATCTTATCTGGTTGAAGAAAAAATTAGTAGCTTAAGGATGGGAAGTAAAATGTTGAGGACGATGGTATTGAATAAGTATTAACATTTTGAAATCATATGTGGAAATGTCAAGACTTGGCAAAACAATTGGAAAATTATTTAAAATGTGTCGGTTGATCAGCATAAAGAAAACAGTGTCATCCTTAGAGGATTGAAAATCTACAAACCTATGTGCAAGACTGACCATGAGAAGCAGAGGAAGGACAGAGAGAGAAGCTTATAGAAAGAGAGCTAATACCACTTAAGGAGCTGAATTTATAAAAAAATTTAACCTGCATGTTACGAGCCGCTGTGGTAATGAAAGCACCGTTGGCAGGCTTAGTTTGCAAGTTACGAGGTTAGCTGATGCTTTATTACAGTGTAAATCTAAGAACCTGATTAAGAAATATGCACTGAGGTGTGTGGTCAACAGGCCTTGGTAGTGTAATTTGAAGAAATTGGTTGACTTTGGGTCATAGCTACAAGCCATACGGCACAATGAATGAGTGTGCGTAAGGAAGAGGCTTTTATTTTGTAGGTTCCCTTTAGTCTTATTTTGAAAGTCTATCATGGATGTGTGTCAAGGGAAGGGTCATGCCCAGCAGTGATATAGAATCCATTTCTAAATATGAAATCACTGGTTTTCCATGTTATTGGGTGAATAGATGCTGTATTAGAGCGTAAATGGGAGACTTTTATTGTGAAATTCACTCTGGGGTATGTTTTGAAAAGGTCCCTAGAGTCTAATAGAAACAAGCTGGTAGAGTTTGGGTCATAATGCTGAGCCATTTGCATCAATTAATACACAAGTATAATATAGAGGCTTTTATTTTGTAGGGTCACTGGAGTCTTATTTTGAAAGTCTAGCAGGGTTGTGTGTTGAGAAAAGGGTCAGACCCAGCAGTGATACTTGATGACTTTCCAATCATTAAATCACTCTTTCCCCTGTTATTAGGGCAGTAGATGAAGTGGCAATGGGAGGCTTTTATTTTGAAATTTGCTGTGGGGTGTGTTTTGAAAAACCCCTAGAGTCTCATTTTTAAAAAAGTGGTTGAGTTTGGGTCATAATGTTGAGCCATATGCTGGGAAAAAAATATGAGTTTAATGTAGGGGCTTTTATTTTGAAGGGTCCCCGGAGTCTTATTTTGAAAGTCTATCAGGGTTGCGTGTGAAGGGAAGGGTCATGGCCAGTAGTCATATTGTATCCACTTCCTAATGTTAAATCAGTGTTGTCTCCCTCCATTAGATTAAAATGTGCTGTTTAAAGTGGTGGAGGTAAAATCCTTTGAAGCACGGTTACCTTGACGACGTTAACGAGCCTGTCAGTGACAGAGAGACATGCGCTTCACTTTCGTTCCTTAGTTCTCAGGCTTTTTTGAATGGGATTATCAGCTCCGAACAAACGAGTGCTGAAGACAAACCGTAAATGGTATCTAAAAAATTCTTTCAGTCTAAGCGAGAGCTATCCTTTGTCTCCAATTGGGGTAACTTTCATGGCTGTAGCTCATTCACAACCTTAATGGGAAGGAGGAATAAAAAGGTTTGAGAAATCCTGCTGGTCTCATTGAATAACATGCAGCACAATGGTAGAGCAGAACTCTCAAAAGCAAAACTTTCCCTCCGAACAAACGAGCGGTGAGCCAAAACCGTATTAGGTATTCAAAAAATTCTTTCACCGTGAGCGTCAGCCATCTTTGGACTACAACTGGTGTAACTTTCATATTTCTACAATATTTCGTCTAGGCGTGGTGACGATGTAAAAAAGTGTATAATTGTCAAAATCTTGATTTTGGGGTTCGGACAGATTTGTTACCCCCGAACAAACCTTTTTCCTAGCTAAACGATAAAAGATATCGACACACTTCCTTCAATGTGAGTGCTAGGAAGGTCTGAGGAACAACTTCACCAAGGCTCATGTTGCTACGTCGAACGGTTCCCGAATGGGAGCGATACGAAAAAGTCTGTTTTTTTGAATTTTCAGTTCGGATTTTCAGAGAGCTCTCATTGGATTTCTATTGGGGAAGTGTGGACTTCTTCGTGGTCTGGGCCAAACTGTCGGAAAACCGTAAATGCCACACAGATGAGGGTTACATTTCCTGAATCCTGACAAAAATCCCTACGTTTTGATGTAAAATTTATCTAGATAGAGTAAAAAATGAGCGAGTGA
The DNA here is from genome assembly GCF_016077235.1 of Cyprinodon tularosa. NCBI lineage: Eukaryota > Metazoa > Chordata > Actinopteri > Cyprinodontiformes > Cyprinodontidae > Cyprinodon > Cyprinodon tularosa. The sequence continues at coordinate 745,886 of NW_024038844.1, read as the reverse complement.
GTTGAAGCTGTTCGGCATGAGTGAAATGTTTGAAAACGCTAGAGTGGCACACTCTAGCAGCTGAACATTCCGTCCATAGACTTCCATTATAAATTTGAAAATCTGTAAAAATTGTTTAAAAGTTTGAAGCTTCACTGAAGCAAAACTGTAAAAGTTAGCTGAAAGCCGAGTTAAACAGTAATAGCAGAAAGATACGGAAACATTTTAAAAGTTGAATGGTGTTTCTAGCTGAAAGTATGCTGAAGTAGTTAAAGGGCAAAGTAGCTGAAGATTTAGTGGAATTTTTGAAGTTTTACATGCATTTCAATGGGGCCAAAAATCGCAGAAAAAGCTGAATATCGCGAAAACTACGAACAATATCTTTACCAAAAGATATAGCAGAATTCTCCTGAACAAGCTGAACGTTTTGATACCAAATTTGTTTAAATCGGCTGAAAACTGTTGAACTAGTTAAACGAAGAAAAACCTACGGAATAATAATAATAATAACTAGAAAAAGCTGTTTCGGAGAAACATCAAAGTGGGAATGCTTTTGCTGAATGAAAAAAGCTGAAATTAGCTGAGGAACATATGAAAATGTGATAGGAAGTCATCAGAAACTTCAAACTGCAGAAAACAATTGAATCATCTGAAGATTTTGTAGGGTAGAATCATTTGGCAGTAAAATGGCAGAAACAAACTCATCTTAAAAGCTGCACAGCCAAACCATACATGATATCAAAAAATGTCTTGAATGTGGGCACTAGAAGGGTCTTAATATAATGTCTCCCAAGTTTCTAGAAAAATGTATAAAGAAATTTTGAAGGGGGGCCACCTACTTTCCAGAAACATGTCAGGCGTGTTATGAATTAGCAGCAAACAGAAAAGCTTAATTCCTGTCCAGAAACAGAGCAGAATGAAGCCAAAGTTCACAACATAGGCTGAAAAGTATTAAATTAGCTGAATCAGAAAAGAAATTACAAAGAAAAACTTTAATCTTATCTGGTTGAAGAAAAAAGTAGTAGCTTAAGGATGGGAAGTAAAATGTTGAGGAAGATGGTATTGAATAAGTATCAAAATTTTGAAATCATATGTGGAAATGTCAAGACTTGGCAAAACAATTTGAAATTATTTAAAATGTGTCGGTTGATCAGCATAAAGAAAACAGTGTCATCCTTAGAGGATTGAAAATCTACAAACCTATGTGCAAGACTGACCATGAGAAGCAGAGGAAGGACAGAGAGAGAAGCTTATAGAAAGAGAGCTAATACCACTTAAGGAGCTGAATTTATCAAAAAAACTAACCTGCATGTTACGAGCCGCTGTGGTGATGAAAGCACCGTTGGCAGGCTTAGGCTGCATGTTACAAGGTTAGCAGATGCTTTATTACAGTGTAAATCTTAGAACCTTATTAAGAAATATGCACTGAGGTGTGTGGTCAACAGGCCTTGGTAGTGTAATTTGAAGAAATTGGTTGACTTTGGGTCATAGCTACAAGCCATACGGCACAATGAATGAGTGTGCGTAAGGAAGAGGCTTTTATTTTGTAGGGTCCCTTTAGTCTTATTTCAAAAGTCTATCATGGATGTGTGTCAAGGGAAGGGTCATGCCCAGCAGTGATATAGAATCCATTTCTAAATATGAAATCACTGGTTTTCCATGTTATTGGGTGAATAGATGCTGTATTAGAGCGTAAATGGGAGACTTTTATTGTGAAATTTGCTCTGGGGTATGTTTTGAAAAGGTCCCTAGAGTCTAATAGAATCAAGCTGGTAGAGTTTGGGTCATAATGCTGAGCCATTTGCATCAATTAATACACAAGTATAACATAGAGGCTTTTATTGTGTAGGGTCACTGGAGTCTTATTTTGAAAGTCTAGCAGGGTTGTGTGTTGAGAAAAGGGTCAGACCCAGCAGTGATACTTGATGACTTTCCAATCGTTAAATCACTCTTTTCCCTTGTTATTAGGGCAGTAGATAAAGTGGCAATGGGAGGCTTTTATTTTGAAATTTTCTGTGGGGTGTGTTTTGAAAACCCCCTAGAGTCTCATTTTTAAAAAAGTGGTTGAGTTTGGGTCATAATGTTGAGCCATATGCTGGGAAAAAAATATGAGTTTAATGTAGGGGCTTTTATTTTGAAGGGTCCCTGGAGTCTTATTTTGAAAGTCTATCAGGGTTGCGTGTGAAGGGAAGGGTCATGGCCAGTAGTCATATTGTATCCACTTCCTAATGTTAAATCAGTGTTGTCTCCCTCCATTAGATTAAAATGTGCTGTTTAAAGTGGTGGAGGTAAAATCTCTTTGAAGCACGGTTACCTTGACAACGCTTAACGAGCCTGTCAGTGACAGAGAGACATGCGCTTCACTTTCGTTCCTTTCCTCTCAGGCTTTTTTGAATGGGAATATCAGCTCCGAACAAACGAGTGCTGAAGACAAACCGTAAATGGTATCTAAAAAATTCTTTCAGTCTAAGCGACAGCTATCCTTTGTCTCCAATTGGGGTAACTTTCATGGCTGTAGCTCATTCACAGCCTTAATGGGAAGGAGAAATATAAAGGTTTGAGAAATCCTGCTGGTCTCATTAAATAACATGCAGCTCCATGGTAGAGCAGAGCTCTCAAAAGCAAAACTTTCCCTCCGAACAAACGAGCGGTGAGCCAAAACCGTAAAAGGTATTCAAAAAATTCTTTCACCGTGGGCGTCAGCCATCCTTCTTCTTCGACTGTGCCAACTTTCATGTTTCTACTAAAAACTATTTGGCCACGGTGACGATGTAAAAATGTGTTTTTTCTGAGTTTGAGGATTTTTCTCAGAATCTACGTTTTCCTATGCCCGAACAAGTCAGCTAAACAGCTAAACCATAAATGATATTGAAGAAATTCCTTCAATGTGAGTGCTAGAAGGGTCTGAAGATGTTCTATACCAAGTTTCATGTTTGTACATCAAACAGTTTAGAAATGGGAGCGATACGAAAATATGTATCGTTTTGGATTTTGTCTGTGATTTTTGGAAAGTCTCTCATTGGATTTCTATTGGGGAAGTGTGGACTTCTTCATGGTCTGGGCCAAACTGTCGGAAAACCGTAAATGCCACACAAATGAGGGTTACATTTCCTGAATCCTGACAAAAATCCCTACGTTTTGATGTATAATTTATTTCAATTGAGTGAAAAATGAGGGAGTGAGAAGAATTTGTTCGGAAAAACCAGAACAGCTCAAAAGCTAGAGCACGCACTCTAGCAGTTGAAGAATTCCGTCCATAGACTTCCATTATAAATCTGAAAATCTTAAAATTTTCTTTTAAAGTTTGAAGCTTCACTGAAGCAAAACTGTAAAAGTTAGCAAAAAGCTGAGTTAAACAGTAATAGCAGAAAGATACGGAAACATTTTAAAAGTTGAATGGTGTTTCTAGCTGAAAGTATGCTGAAGTAGTTAAAGGTCAAAGATGATGAAGTTTTAGCTGAATTTTGCTGAAATCTAAGAATTCTACATGCATTTCAATGGGGCCAAAAATCGCAGAAAAAGCTGAATATCGCGAAAACTACAAAAAATATCTTTACCAAAAGACATAGCACAATTCTCCTGAACAAGCTGAACGTTTTGATACCAAAATTGTTGAAATCGGTTGAAAACTGCAGGACTAGTTAGAGTCAGAAAAACGTACGGAAGTGAACAACAATAAGTGGGAATGCATAAGAATTCCCAAAAAAGCTGTTTCGGAGAAACATCAAAGTGGGAATGCTTTTGCTGAATGAAAAGAAGCACAAATTAACTGAGGAACATATGAACATGTGATAGGAAGTCTTCAGAAACTTCAAACTGCAGAAAACATTTGAATCATCTGAAGATTTTGTAGGGTAGAATCATTTGGCAGCAAAATGGCAGAAACAGACTCATCTTAAAAGCTGCAGAGCCAAACCATACATGATATCAAAAAATGTCTTAAATGTGGTCACTAGAAGGGTCTAAATGTAATGTCTCCCAAGTTTCTAGAAAAAGTTCTAAAGAAATTTTTAAGGGGGGGCACCTACTTTCCAGAAACATGTCAGGCGTGTTATGAATTAGCAGCAAACAGAAAAGCTTAATTCCTGTCCAGAAAGAGAGCAGAATGAAGCCAACGTTCACAACATAGGCTGAAAAGTATGAAATTAGCTGAATTAGAAAAGAAATTAAAAAGAAAAACTTGAATCTTATCTGGTTGAAGAAAAAAGTAGTAGCTTAATGATGGGAAATAAAATGTAGAGGAAGATGCTATTGAATAAGTATCAACATTTTGAAATCATATGTGGAAATGTCAAGACTTGGCAAAAAAAATTGAAATGATTTAAAATGTGTTGGTTTATCAGCATAGAGAAAACAGTGTCATCCTTAGAGGATTGAAAATCTAAAAACCTATGTGCAAGACTGACCATGAGAAGCAGAGTAAGGATAGAGAAAGAAGCTTATAGAAAGAGAGCCAATACCACTTAAGGAGCTGAATTTATCAAAAAAACTTAGGCTGCATGTTACGAGGTTAGCAGATGCTTTATTACAGTGTAAATCTTAGAACCTGATTAAGAAATATGCACTGAGGTGTGTGGTCAACAGGCCTTGGTAGTGTATTTTGAAGAAATTGGTTGAGTTTGGGTCATAGCTACGAGCCATACGGCACAATGAATGAGTGTGTGTAAGGAAGAGGCTTTTATTTTGTAGAGTTCCTTTAGTCTTATTTCGAAAGTCCATCATGTATGTGTGTCAAGGGAAGGGTCATGCCCAGCAGTGATATAGCATCCATTTCTAAATATGAAATCACTGGTTTTCCATGTTATTGGGTGAATAGATGCTGTATTAGAGCGTAAATGGGAGACTTTTATTGTGAAATTCACTCTGGGGTATGTTTTGAAAAGGTTCCTAGAGTCTAATAGAAACAAGCTGGTAGAGTTTGGGTCATAATGCTGAGCCATTTGCATCAATTACTGCACGAGTATAACATAGAGGCTTTTATTTTGTAGGGTCACTGGAGTCTTATTTTGAAAGTCTAGCAGGGTTGTGTGTTGAGAAAAGGGTCAGACCCAGCAATGATACTTGATGACTTTCCAATCATTAAATCACTCTTTTCCACTGTTATTAGGACAGGAGATGAAGTGGCAGTGGGAGGCTTTTATTTTGAAATTTGCTATGGGGTGTGTTTTGAAAAACCCCTAGAGTCTCATTTTTAAAAATGTGGTTGAGTTTGGGTCATAATGTTGAGCCATATGCTGGGAAAAAAATATGAGTTTAATGTAGGGGCTTTTATTTTGAAGGGTCCCCGGAGTCTTATTTTGAAAGTCTATCAGGGTTGCGTGTGAAGGGAAGGGTCATGGCCAGTAGTCATATTGTATCCACTTCCTAATGTTAAATCAGTGTTGTCTCCCTCCATTAGATTAAAATGTGCTGTTTAAAGTGGTGGAGGTAAAATCTCTTTGAAGCACGGTTACCTTGACGACGTTAACGAGCCTGTCAGTGACAGAGAGACATGCGCTTCACTTTCGTTCCTTTCCTCTCAGGCTTTTTTGAATGGGAATAGCAGCTCCGAACAAACGAGTGCTGAAGACAAACCGTAAATGGTATCTAAAAAATTCTTTCAGTCTAAGCGAGAGCTATCCTTTGTCTCAGATTGGGATAACGTTCATGGATGTAGCTCATTCACAACCTTAATGGGAAGGAGGAATATGAAGGTTTGAGGGTCCTGCTGGTCTCATTGAATAACATGCAGCACAATGGTAGAGCAGAACTCTCAAAAGCAAAACTTTCCCTCCGAACAAACGAGCGGTGAGCCAAAACCGTATTAGGTATTCAAAAACTTCTTTCACCGTGAGCGTCAGCCATCCTTCGGCTTTGACTGTGCCAACTTTCATATTTCTACTAAAAACTATTTGGCCACGGTGACGATGTAAAAATGTGCATTTTCTGAGTTTGAGGATTTTTCTCAGAATCAGCGTTTTCCTATGCCTGAACAAGTCAGCTAAACAGCTAAACCATAAATGATATTGAAGAAATTCCTTCAATGTGAGTGCTAGAAGGGTCTGAAGATGTTGTATACCAAGTTTCATGTTAGTACATCAAATAGTTAATAAATGAGAGTGATACGAAAATATGTATCGTTTTGGATTTTGTCTGTGATTTTTGGAAAGTCTCTCATTGGATTTCTATTGGGGAAGTGTGGACTTCTTCATGGTCTGGGCCAAACTGTCGGAAAACCATAAATGCCACACAAATGAGGGTTATATTTCCTGAATCCTGACAAAAATCCCTACGTTTTGATGCATAATTTATTTCAATTGAGTTAAAAATGAGGGACTGAGAAGAATTTGTTCGGAAAAACCAGAACAGCTCAAAAGCTAGAGCACGCACTCTAGCAGTTAAAGAATTCCGTCCATAGACTTCCATTATAAATCTGAAAATCTTAAAATTCTCTTTTAAAGTTTGAAGCTTCACTGAAGCAAAACTGTAAAAGTTAGCAAAAAGCTGAGTTAAACAGTAATAGCAGAAAGACACAGAAACATTTTAAAAGTTGAATGGTGTTTCTAGCTGAAAGTATGCTGAAGTAGTTAAAGGTCAAAGACGATGAAGCTTTAGCTGAAGTTTGCTGAAATCTAAGAATTCTACATGCATTTCAATGGGACAAAAAAATCGCAGAAAAAGTTGAATATCGCGAAAACTACAAAAAATATCTTTACCAAAAGACATAGCAGAATTCTCCTGAACGAGCTGAACGTTTTGATACCAAAATTGTTGAAATCGGTGGAAAACTGCGGGACTAGTTAGAGTCAGAAAAATTTTAAGTGAACAACAATAAGTGGGAATGCATAAGCATTCCCACTTGATAACTAGAAAAAGCTGTTTCGGAGAAACATCAAAGTGGGATCACAGCAAATATAGCTGCAAGATTTAGATTATTTAGATGAAAAAACACCTGCCAGACACCGCGCTGAAGAGGAGGAGACCCGCCCAGAGGCTGCTGTTGAATTAAGTTTTCAGGTAGAAAAATAGAGCGGGAGCAAAACTGAGTATGATTGTGCTTTATTCGTGTATTTATTACAAAGTATTAATCAAACCCATCAAAGTCATCATCCTCTGTTTCTGAATAAAACAGATGCGCTAAATCAGACATGCCAATTTCCCCTATTTCGCTGTCAGTCACTTTCCGTGCAGCGCGGCTCCTCAGAAATAATGCCGGCTTTTGCGAAAGCTTGAACAACAGAGCCAGCAGACACGTTAGTCCATCTACAATCCATCCGCAAACTGTGGCGTAACTTGCCCGGCGCTGCCTTCCACTTTTCCTGAAACTGTGGTCTCTGTCGGCCATCCATCGCTCCCACGCCGCTCGCAGCCTTACTTTGAACGGCCGCTTCACACTGATGTCGAGCGGTTGAAGCTCCTTTGTCAGACCCCCCGGGATAACGGCGAGCACAGTATCCATTTGATTCACCTTTTTTTTCAAATCGGCTGTGAGATGGGCACGCAGCGATGGTGATGCGTGGAAAAAACCATCTGGTCTCCTCACATAGGCTACACCTCCCTCAGCTACGCTTTCATCATCTCTTCATCCATCCAGCCTTTTCCATTTGCGTTAATATCATATGTCATCAGAGCGGTGTGTCTGTCTCGCTGTCAGCTCCCAGATCAGCTTCTCTGATTGGTTGATGCGGCGCGTCCAGCAGCAAAACTTCAATTTTTCCATCTCGAGCAGCAGCAGCGCGTTGGCAGATGCTTAAATGCTCCTTCTGCTCAAAACGCGCTGCAGGACCTTTTGCTGCACCTATACGCGCGTCAACCATTTACTTTGCATGTAAACTCGCTGCTTCTGCTGCACCTGCTGGGTCCGGTTCACACCGATGTCGAGCGGTTGAACAGCGAGCACAGGGTTAATTTGTTTCCCCATGTTTTTCACATCAGCTGTGAGATGGGCACGCATGGAGTTACATATTAACAGCGATGGTGATGAGTGGAAAAAAAAAACACCTGGTCTCCTTACATTCAGCCACTCTTTCATCATCTCCTCAATGAGGTGGTCTCAAAAGTCGCAGTTACAACACACATAGGGCGCACCGCACCATAGGGCGCACTGCACATTTTGAGGGGAAAAAAAGACGTTTAAGTGCGCCTTATAGTCGTGAAAATACGGTAGGTACTTGATTAGGTACTTGATTTAGTTTGAAGATGTATTCCCTGTTATGTGTGAGTGTCCTGACACAAGTAAATAAAGTGTCTTACACATAAAAAATACTCTTTATCCTAAGGTGTTGGAATGTTGGTCAACAATTTTAGACAAAAGGTTAAAGTAGTTTTTCTATTTTTCTAAAAAAAATGTCTCTTTTCAGGCAGTGGGATGAGCAGCTGGACCCCCGTCTGAATGCCAAGCAGAAAGAGGCCATCCTGGCCATCACCACACCCATCTCCGTCTCTCTTCCTCCAATCCTCATCATTGGGCCTTATGGTACTGGCAAGACCTTCACCCTGGCACAGGCTGTCAAACACATTCTTCGCCAGGACAACAGCAGGTACGTTCATGTGTTATGTCTTCTGTTTTAAATTGTTTTCATTGATGTGATTCATTCAACTTTTGACCAGTGTGAAAAATTCACCTTCAAATTTGGATTTTTCATTAATGAACAAATCCCACTGAAGCACTGATCAGTTTGTCATTTAAAAGATATTTGGTCAAGAAACGTCCAAGCTGCAGACTCACACAGCTCAATTAGGAAAATCCGCAGAAGCAACTATTAGTTTAAACACCGTGGTGGCAACATCATGCTGAATTTCTTTTTCCTTTAGGTTGGAACTTTGTACATGGCAATCCTGGTGGAAAACCTCACATTTGTGTAGGTTCACTCCCCAGCAAGACCATAAATCTGAATTTTCTAACATTGTTGTTTTCACTGTTAGATCCAAGCATTTTCAGATGTTAAAAAGGCCCAGACTTAAATCCAATAATGAATACAGGACATGTTTCAGTAGTTTGAGTTCCAACTTATTCCCTTTTCAGTCTGACCAAGGAATGAGATATTTTATAACTAGGAAAAAAATCTCTGTCTCTAAATGGGCAAAGCAGGTAGGCTTCATCCCATACCTGGAAAGACTTGAGGCTATCTTTAACAGATGAAAAGAAAAAAAGTATGTTTGACATTTCAAAGACTCTATAATATGATTTTTGGAAAGTTTTTTATCCATCTGGGCTAAGAAGTTATCTGGAACTTGGGACGTGAAGAGGGTCAGTTGATAAATGAGATATGGCGGGAGCGTTGTTCACTAAACCGGATGCATCTTAGTGCTGAATGATTGGCTTTGTTTAGTAGCGTCAGATATTCTGTCACTTAAAGGGAAGGCACACAGACCATTTGGATAAATCTGCATCATTTGTGCACATGGTTAGTTTGTTTGAAGTTTACTTGCTGGCCCTGCATGGAAGTCGATGTGCGGCGTGAGCTAGTCAGTCAGGTTTTGTCACTTCTACAGGCCCCACGGTGACATACAACAATATAACATTGCACAAGTTTCTCTGCTGACATTTTTCTTCATTATGGAGCCGCTGCTCCATGTGCAGCTACCCACAGGAAATTCTACGGTTACTTGAGTTGGAAAGAAACCGATGTAGCGCCGTCAGGTAAATGGTTCCCCAGTCTTTATGAAAAATGAATGCAATATCTTGGACAGTCGCCCCCTTACAAAGGCTTACATTTTGTTTTTTAATAAGATAACAGGAAGTGTGTGTTTGGATGCAAGAAAATGGCAACGGAAAGGGTAGTTCTTCAATATTTATTAGGGATTTCACTCTGAATGCATTCAAATTCAGGTCTGTGATGAATTATGGATGTTTTAAAAGCAAAGACAAGAGAATGCGACTCCTCTTACTACAAGAGGCGAGGTCTACCCCTCCCCCATCATATGGTTTGTAAAATGTTCCTCTGGGCGTACTTGATGTATGTCACTGTGTTAAGATGCCTCCTTATAGAGCTGTCCGTACCGTTTAATATTGATGTACTGTAAATGACAGTGCTGTCTTTAGGCACCATTAGTGCATTATTCTTACTCTGCTGCTTCTGAGGCTTCAGTGAAGTTTGAAACGTCTGCAGGAAGGTGAATATGGTGTTTATGGCCCCAAATGAAATACACTGGCTTCTATTATTCCCAACTTGTCTTTATACCAGGGCTGAATCCAATTATCTGGATTAATCAGGATTAAGAAATGATTGCCAACTTACTTGGTTATCTCATTGTTAACCACAGTAATGGTACACACACTTTAAAAGATACCATTTGCTAAAAGATTAACTGACCTACAGCAGCAACTAAGACAAAGTACAAAATTATAGAAATTTCCCATTCATAATTTTTCATATACAATTACATTTATATGTGTTACTAATCGACCGTTACAGATTGTTTAAAGACTGATGCTGATTATTTCATCCTTAGAAACCAATGTGGAACAATTAAAATGCTTATGAGGGACAGATGTTGCTTTTTCAGCTGTAGTTTTTTGTAACTCACTTTTACCGTGTTGCTTTACATCACTCAACCCCTCTTATCAAATAAAAAACCACAAAAGGCAATCAAAGAGTCACCTTTGACTGCCTTGCCCAGTTATAAGCTGTTCTGTAGTCTTTAAGAGCATCATGTGCAGATTGGTCATGATGTGGGACACTGGTACAGCTCTGCTTTCTTCCCATGTAGAAAAAGCGCCTGTGAATATTTTTCAATTATAAGTTTATTTTGTTTTACTTGACCTAGACATGGTGGAACAGAAGTAAAAAAATGCAGGACTGTCCCACACTAACTGGGACATCTGGTTGATATATGCTGAGCTGAAGGATTGCATGATCATGGAGCTGGAAGCATTGCATGACTTGAACCTGAAATCTCTGTAGAGAACCAGGATACACCGATTCACCAGCTATTTTATTACAGTGTTTTCTATATATTTTTTTTATATTCGATTCTGATGATCGCTGCGGTCTCATTTAGAAAATATGAAAGATAAGTTTTAAAACTATCCTGAAAAGCAGCAGCATGTTTATCTAAAGCTGACAGTTCTGTAACCAGCAGATATTTTTATTTTCATTTAGTATGTAGACTCACTGTATCCACTCAAGTATTCTTGGCTACAGGTCGTCGGTGTGTCTGTGTGATGCTGTAGTCAAATCCCAGATAAACATAATATAAAATAAGATCCCATTAAAATAATTAGTCCAGTTTTATCCCTGATTAGAGCACAATAACTGCATTTATTGTACTATTTTTATCATTCATCTTGTTTGTAAAGACTTTGATGTTCATATCTGTATTCAAATAGAAGAATCAAAAACGCAACTCTACTTTTAAAGGTATTGTGGAGGATTTTCTCTGAATTTTTTAAAAGACCCGCCCTCTCCACTTGATGCGCATTCGAGAGCGTGCACAAGCCCATTTCTCGTCGTGCACGCTCTGTTTTAAAGTTACTGTTCTCATAGCTCATACAAGCTTACTGTGTCCGCATGTCCACCCTAAACCCCAAATCCCTCAATCACTATGTAGAGCGGGGACTATATAGTGGACTTTATAGAGAACTCTGCTAACGACCCGTTCAGACAGATGGTCACTGCTTTTTGCTCCCCGTTGGTCACATAACTCCTCCTCCACCGTGTGGTGCCTGCGCCATCTCTGTTATTAGTCACCGCTGTCTGGTAGCGACAGCGGGCTGCTGTGACGGCAAATCCCATAATGCTTTGTGAGGAGAGCTCTTCGCGCAAAGCATTATGGGATATTTCTGCCTCTTCTGAGGCCTTTCTTCTCATGCACTTTATAAACACCTTTTCTCTTACAACCCTTGGTCATTTTTTAAGAACCGCATTGAGAAAGGTGAGCTTCAGTGACTGGCTGAACCCGTAGCTCACCACAGATATACGCCTGAAAGTGCGCATGCTCAGAAAAAGATAGCTAACTGGACGAGCACGTAGGATGGCCTTACATAAACATATCACCAGGATGATTGACAAATAGGAGGACCACTTATTTAGATGATCCACCTGGAAATAAAAGATTGTCCTCTATACCTTTAAATGTGGGAATGTGACATTTATTGCTATATCCCCTGAAGTATTCTTGGCCCCAGATCGTTGGTGGGTCTAAATGATGTTGCAGTCAAATCCCAGAAAAAAGGAACAAGGAATGACATAAGATAGTATAAGATAAGCTGCTTTTAAATCCCATTAATATAATTAGTGCAGTTTTATCCGTAAATAGAGCACAATAACTGCATTTCATCTTATTTTTTTTATCATCCATCTGGCTTTTAAAGACTTTGATGTTAATTTCTGTATTGAAATAGAGAATGGATTAACTTCATGATAAATACTTACCGTATTTTCACGACCATAAGATGCACCGTACTAAAAGGTGCAGTCTCAGTTATGTGTCCCATTTCTGTATTTAACACACACATAAGGCGCACCGGACTATAGGGCGCGTTTTTTATATACAGGTACATGTCCTCTACTACGTTTAAATTAGGGCTGCAACTAACGATTATTTTAAAAATCGATGAATCGGACGATTATTTTTTCGATTAATCGATGAATCGGACAAAAAATATTTTTTATATTAACCTCTTTATTCCAAAATAAACATTTTAGACAGAACAAACAAGCACACAAGTACAGGTTGCTCATTAACTGTACTGGTGCGATATGAAAAATAAATGTTTGTGTTAAAACTACGCAAACTTACATGAGAAATGTAGCTGTACATCCACAAAATATAGGGTACTTTGTTTCATAAAGCGCAAAAAAAGACATTTTTGTTTTTAAAGCCCCTAAGGGGTTCAAACAATAGGCCCCCCCATTTCAACAAATGAGTTTTTTTAGACTAGAAGAGTTCTGCCTTTTAAGACAGGAAAGTACAGCAGTTAAAGTTGCTACTTGAGAAAATACTGAACCATAGAGATAAAAATAGCCATGTGATTCAAATTATAAATTGTATTTGGAATAAAAATGAGAGAACTAGGGGTGCTAAAAAACGCATCCTCCAAAGACTCCAATTTACATGGGAATGTTGCAGATAATTAATTTACATATTACTGATTTTGCTGGATTTTATTCTGCTTTACTTCCATAAATTGCAGGATCTTCTTTACTTTATCTTTGCCAGAAGATTTAAACTTTAAAAGCCTTGCCCTCATTATTTGCAAGTTAATTTATTTATAAAGTAAATGTAAACGCTGCTTAAGCTAATTCAAATGAAATTAAAAGTAAAATAAGTAGCCAACCGTATCACTGTCTGTAACCTACTAACAAGGTAAGGAAAGCATCAGGTGAGCTACCTGAGAAACTAACGTAACGTTTCCCCACTTTAAAACCAAACAAACATGGTGGTTCCGTGCCATGTTAATTTCTTTTGAAAAAAGTTGCATGTTATCACTTTTTTCGCTTTACAAAGCGCAGGCTATTTTAATTATTGTGATCAATTTGCGCCGTCAATCCCGGTGCATGCGCGCTTCATTTGCAGTCTGGACGCTGAGGCTCTGACTGCAGCGCTGAGAGGGACTCCTGCGGGAAAACGCGGTTTGGGGTGGGGGAGGCGCCCCACGGCAGAGTAGGAACGATACATGCTTTCACGTAAGAGTCTCTAAAAGCCGCCAGTGACACCGAAAAAAGTCGCCAGATTTGTCGCTAGTCGCTTTTTTGAAAAATAGTCGCTGGAGGGGTCTGAAAAGTCGCTGAGTTGGCAACACTGCACCTGCGGCGCTGACTCGCTCTGCCATATTTTTTTTTCTTCCTCTTTCAGTCAAGAGGCAGTGATGACGGCGCGGCGGATGACGCAATAATCGCGCGACACAACTAATCGATGATGAAATTCGTTGCCAACGCTTTTAAAAGTCGATTTTTATCGATTTTATCGATTCGTTGTTGCAGCCCTAGTTTAAATACCTCTACTGCGTATTTAAAAATAAAGCGGGAGCAAAACTGAGTATGACTGTGCTTTATTCATGTATTTATTACAAAGTATTAATCAAACCTGGCAGCTGGCCATGAGACAGACACATCGCAGATGACACAGCGCTGTGATTACTCCTAAATTAACTTAAAATCCTGAAACCTGCCGACGGAATATGTTCGCTTTTATTACCGGTATCCTGGTGCCTGCAGTTTAAATTATTTAGATGAAAAACACCTACCAGCCGCCGCGGTGAACCCGGAGGCTACCCGGCCCAGAGGCTGCTGTTGAAGGGATTTCTACTGTCGGTGTACCGCTGGTATGTGGGGGTCTGAGCGCCTCCGACAGAAATAGATAATCTGGATGAACTGACTGCAATTATTAAGTTTTCAGGTGGACTTTCTCACTTAAAAACATATTAAAACTACTTTATTCCCACTGATCACAGCAAATATAGTTGCAAGATTTAGATTATTTAGATGAAAAAACACCTGCCAGCCACCGCGGTGAAGAGGAGGAGACCCGGCCCAGAGGCTGCTGTTGAATTAAGTTTTCAGGTAGAAAAATAGAGCGGGAGCAAATCTGAGTCTGATTGTGCTTTATTCAAGTATTTATTACAAAGTATTAATCAAACCCATCGAAGTCATCATCCTCTGTTTCTGAATTAAACAGCTGCGCTAAATCAGACATGCCAATTTCCCCTTCTTCGCTGTCAGTCACTTTCCGTGCCGCGCGGCTCCTCAGAAATAATGCCGGCTTTTGCGAAAGCTTGAACAACAGTGCCAGCAGACGCGTAAGTCCAAGCATCTACAATCCATCCGCAAACGGTGGCGTAACTTGCCCAGCGCTGCCTTCCACTTATCCTGAAACGGTGGTCTCCGTCGGTCATCCATCGCTCCCACGCCGCTCGCAGCCTTACTTTGAACGGCCGCTTCACACCGATGTCGAGCGGTGGAAGTTCCTTTGTCAGACCTCCCGGGATAACGGCGAGCACAGCGTTTATTTGTTTCACCATGTTTTTCACATCACCTGTGAGATGGGCACGCATGGAGTCACAGATTAACAGAGATGGTGATGCGTGGAAAAAACCACCTGGTCTCCTCACATACACCTGCCTCAGCCACTCTTTCATCATCTCCTCATCCATCCAGCCCTTTTCATTTGCGCGTCAGATACTTAAACGCTCCCGACGCGCTGCGCCTGCTGCTAAAAACGCGCTGCGGGACCTTTTGCTGCGCCTATACGCGCGTCAACCATTGACTTTGCATGTAAACTCGCTGTTTCTGCTGCACCTGCTGGGTCCGGTTCACCCCGATGTCAAGCGGTTGAATAACAGCAAGCACAGCATTCATTTGTTTCACCATGTTTTTCACATCAGCTGTGAGATGGGCACGCATGGAGTCACAGATTAACAGCGATGGTGATGAGTGGAAAAAAACCACCTGGTCTCTTTACATTCACCTCCCTCAGGCACTCTTTTATTATCTCCTCAATGAGGTGGTCTCAAAAGTCGCAGTTACAACACAGATAGGGCGCACCGCACCAAAGGGCGCACCGCACATTTTGAGGGAAAAAAAAGACGTTTATGTGCGCCTTATAGTCGTGAAAATACGGTATGTCAATAAAGACTATTACGATGATGATACATGTTGAATTAAATGCCCATTTCTACTATTTAGCCATGTTTGTATAACTGCAGACTGGTTTTGCCGAGTCTCTCATCAAAATAAATTTTCTTTAGATGTATTCTATTTGGAAATATTTTAGGTTAGATTTCCGATGTGTTGTTTTGCCTTCTTTACCCCTCAAGTACTGATGGTCAATATTTCATCATCTTTGACACTGAGGAACTGTTTTTAGAAGCAATACGCCTGACTTTTCTATTACCTGAAAGGAGAATTCCGGTTTTTAACACTTTTAGCCCATTTTCTGTAGTGTCCAGGATGAAATCGAATGATCGACACCAAAATTTTGACAATTGGTCCTGTCTCTGCTTTTTGGCTCATGCAGAATCCCCCCTGGCTGCTTCAGAATGGCTTCCATTGTGCATGTCCGATAATGTCCTTAAAACAACCTTAAACGTTCTTTTTTTAAAATATGCTACTCACCGGGTCGTCAGCGCTGTTCAATGACGTTCCAAAAAAAGTTTCGTAAAGAAAAAACGTTCCTGTAGTGTTTTATTTAGCATTTTGTAAATCCTGTTGGAATAGTCAATATCCCTCCGCCACCGGAAACGGAAATGGGGCCTGTTTACACTTAGTTGTAGTCTTTTCGCAAGGCCCAAGTGTTTATGCTTCACTCTGTGTACTCCGACGTCGAGGTGCTAACGTCTCTGTTAAACACTTTAAAAACTCTGAAAATGGAATACGAAAGGTGGATTCTTGAGGAGGACATATTGGACTTTGAGTTTGACGGTAGAGGATACCGTCGCCAACTAGTGGTCTGGAGTGTGCAACGCTTCAGATTCGAACGGGAAGCGGAAGTTTATAAGCGGTTGTGATGTATCGGAAAAAATAGTTCTGGGATTTACAAAATGCTAAATAAAACAAGACAGGAACGGTTTTTCTTCACAAAACTTTTTTTGGAACGTCATTGAACAGCGCTGACGACCCGGTGAGTAGCATATTTGAAAAAAAGAACGTTTAAGGTTGTTTTAAGGACATTATCGGACATGCACAATGGAAGCCATTCTGAAGCAGCCAGGGGGTGATTCTGCATGAGCCAAAAAGCAGAGACAGGACCAATTGTCAAAATTTTGGTGTCGATCATTCGATTTCATCCTGGAAACTACAGAAAATGGGCTAAAAGTGTTAAAAACCGGAATTCTCCTTGAATTTGCAGACGCAGTGATAGATTTTTGACCCGGCAAGTTATCCTAAAGTCAGAGTTGTTTTTGTCTCTACATTTGTGATGTTTCTGAGGTTGAAGATCAGAAATGAAAGAATTATGTTGTTTTTTTTAGTATTTTGTTTTGCTGCTTAAATTTAATTTCATAATTACATCAACATATTTTTTTCTTTTTTTGCTACAGTGTCTCTTTTACACATATCTTGACCCATAAACTGTGCTACACAATAGATAACTGTTTGTCTCTTATATCTACAGGGTCCTGATCTGCACTCACTCCAACAGCGCTGCTGACCTTTACATTAAAGACTATCTTCATCCTTATGTCGAAGCAGGCAATGATCACGCCAGACCTCTCAGGTAATGTGACATTACTCTTTGTTTTTTTTATTAGCATGCAAGAGGGTATGCATGCATTTATTAGCTTGCAATAATGCAACTGTTTTTTTTATGAATTATGAATGCACAGGTGAATATCTGTATTTAGCTGCCCCTGATAACTAGTTACCTTGGCCATATTTATGTATTGGACGGGTCTTCTCATTAAATTGACTGGGAAGGAATATTATACTGTGACAGAAGCAATCATATTTTTAAAATCATGTGTACACCACAGCAGTATAATCACACGATCACATGAAAATCGTCTGATTTCTTAGGACTTAAAAGAATCGTTCATAAAACATGTTTTCTTTCCCTTCCGATGTGAGCGGAGACATAATCTTTACATAATTGTGAAGCATGGTGTTACTAGTAGTTTAAAACAAAGACAAATGGATATAGAGTTAAAATTTGAACAATTATTGTTGCGTTATGTCAGTGTTTAGTGTTGCTAACGTAATTGGAAGAGCAGCTGACTGCATTTTAAACACGTAATGGATGCAGCATGACTATATTGTGCTTAGATTGTCTGGAAAAAGATCCGACTTTAGTTCTATTGACCGGTCATTCAAAGTTGCTGTAAACTTTAATAAGCTTTAAAAGAACACATTTTAGATCAGGTCCAGGGTGGAAAAGGAGTCTTTAATCTTTTCTATTTGATGTCAACACCCACTGAAGTTATTTCCACTGTGGCCTCTGTACCCGACTTTTATTGCCACAGTTGATCAGTGTGGCACTTCATCAATCTATTTGATCTAAATTATAGTTATTGAAAAGCCCGAAGTCAAAGTGATGCAACAGTGTGGCTAACTCTATTAGATACCTGTTTTATTTTCAGCCCAAAGCAGAGACTAGTAGATATTTACTGGCCTTTGGGATGTAAACACAAGATCTCTTCTGTTCTGTGAACCAACCTAAGGCAACAACACCACACCATTTCTTACCCTCCATTGGTGACTGGTAAAAACAAACAATCAAAAAAAAAAAAATCCCAACAACAGGGATTTTTAAGAGAGACCTAAGAAATGCCTGAACTTTAACAAGATACAGTGTTTATTTGCTTGATAAAGTATTTTTATTGATTCTATTAAAGTTTAAGTTAAGAATTTGCTTAATATTGACCTCCCAGAAACCAATCCTACAGTGTTTGTAACTGTGAACTCTGTACCACAAGCACAACAAAACGTCCAATATAAAATAAAAAAGTTATGTTTTTATTCATTGTATCTCTTGAGTTGTTGATTTAGCTATTTAGCTTCATCTTTCCGCCTTCTTTCGTCCTCCCAGGGTATACTTCAGGAACCGCTGGGTGAAGACCGTCCACCCGGTGGTCCAGCAGTACTGTCTCATCTCCAGCACACAGGTCACTTTCCAGATGCCCACAAGGGAGGACATCCTCAGGCACCGTGTTGTTGTGGTCACCCTCAGCACTTCCCAGTACCTCTGCCAGCTGGATTTGGACCCTGGTGGGTACCCTTTTGATAAAGGTTCAGTTGTTTGTTTAATGCTCTAGTGGGGAAAAAAGTATTCCCCCTAGTTAAATAAATGGAGACTGATGGATTTCACACAGTCGGCACTTTATTTTCATCTTTGTAAAGAGAGAACAATTCATCATACAGCCCTTATGGCACAGTATTCAGCCCCGTTCTGCCTGGGCACAGTCGTTCCCCCTTACTTGCAACAATGGAAAGTAGTCAGAGTCAAAACAAATTACAGACACTTGGGTTAACAGTAACATGTTATGAATAAACCCTGAGAAAGAATATGGCTTGTTCTGGGAAGAAGCTATGTTTGATCTACAGACATCCTCACGTTGGAGAATTGTGTGGCTTTGCAGGTGAAACGGACTGAGTGAAAACTTTTATTGTGAGTAAATAGCATAAATTAAAATATGAAATAAGAGAAATTCAATTTTCCAACCACAATGCAAAAGTCCATCAGCCTCCAAAAACACTAAATCATCTGGTATAGTTAGGTCGACCAGGGGAGCTGAAAACAACCTGAAAGAAACCCACATCAGTAGGGTTCAAATATTCTTCAGGTTTAGATCTTGTGTTGTGTTTTCTACTCTGCATTAAAGGTCATCATATTTTCCTGTACATATTGTTCTCTACATATGGAATAGTAGATTTTGTCAATATGTCTTTTTACATATTCATTTTTTATTCACTAGTCCTTTATTATTGCCTATTATTGTCACTCTGACAGTTAGCTATGGGAGGAGAGCTCTGTTAAGATTGGGGTTGAAATTCTTTTAAGTTGAGCCAAATTCATGGAAAACAAACCGATTTGTCGGCACAGGCTAATAACTGGCACTAATGTGTCGAGGAAGGGGGCTTCTTCTCTTGCTTGGGTACACCATCTGCTTGTTTCTAATGTATTGCACATCATTAGCCCTCCTCCCCATGTTGCTTCTCTCCTGCTCTACTGGCGTTTGATGGTGATGAAAATCAACAGGAAACGAGGCAGTAAAGGGACAGCAGGTCTTCTAAGTAACAATAACAGATCTCCTAACGCAAACAGACTTCTCCTTTTTCTTCTTTCTTATCTTCATGGCTTAGAGGATAATGTATGCTAAGATTATTGCAGTTATATATAATATGAATTCTATCTACTATATGAAATACATGCATTTTAAACAACATTTAAGTTTTTTGAAATTTGGGCCTCGGCTTAAGTAAACACGCAAATGAAAATTGGCATCATAACTTAAAGTGTGATTCACTTACTTTCATTTTGTTAGTTTTTAATCCATCATCCTAGGTTTTAGATTCCTGGCCTATAGATTATGCCTCATATTTAATGCATATGGTCCATTTGAACAGGCCAGGTACATCATTACCATGTATTTTATTTGCCATACAACCTCCCACTACATGTTAAACTAAAGCAGTATTTTCCAATTCAGTTCAGGCCAAAATTTGTTTTGCATAATTGCTTTTCAATATGATATGCAGCTCCAATTTCAATCCGCAATTTTTATTGCGTGTTCCATCTTTGTCTCTGCATCCCCAGTCAAATAAAAGCACGATAATGAACAAACACCAGAACTCTGTTTATGCTCTGTTCAGCTTAAACAGCTTAATTTCTGGTTTGAGCCTAAAGTGGAGTTCTCATTTGCTAGGATTGGAAGATCGATATTTGCTCAAACAGAAACAGATAAAGACTGATTGCTTGGTGAAGTTCGACCCTAAGTTTTGTGTCTTTTAGCCAAAAGCTGATAATAACCGTTATTTTCATAAATGTTACTTCACAATATCCTGTATTCCCTTGTACCACTTTAAAAGAACAGAAAAATTATATTTTCTTACCTGAACTATAGAAAAAACTATAAAAACTATAGAACTATTTTTTTTCCTGGATTATAAGAAGTCAACTTGCAAATAATTAGTTATTTTTAGGCTTTCTTAGTTTGCTGAACTAAAAATCTATTTGGTTACATTTAACCATCCAAAAAAAAGGCTTAAACCTTTTTTTTATGTCATAGAAGTCCAGAGTAATTATTCTGTTTCATCTAAAGTTCAACTTGATCTTTAAAAACCATCAAAGTGGTCAGTGCCAAGTGAGGGGCAAGGCTAATAGTGGGGATGTGTGTTGGAGGTTTATATATGTTTATATATCTACAACACTATAACTATAGTTGTATGTGTCGTGAATTGGCACCATATAAATCAACCTAATTGAATTATAGTTTGAGCTTCACCTTGTTTAAATTCTATAACAAATCTATTGGACATGTTTGATTTAAATTTTTACCGTATTTTCACGACCATAAGGCGCACCGTACTAAAAGGCGCAGTCTCAGTTATTGTGCCATTTCTGTATTTAACACACACATAAGGCGCACCAGACTATAGGGCGCGTTTTTTATATACAGGTACATGTCCTCTACTACCTTTAAATAGCTCTACTGCATATTTAAAAATACAGCGGGGGCAAAACTGAGTATGACTGTGCTTTATTCATGTATTTATTACAAAGTATTAATCAAACCTGGCAGCTGGCCATGAGACAGACACATCGCAGATGACACAGCGCTGTGATTACTCCTAAATTAACTTAAAATCCTGAAACCTGCCGACGGAATATGTTCGCTTTTATTACCGGTATCCTGGTGCCTGCAGTTTAAATTATTTAGATGAAAAACACCTGCCAGCCACTGCGTTAACCCGGAGGCTGCCCAGCCTAGAGGTTGCTGATGAAGGGATTTCTACTGTCGGTGCACCGCTGGTATGTGGGGGTCTGAGCGCCTCCGACAGAAATAGATAATCTGGATGAACTGACTGCAATTATTAAGTTTTCAGGTGGACTTTCTCACTTAAAAACATATTAAAACTACTTTATTCCCACTGATCACAGCAAATATAGCTGCAAGATTTAGATTATTTAGATGAAAAAACACCTGCCAGCCACCGCGGTGAAGAGGAGGAGACCCGGCCCAGAGGCTGCTGTTGAATTAAGTTTTCAGGTAGAAAAATAGAGCGGGAGCAAAACTGAGTATGATTGTGCTTTATTCGTGTATTTATTACAAAGTATTAATCAAACCCATCAAAGTCATCATCCTCTGTTTCTGAATTAAACAGCTGCGCTAAATCAGACATGCCAATTTCCCCTATTTCGCTGTCAGAGTCACTTTCCGTGCAGCGCAGCTCCTCAGAAATAATGCCGGCTTTTGCAAAAGCTGGAACAACAGAGCCAGCAGACACGTTAGTCCAAGCATCTACAATCCATCCGCAAACGGTGGCGTAACTTGCCCGGCGCTGCCTTCCACTTATCCTGAAACTGTCGTCTCTGTCGGTCATCCATCGCTCCCACGCCGCTCGCAGCCTTACTTTGAACGGCCGCTTCACTCCGATGTCGAGCGGTTGAAGTTCCTTTGTCAGACCCCCGGGATAACGGCGAGCACAGCGTTCATTTGATTCACCTTTTTTTCACATCGGCTGTGAGATGGGCACGCAGCGATGGTGATGCGTGGAAAAAACCACCTAGTCTCCTCACATACACCTGCCTCAGCCACGCTTTCATCATCTCCTCATCCATCCAGCCTTTTTCATTTAATATCATATGTCATCAGAGCGCTGTGTCTGTCTCACTGTCAGCTCCCAGATCAGCTTCTCTGATTGGTTGATGCGGCGCGTCCAGCAGCAAAACTTAAATTTTTCCATCTCGAGCTGCAGCAGCGCGTTGGCGGTGCGTCAGATGCTTAAACGCTCCCGACGCAGCGCCTGCTGCTCAAAACGCGCTGCGGGACCTTTTGCTGCACCTATACGCGCGTCAACCATTGACTTTGCATGTAAACTCGCTGCTTCTGCTGCACCTGCTGGGTCCGGTTCACACCAATGTCGAGTGGTTGAACAGCGAGCACAGCGTTAATTTGTTTCCCCATGTTTTTCACATCAGCTGTGAGATGGGCACGCATGGAGTTACATATTAACAGCAATGGTGATGAGTGGAAAAAAAACACCTGGTCCCTTACATTCAGCCACTCTTTCATCATCTCCTCAATGAGGTGGTCTCAAAAGTAGCAGTTACAACACACATAGGGCGCACCGCACCATAGGGCGCACCGCACATTTTGAGGGAAAAAAAGACGTTTAAGAGCGCCTTATAGTCGTGAAAATACGGTAATCAGTTAATTTTCTCCTGGTAAATTTGCCTTGTCCCTTACAGGTTTAAAATTTCCGAAATTTTTTAATTTAGTTTTTTAATTGAGATTCTGGTAGCTACTTTAGCCCTAAACTAGCAAGCAGAATCCTCAGATCTTTATTTACAGAACCGACTTTACTCCTGTCCCACAGGATTCTCCAATATCCAACTTGTTATGAAGGGATTGAGATTTAATTCCAAATATTTACCTTCATGTACATATTCCACTGTGCAGCGATTTTTCACCATGGAGAATCTGCCTGCTTTTCCTTTTAAATAATTTAGGTTCTCTCTGTAACAATCTTTTGAACATGCTATGCAATGTTCAAGTCTTCTTAACATTTTTGCCCATGGAGCATCATTTAGATCCAAATAAAAGTCAATAAGTTTACCATATAGTATCCATAATTTATAGACTTCCTTAACTATCATGGATGCTCCAATCAGTTTGTTTTGATTATCTAAACAAGCACAGAAATCCCAGCCTTAAGAACTGAGGATTAGTTAATTTATTCAGCTTTAAAACAGTTAGACACCATTTGGCAGTTTATTTCAAATGAGCTGTAATTTTTTGTTACTCCTGAAAGCCTGTCTTTGTTTCATGTCTCCTCCCATTTCTTATTGAGGTATATACCACTAAAATCTGCATATATGATACAGCTCTCACATATGACATGATGTGTGAAAGGTAACTGACACCATTATTTTCTCAGTTATGTTGATTTTTAGACTTTAATTGTTACAGAAGAAATGTTTTTTTTTTGAAGGATTTTACTAAATACTCAGCAATAAATTTTCCATCCAAGTTTTGTTTTTATAGCTTTTTAAAAGGTTTAATTTGCCCATTTTTTTAACATCGCACTTCTGTCTGCTTCTTTGAGCAAACATATTTGTAACAGAACATTATCTGTGCTCTCTGTCCTTATTAGTTTAGTATTTTTATTGCACTTAATATATAACTCCTGTATTTCTTTACTACTCTTTGACTATGTTGAAGTTTAGTTTAGTCTTAATCCAGTCCTTATCAGCACTAAGGATGCAAGTTATCGATTAACAGATTATTATTATTAAGCTGAAAGACATTATCAATATACGAAGGATTAGTTTATAATCAGCCATTTTCTCTTGTATCAAGAGAATGTTTTCATAGCAGGAAAGGCTAAATATTTGTTGCGTCTTAAATACAAACTATATATATTGTGTTACATAAATTTGGCTCCATGAAGTGCATCAACTCATGAAGCTTTCCCAAACAACCATGCTTGTTGCCATTTTTTTTTCTTCCATATTTTTTGAAATGTTTTACAAAAGTCTCTCCACTTTTCTATCATCACATCCTTGCTTTCTAAACCCAGTGGGAAAGTTCTGCTGCCTCTCAATGCAGCACAGCTAAATGGGTGCTATTCAGATGAGGAGTTTAGTCCAGTGCTATAAACAAACAATTAAACGGATTAATCGTTAACTAATTTAGTAATCGATTAATCGTTGACTGGAGGGTAGACACTCTAGAACATGCCTTTAGCTGGCAGAGCAACCCATAGAGCAGTAATTATACCAAAAATGTAAAAACAAATATATAAACAGTTTGCATTTAAGATAAATGTCAATATGCTCTATCCAGAACTCCTGAATTGAAAAAGTTTCACCTTATTTTAATTTAGTAAAAAGTCTTCTTTAAAGAACACTTTGCAATCGATTATTCTATTAATCAAAAAAATAATCGTTAGTTGCAGCCCTAAAAGATTGTAAACAATCCTGGTTATAAGGAGACCTGGTACAGGACACATTCATACACATTTCCTAACAGTTACAACTTTTACAATAACCTCTCTGGTTCATGTTTATATTTATCAGATGTGACACTCTGGGGTTTCATTGCTCAGGGATAAATATTCAAGGTTATCATTGCTCTAATCAAGAAAAGTAATTCTCTCATCTGGTATTAAGCTGGGTATTAAAGTCTGAAGGGATAACCACAACACATCAAATTACAGCTATACGACTTTAGACCTGTAAAATAATTTATGGAAAAGCTGCTTTTACATAAATTATTTTACAGTTGTTTGGCATCATTCAGACCTTCACCAAAGCGAAATCTCTACTTTATTGTTAAAAAAAGTTCAGTTAGTGGAGAATTTGTTGGAGGGAGATTGCAACTAAAGGCAGCTATCACTTCATTATTGATTGTTCTTTTTCCATCTAATTTGGAGCACAGCTCTGATTCACCTCTGATTATTAACTCCCCACCACCACACAGACATTTTGGTATAATTTTCCCTCAAAATGCAGACACTATTATTAGCTCAGTAACGTATAATGGCAATAAAATTGTGATTTGGACCTCAGACTTTGAAATTCATTCTACTATATTTGCTGTTGGCCATCTCTAAGGTGAAACATGAAGCGCTGGGTTCCCTCTTCCCTACCGCTCTGCCAACGTGTTTTTCATAAAGACCATATTTTTCTCTTCCTGTCTCCCAGCTAATCTCTGCCTCCTTGCCTGGGGAAACATTCTCAACTTTAATGGCTCCTGTACATCATTTGTGAGCTTTATTAGGCTGCTTGTCGTTTCTGTGTATTGAGGTGAAACGTAGGCATGATACTGTGGGGGTTCTGGTTCAATACAGTTTATATCAGGAGTTAGAAACGTTGTCGGGACTTAGCAATAACAGTATAGCTTTTCTGCATTAGGAGTCTGATTCTATGGCGAGTAGGGTTGGGAATTGAAAAGATTTTCACGATTCCGATTCCCTTTTCGATTCTATGAAACGATTCGATTCTTTATCGATTCTTTTTTCGATTCCAATTTGGGGGAAAAAGGAGAACAAACAGTTTGATTATCAGAATCAACTTTGTTTACTTAACTATTGCACAATCTTACAAAATCAACAATATCAAGATGTCCACAGGAAATGTGAAACTGGAGTAACATCTGTGTTTAAATGAAAAATGAATACAAGAACAAACTTAATAACAAACAATGTCTAATAACAAATGATGGGATTAAAACCTATTTTAAATAACAAAAAGTACTAATTATAAAACAGTAGTAGGGAAAATTAACAGTTCTTTTGCAGAAAGATGAGCATATCTGCTTTTTCTGGAAGGATATGGGATCTTTCAGGGCTTAAGGTGTCTCCAGCCGTGGAGAACACCCTCTCAGATGGGATGGAGGAAGCCTGCACACAGAGGTAGTTTTCAGCCAGTCCAGATAGCAAGGGCAGCGTATCTTGCTTGTTCCACCACCACAGTGTGGCGCTATCCCTGCAGGGGATGGAGGGCAAGCTTTTACAGAGCTGGATTTCCTGATCTACCCTCTGGGCTAAGGAAAGACGGGGCTTTGATTCACAAAGTGACCGCAGCTCGTTGTCTTCCTCCTCGAATAGTTCTTCCAACTTGCGTAACTTGCGTAAGTTGCGTATATTGCGTAACGTACGTAAAAAACGTGACGTAAGTCGTGCTCCCCAGAGCCGACGCGCTAGGCTCTGTTGCTGCGGGAATCGAAAAAAGAATCGTTCAGCGAGCTGCCAAACGATGCCATGGAATCGAAAAATACGGAACCGGTTCTTAACAGGAACCGGTTTTCGATTCCCATCCCTAATGGCGAGAAAACGAAAGTTACGTATGTAACTACGGTTCTATGAATCCCGGATGACCGCCAGAGGGCGGTGCTGAAAGCACTGAATGTTCCCTTCGGGCATGCGCAGTTCGAGTAATTATACCAACAGAGTCACACCTGTGACACCGGATGACCACTCAGAAGCTATATAGCCTGGTGTCATCCCTTGCTCTGCTCCTACAGAATCTTCTCGCAAAAGCAAGGATTCTGAGTGACAGAGAAGCTCTGGCGGTCATCCGGGATTCATAGAACCGTAGTTACATACGTAACTTTCGTTCTATTTCATCCCTACTGACCGCCAGAGGGCGGTGCTGAAAGCACTGAATGACTAATGCCAACGATGTCACAAGGAATCCTGAGCACATACCTCACAGAGGAGGCCCAGCAGAACCTTGTAAAAGGACCTGACCCAGGGGATGAGGGGCAGCCACATTGACACTGTAGAACCTGGTGAAGGTGGTTGGGGAAGCCCATGAAGCAGCAGCACATATAGCTTCCAGCGGAACCCCTCTCAAAGCAGCCCAGGAAGCGGTGACGCTCCTGGTGGAATGTGCTCTCACACCGACTGGCAGGGAGCAGTGACCTGCAGCGTAGGCGTGGCAGATGACACTCACAATCCAATGGGACAGACGCTGTTTAGAAAGAGGACAGCCTAACCTTGGACCCCCATAGCATAGGAAAAGCTGGTCCGAGCGTCTCAGATTGGCGGTGGCTGCAATGTATGCCTCCAACGCTCTTACTGGGCACAACAACTCAGACTCATTCTCAGTTGTACCAGATTGAGGCTGAAACCGAGCCAGCCGCAATGGCTGGTTACGGTGAAAAGGAGACAACACCTTAGGCACAAACGCAGTATTAGGCCACAGGGTAACACCAGAGCCATCTGGATTCCACCTGATACACCTAGGGCTGACAGAAAGAGCATGCAGCTCGCTGACCCTCTTAGCTGAGACGATAGCCATCAGGAAAGCAGTCTTGCAGGAAAGCCACTTGAGTTCTGCTTGTGCCAAAGGCTCGAATGGAGGGTGGCACAGAGCTGTGAGAACCAACGGCAGATCCCAATCTGGGGCTCGTGGGGCTGGCTGCTGGCACAACCTACGAGCACCACGCAGAAAAAGTGAAACCAGTTCATGGCGCCCCACTGTACGGTTGTCAACAGTTCGGGGAAGACATGAAATTGCTGCAACATACACTTTAAGGGTCGAAGGAGAGCGGCCCTTATCAAGGAGAGACTGGAGGAACTCCAAAATAGTGGGCACCGAGCAGGAAAGTGGGTTCTCGTTGTGGGCAGAGCACCACTGAGAAAAGAGGCGCCATCTGTTAGCATACTGCAGCCAAGTGGAGGAAGCCCTAGCACTCAATACGGTGTGTCTCACGGTGTCTGAACACCCAGTCAGCCTCCCAGGGGCCATGCCCACAGCTGGAGACGTTGAGGGTTGGGGTGCCATATCTGTCCCCCCAACTGAGACAGCAGATCCCTCCTTGCTGGAAGACGCCACGGAGTACCGTGATACAGACTCCAAAGCAGCGGGAACCACGGCCGCGCTGGCCAGAAAGGAGCTACCAGCAACACTCTGTGGCCCTGCTCGAGAACCCTCCGTAGAGTCGGCCAAATCAGTGAGAGGGGTGGAAAGGCATACAGGAGAACCTGCGGCCATGGATGAGCCAGTGCATCCTGGCCCAGTGCGCCCGCCATCCCGGTTAGGGAATACCATAGGGGGCAATGGGTCGACTCCTCTGTGGCGAACAGATCTACCTCTGCCTGCCCAAAGAGGTTCCAGATTATGCGCACTACGTCGCGGTGAAGAGACCACTCTCCCGGAGCAGGTGCCTGGCGGGATAGAGAGTCCGCAACCTGGTTCTGCCGTCCTGGCAGATACGCTGCGCGCAGGGTACACAGACGGGGAAACGCCCATTCCAGGAGATCCCTCGACACCTTCAAGAGTCGTGCTGACCTGGTGCCACCTTGGTGGTTTATATGATAAACAACAGAGGTGTTGTCTGTCCGAATCAGCACGTGCCTTCCCTCTAGGTGGGGCAGAAGGCACCTGAGGGCCATGTGCACAGCCCGCAGCTCCAGGACATTTATGTGTTTGGTGCGCTCCCTTGGGTCCCAGAGACCCCGAACAGCTCTGTGTTGCCACACGGCACCCCACCCCATGAGGCTGGCATCCGTGGTGACCACCTCCCTTCGACACACTACTAGCCCCATTGGAACACCACTGGACAAAAGGGTCCCGTCTGCCAAGGAGCTAGGGCATGGAGGCAGCTCCTGGTCACCATTAGCCTGCGATGCCTGTGCAGCCTGGCGTCTAGGCGAAAGCTGTTGAGCCATCGCTGCAAAGGATGCAGAAGGAGCAGCCCTAAGGGCACGACACGAGTGACTGATGTCAGTTTGCCCAGCATTCGCAGGAAGATGATGTAGGGAAACTCCCTGCCCAGTCTGAATCGACGGACAAGCTGGAGTATGTCGTCCACCCTGTGAACAGATGGACGGGCGATCATGGTAGCAGAGTCCAGATGCATCCCAAGAAAGGTGGTTGTCTGAGATGGAACAAGACAACTCTTTGCCAAGTTGACTTTGAGGCCTAACAGTGACACATGAAGTAGAAGCTGGGACGTATCCCGAGAGGCAGCTACCTGAGAGGGAGCACAAAGAAGCCAATCGTCCAGGTATGGCAGAATCCTGACTCCGGAGGCCTGTAGAGGAGAGAGGGCTGCTTTCACGCATCGAGTAAACACCCTCAGGGAAAGGGAGAGCCCGAATGGGAGCACCCGGAATTGCCAATGGCGCCCCCGATAGGCGAACCTGAGAAAACGGCGGTGTTCTGCCGCAATAGGCACGTGAAAGTAGGCGTCTGTCAGATCTACTGATGTAAACCAATCTCCCGCCACAATGGTCTGAAGGACCTCTGTTATGGTGAGCATGTGGAAGGGAAGGACCTTCAGGTACCGATTCAGTCCCCTTAGATCTAAAATGGGGCGAAAACCGCCGGTCTTCTTGGCCACAAGGAAGTATGTGGAGTAGTAGCCTCTGGGTTGCCGCAGAGGATCTACAGACTCGATTGCCCCCTTGCCCAGGAGGGCGGAAAGCTCCTGGTCTAGTGCCTGAGATTTCACCGGGTTTGTGATGACAGTCATCTTGACCCGGTGTGAGAGGGGGGGGCGCCGTCGGAACTGGAGCCTGTAGCCATTGGTTAAGGTGGCAACCACCCATGGGTCTACGGCATGAGCAGCCCAGAAATTCATGAGCAGCCCAGAAATACTCCCCTGGTACAACCGGGACACCCTTGAGGGTCCTACGGCATGCTTCAGTCAGAGGAGACTGTGCCAACCAGACCTGTCTACGAGCTTGGACAAGGAAAGACATGACCCGTCCAAGCTCTCTGGTCATCAGCGCGAAGGCCTGCAGCGCTGCGTCACTATAACCAATCGCCGCACTTGCACCACCAGTGTCCTGAACAGATGCAGACAGGGCAAACATGAGGTGCGCCAGGGAATTGCCAAGGCGGCCAGCACGCGCTCCTGCATTGTACGCCTTACAGAGGAGGTCATCTGTAACCCGACATTGAGTCCGCTGGCACCGGACATCAGAACGCAGGGCTTCATCTGGTGACACAATCAGTGAAGCAACAGCTGGTTCAATTGCTGGCATACGGTCCAGGCCGGCCTTCACTGACTCATGCATGGCAGCTAATACACGACCATCCGAGGAGAGACGCGACAGCGCTCTCGGTTCCCGCCAACAGGCGTGTAACTCCTTCAGGTACTCCTCTGATGGAGGTACAGAAAAAGGAGTAGGAGCCCTTCCACGTCTGAAAAAAGCACTGCCAGAGCTGGATGCCTCTCCTCGTGGGAGTTCCAGCTGCAGCTGCTTCAGGGCCATAGACATGACCTCCCGCATGGAACCGTCACCGGCCTCTCCAACCGCACTCTGAGATGAAAATGAACCAGCCTCAGAGGCTTGAGAGGACCCTGCCTCCTCCTCATCTCTAAAATGAGAAGCGGAAGCAGCCAGAGAGATAACGTCATCCTCTACAACCAGCTCGGGCATTGGTGGGGAAGAGAGCCCAACCACTGGGAGCGAGGGATCAGATTGCCGTGTCTGCAACAAGGACTTCATCTCTGCCAGCTCTGCTGACAACTGCTCCACCCTTGTGGACAGGCCCTGGTCAGGTTTGGCCCGCTTCCTCCGGGGGAGGGGCACAGATGCTGTGGTCCCACCACGGCGCTTAGAACGCTTGGGGGGAACCACCTGCCCAGAGGGCGGAAGGTCCGAGCCCTCCTGGGGGCACAACTGGGCCAACCGGGCCACCCTCACTGCATGGGGCATAAAGCTGCAATTCATACAGGGGTTCTCAGACAGCGCCTCCAAAAGGTGCTCATGTCCAAGGCAGGTAGGGCACAGGTCGTGGCCATCCTCTGCCTGCAGGGCAGCCCCACAATCTATGCAGCTGTGAGAGCCATCCATGTCGAAGGCCGACAAGGCTTAAAGAACAGAAAGTCGAAAATCGGGAGAGGGGGCGCAAACGCAGCCGTCACCAATTACAGCAGAAAAACGAAAGAGGCTGCGAGCACAAGGCAGCCGATACTGGGAGAGGGGGCGAGAACCGCTACCGTCACCAGGTATAAAACCAATAAACCAAAAAAGCTAACAACGTTAGCTGTATGGAAACTTAAGTTGGGAGTAGGAGCGAACAACGCTGCCGTCACCAATTATAGCGGATAAAACGAGAGGCTGCGGACACAAGGCAGCCGATACTGGGAGAGGGGGCGAGAACCGCTACCGTCACCAGGTATAAAACCAATAAACCAAAAAAGCTAACAACGTTAGCTGTATGGACAACTTAAGTTGGGAGTAGGAGCGAACAACGCTGCCGTCACCAATTAAGAGAGCAGACCAACGAAAAGGCTGCAAAAAAGGTTGATATTGGGAGAGGGGGCGAAAACGCTGCCGTCACCATTTATAACTAAGCAGACCGATGAAGAAGGCTGCAAACAAACCAAAAAAGGCTAACAACGTTAGCCGTCTCCAACTTCGGCAAACGAAGTAGACCACACTTGGTTGGGAGAGGAAAAAAGGATGCAAAAGTAGGGAATATACTGGGAGAGGGGGCGAAAACCGCTGCCGTCACCAGGTATAACACCAACAAACTAAAGAAGCCAACTACGTTAGCCGTATATAACTTCGGCAGTGAAGTTATTCACACTGGGAGTAGGGGCGAAAACGCTGCCGTCACCAGTTCGAAACAAAACAGCACGAAGCTGTAGGTAAAAAGCTAAAGTCGTGAGCCGGGAGAGGGGGCGCGGACGCTACCATCACCAGCAAACAACTCACTTACCTTCCGTAATCCTCAGAATCGACCCGTTGCAGCCCTGGGAGGGCGGAGAATAACCGCAACTCCGGTCAAGATACAGGGGCTTCAGACAACGGGGAAGTTAGCAAACCGCATGCGAGAAGGAAAAAAGGAGCAGAGCAAAGGATGACACCAGGCTATATAGCTTCTGAGTGGTCATCCGGTGTCACAGGTGTGACTCTGTTGGTATAATTACTCGAACTGCGCATGCCCGAAGGGAACATTCAGGGCTTTCATCACCGCCCTCTGGCGGTCAGTAGGGATGAAATAGAACTAAAGATAACACAGAGACCTTTAGGAGGATGATTATAAGATGATTATCATAATATCTAACACTTTTAAGATGTGTTGCAGACTCCAAAGATTATCACAGTTCCTTTGATCCACTTCTAAGCAGAAACACATATGTTTATATTTTCTGAGATAGACTAAGTGGCAGACCCTGAAATGCATTTCCCAGGTAAAGAGCTGTTTTATGAAACTTTATAGTTTGTTTAAAAGTGCTTTTGCATCGATTTGTCCAAAATGTTGTATTAAAGACTAATAGTGGTCAGATAGCTCCTCATGTCTTTTTATATTTGTAGTGATTCTTTATCTTACTGACAACCCAGAAGTGTATTAAAATATTTCTAGCTCTCAAATTTCATGTCTGCATGCACATCCTTGTGAAACTGGTTTAGCTTTAAAGGCAGTCTGCTCTTTTTCTCTCCCCACACTCTCTGCTCCAGCACTCATTTGCGATGCCATTTTATCTCCTCCTTTCATGCTGCTGAGCACCAGTTTAGCTTTTAAAATCTGAGATAAGCCCTTCTCTAGCTCTCTATAAAACCCACCTTAGTTTTACAGGACTTTTTAAATTAGAGTGTAGAACATTATAGAGACCCCAGGGAGCACAAAATATATTGTATTTTTAGGCCTGTCTTAAAATAATTGTGGTGTGGGAAAATCCCCTTTGGATTTTGCAAATCATAGGATTACAAAACAGTTGCTAAGCAGTTGTTGGTTTTACATTCTTAGTGGGAATCTTGATCATATTGTCATTTCAAGAAACCAGATTGAGATGGTTTGTGCTATTTTTTTAAGGCTGAAAGTATCCAACCGTAGATGGGATTACTGCCGCCATAAGTTCAGTTATATTCAGTTTATCCATTTACAGCATGCTTTATCTCAATGCAATTTGCAGGATTCACTCCTCCTGGATGAGCATCTGTACAGTAGACATTTGCTTGCATTGTGTTGACTTTTCAGTAATCTCTCACACTGAGCATACATGCAGTGACAGTGGAGAGAAATAACTCCATTTTAACAGAAAGAAAGTGTAGGGGGCCTTCTAACTGGAGTTTTGAGAAGAAAGAAGCAGGCATACAAGAGAAACATATAAGCACTGATCAATATGGGTGGAAAAAGAGCACAGTCCCAGTAAAAGCTGAGTCTGTAGCTATGTATAGGAGAGAAACAGGACTATGTACTGAAAAAGCGAAGAGAACAAAAAGTTTGAACAAATTCTGCTTGGAGAATAGAGATAGAATGATGAAAAGTGGTCCCTATGTTCTCCAGCAGTCTAAGCCTATAGCAGCATAACTAAAGAGATAGCTCTGGATAACCTGAGCCATACTTCTAACTATAGGCTTTATCAAAACACAAAGTGTTGGTTATGATAACTGTAATAATGGTAGAGCTTGGTTATTTAGGGCTTTATAAGTGAGAAATGAACTGTTGTGGGCTTCCTCATAGTAAAGAATTACAATAATCCAGCCTTAAAGTAACAGATGCATGGGCTAGTTTCTAAGCATCAATCCTGGACAAGATATTTCTCATTTTTGCAATATTTTTGAGATGAAAGAAGGAAATCCTGGAAACCAGTTTGATGAGTGATTTAAATGACCGGCCCTGACCATAAATAATAAATGAAAAAGGGATGCATAGGATTGTAACTGTACTGTTAGACTTCTGTGATGAAATTATGCTCAGATTATTAAGGGATCCAAACTGCACCAGGAAAAAATTCTCACACACCCTCATATGAACAGCTTGAACTGTCAACTGCTACATGTCAGGATTAATCTGTGCTTTCAGGATGGGTGGTCTTGTGCCGTTATAGCCTATCCAAGGTTACAAATGTGTTTATTTAGAAATTAATTCTGCATAACTTTTTTTTAATAAGTTGCTATCCCATATTACAGTAATGGTTATTTGAGCTCCTGATGCTGTTTTTTGATCAGAAACCAGCCCGCCTTTTACCACTGTGCCACCAAGAAGGCATTTCTACATGCATGCTCCTTACTGGACATTTTCTGTTTTTTTGTTTTGTTTTTTTTTTTTGTTATTTTTAATATATTTGTAGTATATCCCTGAGTAGAAAATTTTTATTTTCAATTTTTTTTAAAGCAGTCTTCAATTAGAACAAAATTGTAAGCTAAAATTAGTCAAAAATGTTTTAGAAAAGCATTGCAGTGAATTTATAACCTTCCTTTTTTTTTTTTTTCAAGGAAAGAATGCATACATTATACTTGCCAATAATGGATTTGTCTGACAAGCCATTTATGTGTTATGAGGTTTCTAGCCATTAAATTTCATGACTGCATACCCTGTCCTGTGTAAGTGGTTTAGCTTAAATGTTGTTTAACTGTTTTTTTTTTTACATCCAACTGTCTTCCCCCCTCCTTTGGTCCAATGCTCATTTGCCATGCTGTTTTATCTCCTCCTCCTCTGATGCTGTGTTGTTTCAGGTTTCAAAAAGTAAAGAATGTGTATGTTATACCCATCAATAATGTATTACTCTGACATTTGCTTGTTTAATATAAACTTAGAATAAGGTTACCTCTATGGCTTAGCACAACTAGTCCCCTTATTTATATTTATATCAATTTTGGTAAATAGAGCACAAACTGATTGTTGTTTCTTTGTGTTTGTAGGGTTGTTTACCCATATCCTGTTGGATGAAGCAGCTCAGGCCATGGAGTGTGAAACCATCATGCCTTTTCCTCTAGCTAGCAAGACCACCCGCATCGTGCTGGCTGGGGACCATATGCAGGTGAGCAGGAGGCCGAGCAGTGCATGAATAGAATCCACAGAGCATTCATTACACTGTGCTGACGTTTGGTCTATCAGGAGAAAAAAGTTTGTCTTAATGAAGTTTAAGTACCATAAGATGAATGAACATTGATTATTACTCGCTTCAAAAGGCTTTTATGTTTTTATTTGAGTTATGATTTTTTATACTTAAATAAGAGTTGGGCACAGCTGAGCCATCAGGTGTCCTTAATCGCTCATATTACACACGCAAATAACAGAAAACTGCTGTGATTCAAGCTTTCTAGGCGTAATTTCCCTCATGCTTTGATTATCACAGGGTGTACAGTATGATCTGTATGAAGGGGATAAAGATGCCGGCATGAACTATTTATAGCAACTCTAATGCTGCTCCAACCAGAAAATAAACACTTTCTTTCACTGGAAAGCTAAATATGCAGTCTGGTGCTAGTTTATATCCACATTTCTTCCAATTGCATTGCTAAGCTAGTAAACTAGTAAAAGAAAGTTTTTCTTTTTTCTGTTTTTAACGGGATTGGTCTTTTTTGTTTATAACAGTAGTTGGTCAGAAATGCACCAACACTGGTGCAATTTGGACATTTGTATGGAAGAGGATTAGGGCCACTGAAGAAATAAAAAAAATTAACTGATTTTTGAATTTTATTTCAGTATAATATGAGAAAATAGTTAGAATTCTGACTTTAATCTCACAATTCTGACTTTTTCTCACAATTCTGACTTTTAATTTC
Organism: Cyprinodon tularosa; assembly: GCF_016077235.1. Lineage (NCBI taxonomy): Eukaryota > Metazoa > Chordata > Actinopteri > Cyprinodontiformes > Cyprinodontidae > Cyprinodon > Cyprinodon tularosa. Next base: position 710,346 of record NW_024038844.1, on the reverse strand, counting down.
AGAATTCTGACTTTTTTCTCCTAATTCTGACAGCCAAAAAACATATTAGCATCAAGCCATTGTCTTGTCTAGAGGCTAAACTAGCTCTCTTGTTTTAATCACCTTCTGCTCTTCCATTAATAAAATAGCATGACCAGAGAGCCCTCGGTCACGTACAAAGTCGCCTAATTCTGTCATTTTCCACCAATGTGTCACTGGCCCTCCCAAACAACTCACATCTTTGTCAGTGAAGCTGACAAAGGGTCGGGAATCCCCCCCCCCCTTTAACGACCGACCCTCAGAATCATAGACAGCTTTCAGATATTACAGGCTAACTATGGAACCAAACGACCCATTCATCGGTTACCATTTGCATGTTTACAAGCGATACAAGGCTGTGTCTATATAAGACTCAAACTCACTGCAGATCCAGACATTTAAATTGAGAAAGCTTCCTGGAGAGGTTGTGAGACGTTTTTAAATCTTGGGAACAAAGTCCAGTGGATATTTTTTTTATTTTTACGGAATAAAGTCAGAATTCTGACTGTTTTTCCCACATTGAACTGAAATATTTAAAAATCAGTTAACTTTTCTTAAGTTTTTCTGTGGCCTTTTTTTTTTTCTTTTCTCAAATCCTTCTCAATTTTCATTCAGCTTTCAGTGCTGCTTTTATATTGACAGGAATTAAATGTTGAAAAGAAATGACCCTTTATATCGGAAAGGATCTGTAGCATTCGGAATTCGGAGACCTGCTGTTAAACTCAAAACAGAATTAATATTTGCTCACTTTAAAATTGCTTTCAAAAACACATCGAGCAAACAATGTGAATACTCATCGATAGTCATTTCAGACCATGCCCCCCTATTGTTAGACCTGGAACTAGCTCCTAAATCCAAAGGCCAATCATGCTGGAGATTAAACACTGGACTCTTATCATCTGACAAATTTTGTGAGTTTATCTCTGATAAGATTTCCTGCTTTCTTGAAAACAACAAATCTGACTCTACTTCACCTTCTCTCCTGTGGGAAACCCTCAAAGCAGTAATCCGTGGAGAAATTATTTCATATAATGCCAGGACACGAAAGGATGAGAGGCAAAGACAACTTGAACTGATCGCAGCAATTCATCAGATTGATAGACAGCACTCCATCTCAGCCAATGCTACTCTCCAGATGGAGAGACTGAAATTACAAACTGAATTTGACCTTATTTCCACAAACAAAGCAGAGTTTCTTTTAAGGCGTACAAAGGGCACTTATTATGAATATGGAGACAAGGCTGGTCGGTTACTAGCAAGGCAATTAAAACATCAGTCCTCTTCCCAATTCATTACTCAAATTCGTAAGAACCCCCAAACTTTAATTACAGACCCAACTGAGATAAACAATACTTTTGCTTCATATTACTTTGATTTATACAAACCAGAAGCCTCATCAGACAATACTCCAATGAACCAATTCCTAGATAATTTAATTTTCCCCTCTGTGGACACTAATTCCAAAAACATTCTAGATGCCCCTCTCAATCTGGAAGAGGTGAAAGCCAGCCTTAAATTAATGCAGAGTAACAAGGCACCAGGCCCGGATGGCTTTCCCTCTGACTTTTACAAGAAATTTTCTGACCAGCTTGCTCCTTCATTATTGGACATGTTTAATGACTCCCTTAAACGTGGCACCCTTCCGTTGACTTTAACTCAAGCATCAATATCACTCATCCCAAAGAAAAATAAAGACCTTGAGAACTGCGGCAGCTGGCGACCTATCAGTTTGCTCAATAGTGATGTTAAGATACTGGCTAAAACCCTCGCCGGCCGCCTCGACCCCTGCCTACCAAAAATAATCTCAAAGGACCAGACTGGGTTTATAAAAGGCAGACAACTATCCTCAAATGTACGCCGTCTGCTCAACATAATACTGTCCAAGCCTGAATCACAAAATCCTGAGATGGTAGTCTCTATGGATGCTGAAAAAGCTTTTGATAGAGTGGAATGGAATTATTTGTTCTCAGTCTTAAATAGGTTTGGCTTTGGCCAAAGCTTTGTTTCGTGGATTAAATTATTATACAGCGCCCCAGTTGCCAGTGTAAAAACAAACTTGACACAATCCAGCTTCTTTCCTTTAACACGCGGCTGCCGCCAAGGATGCCCACTATCACCATTGCTGTTCGCTATTGCAATAGAACCGCTTTCCATTGCCCTTAAGAGCTCACCGCTTTTTAACGGTGTACATAGGAACGGGAATGAGCACAGAGTATCACTTTATGCTGATGACCTTTTACTCTATGTCTCAAATCCCACCGTTTGCATGGACAAAATTCTGGACATTTTACACACTTTTGGTTCCTTTTCTGGCTATAAATTGAACATTAAAAAAAGCGAATGCTTTCCTCTTAATGATGCAGCAAAACAGATCCCGGCTCAATCACTACCGTTCTGCTTAGCCTCCTCTAGGTTTCAATATTTAGGAATTAATATTTTGAATAGTCTCCCTTTATTGCATAAACATAACACTGTGGAGCTGGTCAGAAAGGTGAAGTCAGACCTATTACGCTGGAATAATCTCCCACTGTCACTTCTAGGTAGGATAAACTCTATTAAAATGAATGTTCTACCAAAATTTTTATTTCTTTTTCAGTGTTTACCTATATACCTGCCCAAAAGGTTTTTTTATGAATTGGATAAGATGATTTCACATTTCATTTGGGCAGGAAAGACTCCAAGGGCAAAATACTCAATATTGCAAAGACCCAAGGACAAGGGAGGCCTTGCACTGCCGGATTTTAGAGCATATTATTGGGCAGCCAATATTCAAAAGGTCTATACCTGGTACAACTCTCCCAACACAGACTGGTGTCGGATGGAGGCCTACTCATGTACCCCTGCCTCGTTGTCAGTTTTGATATGTTCCCCTCTAAATGCTCATCCCACTAAAGTCACCTCCAACCCAATTGTATTATCCACTATTAAAATTCTCAGACAATTTAAACGGCACTTTAAAATCACCTGTCTCTCCCCACTGATGCCCCTTTGTGAAAATTACTTATTCCCACCTGCTTCACTTGATCCGACTTTTTCTCTGTGGAAAGAGAAGGGGCTGGTAAACTTTGATCAATTCTATGACAAGAACATTTTTACTTCCTTTGATAACCTCAAAACTAAGTTCGCCCTCCCACAATCCCATTTATTTAGATATTTTCAGGCCAGAGATTTTGTTCGTTGTAACTTTCCCAATTTTCCCCATAAACCTCCTCGTACTCTTATTGATGTCATTCTATCTCTCCCGGCTGCTCCTGGATTCATTTCAGTCGTGACAAAATTAATCTTGTCATCAATACCATCCTCGCTGGTGACTAGAAATTCATGGGAAAAGGAGCTGGGTTGCACCGTGTCAGATGAGGGGTGGAAGAGGGCCCTTGACAGGGTCAACTCCACCTCATCTTGTGCCAGTCTGACTCTAATTCAGTTTAAGGTCCTACACAGGATACATTACTCCAAAGCTAAACTTAAAAAATTATTTAATACAAGTGATACATGTGACAGATGCTCTCTGTCACCAGCCAGTCATACACACATGTTCTTTTCCTGTCCCAGATTAAGCTTATTCTGGTCCTCTTTCTACAATATTTTTACAAAAGCTCTAAACAAGCCAGTGCCTCAGAGTCCTCTGACCTCTATCTTTGGTGTGCTTGAGGATTTCACACACTTCACGAACAGGGAAAGTAACGCTATTGCTTTCGCATCTCTGGTAGCCCGGAGACGCATATTACTTCAATGGAAGGATAAGAATCCTCCCTCCCCTGACTCTTGGCTCAAGGATCTAATGTCACTCCTACACTTAGAAAAAATCAAGTACAGCATCAGGGGATGCGTCGACAAATTTTATAAAACTTGGAATCCCATTCTTTCCTTAGTTGATTCAACTCCCTCCTAAGATGATTAAAAAGTATGGCTTTAATTAAGACACACTGACATAACCCCTCTCTAATTGAATCTCTACAAATTTTCCTGTGGTTTGATCTGTTGGAACACCAGCCAGGATTTTAAGAGAGGCCAGTGGTTGGGTTAGGGATTTGGTGGTCGAACCTTAAGCACAACATGTAACTGTCATAGTTATATTTTTGATTTTGTTTTCTAAGCATTTCTGATCCCTCCTCTTTTTTTTTTTTCTTTCTTTTTTTTTTTTTTGTAATTTGCTTGTTGGTTCTTTAAATGTTCTCCCCTCCTGTTTGCTCGTTACGAGGGAGAGAATCATGTTGGCTTATTGTTAATATTTTTCATTGTTTTCCTGGGAATGTAGGGAGATGGAGGATAAGTGAAATGTATTCCCATGTAAATTAATGTTTTGTACCCATCTAACCCAATAAAAAAAAATATATGGCAAAAACACATCGAGCAGATTTCATGTTATCTCTTTCAAACCCAAAATCTCTGTATTTATTTTGAAATGACATGAAAGAAAACAGAGGTAATAGTGTAGGTAATTAACGGTAGGTAGACATTGAAGAAATATGGAGAGGTAAAAAAACAAAAAAAACAATCTGTTTTGGATTTAGATTTAAAATTGGTAGAAAACCAAGTGAAATAAAATTCTATAACAAAGTGAACTAGTTAGTTAAAATTGAATAAATTTTCAGTTTTTCTAAAGAACCTAAACTACTTTATTTTCCCTTTCTACTGAAACACTTTTTTGTTCTTGTTAATCTCATATTTAACTTCAATACCTTGGTTAAAAAGAAAATGCCATTCGATCACTTTTTTGGTTCTATAGTACTCTTAAAACAGAATTAATGTTCTTTGCTATTTCTGTTTGTTCTTTTGCAGCTCAGTCCGTTTGTGTACAGTGAGTTTGCACGTGAGCGTAACCTGCATGTGTCACTTCTGGACCGGCTGTACGAGCACTACCCGGCTGAATTCCCCTGCCGCATCCTCCTGTGTGAGAACTACCGCTCCCATGAAGCTATCATCAAGTACGTGTGAACACTGAGCACTGCTGGCAGCTAATCAGTTCTAAGAAAGACATTATTAAAGGAGGCAGTGGGAGGTTAAATGTTTTTCTAAATGCCCACATTATAGAGCAGATTCTCCCGATGGTATAAAGGAGTTTAGATGTTATTAGAGAGCAGTTCTGAAACTATTTGGATTGCATGTCATTTATACTAAACACTCTTAGGGGAATAAGACACAAGGGCGGCTTTAGTATTATAGGGAGGAACTGAAAAAAGACAAAATGAAAGTCTAAAATTACTGAGTGTTGTCCTATTCTCATCAAACAAAACAGCATATTTTGTTTTAAGATTTCTCACACAAAGCTATTTGTAACCCTATTTCATACCACCTCTTTTTCTTGTGAGAGTAAGCACAACCAATTGAGTTGTATGTATGCACGTTCATGTAGCTGTAGCATTAGCAACAAAAGCAGTTATCTCCTAAACAGTGGGTAACAAGTTGCAGAAACGGCTACACTTACAGACTGAAGGTGAGTCTGATTGGTGGAATCGACCTTTTTGGTATAACAGAGACGGTTAAAGGTGTTGGCCAGATAAGCTTAATTTAGCACCATTTTAAGATTGATGTCAATCCGGGAGGAAGGTAAAATTGTGCTTTGTGGAGAGTGTGTTATTGTGCGTGTTCCTCCTTGAACAACATGGCTGCGTGAAGAAACCAAGCCACTTTCATATTCCTGATTTTCCAACAGGTTTTAATCAAAGCCCAACACACACATTTTAACATATTTTCATGTGCTGTTCTTAACTTGACTGAAGCGACATTTTTTCCCGTCTGTTACAATAAAACCATGTTAACTAGAAATATCCGGTTTTAATCAAAGCCTTTGCAAGCATCTTGGTGAGAATGGTTTTATTCAGTTTTGATCAGGAATATTCATTTTCTGTTTCTTCCACCTTTCCTTTTCCAAAAGTTACACATCAGAGTTGTTTTATGACGGGAAGCTAATTGCGAGTGGAAAGCAGCCATGCCATAAGGATTTCTACCCGCTGACCTTCTTCACAGCCAGAGGAGAAGATGTCCAGGAAAAGAATAGCACTGCCTACTACAACAATGCCGAGGTGGGTTGGAGAACGACTACATTATACACATGCATTATTTTAAAGTGACATTTTTGGTGAAATATGTTTTGTCCTTCAAAAGTATTTGTCGTTCTTTTTCTCCAACAAACAGGTCGATGTGTAAAAAAAAAAAAAAAAAAAAAATGGACTTACGATTGTTAATTAATGGTTTACTGGATTAAGATATGTTACATCCAACAATTGATAATTTCTGCTTAAAATAAGTTTCTTTCACTGTTGTAATGTTACCGCCATCCACCGGAGGACACCGCTCGATTCTTAAGCACAGCCTTTATAGTATTTGCAACATCACAGAGACATTACAAATATTTAGACCTTTACAGATGACCAAGTCCAACGTACATCCCTGATTGTCTGTTTAACATGTTTAGTCAAACCAACAATTTGAAGCAGGTCACACATTTCTTTTGCTACTCTGTCTTCAGGGTTGTCAATATGAATATTAGATTTCCCTGCATTAATTAAGTCGTCATTTTCAACACACATCGTAAATAAACATTCGGAAACATGGCTAGAACAGGGCCCTGTATTTGGATAGCCAGATATTTAAAACATTCAGTTCCCCAAGATGACTTTTCTACAACTTATCGAATCAAACAGAGTAAAAAGGCCCAATGCCTTTTTAAACAGTCTGTTCTGATGAATTAGGAGGTATGGTCTCTAATAAAATCAGCATCCCATTCTTTTCATTTAGCCATGTCTCTGTTAAAAACATAAAATCCAGATTTTTCACTGTAAGTTATTGATTAAAAGTGATTTTTAGCTAGTTTTAATACCTTGGTTCATATTGTCTCTTCAGCTGGTTGAGCTCCATATTATATAGTTTTTATTCTGGATGGTTTACTACAGTCTGTCCTTTCAGCTCTGTTTTTTTTTTCTGCCATATATTCAAACTGAGATTTTACATCCATCTTCCTTTTGAGGCCCCAATTTCTCCTGGAGAGAATCCTTTATGATAAAGTTACAACTGCATCCCAAAGTATATCACAAGAAAGGAATTTGAAGGATGCAGAAAGAACTTTGTGGTTCTGTTTGTCATTATAAACATTAGATAAAGTTCTGCCTGACAGCACAGTGTAGCTTCTCTGCTGTGCTCAGAAGGAGAGGACTAAATGATTGAAAATGGAGGGCATTACGCGAAAAGCTTGTGACATCATCAGTCTCTCACAGCACTGATTGCTACATTGAACTAAAAACAGAGAGCTATATCACAGTTAGCCTCTGCCTCAGTAAAAGAGCTAAAAGTCTGACATTGTATCAAAGCAACAAAGCCCCATTTTTAATGATAGTTTTACATTAATGTACATTGGAAATAAGTGTTACACATGTTTTATTCGGTAACCTAATAGTTTCCTGTTTGTTTTTCTTTCTTTCAAATGTTTAATATGTAAGGGAACATATTTCTATTTATTTAGTCAGTATTTAATACAGCTGGCACAATACATTTTTAAAATGCATTGTATTTTTTAGGTCATCATATTGTAAAAAAAAAAAATAGCTTTTCATGTCATGGAAATATTCTCTTCATAATCATTAGTAAATCGATCGATCAACTTTAAATTAATTCATTATTTCAAACTTGCATTACTATATAAAGTCGATTCTTGTCTTTTCTTGTTTCATGGATATGAGGACAGTTACTGTGGTATGAGCTGGGTTCTGAACACTAAATGGTGTGAGGGGGGATTAAATAATTGTTCTGATTAAAATTGCTTCTACAGATGGATAACACATTATATCTTAAAGTAAAATTAAATATAAAAACTGACTATGAGGTGATAACTTGTCTGGAAATGTTGCAACGATTAAAAAAGCTTTCTGCAATAATAATGATTTCCTCTTGGTTTTAGGTCAGACATCATGAACCACAAAGGCTTCATTTAACATTCAGGACATTGTTTAGAGCTGATCAGCATTTTACAAAATGTCTGCTTTCATTGAGCCACAGTCTCAGTTTTGATGGACTGTCTTTGATCCCTCTCTGCTATAAAAGTCATAAAGCCCCCTTTGTTCTTCAAATATTTTTTCTCCTGCTGTAGCCTTTTAGGCTGGCTGAAAAATATCCCCGACTTTGCTTAGTACCTTTCAGGTCAGGTGTATGTTGGGACCATGGTGTGAAAGCAGCATGGTGTTGTCTCTCCTGATGCATCTCAGTTCTTTGTGTCTGAGGATATTTAAAAAAGCAAAGCTTTTGTTCATATGGATACAGTAAATGCCATTTTCTGTCCTAACAAAGCAGTAAAAAAAGCTTTCATTTTATTTGCAAAAAAATTAAAAGAAAAACTGATTAAATCAATTTTATTTTGCAGTGAAAAAAAATTGATCATTCTACTGCATAAATAACATTTTTACCATTATAAAATGTTATCCATATTAGAGATTAGACCCATGAGTGTTGCCCCTTCAGTTTTCACTGTTTTTTTCTGACTTTCTTATTTTAGTGTTATGTGCATTGGATGTGTGGAGATGCCTTCTGTTAGCCAACTGATCAGGAGGATGCAACTGTCATTGCTACTCTACCCATACAGCCAAAACTTCAGTTAAAGCATTAAGCAACACAGATTCAAATATTGGCTTAATGCAAGCTAAATTACATGGATTTTCAGTGTTATATACGGCACTTGGTGAGCATGAATGCTCATTATATGACTTAAATGGTCAGATCTGTTGCTGGATCAGCTGTGTGACACAGAGTGCTGCTTTAATTGAGTCTCAGCTCTCTTTAAGCACAAGAGCTAAGTATGCTAAGAGTTGTTGTTAGACACTTACCTGATGAGATACATTTTGGTTCTCTGATGTAGGATTTAATCTAGAGGGATGAATGTGGCCTTGAATTTACAGCAACTCCATGACATCTCAGTCTGTCTGAAGTTGCCTGCTCGCAGCTAAACTTGTTGTCGTGAGATTTTCTCACAGCTATAAAAAAGTTGAGCCTCTACCCCTTAGCATTGCATTAGAATTAAACAGTCCTGAACTGTGCAAGTCAATATTTTCTTTAATAATTTATAACTTGGCAGCAATGCTAGCAGACATTTTAAAGGCTGTGGATTTGTTATTACAGCAGAGGATGTCTGTGAGTGTTTAACTGTTAAGGACCAGAATCATCTTCAGGGCAGTGTCTGCTGATACAGGGCTTGTTTATATCTGTTATGTTTCTGTGCTGGACTTATGATGATCCAAACAGCTTCATCATTTGCATATTTATTCCTTCCTGTTTACTCTTTAAGTGATCCTCAAGTAAGTTTGTTTTTTACCAACGTTTAATAAAAGCATCTTTGGGTTTTGTTGTTAGTTTTTTTTAACATCATTTCTATTTCACTATCTGAGAAATAGACATCCTAATTTACATGCATTCCCCCCCCCCCCTTTTTTTATTTCTGTCCCTTTTTGGTTCAAATAAATTGTGATCTGAAATATTTAAACTTACCTTCAGATTTGAATCTAAAATCTTGTCATTTCTGACCCTGTTCCCCTGTAGGTGTTTGAGATTGTTGAGCGAGTGGAAGAGCTGCGGAAGAAGTGGCCTGTCGCTTGGGGTAAGCTGGACGAGGGCAGCATCGGGGTGGTGTCACCGTACGCCGATCAAGTGTTCCGTATTCGCGCTGAACTACGGAAAAAAAGGATGCACGAGGTCAGCGTTGAGAGAGTGCTTAATGTTCAAGGTGGGTAAAAGAAAAAAATCAACAATGCAGAAAACTACATCTCTATGAAGACTATATATAGACCATAAGAGACTTTCAGATGTATAATTTTTTCCCCCCGCTAGCTTTATTGTAACTATTTAAAGCATACTTGTTTAAAAACAACATTAAACAAAAATATATTAAATCTGATTTCACAGTCCTTGTTAACCTAAGTTGTTTTCATAGATCTTACAACTTAGATGTAAGCGATAGATCATTTCATCTGATACTAGACTCTCCAAAAACTGGTCAGACCCTCCAGCCATTTAATAAACCAAATCCTCCCTTTATGCCCCCACCACTGTTCTTTACATTTCCTAATTAATGGTAGAGTCTAGAGTTATGGCGCTGTCACACCTGGCCGATTTAGCCAGCGTATGGCTGACATCACAGAATCTCCTAAAACAGTGGAATACGCTGAGCATTCTGTTTTTGTTTTTGTTTTTTTTTTCTTCAATTTTTGGTTTATACATAGAGTTTTCATAACGAGTCCAGAACTTATGTCCAACAACAGCCTAACTTATGCATAATGCACAGCAGCATCAAGAAATTATGCACAAGCATCATTCGTACATCGGCATATACGCTGAACAAGCACCATTTCATGCTCATTACGCAGCATCAGTTAAAAGTTAAAGCGATGCGCCTGGAAGCACCGGATCTGCATAAAAAGGTCTTTGATCGCGGTATTAACCCAGCTGCTGTTCACCACATTCTAAAAAAAAAAAGAATGAATAAAAAATAAATAAAAAGAAAGAAAGGTCTGCAGTCACAGCCGATTCAGCATCATGTCTGCTAGGAAGTTTGTTGGCCATGGCGGTGAACACAGGGAGGATCCATCCCACGCCACGACTTATGAGTAACTTGCACTTAACATGTTTCAACGATCAGATGACTTACCTGTAACTTACAGCCCACGTCTGACACACGCTGGCATACTTGCTGTATGTCGATGCATGCTTTAGTGTGCTTCAGCGTACCTCAGCATGCTCATAACTTATACAAAACGTACCCATAACGTATCCAACGTACGTCCGGCATATGCTGGTCTACATCGTCAGGGTGTGACACGGGCTTTAGAAATGTATTCAGTGGTTGTCTGGAACACGTCAAATATACCTGCACACATCACAACGCGTGGTGATAATTTCTGATAAGTTATGCCCAAATTACTCATAGGTTTTGGGTAAGCTTAACATCAGGACTTATGAGTAACTTACACCTAACGTGTGTCAACAATCAGATAACTTACCTATAACTTATGGCCTGTAAATGGCATACGCTGCCGTACTTGGCATATGTCAATGTGTTATTCAGTCTACTTCAGCGTGCTCATAACTTATACAAAACGTACCCATAACGTATCCAACGTATGCCAGCATTTTTGCCAGATTTTTCGTACGTCAGGCTGGTCTAAATCGTCAGGGTGTGACACGGACTTTAGAAACACATTCAGTGATCACCTGGAACACGTCAAATATACCTGCATTCACCAGTACGCGAGGTGATAAGTTCCTGATAAGTTATGCATAAGTTACTCATAGGTTTTGGATAAGCTAGACGCTACAACTTATGATTAACTTACACTAAACATGTTTGAACAATCACATAACTTACCTGTAATTTATGGCCAACGTATGGCATACACTAGCTTACTTATGTCGACGTGTGCCAGCGTGCTCATAAATTATACATAACTGTCTCATATCTTATCCAACGTATGCCAGAGTTTATGCCAAATGCTTCGTCCATCGGCATATGCTGGCTATTTCGTCAAGGTGTGACAGCACTATTACCAAATGAATTATACTTTTTTCAAATATGAAAAATTAACTACAGGGTTAAATAACAAAATAGCAGAATTATTCTGAAACTGTTCAACACAAAAGTAATATAAGGTGAAACTTAATCTAAAAAAAAAAATCAAGAAAAATAAGCCAACACACCTAACATTTTTCAAAGCTTTATATGCTTTTGTCTTTCCTGCTACAGAATAGCGTAAAATTAGAAATAAGTTGTGAAACTTGATTCTATGTGGTGTTTTTAGATTATCAGCTGTTTGGTTGAATCTTGTTTGAAAGTTTTTGCTTCTTCTATTCTGCTTCAGTCTTTTGCTGCTCTGGGTTGTGTTGCATCCAGCTGCTCTGTGCATGTCATTACCCCCTCATTAGTCTCACATGAAAAGATGCGCAGCATGCAAGCAGAAAGGAAAACCAAAGTCCTCTTGGTGCTTAGATTTTAAATTTGTTGTTCACAATCTTTCTCTGGTTTTATCAACAGCCTCTGAAGTTGGACAAATATTCAATTATTATGTAACTTTCTCTGCAAATGTGTTGATTTAGTGGATCATGATTGTACAGTTACAGTTGTTTAGTGATTTTATAGTGTTATAAAGTTGTTGTAGTCTTATGCATATTTTTTGTCTCTGATATGTTTACCTATCTGACATAATGACACAGGATTGAATATTTCCTTTCAGTGTTTTGGCTGCTAAACCTCAATGGTTTTACTTTTTCGGTTACCAAACGTTGAACAAATAGTAAAAGAAATGTAATTTTTCAGGTAAACAGTTCCGGGTGCTGTTCCTAAGCACAGTGCGGACCCGGCACACCTGCAAGCACAAGCAGACTGCCATCAAACGTAAAGAGCAGCTGGTGGAAGATTCAACAGAGGACCTTGACTATGGATTTCTGTCAAACTACAAGCTGCTGAACACGGCCATCACCAGAGCTCAGTCTCTGGTTGCAGTGGTTGGAGACCCCATAGCACTGTGCTCTGTTGGACGCTGCAGGTGATCCTTACAAATACACATTTTACACTTCTGGCCACAGCCTTCCATTTTCAAGCATTACAGCTGTTAGACTGGATAAGTTCACCCAACCAATATTTTCCATAAAAAATGTTTGACATAATTAGAAGCTTATTTCTGTACAGTTGTTGACAAAACATGTGCTTATAATAGGAATAGGAATTGTGCTGTTCCCAAGAGAGTTCCTGCAGATCCACCTTATTGGGTTCCATGATGTATTAAATTGGTTAAGAGAAGGGCTGCAATGTTAACCTGCCACCTGAAATAAGCAAAACTTTGCTATTTATGTCTAACGTAGACATAGAGCCCTATAGTCTTATATAAATTACCACCTTGCTGCTAATGCAGTTCTCATGCTCTGAAACCAGGTTAATTTGTAGGCTAATGGAAGCATGTTTGGACTCGTCTGCTACCCATCGATCATCTGCAGAAAAAATATCCCGAAAATCCTTCTTTGGAAACTTGGTTTATTACTTTAAATGTTTAAAAATAAGAAACTTTGTCTACTTCACCAACAGCCATGAGCTTATATATCGGCAGGTCACTGAACACACCCCAACAAAGCTCTGCAGTTTCTCTGTCTTTGGTTAGGTGATCGAAATCTGGTTATTTGCCAAAAAAGGTTTTTGTAATGTATTACATTTTTTTTTACAATGCACTAAAAATAGAATTAAATAGTTAAAATATGGCTGTTTGAGTTGAGCTTTAATATCTGACAGACAGCCAGCCAGGGTTGGACAGATTTCAGATGTGGGTCATTCATAAAATTTATTAAAAATTATAAACTTTAAGATGAAAGAATTACAATTAGAGCTGCAGATCAGTTAATAATTACATTTGGGACTTGTTGAAATACATGCCACCATGGTAATGCTTTGCTCCTTTGGTTGGATGTGGTTTGTCATTCATCCAACTGAATAATAATGGGTTGAATTGATGTGGCCCACCTCCACAGCCATCTCTATAATGGCTGTGGTTTGTCAAAGCCAGTCAAAACCACATGTCAAGGATTACCCTCTCCGGCTGCTGGCAAATGTCAGCCTGTCAGCATCAGGCCAGTAAAATTGATGCGATTAGGATGGGTGGATTGTTTACCCAAATTTCTAGAGATAAAAGGTCAAAGTCTGTAACAGATTGGAACTTTACAGTTAAACTGCAGGAAATTCAGAAAATCAGCTATAAAACAGGTTTCAATGAGGACAGTTTGGTTAAACATAATTTTATATATATATTTCTTTTTGTGCCTTCCAGGAAATTTTGGGAGCACTTCATTTCCATCTGCCATGAAAACGCTAGCCTGCATGGAATCACCTTCGAGCAGATCAAGGCTCAGCTGGAGGCTCTGGAGCTCAAGAAGACTTATGTCCTGAACCCGTTGGCACCAGAATTCATTCCGCGGGCCCTCAGGCCCCTTCAGGGCCACCAGCCTTCTTCACAGGGCCTTCATCCCCATCATCATCCGCATCCCCAGCATGTTCTGCCTGCTTCAAGCAAGCAGGCTTCACAACACCACCAACAGCAGCAGCAGTCCCCTCCAAAGGTGCGTGTCGTTCAGAAGGAGTTTCACTCTGGAAATCCTCATAGAGAGTTTATAAAATATTTACAGTAAAAGATAAATCAAGAAGTTGAAAAGCATTTTTCATTATTTAGTTGGATATTACAAATAATTACAGCCATTTTAATCAGGACAGTGTTAGCTATTGGCCAAGTTATGCTCACAGGTGTTTTAGGATTCTCTGCAGTCTGACATGAAACCTTGGAGATGCTTCTCATTATTACAAATGGAGGTGGATGTTTTTAACTCTGGGGAGCAAACAGAACCAACTAAAATTGAGTTACTTCACTTATAAAGTTAAAGCAGGTGCAATTTAACTTTTTAGCTTTATTTTTATTAATATTCCTAATGGATAACATGTTGATAGATATTTTGTTGATAGATATGTTTTAAGTTGCATAAAGCATAACTGTGGATTATGTTATAAGAAATGAAGCCATTGATCAATACCTCATACATCAGTTTTTTGATGCAAGAAGCTGTGTTGAGACAAATCTCAGGTTTATCTGAACTGAAAGAGCCAGCAGATAACAGTAAGGCTAAAAGAGTACTAAAATATGCGTCTGCCGTAGTTGTACTTTCAAATATGACTTTGATAATATTTGTAACCTTTCGATAATCTTAGAGTTGATATAATTTTTCACATAGTCAATAAGGAATAAATCTGTGTGAGAATGCTGTTTCCATTAAATAAACTCAATCCTTTAACGTTTTTGAAGGATTTCTTGCTCCAACCGTAAATTGTACTTCCTAGCCAGGCAAACAGCACAATGGGCATTGAAGAGAAATGCTAAGTGAGGAGTTTTTCTTTGTATACTGATTTAAAAAAAACATGAGCCTCTTACTGTTTCTATATAATTCCATTACTTTAAGATTTTTCTTGTGAAACATGTTTGGATCACTTGGAACCTGACAAACCTGCAGCAGTGAGCCTGTGCTAAATTAACATACCGGCTGACCTTAGGTTAGCATTAACTAAATGTTTGATTTCACTGTTCAGAGGGAAAGCAGTCACCTCTTTGCTTTTTTTAAATCCGCACCAACACTTAAAAGCTCGACCGATGTCCTCCCTAGTTTGCTTCTTTTTTTGGTCCACTTCAACCAGAGAAACAGAACGGTGATTTCTCAGCTCTATCATGGAGCTACTAGAATCTGGCAACACCTGAACTCTGTCACGTGACTTCCACTTTCTATTCCTATAATATGCTGCACAATAGTTTAATGATGACGTTGGCATAGTAACCACAATTAATTATTGATCCTATATGATTTTCTGTTTTTCAGTAAAACTAACCATTTAAGTCTGTACAGCATTAGGCATAGTGTAGATGTTTTATGACCTTGAATAAAAAAGCTGATAACATTATAAAATCTTAACTCCATTATTTTTCTACTGTTGAAAAATAGTAAAATCCTTATTTAATGGATTTCTCTATCACGCACAGAATAACGTTATAAACATTTCATGACTACTGAAGACAAAATATTTTTTTCATTATTTATTCCTTGAAGGGAATCAGAACTGACTTCTGACAAGTCATGATTTAGCAAAAAATATTTAATAAGACAAAGAAATTCTGCTTTGTGGAAAATTTAGCTTCTCCGCTGATTTTTCTTCTGTTGCTCAAAAGAAATAGATATTTCGATTCTCTTCCCTTTTTTTGTATTTCACTCTGAAATATAAAAACGTAGATGATGTATTCTATTTATTTTTTATTTTTGCATCGGCTTTAATTGTATCTAGATTATGCAAAATGTTGAAGGACTTAAACCGTTGAATTTAGACATTTTACTTAAATGTGATGATGTATAAATCCATCAAAGGGATTACGCTAACAATATATTATAGAAAAAAATATTGTCAAAGCTTTAAAGGTTGGGAAAGAAATTACAGATCTGTAAAAAGTATCCAAGTTACCAATTTCTCTTCCAGATCATAAAATGAATATATATCAGTGTGTGTTTTGCTCCAGGTTCTCTTATTGGATTGTTTAGCAACCCTGGGTGTAAATTGCCTTTGTGTGCCTCTCTATTCTCGCAGCCTGCCCTGAGGTAAAGGTTAACGAAATCAGCAGAGCTGCCAACCTGCTGCCGTCACCCACTGGGCCTAATGAGCCCCAGCTCCGGCAGCCAGCTTTAGAGCTAAACACACACTTCCGCTCCTAGATTCTTTCTGTGCGCTATGCGCTTCACAGCGGATTTAGAGATTTCGGTCACCGCCCTCTAGTTTTTCAAGCCATTCAAAATGTATATATCTCATTTTTTACAAGCTATGATCTAAAATATTTGTTATTTTTGTTTTCTGATTGCATTAAAATGAAAACATTGTATTGATTATCAATAATCCATTGAAAAAATTAAGCATTTTTTGACCTTGTCAGTTTCTGTATTTATAACCCACTAATTAGAACTTAGAGGTTGAGTCTCATCTCGGTCAAAATCTATTTAGCTGATTAGGATTTCAGCCTAAGATATGAGAGCAGCATTCAAAATCCTGACTGCTTGTTATTGTAAATGAGCAGCTCATCAGTGGACAACTGGGTGTTGAGCTTTTTGATGTCAAGCAGAAATGTTATACTAGCAATAAGGTCATTTGGAATTAGGGTTGTTAAGGATATTGATCCTCTAAAAAGTATCAATATTCAAACACTATCTGGAAACAATATTGGCATGGTATCAATATTAAAGACAGATTTTATTTTATTTATTTTTTTGTATTTTTTAATTTGAGACTTTTTGATTGTTGGAATCTTTATAGAATAACACCTCATACAACCTTAAAATATTGGCCGTTTGTCAATATATGTATTTGTGCGTTCTCATGTGCTTGTGTACTAGTGAAACGTCATCAACCTCAGCCCTAGTACTGTTCCAATTCACAAGAACAGCAGACCAAGAACGGACAAAGTCCCCGGATGTTGTTCTCGCCCCTCCCTATTTACCCAGCATGCATCAGAGCAGATTTGTCTGTTCTTGAGACTGACAGCTGTCCCAGCATGCACTGCGGCAGCAGCAGCGTTCAATGGAGCGCTCCATTGAAGTTCTCTTTTCTGTTGCTGCTGTTCAATAAAAGTATGTTTTAAGATCATTTGAGGCGAAAACATTATACTTTAAAGCATCCCTATATGGTTCATTTACCGATTTAATGCGTAATTAAAAAAAGAATCCAGAAGTTGAAAGGACAGCGCAAATCTACGGACCTCCTAGGCTAACAGCAGCTAGGGCTAATCGTAGTCCATCTGCAGCATCACTCTCTCGGCATAGCTGTGTGCTGGGTCTGAAGGAGATTTTTTTTTTTTTTTTTTTTTGGCAAAATGTTCATTTGATTTGTGTTTATCTGATTGTATTAATTTTTATTCCCCTACTAAATGTAAAAAGTAATAATTTAAAGACTATTAATAATAGGAGGTGAAATGCAGCTCTAGAGGAGCCGGGCATGTGGTGACGTCATCAGTACACTTCTGTTTCAATTGACCCAGATTTATGCTGCGTGATCCCGTTCTCACCAAGTCCATACTTTCCTGTGTTCTTCTCAAGAACATACTTGGCGAGGACACAAGTCCGTACTTGCTTTCTAGTGAATTGAGAAACGGCCAAGGAGAGATTTGAGTTACCTTATTTTCCGGACTATAAACTGCTACTTTTTTCCTCACGCTTTGAACCCTGCAGCCTATAGGAAGGTGCTGCTTTTCTCCGGATTTTTCCAAACTGCCAGAGTGGGAGGTCAAAGTTGGAAATGAAAGACTAAGGGACAAATTTTCTTGTAGGTCAAGAAAATGCTAGCAGCAGGCACGACAGAGAACAAATGTTGAGAATTCACAAATTTTTACATTTATTTGACGCATTAAAGAGACTGGGCTCAACTCCTGCCAAGATGAAATAAAGAGCAGACAAAGCATCATCTTTAGTAGAAGCTCTTACTGCTGCAAGTCAACAAGTTAATGGGAGGTAGCATTCTTCTTCATCGCTACTCCAGTATATATATATATATATATATATATATATATATATATATATATATATATATATATATATATATATATATATATATATATATATATATGTGAGCTCCCCCCCACAGGTTTGGTGGAAGAGTGGGCGTGGCTTATAGGCGTGCTCAATAGACTGGAAAATATGGTATTTATTTTCGCACTTATTTAATTGGCATCTGCGGTTCTGTTAAAAAGCATGTTTTAATTAAGAGATTGCAAATGATTAGTTTTATGATTAGTTTTTTTGTCATTTTTTATTTGTATGAAATATCAAATGTTTTCCTGGGTTTATCTTAAAATTTAAGCATTTTGACACACTGTTTGGGATTGCTCTCCATGTTCTCATTGGAATGAACATTCTTAACCTAGATAACTATTTCATATCCTACATGTCCAAAGGTGAATCAAAGAGTTTAGAAGGATGCAACAGACTTTCTATTTATGCGTAAAATATTTTTCAGTGCCGTAACTGTTTTTTTTTTCTTCTTTTTTTGGCCCTACTCGACTCTGATGTTTCAGACTCCTAAGCAGAGGCAAAAAAAAAAAACTCCTTAAAACCTCCTTAGGCTAGGAATCAGTACAGCACAGGAGTGATCTTCTGTAACCAGCTGATTTCTTTTTGCACCTTTATTTCAATGAAAAACAAAATACATAAAGTACTAATTTTGTTTTTCTTTAATTCTCTTAGATTAGACGTTATGTTGCTAACTGGCTGTTGTGTTTTTTTTCTTAACAACTCTATTTGCTTATCCATGCTTTCCGCTGTCTGCTTTTATAAAGTCGCTGATTTCATAACTGATAGTTTTGCTCTCCTTTAGGGAAAACAAGCAAACCACACAGAGCACCTCCCACCTGATGGATACGGTGAGTATTACCAAAGGTTTTCTGTTGTTGATTCTTAAAGTATTCAAGTTGAAATAGCTTTCTCAATTTGATCTAATCCAGAGGTCTTCAACAGGGGGTCCGCGACCCCTAGGGGGTCCATGGAGGTACTGCATGGGGGTCGCAAACGTTTTGGTTGATTAGACATTTTCTTTAAATTACCCCTGCAATTATTTCCACTAATAAACAGATAAATGGAGGCAGAACATGTCTTTCATCATCAATGCACACATTCAGCGACACACAGGAGCTCTTTCAAGCTGGGCACCGTTTCATTCACAACACCTGTCTCATCAACCAGGAATCAGAATCAGAAATACTTTAATAATCCCAGGGAGAAATTACTTTTGTTACATTACTCCATCTGTAATAGAGTGACTATAGGACCAGTTTGATAAAACACAATTTCATACAGTATATATAATTAGGGGGTACCCGATCCATCTAGCCAACAGTTTGGGGGTCCTTGGCCTGAAAAACGTTGAAGACCCCTGAAAATCCCATAGTGTAAATATTTATCATAACTTGTCTAGTTACGTTCACTGAGAATATCTATCTGCCTGCACACTATTAATATATAGAGAGAACATAGACAAGAACAACAAACATGTAATTAGATGATCTACCTCTAAATGAACACGGCACAGGCAGCCTAGATGGATCAACCACAGCCTGAGGCTGCTGACACCATCAGAGCGAAGCAGCCAACAACAGAATAATCTTTAGGAGGGAAACACTATTAGTTTGTGCCAGAAAGCTTGGTATGTGTTTCTAAAAAGCTTAATTTATGGAGGAATTATAGCATTTTTATGTAGGAGTGAAGTTAGGAATTTGGCAGGTCATATTGTGTTAAGGTGTAGAATATATACAATTATTGATCTGTATTTCCTACCAGTCCAGTCGTTTGGTCCCTCAATTCACATAATTATGGCTCAGTCTGTTCATCCATCCCTCCTTTTTGTTTATTCATGCATTTTTCTGTGAATTCATCATCCTTCTGTTTATCTATCCCTTCGTTCTACCGATTTCTCCCTTTGTCGGTCCACTCCTCTGTTCGCTTTTTTTTATTTTTTTTTATTTTACATTTGACAGAAATGTTTCCAATACATTTGTGATATTTCTTCATTTATAATTATAATCCAAAGATATTGTTGTTTTTCTTTTTTAATTTGCATTGTCAATCTTTCTCATTATAGTGCAATCCAGCCCTGCGGTTTTGATGGGAAATCCCATCCGGGCCTTCACACCACCTTTGGGTGCTGGACCAGCTGGCATAGGGAAGTCGCCCAGCCCTGTGCAGCGGATCGATCCTCACACAGGGGCCAGCATCCTCTATGTCCCTGCGGTGTATGGAGGAAACATGGTGATGTCTATGCCTCTCCCAGTAAGTTCCTCATTTATGTACAATGAGCCTGAATAGGAGGTCAGTTCAGGAAAACAGATGATAGAGATGATAGTGATGTCACCATAACAACCACCCTGTTTCTGTGTAAAGCCTACCAGAGACCAACCTCATAGGTTTTTGACTTAGTTTTGTTTTTCTAAGTTGCCCTGGCCAGGTTATCAGAACCGCTTTGCCGTGGATCCTCGCATCATGAGCCACCCAGCCGCCATGGCCTACAACTTAAACCTGCTTCAGCCACAGAATCGAGGCTCCCCCATCCCTTATAGCGGCGTGGCCCACCCCTCTCCTTTAGGAATGGCCCAGCCCAGCCCAGAGAAGGACCTGCAGGCTGACCTCACCAGAAATGGTTTCCTTTTTTCTTTACTGGAATATGCAGTTACAAATAACTGTTAAATCTAAAATGCTTGTAAGCAAGTTGTTTTAAGTGGTTTTTGTTGTGACTTTTAGGTAAAGTTGATGGATGCACAAAAGCTGAACAGACCCGTCTTCAGACACCAGAAAGAAAAAACACAGACTTAAGGGAAAAACAGGCAGGTTTTTTCATGAGCTAATACATCTTTGTTTAGTTGAAATAACTGAAAACGCCTTTATTGGATGTTATCAATAACTTTAAAGTAATTGTGGGGTTTTTTTTGCAGGGAGATTTAGACACAGGTCAAAGTCGGAGTTTAGATTCCCAAACAGAGCTGGTTGGATTTCCCAATGCTATGCTTCATCGAAAAGAACCCTCGGCTGCACAGAGATCCCTAAACTACCACCTGGCTCCACCCAGCCCAGCTTTTCCTCCACATCACGGCAGTGGAAGAAGCTTCCCCCAGCAGTATCCTGTTCCCAGACTCCCTTATCGGGTCAATCAGCCTCCCCATCCAGGAATACCCCAACAGAATCAGCAACAACAGCTTAGTCCTGCCTTCGCTGGCGGAAGCCACGCTTCCTTCTTCAGCGGCAACATACCCGCTCACAGATCTGTACAATCACCCACTGTGGACGGGACAGACGGGTCTTCAGGGGTGGAGGAGATGAGCAGCGCCATCAGGACTCATATGGGCCACCCAGGGGGGCAACACCCAGGCCTGCCACAGCACAACCGAGTCAGCAACTTTGGGGAGGATGGCCAGGATGGAAATCTGGTAGACAGTTTAGGTGGGTTTTTAATATTGTTTGTTTCGGTGAGAAAATTCAGAATTCATATACTTCCATATTGTTTAATCGTTAATAATATATGTTAACAGTTTGATAGCTTTAAACACTGGATGCAACAGTGCTTTGCTTGAATCTCAAACAACCTTGAAAACTATATATGCACCAGTTGATCTGAAGGAAAAACGTATTTCATCATTTTTAGATTTTCCATTAAAGCTTTAAAGTTGTAGGGAAATCATATTTAGATATCAAATCATTCTGGCTTAAACATCTATATAAATGTACTCTTTATCAGATGATTTTTTTGCAAATTTTAGAAAATTTCTATTTAAAAAAAATCCTGTCTTAAAATCAGTGCGTTTTTTTTTCCGTTATCTTATGCAGGCCTGTTAGTTACACATCAGCCTGAACACCTACATTCGGCCAATCATATATCAAAGGTCATCTGTCAATCACAAAAAAGTATGATGCATTAGCCTTATCCACAACTTCCAACATAAAACTCTCCTCCTCTTGCATGTTTCCTCTGTCCATAGCGTTCCTTGACAGTGTCGTTTCTAAGTCACCAATTTAGTGCTACTTTGTCACAATGGAATTTCCCATTGGGAACCTACTAGCACCAAGTTGCTAACTGGTTAGCAACATGCTTCCGCCCACCATCAAACTTGCTTGCGAACCTTCCACCAAAACAAACCCTGCCCCCTTGATAAATGACCAATCAC
This sequence comes from Cyprinodon tularosa, assembly GCF_016077235.1. Taxonomy (NCBI): domain Eukaryota; kingdom Metazoa; phylum Chordata; class Actinopteri; order Cyprinodontiformes; family Cyprinodontidae; genus Cyprinodon; species Cyprinodon tularosa. The sequence continues at coordinate 688,090 of NW_024038844.1, read as the reverse complement.
ATTCACTTTATTCACTCGTGTAAAGTCATTTGTAATTTTTCTCTTTTTCTCCACAAAAAGATGAGAAAAGTGTAACTTTCAAGGAGAACATAAAGCTTTTTATAGTAAAAAGAAAAAAAAAACAGCAGTAAATATAGATTAATTCGCAGAGGGCAGGGCGTTTAACATTTTTGAACTTTTTTCATTGGCTTCCTTTGCCACAAATGATTCAAGTTTTCTTCTGCTTCTATTTTATTTGAAACATTTTTTTTTATTTCTAAAAAAGTTTAATTGTTTACTTTTACTTTTTCTTTTTATATTCATGTGAATAAAAATAAGCGTAAGTAGTTAAATTCCTTCCCAATATCTTAATTTTTTTTTTTTTTATTAACTGTCATAATAGAATATTTCTAAAATAATGGGTATTTGCTTCTCTACCATATTTTATCACGCTATTGTAACAAATATTTGTGGATCTGAGATAAATTAAGACAAAGTGGTGCGTAATAGAAAAGTGGAAGGAAAACCAAACTTGGTTTTCAGCTTTCGTCGGCGTTAAGATCAGATGATTAACATTAATTTACATGTTATCGTTTTGATTAGGCTTTTATCATTTGCTATTTGAAATGAGAATAAATAAATATAGCAAATTAATCATTTAAATTCATTTGAGTTGCTGCATTTTAAAGCACCGTATTGACTAATCACACTTTTACCCTTTCAGACCTCCAGAGTCCCCTGGCTTTGGAAGCCCTTAGCCAGCAGCAGCAGCAGGCGGCCAGACTGGGCCAATGGGGGGAAGCAACAGGCCCTTTCCTTCAGGGCGGCGTTGCCTTTCCTCTACCCCATCATCTCGCCCCCTTCGCTCAACCTGGCATGGCTCGCTTTCCTCCTCAACTGCTCCGGGCTGCAACCTGGGGGCTTGGTGCCAATATGGAGGAGGAAGCCGTTCCTTCTGCCTCTGCAGGGCCATCGTGCAACAGGTTAGATTAGACATTATCAGTTGGTGTGGTAGAAACATGTTAAAGAAAAAAGATGGTGTTTTTTAATTTGCAATATCATTTATAATTTACTTCCTTTTTTTTTTTTTTTTTTTTTTTTATTATAAAAAAAAATACTAATTATATATATATGTATATATATTTCCCCTGAAATCAGATTTCAAATAAAAATTACTGCGTATGTTTTTGTCTTTAAGGTATCCTGGCCTTTTGAGAGATATTCACCCTCAGGAGCAGCCAGAACACAGGGAAGCAACAGAAGTTCAACCGCCGCCTCAGTCCCGCCTGCTTCAGTATCGACAGTCACAGTCCCGTGCCTCTGGTGACCCTTCACCCTCTTTGGCCCCCCTCTCCAATCACACTGGCCCCTTTCCTTCAGGACTGTACTCCCATGAAACCAATCGCAATCTTCTGAATGAAAATATTCTCAACAATCAAGCTCTGCAGCAACAGCACCCAGGCAACCCCCTGTACAACACCAGTAGCTACCCAAACCAACCACCAGCTCAGTCGGCCAGCCCTCCCCCATCCCACGTCAAATATCTTCTACAAGAAGCCCAGTGGTCCCACAGTGGGCCTGCTTCTGCGTCACAGCAGAACCACCTTTTAGGGAACCAGAACCATAGCCTTCTATATGGGCTGCCCATCGTGGCTCACCACAGCAGGCAGGAGCAAGTGCTGATGCAACTTCACCAGCAGCAGCAGCAGCAACAGCAGCAGCAGCAGCAAGAAAATCAAGGCCCAGACTCTGAGTCCTACCATCCACTGTCCCCTAGAACATCAGCAGCCACAGCTCTGCACAGTGTAGACGAGGTAGGCCTCCATTAATCAATCACTTTATGACATGACGCAGAGTGGCAAGCATGTCAGGCTATATTAACATCTATAGGGTTTTTAATCACCACCCACATCACAACAGTGTGCCAGATTTTGGGGCAAAGTTTAAGGAATTAGAAGGCTGTAATCTGTTGCCCTTAATCCATAAGATTTTTTTTTTATTATTTTAACTAGGGCTGGGCGATATGGAAAAAAAACTATATCACGATATGGATTATTTTATATCACGATAATGATATATATCACGATATACCACAACTGATGTTGCATTTTATGTTTTCATAGTCCGTCAGATGGACAGGGTTGAAAAAAATCTTTCATCGCCTATTTTTTACCCATCATCTTGTTTCCTAATATGAGAATCCCAACCCCAAACCAAGAACACCAGTTATGCAATTTGCGGCCATGACAGTGAACAGTATAGAATCTTGGCTATTGCGCTGCAGTAATTAATCATTTAATATTTGTTTGTTATTGACATTTTATAAAATTCCAAGGCCAGGTTTTTCTCTTGTCTTTCACTTACCTTGTTTTCCACTAGGAGGGTCCAGTCCTTGATGAAATGGATGGTGAGACTCATATAAGGCTGTGTTGCTCTACTCATCCACATGTCCGTAGTCAACGCAAAATGCGTCGCACCACTGCGTACCTCTCTCTCCACTTCAGCCCGACAACTAGCATATAAGCCAGGCAGCTCCACTTTACTGAAATGTTTTCGACTAGGCATCACATATCTGGGATCGAGTGTACGGACGAGGTCCCGAAAGCTGTCTTTCTCGACTATGTAAACGGGGGCCATGCCTTTACAGATATAGCGTGAAATAGCACCTGTGATCTGCTTGTGTCGCTGAGACGTCTTCTCATATTGTGATCCTTGGGCGAATGCTTCCTTAAGCTTCGGCTGTGAGAATTTCTTTCCAGTGCTTCCTGTATTTTCATCCCTTGTTTGTTTTGATCGGAGTGGTTGTAGTTTCCCGTGTTCTTGTTCATGATTTTTCTTTAGGTGGTAAAAGAGGCCGGAAGTATTTGCATCAGCCGCTGGAACGGCTTTGCTGCACAGTTTACATATCGGCTGCGTTTGTTCTTTATCAGATGGCTGAAATCCGAAATATAACCAAACAACCGAGCTGCCTCCCCTTTTGGGCAAAAGTGGTGTTTGTTGTGTCTGTGACCTGGCAACTGTTTTGGACTCTGTAACCGCTGCTGTGGTAACATCTTCTTGGGTGTCCATCATTCATTTTTTTTCAAGCCAGAAAGAAATTTCGCGGGCTCTCTCCGTCAGTAATGTCGCAAACGTATGGTGCAAAGCCGCGTGACGTAAAGCGGTGTAGTGTCGCAAAACCACGTTCTCTTCACATTATCTTTTTATTCTCTTTTTTTTTCGTTATATACACTTAGAGTTTGCATAGCAAAAACGCAAAATGTTATATCAACAAATTATATTAAAATGTATATTAGCAGTAATAATAATAATAAAAAAGTTTATCACGATAGAAAAAATAGAGGAGAAAGGTCACGATAGACATGTTTCTCTCGTCCTCACGATATATATCGCCATATCGCCCAGCTCTAATTTTAACCATTAAAAATATTTATTAGGCTAATTGCTGTAACAGTCAAAATAATCATAGAATTTTTACTTGTGGTGGTGGGCAGGCTTTGATGAGCAGCTTTAGAATAATAGATCACTACTTTTCTCTCCCCGTTGGTCACTTAACTCCACGTCCTTGCACGGTGCCTGCGCCATCTTTGTCATTTGTTGCCACTGCGACAAATTCACAGTGCTTTTGAGAGGAGAGCTCTCGCAAAGCAATCAAACTGCTGGTCTAGTGACCATTGTGGATCCCAACCTTTCAAGGTGCATTGTGGGAAATTTCTAGTCCTCTTCTTTTTTCATCCACTAGACATTCGGACACTCATTTAAAATGGCGTAACCACTATATAGTGCCCTCTAGAGTGAATAGGGACGACGTTTGGATGCAGCCACAGTATCAGAATATCAAGTTTTTATCTAAGGTTCATATTATACTTTTACTTTGGTGGATAAGCTCATCTTTAATATTTATATTAAAAAAAAAATTATTATTCTTTTATGGAGCAATTTTTTTTAATGCTGTATGACCAAATTCCAGATAAAATGTAGGATGTTGATGTTTTGTTTCACCGAGTCTCATCTCCCTCATGTTTAAAGGTACAGACAGTTGAGTATCATTTTGTCTCCTTATCGTCCTTCCTTTCCTTGTTGCACAGTATGAACCGAGAGGTCCAGGCCGGCCCCTCTATCAGCGCCGCATCTCCTCCAGCTACCCAGATGAATCATCGCCAGCCAACAGCCTCAGTGCCCACCCCTGCCCGCCGGAGCCCCAGAACCATCCCCAAATCCAGCATCAACAGCTCCCGCAGGGCCCGTATGGCTACGTATCACATGACCACCTCTGGCCAAGTAACGGTGAGGGTCCGGGTCCATTTCAGAACATTCCATGTAACGGAGCCACACTAGTTCAGCATCGGGACCTTCTAGGTAGGTATTGATTGATTGGAGTTTCTCCCTGTGCTCCTGATTTCTTTTATGCATCGTTTCATTTCTCGCCTGCAGCTTCCAAGGTCCATCGTCAGGCAGATGATGGGGCCAAAGTCGAGCCTGCAGCCGCTCAGCAGGCACACCCACACAGCCTCAACTCCCTTCAGCACCAGTTTCCCCCACTTCTGTCCAATAAGAAGCAGCAGCCGCCCCCACCGCCGCCGCCACCACCACAGCCTCCAACAGACCCCAGCCAGGGGGCTCCAAATCTAACAAAGCCACCTACGATGTCGTACGCGAGCGCCCTCCGAGCCCCCCCAAAACCAAGAGCTGTTCGACCCGAGCAGGCGAAGAAGAACAGCGACCCGCTCTCCCTTCTCCAGGAGCTGAATATCGGAAGCTCAAACGGTAGCAACGGTTATTATTCCTACTTTAAATGAGCGTCACGTCTCGCTTTTAGTAAGGAACGCAAACAAAAACAGAAAAAAAAGACTAAAAAAGGTAAAAAGTTTCTGAAAATAATAAAAAAAAATAGTTAAAGTGCATTTAAAAAATATTTCTTATAGTAGATTTAGAATTTTTTAATTTCTTTTCTCATTTTAACTCTTTGTTGCTTTTTTCCTCCTGACATATCTGTGAAGAAAGTCAGTGTATATATATAGCAAATGCATTACTGGTATATATATATACATACTCATTATGTATATATGAATATATACTTATATTATCTACAATTGTACATGTACGTAATGCTTAAAAAAGATAAAATACAAAAAAAATAAAATTAAATAAAAGATTAAAAATAAAAACCTTGGTTGACCACTTAGTTCTCTGCTTAGTTGTTCTGCTTCACTTGGTCTCTATAGATAAAAACTAACTCATTACCTGTTTTTATTTTTCCTTATACAAACATTTAGGTTTTTTTATGTAAACATTTAACAGTTAACACTTTTGCATTTGTTGTAATGCATGAAAGCTAAGTGGTCGACCGAGGGGAAGTGAAAGAAACAGTGTATAGAAGTAGATACCTTTTCCTCTAATCTGTACAGACAGAAAATAAAAGACTGAACTTTAATTCACTCAAATCCTGTTAGTATTTGCAGTATGATTTATTTTTTAGTTTTTTTTCTGTTTCACTTTTTTTTTCTTAGTCATCATTACCTTAATTAACCTTTTGTGATTTAGTGATAAATGTGATTATTTATAGAAAAAAAAAAATAAATAAATAATACACTTTCACCAGGATCTTGTCAGGAGGAGTACAGGGTGAACGTTTTTCATTCCTCTGTCGGCGATATGAACCTCTCTGCTTCCTTTTAGTTTCACTTTTTAAGGCAGATTTAACTATAACATTACTTTAATGCCTGGAGATTCTTATTTTTATTCTTTTTAAAGCCAATTTTTAATGTAAAGCTTGTCCCTGCGATGTTTTGTCCATTCGGTTCTTTAAGTGTGCAGCGATCTGATGGTCTGTGTAGGTGAACAGAGGGCTGTGGAGGTCTGAGTGATGTCAGAACTACAGTGAGGTTTAACTTCCAGTCAGATGTTTTTGAACAAACACTCAAGGCATGAAATGAGGAGAAATGAGAAATACTGCAAAATAAATTTGAGGAAATGTTTATCACTGATATCATCTTTTCACACTGTTACAGTTTTTAACCTTGTTTTGTTTTTTTATTGGGTAATGTTTAAAACTATCTTTATTACCCTGGTGATAATTTTTATAACAAATTATCACCAGTTTTAAAATGAGTTATTCCTCCTTAAGGCAATCAGAAAATCTGTTTTATAATTTTTGCTTATGAAAAATAGATACATTTTATTTCCATTGAGCAAAAACACTTTTTAAACGCATCAATTTTATTAATTTAAAGGAGGGGTAAGCAATTAAAAATCAGCGGGATCCGAATAAAGAAAATCATCAACCAGTAAAGGTCCGGAGACATTTTTAATTATAATCCGTTACTTTAAACAGAATTTAACATAGAAATAAAATGAGGTTTTTATGCATCCATGTTATACATTGATTTTTTAAATAGAAAAAGATATAAAAAAAATAGAAAATTTTTCCATTTTAAAAGTTTTTTTTAAGTAGAGAACAACAATCATTCAGTTTGGTATATAGACAGTTTCCAGTTTCACATATTTTATAAAACACCTGAACTGAGTTTTTTTTTAATGCTTTAATGAGAGCAGTGGGCTTTATGCTGCCCTGCAAGGCTTTAAACCTGGGTTTGAATGCAGACAAAGCCATTCTCAAGCACATATCAAGGTGCTCGTTATGAGCCTGGATCCATATTTTGTTTTGATTCTGTTCATGTTGGAGAATCCTGCTTCACAGCAGCAGGTTGAGCCAAACATCCTCTAAATGTTCAGTAATTTATAAATGTTTCAAATCAAGTTGAATCCGGATTATCCAGCAGGTGGGTCTGGATTAGCAGATCGTTGTCCGTTAATCCGTGACCTCTGATTTAAAGGCAGAAACAAAAAATTTTTTAGGCATAAATATCTTAGTATTGTTTTAAACCATCATGGTCGATTACCATGGTTTTTATGTCTCATTGCACAACAATTCAAAATGGAAATGTTCACTAAAATCTAATTATCTATCAATCTGTTGATATTTAAAACAAACTGCTGCAGTTTAATAATGGTTAAAGTTCAATAAACCTGCATAAGACTGGCATCTGCTAAATTTATTGATAGTTTTTAAATATATTTCTAAATTACAGACTGTTTTAATGCAAATTTGGTGTCCAGAGGAAAACCCATCAAAGAACAGGTTAATGAGTGCTTTGGTAGAGCGGCTGATGAGAAATTAGTTAGGAGCTCAGCTTTACTTTAGCTTTAACTGGTTTATACATGATTGATGAGCAGCAATAAGCCTTGTTTGAGCTTTATGCTAGCTCCAAAATTATTCCAACAATTTTTTTGACCTCTAAATGCTGACTAGAAGGCTTATAGTTAGGAATATTTCAAAGGGTGTACACCTTGGTGTATCGCATCTAATCTTTAGGCTTTGCGTGGTGCAGCTAACTTTTTGTCTTTGTTAAAACACCACTAATGTCCTGATTATGGGAAGTATGTGTGTTTGACTATAGGTGGAAATTTCATAAGGAGGAAATGAGATCACTTTTAGGTACAAATTTATGTTTCATTGGTTAATTCAAACAGTCAGAAAGTGTAATGCCATGTTAACATTGCGATTTGAGCAGCAAAAATGCTTCTGCTGCATCATTTATGATGCTTGTTCACATTAAGGTCAGTCACGCCTCAAAAGCTTCTTTTGATGCTCCTGAAGCGCATCCGATAAAGTGGGAATAGATGCGTCTGATGCTTCTTCTGTCCCTCTGTTCAGTGGCAGAGAGCGGCTTTGCTATATTGGCTGTGATCAGTGGGTAAAAAGTAGTTTTAATATGTTTTTAAGTGAGAAAGTCCCCGCTGTCACTGGGGATCCCCAGCAGCAGCTGCCTCAGGCTGGAAGTAGATGTTTTTTCACATATGTAATCCAAACTGCAGGCACCAGAATAATAAAAGCCAACATATTTCGCTGACAGGTTTCGACATTTTAAGTTAATTTAGGCGTTAATAAACTGTTTCAGGGGAGTGATCATAGCTCTCTGCATCAGCAGCGCTGTGTCTGTCTCCCTGCCAGCGCCCAGATCAGCTTCTCGGATTGGTTGATATGGCTCATCCAGCAGAAACAGTTCAAATTTTTCCAACTCTAGCATCTGCTGCTTGTGAAAATAAAAAAATTTGACTGAAGTTTTCAGGGAAAAACAGGGCGGACAATTTATCATTCTTTGTACAGCCCTATAGAAAATACGCATTGGTAGATAAAAGCCTTCCATAAAGAAGTGAATTATTTGGCAAAGAATCCCGATTCATTGTTTTATCTTTTAGTCTCTTCAATTTGCTTTTCAAGCTTTAGTTTTCTTTTCACTGTAGTGCAAAGAACATTTCCATTAACCCTATAATAGAAACAGTAAAAAAAAAAAAAAAAAAAACTGAAGTTTGTTCAAAAACTTTTGACTGGTGGTCTGTTTGTTTTTAGGGTCTCTATCGAATGGAAATGTTATGGAAGTTATGGTTGAAAATGAAAAAAAAAAAACAACAAAATAACAAGATGGTTCCCTTCTTGGCTTAATCAGATTAGTAAATCACAGCTGCAGATTTTCTGTTGAATAGTACTTAGACCCTGCTTTGTTCTCGCTAACGCTCATTGCAACCATTTAAGTGTCTGTTTCAAATTTGAGTAGTTTGACCTTTGAAGAAATCTATTGGCTGTTATCATGGCTTTATTGTTGCAGTGAGTCTTTAATGCATTTCTTGGAAACTTGCAGCTAAAATCGAAGATAATTTAGACGGTGAATCTTGAGCTCCATTTTTATTTTTAAGTTTTCACGTTTTAAATGACAAGGTCCTGATTTTTGATTTAGCTGATCAACACGTAACTGTAAATATACATTTTCTATGTATTTACAAATAAGAACTTTGGGATCACCTTCGATTTTGTAGAAGCTGATCAACGAGGAGGTATGCCCTTTTTAATTATGCAAATTCACAAAAAATAAAAAAATAAAAATGAAATCAAGAAATGGACAACAACCTGACTGGTAGTTGCATTGTCAACTTTTTAGATTTTCCTTTAGTTTATTTTCTATAAGAGAAGTGGTCTGGCTTGTTTAGCAGTGGAGAATATCTGTTGCACCGTTTGAAGACAACTTAATTTACTGTACAATATGTATTTTTAAGAACACATTGCTGGATTTGTCCTGTTTTCTCACCACAGCTGTGCAACAATCAACACACAGAATTGTTTTTTTTTTTTTGTCGGTTTTTTTTTTCTTCTTTTGCATGTTTGGATGACCTTGTTGGGTTTTGATCCCTGTTTTTATCAGTTTGTAATGATTTATGGATGAAAAACAGAAAGAAAAGAAAAACACTTGTTCAACCTGAGGAGTTCAATTTTGGTATTTTGTTTGATGTGTACAATAACTTGTGACATAATACATAGAACTGTTACTTTTACTAATATGTCGATCAAAAATGTAATGGTTGTATAGGTTTCCCCTTCCTTCTTTTCCTGCAGTTAGAAGGGCTAAAGCTGAGGTTGCTCCCTGGGGATTGTATTGGTTGGTTTTTTTTCCCCCACACAGCAGTCGTTGGCTAATCTCTAAAGTTGTGCAATACTAATATTTCACCGCTTCTTTAGCTACAGTCCTATTTATTAAGACAGAAGAGATTGAGCCAAAGACATTTTAAAGGGGTTTTATTCAGTTTTTGATTTCAGTTTTTTTCTCCGTTTAATTTCTAAAATTTTATTTCTTTACCCTGCATATACCTCATCAAAACAATAATAATGAAGTATCTGAGTTGGAGTTTGAAAGCTTCTGACATCACTCCGTATTTCATTGCTAAATGGAAGTGAAACCAGCTATAGGGTGTGGCACACCGTAGAATAAAAGGTAAGGGAGCAACCTTTTGCCCGGCCAGCAGAGAGCACTGTGTTCCTCCTTCTGTAAGCACCATCCTCTCCTCTGATGGCCTCCTCTTTTCTACCCCTGCTGCAGTGAATCAATGGCACACCTGTTCTCCCTGCTTCCCACTCCCATCGGTTTCTCCCTCGTGGATTCAAAGTAATGAATATTCATTTCAACTGGTGGTTGTTATAAGAACTGATTTAGGCTGTGTTTTAAAGGTTTTATTTTCTTTTTTTAATTGTTTCTCTATTAAAGTGTTTTTATTGAAACTGTTTTGAGTTTTCTTGCTGAACAGAGCATCATAAAGACGTGCTTGTATTGCATAACAGGGACTTACTAGTCAGGAAGCAGTGTAGGGGACATACAATCAAATGGACCCTTTCATAATAGAGCCTTAAATAAATAAAAATCTATTTAGAATAGATAAAATAATTTATCACCTTACTGTATTTATAATCTGAACTGGTTTTTAATCTGTTTGCGAATATTATTTTGGCTTAATTTCTCTAGTAGCCCTCAGGCTACTAAGCTTTTCTGGATCAATGCCAGTTTTTTTTCCTTTTTACATTATGAGTTACTTAAAAAAAAAACTACAAGCAAGTGTTTTTGTTTCCTTTTTTGAAAGCGATGCCAAATTTTTCTCTCGTTTTCTTTAAAAGGAAACACTTTTGCACCACAAGAATAAAAAATCTACATTCTTTGTGTGGGGAAATAAATGTAAATACTATCATTATCCAGCCTTAAAGCACATAGGAAGCAAGACAAAATAAAGGAATAAAAATCAAATAGTTCTACTATAAGGGAGCATATCTCTGAAAAATAAAACAAAAAACCACTGCCGCTGTTGTCATACTGTTATATAATAATGAATTCACATCAATAGGGCAGTAAAACTGACATAGGCAATCAATTTTCCAAAAATTGATTGCTCCCTATTGGGAGGATTACCCCCCAATAGGGAGCAATCAAATTCTTGCAAAATAAATTTCCTGACGCAACTCTTTAAAATGCAGCTTCTGACATGCGTTAAGTATAGATACTGTTAAAAACATTCTTTAGTAGTTTATTTTTTTACAAAGTCCAAATAATATTGTTTTAACCAGCTAAAGTTCAGGCAATCAAAATGTTAGGGGTGTAATATCTTTGTGCCTTTTAAAGTTAAGAATATTAAACAAACTGCAACAACACAGTCTTAACAGTAAAATTTGAAGACATAAAATCAGTAAAAAAAAAAATGTTTTTAAAAGAACAAAATCTGAGGAAACAATGTTTTCAAAAACTTTCTGTAAAGTGTTTTTTTTTTAGAAGTTTTCTCTCTGCATTACATTTTCTTCCAATTTGCGTTTTTAAAACAAATCCACTCTGTATAAGAGGATTATCTAGCAACTTTTATTCCAAAATGTAGGGAAACTTTACCTCTAGTGGGTTAGAGCGGGAGTAACAATGTCAAGAGCCACTTCAGGCAGAGGAATGTTGCACATGGACAATAAATGTCACACTTCTCATGTGCAGCCACCCCTGAACCCTGGACGACATCAGCAGGTGTTCAGCGGTGCAAAGTTTGCATGTAAGATCAAATAAAGTGCCGTTTGATCAAGTAATCAATGCAAAAGTGATCCAACCAAGCACAGAGTATGTGTGTGTGTGTGTGTGTGTGTGTATATATATATATATATATATATATATAGTGTTTATTTCTCTTATGTAATATATATGGACAACAAATGTTGCCTGTAAGCATTTTAATTATAAGAAATATAAAATATGTTGCTCTGTGTAATAAATACATAAGTTTTACTTTCTGAAATAAGACGATTGGACTTTATTGATCTCACAATGGATAAATTCACTTGTGACATCAGCTCTAATAAAAGAAGGAAAAGGTGCATCAAATAACTAAATTTAAAAACTCAGGCTATAACAGAAAAAAAATAGAGGGAAAAAGAATAGATTGATAGTGTTTAATATACAGTAAAGTGATTTTATGTACATTGAGATGTGGTCTGTTGGAGTAAAAATACACTATTGCGACAAAGTGTAAACTGAGTATTTGCAGGTTTGGTAAATAAATGCAGGCTTTTATTGCACTGGGTTTTGCACAGTAGGTATTACATAGTATTGCAAAGTCTGATGGCAGCAGGGATGAACGACCTGCAGTGATGCTCCTTTTTAATCACGGTGTGTATAAGTCTGTTACTAAAGGAGCTGCTCAGCTCCTCTACAGTCTGGTGCAGAGTGTGAACCATATCCATGATGGATGTGAGTTCGACCTCTTCCTCTGCTGAGTCCAGAGAGCAGCCCAGAGTAGAGGAGAGCTGAGGCTACCATAGAATCATAGGAAGTCTTAAGCAAGGGGCCTGCTCACTCCAAAGGACATCAGCCTCCTCAGGAGGTGGAGGCGGCTCTGGCCCTTCTTGTACAGTGCGTCGGTGTTATGAGTCCAGTCCAGTTTATTTTTTAGGGGGGAAAAAAACAGACATTTCAATCTCTCCACAGTTTCTATGTCCTTCCGCTGGATGTTCATGGGGGAGTGACATTGGGCCAAAACTATTTCTTCACGCTATTTTAACTTTCTGAGGTGTACGTTTGTATTAAATTTAATATTGTTGCTTTTCTACAAAAATCTAAATAAAATACGGCATGTTTAGTGAGGCTACAACCTATGCTGACTCTGCATGGGAGTTCTGATTAAATATTTTTCTTTTGCTGCGTTGAGTAAAATAATAAAGCTACATGAATCTTTGTTTATTCACAACTTAAGCTTAAAAAGATAAAAACCAAGAGGCTTTAAGTCTTATTTATAAACAGAGACATATTCAAATCAAAATATAGGATATGAAATACCCTCCCTTTGGCTGGAGAAATTGAGGATGATTAGGATTAAAGAATCAAGAATAATAAGTACAGTATCTATACTATATTAGACAGACTGGAAGTTGGATTTTATTTGATTTATTTATAGATGTGGGTAAATTTTTTAGCTTGAACTTAAACAGCATCAAGTTATCAACCTCAAAATTTGAAAGGTGAACCAAAGAGAGTAACTTTTTAAGACTTTAATTTCAATGGGCTGTTTACAAAGTTAAAATGGTCTCAATAACATTAGAAATATAAAAAGCAATTTTTTTTTTTACAATGTTCTGTAACCTGGAGCTAATTAAATAGTAAACAAACTTTTTCCTCATTTGTTCCCAAAATCAATATATAAAAAAAAAACCTTAAGGCCATAAAAAAATCCAATATTTTTATTTGATATCAAACAGACGTATGTTTTTATACCTTCTCAACACTCAATATGCAATGGTTTAAAGAGGTAAAAACTACCCAGTGTTTTGTAAAAAGGAGATCTTTACATCACTATAGTTCTGAAACATAGAAAGGTCTCCCAGTCCTGCCCAATCATAAGAAAGATCAGGTGAAATACACTAATAGGTTTGGAGGGTTTCATTATTTGAATGTTCTTTGTCCAAAATAGCTTTTTCCTAATATTTTAAATGAGAATTTCCTTGGTTAAGGATAGCCTTTTGAAGACATTTAGCTGAATATAATGAATGGCTGTGATGTTCATTAAGCTTTCTGGCTCTATTCCAAAAAAGTAAAAAATCAATCCACTGGACTTTGTTTTCCAAGTTTGAAGATGTTTCGCTTCCCATCCAGGAAGCTTTTTAAATTCAAAATGTCTGGATTAGCGTTGGGTTCCAGGCTTTATAGAGTGGAACAACAAAGCCTTGTTATGGCTTAGAAAACAAGCAAATTGAACTGAAAGAACAGGTCCGCCCCTTATAATGGGGAGTCGTTGGGTTCTTTATTAACCTGCAATACCTGATACTTATGGAGGATAAAAAGTGCCAAAATTAAATAAATAAATAAATACAACATTAAATAAATAATTAAATATGTCAATAATTAATTAAATACGGAATTAAATAAATAAATGTGTCATTCATTATTTAAAACCACGTCACTAATATAAAGTGCCACAATTAAATAAATAAATACAGCGATAAACAATTAATTAAATGTGTAATTCATTAAATAAATAAGGAATTAAATATATAAATGTGTCATTAATTTAATAAAATACGTCTTAATTTTATTTAAAAATATATATATAATTATTTCAGTGTGCATTTAATTATTTCAAGGTCCTGTGTCGCAGTGCATCGAAACTATAATCTGTCAAACTCACCCATCAAAGTTAGGGGGCGGGTTTAACGCGAATCAAGTCTCTGTAATTGATTTGCTTCGCCTTAATGTGAGGGGTGACCAATCAGGTGTTAGATAACCGCCCCCTAACTTTGATGTAGTTGTAGTTGGACAGCTTTCTGGCTCTTTTTACTGTGAATCTCAAAGGACAGGTAAAATAAAATGTTTTTACCGAATGTTCCTTTCCAGGAACAATTGAATTGCTTTTGAATTGGAAAAGTTTTTTTTTTTCCTGAATGTCAACCACCTGTGCTGGCATACAATATAACACCAATCTTAAAGTACACTATAATTAAATGTTTAGTCGACTTTAGGTGAGAGAAAAATGTTAGGATGGTTTTTAGAACTGAAATTATATTTTATTCCGTTAAGTGTGGATTTATTTTCACCTTTACAAAGTCCCTGACAGTCTCACCTGACAAAAACATGTTCGGGTTTTGATCCTTAGAATTTCCTGATTTATTTTCTTTTTTCATTCTTTTTTTAAACAGGACTTTTTTTGACCTCTTAATCTGACCTCTTAATCAGTTTACCTCTAACATAGAGCCTAAAGGCTCTATGTTAGAGGTAAACTGAACCTGAGATTCTCTTTCAAGTTGATAATTATCCCCACGATGAGTCTTAAACTCATATAAATACAGTGATTCCAGAAATTTTTTTTTCATTTTTTTCTTTATTTTCTTTATAAACTTGTAAGAAATAATCAACTCCATTCCAAAGCTCATTTCACAGCATGCTAAATATGGTGAACAAAAAGGAACTAATTAAACATTACATCAACATTTGCCCTAAGTTTTAATTAATTGGTTTTATAACACAGAAGCAGAAAGAGTTTTAAGGCATGCTATGAATATTCCATTGTATCCAACCTATTACCAGCTACTGTATGTTGTTTAAATTGTTAAAAGAGCAAAATTGAAAACATTTTCTTGACAAATAACACTACTTATTTGCCCTGAGCAAGATTGAGAAATTGCTTATATGAACTCAATATAATCTGGTCAGACATTACAGATCAGGTTCCATTAACTGTCACACTGTTCACCTTTTAAGATTAGCAACCAGTTTCAGTGTAAAGTGAAGCGAAATCAAAAGAGACACAAAGGCTTTTTCAGTCACATCATACTGGCACAGGCATTGTTTAGTTACATTCCTTTAATATCATGTAAAAACTTTTCTATTTATAAAAAAATCTATTCATTTCGTTGTTTTTTTTTCTTTGCAGCACCATTACCAATGTATTTTCCTATAGTTTACACTGACAGGCAACAAGAAATACATATATTATGAAATGTATTTTAAACTAAGGCTCTCTAAATTCACTGATTTCATTATCTTTAGAAAACTGATGACATAAAAGTATTAGATTATCAGAACGATGGGGCGTGCTTTGGTGGTGCAGTGGCACACGACCCATATACGTATACGGAGGCCTTAGTCCTCGATGTGGGCGAGCCGTATAAAGGCAACATGTATAAAGAGTTTAAATCTGCAAAAAAGGGGAATAATTATAGAACCAGAGCAGTTTGTGACCTTAGGTGGATTAATGCTGTCATTAATCATTTGCATTTTAGCAGCCAGTAATTGAATAAACATTTTCGCCGGGTTGTCAGTTGAGCCACAGCATGGGGTAAGGTATAGTCTTTTGCGCTTTCAGGCTCCTAAATGTTGAAACAAACTAGGCAAACATGACTTCATTTAGCTTATAAAACAGTACTCACATCACTCTTTTTTATCCTCTTATTAATCATTGACATAAAACTAAGATAAACTATTGATCTTTAATTTTGTCTTTAACAAAAACTGGCTGTGGTATAAAGTGTTTCTACAATAGAAAGAAAGATTTGGGAGTGGTGGCCTAAAGGTTAGGGCATTGCGTTTGGGTCCCAGAGGTTCTGATCTCAGGATCCACTCCCACGGACTGCCACTCAGGGTCCCTGAGCAAGGCCATTAACCCCACACTGCTCCCCAGACGCCACAAAATTGCAGCCCACTGCTCCCCAAGGGGTTACATGCAAAAAGTTAATTTCATTGCTTTGTACTTGTGACCGTGTAATGACTATAAAGTTTAATACTTTATTCTTCTTCTAATTATTATAATAATTAAGTATCCCTTTAAAGGACCAGGTGGCGGTTCTTCTTTTTCTGCATGTAGGACTATAGAAGGATAACAGGCCATGATTTTCTGGGTCATAATTAGTCTGTTTTGTTTTTTAACAGAAATAGTTTTTCCGTAAATGTAAATAAATGCTTTCTAAATTTAAAAAGGTTCATGATAGACCTTTCTGTGTTTCATCAGAGACATTTGGTAGCAGTAGACAAGTAAAAGGCCTTGTATATAGGCAGTGCACCTGCTAAAACTGAACCTTTTCCAACATGATTGGTGCTCCAGACTGTCGGGGTGTTTAACATTCAGTCTGCAGACACACTCAAAAACTTCCTCTTAGTGCCCTTTTTTTCTACATCCTTTATCTACAGCTTCTTTTAATAATGCTTGGGATGTTTATTTGACTTTGTCTGTGACTGATCCCTTGAGTGATGCCATTTGAAATTTATTAAACCTAATTGGCTATTTATGATTTGGTGCTGAAGGTCTCATTTACTTTGACTTTAAGCTGCTATTCATCTTATTCTAAAAGCCTTAAGGCAATTTTTCACTAAACGTAGATGACAATGATACATGGGACTCTAAGTAAGACAGGAAGGCAGTGAATGATGAGCTTTATACAAAAGGCCAGCATATAAAATATGTTTTCAGTTGTTTTCACTCAGATTAAACATAAAAGAACAGAAAAAAAAACACATTAACCCCCACACCAAAGACCAGTTCAACTGCTGTTTGAAAAGATGACTGATCCCAAACACAAGAAACATGTTTTTCTCTTTGCTAAAAAAAAAAAAAAAAAGAAGAATGAAACTTCTAATCTCAAAATAAGTCTAGTGTTTCAAACAAAACATTAGAACTGATTGGTGGATGAATTTCACCGTCTAACATCACTCTGCTTGCTCTGGCTCGGCGTCCATGCATGTCTCCCAAGGATTTCTTGGCATCTGAGGCATAGAGAGGATGAGGAGTGCAATGCCAGTGAGAAAGAGGAGGACAAAGCCGGAGCAGGCACAAGCGAAGGACCAGGCGTAGTAGTACTCAATCCAGATAGTGTCCTCGCTCTCAATCATGCGTTTCACTGACTGACGCATCACCTCCAGTGAGATGAAGGCACAAATACCTGAAAAAGGAGGCTTTATGTGAACAACATATTTGCTTTTGTTCTGTTATTTGTTGTTTATCATTCAGACTGGTGTACTGAAGGGAAACTGAAGATTAGTCTATAAACTGAACCCACCTGCAAATGCGAAGAACATTCCTGCAGGTTTGAGAAGGTAGTCTCTTCCCTTGCCTGTCCCAGTGCAGGATCCCAGCAAACACAGAGATCCGAGGATCATGAAAGCCAGACTGAAAATGGAGATGGCTGCAGCAGAAATGTTGTACTCTGGAAAAGGGAGTACAAAAAGTGTCAAAAACAAAAATACAGTCAAGAAATAAATGCAAATCTTGTTTTCTTCTAGATTTTCTGAAGAAAAAAATAAAAAAGAAGTAAAGAAGGTGGTTTAATAAGTTTCATCACTTTACCTTTAAGGACTTTTTGAGGCTCGTAAAAAAAAGAAGCATCAAAACCTTTTTCTTTTTATTCATCTGCATGGCCTAACCATTACCAGCATGTACCTAACCCTGACTTTAACCTAAACTTAACTCACACCGTAGTCCTTAACCCGCAGCCCAACAATAGAACTCCTCCTCATTGGGAGCAATCATTGGTTCCTACAAGCACCCATAAGGTCCCACAATTCTGGGAAGTTGATCCCACAGGGTAATAAATACACGGCCAGGAGAGACAACCAGCCACAAACACTCATACCTACAGTAAGGGCAAGTTTTTAAAAATCAATCCAAAAATCATGCTTTTGGATTGTGGAAGGAATTCAGAGTATCCAGAGAAAACCCACCCATCCAGAGGGAGAACGTATATTTTATGGTTATTAAAAAGTATAAGCCTTATTTTAATTCAGTTTATTTTTATAGCACCATTTCACAACAAATTCCATGCAGGACTTTACAAAACCCTGCGATGGACTGGCGACCTGTCCAGGGTTAACCTGCATTGAGGGACTTTACAAAACCAATTCAATCAAATCATACAGAGACACATTTTCTATTTAAGGAAACCCAGCAGACGACATTGACTCACTGATTTTGCAGGATTCACTCATATTGCACCAGAGAACCATCGCTTGCCTTCTGTCATTCACTTTCTAACAATCCCCCTTACTGACCAAGCATGTTATTGTTTTTTCTGTTACTTAAGTAGTTATTAAAGCTAAACTATTTTAAAACAACTGCCCTCTCTAATAAAAAAAAATAATAATAAAAAAATGCACATGCACAACCCTGTATCTGCTCCCGAGAGGGAACGCCTATTAAACATGTGCAACATGCCCGAGCCCGTTTCTGGTTGTGCACGCTCTGTTTAAATGTTGCTGTTTGCATCACTCATACAGGCTTACTTTCCAAAAGAAGATTTTCAATTTTTCCACTATGTCAGACTCACCACCAGTAAGTGAAATGGGGACGAACATGTAGGACAGCCTTAGGTAAACATATCACCAGAATGATTGACTATTAGGAGGACCACTTATTTTGATGATCCACCCGGAAAATGAACATCCTCCACTATACCTTTAATTTATCATAATTGTATGAGGAAATGCATCCTGCTACTGTCTGTTTTTAATCTTTGTCTGTTTGAGCACCCGCCCCTAAAAATGTCGATGTAGGCACCTGCATAGAAGAAAAAATTACAAACACCGAGAGATTATCATTTCTGACATTTAGATATTTTCTCAACATGCTAATTATAACTTTTTTCATAATTTTCTTCAGTACTTATCAGTAGCATCTTAAAGCTAAACCTAATGCAACACTTCAGCTCTGCTTTTCATGACTAAATATCAGTACAGTCCTGAGATGGATGGAAGGTCAGTCCTGATGATCCTCTAATTATTTGCACCTGTCCTGTTTATGGATCAACCAAGCTACAAAGAGACTGACGTTTACACAACAGGCTGGTTAATGGCAGTGAAGAAGATGACCAGCAGCCCCAGTACCAGGTTGTATTCCTTTAGTCACTACAGTCAGTAGTAGGGGTGAGTGTTAGCATGTGTCACGATACTTGGATCATGATATATTATTACGATATTGCAATATCACTATATATTGTGTTATTTTTCCTAGTTTAAAAATTTAATGTAATCATAAAAAAGCAGGTTCTGTATATGTTCATCAGGAAATGTTGATCTTTTATTTATTTTGGTATCAATGTTTTATCTGGTTTGAGTCAGTCCATGTCTTCCACTGTGACTGCCTCAACTACAGGAATAGTGATTCCAAAAAAGTAAAAAAAAAGCAATTCACTGGACTTTGTTTCCACGTTTCGCTTCCCCTCCAGGAAGCTTTTTCAATTCAACATTAAGAATCTTCTCCAGCATACACAAATGGTGCAGCTGAAAGGCTATTTGCCAGAGTGGTGATGTTGAGGTAGCACATTTTCCCTCATTGTTTTAGGTAAAAAATGTTTTGTTTTTTTAATCGATATTAGGAAATGAAAGATCAATATTATATCGGGCAGCCAAAAATCTCGTTATATCACCAAATCGATTTTTTCCCACACCCCTGGTCAGTCAGTATTCCTTAATGTTTTTAACTTCTGCTGAACATTCTCAGTGAATATGGTCCACGGTAGACATGGTGTAGTTGAGGATGTTGAGCGAAGGCAGCTTTCTTCACATCATTGAGAAGATGAAGCTGGTTCTGGTTTTAAATGCACCAGTGACCCAGCATGTTCACTCTTTGTACTGATGCAGAATCATCTGGTCCTGGATCAGATCAACGACAGGGAGGTGCTGGTGCTGATAGTTCTTGTGCAACAGAAGATATCCTCAGTAAGGATGCTGGTGGTTCACAGACAGGGGATTCGGCTTCACTAGTCGCAGCAGATTGTGTCGTTCAGTTAGTCAGCACATTACCGCCTGGAATTACCAAAAAATGCTTTTCTGGCAACTCTTTCAACACCTGCTGATTGATTTTCTTTCTGTGGGCTTTGTTGACAATGAACCAAGAACTCATAGACTTTTACGTACCCCCAAATACCAATAATATGGATTTTTTCAAATGTCCAATATGAATATGCTTTAGTTTAATGCTTGTAGATTGCCTGCGTGTGATAGGAGCAGCAGCTGCTTTGTGTTTTGCTGTGGTGGTTATGATCTGAAGCTTTTGATCTGCCGCCTGCTTGCCTGGAAACCAGGCCGTTGGGGTGGCCCTCCTTTGGGGGGGCGAGAGCCTTCATCTTCTGCTGGCAGGGGAGGATGGGCCACAACCTAGGCACTCTGGGCTTTGAAGTGTTGCATGCAGAGCTAAGGCATGCACCTGCCATAAATTCCAGAAATGATTCTAAATTATTTTTGTATCCTGTGAAGGCTATAGTTGTAAAAATAGTTTTTCCATGTGTGCCAACGGTTTCTAATCTTGGAAGCACTTAAACGTGTGACTCTTACAAAGTGGCTTACATCAATAGGAGTTTAAAATGACTCCTTTTCTAAAGTCCTGAATCTGCAGGCTCTGCTTCAGTCTGAATTCCGAAAAAAAAAAAAAAAAAACTCTTATCAGGAGTTTGATTTGATTTTTTAAGTTGTTACTAACTGTAGGTGTGCAATGGAGAAAATAAACATTCACCTAACAAATAAGGACAGTAAAAAGGTTTTATGTTTTCATATCTTAAAGGCTGCTGATTTAATTCGCTATACCTTTTCCAATCCCCATCCCCTCCTTATAGGTTTCTCAGCATCAAATTATATCAAACACATATCAATGCATCACCCAAAATAATACTAAATAGCACTCATAGAAAAGGAAGAACACATTCTCTTAAAAACATCCTTTGTTTTGCTGTCGGGTGTGAGTTTGTGTTGGTCTGCTTGACGCACTAACCTCTTGCCATTTTATAAGCAACAAAATATGTTTGGTATCTGTGTGTGGACCTATTTAGTTTTCATGCTTGCATTTGTTTTCCCCTTCAGGCCACTGCAAATGTCAGAAGGATAACTTACTTCCTGTATGTGTATCCTAATGCATGTTGTATACACAAGGTATCAAAAGGGAAAAACATAGGTTTTAAATTCTTCCCAATTTGGGCAACATTTCCAACAGCATTCCAGATGAATGCATCTGAATGAACAACTTTCAGATGTATTAGATGATGAAATAACTTATTTTTTTTTAAAATGATTCAAAGACCCTATTCTTACATTTATAATATCAAGCCGAACAACATTTACTGTGCAATTGAAACATTTAAAACTAAATGTAAAATCCGGACAGTAATAGACTAAATTCATTATTACTGTACCTATTTATCCTTGTTCAACTTTCACACATTTAGTAACGTCACAACCACAAACTTTAATGTATTTTTTAATGTGACAGATTGATAACAGTAGTACATTATCATGAGGTGGAAGGAAAAGTTTACCTCGTTTTTACATTTTCTGTATTGTCTGTATGCAAATTTGTCTCTGAAACTCTGATAACCCTAACAAACATCAAGCCCATCCAAATGCAATTAAAAGCCAGCTAATATGTAACAAATAATTAAGAAAAAGACTTGATCATGTCCTGAGACTTTTAAAGTATCTTCAGATACTTTAAAAAGCAACATCCCAAGCTTTGTCATCTAGTACAGCTCAGTTCAGCATGTAGAAATGGAAAGAGTATGACACAATGGAAAGAGTATGGTACTAAAACATGGCTGTCAACCTGAAGTAACAAGCCATGCAAGAGAGTCATGAATCAGAACAGTTTACAAGTTAAATTGTTGAGGAATATGTTCAGACACACAGTTCATGTGGGGGAATCCCTCAACAGGACAACAGTTTGATTTTGCACACTTCAAATATGCCCTCATCACTACAAAAAAGCCACTAGAGGTCCTGTCTGCAAGCTCGAAGCAATAAGGAGACAGAAAAGCTGTGTAAAAAGGTTCCAAGTTTGATAAAACCCAAATAAAACTTTTATTTTTTTTGTCCAATTTGCAAATAACTATAGACTAGCTGTTATGGGAAACAAACAAAGCAAATTACTGTGAACACACTTTTCCCATAGTGACGCAAGTTGGCAGGTAATGGATCATTCTCTTTTACAGCGACAAGGAAGGAGAGAAGACAAATGGAGCTAAACGCATGGTAGTTCTGAGAGAAAACCTGTTAGGCTGCAAAAGACTTAAGACTTAAATAAAAATTCATCGGGTTGTAGGACCGTAAACATACACCCTGAGCTGTTCCCATTTTATTATATTATTTTGCAAATATTTGGCAAAGATGTCCTTCTTCTGTTGTGCAAAGCTAGTAGACACTTACCACACAAGACTTGCTTGCTAGGTGTAGGGAAAGTTGTTCTATGATGTCCTGACTAAGATGGATGATTCCTCCTAAGATGCTCATTCTATCTAATGTAATAAAAAAAAAATTATATTCTTAACCCAAACCAGTCGTGGTCAAATTTTACTGTAGTATCCATAAGATTCACCTTTGCTACTATCGTGACCACTGTGTTTCAGGTATTGTGGCTGAATGAAGCTCTGTGTAGGTTTCTAGCTATAACGATGGGTTGAAGCAGCAAACTTTCTTCCTTGGTTTACACCTGTTTTTCTTTAAATACTTCTGTTGGCTGACAAATAATTGAATGAACACCTTAACACAATGGTTTGTTGTTGTTGTTCCCACTTTCCAGACCATTCAGATCAGCTGGTTCCAGTCCACTGTGCATTTCTAGAGCCAGAACCAAACCTCAGGATTCAGGCATTATGCTCCACTGATCTGAAATGAACTGCCAAGATGCAGAAATGTTGAGTTATTTCATTTCAAGGTTATAAAAGCAATATGAACCATTAATTTCCTTTTTTTGGTCACTGCAATGTAATTTCCTGTTTTCTTTATTCATTGTATCATTAAATAAATTTGAATTATATTTTTACTAAAGTATTATTATAGTAAACCTGATTTGGCTTTCTAAGCAAAAGTTATCATGCAAGTCATCTTGGGAGGTTTATTTAAATGTACATATCCAAATCTGCTCAAAATTGAGCGTCAAACTAATCGAGTCAAAATTGAACATTAAAGCTTATGTCCATCATGTTTTTGAAACTTCAAACACTTTTCTATAAAGATAGAGTAAATCCATCTTAATACCCAGAGCTTACTGTATAGAATTAGAGGTTTCTTTATATAACTTCTTTGTGCAAACTCTTTATGGATGGGTAAGTTTGTGGTGTCATGCACCTACTGTGTTCATGCTGTATTCCCCAATGGCTCAGTCAAGAGTGCATAAGGCCACATGGAGCACAGGTCAACTCTCCAATTATTCCAGCAAACTCACAACAACTTAAGGACCAGTCATGTGCGCAAGGACTGCACGGGCGAGTGGGTGGCAGCCGAAGGGAGAAACACCCATGTTTGCTTACATTAACATTATCTGGGGGTTTGTGGGAGAGTGTTTGACATTGTGCATAGTTCTCTTGATTTCAGTAACTGTGTGTGGGTGTCACATGGATTTCAAGAGTAAGTAAACTAGAAGCTGGACTATGCCAAGTGAAAACTTATGGCTAATGTTGTCAGGATTTGGTTTAATGTTTCTTAATTGGACCCAAAAGCAGAAGCTGAGAGGCAGAGGTGAGTTCTTGGAGGGTTTAATGCGAGATCAGGCAACAAAAACAGGAATCCAAAAATCCAACTTAAAAAATGTTAAACAAAAACAGGAATCCAAAAATCCAACATAAAAATCAAACACTAACCAGAACCATGGAGACATCAGGGAAAAACCAACAAGGAGCCAGGGTGAGGAAAGGTAAGACGAGGAACCAGCAAAGAGGGACTGCAGAGGGAGAGTATTTATGGCTGACTGAACAAAGGTAGAGCTAATCAGCTGATAGGGAACAGATGTGATTAGAGCTGACGAGGAAGCCAAGGGAAAAGAACACAAGGAGGCAGCAGAGGACAGACAGAAAAACCTAAGCAACTTAACTGAATCCAGAAACACCAAAAAAGCTAGAAAACAATGAAAAACCTGGCTAAACTTGAAACAGAAAACTTAAAGAAAAACAACAGAACCAAGATCATTACAGAGCCCCCCACTTAAGGGCGGATTCCAGACGCCCCATTAAAGTCCAAGAAACAAAACGCAACCCATCCAGAGTGGGCGAGGACAATCGAAAGTCTCAGAAAGGCCGGCCGTGGGGCCGGAGGCGAGGCAGAGTCTCTGGAGGGCGGCCGCGGGGCCAGAGGCGAGGCAGAGTCTCTGGAAGGCGGCCGCGGGGCCAGAGGCGAGGCAGAGTCTCTGGAGGGCGGCCGCGGGGCCAGAGGCGAGGCAGAGTCTCTGGAGGGCGGCCGCGGGGCCAGAGGCGAGGCCGATTCACAGGAGGCCGGCTGCGGGGCCGAAGACGTGGCAGAAGTTCTGGAGGCCGACCGTTGGACCGGAGGCAAAGCAAAGTCCTTGGTGACCGGCCACGGGGCTGGGGGCACGGCAGACGACCAGAAGGCCGGCCATGGGTCAGGCGACGCAGGAGGGTTATAGGAGGATGACATCTCCGTCTCGGGTGAATCCCCGGAGGAGGACGACGTCTCTGCCGCTGCAGGAGTTTAGGAGGAGGACGACGCCCCAATTTCAACAGGTAGCCCAGAGGGGAACGCCGTCCCCTCTTCAGCGACCCAGCAACAGTCTCAGAGGGGGCCGCGGATCGAGTCTCTGGAACAGGGTCCGAGGAGGCCGTCAGCTGCGGCTCAGGAACCGGCTCAGAGGCGGCCGCCGACTGCGGTTCTGGAGCAGACCCAGAGGCGGCCGCCGACTGCGGTTCTGGAGCAGACCCAGAGGAGACCGCCGACTGCGGTTCTGGAGCAGACCCAGAGGAGACCGCCGACTGCGGTTCTGGAGCAGACCCAGAGGAGACCGCCGACTGCGGTTCTGGAGCAGACCCAGAGGAGACCGCCGATTGCGGCCGCCGACCGCCGATTGCGGCCGCCTCTGGGTCTGCTCCAGAACCGCAGTCGGCGGCCGCCTCTGAGCCGGTTCCTGAGCCGCAGCTGACGGCCTCCTCGGACCCTGTTCCAGAGACTCGATCCGCGGCCTGCTAACGGCCTCGGGAGCTGGGCTAACTAGCCTGCTAACGGCCTCTGGTGCTGGGCTAACTAGCCTGCTAACGGCCTCTGGTGCTGGGCTAACTAGCCTGCTAACGGCCTCTGGTGCTGGGCTAACTAGCCTGCTAACGGCCTCTGGTGCTGGGCTAACTAGCCTGCTATCGGCCTCTCGTGCTGGGCTAACTAGCCTGCAAACGGCCTCAGGTGCTGGGCTAACTTGTTCGCTAACAGGTTCTGGAGCTAGGGAAACTGGACTGCTAGGAGCTGATGAAGATGGCAGAAAAGGGAAAAGATCTTCCCTCTCCCCATAAAAGAAACCCCAGAGATCTGACTCTGATATATGGGGAGCTCTGACTGTGGGGGGTGTAGTTATGGAAGCTGGTCTGAACCTACCAACCCGAGAAGCTAGCTGTTTGTCATGGAGGTGACAACTAAAGCCATAGGGGAAACCAACCAGGTTAAGAGAGGGACTGAAAAAGGAGTCAGGCTGACCCTCCGGAAAGGTGGTTGTCTTCCTCCCCCGGCGGCGTTGCTTACGCCTGGAGGAAGCAGATGGCAGGGGAGGACCAACAGCTGGTAATGGTGGGGGAACAGGATCGGAGGTAAGAGACAGCAGAGTGGGAAGGTGATGGAGTGATGGTTTGGGTGGTGGAGGTCTATTGCAGAGTTGGGCGAAGGCGGCTTGGCGGTTCCACTCCAACTCCTCGAATAGCTCAGATAAAACTGGGGGTGATAGAAGTGAGGAGTTAGAGAGGAATGCTGGCTTCAACTGGTCAGCCGCACTCACCCTCTTCCAAGGCGGACTGAGAGCGGCTATGGAGTCCAGAGCATTCCTGAGAATAATGGAAATTCTCCTGTGGGCGTCCGGGCCGTGTTCTGCTGGGTCCATTGTTGGCTGGTTCCTTCTGTCAGGATTTGGTTTAATGTTTCTTAATTGGACCCAAAAGCAGAAGCTGAGAGGCAGAGGTGAGTTCTTGGAGGGTTTAATGCGAGATCAGGCAACAAAAACAGGAATCCAAAAATCCAACTTAAAAAATGTTAAACAAAAACAGGAATCCAAAAATCCAACATAAAAATCAAACACTAACCAGAACCATGGAGACATCAGGGAAAAACCAACAAGGAGCCAGGGTGAGGAAAGGTAAGACGAGGAACCAGCAAAGACGGACTGCAGAGGGAGAGTATTTATGGCTGACTGAACAAAGGTAGAGCTAATCAGCTGATGGGGAACAGATGTGATTAGAGCTGACGAGGAAGCCAAGGGAAAAGAACACAAGGAGGCAGCAGAGGACAGACAGAAAAACCTAAGCAACTTAAATGAATCCAGAAACACCAAAAAAGCTAGAAAACAATGAAAAACCTGGCTAAACTTGAAACAGAAAACTTAAAGAAAAACAACAGAACCAAGATCATTACAAATGTGTTAATTGGGTTAGGGTGAAGGTGAGGTAATCGTATTTAGGTAATGGTTAGGTTTAGTTTTAGGGTTAGGGCATAGAAAGGCTTGAAAATGACTGAAAATCAATGGAAGTCAATGGGAGTCAGCACATGGCCCTTACTGCAAATAGCAGAACAAACATGACTGTTTGTGCATGTGTGGGTGTGTGTGATGTGTGTGGTGGTTACCAAGGATGAAAACAACCTCTGCGCACACACATTCATATCTGGGAGCAGTTTAGAGGTTAATGTCTTGTTTTTGGACTGAGGAAGGAAATTGGAGTAACAGGAAAGAAGGCATGCATCTGTGTGGATAACATACAAGCTTTAAGCAAAAAAAAAAAAAGCAACAAAAAAAAAAGAACCCAAGCTGGGAGCTTCTCGATGAAAAGCAACAGTTCTACCAGCTGCTCGTTTTGGAAGTATGCATAGCCTAATTAATATCCTGGGTATGGTTGTTACACATCAGGTACGCCAGTCATTGACTTTGATCAAGACAACTTACAGTAGAACTCCAGATAGTCCCTGGACTGACATGGCTATCACTGCGCCTACAGAGTTAGGGACTAATTTCCCACTGGGATCAGCTTCATAGTCATGGTAGGCCACTTCTTTGATTTTATTTATTTTGCTCAGGCCACTCGTAAGCCCACAGCCCGCCAAATGTTGAAGGGGCAATATTATTACCATTACTGTTAATATATAGTCAAAACTTTACACATTTATTAATAAAATGTTTCAGGGGATGGCATGCGGAGATGGTCATTTACAAAGGGGGATGCTTTTTAAGATTTTTTTAAGAAGGGGGATGCCCCCCCCAACTGAAATGCTGAGTATTGCATTGCTTTCACTACTAACAGTGTTAGTAAGCCGCTTACTCAAACAACCATCAACTTAGCAGCCACTTCTGAAGCTTTAGTTTCCTCTGCAATGAACACAAGCATTCACACTGTATTCTAATCCTGTTCAAATCTAGTATCTTACTTCTATTTTCATTGTATACATATAAAGGGGGCTTTAGTTACTAACAAACTGAGCAAAAACAAAACAAAACACCAGCAGAAAGTAATCTGCTGGTGTTTTGTAATCTTTCATATAATATTTTTATTCAACCAGAATGAGTTAAAAATAAATACTGTTCACCTTTAACATAAAATAGTATGTTCAATCATCATGCCTCTTCACAATCATAGGGACTGACAGCCTCAATGAGCAGGGTTAGCTTCAAAGGTGAGTGCTGAAACCCAGGACATGGAAAGTTAACCGAAAGGGAAAAGTGGTATAAACAGATGTGCAAACATCAGGAATAACTATTGCCTCAGGAGGATTAATAAGCAATTTAATTCATGATTTAGGGCAAAGTCACAAAGTGTGGACAGAGTTTAAAGAATCACCACTGATGGACCTGTCCAGGACATGAGCTACAGCCGTTCTGTCCCTGTTAATACCCCTCCTTAACCAGACACTATCCACACAGGAAGCATTCAGAACATTTCTGAACTAACATACCCCTCAGCTAACAAGCTCTTTATAAAGGTTAAACCATTTTCCCTCAGGACTTTCTCCCTGGCTACACGGTCATAAAGAGGCAGTGTAGAATTTAATGAAAACTTTCCAGACCCAACATTGTAGACAAGCTTCATGCTACTGTTTAAGTAAACTGAGCTTCTTTTAATGCCTAAGCATCGCTGCACCTTGATAACCTCTATGCCATAATAAAAAGAAGACCCATGCTGTACAATACATAGATTTATTATTTATTCAGCTGGCTTCCACTTGGTCTGATATAATCTTCTGAACAGAATATAAACTGCGGACCATATTAAATATAATCTTATAAAATGAGTTTGCATTTAAGCAGTGGATTTGTAATGACTCTTAATATTATGCAAGTTTAACTTTATTTTTTTTATTTTTATTTTTTTAAATTATTTTATTTATGCATGTTCAGAGTTAAACGGACAAGACAAAAAAGAGAAAAAATAAAATAAAATACAGCAAAACAAGTACAACAAAAACAAAAAAAACAAGACAAAACAGTGTCAGCAAACTGAAGAACTGATAAGAGAATAATTATATTATTATTATATTAATAGAGCATATTAAAGCACGAGGCAGAGTCAGAGAGGACAGCAAATAATTCTGCAGACATTGTATCAAGCGGATCAACATAAAACATGGGATATCAATAAAAAGAGTACAATAAAGGATGACAGTATTGAGATAATAAATAATAAAAAAAAGAATTAAAAAAAGAAAAGAGGTCCAGAAAAGAGTCCATTTAACCCATTATTTTGAATATGTCTATTAAAAGGACCCCACACATCTAGAAACTTATCATGATTGTCTGACAAACAGTATCGAATTTCTTCGAGATAGATACAGGACAACATATCATTGAGCCATTTTTTTAAAGCATGGAGGTGTAGAGGATTTCTATTCCCTCAGAATAACCCGTTTTGCAACCACCAAACCAAACATTAGAGCCTGCTGCAGAGACATGGGAAGAGTAACAGAGAATTTAGAGCAACCCAGAATTATCAAATGTTTTTTCCGGATATAGAGCTTTGCCATAAGGTTACTATAAAATTTGAATATTCTGTACCAAAAGTCCATAAGCGTAGGGCAAGAGCAAAACATATGACCTAAAGTCCCATTGTCTGATTTACATTTGTCACATATAGGAGAGACATTAGGAAATAGCTTATTAAGTTTGGTTTTAGAAAAGTGCAAACGATGGATAACCTTGAATTGAATAAGTTGCAATCTGGAGTTAATGGAACAGGTTTTGATCCTTGACAGACTCAAATTTCAAATCTCATCTGAAATTTCGACTAGTGTATCAGAAGCCCAGGCCTCTTTTATATGATTAGTAGAAGGAGATGAACTGAAAAGATGAACAAAGGGAGAGATTAGCTTTCTAGAAGTGGGGGGCTTTTTTATAAGCTCGAAGAAGCTATGTTGCACTGATATGGTTTCAAAGTGAGGGAAATTTTGTCTGACAAAATTGCGAACTTGCAGGTACCTGAAAAAGTGGCTAGAAGGAAGACCAAATTTGGACTGGAGTTGCGTGAAGGAAGCAAAGCTGTTATCGATGTATAAATCCTTGACAACAGCTATGCCTCTATCTAACCAGCTTGAAAACTACATCCAAATTCCCTGGCTTAAATGCTGCATTCTGAAAGATGGGGGCATAAATGGAGAAATCAGAGAGATTCAGAACAGTCTTTATCTGCTTCAGAATCCTAAATGAATTTTTTAAGATGAAATTATCCTTTAGCAACTGAAAGGGGAAAGAGAAATTGGAGAACACTACAGCTGAAAAAGTTTCACTGCCTTAAAGTTAAATTGACATTGAAGTGCATCTTTATTCATACAAACCTTCATGTGTGCACACTAAGGATAAATATGCAGGTATGGATATAGTGACCATTGATCCACTCAAAAGAGGAAATGTGGAACAAAATGTCAAATAAGGAGGTTGGATCTCTTTGATTTCCAATTTCACAAAATGGAAAACATTCACTCAACAAATTCAGGAAAACAAATTATTTTTTCTTTCTTCACTGTTTTGACAGGATGGAGAGAAAACAACCTTCAAAAACACATCACTTAGAGAACAACATACCTTTTTGTGTTTTGTATTCAAATATCTCAGCATCTTGTCCTGGATTGAAGTGCCTGAAGTAAGTGCAATTTTCCTCTGTGAAAAGAGAAGAAAACAGATTTCAAATATCTGAACGATGTGATAGCTCTGAGGTACGTTCACAGAAAGAAGCGTAAGTGTGAAGCTGTTTATTTAGAAGTTGATGAAAAAAATGTATTGCTTTGCCTTTTGGATAAAATTTTTTTAAAGAGATCCGCCTGTTTAAAACAAGTTAGAACTGAAGGCATAAAACATTTCTACAAAATAAGGAGTTTGAAAATTAATATATTTGACAAAACAACACTAAAACAAATTTTAAACATACTAGCATCCTGCTAGTATGTTTAAATTTAACCCAGCAATGTATCCAAACTCAGTAATCATTCTTACTTTGAAAATACCAGTTTTTACATTTTTTTATGATACATGTAGCTTCATTTCCCCCCAATCATGTCTTCCTCCTCTTGCGCTCCACTGGACCTTTTCACTCTACCTTTTAAGCCTTGTCTCCCATCTTTTTCACGCCATTATCTGAGCTCCTGCTGCTGAACACCTTGTGAATGCCATGCTTCCAATGGAACACTTCACACTGTCTCTGATCTGTCACATTTATGCTCTAAAAGCATCTTAAAACCTACACCCTCTAGATAGTATTAAGACTAAATTGGTTGCCACTCTGAATTTTCTGCTTTGTGCGGTTTGACTCACAGAGTAACTGCTTTTGCCACCCAGATCACTATTAGATTTTTTTTTACAGAAGAGGTGTTAGACCTTTGGGATTTGTTTGAATGAAGCAGATTTGCTTTATGTGCTTGTGCAGTGATTTGTGGGGTGGAGGAAATGTTCCTTCACGAGGACTATTAAACATTGAATCCAGTTTCAAAACAGATTGGAATTAATGTCAAAACTTGAACATATTTTACATTTATCGCACAAAAGTAGGCAATGAGAGCTATAAGGGACTTATCAGCCTTATGCTGTGTATATGGGCTTCATACAGAATGTCTCAAATCAAATAATATTAGCTTTAAATATCATATTTACCAGCATTGAAAGTATTAATCTCAAGGTTGAAAAGGAACCAGAACTCACACTAAGCAGTTAAATCTGTTTTGTGGAATTATGCAAGACAAGTCTTAATTTTACAAGGTAATGAGCTCTTCATTCCCCGTGCTTTGAAATGATCCATTTGTTAAAATGTTCTCAAATGTGCCAGGTTCCTGAAATGAAGCAAAAAACAGAGTTTACTCTAAGAGGCCCAAACAATCTTATTTGTAAAGAAAAAAGTCAGCTTTTTGATGTTTACTAAAGGCTGCCTTTAAAACGTAGGGCTTTCAGTGTCACGTACCACACTGTGTGGGTCTGCATACAAATAAAGATGTTTTTATGAACAAGGACAGGGACTGGCCATAAAGAGAGAGAAAACAGATATGTAGTTACTAAGCAACAAGCCCCACTGTTTTCACTGTTGATGCCACATAAGAGGTGCAATAGAGGCTTGTCAATGAGTTATACCTCTGAGTCAAACCTGACAGAGAAATGAAAGGCAGGGAAACAGCTTCCAAATTTGTTTTATTATTTTTCTGTCATAAAAAGGTTACAAAAGTTGCCATTTTCTATGTTTATGGTGGTTGAACAGAACATTTACTTTCTGATTTCTTTTCCAGCTAGCAATATGACAAACTTTGCTGGTTAAATTGATTTTCTTCACCCCCACATTTTACAAAACAGAAAAACAGATCTAAAATAGGTAAATGTCCTGATTGAAAAAATAAAAAGAACACTGGAACCACAAACTGTAACTCCAAGTTCTGTAAAACCGTGTTGTCCAGTTGGAAACGCTGCTGATTGTCAATCAGTTTTACTTGCTTACTGCGAAAGAAACACACAACAGGTGAAGGCAATTACGAAGACCTCCCCATAAAAGAGATATCTCCAGGTGGTCATCACAGACAATTTCCTCGTGGCTGACTTTTGTAGGCACCTTCACCCTTAGAGATGGCATTAGGCATTGTCTACAATCTTCAGAAGTTGTTCAGGAAGTGCAGCTCATCCAAGATGGCACATTACTGCGGGGTGTAGGACGAAAGAGTGCTATTTCTGTCAGAGGATGGAGGAGATTCTAAACCAGTCAGCACATTTACAGACATCAAGCAAACTCTAGAAACTAAACGACTCAGCAATAGGATGGACCTCTTGCTTTGTGCAAAGAGAAACAGGAGGATAACTACCAGAGGCCTCCAAAATAAACCTCTGGTAGGTGACTAATGTGTATGTTTCTGCTCAAACTGTCAACGACACCCTCCATGAGGGTGGTGTGAGGGCCGGATTTCCAGGAGCGGGGCTTTTGCTTACAGCCAGCAGTGATCACGGCCAGTATTTTGCAAGAGGGTTTAGCATATTTAAAGTTGGTGCTCTGTGCTTCTTACAGATGAGAAAAGGTTCAGACTGAGCCTATGATGGACGTGAAATGCTGCTTTCAACATTCTCCAGCATGACCGGATTGGAAGTCAGTCAGTAATGTTGTGAGGAGGAATTTCTTGCATAACTCAAGGTGTTAGCCAGAGATAATTTAACTGTCATCAGGTACCAGATATCCTCAAACCCAAAGGGAGACCATCTGCTAATGCAGGGTTCCTTCAGATACATGACAATGCTAGGCCTTATGTAGCTGAAGGGTTTCGGCAGTTTGTGCATTGCTGTTATGAACTGAATCTAATCAAGCAGACCTGGGGCATCACTTTTCATTGCTCTACAGGAGTGAATATTCAGGTCGAGGATTCCCCGCCTCATTGATGAGAATGCCCAGGTGTTGTAGGGAGGGCAGACAGACACATACTACTGAGCCTAGTTTCCACCGAGGTTGGATCAACCTGTCATGTGACTCCAGCCTCTTATTTTGAATTTGATTTTAAATCCAAAACTCTGTGTAAAAATAACGATTTACTTCATTTTTATTTTTTGCTCTCAACCCATTCCAGAATGTGATAAATAAAGATGTACAGCAATAATAATTTACGTATTCAGAGGGATATAGGATGTTTTATTTTAGTGTTCCCTCTATCGTTTGGAGCAGCAGCTCCAGATATGATCAAGGTTCTTTAAGAAGAGTCTTTCCTCACATAAAACCTTTAGTAGGTTATCTAGATTCTATGATTTTGCTAAAATGGAGACTTTACGTTGTCAATGGAGTGGCTTCTCAAAATAATTAACTGATTTCTCAAAATGTTGAATAATTAGTGACCTTTAAAACTGTTGGTGTACCTTAATGCTTGCATAGAAACCAGCAATATTGTGACAAAGAGCTTAACTAAAATAAGTGCAAGTGTGGTAGTGATCTTTTTCCTTATCAACATTTTACAACGCTAAACAAAATCTACTTCCAATTGCATAATCTCTCTGCACCATCTATTAAGCATGTCACCTGGTTTAGAATCCAAAAGGATTATTCCGACATCTAAACCCTTAAAAAATAGATCACAGCTACTATCTGTGGCCGGAAAAAAACACGTTATTCTTCTTTACAGTTTTATTTTAGCTACATAGATGAGCCTAAGACCTCCTCCTCCTGGTGAGGATGCAGTCATCTATGAAGACCTTAGTCTTGTCAGATACCTTCTCCTTGTCCATAGTGGATTCTTAGAACAAGTGTAGGGGAGGTTTTTGCTGTTTTCCTTGGCAACTTTCATCAAATTTTTACAGGTAAAATCCTTTTTATTATCTTAATACGCAAACAATTTTTACTGCTAATATTTAGTTAAGCTGCTATCCTACAGCAGCCAGAATTACCCAGTATTTTTACATATGGGACATACAAGAGTAGATAGATCTAATAATAGGCCATAAATGACATTGTCCACAGACTATGAGATGGCCGCATGTAAGGTGACTGTAATGATTTAATGTAGGACAATTATAATCCTTAAAATACCGTAATTTGCACACAACTTTACATTTTGGTGTGTGGTTCAAAAATATCTTAAGAATTTAAATAAACGGCTAATTATTAAAGAATCTGGTGAGCCATTTTATCTTAGCAGAGAAACATTCAAATGTTCGTATCTTCTTCTATTCTTGTTCAATTTTGACATGTAAGACATCACTGGAAAGCTTATACTACGCTCTTTCAGGATCTGTAAATCACTCAAAATGGTTCCAGGTAGACTTCCTTGTTGTGCCATAGCCTGTCACATATATGTCATAGATGGGTAACCACATTTGGAACAGTTTTCCTTAGCAGCATTAGATATGCATACATGCAAACAATTCCGAGATGATATTGAAATGTATTTGGATTAAAAGAGAAAAAAATTATCAGATTTTACTTTTTATACAGATATAAATTATAAGACTAAAATAACCAATCAGACTAAAAATGTGTAAACATGCCATTCAGAACTACAATGATAGCATGATGAAGCTTATAGTTAGAGTGGCTCAGGTTATCCTGAGCTATCTCTTTAGTTACAGTATGCTGCTATAGACTTAGACTGCTGGAGGACATAGGGACCCTTTTTCATTATTCTGCTTCATTTTATCTCTATTCTCCCGTTCTGCTAAATTTTTATTTGACTGGGGTTTCTAAATTTTTTGCCCTTTGAGGGAAGATTTTCCAGTCGTGAGATAATTTTTTGGATGGGGCCAAGTTTCAGCTTCATTTTGTGTCCTGCGTCGTGTAGTCCACAGGAGTTAACGAGGGGTGATCAGCCTTTCGTAGCCACCTCCAGATCAGGAATTGTAAGGTTGGGAAAAATCTCACATGTTTGAAAATCAGTTGGCCTTTATGTTGGGTTTGTGGGCAAATCCTGCTGTTAAAACAGAGCTACAAGCAGATTTACCAAAGCCTCAAGTACTGTGCATGTGCAAACAAGGGAGTTCTTCTTCCAGATTGACGAGTCCGACCAGCACCATTCTCGGCGCTGAGTCCGATGTGTGGTTTTTGGACGTGCAGTGTGAGCAGGTAGATCACATTAGAGCGTCGGGCTGTACAGTGTAAGAACAAACATCGTGAGCTGAGAATTTTAAACCCTGCAGTTACTAGGTACAGTTTGAGCTTCAGCTACATGCAACGATTGGAAATATCGTACAGTGTATGCCCAGAATTAGATAAAATACCTTGAACCAATCTGACTGTAAGAATTGCCGATATATTAGTAAAGTAAATTGAATTGAATGTAGCCAGCGGAAAGCCGAAATATGTATCAATACCTCAGTGTTCAAATTATACACTCAGGTCAGTTTG
Organism: Cyprinodon tularosa; assembly: GCF_016077235.1. Lineage (NCBI taxonomy): Eukaryota > Metazoa > Chordata > Actinopteri > Cyprinodontiformes > Cyprinodontidae > Cyprinodon > Cyprinodon tularosa. The sequence goes on along the minus strand of NW_024038844.1, from coordinate 652,497 downwards.
CCTCATTAGAATAACACAGTCCTGACAACCATTTACATGCATGCCGATCAGAATGTGCATTAGCAAAAACTACCCCTTTCACTCAGATTACAATTTTATTCCGATCCAGCAGAATCTGATTTCTGATTCTGATATTTTGACTGACATGTTTACACGACACTTAATCTGATACTTAATCTGATCAGCTGTTTATTGCGACTCCTTATGTCTAAATAAGCATAGCAACTGAGACTCACCTCTGACCTAAATAAGGCGGTCAGCTGCTTTTGCCAATATGAGCTCTATTTTCTAAGCCCAAGTGAGTCTCACACAAAAGACACTATATGATCCAAAATTTAGTAGTACAGATCCATAGTACATATCCAGTCTTTAAAAAAATCCCTATAGGGCCCACCTGAAACTCCATCTATGATTATCTGTTGGCCCCTCAGTAAAATCCTGACTCTGTGTCACTTTTATTATTGGCTGTTGTCCTGCTTGCTGCCCTGACACATTAAGCAGCATATTTCTTGTTCTAAATAGGGAAATCTGTCAAGTCTGCAAGGATCAGGTGAGGACATTAGCTTAACAAGATCTTGGTACACTGTCATGTTTCTAGACTTTCTTTTTTGCATGTGTGCTGTCAGTTAACTCTGTCAAAAAAAGTTTTAGGTCTAACCATCTAAGATCTGTAACTGTTTTACAACTTTAGTAATTGCAGTCAGTTCATGTCTGTCATGGCAGATGAAGGATGTGGTTACTTACACCTCAGCACCCCATGCGTGTCTGTCTATATGTAAAACACATTGCTAGCATGCTGACTTCACATTTTATAGGTTGGTTGTGCACTTAAGTGCTTTTAAGATACCAAGATACCATTGGGCCTCCTGACTTTTTTATTTAACAATGCTGCCGATCCCAGGACAGTGTGATGTAGTTTGAGTTGGCATGTGGCCTGCAAGGAGACAAGCTGCTGCAGGCAGGTCTTAAGGGAGGGGTTTGGTGGAACCACAGGTCTTAGAGTTATGCCACACTCCGCCATGAGGCCCTGTCCCTCAAAGAAACGATGGGCGTGTGCATGAACACTTGACCCCTAGGGCTCTGACCCAGCACAGCTGAGTATTTACATAGCTTATTTTTGAACCAACAGCAGTGCTTGCTGCATGCAATTTAAAATGCATTGCACACCTTCTGTTTATTTTCATACTTGCAGCACATGGAGAGTGCAAATGTATTGGCTTAAAAGTTTTCGGATATGGGAAAAAAATATTGTATATACAAGGTATATCTAACATGCAGGATTCAGTATCATTTTAAATAGAGACCCTAACAGAACAGATATTTCATTTCTCTAAATAAAGGAATCGCACCAGCAACAGCAGGAATAATTCTAAGTTTATCCTCCATCCTCTCACCATCTGTACTCTGTCAGCATTCTCCTTGACAAAGCCAATCCATACTTTCCAGTTGTGACTCACTGCTGCGGATCTCCCTGCCAAATGTTTGAGTCCTGTTTTTAATCAGATGTTGACACCTGTCTAAAAGGCATGGGTCCAAGATTAACAGCGAAACTCCTCACCACAGCCAGCCAAATCCACCAAGTAAAATGGCATTTTGCACATGCTCTCACTAAGAAAATAAAATAAAAACTTCTTTATTCTCATGTGATTTTAAATTATGTATTGCTGTTTTTTTTTTATGTATATGTTGAGTTTATCTATATGTCATATTCCAGTCTTACTAGAAACCACCCTTGGATTTCCATTTCTACCACTAAAGACTTTCAGGTCTCCAGATTATTTCTGCTGTTCAGCCTGATTTTAGGATTTAGTATCAGAGAAATTTAATTTAGCCTTAATAAAGTTTCAATCCCGAAACAACAAGCTGGTCTCTCTTCTGTTACGTTCATATGAAAGCCATTTGCTTTGGTTACATATATTAAACTAAACAAAGAATTAGAAAGATTAATCATAGCTGTTGATAAGGCAGTAAAGAGGAGTATCATTTCCAAATTCTACGTTTAATATTGTTTTTATTCTGTTTCTCGTACAAGGGAGACTTGGGACAGTTGTAAAAACTCTTTTCTCCAATCATTAAAGATGCTGTCTTGATGACATTGGTACTAAACATGGTTTAAATTTAAAAAACATTTTTTTTCGTTTTTCCATGTGTGTTTATATCACACTCTCCTTACCGTTTGTATAAATGAATGAACAGTTGGTTCGATTGTTTACTGTACTTTAAAGTTATATGGGTAGCATAAGCTAAAGTCTTTGTGTCTGGCTTGCACATTTGAGCTTGTGCCATAATTGCCAACTTGGAGACGGTTGCAACAAGAGCTGCAACTGTCCCCAAACTGGAGACTTCTAATAATTCAGGTGTGGCAGCAATGCTGGATGTGCAGATAAAGATTGCACAGCTGGAGGTGAACAGCAGCAACTGTAAATAGCAAGAGGGGGGGACGATTACTGTAGATTAATTTGGATATAGATATATGTTTTTTAAAATATGCTTGATGAATTAATATGTCTCTGCTCCCTCAGATGTTCTCCAAATAAATACATTTCCTGAATAACTTTATTTACACGTTTTCCTTCTGAATTAATGTTTTCAATCTGAAGAGATCACCGCATGTCTGGGTGGGTCAAGTCATTGAGAAAATTCTGCATGTCTGCATCAGTGAGCCCCGCCTCAGGCAGCTCATCTGTTCCTGCAGGAGACCTGCAGCGCAAACACAGGGCAAGCTTCCCAACAGACACCAGCCATCAGCAAAGAATTAGCTTATTTTTGTGAGTAGTCGGGATTAAGGCATGTCCAGCTATTAATTGATAGGCTGACTTCAAAAGCTCAGCAGCTGCTTGACTTATAGTCTGAGTGCTGTTCATATAATGGTCAGTCAGACAGCTGAATACAAGCTGTTTTAAAAACATCTGCTGATAAGTTAAAGAAGAAATCCATTGGACTTTGCTTCCAAGTTTGAAGACGTTTCGCTTCCCATCCAGGAAGCTCCTTCAGTTTAAAATGTCAGGAATAGCGTTGAGTTTGAGGCTTTATACAGTAGCTCAACAAAGCCTTGTTTTTGTTTAGAAAAGATGCAAATTCAAACAGACGAACGGGTCCACAACTTTGGAATGGGGGTTGTTGGCTTCTTTTGTTAGCCTGCAATACCCCATACCTGTCTATGTCTCTGAAAGGGGTGTCATTTACCTATACAAAAATTTCAAACCTCTATATTTTTTCAAAGCGTCTTCAAACAAAATAAGTTTCAATCTCACCCTCAAGCTATGTTTAACAGAATTCTGTTGCTGATGGTAGAACTGAAACAACTAGTGCTGCTATCTCTAAATATCACATTACTACAGGTTTTTCTGACCACTTGAAGATTATTTTCTTTTTCACACTGAAACATTTTTCTGACAAACAAGCAAATCTTGGGAGAAGAAAACCTTGACATAAGTAAATACAATAAGCAATAATTTTTATTTTACAACCCAAACCAACCTGGACATATTAGTCCCATCTTGATAAATCATAAATTAGCTGCGATGTTGCTAAGCTTTGTTTTTTTTTTTGTTTTTTTTTTTATGTTGTTTGCTGTGGATATCTCTCCTTTATTCATAAATACAATGTCCCTCCACCATTCTTGCAGTTTGTTGACGTTTTGTCCAAACTTTTTTCTCACATATGCTGCTCCACATTTGATTCATCCTTTAGCCTAATTAACCTGCAACATTAATGATGTGACCAATTAATATCTTAAGATTTTTTTTATTTTTTGTGGGGGGGGCTTCTCACCAGAGAGATTTTTTAATGATTTTCAATCGTCAGTGGTTCTCTATTTAGATATTTTACAACTTTTAGGATATTTTACTAGTTACTTTACACAGTCAAATCAATCGAATAACCTAGACGGATTTGTTAAAAGCTTTTGATCTAAGGAAACCTGGCTGACTGCAGGTGTTATTATCTGTGCAGAATTCACTTCTCCTGGATGAGCACGCAGTGACAGTGGACACTTGCTTGCATTTCCACACTCCTAAAAACAGTTTGAACATTATGCAAGTTGAGCAGATGAACTGCTACAGAATCCTTCACCATTAATTTTAGACAGTCACGTGACTTCCTCTGTTAGGACCTCTATTCTCAGCAGCTTCATGCGTCATTGCAGAGCTGCAATAAGCTATAATTTACCTTCATAGGGGAAAGCTGTTGCTTTTATCACTTGCAAACATCAAAAGTTAAAGAATGTTTTGCCAGGGTTTTTTCTTACCTCCAGGAAGGCTGATTGGTCCACAGCCATGACCCTCCTCGTAGTTTGCCTGGGTGATGTAGATGTGCTTCTTACACAATCTCCACAGGCCAAAGTGGGCCGCCTCACAGGTTTCATTGAACCTCTCCACTGGTGGGCTGAGCACTGCCCAGTAGTCCGTTACCACTGCTGTGAACATGCAAGCCATGCCCACCAGCAGCACGAAGATGGCGATCTTTATCTTGGTACGCTTGTGCATGTTTCCAATTTCTGTCGAATTAAAATATCTGTAAAAATCAAAAGTGGACTGACTGATCTGAAACCCAGAGGCTTCTCCTCACGGCACACCCTGTCTGTTTCCTTTCTACACAGGACTAATGTCTCCTCTCCCACTGCAACGAATCTTTGCTTCTGGTCCGAAAGGAAGGGGCCAGACTACTCTGTCCTACTTTCATGCCCCTCTTTCCCCACACACTATGAGCAGCCGCTCTACTGACGGGCTGCAAGTTCAGATAGTCAGCTGTTAAGGCAGATCACAGAAGTTGATGACCAAACTGTCTGCTATGGTGAGGAATGGGAGTGTTCTTCAGGGTTTAAATGCTATAAATGACCAGTGAGTCAGGTTGTCAGGCTCTGTGCTTATCCAATTACGGTATCGCTGTGCTGAAATCAGTAAGGGGCAATTATAAGTGTATAATCATAGCTGTTTTTTGATGCATGTTAAATTTCAAAGTTGTTGCTTTAGGAGAGTACTGAATAGTTTTTCTCTTGCAGTTTACTTTCCATATCATGATATTGAATCTCACTTCAGTGCAGTTGTATGGATCCGTCTATAAACTATTTATAAAAAGAGAGTAGCTGTGTTTAAAATCAGCAGCAGCTAGATTCCGTCTGAAAACACATTTACTTTATGGAATAAAAAATATTATCTGCCAGTTTTTTAAGGCCAATTCACTTTGAAATTAAAATTAATCATTGAGTTAAAGACTATGTTGATAGTGTTTACATAAGCCAGTTTATGTGACCCTTGTCTTCCATAAACTGACTGAGGGCAACAAGTTAAAGATCAAATAAATTAAGAATTTTTTTTTTTTAAAACAAAACTGCCCTGCCCTGCCCTGCCCTATCCTATCCAATCCTGTCCTTTCATGTCTTGTCCTGTCCTGTCCTGCAATGTCCTGTCTTGTCTTATCCTGTCCTATCCTGTCCTGCCATATGCTGTTCTGTCCTATCATCTCCTGTCCTGTCTTATTTTGTGCTTTCCTGTCCTATGCTGTCATGTCCTGTCCTGTCATGTTCAGTTCTCTCCTATCCTGTCCTGTCCTGTCCTATCCTATCCTATCCTATCCTATCCTATCCTATCCTATCCTATCCTATCCTATCCTATCCTATCCTATCCTATCCTATCCTATCCTATCCTATCCTATCCTATCCTATCCTATCCTATCCTATCCTATCCTATCCTATCCTATCCTATCCTATCCTATCCTATCCTATCCTATCCTATCCTATCCTGTCCTTTCATGTCTTGTCCTGTCCTGTCCTGCAATGTCCTGTCATGTTCAGTTCTCTCCTATCCTGTCCTATCCTATCCTATCCTATCCTATCCTATCCTATCCTATCCTATCCTATCCTATCCTATCCTATCCTATCCTATCCTATCCTATCCTATCCTATCCTATCCTATCCAATCCTGTCCTTTCATGTCTTGTCCTGTCCTGTCCTGCAATGTCCTGTCTTGTCTTATCCTGTCCTATCCTGTCCTGCCATATGCTGTTCTGTCCTATCATCTCCTGTCCTGTCTTATTTTGTGCTTTCCTGTCCTATGCTGTCATGTCCTGTCCTGTCATGTTCAGTTCTCTCCTATCCTATCCTATCCTATCCTATCCTATCCTATCCTATCCTATCCTGTCCTGTCCAGTTCTGTCCTGTCCATTTAGTCTTTAATAGGTCCTAAAATCAAAGAAAACAACTTAATGTTGAACAAAACAAAAAAGTATGAGAAAAAAAAGCTGCTCCTATAAAATATATAAATTAAAATCATACCCAAGGTGGGACTGATCCCTTTGACTATTAAGTAACTATCGGTTATAGGATCCTTTGTTAATGGGTAATATGATATTGCTCTCTCAGTTTCAGACATGTTTATGTTTCTCAGCTGAAGCTTTGCACCTGTAATTCAAACAAGTGTCAAAGAGCAGCGGTCAGTCGCTGAGTAACATGATACATCAGCAGCTGCATTGTTTTGGTGAGGAACTGTTGGGTGTCTGTAGACCATTTAAGCAAATGACCCCTTTCTTGTGCCACTGGGGCAACATTACCCCCTGCAAGTAGTCAGTTGCCTTGGTGACCTACTGCTCAACCTGTACAGGATTTTATTTCTGCAATATACTCTGCAGAATGCTGAAGTGAAAAAACAAACCTCAGCTTTGTCAAATACTTGTAATTATTTCACATCACAAACAAGCAATTGTTTACAGTAATCTAAGTTGGAGCATGTTTACGTAAAGCAAACAACATGCGGTCAGTAAGTTATTAAGCAATACAGAAAAGCCTCAGTGGTCCAGTCCCATGATTTAGGGACCTTTGGTCTTCCCTAACCTCATTTGAAGAGATATAAGGAGACAGTCTAAGTGCAAGCTCAAAGAAAGACAAAAACAAACAACTTCTATCCATGTAAAGGAAGCCTTTTTATTGAATGTTTCTGCCTCTCACTGAAATTATTGACATAAAAAAGGGTATATTTAGCTTTTAGCAGCTTGATGTGTTTATGGGGTTTAGGATTTGAAAAAATGATTGCAGTAACCAAAAAACAATATATAATTTTTTTGCCACCATGATATTAGCAAGACAGAGTCATTTAAGAAAAAAGTCTTATATATGGCAGTAGAATAAATAAACAATGACGTTAGTAAAGCCCAGTCTTTTAATTCAGTTTAAAAAAGTCATTTAATTTACTACACAGATATCAGAGCCAAGTTTAACCTTAGACTGTTCCAGTGGGACCTTTTTGGTTCTATATAACTTCATCACACATGGAACCTTTAGAATAAATGATGTTTTCAAAATTATAAAATCACAAAACCAACATAGGTCTGTTCTTGCTGTAAGGTGTTGCTGGACTGGAAAAACCAAAATGAACAGAAAATGAATAGAAACTTTTTTACCAAAACTCAGAATTTAATTATTTGGCAACCATCCAAGCTCTACTGCTCCCCACATTTGGTACTCATTTGTATATTTGCAATTGCACATTACTGACATGAAAAGGAAACCATATAATTGGAGGGGGAACATTTGATATTCATAAATCTGGGAAAGTTTATAAGGTCTTTTTCCAATTATTTGGAGTCCCAGTTTTTCACAATTGGGAAACATCCAGCAAACATCACCAGTTTTCCCATTGGAAGATTCCAGAAAGTTCACTGGCAGGTCAGATCATGCCATGCTCAAAGAAACTCCCAAGAGTTACATTCCAGTCGGTACAGAATGTAGTTTGCATGTTCAATGATAAATTTCATGACAGCACAATTAGAGGATTACTGAAGTAGTTTGGCCTCTGATGAAAGGATTGCTATGATCCATCTTCGCTCAGTCTTAAAAAAAACATTTGGAAGCATTTAAAGTCCTGATATTTTGACAGTCAACATCCAACTGTGATATGTAAACGGTGATGTTCATCAATAATGTGAAACATTAGATTTAAAGGGAAACCAAACGCAATATTTTTACAGAAAATATATAAAAGGACATTTTTATGTTTCAAAAGCCGTTTTAGGTACGGTAAAAACCAAAGCAAACTAAATTTACAAAGAAATTAAAATATTTTATCCCACATGGTAAGCGTGTTAAGTTGGATTAGCACAGCAGACTACTAAATGCGCCAACTGGACTTCATCCAGCAATTAGAAAGCTTCTGTTGGGAATTTGCATTTCTAACTGTTTTCAGATCTTTGAGGGTCCTGTGAGCTCTACCGCAGCACTCTGATGTTTGTCTTTTTTATCCATTTTATTTGATTAGGTTTTAGTGATGACTTAAAACATCTTAACATCTTTATTACTAATTAAGAGTTAGTCAGCCTCAATTAACCTTTTGCTTTTCCTCTGCAAGATTGGGGTGAACAATACAGCATAATTCAAGTGTTGGTGACTTGCACAGTGACCACTCACAGACACCATTGCACATAAGCCCATTACTGCATTCATAAAAAACAACTTTACTCATTGATGCTATGCAAGTGACACAGTGGTTAGTGCACACAACCCATGTACAGAGGCCTTAGTCCTCGATGCGGCCGATCCGGGTTCGAATCTTACCTGTGGTCCTTTGCTGCATGTCTCTCCTCTTCTCTCATACCCCCTTTCCTGTCAGAAAAAAACAAGCCACTAGTGCCATTAAAAAACAAACCCACTTTACTCATTGATTTAAGGCTTTTCAGAAGCTCTCTGACAGTTGTCTTTGTATCTTGAAACAACTTCTGATGTTGCTAGAAGCCCCTGGCTGTGGCTGGTTAATCGTAAAACTATGTTGTATTCATTTAACGCATCAATAATGTTAAACAATGGTAGTAGACCTAGGTGTATGCATAATTTGCAATGGTTGTAGTCATGTGGGCAATGGGTAATAACTGTATGAATGAGGATGTGTGTTTGCACCTGTAAATGTGCATGCTTATACAATATATGAAGAATTGAATGTATTTGCTCACTTAATGGACTTCCAAGGAGAATCTGGAAGATTAAATTAGATTAAGTAAATTTCAATATCCTGTGGCAAGATATTTCTAATCCTTAATCTGCTATGGTTATCCAAGCCCCTTTTGCCATTTGCAGCTTCCATTATCTTCTGCCGGCGTCTGAGTGCCGAAGAACTCCTAATTCATCAATATATATCTCTAATTGCTTTAGTCTTATATGTGCGTCTCTCCAGGTTGACAGAAATCTTTTTACTAAATGAGAATTCAGTGGAATAAAATATTGATTTAAAATTTTTGTTTAAAAAAAAATCTAAAAACAAATACATACTTAACCATGAAATGCTTCATGTGTGATACCTTGGTGAAGAGAAACCTTTTTTAATAAACCATTAAGACTAAAGCAGCTGGTTTTAACGAGCTCTTCGCAGACATGAAAAGATTTCAGTCTCTTTTTTTTTTACTTACTAAGCACATTCAGTACTTTTTACCTGTTTTTCACATTTAATGAAAATCATTTTGTTGTTTAAACACAGTCTGTTACTATAAATTTGATATAAAAAATATGTTAAAAATGATAAATGTTTTGGTAAATAATTGTTTTTTTCCCAGTTTCTTAAGAATGGCCTTTAGACATTTTAGGTGTGTGTTGCCTTACAAAAAAAAAAGTTAGACACTGTTGGTAAACTGACAAACAGCAACCCTAATGAGGATAAATATAATTTGCAAAAACTTCAAAACTAGAAGATGTTTTAATACATTATCACTTGAAAAGATATTGATCTGTTCTGTAGACTTTACCAACAGCCTTCTCTAGAAAAACAACTTAAATCCATTTGTTTCTTTTTCTTTATGCTGGTAGGCAAAAAAAAAAAAAAATCATTAAGTAGAGGAAGACTTTAGAAACAAGGCCATGCCTTTTCATCCTGAATCATTTATTTATTTCAGCAAGATTTATGAAAGATACATAAGACATCCCACGGCTTTTTTTATTTTGCTGTCAATATTTTCTTTTGAAGATTTTTACTTTATGCAAATACCTTAGAGTTTATAAAAACCTCTGTGTGAAGAATGCACATTACTCAGCTCTATGAGATGTTCAACATCTAAAATGTATTAGATGGACAGAAATCAGATTTAAATTTTAAGAACAATGAAAATTATCTTTCCAAACTTTTTCAAAATTCTCCTTTGGGAATTCAGCTCACCTTAAGTCCATTAATAACATTTGTTTACAGCTTTCATTTGGTATCAGCACAGTGCAAAGGGAAAGTCAAATTTTTATTAATGTCAAAAATAAATAGTAATAATCAGATTTTTCCTTCTATTTCTCTTTTCTTATTTTTTATGAATAAAAGAAGCCTGCAGTTTTCTGTATATTTGTCACGGTTAAAGATATTTTTCAATCAACACTATTATAAACTGACTGTGAAGAAAAATCCAAAGATAGGAATTGAATAAATCATTAGTGGTTCTACTAGCTTTTGTTTAACAAGGTTAAATAAAAATAAAGCAAAATAAAAACGTTCGTTATTCAAGCTTATGAAGTACAGAACAATTAAAGTTCAATACGTAAATAAAGCTGATTAAAGAAGAAGAAGTGAAACTGGTCAAATGTTTTGTGTTTTAGGTCACTGAATGACTTCTTAGTTTGGATAGTGATCTTTAACTGTATTCTGATAAGGGAAGCAAGGAGGAGTAATAGAAGAAGGACATCTTGGAACCACCTGGACCTCACAGCTACCATCTCCAGTACCACCACTGCGCAAAGAATTTACCACCTTCCATTTGGTCTATTTGTTTTCTCAGAACCAACTTGATTTATTTTCTTATCAGCTTTATTCTCTTGATTAGACTGATGGGGAAGTCTCTGCACAAACATTTTTCTCTGCCACAAAAATCCTCTGGCAGGCAGCAGTTGGATTCCCTTTGGATTTGGAGTCGAATTAGATACAAATGAATACTTATCAATGGGAAGTTTCTAAATAACACTGATGCATTTGCAAAGTGGATGGTGGGAAATCTGAAATGTTTTAATATAAAATGAGGCAAACGAAACGTAGCCTCCAAGGCAAACAAGAAATATTGTTGCAGCTAGGTTCTTTCTGCATGGAGTTTACATGTTCTCCCCATGCATGTGTGTGTTCTCTTCGGGTACTTCCTCCCACAGAGCAAAAACATGACTGGTAGGTTAATTGACCTTCTTAATTGTCCTTAGGTGTGAGTGTGTGTCTCTGTGTGTCTCTGTGTGTCTCTGTGTTTACCTATGACTGACTGGCAACCTGTCCAGTGAGCAAGGCAAGGCTAGTTTATTTGTTTAGCACAATTCAGTACAAAGACAATTCAAAGTGCTTTACATAAAATAAACAATACAATAGAAGAAAAATGAAAGCAAAATAAAAGCAAGTTAAGATAGAAACATTATAAAAGCAAGTAGTAAAGCAAAGAAAACACTTTATATATATATATATATATATATATATATATATATGCAGATTCTTTTTATCACTAAGGGACGGTATGTAAACCTTGAAGCCCAACTGGATATAAGGCAGTTTATTTTCAATAACTGATTGTGAACTTAAATTTAACACACAAGCTCACTTCCGACAAACTATTTAAGGTTGTTACCACAGCCAGAAGGCTCAGCGTTGATGAAACTGACCTGCATGGAGCAAGATTTCAGCCTGACTGTTACCCCCTTTGGTCAATATAACAATCTGGTGATGAGTGGAGGAGAAACCCAGGCAGATATGATGCTTTTGGTGTCTTAAGAGCAGCAGAGGCTGCAGGTGGGGAGCCAGAGAGCTGTTGGCCACTTATGGAAGAGCACAGAGATAAAGAATAGAAACACAACAAACACTCACAGCCTCACACCTTCTAACTTCCCCCCTAAAACACAAACACACCTCAAGTACTCCTCAAAAGGAAGCAAGGAAGAGAAGAAGAAAAGAGACCAATTGCGATCATGAAAGCTGAAACTTCTCTTTCCAGTATTTTTTTACATCTTTGATGTTTTGCTAAACTTCAACTCATTCTGTGCTCTTCTGACTTTCTCTTTACATCCTTTTTCTTTTTAAAGATTTTGTTGTTTATTACCTTCTGTGATTAAACTTGGTTTGCAGCTATATTAATACCACAACAGGTCGGCACAAAATAATTTCATAGTCATGATTAATCACTATCATTAGTCTTTTAATTAATGAGTTTAAGATTAATTTTTCTTGATCCTTGGGTTGTATTCATTCATGAGTTTTGATCTAATTAGTTTTAAGATATTTTTCTGCTTCGGTTATTGTTACTTTAGCCATGTTTCATTTTGAACTCATATTTACTTCTTGTTACTTTTAACTTTTTCTTGTTGTAATGCATTATTGAATAATAATCATACCTTTTACAACAGAGGCATTTAAAACAGTTCAAGCTGAATGAATCACAACCCGAATCTTTTACTCATATATATATATATATATATATATATATATATATATATATATATATATATATATATATATATATATATATATATATATATATATATATATATATATATATATATATATATATATATATATATACATACATATATATTAGGGGTGGAACGGTTCACAAAATCCACGGTTCGGTTTGATTCACGGTTTTTGGTCACGGTTTTCGGTTCGGTTCGATACATGTTGATTGTTACACCGAAATCCCATAAAAATTTATGGAATTAATGAAAAAATCCCCCAAAAAATAATGGATTGTAATTATTTTAAAAGATCCGCGGAAACCCTGGATCATTTCCGCATGTTTTGCTGCTTTGAATTTAATCATCTCGCGCATGCTCTCTACCATCTCCAGGGGACTCAGAGGGGAGCGGACGGAGGGAGCCACAGTGGGGGCTGTAGCTCTGCTCTGAGCAGCCGGTCTGGAGCGCAGCGGGGGTTGCTGACGGAGTATGAGGGATTTCGGGGTTAGCATGACATGTTGGTCATGTTGCTGTTAGCGTAAACAAATGCACAATGCTCGCACACTGTTGCACTTTTATCCACAACTTTCTTTCCGCCATCATCGTAGGTCACTCTAAATGCAAAGTGGTCCCATACAGCAGACCCATAAAGTGCTGCTGGGTCGTCTTCCAACTCCAGTTCTTTCCCACTCGCCATTCCGACACAATTCTCCACAACAACTGATTTTTTTCCCCTGCTATAACCCGGCTAAGCTGCTTCGCTTCTTCTTCTTCTTGTTTACTACTGGTGGTTGGCTTTGGTCGCAGTACCGCCACCTTCTGCTCTTGAGTGTAAACGCTTCGCTTATGAGAAAAAGGAGCAGCGCATGAACCAGAACGAAACACACGCGAACCGAACCGAGACAGTCGAACCGAACGGTTCTGACGGTTTTCATAAATCGTCCCATCCCTAATATATATAAACACTACCGTTCAAAAGTTTGGGGTCACATTGAAATGTCCTTATTTTTGAAGGAAAACATTGTAATTTTCAATGAAGATAACTTTAAACTAGTCTTAACTTTAAAGCAATATCTACATGGGCTTATAGAGGCCCATTTCCAGCAACTATCACTCCAGTGCTCTAATGGTACAATGTGTTTGCTCATTGGCTCAGAAGGCTAATTGATGATTAGAAAACCCTTGTGCAATTATGTTCACACATCTGAAAACAGTTTAGCTCGTTACAGAAGCTACAAAACTGACCTTCCTTTGAGCAGATTGAGTTTCTGGAGCATCTAATTTGTGGGGTCAATTAAACTCAAAATGGCCAGAAAACGAGAACTATCATCTGAAACTCGACAGTCTATTCTTGTTCTTAGAAATAAAGGCTATTCCATGTGAGACATTGCTAAGAAATTGAAGATTTCCTACAACGGTGTGTACTCCTCCCTTCAGAGGACAGCACAAACAGGCTCTAACCAGAGTAGAAAAAGAAGTGTGAGGCTGCGTTGCACAACTGAGCAAGAAGATAAGTACATTAGAGTCTCTAGTTTATGAAACAGACGGCTCATTATTTCTAACCTTGTCAATGTCTTGACTCTATTTTCTATTCATTTCACAACGTATGGTGGTGAATAAGTGTGACTTTACAGGAAAATGCAAAATTGTTTGGGTGACCACCAAACTTTTGAACGGTAGTGTGTATGGTAAAAATAGAGGGTTAATCATTTAACCATAAACACGTCTCGACATACTATTCACTATTTAAATGTCACTATAAATTTACAAAAGGAAATTAGGTCAATAAACTAAAGAAAAACATGAAGGCAGAAACTTTTAGCCACCTTTAACTTTGAGGTTTAGATCCACTAAAGGCCACTACAGTAGCAACACTGCACTGCCACAATGAATCTGAAAGTATACCACTCTGGAGCAGCAGATAGAAAAGTCATGGAGTTATTTTTAAGACAATAAAACATTCACCTCTTTGGATTAAACCCCAAATAAAAGAAACAAAAATATTTCTGATCAACTAAGGTTTTATCTATTTTGTTGCTTAAAAACAAATTTTAAGGGTTATATCTGGTGTTTAAGGGGAGCTTGAACGGCCAAAGTGGGGCACACTTGATCTCATTACCCTCTCTGATGAAAGGGTCTGACTCTCTCAAGTATATAAATTAGTTTTTGAGAAGGGCAGCCTCTCAAACGACATTGATATGCACCAAATGCTATATATAGAGTTGAAAAATATTCTGATTTACTTTAAATTAAGCTAATAATTTAATCAAAAATTATGCAGCTTGGCTTTAAAGCAGTGGTCTCCAACCCTGGTCCTCAAGATCTACTGTCCTACAGATTTTAGATGCATCCCTGCTTCAACACAGCTGAATCAAATGATTGAATACCTTTTCAAGCCATTCATTTGATTCAGCTGTGTTGAAGCAGGGATGCATCCAAAATCTGTAGGACAGTAGATCTTGAGGACCAGGGTTGGAGACCACTGCTTTAAAGAATATACATAAAAGATAATGTTTGTTTCTATTTGGTTTAAACACTCTTTTATTATTAATAGTAAATATCAATTTATTTCCTTTTTTTCTAACAGGTATTAACATGTTCCAATATGTATTTCAAATATTTTTTAAATTTTTTTTTACAATACTACTTATAATATTTTTAAGAGTGGGCGAAGTTTTAATAATCACACCCAGTGCTAATTGTTGTGATAACCATTCCACAGAGTAAATGCCTCTGATCATTATGCTGTGTGATAAAGGTGGCAAAACAACCTTTTAAAGAAACACCTGAACTGAAGGACATCCACTGGTTTGCCCTTTGACCCTTCATTGCGCTGAGACCATCACATTAGAGCAGAGTGTGGGCAGTTTGAGTCCTTAGGGATGCTTCCAGTGCCTTAAAATATCTTTCAAGGGAATTAACCTCATCTGGTGGACTAATTATGTGAGGACCAAGGCTGTGCCGGTAAATCTAAATAATTTAAATCAGCCATGATCCATGGCTACACAGTAGCCATGGATCAGTGTGTTCATTACAGTTCATTAAGTTCATTAAGTCAGCTTGCCAGCCTATTGATTTACTTCTTTTTATTTATTTTTATCCTAATTATCATCTAAGCCAAAGCTTAGACGATGATTTATCGTCATCGGGAAAATAGAGGAAAACAGAATTAACCAAATAAATAATACAATTTTAAACACATATTTCTGATATTTATTTTGATGCATAATTAAATGTATTTTTAGTTATTTTGGCAGTTAGAAATAATTAGATACTCCTGTTTTGCAGCGTTGTCAAACTGTGTTGCCTTCTATTGAAATAAGATGCTAAAATGTTCAGGATTAAATCACAAATTTGGTACACTGATCATGTTATTCTGCATCAAACAGGCAAACAACAGATGCATTGATTCGTACACAGTTATTGGACATCAGGGTAACATTAATGAGTTGCTGAGGAAAACAGAACCCATGAAATGTCAGTGTAAGGCGTTCTCAGAAAAAGTAAAATAAATATGAAATGACAAATGACAGGATAGATATGGTCCACTCCTGACATCTTCAGCTTGTTCTTCAGAAGTATGGGATGGTTTAAATTACAGGAGAAATCAAAGAACATAATCTTCACATTACTTCTAGGGTTCACCTGATGGAGGAGAAGCTCTGTGCAGAAGGTAGATGATAGCATCACCCAACCCAGAGTCAAACTGTTCGGTGTACGGCAGTGGATCCTTCAGTGGATCCTTGAGAGAGCAGGCGGTTAAGATGGTTGAGGACAAACCTCTGGAATGTTTTTATTAGATGCATTATGAGCGCTATAAACATAAGATAATTTTAAAAATATTGAAAGGCACTGAACTAACTGAGGGAGGTTTGAAGAGCTTCTTCAATGGATTTTATGGCCACCTGTGTGTCCAGGACAGCTGACACTGGGGGAAGATTATATTCTTCAGGAGGGAAGGCAGCTGGAAATCACTTAAGATCACTTTGGGGTGTAGCCATGTGTCTGAACACTGATATTTGCAGAGGTATACTTCTTTCATTTTTGGATCTGCACCAGTGGCGGCAGGTGGAGTTTTCTTCAGGGGAGCTATAAATTCAAAATAAACATCTACTAAAAACTAAAACCACATATACTAAGTTATCACACCAGTATATTTACAGGAATGCCAACAACAAAAAACATTATAAAAACACTTTATAAAAATTAAATATAATTTTATGTACAGGTTTTATTTTTCTACATAAATGTTGCCCTACTGAGGCTTTATGAAGATAAATCTGTGTTTTGCATGGTCCAATATGGTGTCACAAACCTTCTGAGAATGTGTTTATTTAAGAGCAACTGTGCAAATTAACAAACACCTAGAAAACGTACACTATATTATATTATTTTCTATGTGAATCCCTGATTGTTTATTCTTCTTTGTCTTCTCTAAAAAGTGCTTTAAATCAGTCCTACCTTTTTTTATCCATGCTGGGTCAAATCCTGAAATTTGAAAAAGGTCTCGGCGCCATAATCTCTACCTCACTGCCTGACTGACTACTAGCTACATTGCCTATATCACTGTAGCAGGCCTGTTCCAGGAGCCCCAAAGCCATTAGTTTTGTTGATGCTGATTGGCCAAATGTTTATTAATTTTCCCAATAATAATAATTAAAAATAATAATAATAATTGGTTATTTCCCTACACTTTAGGGGCGCTTTGAATAAGCGCCCAAGAAGAGAAATGATATGTTCTGTCTGTGGAAATGCACTGTTGAATGAGAGTCAATAGGTAGAAATGTTGTTATAATAATTTATGTGGCTACATGTAATAATTCATATTACATGTAGCCACATACTTTTAAATAACACTGACATTGATAATACTTTTAAAATCTATATATATTATGACTTTTCCCTACATCTAGGTAGGGCAGCACCCGAGCGCCCCCTATTTGCCAGCTGCCACTGATCTGGGCAGTGATTAACATGTATTCTTCCCTTTACAATTTCTCTATTCTATCAGATTCTACCTATGTCTGATAACATCTGAGCCCTGGTTGAGATAAAAACACAAAACGGAAAATATCTAGGTAAAGGTGTTTCTCAGGACCATGAAACAATTTCAGTTCTCTAAATTTTCTAGAAATTAATTGTTTTTTTTGTTCGTGTTACGACACTTCAGACATCCCATATATAGCAGAGAGCTGCCTATATGTGCAGCCTTGCTCTGCTCATTAGACAGTGTGTTCTAATTGTGTGGCTGATTCTATTAAGTCCAGATTCAATCCAGCATCGAAGTAGGCTGACCTTATGGATATTATAGTAACCTATGCTAGTATTCCCTGCAGCCACTTGGAGTAGTTGTGTGTGTTGGAGGGCGAGTACATATGAAAAGGACAGTCGAATGCTATGTGTCTGGATCAGACAGTAACCTTTATTTCCTCTCAGTGCAACGTGACACTGAAAATGTTCCCAGCCCCCCAGCAGCCTAAAACTATATTTGATTGGTTATGGCTTTAGAGGAAGGATTCCCAGCAAAAGCTACATAGTATGAGACATTTTTTTTTGTCTAAGATTCTTGAGTAGTTACGCCTTATATTTAATGTATTTTGCATAAAAACATAAAAACAGAGTCTTTCGAAAGTGGATATTACAGATCACTCTACCTTGTTATGCATGCCTTATAATAGATTTTTACCAAAAAATTTAACTTACCGGTATTGTATAACAATAACTGAAAACTGACAAACTTAGAGGAGAGAATTAGAGGAAAGGTGATGAGCTCAATGCTGACCAGGTGAAAACCAGTGAATCAGATTTGATTTGACTGATCTAAGCTGAATACCTAATAATACCAAAAACAGCCCTTTAGTTTAGTACAGTGCAATAATGTTGAAGCAAATACCCCAAGCGGATCTTGTTTCTTTTTTAAGAGCCAGATGAAAAAAGGTTAAGCCCAACTGCTGCTGGTTAAATGACGAAGAATGACAGATGTCATCCTAATAGGCGTATGTGCTTTCTAGAATAACATTATAACATAATTATCAACCTGGAGAGAGAAGTCAATCCTCTGGTTACAAAAAGAAAAACTACCAATTTAAATTCTCTCAAAAAACAGGAAAGGAGACAGAATGCACCGGCTGAGATCTCAGAGGAAATCATATCTGATCTTTCTCTTTCATTCACTGGTGGATGAGGTAGTTCCTTTTGATCATACACCCCTCTTAACCCTGTGCTTTCAAAGCAGGAAATGTCTTTTTATTTTCCAGCTCTAAAAGGATGTATTGGACTGGGTTGGGGAGTATTTAGCTTAATTTACTTAAGGTTATTTGACTTTACACACAAAAACATGTAAGAGTTGTTTTACTAAACTATATGATTTTACTGTTAATTGAGAAATGTCTTAATAAAATATCACGCTTCTCTATCCATTGTCTGTAACTTCACTGAATAAAAGACAATCATTAAGAAAAGAAAACATGGCTAAGCAGTTAATGTTTATCTCAAAATGAGGGTTATTTTTTGTACAAAACTAATTTAAACCCACAATAACATATGGAGTTCTGGCTAATATACAGTAAGGAGTACCGTAAATATTGTCACTGGAGGCAATGGTTCCATAAGTTTTATGTAAAAAAGAAACATGGTTTGGTGTTTCTTTTACCAAGAAATGCTATTTTCTATTTACATCAATTGTTTGTTTTCATTGTTTTATTATAGTTTTTAAGGTACCAGGATTAGCACATAGTTTTACATTTTGGTCTATCTTTATTAAATTATTTTAAATATCAAATGTTCTGATGAAAGTTGAGCCTGGAGAGAGGCTGGACTCTCCATCTCTCTGGCGTTGCCGCTGGGGAGAGGCATTGGGCTGGGGTGCCCTTGCTCATTGCCCTCCAACTCAGTTGTCAGGTGTTGGAGTTTCACTGGTGAACGAGAGGGTCGCGTCCCTACGCATTCGGGTTGGGGACAGGTCTCTCAACCATGTCTCGGCCTATGTGCCCAGCATCAATGCAGAGTACCTGGCCTTCTTGGAGTGCTAGGCAGGGGTACTAGATGGTGTTTCAACTGGGAACTCCATTGTTCTACTGGGGGACTTCAACACCCATGCGGCCAGCCACAGTAAGACTTGGACAGGGGTGATTGGTAGGAACGGCCTCCCCTATCTGAACCCCAGCGGTGTTCTGTTTTTGGACTTCTATGGTAATCACAGTTTATCCATAACAAACACCATGTTTAAGCGCAAGGATGTCCATAAGTGCACGTGGCATCAGGACAACCTAGGCGGGAGAGTGTCTTGGACACACGGGTGAAGAGAGGGGCTGAGCTGTCAACCAATCACAACAGGGTGGTGAGCTGGATCCGCTGGCAGAGGAGGAAGCCGGTCAGACCTGGGAGGCCTAAGCGTGTTGTGAAGGACTGTTGGGAACATCTGGTGGACCTCTCTGTTAGTGTGGTCTTTAACTTCCACCTCTGGACAGGTTTCTCCCAGATCCCGAGGGAGATTGGAGACATGGAATCAGAGTGGTCCATGTTCTCCTCCGTGGTGCCCTGTGGGTGTTGCTACGGGAGTATAGGGTCCGGGTCCCTCTGTTAAGGGCTGTCTGCTCTCTGTATGACCACAGCAGGAGCTTTGTTCGCATTGCCAGCAGTAAGTCAGACCTGCTTCCGGTGCATGTTGTTTTCCACCAGGGCCGCCCTTTGTCACCGGTTCTGTTCATTACAATTATGGACAGAATTTCTAGGCGCAGCCAGGGATCGGAGGGTGCTTGGATTGGGAACCTCAGGATATAATCTCTGCTGTTTGCAGATGATGTTGTTCTCTTGGCCTCATTAAACCAGGACCTTTGGTGTGCACTGGGGTGGTTCGTAGCTGAGTGTGAAGCAGCCGGGATGAGGATCTGAATCCAAGGCCATGGTTCTCCACCGGTGAAAGGTGGACTCCCCTCTTCAGGTTGTGGAGAGTCCTTGTCTCAAGTGGAGGAGTTCAAGCATCTCGGGATCTTGTTCACGGGTGAGGTACGGGTGGAGTGTGAGATTGATAAATGGACCGGTGAGGCATCTGCAGTGATGTGATTGTTGTATCAGAGTGTCATGGTGAAGAGGGAGTTGAGTCGGGGGGCAAAGCTCTCGATTTACAGATCAATCTACGTTTCCACCCTCACCTATGGTCATGAGATCTGCGTAATGACCGAAAGGATAAGATTACCAATACAAGTGGCCGAAATAAGTTTCTTTCACAGGGTGGCTGGCGAGATCGGGTGAGGAGTTCAGTTACCCGGGAGGACATTGGAGTAGAATTGTTGCTCCTCCACGTCAAAAGGAGCCAGCTGAGGGAGCTAGGGCATCTGTTCTGGATGCCTCCTGGTCACCTCCCTCAGGAGATATTCCAGGCATCTCCTGTTGATATTCCAGGCCCAGGACGCTGGAGGGACTATGTCTCTGAAACGGCCTGGTGTCGCCTTGGGGTTCCCCCAGAGCAGCTGGGGGAGCTCTGTGTGGCTTTGGAAGTCTGGGCATCTTTGCTTAGACTGCTGCTTCTGTGAAGCGGCCCTGGATAAAGTGGAAGAAAACGGAATGGAAAGGAATGATGAGAGTTACCCAGTGCTGAAGTACTACCAAATATTTTCTTACTTACACTACCCACATCTGGTATTAGATGGCTTTGACTCATTTGCAGTCAAGTTGAAATAACCATTTATATTTGGAAAAAAAGTCAAAGTGATCTTCATTTGTTTGATAAATAAGCAAATGTAAAATAAATGCTGGTGGTAAAACACTCAGTACCTTCTGCTAGTATCTGGCTTAGTCAAAAAGTATGGAGCTTCTCTGTTATTAAGACTCAGATTGATTTATGAATGCTAACAAGCATTGGTCATTTCTGTGGCTGTATGGAAAGGTGACCCTGCCATTTTTGTTTCATTACCGGAGGAGATATTTAACTGACACACAACAGTAGGCAGGAGAACTTTCTTGCGGATCAAAATATCAGGATGTCAGGATTCGATGCATTCCGATCCACAGAGCTTTGCAGGCCCAGTTACGGACAGAGGAGAAGCAGGACAAGCATTCCTCATCTTCATGAAACACATGAAACTAGTTTGGCAAACAAAGTTATAAGTCTCATGCTGACTCTAAATAAGTCTGTTCTAATTCAAGACGTCTGCTTGTAAACATCAGTGACCTGAATGACAATGGCTGGCAAAGCAGAGCATTCAGCAATTAAAGCAATTGTCACTGAGTTGTAAACTTACAAACTAGCTGCTGATGTAACCGAAAGCAACCACTGAAAAAAATCTAAAAAGCACACAAACTACCAAACTGATATGAAAACCAATCAAGCAAGGGCTATGCTTAATATTACAAGAAATCAGATTCATTAATACAACACACAAGCATGTACTCTGCTCCAATTCATTATACAAACAAGCTATTCAAATTCTGAATAAGCATTTGACATCCTGTTCATTCAGTCAAGTTTCCTGATTTTGATTTTCTCCACAGACTGCATGTCTGCCTCTTGGTTTTAAAGAAAATTCCAATAATCGCATCAACCCTCAATTTTAACCACATGCTTCAGGGTTGCTGCTGAATATTCCCAAGGTGCCACTGTGGACAGAGTTTGCATCAAGTTAAATCTATAGAATATATTTCACCTCTAAAGGTTGCAGTTTCCAATTAGTATTCTGATACTCTCAGTAAAACCAATACAAACAAATTGGTAAGACAGAGAAAATAATCCAGATGCATAACTCTTAAATGAATGGAGAAACTAGAAAAACACCCACAAATTGAACGTGTTTAGATGATTCCTGATTGTAAGCATACAGATAATTTATGTGGTTTGCCAACTGTTTATTCATGGTCCCAAGATTGAATTATATCTACATTTAGTTTGAATTTTTACTCTATTTTGAAGTAAAAAAGACGGTTTTCTTAAGGATGTTGAATGTAAACATAGATATTGTCAAGGTTTCTAAATGAATGGTTTTACCGTATGAACTTGAATACAAAATGTCTAATTCATCTAATCACTGAATAATTGCTTAATCCTATTCTTCTATCACAGCTAAAGTATAAAAATCAAGCAATTATTTTTCAATGTTATTAAAGTTATAATGTTTTCAAAAAATGATCCGCTTGCCTGGTTTACCTGATAGCTGGCCAATAAGAGACAACCCTGAACATCAGTAATTGCTAAACAGCAATGAGAGTCAATTAATTTCATTATCTTAAATTGATGGAACACCTTATTAATCTGTAAGGAAATATATTTAATTGCTCTCATTTTTTTTTGTAAGACAGAAAAGTATTTCTTTTAAAAAGGTTAAGACTAAAGGATTAAAAGCCTGCAGGTGTGCCGGGCACCATAGTACCTGTTGCAAGTTAACACAAGCTTAAAATGCTGGATGATAAAATGGAAAGCTATTGTGTCTCCAGGGGTTACCTGCACTGTGGCTTCTGTGGTGGTGCTAGTAGTTAACAGCCCAAAGGTGGAAGTTTCTACAAGAGGTTATTCTCACTTTCAATAAACAGGTTGTTTATTGACAGGTTGTTTAACAATTGTGGTTTTAGTGAGCTCTTCAAGATTCATGGTCCTAAAAGTCTATTTGTCTGTGAGGAAACAAAACCACTGGCCATTAAATCCAACCAGGGGTTTGAGTTGATATTGTTACAATAACAAGTCTTCATCGATGTGCTCCAAGATCTGGTAAAAAGCAACAATCATAGAAATCCTACTAGCATAAAAATTGCCCCAGTAGAGGTCTGCTCTGAAAATTAATTATGTGTGCTGAAAAACTCGTACAAAGATAAAGACATCTCATAAAACAAAGAGAAAATGTATAAAAGGAAATCTTGTTAGAATTTCTAAGGTGTGTGGGGCGCTTGCTGAGAAATATCTTCCTGTTCTCATCTTCAGAGTGCGGTTTAACCGTTTTATGACAAAGGCCTTAAGGTCCCCCGCTGTCACATAAAAAATGTGGCCTTAATTTTCATTAAGGCCTTGAAATTCTTATTAACAAATTCTTTTCCTGTATGGGTTTGAAGTTTTCGGGGGATTTGGCTCCCCTCAAAACTCGATTCAAAAGCCCTCACCGCTTAGTCTTAGTCTCCTTTTAAAAACTGTAACTTAAGCCTTTATTTAAAACACATCAATGACTGTTAATAATTAATTATACTCATCATTCAGGTCGCACAGGGACTGCATGTCACAGAGATCCACTTGACACTATTTTAAAGGTCTTGAGACTGAGAACATGTTTCTTGGAAAATGGACTTATGGCACGGCAGGTAAGGCAAATTTATTTGTATAGCACAATTCAGTACAAAGACAATGCAAAGTGTAGTTCTGGAGTAGTAGTTTGTCTAAATTTTTCTTTTTCAGCAGTGGTTTGATATTTGCTGTTTTTAGGGACTGCGGGAATACACCTGACAGAAGCGGCGTGTTTATTATCTGAGTCAAATCAGATGCTATGACAGGCAAAACTTTCTTAAAGAAAGCTGTGGGTAGAACATCAAGGTAGCAGGAGGGGGAACTTAGCTGCTGAATGATTTCCTCTAAGCTTTTGTAGTTTATTTGGCTGAATTGGGACATTTGGTCAAGATCAATTCCAGTTGGAGACAACTTTGGTACTGAACTTTATATGGATGTACAAACTATCCTCTGGTCTTTAGGATTTTCTCAGTCATTGCAGGCCCTGGTGGAGTGGAGTTCAGGAGCCACGGGCACAGGAGGATTTGTTAACTTGTCAACTGTGGCAAATAACGCATGAGTATTATTAATGTTCTTGTTAATGATTTCAGAGAACAAACATTCTCTTGCATTTTTCAGTTGTAAGCTATATCTGTAAAGTCTCGTCTTTCTCCACCTGCGTTCAGCTTTTCGACACTCCCTTTTTTCACTTCTAACTGCTGGAACAGTTCTCCAAGGAGTTTTTTTCTTTCCGGAAAAGACTTTCACTTTAATTGGAGCAATGCAGCTAATGATGTCTGAGACTTTAGACTGAAAGTTATCTACTAGCTCATCTACTGAGTTGCACCCCAAGGTTGAAGTAGCAGAGTAAGCTTGAGTAAAAGTTTCTGTGGCATTTTCCTTAAAGGTGCGTTTTCTTATGATGTCCCTTTGGCTAAATGAGTCACTGGAAACGATGCCCTCAAAGGTAACAGAAAAGGGATCGGATAGGGCAACATCAGTAACATTGACTTTAGAAATCCTCAGACCTTTAGTGATGATCAAGTCTAAAATATGTCCCTGTTTGTGCGTTGGTTGTTTAACATGTTAAATTAAACCAAAGTTTCTAAGTGTGTCACACAGTTCTTTTGCACTTCTGTCTTCAGGGTTGTCAACGTGAAAGTTAAAGTCTCCCACAATAATTAAACAGTCATAATCAACGCATACCACAGACAGGAGGTCACTAAAATCATTAAAAAAGTTTGATGTGGACTTAGGAGGTCTGTAAACATTTAGAAACATAGTTCGTATCTCTTTACTTGGGGAGCCAAATGTTCAAAAGTGTCAAATTTTCCCCAAAACACTTTTTTACACTTCAGTGAATCATTAAACAATGTTGCAACTCCTCCACCTTTCCTTTGCTGTCTGCTCTCACAAAGAAAATTGTAGTTTGGAGGAGACGACTCCAACAGAATATGTGCATTAATTAAAAAGCATTTTCCTGAAAGAGATCTAAAGTTTAATAAAGCCAGTTTATATGACTTAGTGGTTCTAAGTCTGAGAGTTTATGACTCTTAAGTGTCTGTTCCTGTTTGTTCCCATTTTGTTTTTCTTATTTCTGCCACGTATCATCACAGATATTCCATAATCTCCGGTAAAAGGCCCAAGCTGATGCTGAAAACTGTTATGTCTGATAAGCTTTCAATGTGTAACCATCTTGCTCAGAAAGGAAACCTTTCATTATCTCCTACCCCATCTTGTTACGCAGGGCTCTGCAGAATCTCTCAACTCCCCCAAAACTAGCAAATTTCTTATAAAGCTGGTTCATTATACATCTCCTCTGCTTAAACCCAAAATCTGAATGAGAGCCTCAAAATTAGTGAGAAAAAATGTGTACCATACACAGCAAAAAGAGA
Organism: Cyprinodon tularosa; assembly: GCF_016077235.1. Classification (NCBI taxonomy): domain Eukaryota; kingdom Metazoa; phylum Chordata; class Actinopteri; order Cyprinodontiformes; family Cyprinodontidae; genus Cyprinodon; species Cyprinodon tularosa. The sequence goes on along the minus strand of NW_024038844.1, from coordinate 627,047 downwards.
GAGAAACACCTGCATTCAGGAAGAACTTTATTACAATACACTATAGAAAGAATGAATGCTACCAACATGTCTTCATCTTGGCAGTTGAAGCACTCTAAAACACATTCCAACTCTTCTTTGTATTACTTTTCATAGCTTTCAATATGACATTCTTGAGACCCATCCATAAGTGTCTTACGATACAGATCAAGAATTGCAACATGAAACCCACTTGAAGCCTTTAATTTAAACAGAAGCGTGTTAGCCATTGTTTTGATGCTGAAGTCTTCCACCTGCAGGCCTCTTTGAGACAACAATGTCTGAATTGCAGGGGTGAGGCGGGGAGATTTAACTTTGCATTGCAAGCTTGATTGTCGCGAGTTCTGAGTTTTCAGTCTCACAACAAATTCATCTTGAAAGACTCCCTGTAATACGTCCGTCTCGTAACAACCAGCGGGTCTGACCAATAATTTGCCAGCAGTTTTCTGGGGGGAGGGACATGTAGGAATGATGACAGTCAGAGAAGGGCCTTGCCAGGGCATTACATACTTGGCTACAGTGGAGGACTAACCGGTGGATACCAGAGTTGGCTCAGTTTTAGCTAAAATGGCAACAATTTCTTGTTTAAAAAAGGAGCAAAGATAAGAACTTTGTGTATTTGTAGATGGGAAAGATGTCTGTGCTTTTCTTCCGACAGCATTTAAAAAAAGTTAGATTTATCAGTTTACTCCACTAGTTGTGAAAACACTCAAGAAGCTGCAGACGAATCCTATTGTGATCATCGTGAAACGTCACGATTCGATGCTACGATTGGCTGAAAGCGTATAATGGAAGAGAGTAACTAGCTGGCACACCCCCCAATCAGCTCAAAGTATTGTACTAAATGGTCCTCCTTTCACAGACAGAGTGAAAGGCAGTCATTCAAGATTGATAACGTAGAACTCAACTCAGTTCTACACATATCAATCTGATACTTTGAAGTCTACAGCAGATGGATTAAAAGTAAAAGTCCTTGCAGAGTGGTTGCAGACAGATATGTTGATTTTGGGTCGGATTATCGTTTTCACAGCCATATGTGGTTATCACATATGTGGTAGATCAAATACAGTAAGGCAATTTTCATAGCTTTAATGACCTTGGAAGACAGTCGGCCGTCGATCACAACTGGAACAGTGGGATACGTCGGTATGCTGTCACCCTCGCTAGCTATCACCTCTTTAGTGATTACATTGATAGGCTTATTTACCTTAGGAGTTGGCCTGAGGCTGGGGAGAAACTGGAGTATACACTATGAGTGATGGTGGATACAGTGAGTATGGAGCGGGGGCTGAGAAAATCCTGGTTCCCAAGAATGAATGCTAGTAGGATTTGAGGTTCAGCTGACACCGAGCTTGACTCATTCTGAGAAGATGTCGCACAGAGAGCATTGAGTGGTAAAATGAAAGCCCTTAGTGTCGGTAGTTCATTTTCTGTATATCAACTGAGAGGGGTGGGGAGAAGGGTGGTGATTAGTGTTACACCGATACCGATACCAGTATCGGACGGGGTCCCGATACTGCCCTAAAATGGTGGTATTGGTATCGGCGAGTACCAACAAATTGGGCACCGATACCATTTTGAGAGCCATAAGTTTATTCAACTATTGTCACCCATTCCTGGTAGGTAATAAAAAGTTCTACTGGTTTCACTTTGTATTAGATTTTTTCCTGCTTCACAAAGGTAGGCAGCAGCTTGACAAAGCCATTATGGCAATTATTTTACATTATTATGGTATCGGTATCAGATTTTTTTTTTTTATGTGTTTGGTTGGGCAGGGGCCAATGTGCACTGAGGGGGGTGGCTGTAAACTGATAAGCGGCAAAGCATTTTATGCTCAATATATACTGATCGTAATAAACCAACAGGAAAATGAAGGGCGCACAACATCTATATTTTCCAAATAAATCACTGAAGAGCGACCAGATTTTCATTAGAGTCCTTGCAGATAAAGCTATGCACACCCTAAGGCAGATGTTGATTATTTTGACATTAGTCTAACCGACCCCCAATACAAGCTGCAGATATTTATGCCCCCCACCTCCATTTCCACGATAAAAATGATACAATGACGAATAAAAGGAACATCTATTAACAAAGTAAAAGAACGCATGACAAATGGAGGGATCAGCAATGCATGTCCTTTATGTGACCTCAAGGATTGGTTGCTTAATACGCTAACATCAGCTGATAATGATACCGATCAGTCTAACTTAACTCTGGACATCTCCCTCTGCACCTTTAGAACGATCAAATCCATAAAAAAAATCCTTTTACTTGCCTGGAAAATAGCTTTTTTTTCTCCCCAGCTTTTATATTTTTTAGCAGTATGTACTGGGTGGAAAAATAGCAATGTGTAGCAAATCTAATAATTAAAGCAGCTATAGTGTACGAAGCCCCACAAAGAATGTTTTTTTTTTTTGAAACTTTCTTTACAGCTTAAAATTTTTTTTTGTGAGATGTTCTCTTGTACTTTGTTCTCTTTCGGTTCTTGAACTAAAGGATGCTACTCTTAATAGCAATTACCTTAACTCCACCATGATAATCCCATCTTTAGTCTCCAAACTCTACTACAAAACACTGATTACTTGAATTTGCTCTTCACAACCCTGTTAAAAAAGTAAAAATATCTTTCCATCTGTAAACACTAAAGGCATGACCTTAAGTTTTTCTTTATAAACGCATCAATTGTAACAGTCTGTCTGGCTTAAGAAAGGAACTCATTCGTTCCATTCATCATCCCTGAGCATATTGAGAGCACTTTACAAGGCAGTCTTTGCAAGTAACATTTACACTGATAATCTGCACAGTGTATTGGAATGTACATCTAATTACTGGGAGTATTTTGCTCTTACAATTATTTACAAAAACTCAGTTTTGTTAAGTTATACTGTGTTTGACACACAAAACATTCCAGCACATACTCCCACTCACATACAACTCACACATTGACCACGTGACTTATGCTCAAGCTTGATTAAGATCAATGATATACAATGAAAGCATTTAAATTGTAGATCTAAAGGAATAAGTCAGCACCTTATGTGATAAGTTATTAACAACTTTAGTATAATATGTCTCTGATAATAAACAGTGATTACTTTATATGAACAAATGAAGCATTGGAGACAATAAATATTACATCTAACAGTGAAAGGGGTTAATTTTCAAAACAGTAATTCACAAGAAAACAGAAAAATATATATATTTCAATCCTTTGAAATAGAACAAAATGATAATTAGGTCTGAAAAGATCTCCCCTCTGCCCATGATTTAATGACCTTCAAATAATATCTGCAAAACCACAACATTCGCCAAGCTTAATGTAAAAGCAAAAAAGAAGAAAATTTTCTTCTAACATAACTTATATGATTCTTAAATCACTTCTGGGAAACAATGCTACATCTATCCATAACAACTATTTGAATATGATATTAGATCATTTCACAGACAAAATTTTGTTCTATAAACTTCAAAGCATTCTTGGAGATGTAAAAGAAAATCATCTAGAACCTGGCGATAGTGCCACAGCCCGAACAATCACATGGCAAACTGTTGTTTCTTGACATCTGAATAGCATTTCACATGCTCCATAAAGCTCCACAGCAACACAAATCGGACCTCATACTGGAGTTGTCCTCCGGTTCGCCCCGTTTTTCACATCTTTCTGGAAACAGTTGTGCACTTGTAAAAACCCAGTGTCCCTATCAGGACTATATGGCCCTGCAGGCCCACTACCAGCCTTTAAAGGGTCTCTGCTGAGAGTGTACATGGATATGTCCCCCATCGGTAGACCCATTCCCAGCCCTCCCCCTCCAGGTCCCCCTCCGATCTTCACTCTGACAGGGGAAGGTTCGCGGGACGGGTCTGTTGATCTTGAACTGGAACGAGAACGCCTCCGCCTGTAACGGTAACTTGGTATGCGGGAATATGGTGAAGAGGATGAGGTGGTTTTGATGAAGTCTCGTTTGCCACGGAAACGTGTCTCCTTGTTTTTTTCGATGTATATGTTGACTGCCAGAACGCCCACTGACTCAGCCACGATGAAGGAGAGGGCACCAAAGTAAAAGGACCAGCCATAGTTGTACTGGTTCTTCTTGTCCTCGTCTTTCTTGTCACTGGGATCCCCAGCATTGCTGGAGATGTAAACAATGATGCCAATGATGTTGCTCAGCCCTGAAGAGAGTGTATACACAAAGGGAATTGAAGGTAGTTGGTAAAAGCTAAAAAAGGAAACTGTTTTCAGATTGTGACATGGTCTATAAATTCTATTGTTGTCTGCTGTAACAACCCTATGTGGGTGGAAAGAAGACAGGCCTTTCTCTTGCTCTATATGATATCTACAACAAATCACAAAAAAAAACAGTTGTCTTATTCTATCATTGTGTATCAGGTTAAATTTGTGTATTCATGTGTCTCTGACAGTCAGCGTTGTCCTACCTGCAGCCACAAATAAGATGCCAGCAGTGAGCAGGATGTTGTTCTTTTTGCTGTATAAACGTCCGATCCCGACACATAATCCACCCAACATCAGCAGTATGGTGCTGAGAATTGGAAACAGGCTGGATGCACGCACTATACCTGTTAAAAAAAACACACAATGAAGAAAATTGTACTATTAGTTAGTTGCTAAGATTAGGTTATTCAATTCACTTATAGAATACTGTAAGCACACACAATGGTTTAAGAAATGTACACACCTTGGACAATGCAAAGTTTTGGGGATGTGAAAGACTGAAAATATAATTTATTTTCTCAAGAAATGTTTCCCCTTTCATGGAATCTATAACCTGTAAACCTTAAATTAAATGCATTAAAAATGGATGCAATAACCTGCTTTCATAAGAATCCAAAACATTGTTGTCATTGTCTTTTTTTTTTATTTATTCAGTCTAGTCTGTGTATCAAACATTGTCATTTTAGGTTATACTAGTTTTAGTCATATGCAAACTCTTTCATTAAGTCAAGTCAGTAAGAATCCAGGAGGAATTACAATCTAATAGTGACCAGGTTGAAGAAGCACCATGGGAAAGCCAGATGGAGCTTATCTACGATGGTGGAGAAGGGGATAGAAGTGGATTAAATTGGGTTCATCTGAGTCAAAGTTGGACATAGTGCCACCATTGCTTGCGCTAGCTGGGTAGCCGGCTGAGTCGTGGATTTGAGTTTTTAAAATGAACTCTGCTGCTTTGTTTTCTTCCGTCCATAGAGCTCTGCAGTTTTTTAAATGATCAAGAGTGAATGTATTTAAAACATTTTGTTACTGTAGCTCTAGCAGGCATTGACGGTCGTAGATGCGGGATCAATGCCTGGTTTGTAGCGTTCTGAACGGCATATTTTGTGGAATTATCAAAGGAATTGTCAAGAGCTGTATCAGATCGCTGCCGGCAGACGCCCTCACGTTTGAGGTGTCTGTTACCTGCTAGTAAACTGAACTTTACATCATAAAAACTAATTTAAAAGGAAAGTGCAAAAATGGCCCTTTGTTAACAGAAAGACTGTTGAAAACAATAAAAAAAAAAAAAACTAAATAGTCTCAACAGAAAAGCAATCACACAGCAAGATTTTAAAGATGATCAAGTGATTTGAAGATCATCAGTGACCCCATGCATGATGATTAAAAATAAGCTGATTTGGTCCTTAACAGCCACACAGCAAGCAGATCACACCAAACACAGAGATTTGATTAAAGAATATTTAGATGACAGACAGGAAATCTCACACAGCCTTCATACTGTAATTAAACAATAATTTAGTGTAAATAGACATGGTCGATGAAGAGGAAGCATTTGTGATACTTCAAGGACTTACTTTAATACAGGAAAAACAGAATGAGAAAATATTTTGATGAAAGAAGTGGAGACAGCAAAAGCAAGAATTCTTCCTCCTAAAATTGTGAGTTTTTTTTCTTCTTGGCAATCACTTTCTGACTGGCTATACTTCACGTTTACCATCTTGGATAACCTCTGTTTGAGGTCAGGGTGGTACGGGCATCCTTCCATTCAGATTCAGACCAGATCATTCTTACCATGCAAAAAAATGCTGTGATTATCTCAAATATTATCTTTAAAGCAATTATGATTCAATCACAATTATGGGAGTGTTGGAAAGGGAAAAGTGGAGCAAAATTGGCCAAAATTTTCTTGTGGTTTGAACCAGAACTTTGAAGAAAAAAACGACAAGAAATTGGAACACTATCAAAGATATGAAACTTTGTTAGAAGAAAAATATGTGAATAGTAATGTAATGTCTAGTCTGTGCATAAAGTGCAACTACTGCCAGTCCAGTCTATGAGAAGGCTGATGGTCAGTTTGGTGGTAAGCAGGGGTGTTTGCGGTTGTATTTGTGTGAGTTTAAGTAGGCATGCGGCTCAAGACATAAGGGTTCGTGTATGAAGCTTCTTCTTGGGGATGGAATGTCAGATACAAGGGTTTGACTACAAAGAGTATTTACTTTCAAAGCTCTAGAAAAGACTGTTTTTAGGTTTATTTGATGTGCATGTAATGCCCTTGAACCTCATTTCTGATGGAAGTGGAACAAAAATAAGAATCATAGAACTTTATTGATCTCATATCCTCTTGGGTAGGTTTAATACTTCATATTATTATGAAGTATTAAATCAGAAAAAAGATTGGTACTAATAAACTAGTAAAATGTTTCAAGCCAAGAATAGTATCTTTAAATGGCTCAACTTTAGTTAGTTAAATACTTCAGTTAGCAGCACCTGCAGACATAGTAAGCACACATGTTGTAATTATCAACATTTAGCTGTAGCAGCTGCAGCAACAGCAGTAATAGAAGAACTAATAGATTCTGAATACATTTAATATAAAACAAATTAAAGTTGAAAACCTAAGAAGTATGCAAAAGAGAGCTATACACCCAGCATCTGAATACGGCCTGTGTGTGCAATCACAGGTAAAAACCTGTGCATGTTGTGTGTCTGCCACCAGTTTATAGTATTCCCTTTAGCTTGATAAAGATTTTGCTGCCTTATCATTACATGACTCGGGTAGAAGCAGAATTTTAGCATCCTGAGTTAAAAATCTTTTATCAATGGAGACATTTCACCAAGAAAATGCATTTCTTGACCCACTACCCATTTAAAAACCATTGCCTGAAATGGTGGTGAAGTTGGAATAACCTCTGAGCCAGACAGAAATAGCCCAAGCAATATCCTCGAAGCAATCTGGTAGATCCCTGGACTGGGATAGCTTTCGAAGCAAATTTTTCAAGGAGTTTTCAACTTCTCCAGTTCAATCTTTAACCACGGCCTTGACTGAATCCCTTGGACATGGCTATTTCCTCCATCAATGAATGAGGGCAACATAGTTCTCATAACAAAGAAAGGAAAAGACCCCGCTCATCGCACTTCATTTAGGCCTATTTCTCTCCTGAACACAGACAAATAAATCTTTGCCAAAACACTAGCACATAGCCTGGATGGTGTTGGCCCTTCAATAATAGCACAAGATCAAACAGGAGTCAGTTGGAGGGGAGTAAAGGAGGAAACTTTTTAGTTGCTTGCAAATATTACAAGTTTATATTTCTGAGGTGTTTTTGTAAATGAATCTTAAAAATTAATCAGATACAAAGTTCCTCCTTTAGCCCGGGTGTTATTACTTCAAGCTGAATGCAGCCACTTGTTTTTATTTATAAATGCTAATTTGTAGAATTAAACTCTAATTATTAAAATATGATAAATGTATATATATTCATTTCACAAGCAGAGGGGAAAAGTCAGGTGTGGAGCCACTTCATTAAGGATATAACAGCCGTTGGATGCAGCATCTGCAGTGTTAAAGTTATTCAGGGCTCTAGCACCAGAAAGGCAAAAAATTTGAGGTAATACACTATATTGCCAAAAGTATTTGCTCACCTGCCTTGACTCACATATGAGCTTAAGTGACATCCCGTTCCTAATCCATAGGGTTCAATATGACGTCGGTCCACCCTTTGCAGCTAGAACAGCTTCAACTCTTCTGGGAAGGCTGTCCACAAGGTTTAGGAGTGTGTTTATGGGAATTTTTGACCATTCTTCCAGAAGCGCATTTGTGAGGTCGCACACTGATGTTGGACGAGAAGGCCTGGCTCTCAGTCTCCGCTCTAATTCATCCCAAAGGTGTTCTATCGGGTTGAGGTCAGGACTCTGTGCAGGCCAGTCAAGTTCATCCACACCAGACTCTGTCATCCATGTCTTTATGGACCTTGCTTTGTGCACTGGTGCACAGTCATGTTGGAAGAGGAAGGGGCCAGCTCCAAACTGTTCCCACAAAGTTGGGAGCATGGAATTGTCCAAAATGTCTTGGTATGCTGAAGCATTCAGAGTTCCTTTCACTGGAACTAAGGGGCCAAGCCCAGCTCCTGAAAAACAACCCCACACCATAATCCCCCCTCCACCAAACTTTACACTTGGCACAATGCAGTCAGACAAGTACCGTTCTCCTGGCAACCGCCAAACCCAGACCCGTCCATCAGATTGCCAGATGGAGAAGCGCGATTCGTCACTCCAGAGAACGCGTCTCCACTGCTCTAGAGTCCAGTGGCGGCGTGCTTTACACCACCGCATCCGACGCTTTGCATTGCACTTGGTGATGTATGGCTTGGATGCAGCTGCTCGACCATGGAAACCCATTCCATGAAGCTCTCTGCGCACTGTTCTTGAGCTAATCTGAAGGCCACATGAAGTTTGGAGGTCTGTAGTGATTGACTCTGCAGAAAGTTGGCGACCTCTTCGCACTATGCGCGTCAGCATCCGCTGACCCCGCTCCGTCAGTTTACGTGGCCTACCACTTCGTGGCTGAGTTGCTGTCGTTCCCAAACACTTCCATTTTCTTATAATACAGCTGACAGTTGACTGTGGAATATTTAGGAGCGAGGAAATTTCACGACTGGATTTGTTGCACAGGTGGCATCCTATCACAGTTCCACGCTGGAATTCACTGAGCTCCTGAGAGCGACCCATTCTTTCACAAATGTTTGTAAAAACAGTCTGCATGCCTAGGTGCTTGAATTTATACACCTGTGGCCATGGAAGTGATTGGAACACCTGATTCCAATAATTTGGATGGGTGAGCAAATACTTTTGGCAATATAGTGTATCTAAGTCAGCACCACAAAAATGTATTGTATTTATAGTCTTATGTTGACACTGCTCAAACTAAAGTTGATTCTTTTAATTATTTAGTTCTTGTCGTCTATAATTCTCTTCTTGACGACTTAAAATTGAAGCTAAGTTTTATAAAAATTCAAAGTTCTTAAAAAGCAGAAAAAGACTCAAACCAAGATCAAAAAATTCAGGCAGGGGCAGCTGGGTCCGGGTCCAGTGTGTTTATTGCTGAACACAACACATTTACAATGAGCTGGTCAGCGGTGAGCCGAAGCTGAACAAATGGTGATGCCAGCTCCCTTTTATACATTTCTTATCAGTGGAAAAACCCCCTTCAGAACATATTTCAGTCATTGGTAAAGGTCACATTGATATTTATCTGCAAAACACGGTGACATTCATAGACACATCTCATTCTTGTGAGAGCAATCTCTCAGGCCATGAAAACATCTGGTGCATTCAAATCAGAAACTTATGACGGTTTAGTCAAAAACATGTCAGCCCTTGCTTCAAGCCATGTCAGTCTACCATACTGCTCCCCCCTCGTCTCATCACCCTTTCTGGGACCATTACTGCTCTGTGTGCTTTGAAAATAACAACTCTTTTGTATGGCCAGATTTTTGCTGAGCTGGGCTACCTTGAGATGTCAAATATTTCATTTTTATTGCGGGTGCTTTCTTATCACTAAGGGCCTCAACCCTGCGTTGTCCTGTAGACCTCACTCCCATTGGCGCCAGCTGCAACAAATACACACACTCGCTCCTCTGCTTCTCTCCTCTCTGGCCTCGAATGGCTCTTATAACAGTATTTGGGAAAACAACTTTAAACTTATAAAACATTAACTTTATTTTATCTTATGATTAGTGCAGATTAATACACAACATTCTGTTTTCTGTTTCTTTGTCTTAAATCATATTTACTATAGCAGTATAGTGCATATCCTGTATATGTCCATACTCAGTTTTTTTTTAATTCTGGCTATATATTGGCTGATGTTAGCCAATATATTGCATATTGTTTTTTTAAAGCCTCCAACATTGATATCCTTATGGGAGTGGTGGGCTAGTGGTTAGTGCATTGCGCTTTGAATCCAGAGGTTCACCCATGGACTGCCTCTCCGGTTCCCTGAGCAAAGACTCTTAACCCCACACTGCTCCCCGGGCACCACACATCTCTGCATTTAACCCATCCCCTTGGATGGGTTAAATGCAGAGAGTTGGGGAGTGGTGGCCTAGTGGTGAGGACACAGGACTTGGAATCCTGAGGTTGTGAGTTTGAAACCCACTCTCACAGGCTGCAAATCTGGGTCTCTGAGCAAGACCATTAACCTCCGATTGCTCCCCAGGTGCACAGTAGCAGCCCACTGCACACCCAAAGGAGATGGGTTAAATGCAGAGAGTCAATTTCTCTATGGTTAGATCAATAACGTTCAATTTATTTATTTTATTATTTATCAGCCTGTAGAATTCCATATTGGTCAGGCTCTATTTTGAATTAGCTTGTATCAAATTATTGTATACATCCCCTGTTGTAAAATGTCAGACAAACTATATAATGTTGCAACTTTTTACCCTAAATCGCGTAACAAATTAGGGCTGTCCACTCAGTCGAATCCTTTTTGACCTCGTAATTGAGCCATTTGCGAGGGCAGACACTGACCACAAAATCTCACTTCATGCAGATGATATTGTCATGGTTTTGGTTATGTTGTGCTTCACTTTGCTCCATGTTTCCTAATTTTATTGGTTTAATTCTTATTTTGTGGTAGTTTCTAGATTTATGTTAGTTCTCAGGTTTTTTCTGTTGTTTTCCTCTGTTACCCTCTGGTGTGTGTTCCTTTCCACTTGGCTTCCTCATTGTCTCCTCACACCTGCTCCTTGTCAGCTCGTTAGCCCTGCCATTGTCTCAGTCAGCTACATATACTCTCCCTCTGCAGTCACTCCTTGTTGTTGCTGGTCCTGTCGTCGCTGTTGTCTTCTCACCTCGTCTCTCCCTGGCTCCTTGTGCTTGTTTTCCCCTGATGTCTCCATGGTTCTGGTCTGTGTAACATTTTAAGTTGGATTTTGCCCCCTATTGTTTGTGTTACCATTAAAAAAACAAGAATTCACCACAGCCTCTCTGCCTCTGTATTTGGGTCCTCTAAACCACAACCAAGATGTGACAGATATATTATTATATTTGTCAATTCCAATTAAATCTCTACCCACAGTGCTTGCCTTACTGGCAAGTTTGGCTCGGTGTCTGGGCACAAAATGAACATGCACAAGAGTCCGGCATTTCCAATTAACAGTGGGGCACTTGACCTCTACTTGTAGAAATAGGCCATTTTAAGAGTGAACAGTTTACTTGCCTGGGAAATACAGTCTATTAAGACTACTCAAAATCTGAGAGAAAATTTTCTCACTTGCTAAATCTATTTGGGACTTTGCTTACACAGATCCCTACAAATATGGCCTAAGATTGAACCAGCTGGATACCAGTTTATCATATGCAGCATACTCTGAAATCAAGCTAACACTAACTGTTTAGCTTCGAGGGGGAGAATGCTTTGCTTTAGTAGGCTGTAGCAGGGCTGGGCGATATAGTAAAAAAAACGTGTCGATAAAAAAAAAATGCATATTGATCGATATCAATAATTATTGAAAAGATTTGAAACCATATTTTATGTGCAGCTCTGCCTGGACATTTTATGATATTGCTAAATGATTTAATTTTAATAAAGAACACAAACACAGACTTCCAATTAAATCTTTAACCAACTTTTTTAACCAGAATTTTTTTTAAAGAAAAATAACTTAAAAGACCTGAGTTATGTTATTAAATACTGACAAAGAATAAACTAAAGTGACCAGAAAAGTGACCAACAAAATAAATAAATAGATGTGACGGCTAGCTAGTGTGTTTAAAGTGTCCTAAAAAACTAAAAACTAAAAAACTTTCTCTGTTAATACTTGATTATATTTTTTTATTTATTTATTTAAGTCATAATTAATCTCTGTTCTTTTCCTAATAAAGGTTTAAATATTTAATGGGATACTGATTCTTTTTACACGGCTGTGTAGAACTCAGTCTATCTTGTTTGTGAAATTTTGGCACTCATAAATGGAAGCCTAATGTTTCAGACAAGCCCTGTAGCTCAACACATAACACCTCATTTTTCTTATCAGAGCTGCAGTCACTGTCATGACATCAAGCTTTTATTGGGGAGGTTAAGATGTCATGACACATTAAGTGCTCTCGTGATAACTCCATCATCACAGAAGGGGGAGGAAGACAGTGGATTAAAAGCTGTAGTGTTTGAAGATGAAGCCGTTGCACTGACTTACGTAAGATGTACTCTGAGCTGTCTGTATCGTAGTCGTTATCCTCTGGAAAGTGATTGATCCAATAGCAGCTTCCCCTGTTGATACCTATGAAGAGGCCAAAAGCAAGGTAAAGATTGGCAGGTAAGAATGTGGGACAAAATTAGTAATAATTAAAGGAACAGTTCTTCTAAAATCACAGATCATAGAACAAGCTGTTGCGGAAAAACACTTACCCACCCACCACCTTCTCCCAGTCAACTGTCTCACACAACACTTCCAACACCAACACACCCCTAAAGGCACCTTCAATTCAAATATCTGTTCTATTCACTGAGAAACATTTCTACAGACTTTTAAGAGAATAAAACATTAGAGGAGTATAAATATTGAACGGTTAGGCTTTGAATTAAAGCTCTGACTCCAATCTCCCAGCCACATTCTGACCTTTTTGTCTTTATTTTGCTGTTGGCTGCTTTAAAACTTTAGTTACTTCACCAGCAATACAGTAGCACTAGTAGCTCAGGTTTCATTAAAAATTTCTAACATGCACTAACACCTAATATAAACGAACAAAAAGCAAACAGTCTTGAAAGCAATTCATGCTCTTACACAAAATAACAGCACATTAGTTCTCAAATATCTCTCTCAGCTAGGAGCAGAACATTTCAAAATATATCCTTTAAAGTTTTAACAGACAGTGAAAGTGTTTGTGCAAATTGGGCAATGATGAGCAAAATCAAAGGTGTTTTTCATTCTTATTCAAAAATAATAGTTTTTCCACTATTTTTGATTTCAATCAGGTTGGAAATTATGTGTCTGACCAATCTTTTGACTAAACCAACTGATCTATTTTGGTGTGTTTTTACCTAATCTATATTTGTACAAGGGCAAACCAATATGAATTTGTTACATTAGCCAAAATACTTGTTAAATATTATCACAACTTTCAAAAGTCCGAGGTGAGTCTCAAACCAACAACTTTAGGATTGGAAGTCAATGTCATACAGCTGACATCACTGGAAATGACAACTACAAATCAGAAAGCAGTACTACTTAATACTGATGTTACAACTGTGACCAGTGGCCTGCTCACATTTTGATCTTTACATTGTTTAATCTGACCAAAATAGTTTCAACAAACTAGATTGCTTGTTTTTCCAACTAATCTATTCTTAGAATATAAACAGCTCTATCCAACTGACCGCATCTTTCCTACAAACTCCAACATCTTGACTGAATACAGAGGTTGATGCCTGTCAAAGTTCGGGGTGAGCTGAACCACCTCCCCAAGTGGTCATGTGGTATGGCGGCGTAACAAGGCTTCAGATGTCATTAATTTTCTCTCCTTACTTAAATGAAGAAAGCCTCGACACGTGCTTCGCGGAAACACCCCCTCCACTACTCAACACATACCTCAAAGCCTCGGCTCATCTCATAACATCACTAATTATGAGCCATCGGTGAGTTTTATCCAGCATTACTGAAAATGTGACAATGTCACATTTACGACAGTTCATAAGGTTCAGAAAGATATGCAGTTCTGTCTTTTTATAATATATATTTTTTACAGTACAGTACTTGCAGCTCTAGTGATTAAAATCTGGTATTACTTTGGTTTATTCTTTTTAAGTAGAGGGAAGATTGCAACTCCCATTTATCTAGACAAATCAGCTATATTAAATCAGGAAACACATGGAAAGCCTTTCAAAAAATACAGCGAGTAGAGTTGGAAGAAGTGTAGAGTTACAAGGGGTGTACAGTTGGAAGGAGTGCACAGTTGCTTGCTGGAATAACTTCTGTGAACAATAACAACTGTAACTGACTAACAACAGCAACTGAAAAGTGTTACAATGGAGCTCAATCAATGTAACCCAACAAACAAATGCCCCCTGCTGGGAGGACAGAGTAGTTGCTGGAAAGATTCAAGATAGACCTAGTGTGGCCGCCATGAGTCTGCTCTGCTCCATGTTCTTTGAAGCCCATGCTTACAGTATGAAAACAGTGCTTTAGTTTTGATTTTAAAAAGCCCCATGAGTAGCACACTATCCCTTTAACAACAACCCAGAACTTTTGATAAATGGGTGAGGAAGTATGTTTATTTGACCCTAATCCATACCAGTACAATTTCACTTAGAGTAACTCTGGTCTCTAGGGTGGCTAAGAATGTAAATGTATCATATATACATATTATTATTAAATTCTTGTAAATAATATCAAAGAATATATTTAAATTTGAAAAGGGTCTGATCTGAGCAATGATATGACCATGTATCTGGATTATTATATTAAAAGGTTAACTTAATTGCTGTGCTTTAAGTCCTTTGGTATGTAACTGTTTATTTACAGGAACGAAAGCAAAGTGGGTGGGTATGAAAGGGGTATGAATTGGCAGAGTGGTGAATGCATTAGTATATTTATGGTTTGCCTTTTCTTTTTTGGACTCTGATAAGAATTAAAAGTATTGTTTGAATCCTTTACTAACTCTTGCATTTTAGTACTTGCATCTATGCCAGCCCTATTCGTGTGTGTTTGTATGCTTTCATTTGCTTACTTAGTTCAGTGCTCAATATTTGTTGTTGTTGCATTCTTGGTAATCGCTGGATTTCATTGGAAGCCATACCTCCTAATTACAATTTTCTCCATCAGAACAGACTTAAAAAAAATTTTATTGATCCACAAAAGTCTAGTAAATTAATGTCAAAAAGTGCATCTTAGTTCTTTTTTTATTCACGAATTGCTTGGCACCAAAATACTTTGAAACTTGTGAGCTTATCAACTAGACCTCTCAGCCCTTTAACTACAATCGACTCTATATACTAAAGATCACAACCAAACATGGAGAAGCAGCTTTTAGTTTTTATGTTTTTTTTTTGTTTTTTTTTACTGAATTAAACTCCCTGTCAAAGTGTTGAAAACTTGCTTTAAATCAAGATAAAAAAAAAATCTACTTGGTTATATTTACCTTTGGTTGTGCTACTTAAACATTATTAGTTAAACAATGTAGGCTAACATGTCTTTACCTTTATTACATTTCCCTCCTAGTGCAGCAAAAGGAGGAGGGGGTCTGACATAAGAGCAGTACATTTGAGAAGAACAGAAAAAAAATAATATAGAGATAAAATCCTGAAAGGAGTTTGAAAATACTTCACAAAGACTCTTGGAGTGCAGAGGTGCAGCCACACAGCTACATTTTAACATTAAAGTAGCAACAGGAACCTCATATGACAGACTTTCTTGTTTGTGTCATTTTTATAGTATTATTATTTATATTATCAGCACAGTATGGGTCAATACTGCCCTGGAAACTATGCTGCCTCTGCATGACCTTTTGTCTGTTCTAAAAATCTCCTTGTGGAAGAAAGCTATGTAACAGAAGGTGTGACTTTTCTCACTTTAACAGCTCCCTGGATCAATCTTTGAAGCCAAACAGCAGTGCGAATGTGTCCTTAAAATTACCATTATGAAAGACCTACCTTTTACTGCTAAAGTCTTGGAGATTGTGAGCCGACATGGTGGACAGTAGTGACCCCAGTTGGTGCTTAAGACTTAAAACTGACTGAGCACCGACTGATCAGCTTCATTTAATGGCTGTTTCAATTCTCCATTATTACCTTACTGTATCTCCCATGACAACTTTGTGTTTTTCAGTCTCACAGGTAATTTTGATTTTTGACACTTTTGGCTATGTAATAAAACATGCACACAATCCCTCAAATACTGACTGACATATTGCGACCTAATAATTTAAGAAATGGTTCTTATTAAGCAGCTTTAAATTGTCCTATTATTTCCTAAAGTACTTATTTTTGTATGTGATGCTCCGCTGTGAAATTAGCATTTTTGAGGCTGACGTCTGAGACAGCAGTGAAGGAAAATTAAAGAAATTCAGGGATTAAGTGATGAAACAGGCTCAGACTGTTTGCTCCCCTATCTTGAGCTCAGTCTTTTGGTTTCTTTTTTAACAATCATCTTGTCTTTTTCACAGCACTCTCCACTATCATGTCTCAAACACACACTTTCCTGATATGTTTCAGATTGCTTTCCTTTTTAAATTTCCTCTATCTTACCTATTTTACTGTATTTTTCAAACATACACCTTGTATTAACACAGAAGCTTAATCCCAACATACCAGCTGCATCTTCTATTTATGTTCAATAATTTATGCTGAGTTCCTTCTAAACTTCTAAATTGGAGATTTTAAAGCTACTGTGTCTAATAATTACAGGGATTTACTGACATAAATGGTATATATCATTATATATGTTATTTATTATCACCCATGAACCGAAGGTCTCAATCTTTATGTTTGTCTTGCCTTAAAAAATGCTATTTATTATTACATAGGAGTGGGTTTGCAAACTAGTATAGACTATAGAGATCACCATTATGCTCGAATGGGACTGCAACAAGTTAGACCTATATATAATTGTACACAGACTAATAAAATACTGTTTATAAAGTTATCTATGTTAGCTAGACTAAGCGGCTGGTTATTATGAAGACGATCAATTTTTTTTTTTTTTTCGGAGACTTGCATCTTTCTCCTACACTCGGTCAATGTTTGTTTTGGTTAGAATGTCTAAAGCATGGGGACACAATCCCTAGTCAACAGAGATAAGAGGAGATGTAGTTCCTGAGCTCAGGCAGGAGCAGCGAGGAATCGGTGTGAGAAAAGTGGAAGAGAGAGCGCTAGAACCGGGAGGTACCGGCCAACTATGCTGTCCGTGGAGCTAAGGAACCACAGTGGCAGGGAGAGCAGGAGGAGATGACAGGAGGCCAAGGCTAGGCTCTGGGGGCTAAGTGCTGGAGATGGACGGAGGACTCCTCTGATACTGATAAGTATCAGAGGACTGAGCAGCCACAGTGAGTGGCGGAGCGGGATGAGACAAGGCATCAGCTGGTCCGTGTCTGTGCTGTAGGTAGGACAGGAAACTGTCTTTCTATTACTAAAAAAAACCAGCTTAATTAAAAGCTTGATGATACAATCTAATATAACTAAATCTCATTGTCAGTTGACAAGATAGGTGAAGCAATGTCGTGGAAGCCATTTTGTACCATGAGGGGAGAGACCGTGGGGTGGCGGCTCATGTCACTGCAGTCTGACCACTGGATGTAGCCGAAAATTACCATCAGATTCATCTTTATGTTTCAAGCTAAAAAACACAAATGTGCCAAAATGATCAGGAATTTTAATTGTTTTATTCCCTTCAGCAACTGAAGCTCAGTTCCTGAATTTATATTACATTTATTAAACTGCACTTACAGAAAACCATTGAAATGTGTTCATTGGTTTGACACAATGACACATCTTATTTATACAGCAGTAAAAAAATTGGTCTGATCCTCAGTGATTCCAAATAAGAAGCAAAACATGTTTGCAATGAATGGTTATGAGCACAGGCGTAACTTTCTGAAGGACTGGTGGGGACATGTCCCCACCAATAATTTCAATAGACTTTGGCTCTCAGCTACAGAAAAGGATTGGGGCCACTGAAAAAAAAAACAGTTAACTTATTTTTTTTTTATTTTATTTCTGTGTAAAATGAGAAAAAAGTCAGAATTCTGACTATAATCTCAGTATTCTGAATTTCATCTCAGAATTATGTCTTTAATCTCGGAATTGTGACTTTAATCTAACAATTCTGACTTTTTTTTCTCAGAATTGTGACTTTAATCTCAGAATTCTGACTTTTTTCCCCCCTCAGAATTCTCTCTTTAATCTCAGAATTCTGACTTCAATCTCAGAATTCTGTCTTTAATCTCAGAATTCTGACTTCAATCTCAGAATGCTGACTTTAATTTCCGAATTCTGACTTTTCTTTTTCAGAACTCTGACTTTAATCTCAGAATTCAGTTAAAAATCAGTTAACTTTTTTTTTTTCAGTGGCCCTAATACTCTTCCGTACGCAATATGTGGGACAAATTTCTAAATTTGATTTTGTTGCTTTTGAAGGAGGATAATCACTGATGTAGTTGAAAGGGAAAACATCCAATAAATCAATCCACATTTTTTGGATGGATTGATGGATGGATGAATAAAACTGAAATTATGTCCATGCTGGGAAGGCATGATGTATCGCTGTTGGCATCAGAATCGGCTGTTATTCATCCTTTTTTATACATTAATGTCTAACTACCCATATATATAATTATGAGTTTATTTTGGTTCTCTCGTGTTCTCAACAATAGGAAACCATTCAATAAATATATGTTTGAGCTCAATTTTGAAAAAAACAAACCCTATTGAAACCATCTGTGTCGAATAACTGTAGGTCCATCAGCCACCACTCTTATAGTGTCCCCAACAACTTTCATTACAAAGTTACACCCTAGGTTATGAGCAGGCGATTGACACTGTACAACAGATAAGATGAACAAACTGGTGCTAACAAATGATAAATGGTGAAAATGATAAATTGTTTTTATAGTGCAAATTACATACAAGAATCTCTAAGTTGTAAAAGAAGTAAATAAAAGTCAAAGTAACAAAAAGATAATTTAAACATTTTAAAATTAATCATTAAAAACAAAGAAAATGTTGTCCTTCTCAGCCCCCTTCCTGACCACTTACTGAAAAGAGAAGGAGCCAGGTCAGCCATACACATACCGGTAATCTGAAAATATGATTTACCTCTACCAAATCCTCAAATAGCCAAAAAATATTTCAAACCAAACTAAGCATATGTTAAAAAACAACAACAAAAAACATAACTGCAATTTGTACAAAGCAGTTACTCCATCCAGGAGTCGGCTGTGAAACTAGTTGACAGTTAGCTGGTGGTTTCTTCTCTTTAAAAGGAGGGTTTTCCTCTCTACTCTTGTTGCATGCATGCTTGATGTGAGGGATTGTCGTCAAGTCAATGAGTCGAAGCAATCAGCTGGTTTTCCTTAGATATTAAACTTTGAACCAATCTAACTGTATGATCTGGTTATGTAGATGACATCTTTGTGAATTGGCACTATAGAAATTAACAGAATCAATTAAATACATAATATGTATATATTTTTGTTTTATTTTCGAGTACTTAATTGACATGAGAAAACTTGATATTTCACCAAATTCACATTATGTTGGATTTTATACTATAACATAGGAAGTATGTTATAAAACACAACACCAGTTGTTTGAATTACTAATTTATCCAACTGTTTGGGGAAAATAGGAGGTGTCTGTAGATTAAAAGATGGCATTAAGGAATCTAGATGCACTCAGAAGGCCAATGAGGAAATAATTGAGGGTATCATGGCAGAACGAACAACTGTGCAGAGGGAAACAGAGTGAGATCACTGGGGGAGGTGTCTCCCCAGGGCCCATTTGTCTGAGAGATTGGAGCTCATCTTTTATTACTCAGCATTGCTTCACCATAGCAACCTCCCCCCAGCAAGCCAGATTCACATTTCTATTGCTGTTCCTCTGAGGACGCCTTTGACATCTTCTTGATGCATTCACTAGCCTAATGCAAACACAACCTCTGACACTCCATGAGAGCTCCAAATTCACCCACAGCAAAACATGTGGGGATCTAGGAATTCATGTTTACTTAGAATAATTTATATTTTGTATATGCTGCTATAGCATGCTTAGGATGTATGAATTCACTCCTTAGGTGAGAGATGTAGCATTTATTGCTGCATTAGATGCTACAGTCCAGTTCTTTCTATAGTTCTTTTAAGCTGCTTTTCCACAATTGCCTAGCTTCATCAAACCATTAGCTTGCTCTACAAGACAAGGTATTTCTATAATTCCCCCTATAAGTCAGACAGCACCTCCTGAGGCCTACCCATTATTTATGTTGTTCATTTTCCCCAATAGAGCTAGTTAGGCTTTAAATTGCCTAAAGGCATTGAATTCCACTAAGGCACAAACAAAGAAAACAAACAGAGAAATTGCTGCATAAAGTGAAAGAACATTTTATTTGTTTATGGTAATAACAGGGGTCTGGTTCAATCAAAGGGTTGTAACTTTAATATATGAACCTATAAACAAAATAGTGATAGAAATGTTTTGCACAGATTTCTTTTTGAATTGTACGTGCACAAATGAAAAAAAGAGCCACAGAGCAGTATCCTCTCCATGTGTAACCCCCCATTAGATTAAAGAGCTGGTCTGGAATGGCAAGTGATATTTAAGAGCACTGTGCAATCCATTTTAAATCTACTGCAGTTTCTTACTAATCGCAAGGAGAGATTAGTCTTTTCATTAACTTTACATGAAATCCATAAATAGCATAGCATTTTCCCCCAATGTGAATTCCAGAATGAGATTTAACTGAACATACTTTGAGCCTGAAGTACAAGTTTTTTTTTTTACAAGGGTATGAGATAAAATGTCTAGTAAAGTGTTGTCCTCAACATGCAAGACAACATCAACCTTCAAAAATTGTGTGGAGATTATCTTATTATATGCTTGATTGGTTCATATCTTCCCTGCTAGACTTCTTAGTGTGGCTATATGAGTACAGTTCATATAAGGGAATCATCAAGGCTAAATTCTCAGGCAAGTTTTATTCATCAATTTTATATCCACTAACTCAACACTATGCATTGTTCACTGAAAATGCAACTGAATTCCCTAATGGTTTATAGATCTCTAAGCTAAAATGGATGTGCATTTGGTTTAAAGCAACATCTATACTGTAATTGGATTTAGAATTTTTATTTGAGGTCTTAATGTAGAACTTATTTGACAAAACATTTAATTCAAATTTAACTCAGGTCATCATCTTGTTCTGTCAGCACAGTCAGAAGTATTCTGTTTGGAAATAAATGAACAACTGCCTTTATTTGATAGAAAAAAATGTCACTTTGTTAATTATAATATTAAAGATATAGTGGACAATCTTCTTTCGGTTCCCAGTTCTGTGGGAATCATCTTATCTATTGCTTGTCCCACATGCCAATCTCTGTGAAGTGCTTGTGTCCTCTTGCTGCACTGCTCTGTTTTTAGCCATTTAATAGGTCCACTGCTTTCTCTATATACTTCGAAGTTGTTCAGAAGAAGGAGGGGTCTTAACAGAAAGAAATATGATCACAATTTTGGATGATTATTTCACTCAGTGGCAGAAGAGCAGATAGGATGGTCTTCAGTAGTTAACCAAAAAGTGACATGATGTTCCACATATTTCTGGAAAAACAGTTCATTATGCCTTTGACTGAAAGTCTTTTTGTTAGCCTTTTTACAGCTCGACTGTTTAATGACACTTTGGATGAAAATGCATATTTGATAATCTGGATTTTTCATGTCTGTGGTTTTATTGTTTTGTTTTTACCTTTGGCCCCAAAAAACAATATTTTCTGCAAAGTGAAATAATTATTGCAGCTTGAATAACCACATTAAATGACAATGCTTTAAAGAAGTTATTGTTTTTGGTAGCTAAAACTGCAAGGTAACAAATCAGGATTCAGCTCAGTGTGTGCAAGAAACGTCCGTTCGTCCGTCCGTCCGTCCATCCATCCATCCATCCATCGATCCATCCATCTTCTTCCGCTTATCCGGGGTCGGGTCGTGGGGGTAGCATCTTCAGTAGGGAGGCCAGGACGTCCCTCTTCCCAGCCACTTGGGCCAGCTCCTCTGGGGATTCCCAAGGCTCTTCCAGGTCAGTCGAGAAGCATAGTCCCTCCAGCATGTCCTGGGTCTCCCCCTGGGTCTCCTCACGTAGGGACATGCCCGGAACACCTAACCAGGGAGACGTAAGGGAGGCATCCTAACCAGATGCCCGAGCCACCTCAACTGGTTTCTCTCGATGTGGAGGAGTAGCGGCTCTACTCTGAGTCCTCTCCGGATGACTGAGCTCCACACCCTATCTCTAAGGTAGAGCCAAGACACACTACGGAGAAAACTCATTTCAGCCGCTTGTATCCTGGTATCCTCATCCTGGTTTCCTCCTTCTTTCAGTCATGACCCAGAGCTCATGACCATAGATGAGAGTAGTTAGCCATGTATTGTCTATAATAGTTTAATTACAATTTTATAAACACAACCATAATAAGCTTTATTTCCCCCTAAACAGTAATTGATTAAAATAGCACATCTTCCTATTTCCTGTAGATTATATTTTTGTTGCCTTTTTAAGAGAAACAATATTTAATAAAAATCAAACATAAATTGAACGAGTTGCTAAAAAATAAAGCCTAAAAAATAAAATAAAATCCTGACTAACACCAACAAAATGGATCACCTTACATCAGTCCTTACATCACTGTACTAGGGGGTTGGTTTGTAAACTGCAAGGTACTAAATCTGAGTTTTATGATTTAATTTGATATTTGATTTTTAGGTAGGAACCATATATACCCCTAGAATCATCGGAAACCATTCGCCCAGTGTTTTCAGAACCAAAAATAACAGCGATAAGATTTATTAATGATTGCATTGTGATCCCTGCATTTTTATACCCCTGCTAATGAGACTACACCTATCTGATGGGGGTTAAAGCAATAAACCATAGGTCCAATGCCACCCCACACACGAACACACTCCATAAACAACTCTGACCTTTCAATGAGCTCAACCAGTTCTTATGCCGCTTCGAGAGTCAATCAAACACCATCCACCAGGACCCCATCACTCAGCCTCAACCCCTATTGACAATTTCCTCCCCCTCTCCTTAGAGTTGGCTAGCTCCACCCCTTCCCCACCCCCTACCTCACCTGCTTAAATTCAATACACTGTTCAAGAGGCAGAACCTCTGCCAAGCTGGACCGTCTCCCTATTCCATCCTGTTCTGATCAGCTATCTCTGGTATTCATAGATATTTACAAACCACATTGGAGACATGCTGTGGTGTGATTCTCCTTCAGAGCATCCATCGCCCCCCCCCCCCCCCCCCCAAAAAAAAAAAAAACAAAAACAAACAAAAACAAACAAGAAGCACAGGACTAAATTACTTTAGACCTGTCACCCTGACCTATGTGGCAATAGGAGACCTTTGAGCGATTTCTGCACCCACACCTTATATCCATCACAGACCCTGTTTTGGATCCCCTGCAGTTCACATACAGAGCAAAAAGTTCTGTGGGTGATTTTCTACATCCTGCATCACCAGGATTCCACTTCTTGGGCACCATCATCTCAAGTGGAAGCTGAGCAACACCCCCTCACAATTGACAGAATGTACTTCCTGAACCAGCTAAAGTTCTGCCTGCCAGCAACAATGATTTTACCCTGCCATCACAGAGTCCATGCTCTCTTCCTTCATCACCACCTTGTACATTCCTGCCATCATCAGGGGAAAGAGCAGGCAGCAGTATATCATTTCCTCTAAAGAGAGGGTGATTGGCTGCTATCTTTCTTCTCTTCAGGTACTGTACACCTCCAGGACTCTGAGACCCCTCCCACTCTGGACAAAAACAGTTTCAGATGTTCCTCTCTGCTAGAAGACTGCGGTCCATCAGCACCACACTTTATCCCATGAAATACTATAAATATATCTCTGCACAAAAAGGCCCTCATTGTTAAATATGTTAGCCCCTTAGCCCCGACCGCCCGGCTCCTGGTTGCTTTTCCATCACATTTTGTTCTGCATTTAAGAGCAAGCTTATTTTTAAACAAAACCTAAAATACTGCATGTCTATTAAATCAGGTGATCCTAACGAAAACCACAATCAACTCAACTGTAAGCCTATTATTCCCCATAAACAGTAATACATAATAATTAATAATGTGTCATCAAATTACAACTCATAATCTTCACTTCTAATCTTGTTTGTGTCTTCTTTCATTCCGATTAGAGTACTATCCTGGCATAAAAGGGCTCATTTCATCCTTAACACTTAAGAAAAACGTAATATTTTGTCATAACAAAATATGTCTTGTAATAATTTACTATATCATTTTATATAGATCAAAAAATATAGCACTCATTTATATGCATAAGGAGCGGGAGTAATGTAGAAATGATTGGGTATGCACAGGAAATGCATTGTCAAAATTCTTGAAGCTGAAAAAGTTATATACATTAAATTAAAATAATCCAGTTAGGCACTTTTGGTCCAAATTTGGAACAATCGTGCAAACTGGTCCTTTGCATACAAAACATGTCTGAGTTTCACAATTATATGACTAGAGATCTGAGATTTTACACAGTTGTTGTCCACAACTGAACAAGTGTAGAAAGTCAGAGGTCAGTTATGAACTATACTCAAGAGAGAGAATATTAAGAAAAAGTTTGTTTTTTTTTTATGCAAGGAGAAAAAATGTTTTGGGACATATTTAAAGTTACGAAACTCATTGTGTTAAACTTACGTATTTTGTATAGATATCTGTAGAAACTAGAAGAGCCAGTGGTATTGGGTATGCACTTCATTTGCACAAGCTATAAAAAGATCCGTATTAAGTTTAGTATTAAGTATTTAAGTTATCGTGTTTTGATCTCTCTGTTCAGCACCGTTTTGCCCCTCTTGGGATACTGTAGTTTAGTGGTATGATGAAATAATTGGAGTGGTATATTCAAATATATTGTAGTGGCAGTGCGTTTACCTTCATCTGTCTGTTCTATTTGTAAGTTGGGCATTAATGACAAGTATTTTTTAATAATTTGTGGTTTGTAATCCTTTTCATTAGCTGCTATTTTTGCTTGCTATTAAGGAGCTATCTTACGCTAACTCCATATGCATTTCAAACCACTGTGCTTGATTTTTATGCACATTGACATGTTTAAAAGTATGCATATTAGTTAGCTGTACAGTTTCTTCTTTTTTTAATTCTGGGTACTTTCACTCTCCCCAGGATTAATGCTCTCTTTGTGTTTGAGTCCTATTTTCCTTATTTTTTTTTTTTGATTTAAATGAGTTTGACCAGCATATGTGCTTAACTAGAGATATATTAAATTATTTTTCAGGTATTTGGCATGTACTGATACTTAGTGTGGCCTGTCCTTCTCAAAAACTTCCCCATGGAACATGAGAGGATTGGATCCATTACTGATTGGGCGCTGCCTTACTACATTACTACATACTAATTTAGCCTTACTACAAAAAAAATCATTAACTAAGCTAAAGGTTGTCTTTAGGCAACAAAATAGATCTGATGCACGTATGGTGTGTTCAGACCAAACGTGTTTTCGGCATCCAAAGCTCTTAAGCACAAGGACTTGGACGATTGGCCAGACATTGGTCATGTCAGGGGCAGACCTGATTAGATTGATGTCACTTTTTTACCTTGTCTTTTCACTTCCTGTTTTATTTTGGTACTCATTTCCTCTCTCGTTTTAGGCAGCTTCACTTCCTAAGTTCCTTCCTGCAATCAGGATCTGCCACTGCCTAATGCAATTCACCTGGTGTATGTGCTCCTCTTTTGTTTGTTAGAGTATTTAGTTCCTACCCTTGCAGCTTCCCTTTGCCAGTTCGTCTTAGTCTTTTGAGCTTAGCGTTCCAGCCTTTTTTGCCTGTTAGATTTAGCTTTCTTGTGTTTTTGACCCCTGCTTGGATTTGGACCTGTCTTGCCTCTGCTTTTTGATACTTCTGTTTCTGCTGGATTTTTTGTTGTTCAACCCTGGACTGAATTAAAAGAACTTTGAGTTTTAATCCACTGTGTCAGGTCTTGCATTTGAGTCCTTCATTTCTAAGCCTTGTGACAGGTCAAGATGCTTTGATGCTTCGACACTTCGGCAGTTGAGCCACTCTGTTCTGTCATTGCAAGCTAGAGAGCTGCTTAATTTGATTTAATGAGTTGGAAAACAATAATTGTAATATTTAAGCTAGAAAGTCCACATTGTTCATTCAGTTAATCAGAATAATGATCCTGTTTAAATACTCTGTATTTGTACAGAGTGGCAGACATAACATACCGACGAAAGACAGTGCTGGGACTCCCCAGTGAGAGCTCTCTAAAGCCAGCCAGGCTGTCAGGAATTTCCTGCTGCCATTTGTAGCGACTGAAATGAATATAAGCAGGTTTTAGATTTGTGGTAAAAGTTCCAGAAAACATAATCAAATATTTTTTACAGGCAGGTTTTATAATTTTGAGTTAATGTAGGTATTTATAAACTGTTTTGCCACTGTTTAGTAAGAAATGTGTTTGTGGATTAATAATGATTATAGTTCTCTCTCTTTCCTTGGTACATAAAAAAAATTCTCCTGGCTTTTGTAATCTTGTGGAGTTTAACCCATTTATATTTATTCAAATTTTAGATGCTGAAAGTGCTGCAGAAGCTGGGATCACTGCTTGCATGTAGTAGCCATCTCCAAGAAAACCCCTGGGTTAGCTTTTCTACATAAGTACTGAACTTTAGCATTGAACGCCTTGATGCCCCAGTACTAGGAAGTGCCTCTCCCAAAGCTCGAATGTGGTGTACGACTTCTTGACGCTGCTTGATGCCATTCATACATCCACTTTTTATATCAATCAGATGATCTAAATCACAAGATGCTTTTGGTCTAAATGCACCATTATCTGATTGGCATATTTTTGGTTTTCTGATGTAGGATTTAATCCGGAGGGATCAATGTAGCCTTTTCTTTAAAAGTAACTCCATGGCTTCTCAATCTGCTGGTCCAAAGTGGTTTACTCTCAGATTCCAAAACACAGAGGGATTAAACCTGTATATTACTGCTGAATCCAAACCGGCCCCTATATACTAATCCTTAGCACTTATCCTTCGTCTGCGTGTTCCTGCGGAGGGTCCACCACATCAAGGACTGTCCCAAAGCATGTAGTGGGTAGGGCAAGTGGACCGTTCAGCCCTTAAATAGAGGGCCTTCATCAGTTCAGGCTCAATGAAAAAGTGGGTGTAATGGCAAACTACTGGCGGAGGAAACAGATGCATTTAAATGCAGTTCTGCTGTTTGCTACAACTTCCTCACACTGACAGAAAATCACGAATTAGGAAAAAGCAACATAATTAATTCCTAAATGGAATGTCCTCTTAGAAATGGTTTTATTTGATCACATATATTTATTTTTAACAAAGGGGAAAATGCTTGAGATGTTAACCTACAACAGAGATACAGCCATGCACATGTGGCATCACTGTGTTGCCATAGCAACAGGTGTTCCCTTTTCTGTTGGAGTGAAGAGGCTGTCCCATTCACATTTATACCCCTCACACACAATCCTGGCTTCTTTCACAGCTGTGAGTGTCACTTTACTGGGATAGTTAAGGGTTAGTGGTTAGGGGACTGTTTGGGATTCAGCCTACATCTCTAGCACTCCTAGTGACCAAAAGTTAAACAATGTTGCTTTAATAAAAAAAAAAAAAATGTATTAAAACTGAATGAAAACAAGTCTGCATCATTTATCCAATCAGATGTAATGGTTTGACAAGTCTTAGATCAGTCACTCACCTACAGTAAGAGATATTGGAAATAGCTAAAATATTCATTTTGAACAGCAAAAATATAAAAAATTAAACAAAGAGAGAGTCTTTCTAGTCTAAAATAATGAGTTGCATCAATTTTGTGTCAATAGGTCACAAGACATAAAAGTTATTAATACATATTTACCAAGAGTGTGTGGGAGAAAGAAGCAGGTAAATTTAATCTCTAAGTCAGTCACTGACCAGTACGGGCTTTGGACCCCGTTGTAAATTTAGTCTAGAGACGCCACTGTGATTTCAGAACTTGTTTTCTGTCCAATTAAATGTAATATCAAAATAATATCGACATTTTTTCCAGAACAAGATGCCCAGCCCTTATAACCCCTCAGGGAACAGTGTGCAGCTGCAGAAAGCACCCCCACGCTCACCTGAACAAAGCAGCAATGACATGTTTTTTTTTTTCTTTTGAGGCATTATTATTCAATTGCAAGCATGCAGTACAGTATATTAAATAAAAAAAAGGTTGCTCGTACTTTTTTTGCGCAAACAGACAACTTTCTTGTTTTAGCTGAAACTGATATTTCTCAAACAGGATACAAGTGCGCGCTTCTATTCCAAACCCATAACCAACAAGAAAGAACGAAATAGAGAACTAAAAAAAAAGGAAAGAAAAAAGAAAGATAAGGAAAAGTTTGTTCCCCAAATTCTTTTATATTAGATTTTTTGTTTTACCTTCGATACAGCAGATTCTCCACAGTCCAGAGTGCGTTAGGTCCCCCTTCACTTTCTTGGTTTGCATTTGGCTGTCATCTGTGGTGACATTGGTGGCGTTGCATATGTACGCCCGAGAGTACAGCCAGTAGTCAGTGCCAATGGCTATAGTCATAAGGCTGAAAGCGGCGAAGGCTCCCACGACAGCCAACAAAGTCTGAACCCCTCGATCACACCATGCCATGGCGTCTCATGTGAGCATCCTCCTCCACAGCGGTTTACGCACGCAGCTAGACAAGCATGATAAACACTGAACAAACCCTGGGACCAAACCTAGTGTCGATCTTTCCCTGTAGCTTTCCCGTTTAGTTTTTGTTGTTGTTGTTGTAAACTTCAATCGGAGTTTACAACAAAAAAAAAGAAAAAAAAAAGAAAATAAAATAAAAAAGAGAGACTTGCAGAGATCAAGATCTTCACAGCTTCTTATTCTGCTGGCAGCGATGATAAGCCCAGCTACAGGTGGAAATAAAAAACGAAATCTTGTGATGAACCCGTAAAGTTTTATCAATATATCAACCCGTGTTAAAGAAAAAAAAAAAGAAGAAAGAAAATCAAGATCTGCTCCAACCAGACAGGGAGACGCGCTCTCCACAGTTGTGTGTGGCGTTAAAGCGCACAATAGATGGCGCATCCAGGCCACACCTTCCAGCGCTTTAACCAACTGAGAGCGGAAATGAATGAGATGAAAACATAACACCATTAGGAACCACAGAGATCCGGTTTTGACCTTAATGGATTCAATTGGCAAGACAAAATATATTTGGAGAAATAGAAAAGTCGATGTAGGCATCAAAGCTCCCTAATTGTCGATTCCATTCAAAGATTTTCTGAATGGCTACTGCCTCCAGATTGTGATCGCGCTTGGTTTTATGCATCAAGTAAAGTTAAACAGAAAGAGGTGGAATAAAGGCATCGATCAAAACCGCTTTAAGGAAGGCTGCAATATATATAAAAAAGCTCATAAATAAAGATCAAAGAGTTAACGCCTACAGTTCAGCCTATGAGATGTTTGCTTCCTTTTATCTGGTTTTGTCTTTCAAGATATATAAAACACATTTTGATAACGTCTAAAACGTTAATATATTTCAGCAAATCATTTAAAAATAGGAAAGAAAAAATGTATATGCGGGTGTTTATACTGCTTCTGATTATAGTTTATAGCTTATGTAAAACAGTTTCATAGTGTTTCTCCAAAATTTGACATTTTAATCAATGATCTATAACAATGATTTTTGACACACACAATCATGAAAAGGGCTCCTGACTAATTATCCAGTTTTTATTGACACCCTCAAAGGAGAAAGCAAGCTACAACAACTCATTGCTAAATAAGATGACTGTTCAGATGGCTTTACACAAAAATATTAATGTAAATTTAAAGGGAAGCAAATTCAGTAGAAGAAAATGCTGCACAAGCAACAGAGACAGCCAGACTGCACCCCTTCTTGTAATCAGCTATTCCTGAACCATAAGGCAAACACAGAGGCAACTGAACATATATTTGAAAGAAAAAAAAGGACAGGGTTGTTCGGTGGCCCAAAACAATCTTTTAATTTAAAATACATTTTGATTTTCTGTTGAAAACCAAGGTTCCACAGTCTGGAGGAAGAGGGAGAGAATCCAAGTTTAAAGTCCAGTGTGAGGTTCTTAGTCAGGGATGATTTGGGGTAGGGGGTCAAATAATCTTTTTGTTTTGATCTACTGGGTTTTTTCAGAACCTTCGTTCATTTAGAGCCTGTGCCGCAGAAGGTCAGTGCTTGGTTACCAGGTGACACCTTTTTCAACCAGTTAGTTGAAGCAAGTATCAAGTTGTAGAAGTTACTCTAGGGGTTGGAATAAAGATCGAGACCCACAGCTATTTTGTGATCGTTCATCTTGAGTTGTGGTGTGGAATAACATAGCCCAGACCATGCTTCAATATTGGGCATATATCAAAAATATCTGCGACAAGCTCCCTGCTGCACTTTGCTGCGGGACTATAACCAGCCCTTAAGACAAATTTCAATGCATACAGCTTTTGAAAAGTGAATGAGCAACTTACAACAGTGAAATGAACATTTGTAAGTGCAGCAGTGTTCAGCAGAATATGGTGCAAAATGCAGTAGAAATATTGAGTTGAGTTCTAGTTAAAGGGATTTGAAAATTTTTAAAATTGTAGTGCAAATATGATGTTTACAAGTGTGATGCAGAGTCATGATTTGTGACTTGATTAGGGTTTCAACAGTTCAACAGTCTGATGGCAGTGGGGGAAAAGCTGTTGTAGAACCTGCTGATCATGCATCGAATGCTGGAAAGAATCTTACCAGAGGGCAACGGGTAGAACAGTCCATGTTGGGGGCGTGAGGGGTAGTTTATGTTGTTACGGGCTCGGAACACGTAGCGCTAGAAAGAAATGTCTTTAATGGAGGGAAGAGGAGCCCCAATGATCCTCTCTGCTGTCCTCACCACTCTTCTCACGTTCTTCCAGTCTGAAGAGCTGCAGTCTCCTGCCCCACACAGTGAGACAGCTGGTCAAAACGCTCTCTATGGTGCTTCTGTAGTGGTGGTCTGTAGTGGTCTCTCCCCACTGAAGTCAACATCAGCTACACCCGCTTGGGGGGGAGGGTGTGTTGTAGTTAGTAATCATCCATATCAGTGCTGTTTTCGTCAACAATGAGGATGATGAAATAATTTCGTTGACGCTCCTTGTTTTTCATGATGATAATGAAATCTGACTAGCTAAACCTGGATCTTTGTTGACGCAAACTTGGTGTGAGTGCTTGTCAACTAGACTAAGTAAAAATGTTAGCAGGTGGTTGATCAGACATTTAAAATGCATAAATGTGCTCCAGTTGTGTCTGTTAGACAAGCTAAGCAGTGTCAGTTGTGCAGCTGCTTCTGGCTTGGTCACGCCGTCCACCTGGTGTGCAGTGGTGCACATTCTGGATGACCACAGATGGATCATAACAGCAGCGACAGGGATGAAAATAACCGGGAATGGTCAGGTACTATCCGCTCAACTTGGCAAACTCTGCTCTTCCAACTGTACTTGTGCAGAAGTGCGTTTTTGCGCGGCTTAGCTCAGAGTCTGGGCTTCAAACTCCACACTGATGTTTCAGTATTTGTCTTCCTGCTCTCACTACTAGGGATGGGGATCGTTAATATTTATTGATATCGATACCTTTATCGATACTCCTTATCGATCCGAGTCTTTATCGATACCACTATCGATACTTTTCTATTATTTGGTGGAAAGACGATGCGACAATATGTTTTTAACAGAACTGGTATTGCTTTTATTGCTTAACAAGTGAGCATAACAAAAACGTTTCTAGCCTTCAATAAACATGGCTGATGTAATAGGCCACTTCGAAATGACATAAAACTAAAAAGAATATATTTTCACAATTGTTGGTTAATGTATTGTCTACTGTCACTAATCATCATGTTTTTAGTGATTAGAAAAATATTTAGCAAATAAATAATTGTATTATAAATTAAATGTATTTTTTTAATAAATGTTGGCATTAGTAGTTTAATTATATATTCTAAAATAGTTAGAGCAGTATACAACTGTATTACTCATGTTTCTCGCCAAAAACTCAATTTCCCTTTTCTTTACGTTACACTTGAACGCATCATGATAACCTAATTGTCGTTTTACTTAGCCAATCTGAACACATCATCACGCAGCGCGTCTGAAACTATTTACTTTTCAAGCTAACTAGCTTGTATGCTGCCGATTACAACACGGATTTCACAATTACTATTTTTAACTGGCCGGACAAGCTACAAAGTCTGTGTGCGCGCTTAGCAGTGGTACTCTGAGTGGATGATGAAGACGGGCCCGACTGTGGTGCGGCGGCAGCAGCAGCAGGAGGAGGAGTCTTTTCTGTTCAGCCATCCTCGAGTCGCGAGCGAAGTTAACTGCCAGACG
Source organism: Cyprinodon tularosa (assembly GCF_016077235.1). NCBI lineage: Eukaryota > Metazoa > Chordata > Actinopteri > Cyprinodontiformes > Cyprinodontidae > Cyprinodon > Cyprinodon tularosa. The sequence continues at coordinate 594,676 of NW_024038844.1, read as the reverse complement.
TCACTTGTTTTACTTTAAATATCTGTTTGCTTACAATTTCATTCCAAAACATTGGTGGACATGCTGCAGTGATTGGATTGAATAGATTTAAATGCAGTGACGCGACTCGAGGGACACACAATTATGTTAGAGGACCTCCGGGAGAAAAAAAAAAGAAAAGACCAGACTCGATAGTGGTATCAATAAGCCCAAACGTTATTGATTTTCGGGTTTTGAAAAAAGTGGAACCGGGTCCTTTATAGAACCGGGTTTCGATCCCCATCCCTACTCACTACATAATAAACTATATGTGGCTGATTATCCTCTGTCAAATATAAAAAAATCCCTTTGTCCAACTATCAAGATTTTATTTCTTCCAGCTCACAAGATGGAAGAAATTCAAGATTTCGAATTTTAACATAAAACTGACTAAAATTAGACTAAAACCTATTAGAGTTTTAATTGACTAAAAAGACTAAAACTCTGTCCGGAATGGATTAGTTAAGTCATGACTCAGTCAGGGTGATAGTGCTGTAGTTATTAATCTACTTCTTTGAAAAATTTTTGAGTTGTAGATTATCCATTTTGGTTTTCAGTGAGGTTTGTTTTTAGCTGCGCTGTCAGCCCCCTATGCAGCGAAGCTTTTACAGTCTTTCATACCATTTTCGCATACTCCTTCTCCACAGGTTTGATGCTTTGTAGGTCTGTGCTTGAAGCTCTTTGAAGCTCCTTAAACGGTTGAGAGTAGTTGTACTTATTCCAGAAAAACAGATCACCATAGCTCCAGTAACCACTGGCGGTTTAAGATACAGGATTGATGGCAGGCAACTAACAATTTGGAGGTAGCATGACTAAATACAACCCAGATGGGACTCAAACCCACAATCTCCAGTTTCGGAGGCTGATACCTTATCCATTAGGCCACTGGGTCATCTGAGTTTATCCGATACATGCTCGGTATAGTTGGTGAGAACAACATCCAGGACTGTCCTTTCTTGGTCTTGTGTTTTTGTGAATCGGAACAGTGCTGGTTCTGAGGCTGATGATGTTTCACGAGCGCATGAGTATATTGAGAAACGGTCAGAATGTGTCTATCTATCCACCAATTAAGGAGAAAAGGAAAAACACGGACTGCCCACAAGTGCCATCACTGGTGACTAAATAGTTAGCTCTAAAAACACAGCTATTCTGTGCGGAGCTATACAAGAGCGAGATTACCTGGTTTGGAATCTCTTTCGTCTAGCCGAAACAGTGCAGGAGCCAAATTTTCTTTTGGCCAAGATTTCTGCACAAAAAAATACCCTTAATTGGTATGATGATATCTTTTAATTAGGGTTTTCACCAATTACAAAATTAAAACTTGGAATACGTCAATATATCTATGATACATCCATTAGTTTTTACCCTTCATAATCCACTTGATGTATCAAAAAATCTTTGGTTTATCAAAGCTCACATAACTCATGAAAATACAACAATAACAATAATCTCTGCAGTAAAGGCTACAAGAAATAACATTATCTTGTTCATTTATGGAAGGTTTGAAATCAGACTTCTTTCAATCCAAGAAGGCCCTAGCTGGGGCCAGCAGGGTTTTTTCAGTGGGTGTTCTTTATAAACTAAAATGCTAAGGGATTGTTTGGCTGTTATACTGTCCCATCTTTGACTGTTGGCTCCAAGAAACTGCAGGCTCTGTGCCACTTCCTTTTTTGTCAGACAACTTGAAGGGCATACATAGAGCCTTTATTGGGGTATGAATATGTTACACATCGAACATAAAAAGCATAATATTTGTTTTTTAATTTATTGATACCTCTGAGGCAGAAGGACTGAAACAATATTCTAACTATAAAAAGTTGCTTTTGTTGAGAAAATATACTGTGAATGTTGTATGCTAAACTCTAAGTAAAAAAAATTGCAGAAATAAAAAAATATATAACCATAAATATAAAAAAGGTTTTAGAGATCGCAAAGTGGTTGTGAAAGATGCTCACTATAGTGTAGATGCAGTCTAGGTTTAAAGTGCATTTTTTTAGGTGGACCAGTTAGAATGTTAAAAATAGAAAAAAAAATCCATTAAAATAGGTATTTATGAACTTAGAAAACTCCAGTTAAGCTATTACGAATCAAACACCAGGGTTTAAGATTTAATCCATCATAAAACAATGTAGTCCATGTTCTAAGAGTCTGGGGGGTTGAAGTTTTTTTACCTGGACCTTTTTAAATGACCTTTTAAATTTTAAATTAATAAAGGGTTCACAAGTTAACTTAGGGGTTAAAATGTTCTTCTATTAGCACAGAGCCATGCATCTCAGGTTTGAACAGTGTTGCAGTTTTTGAGCTAAATCATGTTAAATGTGATCAAAAGACAATAGAATCGACAAGAACATTTTAGAGGTGCCTGCCACTTGGTGCGTATTGGTGCATGCGTTATATTTGGAGTGACACTAATGGGGTTAGTTGGGTTGTTCCTTACATTGTTATATATCACCATACCAGGTGGCAAATTGCTTGTTCATTACTGATAGTGACTGGAATCACCATACTGAGTGGCGACTTGTGTGACATCAGCTACTGGGGACTGGCTTAACAACATCTGTTGGTGACATGCATCGCTGCACCTAGTGGGCGACTGATGTCGCAACAGCTCGTGGTGGTTGGATTTGCCACACCTGCTGGTGACCTGCGGTAATGATAAAGATCTCTAAAAATCAATAAATTGCTGAGTGTTTTATATAGGCTTTTATTTTGTAGAGGACCTGTTGTTTTATTTTGAAGGTCTAGCAGGGCTGTGTCTTTAGGATACAGTCAGCCTCTGGAGAGATATGGAATCAATTTACCATTGTTGAATCTCTCTTTTTTTCTTTTTAGATTAGTCTTGCTTTATTACAGAGGAAATGGGTGAGCTCTATTTAGAAATGTGCATTCAGGTGTGTTATCAACTAGCCAGGGTATTGTTATTTCAAGAAATTGGTTGTCTGAGAGATTTTGAAACTCTATCATGGATGTCCATCAAGGGTAGGGTCATTAGCTGAATAGATGCAGTGGGTTGTGTTTTGAAACAAACTGGTTGTGTTTGGGTCACTATGTTGAGCCTTTGTTTCTATTAATATAGGTGTATAATGTAGAGGCTTTTATTTTGTAGAGTCCCTGGAGTCTTACTTTGATAGTCTATTAGTGTGGTGTTTTAAGGAAAGGGTCAGACCCAGCAATGATGCTTAATTTAATTTCCAATTGTTAAATCAGTCCTTTTCCTGGTTATTAGGTCAATAGATTTAGTGGCCATTGGATGTTTTTCATTTTGAAATGTGCCATGGGGCGTGTTTTGAAAAGCCACCTAGAGTCTAATTTCTAAAAAGTGGTTGAGTTTGGGTCATAACGTTGAGCCATATGCTGCAATAAATATATGAGTATAATGTAGATGCTTTTATTTTGTAGTCCGTGGAGTCTTATGCTACGTTCACACCTAAAGAAGCAGAGGCAGCAAAAATGCGTATGCTGCTTCATTTATGATGCTTGTACAAGTTTAGTTCTGATGCGCAGCTGAAGCATCTTTGAATAAATTATGAGCAGTTTAGTTTGTGCCTTCAACTCGTTGCCCATAGGAAGATGTTACTTGGATATAACAAAACCAAATATCTTCAGAACAGCTCTGAATGACACAAAACTCATATGAGTGAGTAGAACATGATGTGATAACGTAAAATTAAGGGGCCAACGTAAAAAAAAAAAAAAAAAAAAAAAAAAAAAAAAAACGGCGTTCCCCTTTAAGTAGAGGTAGAAACACCAAAATATATGGCCAGAATGTCCTAGATGAGTAGTGTTAAATATGAGTAGTTGAAATAGCACAAAGTAAGCAAAAACAGCAGCAAATGAAAAAGGGTAAAAAAAAAATAAATAAAGAGAAACTGTAATGGTTTTCCCCTTTTGGACTTTGATTGTTTTATTATCTAAGTCAGGTTCTCAAGTTCTTGAGTGCTGGTTCTTTGTTGTCACTGCCTCCCTCATCTCTGCACTTGGGTCCTCAACCAACCTCCACCCCACCTGACATAAACAGGATCTTAATAGTATGAATCCTTTACAACATTCACAGAATAAAGTGATGAAAAAAGAGCTTAACAAACACCTGTGAGTTCAGGATGGGGGAAACATCTAGTAGCTTAAAATGTTTTATTTGAATTAAAATAAGGAACAGAGACAAGAAGATTGTTGGACACAATCAGGCAAAATATCAGTAACATTTTATATTCATTGATTTAAGGTTTACTGGAAGCAGTGGGTATTAAGAAATTGGGTAGATCACACTGTGCAGATGGATTTTTTTTTTTTTTTTTCACAAAATAAATACAAGCCTACAGGACATACAGTACATGTGACAGGGAACCAGAATTACTTCAGAGGAACTGGAATAGCTAGGTCACAAAACCATATATGGAAAAACTCCATTAATGTTTTTTTTTTTAAATATCAACAGTCAAAGGAATTTGATAGCTAAAAATTAACTGTAGAAATTTTTTTTTTTGTCACAAACAGCAACTTAGATTCATGTTTCCAATTAACAGAAAAACATAAGTCTGATTTATCAAAGCCCAAAATCATGGGTTGTGTTTAATATTTAGTGTCCTGCTGGGGTTCTTGTTCCTCTGACAGAGCGGTGTAGCTGTTCTTCAGCCTGGATGTTCCTCTTCATCTTAGGCTTTATTTCTTCATTCTCTCTCCCAATGTGGTTGGTTTTCAACTTGCCCTTGGGCTAGTTTTGCATATTTAAAGGATGTATCAAAGAACTGCTGTGAATTGACATGGGCTTTTGAAGCCATCTTGACCAAAGTAGCTGTTGTAATGAGGGGGCATTGGGGACAGAGATAATAAATTTAATTAGGACCATAAATATATTCAGAGAACCATTTAGCTTTGTCCTGTTTCTTCTTTCCATTCCCGTCTCAGTTTAAGAAATTATTAATTCCGTTTGTCATTTTATTCCACTAATTTATGTCCCTTTTTGCCCGCTTCTTGCTCTCTTTATTACTGTATGCTGTTTTTGTGTCATGGAAATTTGGCTTAACCCACATTTTTCTGACTTTTTTCACTTGCATTCGAAATTTGGCCCTGTTAGTTAAATGTATGAGCCTTAATTGGTAGGTTTTTTTTTCTTTTATTTCTCAGGAACTTTCACAGTCAAAGATTAAGTCAAAGAGAGGAAGTAATTTTCTTGGCAGTAAATCATTCATGCATCTGCCGATATGTCAAACCCCTTTGAGTTGTAAACTAAGCTTTTATCAGCTGAAATTGGTTATTTTCTCTAATATTATGTTTACAAGTTCAAGCCAAATTTTGGTAAAATTGTAGGGCAAATAAAAAAAGTTGTTGGGTTTAAATTCTTCTGAAAAGGTGGTTAAAAGAGATTCCACTGTAGAATAATCAGAAAATGTGTTTAAAATAAGACCAAAAAGAATCATGAAAATACTGGAATGTAAAATGGTTTGGAGTATAAAGGCTAAACCATCTCGGAAAGAAAATTTATCTATAGAATTAGCACAATAAAATCTAGCATTAAGAGGAAGTGAAGAGTTTTTAGTACGTCTCCCTTAGCTCTCTAGTTTCTACTTTTTGTTTGCTCTTTTTTAACTTTTTTCAGCTCTTTTTTGCCTTCTAATTTACTGTTTTCCAATTATGGGTCGATTTTAACTTTTCATTGAATATGCAACACGGAGCTGGTTTTGTTATGCACTCGAGAGAGTAACTAGTGGGACATGCTGGTATAGAACAATGGGACATGCTGGTATACGACATGCCATTGCAGAGGTGCTAAGGAGGAAACGCAGGGGCTGCTAAGCTTAAGGCAAGGCTAGTGGAGGATCAGAGGCACTACAAACCATCAATCCCCTCCATAATCATGGGGAATGTGAACTCGGTGTCTAACAAGATTGATGAGCTGACTGCTCTGAACAACCAGCAGATTTATATAGAAAGCAACCTGCTCATCTTTACAGAAACATGGCTAAACCACCTCGTACCGGACGCTAATGTGGACCTGCTGGAATTTGCTGCGGTGAGAGCCAACAGAGACACTTAAGCTAGTGGGAAACGGAAAGGTGGGGGCCTGATCAGGTTTGGACATATCTTAGTAAAGTCTGTGTTATGCTGACGGGGCCTCGAGCTGTTAGTAGTTGACTTGCGGCCATATTATCTGCATGGGATTTCAGTCGCATGATCGACATCAGTGTTTTGATATTCCCCTGTGAGCAGACACAGCCGCTGCCGGTGAGGAGATACAAGCTATCACAGCCTGGATACAGACTAAGCATCCTAATGCATTTATAATTATTTCGGGTGACTTTAACCATGCAACCTTGGACTCCACTTTGACCGTTTTCCATCAGGCTCTTGACTGTCTAAAAAGAAACAACTGAACAATTGACCTCCTGTATGCTAATGTGAGTGATGCATACAGAGCCACACCCCTCCCCCGACTGGTCAAATTGGACCACACCCTCGTTCATCTACAACCAAAGTACACCCCCCTTGTTCAAAAACAGCCAGTTACAATCCACACAATCAGGAGGTGGTCCCCTGAGATGGAAAGTGCCCTGAGGGACTGCTTTAATAGCACAGACTGGGATGTGCTGATTGAACCGCATGGTGAGGACATAGAGAGGATAACACACTGTCTGATGGACTACCTGAACTTCTGCACTGACGTTGTCTCACCTGTGAAGACACTCTGCAACTACCCAAATATCAAGCTTTGGATAATGAGGGAAGTTAAAGGCAGTAGAGCAGGAGGTAAAACACTGTGTAAGAGAAGCCAAAGACATCTACAGGAGAAAGGTGGAGCAGAAACTGAGGTAGAATATCATGAGTGCCGCCTGGGAAGGTTTGCAAACCATTACAGGCCACATCACACAGACCAGGGCCGTTGAAGGGACAATGGAGAGAACTGAAGAAGTTCTTCAACAGGTTCGACAAGCCTGTGATCCCCTGCTGTAGCCATCTTCCCTTCCGCACAGCACTCATCTCCCCCCAGAAACAGCACCTCCACCACCAGGCTCTACCTGCCCCCCTACTTTTGCTATCACAGCACCGCCATCCTATCTGTTCTGCGATATCTTGCAGATGCACCATTGTTGTTTTAGAAGATAAACACTCCCGCCGAGTTCTCGTGACCATCCGCCAAAGCTCTCGAATAGGCTCCTTCTTGTGCTTTGGCGGGAAACTGCTGTGTCTCACAAGATATTCCAGACCGACGGTGCAGAACCATACCAGCAAAACTGGTTCGGAACCAGTCCCAAGTGACATTTGATGTGTGCGGTTGTAGAAGTATAATCTGCCCTTAAAAATACCCAGCCCAGTGAGCTGAATGATTTTTGGCTCGTAGTATTCACTTCACATCTGATGAAGACAAAGGAGTGGATCTTCCTCAATCTTCCCAGACCTCAAGCACAACATGCCCTGGACCGCCTGCAGTTTGCATATCAGCTAGGTGTAGGAGTGGAGGACACCATCCTCCACCTACTACACCGAGTCCACTCACACCTGGATAAGGGAAGTGCCACAGCAAAGGTTAATCTTCCTGGGCTTCTCAAGTGCATTCAACACCATCCAGCCCTCCCTGCTTAGAGACAAAACTGAATAGCATGGGAGTCGACCCCTGCCCGGTGGCATGGATCTCCGTCTAACTCACAGACAGGCCACAGTATATCAGGCTGAAAGACACCATCTCTGAAACTGTCAGCAGCACTGGACCCCCGTGGAAACAGTGCTTGCCCCTGTGCTCTTCACCTTAAACACCTCTGACTTTTGTTTCAACTCTGAGCTGTGTCACATATAGAAGTATGCAGATGACACGGCTATTGTGGGTTGTATCAGGGACAACTGAGAGGAGGAGTATAGGATTCTCCAGGGGGACTTTGCCACCTGGTGCCGCACCAACAACCTGGAGCTCATCATGTCCAAGACGAAGGAGCTGGTCATAGACTTTGAGAGGAATGGACCAAAGACTAAGTCGGAACTGGATGGGGCTGAGGTGGAGGCTGTGGATTCATACAAATACCTTGGGGTGTGCCTGGATAATAAACTGGACTGGTCAACACACACCAACCACCTGCACAAGAAGACACAGACACACAGAGCAGGATGTACTTACTGAGGTTGTTCAACATCTGTAATAAGCCGTTGGAGATGTTCTACCAGTCTGTGGATGTCACTGTTCTCTTCCAAACCATGGGGTGCTGTGGGAGCAGCACATCCAAGAGGGACACCTCTAGACTGGGCAAATTAGTGTAGTGAGCCAGCTCAGTGATCGGCAAGACCCTCTGGGGGCGGTGATAGAGACAAGGACACTTAAGCTGTACATCTCCTGACTTGGGGGAAGGAGGAGATGATAGGAAGTGGGACAAGATTCAGCAAACCCCTCCTCGGACATGTTATGCAAAATATTACCTATAATATAATCTAATCCAATATTTTAAATATATATATATATATATATATATATATATATATATATATATATATATATGAGAAAGTTTAGCGGCTGGCTAGTTCAAGTGTTAAGTCACCTGTCCTGCAAAAAAACCTGGGTTCGTACCCCAGCTGGGCGGAATGAGCTGTCAGTATGGGTTCTTAAGTAAGACCCTTCACGCTAATACTGTCATGATGCGGTGGTTTTACTAGCCCAAATGCAGACTCACGGACACAGAGGGAGGATTAAAAGTCCAGTATTTTATTGGAACCGGCTGACAGACTTACAGGTTGCAGATTCAGACAGGCATGGTGGCACAGGTAAAACACAACAATCCAGCACAGGGGGAAGTTCACACTCAGCTTATATAGGGAGCTTCCTTAATCAGCAGATAGAAAATAGCTGATCCATGCTGAGCCCAAACTCCCCAGGCATGGATCCACGGCGCCCTCTGGTGGGCAAAGCCCCGGATCCTAACAGTACCCCCCCTCAAGGGCGGATTCCAGACGCCCCAAAGAAAAAAAACAATAAAACAACTCGCCCATGGAGGGCGAAGTGCGAACCAGGGATGCCAGGAAGAGTCTCAGGTGGCCGGCCATGAAACCGACAGCAGAGCAGAGTCTCAGAAGCTGCAGGGGCCTTGGAGGAGGGCGTCACCTCCGCTTCAGCAGGAAGCACCGAGAGAAACACTGTCTCCGCTTCAGCAGGAAGCCCCGAGAAGGACGCCGTCTCCGCCCCCGCTGCTCTGCAACAGGCTCTAACAGGTCCGCCCACTACGGCTCCACCTCCAGAGCAGAGGAAGCCGCCGACTGCGGCTCCGCATCCGGAACAGAGGCAGCCACCGACTGTGGCTCCACCTCAGGAACAGAGGGAACCACCGATTGTGGCTCCACCTCAGAAACAGAGGAAACCACCGATTATGGCTCCACATCCGGAGTCTCTGGAAGACACAGAGCAGGCTCAGGGGTCTCCACATGGCACAGAGCGGGCTCAGGGGTCTCCAGACGGCACAGAGCGGGCTCTCCAGGAGCGCGTAGAAGGAGTCTGCTGGGCTAGTCTGTTGGCTGGATCGTTCTGTCATGATGCGGTGGTTTTACTAGCCCAAATGCAGACTCACAGACACAGAGGGAGGATTAAAAGTCCAGTATTTTATTGGAACCGGCTGACAGACTTACAGGTTGCAGATTCAGACAGGCATGGTGGCACAGGTAAAACACAACGATCCAGCATAGGGGGAAGTTCACACTCAGCTTATATAGGGAGCTTCCTTAATCAGCAGATAGAAAACAGCTGTCCATGCTGAGCCCAAACTTCCCAGGCATGGATCCACGGCGCCCTCTGGTGGGCAAAGCCCCGGATCCTAACAAATACCGACTTTGGGGAGTGGTGGTCTAGCTCTAGCGGTTAGGGCATTGTACTTGGCATCCTGAGGTTCTGAGTTCAAGCCCCAATCCCACGGACTGCCACTCTAGGTCCCTGAGCAAAACCCCCCACTGTGCTCCCAGGGCGCCACACAATGGCAGCCCACTGCTCCCCAAGGGGATGGGTTAAATGCTGAGAGTTCATTTTGTTGCTCTGTATTTTTGACAGTAGGATTGTCACTCCTGTGTAATATTCTTCTCTCTCTGTGCAATAACACATACCAGCTACTGTGTAGCCTGTGTAATTATTTGCTTATTTTGTAAGGTCAGTACATCTCTGCAATACAAGTGCAATAATCCAAGTAAAATACTGTGTAGTCTGTATAATTCTCATTTATATGGTCAGTGCATTTCTGCAGTGCAAGTGCAATAACCGAAGTCAACTACTGTGTATTCTTCCCTTAGGACAAGGTTGCAGGAGCACAGGCACATAGAACCACAGATTATTCACTGCTTCTAACTGGAGGCAAGAGATCCTTTAACACATATTTATGACTTAATTTATGGCAAAACTACATGGAGATTCAACTCTCTATATTGAGTCTCAATTTCCCAAATCACACACTGCTGTTTACATCTAGAATGGTGAACTGAAGTTATCTGACAGGGAAGATTTTTTTTTTTTTTTTTTTTTACTTCCTTTTTTGTATCATCTGTATCCATTCTTCCTTACAAAGTGGCTGGGTGAGCTGGTGTCCATCTGTTGTAGTCATTGGACAGGACTACGTGGAGACATATGGGAAAATCAACCAAGCAGGCAAACACTGATACCACAGGGCAATCTAGAGACAATGAATCTAACACTCATATTCTGCACTATGGCAGCACACAGGAGAACACAGACGGAAGTTATGGATGCATAAGAGGAACATGCTAAGTCTAAGCAGAAAGTGCAGCATGACAGGATTTGAATCCCGGAGCCTTTTACTGCAGGAAGGCAGTGCTAGCTACTCTATTAATATTATGAAGTAATACAAAATAAAATGAAAATATACATAACCAAAAACAAAGATGATAGAGATGTTTGGAATCACTAAAGCTATTCTACAGAAAGTTATGTTTGGTTAGAAAAGGAATAACAAAGTTTGTTGCATATGACATGCAAACAAGAGACATTAATTTAACCTTCTCCTAGAGACTAAAACAAACTAATAAGCTGTGTGTCATACCCTGGGTGCTGACTGTCGTAGTTAACTGTAGTGCAGTCAGCGTCTGGAACAGAACAGGGGGTGGAGGCATGTAAGTCTAAGTAAAAAAAGTAAAACAAAAAACAAACACATACTCAGCTGTCAGGCTGTTAGAGCCTAGCTGTGCTTTGGCAAGCTGTAGTTTACATCAGCATTTTTTTTTTTCCGTGACTGCCTTTTCTTACTTTAAACCTCTAGCTCACTTTAGAGGTAGTACTTCTAAAGTTTTGCACATAGCTCTATTTCTAGTTGTGGCCAAAATTCATTCCTGAACTTTTATGGTCAAGCATTATTTTCAGTTTTGTTTTGAATGTTTTTTTTCCCCACGCTTTGAACTTTACCTGGCACTTCATAGTAATTGTCTTGGACTGGGGTACTTCTTATATCCAGTTCTCTTCACACCTTATCTCACTTTGAATTGTGATGTTTTAAATTGGTTGCTTTGCTGGAATTACATGTTCAAGTACTGGTTCCAACCAAATCAGATGTAGCAATCAAAAATTAAACCTACATACCAAAACTTCAAAAGAACAGTGATTATAAAGGAACCATAGTTAGCATTCCTTTAATGGCTTTATTCAGAGAGCAACTTTGTATAGCCAGACACAACTAAGCAAGAAGAGTAAAATTAAATCTCATTTAAATGGCTATGGTCTCCTTTAAAAGTAATAGATAGATAGATATAGATAGATAGATAGATAGATAGATAGATAGATAGATAGATAGATAGATAGATAGATAGATAGATAGATAGATAGATAGATAGATAGATAGATAGATAGATAGATAGATAGATAGATAGATAGATAGATACACTATATTGCCAAAAGTATTTGCTCACCCATCCAAATTATTGGAATCAGGTGTTCCAATCACTTCCATGGCCACAGGTGTATAAATTCAAGCACCTAGGCATGCAGACTGTTTTTACAAACATTTGTGAAAGAATGGGTCGCTCTCAGGAGCTCAGTGAATTCCAGCGTGGAACTGTGATAGGATGCCACCTGTGCAACAAATCCAGTCGTGAAATTTCCTCGCTCCTAAATATTCCACAGTCAACTGTCAGCTGTATTATAAGAAAATGGAAGTGTTTGGGAACGACAGCAACTCAGCCACGAAGAGGTAGGCCACGTAAACTGACGGAGCGGGGTCAGCGGATGCTGACGCGAATAGTGCGAAGAGGTCGCCAACTTTCTGCAGAGTCAATCACTACAGACCTCCAAACTTCATGTGGCCTTCAGATTAGCTCAAGAACAGTGCGCAGAGAGCTTCATGGAATGGGTTTCCATGGTCGAGCAGCTGCATCCAAGCCATACATCACCAAGTGCAATGCAAAGCGTCGGATGCGGTGGTGTAAAGCACGCCGCCACTGGACTCTAGAGCAGTGGAGACGCGTTCTCTGGAGTGACGAATCGCGCTTCTCCATCTGGCAATCTGATGGACGGGTCTGGGTTTGGCGGTTGCCAGGAGAACGGTACTTGTCTGACTGCATTGTGCCAAGTGTAAAGTTTGGTGGAGGGGGGATTATGGTGTGAGGTTGTTTTTCAGGAGCTGGGCTTGGCCCCTTAGTTCCAGTGAAAGGAACTCTGAATGCTTCAGCATACCAAGACATTTTGGACAATTCCATGCTCCCAACTTTGTGGGAACAGTTTGGAGCTGGCCCCTTCCTCTTCCAACATGACTGTGCACCAGTGCACAAAGCAAGGTCCATAAAGACATGGATGACAGAGTCTGGTGTGGATGAACTTGACTGGCCTGCACAGAGTCCTGACCTCAACCCGATAGAACACCTTTGGGATGAATTAGAGCGGAGACTGAGAGCCAGGCCTTCTCGTCCAACATCAGTGTGCGACCTCACAAATGCGCTTCTGGAAGAATGGTCAAAAATTCCCATAAACACACTCCTAAACCTTGTGGACAGCCTTCCCAGAAGAGTTGAAGCTGTTCTAGCTGCAAAGGGTGGACCGACGTCATATTGAACCCTATGGATTAGGAACGGGATGTCACTTAAGCTCATATGTGAGTCAAGGCAGGTGAGCAAATACTTTTGGCAATATAGTGTAGATAGATAGATAGATAGATAGATAGATAGATAGATAGATAGATAGATAGATAGATAATGAAGTATCAGAAAAAAAATCGGCTGCTTTTTATTTATTGTTTGGAATTTAGCAACAGCAAAAGCTCAAAGGTTGCATAATAACCATAGCAGTAAACAATAACTTGGCTGACTTTAAAATGAATGTTGCTTTTCTAGTTATATTGATCACTAAAAGGTCTTAACACTTGAGCTGCACTGACCAGATCTGATTACGAAAAAGCATCCATGGAAACATAAATTGGTAGACAACTTTGTGTTAAGCACCTTTCCCAGGGGCTCATAAACAGATGACAGAAGAAGCTGGAAAAAAACAGACAGCTTTTGGATTGCAGCACGACTAGAAACAGAGGAGAAACAGAAAAAACAGGGACAAAAATTTGAAAACATTGTGATGCTGAGAAAAAAATCTACATCACAAAAAAAATTGAAAATAGGGAAGCCTACTCTTCCGATCTAGCCACAGGTGACCTGTTCTTTTTTCAAATTTTGCCATAAATAAAATATCTAGTGATATTTTATTTATACCTACTGAGCATGTTTTAGGTATGAAACACTGATAAATGTGGGTTTCAATTATTTTATGTCTATTACATAAGAGTTTAAGAACATATAACGGGTAATTTTTGTTTGGAGCCGTAACCCCAGTTTCCCTGAGATTTGTTATTGTCATGTGGAGCAACATTCCTGTTTACTTGGTATTATTGATAAATAAAACAGAGTCAAACAATTTTTGATCAGTTATCGTGATTTAGTGACAAAAATTAATAAGAACAAAAATGTGTTTTAGTTTGATTTTAGCATATGAACGTTTGTAAAGTCAAACATTTTTTTCATGCAATAATTTAAAACTGTATTAAAAAGCTCAGAAGCGCTATTCAGACCTGTTTTATAAAGTCCTTGTATATAAATTCATCTTAGTTCTGTTTCAGAGGCTGTTTTACACACATGTCATAATGGAGTGAAAAATCATATTTAAAAAAGAAGAGAATACAATAACAGTGCAATTCAGTATATTTCTATAGTGCCAATTCACAACACATGTCATCTCAAAGCACTTTACAGTTCACCAGATCATACAGTCATATTTATTCAACGTTTTCTAAGGAAAACCAGTTCATTGCATCAACTCTTCGACTCGAAGGCAATCCCTCACACTAAGTATGCTTGTAGCGACAGTGGAGAGGAAAAACTCCCTTTTAACAGGAAGAAACCGCAGAACCAGGCTCAGTGTGAGTGGCCATCTACCGAGGCCGACTGGAGTTCAAGCAGACAGAAGCTGACATACAGAAAGAAGCAGAGATACAAAGGAACTTGTGAACCAGCTCCACAGGCGGCCCCGTGCAGGAAACACTCAGCCAGGTAGATGAGCTCCGAACTAGCTCCCACGTCACGGGACGAAGAGAGCACATCCAGCCAGTCACAGTCAGGGAAACACGACTACACTGAAAAAATAGGCTGAGCTCAAACATCTATAATCTATAAACTAAGCTTCTGCACTATTATAGGTTTAGGTATGCATGGATAGTTATAATACTACTACACTACAGTAATAGTGTTTTTGATGTTCATGTTTGCGACAAACTTTTTTGCCCTGCCTGAAAATTAAGATTGTTATGCATTTGTAATGAAAATACTTTAATCTAATCTAATCTAATTTAATCTGATCTAATCTAAATGCATTTATGATAACATCTGATATTGTAACAGATTAAGTACATAACAATAATATATTATAGAAGATAATACAACAGGAGCAAAACATGGAGGATAAGATAACACAGACATTATATAATCTAGCAAAGAAAATTCAAAAGATAACACAACCTAAAGCAACAGAATATAACCTAAAAATGTGCTAAAATACCATAATGTAGTGCATTAGTAACACTATGTACAGTAGTGGTTTACGAAAATTTAAACACCCCGAATCTACTTCCAGACAGCAAAAGTTGGTATTTCCTGTGTTTGAATTCCTTGCGTACTTAATAAGGCAGCATAATGGTGCACTCCTTGGTAACCTGTGTTACGGCCCCCTGTATGTCTAGGGAAGTGGGGGCATAAACATTTCGGCAGAAACTGGTAGGTTCTTATAAAATTATGATTTATTTGGCCAACAAGAGGTGCAAGCAATAAACAAACAAAAGGAGGGTGGGTGAGGGTGCTGTGAAAATAAAGTTAAATAAAAGAGATCCTCAAAAGGAGGATTGTGCCTAACTACAGATTTAAACCAAAAGGGGATTCTTACTAAAAAACACAGAGAGCACAGCACCCACTACACCTAATGTAACTAACAAAGAAGAAAACTCAGTGATGTAATTAGTCCAGACTCTGGCCCTACCTCCATCCTCTTTCTAGCCTCAAGCTAGTAAAGATGCACATTAGCCAAACACAACAAAATACTTGACACAAGTTACTAAGTACAAACCCCAAATGGGTAACCAAAAAGATAAGTGAGCTACTCCACTAAACAAACAAATAACTGCTAACCAACAATGTTTGGTTCACACGAGGCACACAAGTAAACTGGCTGTGACAAGCTGCCTCAATCAACAGGTGAGGTCTCCTTATGAGCAGGAGGTGATTGCAGGTGGTGACGAGCCATTGGTTGAAGTTGGAACTGAGGGAACCAATGGATGGGATTGAAGTCAGATCCACAGAAACCAGGAAGTAGGCGGGTCTTTCCACAGGGCCATGTAGCCTACTTAGTAGAAGTGAGAGAGAGAATAAAGAAAATAAAGGGAAAACAAAAATATGACGGCGACAGCCGTAACACCTGTTATGTAAACTATTCTTTAAAGGAAAATTAAATTCTGTTAAAACAAACTTAAAGCAGAAACACATTTCTGTCTTTCAGCGTAAATAACAGCACCTTAAACCAAACAGGCCCCTTATAGTGTGGAACGGTTGAGGATAAAACAAAAAGCTAGATATTTCCTTACTTGCTTCATACTAAACCAGTCTTTTAAAGCAGTAAAAAACAATACATACATAAACATTTACAACAGAAACCAATGAAAAACACATGCTTGAAATGTAGAGTAAAACCAAGCAAATAAATCAGTTCATGCAAAGACAGAAAACTATTTGTTTTTAATGCTCCATTCAGTACATCAAAGTTATTTGAATTTGAAATGCATCTTCTGCTGGAGAATACAGTTACAGATTCACTTTTAATTTCACAAACAATGAAAACATTTAGTGCCGAATAAAAATCTTATTATTAGTCTGTAAGCCTGTTAGTAGGAGATCTGAATATTTTGCCTTTAGCTGTAACATTGGTGATTTTTACTGAAAACTTATCTGTCCAAACACAGCTGGAACAGAAATATTACAGCAAGGAAAAAAAAGGAAAAACTTGAGGATTGTTTGCAGAGAGTCCAGACTTTTTAATCAAATAATTTACAGAGGGTAATAATGTGAATTGAGTACAATTTTTCTTTTTTTCTTGCTTCAGTCATGAGAAGGAAAAAAAAATATTTTGCTGTGGAAATTATGTAAATTTGATTGTCATCATCTCAGCTGTTTGATTTGAAGGTAATCATTTTTTGAATATCATACCTGTGTGGTACATTATCTGCTGTTGGCAAGAGATTCAAATGTGGTATATTTGGGATTATTTACCCGTGTATAAATGGGTCTCAAAATAGCTTTAGGGTGTCTTATCATCTAATGTCTGTATTTTTGGTTCTTACAAAGAGTAACATTTATGTTCCTAATTTCCTATATTGAAAAAGAAATGTGCAGAATTTCTGTGTCATTCCAAGAAAAACACCAGATGGCGCTAGTATAAAAAAAAAGGCACAGGCTGAAAGAAAATTCAGCTTTGGTCAGCTGCTGAAAAAAACATTATAAATATAATTTATATTATTCATGTACCCTCTCCTTGCTGATATTGAAGAAAAAAGTATTCAGGTCAATGACCAATGAGCCGGTTTTATTTTAATAGAAACCCATTCAAAGAGTAGCTAGTGTCTTCTTGTAAATTTATCATGTCAGTAACGTTCATTACATTTACTGGCAGTAGGCAGATCACCCTTCTATTGAGATTTGCATTTTCTATTTCAACATTAGCTCCAATTACATCCCATTAATCCAGATGGATGAGTGCAAGCTCCCACAGTCACACTGACTTTTGAAGCGTGATGAGTCAGATTACAATCAGCTGTTTGTTTTTCTGTTTATTCATAAATAGTTTTCTGCTCATACATATATATATATATATATATATATATATATATATATATATATATATATATATATATATATATATATATATATATATATATATATATATATATATATATATATATATATATATATGTGTGTGTGTGTGTGTGTGTGTGTGTGTGTGTGTGTGTGTATTGAAACATTTCCCTTTTTTGTAGCCCTTTACCTACTTTTTGGAAACTATCCTGCATTAGCAGACGGAAGCCGGCAGACCAAACCAGATGAAAGTGCGCATTCAGCATCTGCTCTGCCGATAATGCAAGCGTAGAAGAAGAAATGTGCTGTTTACCTGTGCAAAGAAAGAAACAACGAAAGAAAAATGTCTGAGGACTTCAGTGTTGAGGAAGAGCATGAGTTCTTTGCCGAGCTGAATGCGCACTTTCATCTGGCTTGGTCTGCCGCGGTTTCCGTAGCGTCATGAACGCGCCGGCGCGCGCTTTCAGGAAATCCTATACACTACTATTTATGCTCTAAAAACATTCTAAATGACTTCGTTTCGAGTAAATTCTGGATGCTACCCACTCAGGACACTTGGAATACATTGGACGGGCAGTATGGAGGAATATTGACACGTTTTTTGTGGACCTTTATGGACCTTTCTGTCTCGGTCACCATAGACCTCCATTATTTGAATGTCAGCAGACAGCAAGAAGCCTCCCAGATCTCCAGATGCATTTGAGATATCAAAAAAGTACTCCAGAGTGTTGTTCAGCATGGGGGTGAGTAGAAAATGAAGGCTAATCATGTTTTGGGTGTACTATTCCTTTAATGACTAAATTCACAAAACCATGCACTAAGGGCTCTACTGAAAATAGGTTTTACGTGGAGCTTAGTTGTTTTATTCTGCATCAGTGGGAAATGCTTTGTTACTTTATGTCAGCAGATGGTGATATTTTCCCACAGATTTTTCTACTTGATGACCAAAATTTTAAGTCTTGTTGAAATAAATAAGCCTAAATCTGTATGTATATCTACAACTACTATATTTTTTTGTTAAAAGTTAATTATGGATTTTAGTTTCTGCTGTTTCAAACCATTATCTGTCATACAATGTTGAGAAAAAGGCAATCATTCCAAAACCCTAAATATCATGTAGCCTTTTATAATGTCTTTATTTAGTTTTTATAAAATGATTTTATACTGAAAGTTGAAGAAAATAGCTTCTAGCCTTTTGTTGATGGGCTGCACGGTGGAGCAGTTTGTAGCACTGCTGTCTTGCAACAAGAAGGACCTTGGTTTGATTCTCAGTGCAGTTTCTCTCTGCATGGAGTTTGCAAGTTCTCCCATGCATGCTTGGGTTCTCTCCGGGTGTTCCAGCTTCCTCCCACAGTCAAAAAAAAAAAAAAAAAGACTGTTGTGGTCTCTAAAATTGCCCTTAGGGGTGGGTGTGTGTGCATGGTTGTATGTCTCTTTGCTGCCCTCGTATAAACAAGCGACCTGTCCAGGGTCTACACTGCCTTTTTCACTTGGACTGCTGAGGATTGGTACCATCCCTGTCAGATGCAGCAGGAGAAGATGAACTTTGTTGATGAAAAGTATGAACCGCTTTAAATGTAAAAATAGTTTTGTTGTTTGCTCTTTTTAACAAAAAATTGCTCTTGCAATGCAAAGCTCCCATCCAGGCAGGAAACAAAGTCCAATGGATTGTTTTTTTTTTACTTTTTTGGAATGACTATGACCTGGATGACTGAATCTCTTCACCAGTATATGCTCTTGCAATGGTTAGTGACACTGCTAATATTGTGTATAAACTTTAAATAACGTTGTTGCAGTGTTTTGAAGACACACACACACAGGCATAATTTTTATTCTGATGATTTCTCTAAGGTAGAAGTCTTCAGTACTGCAGGGGCGTCGCAAAATGTTTCCAGTATTTGATGGAAAGAGCATCTGCATCCAAACAGATGCAGTGTTGTTTTTACTCTAATAAATTATGTTCTGTCTGGATATTAAATGAAGGCTTCTTGCTTTGAGAGAAGTCCAGGAAAAAAAATTGATCTCCGGCTGAAATGTTTCAAGTTTAAATGATTTTAGAGATAGGATTATTGTGTAGTGTATTAGTATTATAGTGTAGTATTGGGTATTTTAGGTCTTCTAGCTGCAAGACCTAAAATAGTTGAGAGTTTCAGTGGATGGAACTTACAATGCTTCAGTAAACCAGGACATTTTGGAAAATTTCAAATATCCAAAATTTCAAGGAACAATTTTCGAATGCTCTTCCGATAGTAATTCAAATGAGTAAATAAAACCAGATTTAAGAAGACACGGATGAGCAAACTGGTTGTAAAAGAACTGACCTGCACAGAACCATGGCCTCTGCTTGAGAGAACAGCTTCAGGATAAAGGATAATGCAGCCTATGAGGCAGGCCATTTTGAACAACTATACCTGACCTCATGAATTATTCCCTTAAACAATAGTCAGGCACATTAAAGAGCCAGTAGACCTATCCAGAGGAACTGAAAATATGTTGTGATGATAAAGGGAATACCAACTTCACAGTATGATAAGATGTTATCTAAATTAACATGTGCTGGAAGACAAGTTAACTAGTAATCTAATCAATATAGTATATGTTTTATTAACTGTATCTATGCTAGGAGCAAAATACAAATTATAATATATAGGATTGCTATGGAATTTAAATCCCATATCAAAGAGGTTTCTAGAATTTCCCTCTTTCATCTGCGCAGTATTGCAAAAAATAAAAAATAAAGTGTCCAAGAGTGATGCTGAGAAACTAGTCCATGCATTTGTTACTTCAAGGCTGGACTATTGTAATTCTTTACTCTCAGGAAGTCCACAAACTGTAGTTAAAAGCCTTCAGCTGATCCAAAATGCTGCAGCCAGAGTTCTGATAAAAAATTAAAATCCTATCCTAGCTTCTCTTCATTGCTTCCTGTTAAATCAAGAATAGAATTTAAAATCCTCCTCCTCACATATAAAGATTTAAATGGCCAAGCTCCATCTTATATCAGAGATCTGATTGTTCCTTATCTTCCTAACAGAGCACTTCGCTCTTTATCTGCAGGTTTACTAGTGGTTCCTAGAATTTCTAAAAGTAGAATGGTAGATCTTTTAGTTATAAGGCTCCTCCCCTGTGGAACCAACTATCAGTTTTGGTCCGTGAGGCAGACACCCTGTCTATTTTTAAGGGTAGGCTTAAAACTTTCCTTTTTGATAAAGCTTATAGTTAGAGAGGCTCAGGTTATCCTGAGCTATCTCTATAGTTATGCTGCTATAGGCTTAGACTGCTGGAGGATATAGGGACCCCTATTTCATCATTCTGCTTCATTCTATCTCTATTCTCCCACATAAACTGTTAGTTCAATATCTAATGTTCTGCTCTCTCTGCTTTTCCTCATAGTAGCTTTGCCTCACCTGTTTCTGTTTGGCTGTGACTCCATCCTGAAGAGAAACATCAGCTGTGCTGCTTCCATCAACACCTTTGTTTATAGATGTTGGAGATCGGCCTGTTTTCCCTGTGTAGTCCTGTTCCTATGACTGTGACTAACTGGATGTGCTCTCTTCCTCCTCTGACGTGGGAGTTGGTTCGGAGCTCGTCTGCCTGGCTGTGTGTTTCCTTGACAGGGCCGCCTTTTATAGCAGCTTTTTGTATCTCTGCTTCCGTCTCCTTGAACCCCAGTCGGCCTCGGTAGTGAGCCTGGTTCTGCTGGAGATTTCTTCCTGTAAAAAGGGTGTTTTCCTCTCCACTGTCGCTACAAGCATGATTAGTGTGAGGGATTGCATTGGAGTCAGGAGTCAATGCAATCAACTGGTTTTCCTTAGATAGAAAACTTTGAATCAATTTGACTGTATGATCTGGTTGAACTGTAAAGTGCCTTGAGATGACATGTGTGTTGAATTGGTGCTATAATAATAAACTGAATCGATTTGAATTAATATCTTCAGTATTTGTTTACTGGTTGGATATCTTTCCAAAAGCATACATATCAGAGACATATACTGTACTCCTTTCATGTTCTATTTCATTATTTAAAGGTTCAAAATTCTTTAAAAAAAGGTTTGTATATAAAGGTATAGGGCAGGATGTTCATTTTCTGGGTGGATCATCTAAATCAGTGGTCCTGCTAGTTGCTAACCATTGTAGTGATGTGTTTACGTAAAGCCGTCCTACGTGCTTGACCCCTTAGCTTGTCCCGTCTTTCTGTGCATGCACACTTTCAGGCGTATAAATTTTGTGCAACCTCTAGGACTTAAAATACTGTCCATAATCAACTCAAATCCAGAAGTCACAATGGTACATTACTAACTTCATTATTAGGATTTAATGTTTTGGAAGCTAAATATGTATGGATGGTCAGAGAGAAAACAAAATCAGCATTTAGAAAATCACATAACTTTTATTTCATGGAGTTTTAAACCATCTATTTCACAATTAACACAGTGAATATGATCGACAGCAGAAATGCACATACAGGTTGCATGTTTGACTATGATACCATGTACTCAAATGCTACATGGAAGCTTAACATTATGCAAAAGCTCGCATTGTTAACGTGAAACAGGAGGCAAAGCAGCTGTAGGATGTACTGCAGATGGATCTACATATAGGAACACAACCTAACGTTTCCTTTCGGATACACTGCCATTTATACAAAAAGAGGCATTTATGTACACTGATCATTTAATATGTACAGTGTTTAAAAGGAGCAACTATTTTTTTACTGAGCTTGGCGAAGTTTGTGGTGATGAGCTGTAACTGATTATTTTTTTCAAAGCAAGAAGAAAGTCATGTTTTAGTGACTAAATGCTACATGTTAATAATTTCATGTGCCGTTTACACCATGCAATGTAATACAGTGACAATACCTTTAATGAAATACTGAACTTATACACAGAGGTGCTTGAAAGTTTATATACCCTCCCCTTAAAGGAAAAGACCAATTCACACTAGTTATTCAAATAACATAAAACTAAAAGAGGTAATAATAAATAAAAATAAAAACTAAATCATAATATAGTAAAATAAAATATTAATTTCCAAGATTTGGTAAAAAAAAAATTATTAAAAACAAACTATCCCAGATTAATTAAGGTACCTTGCTGATTAACATTGAACTAACATACCTGCCAACAGGTGCAGAAGTCTGACTGAATATTTCCTGAACAAGGGTATTTAAACTTTCAAGCACAACTGTGAAATAACTTCACAAGACAAAAATACAAAAGAGAAAAACTTTCCGCCTATTCTTACTGCTGCTTGAAATGCATTTATGTGCCATTTGGGGCACAACATCAACTATGTGCAGTAATGATAATTGTGTATCTAAAAGCTCTTTTATCAGAAGGGGTTACAATTTAAAAAAAATATTTCTCTTTATCATATTGTACTTGGAGAGGTATTGTAAGCAGAAAATCTCTTTCAGCAGTGTTTTGTTTTACACATGTCTTACATTCACTATAATTCAGTATGAAAATAGTTCTTAATTCCACCTGACATGAACACATTCCTTGTTAAACACCAGTAACCGAACGCCCCCCTACGTCGTACATTAATCATGACTAAGAATCTATATGATTTGACAACCACAATCAACAGACTGCTTATATTAGCTTGATAAACCTTTTGCACTTGTCTGCTGGCAAAAAAAATATATTTTTGAGTTTCTGAAGAGATGTGATGCATTGTATCCATCTTGCCTGGTTCATGAAGAAAGCTGCTGTGCGTTGTTGCAGGATAAATTTTTTTAGTGCATGAAAAAAGTTAGATCTCTTTTCATATTCACCAATACATTTAATGTAGTTATTTACAAAACCAAATAAAAGCTTTATTGCACATTTAAAGAAAATTAAAATGTAAAACGTAGTTTTTTCCTAATATGTTACTTCAGTAAAGTGAGGCTAAAAAATACATTTTTTCCGGAAGTTAAACAACAGTCTGTATAATTTAGGATTTTACAGTGAGATATTTTAAGATTTAAAATTATAAATATTTACATGAATATGAATCAACCTTTTTCATCACTTCCATCATATAAGCCTGTAAAAAAACTTCCTCATAAAAAAAGGAAGAATTGTATAAATAAAGCTGATTTTGAGTGTGTAATTTATTGTCTCCCCAGGGTTTGGACTTTAATACATTTGAACTGAAATAGGGTTCTGAACGTAATGTAAACATGCTCTTAAAAAGGGTGCGCACATCATATGTGCAGCAGCAGAGCACAGCTCTTAGTGCATTTTAAATAGGAATATCATGATATCACTTAGCAAATACACATTGTGGGTTACCAGTCCTGAGAAAGTTTCCTCCACACTTAAAGTGGACAACAATACCGATTGGTTAATGCTTTCTATGTAAACTTGCCTTCCATATGTTTGTATTTTTCATTTAACATGCATATTTTGCAAGTTAGCTTCAACTATCATCTCATATAACCTTCCTCTTTTGTCTGAAACACATAAAACAGTCTCAAGTTTTGCTTTTTTTTGCTTCAAAACAAAAAATTATAACTACAATTTAGCGATTGAGCGAGCAAAGTGAACTCAGGCCATATTACAATCATCCTAAGTGAGGACTTCAGGATGGATGATATCAAATTATTTGACGACATGCCAAAATATGGGCAGAAAAAAATCAACCCTAGTGGATGCTATATCACATAGGCCCGATGCCTCAGCAGGGGGAGGATGACATCTGTTCATACTCTGGACATTTAAGGAGGGCTGGATAGTTGGAGGAGTTCATCTGCAGGGAGGCCTCAGAGGAGATGGAGGAGGGACTGCGGCCACGTCCCGCCCAACCGTCCGGATGGAGAAACTGGCCAGAGTAATCTGAGCAATTGCTGAGGCGAGGCCTGTAGAAGCCCTGATTGGGCCTGTACATTTCCTCCGCTGTGTATCGCTTCATGAACAGGTACACTGACATGACACCTGCCGTCTGGAAGATATACGAGATAATAAGTGAGAGTCTGGGTCAGATAGAGTGAGCTATGTTTTACATTATCAGCTGAAACTGTACAATACTTTGGATACTTTAAATAGTTTTTTCAAGTGGTGGCTGGAAAACACAGATTATTAGGGTGCCCATCAAAAATAAGAAAAAGGTATTTCTATGAGGAAAAAAATCTCTCCCAAAATATTTAAGTAGTTTTTAGTGAGATGAGTAAAAAAAAACACTTATTGTGTAAATTAGGATGGTGACAAACTATTGTGAATTAAGAAACCTAAAAGACTGTTAAATCATTGGCATCGACTGCATACTAATAACTATCCAAAGGTTAGTATGAGCATTATTATTGCACTAGATTTTATATGATATAAAACAATATTTTTTTATATATCTTATATGTACTTATTTTCAATAGTGTTCATATTATATATATATATATTATAATTATAACATGTATATGATGGTATCAGAGAAACGGCTGATGGAAAATTGATGCAACACTTTTCAGATTATTTTGTAAAAAAAACTATCCAGCTTTCCAGTAAAAAACCTTAACGTTTGTTGCCGGAGTATAACAAGATGTGAAAAAGGATAGGGACCATAAATTCTTTAGCAAGTCCCTTTAAAATAGAAATGGAAGAGCCATCATTAAGATATAAAATGTTAATAATGAGGTTTACCTCAGTGAGCAGGAAGGAGATGGCAGCAAATGCAAAGGACCAGCCGTATTTGTAGCTGAAGTAAGCCTCATTGGACTTGGTCCTGTTCAGCATTTCATCATTAATGTTTGAGATGTACAAAACCAGGCCAACGACCAGAGACAGACCTATGGGATGACAAAGGAGGAGAGAGGCCAATTAAACCTAATATGGAAGCATTTGTCATGGATTTAATCCAAACACATAGATTTGTTAAACTAAGACTCCTCGCAAGGTACCTGAAAGGATGAAGAAGATTCCAGACACGAAAGCCAGGATAGTACGATGTGGTCGAATATGGCCGATGTTACTGAGTACAAAACCAATGAACATGAAGAAGAGGCTGACCAGAGGAAAGGGTGTGGCAGAGCGGATCATCTCTAAAACCAGAGGAGAAAAGAATTAAACACAAACAACCAACCGACTGATTTAAGAGAAAAAAATTTAAAGTATTCTTTTCCATGTAGTTCACTAAAGCATAATCTTTCGAAGATTTGATTGACTTTCTAGTATCTCCTAATAGGAATATCATGTCTTTCCTTTTAAATTTTGTGCAGCCAGAATTATTTTTTATTTTTTTGGAAAAAATGTTAAAGCACAACCTAAAACAGAGGAGCATAGAGAGCATGGGCTATTTATTTCTAAATGGATGCTTAAAAAGATGTGCAAAAGTGGGAATGTCTGCTACATTCTTCGTAAATAAGTATTAGTTTTTTTGTAGAATGTTTTGTAGAATGTTGACATTGAGAAGATTTAAAGTTGTTTAATTCTTGTTTTCGAGATATTTTATCATATATCATATAAATAAAAAAAGATTTTTTTCAGATAAATATGAATATTTTAAAACGTTTTTTTTTATTTCAGTAATACAATTTGGAATTTGGAAAGAATATTTAGCATATTGTCTAGATCAATAAAAAAATATATTTTTTAAGGTGTGGTTCTAATGAAAAGCATGTTAAATATCTTCTTACATTTTTTCAAAAAGTATCACTCAAATTTTTTTGCAAGTCTGGAGGCTTTGCAGACTTGGCTGTATACCAAGCTTAGATTCATATGTACGGTAAGAATGAAACAGAAGTGTGGCCTACATAGACGATACAATCAAACTAAATTTTTATTGATTTGTTACAGTAATTACCGAAGAATTATCAGCTTTTATTTAAAATGCTGGCTTGTCTAGGAAAAACTTTTATGTTACATAAAAATAAATCACCAATCAGCAGTTCAAGCTTAAGTTAAAAAAAAAGGCTCACTGAGATATATACCCTCTATAATGTCACAGTGTGCCCACAAATCTTATGCATTAGTGAAATATTTCACAGACATTTTACAGTGTGAGATCACTGCAATATAAGTTTTTTTTATATTTGCTGTATGTTTTAATAGTTAGCAGCTTGATCTATAGCGACTTAGAATAAATCTATAGATATTAATAGTCCAAATGAGAGCAATATTACCACCTTAAGACAGTTGGTATGTATGACAACCAAGGATACAAATATCATGGTTATGTCCCTTGTCCTTCACGTCTCCAAAACATTTATACAATAAGCATAAAACTCACAAGTATGAAGGAAAAAAATACAACAAGAATAAAAAAAAAATCAAAAGGTAAACAGAGTACATAATAGAAAAACATATACAAAAAAATATATTCCTAGAAAATGTATGAGTTAAACTCTCAGTAGTGATCTTTAATTTTAAATTGTATTTTCTCTGAGGAGTATCATCAATTTTATCTCAAGTAACAGTTTTCGCAGAAGATCAGCACCTTTATAACACCACCAGCCAAAAAAAACATTTCCAGTTGACTCGTTGAAATAAGTTAGTTTAACTCTTAGCATAAAAATGAGTTTGTGTGAAATATTACTTACTGAGTACACTAACAGTAGACTCCGATGTTATTTGGACATTTGTTGGCATCACATACTCAATGGTAAAACACCGGCCTTTCTCTTCCCCTGTAAATAAAGGAATAAGGAAAGTATTTAATAAAATTGACCATGAATCACAAAAAAGTTTTCAGCATTAATAATTGACTAGACAACAAACAAAACAAAGCAGGAGTGAACAGTGTTAGGTAATGTGTAATATACATCTATGATAAACCTGTGTTTAACTGGAGATGATTTGTGACTATGTGAAGAAGCGTCTCGTTATGCTCTCTGTGAATCTGCTGGAGGGATCTTAAAAAGAAATATCAGCTTTACAGGCTGGCCAACAGCTTTTAGCTGTCAGCACATGTCTGAAGAGCACCCAACATTTGATTTTAACACCTTCTTTTCAAACACACGCTGTCAAATCTGACTCTAACTGTTGTTCCTTGGCACTTCATTAACCCCAAACACAGTGAGGTGTCAGAAGAGGTGATATTTGATGAATCAGCATTTATAGCTTGCTTTCAGTGCATAACCTGGTAAAACACTTTGTAATGAGGGAAAACATGTATAAATAGTCAGGAAACAGCAGGGGTTGTTTCCATTTTTTAAAGATAAACCAGTTTGTGACTTTTTGCTATACAAACCGAGTAATTAAACAAACTTTCATTAATTGGCAGCCATGTTATTTCAGGTAATTTTATGTTTGAATTATATAACAACCGAGGA
Organism: Cyprinodon tularosa; assembly: GCF_016077235.1. NCBI lineage: Eukaryota > Metazoa > Chordata > Actinopteri > Cyprinodontiformes > Cyprinodontidae > Cyprinodon > Cyprinodon tularosa. The sequence goes on along the minus strand of NW_024038844.1, from coordinate 567,081 downwards.
TTTTAGCTGATCTTGTTAGTTGGAAAGATGATTATTTACATTTAAAGCATGAAACTTAGATGATTAAATGCTTAAAATGAATTTTACCAGCTGGTGTAAACTGTCAGACTTTTACATGAACAGGACCTTTAATTAGAGATACTGGGTCAAATACTGATGAGCACTATAGCTAAATGGGCAATAAGGCCACTCAATATTCTCTAAGAGATAAATGTTGTTAATGTGTGTGGCCTACTAGTCCCCATGGCCTGGCTTTTACAGGGTAACATTCGTAATTGAATCACAGCTGGATTTGGACCATTGTTTACTATGACTGAATGTTTAAAACTAAAACAGGACTAGTTAAGTAGAGGGTTAATAAATTATACTTTGGAAAACTGGCCAAAGTATTTCACTGGTGGACTAAGTCAATATCATATTTGCAAAAGAGTGAAATAATGGTGGTAGACTGCAGTTATAGGAAGTATATTATATATTTGGGGGATAGCTGTCTAACAGATGTGAAACACACAATGTTAACAATACAAAAAAAAAAAAAAACCTGATGATGAGATAAATCTAGGTAGACTTGCAAACTATAAAACTATCAAATCAAACTATATTGGATAAAATTAAGAGAAAGTCACACTGCAAAAAAATTTATACATTTCAAAAAAGGAAACAGGTATCAGCTTGAAATAAACTCTCACTGAACTGAAAGCCCACACAGTCTATAAAAAGACATTCATACAAACATGATTAAAAGTGAAAGAAATGCTGTTAGTCTGAATTACCTGAAAAACTGAAACATTTCTGTTGAGAAAAGTCGGTGCTTTCTGGAAATGTACCTTTATTTGAAACAAAATCTGACAGCCTGGGTATATAAAAATGTGCTTCTTTGTTATGTTCCCAAATAAGCCTGGATACAGCTCAAAGTGAAAAAGTCAAAAATATAAATATGAAGTCATTCTACAATTGATTTCACTAAGATTGTAGATTTTCACAAGTTTCTCATCACTTAACTGAGAAATTATGAGTAGGATACGTTTTAGGTTAACTGTATCAAAAATGTGGCTGCAGAGCCACATGTTAGTAGGTGATGAAAAGAATCACTTGCACTGTTGTATACTATGTGTTAGATTGATACCTGACATAAAGCTCAAGGGGACCAAAATAATGAAAAACAAAACATGAAACAATAACTTAAAACATCACACTTCCAATAAATCTTGGCATCTCTACTTAGACTGCTACCTCCAAGACCTGAACCTGGATAAAGCAGAAGAAAATGGATGGATGGATGGATGGATGGATGGATGGATGGATGGATGGATGGATGGATGGATGGATGGATGGATGGAAGGATGGATGGATGGATGGATGGATGGATGGATGGATGGAAGGATGGATGGATGGATGGATGGATGGATGGATGGATGGATGGATGCAGATAAAACATAAAATAACAGTAATAATGTTAATTCTTGTTCTTTTATCACAGAACTCAAAGCCCACTGAAACATATTAGTCCTGTGTTGTATACAATAAGCACTCAATACTTCAGTTTTTTCTACAGGTGCAGTAATTCCACCTATTGAGTTTGATAAAACCAGGCTCAACAACACCAGCAGAAGAGAAGAGATATAAAAATCATCAGAAACTCTGAAAACAAGGTGAACAAGGTGTGCCTTTCTGCTCTTTGTTGGAACTCTGGCAGCTTGCTTTCCACTTGGCATTGATGCAGCTTTTTTTCTCATCAGCATAGAAAACATATTTCTGACATAGTCTTTGGTTCAGAACTGTTACACAAAGAACACCACAGCTATATATCTTGCTTGTTACATCCATGAGCAGAGAATCTTGAAGCACATCTCCCCCAAATCCTTCCAAACTACAATTTCTTTTTCCTTGACTCTTACTAACACACTTTATTCCATTGACCGAGCTTTCATTAGTTTGCATGAATTTAGAACAATGTGAACAATTACTTCTTGTAGCTTACACTCATTGTGGAAGGTTTCAGCGACTGCCCACCGTAAATGCCAAATGAGCAGTGTTCCCCATAATTGTGTGGTCCACAGCATGGGCATAACATTTTTGCAGAAACAATCATTTTTTTTTCACCTAATCTTAACGTAATTTTCTGAGAACCTCAGTTTTGAGATTAATTCAATGAAACCAATATAAATTTAGTAGCCTACATGAAACATCACTGTGTGTAAAGCATCTGTTTAATATATGAATTTTACTTCAGCTGAATCACTGAAATAAGTCAGCTTTTTGATGACTAATATTTATTGAGACACACCTGTATCATATTAATACAGTTTCACTGAGTACAGAAAAGCAACTACTCTAGGAGAAAAATGTTGCCTGGAGGGTTCTTACTCTAAAGATAAAAAAAAAAAAAAAAACTAACAATTAATGCCTCTCTTGTCAGTTACTAAAAAAAAAAAAATGCTTGACGTTCCTTCATGGCAATTGGGAAGGAACGATTAGCTGTATGGTTGTTAATCATACATATAACTGATTTATTACTATCTAACTGCTAGATTAGGATGAATAGAATGAAAGGAAGAAAAAGTGGGATTCAGAAAAAGGTATATCCAGTGGCAGAGATTTTAGGTCAGGTGTGGGTTAAGCTGTGGGGAAAGAGTCATGTGCGGCCATCGATCAGCTAGAAATAAAAATAGCCGACAGTGTCTAGGCCAGTGGTTCCCAAAATATTTGTCCCCAAGGCAGACCAAAGGATAAATAAAAATTCAAGGCACACCTGTTGTGTAAAATAATAACTATACAACATATTTCATATAAAAATGTAAACTTTATCAAATTGTACTCAATCAAACACTCGTTTAAACCAAACAGGTTTAAATTCAGAACTGTCCATGAGAAAGCTGCACTGTTCATGGTCCTGAATCTGACCCACAAATGATAACTATAACATTTAGAATCAGCCTTCCATGTGCTTTTGTAAACATTTCACCAACTAACAAATTGGTGGGACACATGTGCCTGTCGGTGCGCACACAATTTTTTAATCCTTGGTGGCAATGAGGAGAGAGCCAATCGCAAGCCCTGCTCAGCAGAGAGTGAGCTGGTCTTGTTCTTCATGTAAATAAGGGTGGAGAATGCCAATTCACACAGTTAGGGGGTGGAGAAATGAAGAAGCTAGTTGACAGTGTGATGAGAGATAGTTGGGTATTCTGATGTACAAACAGGCCAAAATAGACTGAGTGGGAGCTCACTGGGAGCTCACTAAATTATAGTTTCAGTGTGCGGTCTGCACACTGAGGACTTAGACTCTTGGTTGAATGGGTCTCGGATCCAATCATAGTCCTTGATGTCTGCTACATGTGGAAAATAATGCTCAGACCTATATTTTAAGGTCTGAAGGTGTTCAGCATATACACTGCACTCTCTGGCTGCATGCCAGTGGGAATATGTCCATAGGACCCTGTTCCAAAGACTCGCGCCAAAGGGTCAGTTCGCCCATAAAACCCTGAATTTTACCAGTGGATGATAAGATGTTTTCATTCCTGCCCTGAAGCTTTGCAAAACTCATTGAGATGTCCAAATACGATTGCAAGATAAGCATGGTGCACCACCTCTTATCCAAAAGCCTCTCCTTAGATGAGACATGTGTTCTCTTGAAAATTCAAAAGCTCCTCCAGAAGCTCATAACGAGGGGACAGGTCTTTCCCCTGTGATTTTTATCTCCTGCCAGTCCTCTGACCTCTGATACCGCAGCGTCTAGGACTCTCTGGGTGGTATCTTCCGCGTCTTGTTGGCAGCCGACCTGCTGGAACCAATCTCACCATTTGGGCTCGGACTAAACTATAAGACCAGGTTAGTGACTAGGGGTGTAAATAATAATCGTTTTTTATCGATGCATCGATCCAACAGCCGACGATCCGATGCATCGATACGTCTGCAAGAGTATTGATTAATGTTTTTTTTTTTCTTCCGGTCTATTTTTATCCATTTGCTCCTGGACATAATTCTCCCTCCCGTGCTACGGTGGCGCTAAACCTATTTTGCCCTCCTACCTCACTTCCTAGTTATACTCTTACAGCAGTGTGTTGCAGTGAGCTTGACACAGACATTTTTGATTTATGCTCAATATTGAAGCGTGGTCTGCGCTTCACACTGTGGGTCTAGATAAGGCTGAGGCGGTGAGGAAGTGGGGGCAAGTTTGTCCAACGACGGACGGACATGAGGGCCAAAAAGAGCGGAGATCCAGGTGGAAAAAGGGTCCCAGTGTTCTCGCGCACCTCGCTCTTCTAGCGGGTCAAACTTCACCAGTTGTTTTCAGCAATTTCGGTCATGAAAACAAAACAAGCCAGTCTCCTGTCTGCGGCACTGTTTACGGTCAGCTACAATTTGGGAGAGGTGCAGCGGAGCATCTGTGGAGGGGGCGGGGACGTCTGGAGCCGAGGTATTGCATTGCACTCATTGCACTGATTTTGTGCAGTATTTTTTGATGCAAAGCCTTTCAGAATCTATAACGCAGGGGCATTATTATTTTTCAGTGAATGAGGTTTTAATAGGAATAGGTGGAGTGCAACTTCTCTACTTCTGTTATTTGCTTTTGTTTCTCAGAAAAAATGCATAAAGATATTACAGCTTTCATTGATTTATTTCAAATTTGAAACATTGTCTAGCCTGTAAGGTGTAAAAAAAAAAAAATGAACCAATTAATGGGAATCGTATCGTGGTGTATTCTTGAGTATCGAAAATAATCGAATCGTTGGGTCAGGAAATCGATACTGAATCGAATCGCCATGATGGATGTGATTTACACCCCTATTAGTGACTCGGACGTTTGTGATCATCCGCCGCCAGAGAGGCGTGGTCATTCACCTGTTGTCTCCTCCTGCAGATGTTCCAGCCTTAGATGTTGTTTTTAAAGTGTTCACTTTGAACACTGGGTCCTATTGATCTGAGTTTGAAAGCCATAGTTGTCAAATTTTGATCCTAATTCTGGTTTCACTTCTAATTTCTGGTTAATTAAGACTACTATTAGGAGGGTGCAGTTAGAGCAGCTGGCATAGAGGAGAAGACATCAGCTTCAAGATTTTAATTGACATTAAAAAAGTTTTTGGACCAAAAACATCATGACACTAAAGTCTCACTCTTGTCATTTCCGGATTCGACCACAGTGAGCAGTGCTTATATTTTGTTACCAACATTTCTTTTTCCAATTCTCATTTCACATCCTCTTTACCGGCTCTTCTCTTATCCTCCCTTCAGTTGGGGATAACAGGAGGGTCATTTATTGTCACACTAATAAAGGGGTATGAGCTGATCTTGAAGAGAAACTAAGAGCAACCAAAATAATGTCTCCTTTCCTAAACTGGTGTGTTCATTGCACTCTAATGCCATTTTATTCTTATCAAGCATAAAACAATGAAGCAAACAAAAGAATATTTCTCAAATAAAATGTGTTTTCACATCATTTCATTGTTGGAATATAGCATTTTTTCAATAGAAAACATAAATTCTTCCAATATAGAATAAAAGCAATAGGAATATCATATAGTACAATAACAACAAACATGTTATTGTCCATCTGGATGTATTCTGATGTGCCTTTCTTTCATATACTTTTGAATGAATGTTGATAGTTTATAATGCTTTACACAAGCACTCTTTATTAAACATTTCAAGATCTGGGAACCAGTATTTTCTTTTTGGGTTGGCCCTTGACATGGTTGTAAATTATTATTTAGCAAAAAAGAAATAAATACATAACAAAAATAATGTCAAGTTTCATACTTTTCAATTACATTTTTTAATTTCTAAATAGTACTCAAAGAGTATATATGTCACTAATTCCTGATGAGTAAAAAAAACAAAGCTGCTTTATTGATTTAGGACCATTTTTCACTAAAAACCTATAAGAATAGGCCTTTTTAAAACAAACTTGATTGTCTAAAAAGCAGCGTAATTTAATATGAGTGTACTAATCCTCAGTAGCTGTTTTGGCAGTTACCTACATACATACCACCACGTATGGTGTCTATTATCACTGGGTAAAAAAAAAAAAAAAAAAAACCTCCATCCAACATTTATATCACTTTGCACTTAAGAGATTTACTTCAGCGTTTTGCCTCATGTGCCTCGTTTTTTTGACATCACACAGTATCAACTCACCAGCTAGGAAACAAACCCTCCAGAGACCAGAGTGAAGGGACATGCGCATCTCCATGCTCTGGTTGAGAGGAAGGATGACCCCCTCTTCTAGGTAGAGCCAGTAGTCTGTGCTCACGGCGATTCCCAACAGGCCGAGGCCGCAAACAGCGAACACGCTGCTCAGCAACGTCAGCGCTTTCCTTCCGAATAAGCTCATACCAAAGCCTCAACAGCAGGAGTGCACAGCTGGCAGAAAGTGGAGCTAAGAGAAATAAAGAAATATAGTAACAAATTAGGAAAACAATACTTTAATGATCACATTAAACCTAATGCTGGTGAAGATTCTCAGTCATCCAGGTCATACTCATTCCAAAAAATTTAAAAAACAAACGTCTTCAAACTTTGAAAACACAGCCCAGTGGTTTGTTTTTTAACTTTTAAAACTTTTTGGGATTTAAACCTAATACAAACATTTTTGATTAAGCTTAATGTTTTTTTTAATTTATTAGTGATTTTTTTTTCAATACAAACAATATTAATGATTACTCCCTGAAAGAAATTATTGGTAACAACCAACATCGATCTTCATGTTATCATGTTTATCTGTTACCACAGTAATTGTCATTACAGTCATTATTTTCTCCTTATTGCAAACCAGAAATCCACAGCAAACAGAGAGAAGGCAATAAAAAGGTTATGCAACTTGGGCTTTTTCTTTTTTTCAGATGAGAAAAAGACGATTTGTTTTCTTCAACTTGCTAAATTATCTTGTTTTAAGGACAAAACTTTAAACTAATTAATACAATTATTGTGCTAAAAATAGTACAAAAGCTGGTCATGCATTCATTCACTATTAAGAAATTTAAATAATTTTTCTTTTAACCTCAAATTAATTTAATTTTACTTTAAATTATAATTGCCTTTTTTTCGTCAAAAATAAGACCAACATGTGAATGTGTCTGGATCAGCTAATGACTGTAGTCAGCATTTTCCGGAAGCTGAAGCCGGAGACTGGCAGACTCGATGAAAAGAACTGATTTCACATAAAGAGTTCTCAGTATGCTGTCACACCAAGAACACAGTGAAACCAGGAAGACGGAGGAAATGTGTGAAAGGATTTTCAACCTTACAAAACACATCTGGCTTATGATGGATCAATGCTTTGTATCACGGCTAAATATGAATCTTCGGTAGAATAAAGATGAAATATCTTCATAACTGTCATCTTAGAAATGCAAGCTAGTGTTTCGACCAACAGAAAACTCACCAGGTTCATGTGTGGTGAATATGGTCAAGAAAAAGGTTTTTTACAACATTTCTTTCTAAAAGAACACTTAAAGGTTAAAAAAGGTTGTTTATTTTATGAAAACTTCTTCAAATGTTCACAGAAAGTTTGGAAAAGTTAGATTAAACTTCTAGGGAGTTAAATTCAACTTTTTTAAATTGTCTATTTTGGTCAACATTAGATGGAGTTCAAATAACCATTCATGGTGGCAAGGCTATATATATCTTAGCCGCAGCTACAATTCTTTGTAGCACAACCACATCCCTGAAGTCACTTTTGTTGTTGATATAGAGAGGTGCGGTCTTCATAGCTCACCCGGCTAACAGAGCTAGTTCAACTTTTAGCAGTTGTCTTTTTGGAAAAACAGCTTAAACCTGCCCTGCATCCTGCCTCTCTACTCACTAGCTTACTATGTAAAGCAAACAATCAGAGTTGGCAAGTTACTTCAGAAATGTAATATATTTCATATTCCAAGTTACTTTTGTTAGAAAGTTTTTTTAAAATTATTATCATCTGTGTAAATTAATGTTATTAAATACTTTTTTGGTTACTTTCACCAAAAATATTATATCAGAAAAATGTAATGATACAAAATATTGAAAAAAACAAAAACCTTTACAAGACATGACACAGCTCTCTTTCTGTGCCTCATTTATTAGCTTTTGAGTGCTGACTCTCAATCTAAAAAAAAAGTAACATTTCCATGAAATGAAACATAACAGTAGTTTATACCATTTCTCTTTTCTTTTTTTGGTCCTGTTTTGCCAGTATAGCTCTGGGAATAGATGCTCCTAACAGATAAAAAAAAAAGAAAAAAGAAAGAAAGCCCTGTTCTCCTCTTTATTTAAGCTGTTTGCTTAAAGCTCAGAGGCGTTACCCTCCTAAGGAACTGTAAAAAAATATTACCGAAATGTTACTGTAAGGCATTATATTTCTTCAGTACTGCGTGAACATAGTATTTTAGGGTAATGTTTTACTTTTGTCATGTGTCACCCCCAAAACTCCCAACAATGTCCTTCATTAAAACTTGACTCCCCAAGATGTGGTCCTCAGACAAACTTACAGGGCTGCACAAAAACATTCCTATGGTGTAAGTGTACAACGCTGGTTGAGTTGCGAAAGCGTACGCTCAGTGGCAGGGGAGGAATAGTAGAACAGACCCAACAAGGCTGGAAACTGAACAGTACTGGAAAGACATATAGGAATGGAGGAAGCACACAACAGTGATGCACAGTTGTTGGTGGCTCTGAGAGATGACCTCAGCAACCTCCCTAAACAGAAATAAGTCAATATCACAGTGGAATACATCCAAGAAAGAGTCTCAGGTATGAGAAACTGGACAGCACCAGGCCCCGGCATGATACACGCTGAATGGCGAACCGAATGGCACACAATCCTACACTGGTACAGTCCCATCCAACTACCGGCCAATACACTCCCTCTCCACAATGTGGAAACATGGCACATGGATCAATATGTGAGCACAGCTCAGAATGGAATTGGTAAAAAAAAACAGAGGTGCCAAACATCAGCTTCTGGTAGACAGAAAACAGTTGTTTGAGTCTGAAGAATCTGAAACACTAACCTGAGCACTGTCTGGATTGATTAAAAGAAATCCTACAATTAAATGCCAAATACTTGGATCATTGAATGCTTGGAGCTATACACCAACAGGACTCTAAGTGTCTTTATTGCAAACTCAATGAGGTTGTGGAAAACCACCCTTGAGGCCAATGGCAAGATACTTGAAAGTCTCCATCAAATGTGGTCAAAGTAGGAAACACCTCTAGAGACGGATAGAGAATGACCAACCCAATGACCAAGCCAAGATCCTGTGGGACCTCCACATACAGACGGCCGAATGGTAATGCAAACCAACCAGTCATTGTGGTGGTGGACAAAATGCAGAAGAAAGCCGTTGTGGTTGACATAGCAATACCAGGTGAATGCAACATCATTCTAGAGAAACTAGAGACATACCAGGGGCTCATAGAAGAGCTGGAGAAAACCTGGAAGGTCAAGGCATCAATGGTACCAGTGGTCATTGACGCACTCGGGGCAGTGACTCCCGAACTTCAGGAGTGGTTACAGCAGATCCCTGGAAATACATCAGACATCTCGGTCCAGAAAAGTGCAGTTCTAGAAATAGCAAAGATACTGCACAGAACCCTCAAGCTCCCAGGCCTCTGGTAGAGGACCCGAACTTGGAAGAAAAAAGGGAGACCGAATGGAATAGTTATTTTTATTTTATAGATAGATAGATAGATAGATAGATAGATAGATAGATAGATAGATAGATAGATAGATAGATAGATAGATAGATAGATAGATGCAGATTGTATGCAAACCTAGAGCCAGTATGGTCAGACTTTAATAATGCTCCTCACAGTTGTTCTACCTCCAGTAAATTTAGCTATTTTGCAAGACGAACAGGCAAAATGTTCACTGACTGCATCCGCAAAATTGATTGATGCATAGTATAAATACTTGCGGATGTAAATACAGCAAAAGAAGGCTACTAACAATACAACTGTTGACAATACTTTTACAAACATTTATGTGGAAACACAAGTAATAACATTTGATGTCAGCAATGCTGTTTTTTCGTGTTGGTATTTCATAAAAAACCCTGATAAAGATCAATCACTTACACATAACAACTTTGAAACAGTTTCTAGTGGCATGAATACTTTGCAGCCCAAAGCACCTGAATTAATGTAAAAGGATTATTTAACAACATCTATTCTCGGCTGTGGAGCAATCAGGGACCATTCATGCACTTTCTCCAACTAAGAGCTCTATTTAAGGCTATCATGTTGCAATAAGATAGATGCTTTGCACTCAACAGGCCTTATTTTATGCTGCATGTACCCAAAAGGCTGTTTTAGTTTGATGGTTCAAAGAGAACACTGTAGCTGGGGCTGCATATCTTATGCTCTTCCACATACAATACATATATAGCATTATGGTAAAACTGGTCTGTACTTATATATAGCCTTTTTAAGTCAGAAGACTGGACCAAAGAGCTTTACACTACATTCAGTAATTCAACCATTCACACAAATACTGATGGACATTATAGAAAGCTACCCTGGGGCTCACTGACAGAAGCAAGGCTGCCGTACACTGGCATAGGCATCAGTTGCAATTCAGGTGAAGGACACAACGGCACCGAAAGCCAGAGCCGGGACTTGAACCGACAAACCTCTGCATGCAGGGCAAACTCCTTCATCTGACACCACTTCCTACTACGAGTATTGTCAGGAATTTCTAAATGCTACAGAATTGTTAGAATAAGGTAGATAAGATGATTGTCACTTACAGTTTACCCTGAGAATACTCCAACTCAGATAGTTCTTCATCTAAACAGTCATCTTTTTTAAGATGCCGTGTTTAGATCATGTGCATTGTAGCTGGTAATTCCTGGTAAGTCTGTTATACAGAGATGAACCCAAGAGAAGTTTGGAGGAGTTATCAAGGAACAAATCTTGCCAAAAGATTTTGTGTTCTAGCGTAGAAATTAGAATTATTTCAAAATTATTTCAAAAGTTGATGCATTCACCTATAATTAATCTTCTCCATGGTTTACTATTTACTTTTACTTCTGATGTTCACTTGTCAAATTTTCTCACAAGTTTAAAGGAATACCAAGCTTTTTTGAAAAACAAATTCTGTAAATTGTATTTTCCTTTATTTAACAAGAAACCATCTTACACATAATGACTACAAATTATACAAAACCACAAAATAGCCAATTACTGGCAGCAGGTAGGGAGAACTGACACAAACCAATGTATAAAAAAATGTTGAGGATACAAGCAGAGCACAGATTGGGTTTCTCCTTTAACTGTTAAAGCTTCCTTTATTTAGTATTTATAATCAACCATAGAACTTTTAGACCATGCTTGAAGTTTATAGGGGTCATAGAATGCAAAACCGAGTTTACATTGTCATAGATGAATAACAATAGTTCAGTGGGTGAAATGGACGTACAGAGAAGTTCAAACCCCATCGACACCTCCTTTCTGTGCAAATCTCACAATTGTAAACGTCCTCCATAAAGAAGGTTAATTCAAATGAATCCCTGGGTTGATGTAAACTTGGGGATGTTGCTTTATGTGTTTCTGGTCTGTACTTTTGTCATGCTCAGAAATGTACATACAGACCAGCCCACTGGTTCACTGGCCCAAGAACATGAATAGAGGTAGATGTAAAACACCAGTTTAGCTGTTTAGCCTACAGTTGGGTTTACTTCTACAAGAATTACAAAGCAGGCAGTTTCTCTATTGAAAATGAGCCAGAACCACTGGCGTAAAGGCTGTGTTCCAGGCTGCATGGAGATAGGGGAAATTTTTCATAGTATTCCAAAGGATCCGAGGACTCCACAGGCATGGATTATGTTTGTCTATCAGAGATCCCTGCAAAGTTTGATGCTCAGCTGTTCATTTGCTCTAAGCATTTTATCGAAGAAAGCTTTCAAAATCTTGGAAGTTTTTGCTAATCACAACTGCAAGCTGTAAGTATTATTGTGTCGCTAAGCTGTTCATGTAGCAATGCTAGCATATCTAGGGTGACCAGATCTGGGTTTCTGAAAAGGAGGACACCTTTTTTTTAGTGGGGGCAGAACCCGACCCAGTGACGCTTGTCCCACCTACCTTACTGTGCTTCCCCTTCCTGTCGGGAAGCACGGGGCCACCGGTGTCCAAGCTAACGTCACCGGGTCCGATGATATCTGATATGTGTAGACATCACAGCTTCTCATCATGCAAATCAGGGAACTTTTGAAAGGCTGATTAAAAACTGTCCGAGTATTAATTTTTGATAAAGTAGAAATAAAACCATCAAGCACTGAAATACAAACTTTTTAACATCCTAAAACTCTTGCAGAATGCACCCACTAAATACAGATTGTCTATGGAGATTATTTTATTTGGTTTAAGGATGGCTTCTTTATGTAACAAGCAATAATATGTCGATAATTTGAATTCTTTGAATTTACTCAGGCAGCCAATTATGCCCTTGACAAATTACCAAATTAAAAAGGCACTTATACATCAATAGATGATTTAAATGTAATACATTTACCATTTTTACCACATTCACATTATGGGTTTCAAGGGCAATGTCATCCTTAAAACGTCTTCAAACTTGGAAAACAAAGTCCAGTGTTTTTTTTTGTTTGTTTTTTACTTTTTTAACTCTTTTAGAATCAGCTCTTCTGAGTCTGATGCAAAGTTCATGATTTGAAAGGGGTTTTAGGTCCATTAACAGAAATATGTATAGATTAGGAAATATATAGTTACGTCAAGCATAGAGACAGATTGTACATCATAAATGTGTTGATTTCTTTTACAATAACTGCATTGGGAATTTCTTGCATCTCAGTATAAAAGCTAATTTTGTTTTAATCCTGGATTCTCTAAACTTGCTTCTCTTGTAATTATTAAAATGAGCTGCAATCTACAAAATGCCACATACCCAAAGAGATTAAAACAAAATAAAATGGAACTGGCATATTAAACAAAACAAAGATTCTATAAAATGGTTTTAGGTTTTACAACCATCGATCAAAGTGAACACACAGGGACCCACAAACATCACAATAGTAAAACCTTCATAAATTTTAATCATCTCAGTCATTGATCTGGTTTCTAAAAGACTGTGTTTGGTAACTGATCTCAGCTGGGAAAAGGGAATATTATCTCTATAAAGAAATGTTTCTCATTAAATGTTCAAAGCCACTGGGAGAAAGGCTTTAGCTCACATTGCAAAGGCTTAAAAAAAAACCCTTCTCTTGAATAAACATTAATCTGCACTTGAGTGGGAAAAAAAGACTTGCAAAATGTGTACAATGATACAACCATCAAGATATTTTGAGAGATAAAACACATTATGTCAGTGAAATGTGCCTTTTGAATGGCTCTGTAAGTTTTAAACAGCATAAAACCTTTAAATTAAAACAACCTCAAACTTAACATTGATGTCCGTCACAAATAAGCTGACACAGATCATGTCTCCTTGGGGGCCTGAGGCCATACTGATATCAAGTAAGGCTGACGTGCATAAGCCATTGCCATAGTAAAGGGCACCAAAAGTAGGCCAATGTCTTTCTTGTCTACTTTCTTAATATGTTCACAGCCCTGGGTCAACCTTAATCCAAATAATTCCCAGCAGAAATAACGTAACACATATAAAAAAAGGCATAGATTTTCCTTGGAATAGAAATTTCTGAATCGACATCTTTTGTAACCTTGCTTATTCTCAAAGATTTGAAAAGAGAATCCAGTAAAAACATAACTAACTATAATCAATAACTAAACTATGACTACTAAACTACTAAATTTCTCATAACTTTAACACTTTTAGCCATGTTTCATGTATGGGACATTTAACTGTTTAACAAATGGTTATAAATATTTATTGCACTTTTCAAAAGGGGAAAATCACACTGCAGACATCTGGCTCCCTAATTTGACATCCTAATTTAAATTTATTTAACCCTGTTCAAGGGGTTTTGTCAGTGTCACAGTGCAGATTTCTTTTGGCATGCTCATTGACCCAGTTTCTGTGGCTGTAAGAGCATGGCTGTGAGTGCAGCCCCTCTGTTGCCTCTGATGTGGACATGCCACTCACACTGCGTGAGTTGGCCCCTATTGGGGGATGTTGCATACCATAAAAGGGGAAGCCGGGGGTCAGGGGCAGCCTAATGCACAAGACACTCAGACTCAGCTGGGTGAAACTGGCAGTCCCTATTACTGGGTAGCTTGGATGTAAATGTATCCCACACTTGGAAAAGAAATTAGAATCTACAATAAAAAAAGACAACAACAAAAAACAACTAAACATCATAAAATAAAATACTAGATCATAAGTATTTGCATGAAGTGACAGCTGTGCCATTATTCTTTTTGGTAGGAAAAAAGAAACTGAAAGACTGACAGCAGGAAGTAAACAATAATTGGCTAAGTACTAACATATTTCTTGCTTCTTAAGATAAAAGACTATTTCACACATAGATTTTCAAAACCATATCTTCAAGTGGAGGAGTTCTAATCTGTGATCTTGTTCCTGTTACAGTTATTTCTCATTACACCTCAGTTTTATGTCATACTGAGCAACATAAAATAAAAATGACTGCAAAAGCCGACCCAAAAAACTGTGCACTGCTTGGACGATTACAATAAAACCTATGAATCAATGCCAAACACATGTATCCTGGAATGCCTGAAGCTGTACAAGGTAATTTTGTACATTGCAAATCGACACTGAGAGCCTTCATTGCAAATACCCTTGAGGTTGTGGAAAACCACCCTTGAGGCCAATTTGCAGCCAATTGCACAAACCTCCATCAAATTTGGAATAGACCAAGGAGACACTCTTTCCCCTCTGCTGTGCTGCATAGGCATGAACCCCATCAACCAAATGATCAACAAGGTTGGTTATAGATACCGACTTAGAAATGGGGCTAATATCAGCCATCACCTTTACACATCATCAAGCTCTGTGCTAAGAGTGTAAAAGACATTCACTGGCTGATCCACACCACCAGGATCAACAGCAGGGACATTGGAATCTCATTTGGGCTTGAGAAATGTGGTAGGTAGAGTAACAAGGAGAGGAAAGGAAGAATACCAGATGTTCAAGAGAGCTACAAGTATCTTGAGATATTGCAAACAAATATCAATACTCCTTTGTACTAATTTTGGAGAGGATAACAAAACATACAGCATTAAAGTTCAAATTGTTAATGAAGAGACACTTTTCAGTTGCCATTTGCCACTTTCTCAGTTTCTTCTGAAATTGAGAAAGTGGCAAATGGCAACCATGAAGAGGCCACAAGGATGGCAGCAATGCCCACGTTTCTGAAAACAAGTGTGGCAAGTACTGAGAAGTACTGTACGCTCAATCCCAAGAATAGGTCCAGACAATCGACAGTTAAGCCTTGCGCATAATCACATATGCTGCTGGGGTAACACGTTGGCCAAATGAAGAAATTTAGGGGCCTAACGTTAAAACATAAGAGCTACTAACCCTGTATGGTAGATTTTACCCCAAATCCAGTACCCATAGACTGTACACAGAGCACAAAGGAGAGAGGAGCCTGGTGACCATCAGAGCCATCCTCAAAGATAAAACATTCAAGCTCCAAGAGCATTTCAGAAAGATGGCCCTGAGGCATTAAATGCTGGTTTAATGTATCATACACGGAAGCAGGAAGAACTAGAACTGGACAAACTATCATGAGAGCAAAAACTTTTACGTGAAAAATCCTACCATCAGCAAATAGTGGCTGATATGACCGAATCCTACCAATGGTTAGATTGGGCCCAGCTGAAGGATAGCACAGAAGCAATGATCATGGCAGCACAGGAGCAGGCCTGAGCACCAGAGTATTGGAGGCCCAAACATCCCAGGTGCAGCTAATGCAAAGAGATCCCAGGAACAATCCACCATCTCACACCAGGATGTACAAACTGAAGACCCCAGGTCAAAATGGAAGTCACTGCCCATAGTGGTGGAAAATGACACAACTAGGATCCTTTGGGAGTTCCAAATACAATTAGGCAAAAGACTAATTGCCATCTAAAATTGTTAAGCATAAGATAAGCAGAAGAGGACAACCATATTCATCGATGTGGCCATTCCAAATGAAGGAAACATCAGGAAAAAAGAACATGAAAAATTGGAGGGGGCTCTGGAAAGAACTAGATAGGGCCTGGAAGGCGAAAGTAAACATCAGACATTTCAGTTTAGAACAGTACTAGGAACAGCTAAAATATTGCCAGGAACCTTCAACACATATTCTATAAATATAAATATATACCTCCATGCATTAACACCCTACATACCAAGATTCTATATATTGCCTCTTGAATGGAATTTCACTGCTGCTGCTGCTTATACTTAATGTACACAATTAGTGACTGACATAGAACCCTCAAAAACAGTAGGTGGATGGAATGAAGTAAATAAGTAAAAGAAGAGGTCAGAAAAAATGTGAGTTATAGTTCAGTAAGACTATAATTTCAATATTCAGCAGCAGTATCACGAATACAGATTTTCCTGATTATTATGCAGCCCACTTAGCAATGTTTAGTGAACCAGCCTCAGTGAGTCTTTTAATTTTTAAATCTCTGCATGATTGATTAATCCCCTTTGTAGCATTTAAATTTGTCTCAGGTATGAGCCCAGTCTGACTCAGATTGTTAAGGAAAGTGGATCCACATACTAGATGAGAAGCTTAATCTCCTTTGCTATGACAACCCATTAAGGCTCCTCTTACCTCAAACTTCCTTCACAAGCAAAGGTCACTTCCCCATGGAATCAGTGTTTAATGTATCTTTAGGCTATTTGTGATTTGCTACTCAGTTACCTTTGTGATTTCTCAACTGCACATTTGGCCAAAGGCGGAGTGGAACCAATGATTCTTCTGATTGATAATCAACTTGGCATTTTAGAAAGCTTTCACAGGAAAAACTGGATTTTTGATGTTGGCACTGAATTCTGACCCCTGATGGTGACTGGTGACAGCTCTTGTCTGGACCTTTATCTGGTTTTATTTATCATAGCAAGTAAGGGATCTAAACTGACAAAATCAGACAGTCTTGATAACAGATTAAAGGAAATTTTACTCTATATCACAAATTTTTTAGTCTGCACAAAGACCAGTGTCTTACTGGAATTAAAGCCCCTGGATATAGCAAATCACTAAGGCCTGTATTAGGAAATGAAGAATTTACAATGCTTAAAAGGAACTCTGGGTTGCTTCCCTGCCAGAAAAAGCTCAGGTTTAACAGTTCAGAACACATTTGTATAAAAAAAATTTCCTCTACCATCTTCCTGTTCTCGTCTCCTGTCTGCCTCTTTTAGCTGGGGTGCTAAAGCAAATTGTTTGGGAACCCATGCGGCTAAGAACCTGGATTTAAAGGTCACCTGCTGGATAAACCTCTCAAGACTAATGCTGTTGATGGAAGGTTTTTAAGTACAATGACTCACCATAATAAATTCATTATATCTCCCCAGGGCTTGTATTTTGCTTAACTCAAGGGTCTTAAATGTTTTCCAGGCCAAGGACCCCCCAACTGATGTCAAGATTGAGCGGGGACCCCCTATTTTTATATTCTGTATGAAATTGTGTCACTCTCTTACAGATGGAGTCATTAATGAAAGTAATTTCGCCGTGAGAATATTAAATTAAAGATTATGTGAACGAAACGGTGCCCAGCTTGAAAGAGCTCCTGTGTGTTGCTAAATGTGTGCATTGATGACTTAAAGACATCTTCTGCCTCTATTTATCTGTTTACTACAGTGTGTTGAGTTCATGTTAATGTGTATTCAAAGAAATTTCAATTAGTGGAAAAAAAATTGCAGGGAGGGAATATAAAAAGAAAAGTCTAATCAACCCAAACTTTCGCAACCCCCAATGCAGTACCTCCGCAGACCCCCCAGGGGTCACGGACCACCTGTTGAAGACCTCCAGCTTAACTCTTAATAAAAACAATTGCTTATTTTCTGTTTTCCTCACATATCCTGCTTATAGAGACTTTGCAATAAGAGGTTTTTTCTTATTGGACTTTACTAAGTTCTATGGCTGAGCTGTTTTGTTCTTCATGTTTGCTCAGAGTTCTTGTTGGTGTCTTCGAAGGGAAGATGTAAGTATGGTCCTGTTGAGGAACCAATAAGGATTGGTAATCAGTCCTACATTTATCTTTACCTATAGGGGTTAAATTCAGTTTATCCCTAATGCTACAAGATTGCACAAAAACAGATTTTTTTTTTTAAACATAATTGACTGTTAGATATTATTAAACTTTCAATGCTGGTAATTCAGTTAAGTTCCATAAAATTGAATACCATAAATATTTTAACAATGCAGATGTTCATGATGATGCTTTATGGTTTAGAAGGGTTAACATCCACTCTTAGGTTGGACAAACTGGAAAAGCCTAGAGGAAATCATAGGCCTATTCATTTATTGCCTAAACTTAGCATTTTTTGTAGGTTTGAGTAAGAGTAGCTAATCTTGATACATCAGTTTGTTTTTTCAGTCCCACCATATTTCTAAAGTATTTTCCTTGATGTTGCCTCAGGATTTACCTTAGAAAATGAGAATATGGTCAAAAGCGATTCTAAATGATTTTCACCTTCCATAGTTTATCACTTAGACTTCTATAAACAATATGAACAAGGATTACATATTAAATTATTCAATGTATGCCCACGACAAAATTCTTGCTTAAGTTAATATACAATCACTGAAAAAAAATTTAGCAACTACTTTTGGCATTTACCTAATCATGTTAAGTTACTTTAACACAATTGTTTTATGTCCTACCCTGCTAACATGAAACAATAGTGGTAAAGTAACTCAATATGATTTAGTAAATGCCAAAAAACAATAGCATTATTTTATTCAGACATCCATTAATCTGACTTCCTTTGAGGGACCTATCCAAACCTCCAGTATTTCTTGCAGTCAGTCATTGATATATCTCTTTACAGAATTGGACATTCTTGCTCAAATCAATTTCACTTGCACTTATTCTGGACAAACATTTTTTCAAAAGTCGGTGAACAGTAAACAATGTATTTTATCAAGATTTAATGTCATAAAAGTTGAAGAATAAATAGCTTTGTTAATTTTATAAATAAAGCTTAGCTATTTCTGATCAATAGAGAACCAACTGACTGAATTATAAAAAGTTCACAAACAACTAAGTGTCACATGCATATTGCATTCTAGAATTTAAAAGTATCAAAAAATACAACATTTTCCAAACCAAAAAGGAACCCTTAAGTGCAAAGGTATTCTAAATTGGTTTTGTTTTCAGATGACAAAGTAGGCTTCTTTTGCACAGTTTAGCCTTAATGACTGCTCTGAGTGCATTGTTCTATCAGCAAATGGCAAGTTTTAGAGTCTGTATAGTCTGGCTAATGATTATTCGATATCTAAATAAGTTCTTTCTTGTCTAGATAATGAGGTGATTGGAATTTTTTCCCCCGATTAACTGTTTTTGCCCTCAGGGAGAGTTTGTGACAAGGCTTGAAATTTGTGAACACAGACATCCTCTCCATCCAAACTAATCCAATCTAAACATCATTTATTTTGAAAAGAGGCATGAAAGAAATATCAATTTCAAGTTCAGTAAAACTTGTACAGACATATCTCAATGGCATGCAGGTCCAGTTGCAGCAAACCGGTTCTGCCTTTCAGTTCAATGTGCAGCTTTGTGGTGATACGTCATAAATCTCAAAGTTTGATGGTATGATGTGAAAATGTTTGGACGGAGGATTATCTTTTAGTGGTTCTTCTTTAACTGTAGCAGGTGCTTTTTGTTCTCAATTGATTCCAATGAATGTGTTCTAAGAAAAAACAGAACTGAATGGAATAACAAATTATACATTTGGTGCACTGAATGGTTCCACCAGAAACCAATCACCTCAAGTATATAAAGAACCTGATTCCAATTTTCTCATTATCTTTCAGCATGGCTTTCTTCCATCAGACAGTTAACAAGCTACAATAATTTCTCAGTGGACTAATTTTGGAGATGCCTTAGCCAACCCCCAAGGGTATGCCTTCCCAGAATATGAGAGTACATGCTGTAATTTAAGATAGATCTCTGCTGCAGGCAAAGCATCTTACAACATCTCATCTGGTAAAGAACAGTGAGAGAGAGAGAGATGGTGGAGGCGCAAGTTCAAGCTGTCAAGGCACCAAATGAAGTGGAAGTTATGTGTCACACTTTCACATCTTCTTAACATTAAAAATCGCATAACTCGTGTAAGATTCTGAGTGGTTCTCTTATTTGCATATTAAAGCCTAAATGGCTAACAGCATGAAATAGTTCCAGAGGCGCTTCTTGACACTGAAAGTGTCTCTTCATTAACAATTTGAACTTCAGTGCTTTATGTTTTGTTATCCTCTCCAAAATTAGTACAAAGGAGTATTGATATTTGTATGCATTATCTCAAAAAAATCTAAAAATAATTTGGATAATTAGTTATGATCAAAGTAGGTTTCAAATGGCCTCTGTATGGCTAAAGGGCATTTAAAACATGCTCTGTCTCTAAGCCCAATTCCTGTTTAATTACTACATAAAAAAGTCCTTCAGTGGTCACATGTTGTTTACTGGCAAAAATATGTTTTACTTAATGGGAAAAGGTTCGCTCTAACACTTGCAGACAAGTCTTTTAAAGTGATGTTTAAAAGGGAACATATTAAATGACTGTTGCATAAAAACAATGACCCAGAGCAATCGTCCTAACCTCCATTTCCCCGTGTTTGTGGTGAGAACAAGTCTGTCGTTTGTAGGAGCTTGACATGTCCCTGTCGCCAGGCAACGCAGTACAGAGAAGCCTCCAAATTAGTTAAGCATGAATGGACAGATGAGCAAGTCCAAAAAACAAGGCTTTTGGTTTGGCAGTGTATATTACATTCTGGAGATGGGATGGTGCAATACAGGAAAAAGACAAAATTACATAAATATAGCTCATCTCAAGTTCATGCAGGAATCATAAGAAGAATTGATTGTATGTAACTGCAAGTCAAAGAAAAAGATAATATCGTTAGAGAACTTCTGGTTAGATTGAATTTCATAGACCTAGATTCTGTGTATGTATCAACTCGTGTTGAGAGTAGCAAGATATATAAACATGTATTATTCTAAATGATTAAAAAAAACAACTGAAATCCCTAAGTATGGATTATGAATATCGGAAATGATTAAAAGAAAAAATCCTGGACACTGTTAACTTTGAGATGGAAACATGGAGAAACAACACTGTGGAAACCAGACATTAATTTGGGAAAATGAACAGACAATAGGACTTCAAAGCTGAATCACAATATAACCGATCCCATTTATTATGACGGTTTTACAAAAATATTCTGAAGTATGGAAAAACATAACAGCATACTAGCATACCTCTTAAACCCATTTCTAAATCCCAGTTTTTTTGTAAAGCTTGAGCACTCAAAACTGATTCAACTGATTGTTTTTTTTTACTGTAAGGAGTTAAACATCAATGATTTAATAAGGGTATATTTATGCTGTTGGAGAGAAAAGGCATATTTCTTATTTTGGTAAAAATTGAACCCAAACCAATCAGGATATGATGGTTTCCTTATCATCAGCAAACGAATAAGTACAAGCCTAATACGTTCTTTACATAATTTCTGTGTAATGTAAACAATTGAAAGGGATAGTTTTTAGTAAAGCATTTATTATCCATGTTTGTGTGTGTACTTGGATTCAGATTTATTTTTCGAAAATGTTAAAGATTCAAATCAGTTTTTTAACCTCCTGGTTTTTTTTTGCTTCGTATCTTAAAATTGTCTCTATAAAAACTGCAAGTAATTATTAGTGGTCTTTGATCAGTTTCTATTTGAGATTTATCATCTGCTGTGTTTTTAATTCCAACAGTTTTAAGTATCTATTCTGAACCTGTTAAATAACTTTGTTAATAGCCAGGGTGATTAATTGAAAAAAAAAAAAATCAAATCATCGAATTTTCTGTTTAATAAAAAAATCAGGATTTTTTTTTTTCCACCAATGCACTCCTAGGGCTTCCATAGTGCAGAGTGGCATCAGTTAATCACTTTCTGTTTTCAGATGTCTGCTCATAAATGCTAAAGTAGTTCAGTGCAACTAGCTGCAAACATACAGAGTGTTTTATTTCCATTGTTTGCTGTGAAACATGATTGCTTTACAAGCATGTTTACACATTCATTGCCTTTTAAATTAAGGACAGATCTCAGAGGAAATTATTGAAGTAAAAGGAATTTCTGAAAGTAATGTGTGTCTTTTGTCATTTTTTATGATAAAACTTAAGGGGGAAATAATTGATCAATTAGATTTAGAAGGAAAACATTTGAGATTGAATTTTCAAGCCACATCGCCCAGTCCTTTAGCATATATTATGTTTCTTTCAAACAAAGAAACACCAGATTTATTTTTAACATTCCATAGCTACAGAGCATCCTGTGCCCAAACTAAAAAATACTGCTCCTCTGCTGTGGATAGCCTCGCTGAACCTTTGATATTCCTAATAAACTACATTTTTGCCTAAGTTACTCTACAAAGTTTTTAGCATGGCTTGTCTTTGTAGACAATACTAGAAGGCCAAGCTTGGATCATCACTTACTGGTCAGCTATCCTAAACGGCCTGGGAATATCATTTTTACTTTATATCTCCTGAAGTACTTACCATATCACAGGAGTTCTAAATGTCCAGCTGCAGTTCACTGTTATCCTTTTTAACCATCATTGTTTCAGTGGGCTGCTGTTAGGTATGGGAGGGGCTGAGTACCTGTGTGTCCTCAGCACTGCTGCACACTTTGGAGGATGGAAACATTCAGTTTATTGATTTTGATGCAAATGAGTGTCCTAAAAACCCTGGTTAGGAGTAAGATAACATAACATCTAGTGTGAAAGAGACTTTCTTTTAAAACAGGATTTCAGTACTTTAAAAAAAAAATCTGTTCAGCTATTTGGAGGAGCTCATGGTTATTATTTGCATCTCATTTTGGCAAACACAATTATTAGCTCAGTTAGCAATGCAAGAACAGTAGTATTCTTCTAAGGGTAACTCTTTTTTTTAACTCTATTATAGGGCTGGGTGATATCTACAAGCTGTGGAACCTGCTTGGAAAACAAGCACGCAGGCTGTGCTAATGCACCATCTTTATATACAATAACACACAAAATGTTGCAGCTGTTGGCATTACACAATAAGCTAGGTCATCAGTTGTCTTTTACTCCTGGAAAAAAAAAAGTGACAGACTGATGTTACTCTAAACAGTGGAGCTATTTTAGCTGCTTAAAGACACAAAAGGGTAAAGCGAAGAAAACTTCTACTTCATAAAGCATATCTTCTTCTGTCCCTTTCCCCGTAGCCTGAATGAAACGTGGACATATTTGACCTGTTATAGGAAATCTCTTTATTTATTCTCTCTACAGCCTCTGACCTATTCTATACAATCTTACTGATGCTGAAAGTCCCAACATCTTATTAAAAATGTTGCCGTTCTAATGAGCAGCCAATGATCAGGGCTGAACAAGCTGATAGTGACCTGTTTGCAGTCCTTGGGTGATGACTTAGTGCTTCATTTCAAGTGCTGTCACCATACTAAAATTTCAAAAAAAATGATCTGGATACCCAGGAAAATATTTCATACACTATATCCTTTTTTGATACCATTAGGATAAAAAAAATGACCAATTATCAAAAGAAATCGTCTACATGGATAATGCTTTCTCTATAGAATCACAGAAGCCAGTTGAATAGGTGTGATAATAAATACAACATAAATGAACTTTTGAAGTGTAAATAATTCATAAATCTAAAATTAACAATAGCAAAAATATCCAAACGACATTCATCTTTAGTATTGATACCATACCAAATTAGTATTGTTGTCCATATACACCATTTGACTATTGATACTTTGCCGAGTATCTGTATTACTGACAACCCTATTCCCTATTTAGAAAAACTTTACTTTATAAATGAGTATAAGGACATAAAACAAGCTATTACTTAAACCAAGTAGGTTTACTAGACAATGTTCAAATGTGGGCCTTATATTTGTTGTAGAACAATGGTATTTGTATTTTCCAACATTTTCTTGGGGCTGCCTAAACTGTTAGCAGTGCTGACACCTGTGAACAATGCTGGTGTGATATCAAAAAGACACAAGCGAGGAGGTGGTGTAGACAAGAAATATGTTTAAAACAACAAGGCAGGTAGGACTTGTGCTGAATAACCACTGTGTGCATTTGATGCTAAAAATGTAAACTCTTAGAAACAAGGAAGGATCTCCAAGATGCTTTTTGATAAAGTAAAAAAAAAAAAAAAAGTTAAGTTTACAGTGATTTAGGCAGCTCCAACGCCTAAAATTATATGAACTAAATAACCCTTCCACTGATATATATTGTATGCTAGAAGATTTATTTTTGATTTTTCAAAATAGTACCAGTTGGAATTTCCATTAGTGTAATGCTAAGACTTTGGAATAATTGGCAAGTACAAACAGCCATTTCCAAAAAATTTTATATATAAAAAATGTGATAGTTTAACCCAAGTCAGTCTGGTAAAAATAAAAAATAAAAAAAATTATTAATGCTTGTTTCTTTTTGCAAACAAAAGAACGTTCTCTTAAATCTGACAAGAATATTATATTTTATAGCAGAACAGGTGCAGAAACTCATAAATGCAAATTTATATACTTTTCAGTAATTCCATATTAATTAGTTCATAAAAGGAATCACTCCATTTAATTGGCTAATTTGTTGAAAGTGTAATCGCTGTCCATGGTGCTGAATCCACCTCACAAGTCATCAACCAGTCATAACAACACGTAGCCTGGTGGAGATAAGCGTATTTTAACACCTTTCATCTCCTTGTACGTTCTTTGTGTTAAAGAAATATATATTTTTTTTATCAGAGTAAATGTGGATCATAGTATTTACTTTTTCCTAAATTCTCTCTCAACTCACTTTAAAAGACCTTTTAGAACAATGTTTGGTTTTTCAAACAGCTTAAATCGTTATTAACTATTAGAAATGAGTGTTTAGTTTTCTTTATATCTAATGCTCTTAATATTCTCCTAATGAAAAAGGTGACGACTGATTGGTTTAAGGTTAAATGAGGTACTGTTATAGACTTTTACAAAACATCTTCTTTGCCAGAGTTTATTCCAGAAGTCAGAAATATTTATAAGTCGATTAACAGTAGTAGCATGAACATCCTTTTGTGTTGTTTACCGTAAGAAAGACAGTCTGGGTCTAATGAGACGAAACTGTAAACAATGGAAAAACTACATTTACTCAAGTGAAATTATTTACCTTCGTAAAGCAAATTGGTTGAGAAAAGAAACAATTTCCCCTCTTCTATATTCCGTCCTCTCTTTGTGTTGACTGGTCCGCTTTATCTCGGCTTAGAACGGCTGTGCAAGCTCGCGCTCTGCTTCCCTTTTTACTGTCCAAGGCAGAACTGAGCGCGCGGCGCGATGCGCGGCACGTGGCAACAGGCTGCGCTCTTCCTCTCCCCACAGGTGCGCGTGAGAGCGCGGAGGGTTGCTGTGTGTGGATGATGCTGCTGGATAGGATGGTCGAGAGTTCAAAAACAACACCGTCGGTAAGAAGTGAAGGTTTGAGGAAGGAAGGAAGGAAGGAAGGAAGGAAGGAAGGAAGGAAGGAAGGAAGGAAGGAAGGAAGGAAGGAAGGAAGGAAGGAAGGAAGGAAGGAAGGAAGGAAGGAAGGAAGGAAGATTTAAAACCATAGCTTCATCATAACATTTGGTCATATGTTGTGAGCAACTATAGTCTAACTCTTGCTGAAAAGCGGCATTTCATTGTGTCTCAGATGAATCAACACAACAGGTCATAAGCAGAGGGTGAGTATGGAAGCTGTCATCAGCTTCCTCTGACTTGGCATTTTACACCACCACTCACTGACCTGATTGGAATGCAATCAGGCCTAAATTCTTCTTCCAGTTAAGCATCTCATCTGCTTGGAGTGTTATTTCCTCCATCACTTTCAAGTGGGCTATTTTTACCTTCACTTAAAAAAAGAACTGAAATAAATTCACACTCCTTTAAGTGAAACACGAGCTGTAAGCACAGATATGTCATGCAAATCTGAATCTTTTTTTTTTTTTTTTTTCATTTCAGCATCTAATTGATGGATTTGAATAAAAAAAATAACAATAAAAGCAGAATACAATGTGTATAGTGTTCAGGATAATTTCTCACACCCTTTCCCTAAATATTG
Organism: Cyprinodon tularosa; assembly: GCF_016077235.1. Taxonomy (NCBI): domain Eukaryota; kingdom Metazoa; phylum Chordata; class Actinopteri; order Cyprinodontiformes; family Cyprinodontidae; genus Cyprinodon; species Cyprinodon tularosa. The sequence continues at coordinate 540,906 of NW_024038844.1, read as the reverse complement.
TACACAGAAGATACCAAAAATAAAATAAAACATTAACCTTTAAGAAAATAATTACTCTTTAAGAAAATAATAATTTTAACCAGTTTATGGCATAAATGTATGCCTGACAAGTAAGAAGATGAAAAATCTGAAGCAAAAACTTTAAAAGGGCTTCTAGAACAAAGCATTTTTATTTGTCTAAACTGATATATATGTATGCTGTATGAAACAAGGTATGGCTTTAGGTGTGCTGTAGGTACAAAATAAAACTGCTAATGCATGCGAGTATATCCTAATTTGGTTGTGGTATACTTCCTGTCTTAGTAATTGCTGGCATTGACATGAATGTGTATTGGACTGTAACATTACTGCATCTGTTTAACTTAAGGCTATATAGCATATTAAAGCATAACGTAATTGTTTATGACCAGAATGTCTTTTCGTATTATCTCTAAAAGGATTCATGTTTACTTAGGTTGTGTTTGTAGGCATTTTTAAAAATCATTTGGGTAAAGAAAAAAAAAAAAAAAAGAAACATTTGTAAAATGTACTGGTTACAAAAAAAGCATTTTTTATTTATTTTATTTACTATATTTAATTGACTTGACATTTTGTGTCTTACAGTATAATGTTTAATGTGTTTCATTGTGGACTGCACAGTGGTGTAGTTGGTAACAGCAAGAAGGTTCCGGGTTAGAAGCCCATCCCAGAAGATGTATATGTGTATATTAATGACTCACTAATGTGTTATTACTTTTTGATCTTAGACACACAGTAGAAAAAGTTAATACTTCTATTTATATTTTATATTTCTATTTGAAAAATCGAAAAAAAATAAATTAAAGACATGCTTTGTTGTTTTGATATAAAGGCAGTTACAAAGTGCAGAATCTGGTGTAAGTGTGTTTTTATTCTTATTCTTTCCGTAAACATATTCACTTTTTAGGAACGTTTTATGTCAGGCTTAAATATTAAAAAAAGAGGAAAAAAGCTTTGGCTGTAAGAATGATATCTTAGATTTAAATATAAACTATTTGACATGGTTCAATAGAAGACTCTGGCGCAGACACAACGCGAGTCAGGAAGCTGTTTAGAATGTTTATTGAAAAGTTTTACAGAAAGAATAGTTCGGCCCGGCGTGGTGGTTCGGGCAACAGCGGCTTAGTCTGGAACTGCACGGGGAGAGAGATCAGTTAGATGCTGGCAGGAGGATCTGAGTTATTAAGAGTTGATGCTGATTCCTTACAGTTCTTTGGAGAACGGAGCAGCAGGAGGGGAGGTTGGATGAGCCCACTGAGATTGAGTTTGACTGAGATGGGGGCTTTGGCTTGAGAGCTCCAGAGGGTGGACAGGCAGGTAAGCAATCGAGGATGGATCCAGGAGGACTGAGTGGAGAACTGGCTTGGAGATTGCAAGGGTTCTAGGAGAGAGAAGGAGGACAAGGAGGTAAGCTTGAGTCTAAGCAATCAGTTCAGTCTTTAGGAGAGCTAGCAGGCAGGTTACCCCTATGTGGAATTTTAACCCACTGGTGTCCATCCCAGGGAATCCACTCCTCTAAATACTGCTCCCTGATTGCGTCCAATTGGAACCAGCTGGAGGCTTGTCTGGGCTGGAGTCTCTGAGGAGGAAAAAGTAAGAAAAACCCTAAAACAGCTCAGCACACAATCCAGTGGGCCCAACACTATTATTGGTAAGAATGCATTCAGGCACATTTTGTCTGAAATAGGTAAAGGCCATGGGTGCACCTCAAAGAATAATGAGAAAAAGTAAAAGGACCTTAGCATATCCAAGGAATGTTTGTTTTACATTTATAGATTCATTTATCCCATTTTCTCAACTTCGTAATCCGTCAGGCACCCTATGGGCGAGAGGTGGGTTGTACCCTGAACAGGTTGGCAGTCTGTTGCAGGGCAACACAGAGACACACAGAGACATACAACCATGCACAAACACACACACACACACGCTCACACCAAAAGACAATTTAGAGAAGCTAATCAATTTACAGTTAAAGTGATTTTTTTTGGAGTATGGGAAGAAGCCAGAGTACCCAGAAAGACCCCCTGCCGGTATTTGAACCTGGAGCCCTTTGTCTCTAAGGCAACAACGATACATACTGCGCTACCATGCAGCCCATTTATATAAACATAAAAATATATATATATATATTTTAGTCACAACATTATACATCTTTTTATTAGCATTCAATCTAATACTAACCATTATCGAGATATAATTATCTGGCCTCATCTGAAAAGATATTAGTGAGGTAGCCGAGTCTTTACATGTAGGCTCCAAAGCTATTTTTCCATTAACAAGATAAAGGAGTATCCAAAATGGAGCAGACATCAAGGTTAGAACAAATTAGTCAAGAGGTTTCAGTGATCAATAGAGGCATTAGTAAGACCCTGAGCTCTGACTCTGAGAAATTGATGGAAAGAAATCCTCAGAATATTTTTGATGTTCTAATAAAATACTTTCTCACAACTAATCCTGATAACTCAACTCAGATAAAAAGGAAGACTTGTGGGTAAAACTTTTTAACATGTATGATAAGTTTTTCCAGCCTCTAAAGCTACTTCGAAAACACCATCTTCATATTGAAATATGAACGTGGCAAGCACTATTCCTCCGTCTCTTTTTTCAGCAGTGAGTGACTAGGTGGCAAGAGTTGGCTTAAAGAATAGAGTTAAATAATAAGCAGCCCTGAGAGAAATCCCAGAACAACAATGCAATGTTTAGTCCAAGATATAACAGCCCCTCAGGTCAGCTGAACAGATCCTGCAGGGAGCAAGGTCAGGGAGGATGCTTTTTTGTGGTGGTGGGGGCAGGGCCTTCTCTGTTGTTGCTCCTCATTTGTGGAATTACCTTCTCTGCATTAGAATTACACCATCGCTGCCTTCTTTAAAATTGGGCTTAAAACTCATTTTTTATTATTTGTTTTTTAACCTGATACCTGGCTGTGCAGCATTGGCTGACACCGATAGCATCTGTTTGAAATTGATGTTTGTGTGTATATATGAAGAACTGCACACTACTTGAATGTAAAATAATTGCCATCATGGCTTTGTTAAGCTGCTGCCTACCTTTGTGAAGCAGGAAAAAGACTAACACAAGGTGAATCCAGTAGAACTTTTTATTGCCTACCTGGACTGGGTGACAATAGTTGAATAAACTTTTGGCTCTCAAAATGGTATCAGTGCTCTATTTGTCGGTACTCGCCGATACCGATGCCACCATTTTAGTGCTGGATCGGGGCCTCGCCCGATACTGGTATCAGTATTAGTGCAACACTAGTTTTTAACACTAGCGGGATTTAATTTGGCCTTGTTTGTTTTAACTGGTTTTATTATGCATTCTAATAGTTGGCATGCCTTTATAATCTTGGTTGCCTTGTGTTAGATTAGAGATTAGATTAGATTAGATGAGCTTTATTGATCTCACAGCGGAGAAATTCACTCGTCACATATTGGCATAGAAGTTACAGAAGGTGCTGTCTATAGTGTTACAGCTATGTTCAGCCCTTTGTTTCAGCTTTAGCGGTTTTTAAGTGCCTTATACAAATAAAGTTGGCATGTTGTGTTATGATGCCCTTGCAGTCGACACCATAATCCAAGAGGGAACCTTTGAGAAATCCCGATATTGGAGTGTACAGAAAAGAGGAATTTCATTAAAAAACATTATGCAAAGATTTAGATTTATAGATGAAATAAAAGAAAGGTATACACAATGCCCTTTTCCCTTAAGATTCTTATTTTTTTTAAATTGCAGAGAACCATGGATGTTTTTGAACTTCATTTCACAGGTATGAACTTTTTTGTTGTTTATACAAAAAAAAAACACACAGCCGGAGCATAAGTATGGACCTCATTTTGCCTTTTTGTTTATTTGCATTATCATACATTAGGTACAAATGACACAATTGGTTACAAGGTTAAGTAGCTCAGACTCATTTTTAAAGGTCAGGCAAACAGAAAAACATACACCATTTGCAAAATACAATATGTTCATTCTTCTACAGTCTTCACCTGCTGTAAATTATTTATTTACAAAGACAGGGATGGAGTGATAAAAAAGAACAGAGGAGAAATGGGTGAAACGTTGCAGTGTCGGTTCAGATATAAGGCATTCTTGTTCATCACCGATTCTGTGAAGTGCAGCCCTTAGAGGACAGCAGAAAAACAGTATGAAACACTCAGCGAAAAGGGTTACAAAAAAATAAGAAAACCCTTTCAAATCATGTATATTTATCACTAAATATATTAAATGACTTCTGATCATTTAAAATCCCCTAAATAGGTTTTATGATGTTAAAATCACCACTTAAATGATGGAAAATGGGTATAAAAACAGAAAGAAGAGGGATGATTATTGACACCAATAAGCAGAGTAAGTTGCACAAGGGAAATCAGTTGTTCTCCTGATGTGGAAAAACGAGACAGAAACTAATAAGTGATGGATTGACTTTACTTGTTGAGAGAGAGTGGATCATTTTGATGAGGCACACAGGTTGATACAGACATTTACACAGGAAAAAATAACCTCTTACACCTTTTTACTCCTCCTTAAAAATGCCATGATTACTGACTGGTACTGGCTGATATTATTTATTCAGTGGTAGGCACAGGGAGGTAAAGGTAATGCAAGCAGACATCTGAGGGTAAATCCAGTTTTTTTTCTCAAAATCTACAGGTTAATAGTTGATAGGAAATAAAAGCTTTAAAATGTTTTAAAAAAAGATTCACATTTATCGGAAGAAGTGATAAGAGAAGCACTCATTGTGCAAATAAAAAGAGTAAATTAATGTGAACTTTTTTGAAAGAAGAAAATAGAACCTAATAATGCAAAACTTGAATAACAGACAAATAAATTCTAAATATAATGCATCTTTACAAGCCAGGGAAGGCACAGAGGGGAAACAGGATCAGGTATCAATATGTGCTCATTGTCTGCGACCTAAACCGATGACACAAGTCAACACGACATTTTATTAAAGGGATGAAACTAGACTATCAAGCCAGGGCACACAGTCACATACGGCGGGTGTGAGCTCGACTGGGACGGTATATACAATAAATATTTGATCTTATTTCACTGTAACTCACTGTGGAGGCTTAAACTAAACATTTCACACGTGTTTTATCCTCATGCTGCTTTCACAACCTTCTGCTTAGATGTAGAAGAAGAACCAACCTTCAAACTGAATGGCACTGTTTTCTGACTGACGCGTCATGCATTACCGTACCATTGGCAACATGCTACTCTATGTTTTTTCCCAGAATGCTATAAATGTGACTCCATCTATAGGTACCAGCTGCTGCTATTAGGTTCTGGTATTCTTGATTTCTGACACATGCAAAAAAGGTTGTAGAACAAGGTAGAAACATGTTGAAGTGTTTTTATCAGTACCACTCTATAAGCTGTTGATGTCATCTACTTAGATCTAAAAGATAAAGGAAACAACACTTTTCAAACTGATCAGCTTCTTAGCATAAGTATTATTTATTATTTTTGGCAACTTTCAACTAACTTTCCAATTAATTTTAGTAACCAAACAACTCTCTCACTACATAAATTATCTAACTGGTTGGAGATCTGTTATCTAGATTTTTTTTAACATCAATAATATGCTCTAAATTTTCTGCTTCACACCTGCTTAGTGCAACATTGATCACATCTACTAATGTGATGACTTTGTGACTTTAAATGAGACATACAAATTAGTGATGTTTAAATTAATTAAACATACTGACAGAAAAAACAAAACATAAAACGAAGAAATGGGACCAGTTACAGACTATTGCATAAAAATCCAACCCTCTCCCTCTAATAAGAGTAAATACAGTATATATTGTCATAAATCAATCTTAATGTATTTACACACTTTATTTAAGAACATTTATCAAGGGCATCCATTTCAGTGAATCTTTTTGACCTGGCTCTTCAAGCCCGGTCCTCAGGATCTACTATCCTAAATGATTTACCCGTCTCTGCTCCAGCACGCCTTAATCAAATAACTGCATCACCCCCTTTAGCAGCTGCTAAACGGCTGCAGAAGCCTGATAATCACCTATTTGTTAAGTCGGGTGTCTAGAGGCAGGAAAAAAACAAAAATATGCAGGGCAAGGAATTGTTAGAAATGGGGCTGAAGACCCCTGCCCCTGCTTTTGATAACTTGTATCCTTATTTGTTCTCGGTTAACTTTCATGTCTATGAGGAGACAAACCTTTTATACACTTATGTATTTACTGATTATGTAGCAGTTTAATTGTCTCGGTAGTGGATAAAAGCCTGAAATGTTATTTATTTTGTCCTACTGTATTGTTTTAAAGATGCACTCTATTTTCACAGACTAACATTCGGATCGGCCATTCTGAGAGATTATAAAACCAAAAATATGTAGACCATTATTTAAAGAAGAAGGACATTTTAAATCAGTCAAGTCAAGTTGCAAAATCTGATATGAGCTTTACTCGTCAGTATTAAAAACAGAAAATGGCCCCTTTTTGTCTGTCATTAAAAAAACAGAATCTTTAAAAGTAGGAAAAGGCAAAGGGACCAATTGGCCAGCACCTGGGTATCAGCTTGGAGTTGTACATTATTAAGGTTTTACTTTGTAGCATGTAGCACTGAGGTCACATGCATGAATGTTGCTGTTAAGCTGCATGCAGACACAAAAGGACATTTAACAACTAGAAACACACCCATCCCAAGCAAACTTGCAGTCTACATTGATGATAAATAATTAAGAAACACATGTTTTGACAAGTGTAAAGAAAAAGGTACAACAGGTATTTTTCCCAACGTGCTAGATCCAGTCTGTTAAAGTAATCCAGCCTACCTGGATTAAGCTCGCTGTATTTAAGCTCTCATATAAACATATATTGGCTTTACCGTTTAAGGTAATAAACAGAAATGTATGCATGTGTTGGTATAAAAAATGCAACTTGTTATACTTGTTTAAAATGGTTACAAATATTTACACAGAAAGGACACAAATTCTTTGTTACATAAAAATATTAATCTAAACTAATAAGTGAGGAGGGAAAGGTAAACAAATATACTGCTATACGTTACAGTATAAAAGTAGGGTTATCGGAATTAGGTTTTCAATAATCGTGATGCCTTCAGCTGAATTAAACAATGTTGCAAAGCAACTATGAATGATACAGTTACAGAGGATACTGTGTGGAATACATAATTAAATCACAACAACATCAGATGTTAGAAAACGTCCTCACAGCTTCTGTTACTTATGGCCGATGAGAATTTCATTTTTTTAGGGTTGGAAAAAAGGATTGAACACTACAGGAGTTGCAGTTTAATAAGAAAAAAACGTAAATAATAATTTTCAGTGACTCAGTCAACTTTTACGTATTGGAAATATCGCCTATATATAATAAAGATTCCTTTTATTGTTGATTTGCTATATATATATATACGTGTGGGAAAAGGAAACAGATTTTGAATTTTATACCCTCACCATAACAGAAAACAAGCAGGAAACTGTAAACATGATACAGGAAACATTGAATAACAAAGTGCTGTTTCAATTCCTGCACCACCTGTCGTTCATATTTGGCTACAGCATATTAACTGCCTAATAAACCATAAATGTATTCTGGTTATTGAAACAATCATTAGCCATGGAGCCATGGCGAAAATAAGCACACCCCTGGATATTTTGCACATTTCTTTCATGTTAAAACCACAAACTTTAGGACTTCTTATATATATATTTTATATGATAGACAAGTGTTGCACTTGTATGTATTCAACTCTTTTGATCAAATGTCAAAATAAAATCCAAAATCCATTGCAATCACCCTCCTTCAGAACTCATCTCATTGGTAAAAAGACTATATCTGGGTGTAATTCAATCTCATTTCATCTCAAGTATTTTTGAGACTTATTTAATTCTAACTGAGCTCTAAGGGTATGATCTAAGGATGCCTAGTTTTTGTTTGTTTTTCTTTTTTCTTTAATTGCTTTCCATTCCTGTCTTGCATTCTGTTTGTGCCTTCTGGACCAGGTATCTCAACACCAGTTGGACGTATATTGAGAAATAGATTCATCATTCTGTAAAGGGCCTCCAATTATAGGACAAATGACTAGGGGTGTAAATCACATCCATCATGGCGATTCGATTCAGTATCGATTTCCTGACCCAACGATTCGATTATTTTCGATACTTAAGAATACACCACGATTCGATTCGATTCGATTAATCGATTAATTTTTTTATTATTATTATTATTATTTTTTTTTTTTTACACCTTACAGGCTAAACAAAGTTTCAAGTTTGAAATAAATCAATGAAAGCTGTAAAATCGTTATGCATTTTCTTTAGAAACAACAGCAAATAACAGAAGTAGAAAAGTTGCATCAAAAAATACTGCAAAAATACTGCACAATATCAGTGTAATGAGTTCAATGCAATACCTCGGCTCCAGAGAAACTGTCCAACATATTTTTTTAGAATGTAAAAAATATATTCAGGAAAGAGAGATGTTGTGTAGAGAGTTAGACAGATATAAGGGAATTGTTTCAAAGGTCATCTGGGGATGTAGTTTTTGGTAGTATTTTTAATTTTCTAAGAAGAACGGGTATTTTAGGGAGAATATAATAGTTTGTCTGGTCCATACTCCATTCTGGAAGGTGGCGGTAATGCAACTATAAGTTGTTTGCCAACCGCCATTAAAAAAAAGAAGAAGAAGAGCTCCAGAGTGTTGACGTCACCGCCCCTTGAGAGACGCTCCGCTGCTCCTCTCCCAGATTGTAGCTGACCGCAAACAGTGCACCAGACAGGAGGCCGGCTTGTTTTGTTTTTATGACCGAAATTGCGGAAAACAACTCGTGAAGTTTGACCCGCTAGAAGAGCGAGGTGCGCGAGAACGCTGGGAGCCTTTTTCCAGCTGAATCTCCGCTCTTTTTGCCCCATTGTCCCTCCGTCGTCGGACTAAACTCGCCGCCACTTCCTCATCGCCTCGGCCGTATCTAGACCCACAGCGTGTAGCCCAGACCACGCTTCAATACTGAGCATAATTTAAAAATGTCTGTGTGAAGCTTGCTGCAACAAACTGCTGTAAGAGTATAACCAGGAAGCGCGGTAGGAGGGCAAAATAGGTTTAGCGGCACCGCAGCACGGGAGGGAGAATTACGCCCAGGAGCAAATGGATAAAAATAGACCGGAGGGAAAAAAAAAACATTAATCGATTATCTTGCGGACGTGTCGATGCATCGGATCGTCGGCTTTTGGATCGATGCATCGATACAAAACGATTATTATTTACACCCCTACAAATGACATTATAAAAACCAAGAAAAAGGATCAATTGTAGACACTTTAAAGCTGCCCTAGGCTGCAAAATATTTAGCCTGGGTGCCATTCCGAACTTAGTCCCGCCCACAACGTTTGAGGTCGGGAAGTTCGGTCTGGCATTGCTCAGTAGTAGCGCGAGTATGCTCGCACAATTTCTGGCAGGCCAATCAAATTATCAGGGCGGGCTTTATACGATGATGGACAGATGATCAACAGTAACGTAATCAACCACGTCACCAAAGCGCGCTTGGGTGACAACAACAATGGCTGCCGCTGGAGAGTTGAGGTGTGTAGATTCTGCTATTACTGTAGGTCTGTTCTAGAAGATATCGACAGCAAATTAATCTTAAAAGAGGAACAGAGAAACGCGATCAAGGCTCATCTTCTTATTCTAAGCTTGCAACTGCACGCTTTGATTTTTGTTGACAACAACTATGCCTCGCTTAACATCCGTCACACACTCCGTTGCTTTTATTGGTTGTAGGTCTATCCAATTGAGTGCAGAGGCATTTTTTTCCCTGGTTCGTTCGAAACACGCCCCATAATCACAGCTCTATGGAGCAGTATCAGACTCATATTCTGACTAGAATTGAGTAGGAGTACGTCAGGCTACAAAATATTAGGTCAGTCATTGAACATCTCACAAAGCATTTATGAATCCATCTAAAACTGGAATCGGTTTGGCACAAGCACACATCTTAAGGAACCTGGCTGTCCTTTTAAAATTACAGTAAGTATGGTGGAGGTGTAGAGATCTATACTGAGATCTCTGGTTGTGGCATCTATGCGCTGAAAAATTACTAGCTATGGAGTCCTTCAATATTGGCTTTTATAGAGCTATAAATATTCCAATCTGCAGTGTGCCAATAGACAAAACTAGCAATCTGAACATCTCATCTGCACAGTAAAACATGGTGGTGGCACAGTCATACTGTGAGAATTCCTCAGCAGAACACTGAAGCTAGTCAGTGTATAAGGATTAAATAAAAACCTCTTTTGTAAGCAATTTCAGCTTAGCCAAAATAAGATGCCCTCCATTCTTCCATTGTCACTGTCAAACCCAGCTACTATTTACATTCTTTGTGTTAGACTGTCTAATAATCGCATAATAATCCCAATGAAATACATAAAAGTTTGTGGTTTTAATGTAACAAAATGTGGAAAAGTTTAAGGGGTATGGTTTATTTTGCATGATACTTTAGATCTACTGATACCCTTTTCATCTACTAAGATTCCTAAACATACATTATTCTCTAAATCATACACCAGCATAGATTAATAAAGCTTGGCACCCTTCTGATTTTAATGCCTCCAGGTTACAGAGGCATGCTCCTACAGTGCATGCTCATGATACGGTAACTACAGAAACATTTGTCTTTTGGCAACCAAAACCAATTGAAGCTTTTTCATTCATTATCTGTATTGGCAAAAAAAAAAAAAAAAGTACAATTGATATATGCATGCCCTAGACTCCTGCTTAAAAAGAACACCAAAAGGATCAATTATGGGACTTGATGCTCTAATAACATTTTATTGACGGTTGGTTTCGGTAGGTGGCAGTGAACAGGGAGGTTAATCAGAGATACTACCATCCTTTTCATACACTCTGGACAAGTGACGGATGTACAAACTGACTGTTGATGAAAGAGAACCCTGCAAACTCTGCCTGGTCAATGTTGGCAATAACCAGCTCGTCTGGTGGTGTAAGCTGGGGCTGGGTGCGTGTGAAGAACTTGTCAAAGTTCTCAGCCCCTTTGCCGCACTGTAAAAAAACATACAAAACAAAAAGAGGATAGAGTTGTTTAGACATCAGGTATATACTGCAATAACAAGTGTAAAAACAGAACAAAATAGAATAAAGGTTAATGTTTGTAAAACACCAAAAAAAAGCCATTTTGCTTATGCCATTTCAAATCAGCTACAGTAAGTGAGTGTTGGGCTTGGTTAGAAGGTTGGATTATTTTGGAAAACAGCTGTAAGCAGAATATACACACAAAAGCATGTACAGCACCTGGCAAAGATATTCATATTCCCAGAACATTTTATTTTTCTGAAAAGCTGCAAATTTATATATAAGTATTTAATGTGGATTTCATTGCATAGGCTCACACAAAGCTGAACTTGAGGAGAAATCGTAAGAAAAATTTAGCATGTTTTTTTCTTATGTTATCTGGTCCTTTGTGTTGGTTTAAAATAAGAAATCCCTTCAAAATATATCAATGTTTCTAGCTATAATGTGACAAAATCTGCTAAATGGAGTGCTATTGTCATCGGATAGTCATCACCATACCTTTAGACACAGTTTAAGTTCTCAGTGAGCACTTTAATTATCTAAAAAGGATCAAGTTGACTTTTTCCAAGTGTATAATAATCAATGCTCTGTTGTCTATGTCTTGGTTCCTGTTATAGAATATTAACCGTTTTGATAATAGATCCTGTTAATATTAAGGACATTTCTCTGTTTGTTTTTATCTAGCCTTCAAAATAGGATGGATTTGGTTGACATGTTGCTCCTTATAAGAACAAAGGCTAAGAAAACATTGGGAATGATTAGCATGAAATGAAAAAAATAGATTGAATATTGAATCTGAAACACAAACTTTTCATGGAGCTTATTTTTTGGTTTGTTTGTCCTTTTAACTGTTAACTACTATGTAAATGTTTGCTTAAAGGAAAGTAGGCTAATAGATTGCCCCTTTCTTGATGAATACTTTTTGGGGGGTTTAAGCTTTTATAAAAAAAAATGGGTTAAGTGCTTTAAAACTCTTGACTAAATATTGTTATCAACTAATGTCTAGCAGTATATCAAGGAGCCTCTTTTTCTACAGTATTAATGTTCCAGCCACTCTATTGGGGTCTTATTATCTCTGTTCATTCGGGTGTCTCTGTTAGGAAAGGCGCCAGTACCTCCATATTTATTTCCCCTTCATGTTTGAATAGGATGGTCGAGAAAGAGTTCGACAGATGATTTCTTAGAGCCAAACAAAGCTGAAGAAAAAACCCCTGAGGGCACAGATGTGTCCAAGAGGATTGTGTTTGCATGCAAGAGCTTTTTGACTGTGATCGTTGCCACCATCAGGTGACATTTGCCCAGAGCCATGTTGTGCTGTCGCAGTGAATAGACAGCCAGGCCAATGGCATGAGACGAAAATCAAATGTGGCTCAACATGCACTCACATTAGTGCATTTGGCCCCTGAATGTCCTCTCCACCCTGCACGGCATACACCTGACGGGTAAGCGCCAGCATCCTTCAACTGCCGGGTCTTTCCGTCCACTTGTCTTCTTTTATCCATCACGAACCAGTCATCACTCAAGTGAGGCAAGACACGTTAAAATGTGACCTCATGCGAAAATCTCCAGCCCCAAAATGTCCCTTTCTGTATCCCAAAGCAGTTACTCCTTGTGACATCGGGCCACTACTCCGGGGCAACGCTGCCGCCGCTGTGTACAGAGAGCATATGTGGGATAAAACCTCTGCTGCAGAACTGACAGCAGCAATAGTTGACAAGCACGCCTCATTTAGTTCAATCTCTGTCTTTTGTTTCAAAAATAAGAATACAAGATTACTGCATGTTTTTCTCTTGGTATGGCATTATAAAGGACAAAAATATTTAAAACTTTCAAAGAAATTATCTTTGGAATAAATGTATAGGATTATTTTCACATTTATAGCAGTTATGAAGTGTTAATCGTGCTAAAAGGAGAGCAGTTTTATTTCATTATAGATGTAAGAAGCTACTTCCTTCATGCATATTTAATTTTTTTGTGTTTGCAGATTTAATACCATAAGGCCCGAGTGTATAAGGCTTGTTTTTTTATATACTGGTGTAGATTCTCAGTTATCCAGGTCACAGTCATTCCAAAAAAAGTTAAAAAACAAATCACTGGACTTAGTTTCCAAGTTTGAAGACGTTACGCTTCCCATCCAGGAGGCTTTTTCAATTCAAAATGTCAGGAATAGTGTTGAGTTTGAGGTTTTATACAGTAGCCCATCGAAACCTTATTTTTATTTTGAAAACATGCAAATTGGAACAGAGGGGTCCACCCCTTTGGAATGTTTTTTTTTGGCTTATTTTATTCGTCTGCAATGTCCCATACCCGTCTATGTCTCTGAAAGGGCGGTCGTTTAATGGCTTTCTTTTTATTCATCTTTAGATCTTTTTCTACTTGCTAATGTTAACTTTTATTACAGGGAGGGTAGAACAAACAGGAAAGAAAATTGCCTCTGATTGGATACTTCTCAGGAAATCCCACCTCTTGTAACAGTAGTTTTCTTCCTGGTTGTGGATAGTAATGTTAGTAAAGCCTCTTCTGGCTTATTGTTGATCTATTAAAGAGTTAGAAATTGGTGAAGTCATCATTAAATATCTTGATTATCAGTCATGGAAGACAGACATTTACATTTACAGTCAGTTGGCAGCCACTGTTAGCTATCTTGCCATTCATAGAAATTAACATAATAAAATTATCCAATCTTAAATTTATACTAATAGCAATGTTGAATTATATAGTAAAATTAGCAGGTAAACTTGAAATAATTACAGTTTTTATAAGTGGTAGCTTTCTGATTAAAAGTATATTGTAGTTTTTTTTTATTATCATATGTGATTTACTGTAGTGGGATTTTGAGTATTTAACTGCTGAAAAGGATGGGTGGGGTTAACATTGGGGGTTGGTGAGGTCATGGAAACTTCTTGAAAACAAAAGAGAAAGTTCACCATAAACTTGACCATTAATAAATAGCAAATTACTCCTTTCTGCAGTCATTTAGTCAGGCCTCAGTGGGTGAACTTTGGTTAGTATGCTAATAAAACATCCCCACATACTTTGTGACCTAGTGTCCTACATCAGTTTTCTGACCTACTTTCTCTAATCTTTAATTCTCCATGCCTTTAGACACATACAGATGCACGCCTCTGCACTTAACTACCATAAAATAACACACATGGCTACTTAGGAAGATAAATAAGTCCTTATTTCCATTAGGCCTGTGTTGAGACACACAAAGATGCACGCACAATTTATCTCTGTCCTTAACCCTCTTCATCTCAACATGAAGGATGTATTATGCAAAACTCCACAATTTATTTTCTTTTCAAAGTTAAAAAACAACTGAATGGAAACCAGGGCTGATTAAGGACAAATCAGTGTTATTTATAATACATGTTGAAAGTGGTTTTATAGAAAAATTATGAAATAGTTGGTATTAATCTCCTACAACATATATATATATATATATATATATATATATATATATATATATATATATATATATATATATATATATATATATATATATATATATATATATATATATATATTTATTTATTTTTTATTTTTATTTTTTCAAATTAAACAACATTTGAGAGGGAATATGCTATATGTCTTTTCATGTTCTTTTCCATTTTATTATGTTTCTCTGCTACAGCAACTTAGGACTTATTTATGTTATTTTAAATTGCCATGCCAGTATACAGTATGTCTGACCAAGTCTCCTGAGCCACACACTTTTGCTTCTTGGAAACTGCTTCAAGTCTTTTGACTAAGTCCTCCCATTTATTTGTTGGCCTGGTTTTCATAGACTATGATTCAGCAGCTCTCGATCTGACCTACTTTCTTCTATTCAAACCATAAAAACGATCCAACATTCACCGGTGGGTGTAAAATATGTAGGCATCAAGTGGACTGTTCTCCCATGAAATTTTAAACACCAACACAGACCACCTTAATGCTGCTGATATTTACTCATTAGATTGCTTCATTACTTATTGCAGGCAGCTGCAAAATGACGCCTTTGACGTCATAAATATGGATTTATGCTAACTATGCCTTTAAAAGCAGTCATTCTACCACAGTGACTATGTTCTGCGTAATGTCTGAGGTCCTTGTCCACCATATACAAATTGTCTGATTCTCATGGTTAGACACAGACAGCTTTTTTTTATTGCAATTCTACTGCCGTCACAGCAGACTGAAGTGTGATCAAGAGGCAAGAAAAGGAAGAAGACAGAGGAAAGAGGAGGAGGAGCTGGATTAGTAAGGCAAGAACAGATTGCATGAGGAGTGAGAGGGTGATGTGTAATGACAGCCAGTTAATGGTAATGGACTGAGCAATAACATGGAATTTACATGGTGTGGAAAATGAGGCATGATGGCTAATTCAGCAGGTGACCATAATTACTGGTTCAATTCAGCAGATGCTCCTCTCTTTCCATCTCTCCCATCTTCATGGAAAATGTGTCATTGTACACATCCAGAACCAAGCAAGCATTCACTGGGCAGTGAACATGCAGGGTTGGATACTTCCTTGGAACTTCAGTGGAGCCAGTATGCACCCTGACCTTTCCACATTACATCTCATTACAATCCCAAACCTCATGGTGCTGGTTTTGGATTCTGCTTGATTGCTCAACACAAAGAAGGGCATAATTGTGAATTGGATATACATGTATAACCAATACAAAAGTTTTCTTTTTTTTTTTTCTTTTTTTTAGGAATTTAAATCTAAAAGATATTCTGTGTGGATTTATGATTGACATCTTTTCTTCAATAGCAACAGAAGGAAATTCAGTGTAATGATTGCCTTCAGAAGTCACGGCACACACGTAGTTAGAAAGGAAATCCCCTGTATAAACCATACAGTAGATGTCAAGAAATTAAGCTATGTGTAATAATGTGGAGGGAGTATATATTATTACACTATATTATTTTTTGTAACTTATATTCTACAAATATTGATCTTTAACGTATCAGTGTTTTACCACTGCTTGCCACACTCAGAGATGTACCTGTATATGCAAAAAAAAAGGAACCATGAATTTGTTTCCCTCTGCTGCACAAATATGCACTAATTTATGTTTCTGTACTGTCCATCATCCATTCTTGTTATCAAGTCATCAATGTGGCAAAGTTAAAATGTGTTTGCATAGTTTTTCATGGTACTGCATAGAGCGTCATTCATTCACCACTGCTCAACACATTATAGCAAAGCAACAAGCTGGTGCAGAAGCAATAATATCTTCCTTCAGTACTTTTCAAAATCTATAATAACCATCATTTTCTTTAGCTGACTCCCACACACAAACATTTTCCTTATAAATACACACAAAGCACACAGAATACATCAGCTCAGTGGGTAACTACATGGGCGAGGAGGCCATGATTCATGTTATTAGAGGAAGTGGACCCCTTGAGGATTGAAGCAGTGGAGAGCTGGAGTTTAAAAATGAATATATAGGAACAGACTCATGTATAGAGAGCAATGGATAAAGTACTATTTGGTTTTTCTGTTTTCTCAAAGAAACACAGCTTTTATGAATCCTCTGCAGAGCTTTGAGCTCTGATTTAGATAAACGTTCACTAATAAGCATAATAAAAAATTCAAAAAATAAAATGTATTCAGGAATCATTACCAGCAATGGCATAGTAATATAAAAATAATTATTTTGTTTGATGCTGTATTACTTCAATTCAACTCAGCAATGTTAAATTAATATATTTACAGTAACAGCAAAAAAGCCATGTTTAGCACCAACCATAGATTTAACTGGATATCGGAGTAAATACTTTTTCTTATGCAATATTTGAAAATTGATTATTTAGGTCATGATATTCAGTGGGTTTATTTAATTATTGCAGATCAATATCCTTGGATGAGGCCAGACAGTCTTGATAACTAGGATTCCTTTCATATCATCATAAACAGCGAAGCCTATTTTCCTTGACAACGTTTAAACATCTTTAAACAAAAAAAAGTCTTCATTAAATTAAAAAAATTAGAGGGAAAAAAGTAACTTAGATCACAGAAAACACAACCGTTTTCCTAATCTAGGCTAAAAGCAATGTTGAAAAATCAAACAGCTCAAAACAGTTCAACTTTTAAAGCAATCTTTAAAATAAAACACTCTTCTAACTGACTTTAAAAGTCTCAAAATATTCTTCAAAACGGTCTGCCTAACTTCCTTTAAAATGGTTCTCACTTCTTTATTTTATTCATCAAACTTAAAGCATTTGTATACGTTTGGTTTCAAAATAAGACATTTCGTATCAGTGATAATATACTTTTAACTGTACTGGCCTTTTTTTTCTCAAAAGAGCTAATATATCAAATGTAATCTGAATATTGTAACTGGGGGTAAGTTTGTAAAAGTTTTCAAACTTTTAGCTGCTTTTTTATACAAAACAAATACAAATTTATTTATTTATTGGCATTGTTTTGGAGGCTAAGTGACTGCTTAGGTCTAGAGAACTTCACACCCTTATTGTTTGCAACAGTTGGTTAGTTTTGCTGATGATTACTTAATCAGATACAATGGAAAAAACTATGGGCCTGTTCTATATAAATAATCATAAAAGCAGCATGTTTGGAAAAGGTTCTTTTTCACAGTATTTTTATTTTACTGTCGTTTTTTTAAGCACACCTTCTGGCTCAGTGGAATATGTCAATCTTTGTGGGTTACAAAAGACCTTTAACCTCATTTGTGGACCTTCTAAGAACTAGATAATTCATTGTAATCCTGAAACGATTTAAAAAACTATAACATTGTCAGAGAATTGCTTGATTTTGCTTTATTATGGTACGTTTGTATGTAGTTCTAATAATTAATTTGAACACTCGGTTCATTTCCTTCTTTTCATTCCTAGAATTGTGATTGTATTCAACAAGGCCTGAATACACACAATTACTAAAAGCAAATTAAAATTCATATTAAATGATTTACTCCATTTTTATGCAAGTCATTTTGAATGTTTTTTCAAAATAATATGCTCCTTTAAAAAGCTTCTTAGCATGTGCCAAATGTAGTAATGAGGTTGGTGTCAAAGTTTTTCTTTCTACGTATACAGAAGGTGTCAAAGAGTGAAAAGCAAAAATTGTTTTAAAAGGTTGATGGGATCCTTGAGGTTTGTTCTGTTTAGTCGAAACCAAAAGTTTCAAACAAATAGTAATTTTTAGGATTAGCTTATCATCACATACAATATTGCCATGAGAGAATTCACAGATTAATGGCAAAAATACAAAAATGTTAGACCTCCTTTAATTAACCTTTTTACTCAGTAAGAATTTAAAATCATTAAGGTGATTATTTTAGAGCCCTTTTTACTTTTTTATGTACAACTATAAAAACAAAAAAAAAATGTTAGAACTGTAAATTTACAGTAATTTTTTACCATTTTTTCAAGGCTGCACTTTTAAAAATATGAAATTGTCCAGTGAGCTGTTTCCAAACGAAATTTCTTTTTGCTTTACACTTGTGTAAACAAAATGACAAATAAAATCTGTCTAAAGTCTAAAATGATCAAAACGATCAGTGATGATAGATGCCTTTCTGTGGGGAGTTTGTATACAGAAATATGTTTACTGTTTCCTTGCTTTAAGATAACATTCATTTATATCAGTATTTTAGCTGCAGTCATATGTTGTTTCTATAGAGTCTATAAATATAAAACCCCAACAGTTTATTTCACTGATCTGTCAGTGAAAAAAGCTAATTCTTGTTCCACAGATGGATACAGAAACAGATTTTCTCCACTGAACAAAAGGTATAATAAATTAATATATTTATATTTCATTGCAGCAGAATTGCCTCTTTAAAAGTTCCCCTATTATTTACATTATCATCACTTCCTTTAAGACAACTCCTGCAAAGCCTACTCCTAGGGGTATGGGAGCAATCTTGTATCAAAATTATTTGCATATGTGTGTGGAGAGTTGTGTGTGTATCTCGATTTGTGTGCATGCAGCGGGATTTGAAAATGTTTTCATAAATCTGGAAATGTGTGAGGAGATTTCTGTGTCTACAACAATCTGCAAATGTGTAAAACTACTTGTGTGTGTAATCCGGTTTTTGCATTGTAACATTTGCAAATGTTACATTAGTTGCAAAAGTTAAAAATGTTACATTTGCAGATCTTAGTATCCATTTGTAAATCTAAATACAGAATTGTGGATTTTTTTTTTACACCTTTTGCAAAAATAGCAGAATTTGCAAATAACTTTCCATTTTGGATTGTCTTTATGAGATAATTTTAAATAAAAAGTGTTATGATCAGTTATTCAGTACTTAAGTACTGTATCCTTTCACCTACTAACTTTTATTTACTCTTGCTGGAGTCATTTCTTGCCATGTTTTACTCTAATTTGAGTAAAAATATGATGAAGTACTCTAATTTTATAATGAAATGCAAAGTTTGAAGGTTGTACAGAGTTACAATAAACCATAATTTATTAATAGTCCATTTGTAGTCATATAAATGGGATGGATGAGCAGTGACACCTTTAGCTGAAGATGAGGAAACAAACACCTCCTTCTGCACTGAATCATGCTTAAACATAAACCAAAAACAATATCCTCATAAGATGTGTGAGGTCTAGTGATGGAATGCACTGAAAAGCATTACCTGTGGAATTTTGTATCCTGAATGTGTGTACTGACCGTTTTAGGCTTGAAGGGTGGCTGTATCTCTCTGTTCTCAAGACGATCCCAGTCGATCCGTCTGAAAAAGGCGTGTTCTCTGATGTCCCTCTCTCCTTCAGGGCCGCAGCCCAAGCGCTTAGATGGGTGTTTGGTCATCAGCTGTTAATACCAAAACAATAAACCAAGAACATATTAAATGGATTGGGTCAAAACAATTAAAGCAACAGTGTGTAACCTTCAGCCACTAGGGGCTCTAAACCTGTAATGTCCAAGTGTAGCATCCCTTAAAGCAACTAGAGACACTGAAGTGCAACAAAACGAAACAGCCTCTCTCATTGTTTTTGTTTTTTGCAATCTGACCAACAGTCACACCTCTAGAAAAACAACTTTTAGCTTAGTTAGCTCTGGTGTTTAAAAGCGGCACTCTGGACAACATCAGTCATTCATTGACGACCCTATTAAGTTACAGTTTAGTTTAAAGTTGCCAGTTTTTGAGAAGGACAGCAAGTGCTGTATATTGACCTGAAAAATCATTGAATATATCTCAAATTAAGCTGATTCTTAGGTTGACAATTATGTATTGTTGGTTTAAGCAAAACATCAGCTCAGTGCCGATGCCAACAGTATACAATTGCATCGATCCAAAACAATGGTTAAAAACTATATGTTGTGTACAGATTTTATTTCTTATAAAATGTTATTGATTAAGGTCCGGCATACACTGCATGATACTTTCAGTCATTGTACTCAGCTACAGGTCAAATTGTACGACAAAACCACAGGGTTCATAAGTTCACAGCTCACAACATCTGTTCTTATACTGTATGACCCTCTGATGCAATCTGACAGCTCACACTGTATGACCAAAAACTACAAGTCGGACTCAGCCTAGCAGACAAAAGGCGCTGGTTGAATTCTTTCTAAATCAGAGAAGAAGAAGAATTTATTGTTTTCAGATGTGCAATGAGCAAGGTTGAGGTAAATTTGCTAGTAGCTCTGCTTCAATAGGAAGATACACTCAAGATGACAATCACCTTAAGATGGCCGACTGAATTTCAAACATGTTTGATTTCATCCTACCATACCATCGGAGGTGATCGTGAGAGGCTAATTACTCCTTGTTGCCCTCTTTATACTATGTAACACAGGACGGATGATGAGGCTGAAAGCTCGTCCTCATCTCCGTCCGTCATCTAAAAAAACATGTATACCTACCTTAAGAAAATTACCCTAAATTCCTAGTTCAGGGAACTTCAAATGCAAACAGATTACATTATGTTAACTATAATACTTTTCTATATAATGAAGCCGCAACATATGATAGAAAGCTCAATTAAAACCCCCTAGATAGGGTTAAAGATGTGATATTATGCTTGAAAAATAAATTCAAAACCAACTTTGTCTGAAGCCTAAATGACAGCTTAAAGGCGTTACTATCCAAAATGAGACCTATTAGCTTTGGATCTTTTAAATATATCTAAATGAAAATGGTCATCCCTCTCTTCGTCTGGGTATCCTTTAAAATTAGATGCCACTGCTTTTCTAGGTCAGCAAATGACAGCTAAACAGATGGACCAAAATCTGTGACATAATGTTGTTTCCCTCTGCCTGTTATGCCTTTAGAGGACTGCTGTCTCTTCAGTTCACCATGACAATAACATGACAAGACAATTTGCACCTAGTTAGAAAACCAAAACAAGCTCTGTATTCCAACACTGAAAATAGACACATATAAAAATTTTTTTGGTGTAGATTTACTAAAACAGATTCTAAATTAAGTCCTAAATTTATAAATAGCTTTGAATTTTGTTAAGACTAAATTTTCACGAATTTGAAAGGAAATAGGCTTATGATAGGACATATTTTAAACATCTTGAGTATGCATTATTTTTTGCACTGCAGGATATTGTTCTGACTGAAAGGCAAAATGATGAGAAAGCACGAATAATGATGCAAAGCCAGTTTGTTTTAGGATTAATAAAAGTAAGCTGCCTTTGAACAATTGACCCCTGAGTTGGGCTTACTACTGTATGTGCAAAGTTATTTTTTTAAGGTATATGTAAAAACACTGACAAGTTTTTTTTACATTACTCTGCAAATGTTATTGAATCAAAATGTTTTCAGTTACAATAACTTACCTTGAAATAGACAGAAAGCATGTTATTTAGTGAAGAAATTTACAGTAGAAATGTCTATTGTTTTTTTGCTTTATAGAATTAGAAAGTGTAAGCCAGAACTGAAAACAATCATTAGCTTAAAAGACTGCAGCATATACATCTTCTGATGAAATTAGTATTTTATTATTTTTATTTACGGGCCCTGACTCTTCAAGTGCCCCGAATGGAACCCATGCAAAAATACTAGATCATTTTTAGTGGTGTTTATTAAAAGTTAACCTACAACAACAGGACTTTTGCTAAAACACCTAACTGAAACAAAGACTATAAGGTTATCTCATGCATCAGTTTCAGCTAATAAAAATATATTTAGCCCAAAACTTTAAAATATCTTGGGGAGATTTTCTTAGTACAGTTTAAAATATACTGAGTAAACAGCTCATCAGTTTAACAAACATAAAACACCAACAATTAAAAGCTAAAACATTAAAACACAATCTTAACCAATTGGTCAAAAAAGTCTTTAAAAACGTTATCAAACATTGATGTCTGTATGTTACTGCACAAAGTATTGGTTGGGAAGTATTGGAACAGGTACTTGCTTTCAGGGAAATGTGCTTTTAAAAAGAGTCAATAATATTTCTCCTCTACCTGCATTGCTTAGAGCATTAAGGAAACAAGCAGTCGAAGAGAAAGAGCTCAGTAAAAACGCCAGCAGGGGTGCTATGGATACCTAAGCCACAGGAATCAGGTAAATGTTGAAAGGATCCAGGAGATGGCTATGGGATGCGATGGAAAGGTCTATAACCAGCTGGGGCAGTGGCCAGCAGACCAGCCCATTTAATGCACTGTCTGTGAAGCTGAGTTCAGGAAGGATGTGGCCTTCACATACAGTAGGTGAGCCACGTTAACCAGGGGCAGAGCGTACTCTCTTCTTTCCTCCTTATGATTAGCACTTATAAAAACTGATCGCAAAAGATTTTAAATCTAAACGCTTCTGATGTTGAGACACCAGAAGTGAGAGGACTCCACTGACGAGGATTGTAAGAAAGCTTTAGTTCCATTGTGACAAAAATGGTTTCTGTGCTTCTTGCTGAGGATATTTGACCAAAACACCACCATATTAAATAATTCTGCTTCTTGAAGGATTATTCAAACAATCATTAAATTCAAACCTGTGAACAAAATTGTTGTTTTTCTAGTATTTCTACTTCTTATTTGGCAAAATTTACATCCTGTTTTATA
This sequence comes from Cyprinodon tularosa, assembly GCF_016077235.1. Taxonomy (NCBI): domain Eukaryota; kingdom Metazoa; phylum Chordata; class Actinopteri; order Cyprinodontiformes; family Cyprinodontidae; genus Cyprinodon; species Cyprinodon tularosa. The sequence continues at coordinate 517,827 of NW_024038844.1, read as the reverse complement.
TTATACTGTTCTGCATTATAGCATCATATAATATATATTTTTGTTATGCAAATAATTTAGGTGATCAACTTCTGATAAAAAAGTATGAACTTGATTAGGAACATTTCTGTATGAGTTTTTTCTTACTTTTGTCATTTATTAGTATCACGGTGCCCTGAATTCTACTTTATCTGATCTTTAGGAATAAATTTGGCTCACAGACTATTTTGGAAAGCTGTAGACAGGGGCAAAAAATAAAAAGGCTGTAGATTTAGTTCTGCTCACTGCCTGTCATTTGGTGCAAAAAAATCATCCTACTGTCAAACACATCATTAGGATGAAACACCTCAGACTGAAAAATCCTTTAAGCTTGTAAGCCTCACATCAAAGTGTGACATACAGTCATCTCCACAAAACAGAAACATCTAGTGTGGACGTTCTGATGCGATTTCTTTTTTCTGGTGATAACCTAATTTTAACACCTCTACTACATCATGGCCAATCACCTTTATTCACACTCGCTCTAAGGTACAAAAAAAAGCCATCCTGCTGTTCCTGTTTAGAGCTTAAAACACTAGATCAGATGGACAAGAACGATGAGTAAAATAAAGACAATGTATAATAATAATAATAATAATAATAAATGCATGAATTGGAATGATTAAAAACCCAACTAAGCTTTAAAATTAGGTCTCATAGCAGTGAATAAACAACTGTTTTCTCTGAGTTGAGACACTGAGGGCGTGTCTGCTAGGGCAGCTCAAACCACGTTCACATCTAATTCACTGCAACAGTTTAAAAGACAAAAATAAGCAAAATATTATGTTTACATCCTGATTTTTGATTCACAGAGATCACAAGCTTCGCCTGCGTGTGACTTGTTCAATGAGGACAAAGGCTGCGGCTGCTGCGTCTGAGTCCCTGTATTTTAGAGGAGGGAGGGTCTTGCTCAATATTAGCTAGAGACGGTAAACTAAGAGCATTCAATGCAAATTGCCACCAAAATCTCCAACATGACATTGGTAGGTCTTTTGCTGGTCTCTTTTTTTGAAGCAGATGCTGAAGCTGGCAAAAATAAAGGACAGGGTGTTCATTTTTATACTGCTAGATAAGATTTTGTTACAACAAGAATAAGCAGAGTGAATTCCTGCTAAAATAAATATGTGGATATGGGGAAATTAGGGTATTTTGTGGAAAATCAATTACACACCACATCTTTGAAGACCAAGTATACATTGTTATGCTCTTCCTGTTCTGAATAGTGCGCGTATATTGGGACCAAGGGGGTAAAATAGACATTGTTCAGCTACATTAAGTTATGCAACTTAAATAATAGAAAAAAATTATTTTCAGACATTAACTCATCAGGGTATTACATGTTTCCAAGATTCCAGCATCACCTCTCGTCCCTCAAGTCAATTCTCCCAGAGTCTCTCTCTTTTTTGCTCTAATCTTTCTTTATTATAAAGTGTTCTTACATCATGTAAATATCATTTCTTTAGTGAGTGGGGATTCTGATGATAACTGAGTTTTAATTAGGAAAAGTGTAGCAGCCTATCACAGATTAAAACCAGGAACTAAACACATGCAGTCAGGTTTCTGTCAGTGCAGAGTATTTTTAGATTTCACAGAAGCACGAGGCCTGCACCAAAAATGATGTGCTAAATGTTAATTATGACTGACACTAAACCTACTTTTTTTCTTAATAGCCTAGGCAAATAATTTGTACTATTTGATGCTACACATAAAGCAGTATGAGCTCATAAACGGAGTCCTGGAAGTTAAGGACTAAGGCGCACTTCTTGGCATAATACAAAACTAAAGTGGAAAAAGAGGGCAAAATGATTCAGTAAAGAGGAAGGGACAGTAAGACAGAGCACATTATGGTGCAGTTCACCAGCTCTGTACAGCCTAAGGATAGAACAAAACTACAGCCTTTATATCAAATCCTTCTTATATTAAGTTTTCGTAGGTTTTTTGTGCCATTTGAAAATAGTTTGGACTTTGCTGATTCCATTAACAATCCTGTTTGCAGGAGAAAGTAAAAACCAGGGCAGTCAAAACCTGATCCTAGGCTTCTGCTGAAATCAATGTCAACCCATGAGAAACCTGTTGAAAATACTTCCCATCTTTTTCAAACCACTATATTCATTTTTGTCTAAATTTATATCCAGTTATCCTGAGGATCAACATGCAGTAAAATTACCTCCATCTAATCTAAACTCAAGATTGGAGCACTCAAGTAAAAACACTAAATCAATAAATAAACTGTCCAATATTTTAACCTCTGTAAATTTAAACTGTTAGTTTTATGCTATTTGATAAAGATATAGATTTTATATTTTTAAACTTATCACAGAGTAGGATTACTTAAAGAAAACCAAGTCAATAATAATAAAAACACAACATTAAACTACTCTTCAGAAATATCAATTAACTTCAGTGTCAAAAGTCAAAATATAAAAACATACGCACTTTTAGTAGTCCTGTGGATAAAATATAATGTTTAACTGTACATGCATTAAAAACTACATTTCGGCTAAGATAGGGATTCAATCAACAGTTTTGTTTGGGCCTTGTTCCTCGTATTATGTTGCTGCAAAGCTCTAACTTTGTAACTTTTATTCATAACTGTTAAACTTTTATTCTCACAGATGAAACATCTGATATTACATGTATGAATAAATTGACAAGGAGCATAGATAAATCTTAAACTTTTCAGCATTTATTAATTTACATTTACAGATTAAGACATAAATTGTCAGTTAACCCACCCCATATCTGTGCTTTAATAATCAATGTGCTTAAATAGCAACTAAACCCCTAATCTATACTTTTTTAAAGATAAACTGCGTAAAAATGGGTGCTAAGTTTGACATTTTCCTGTTAACTTGTTTAATTCAGCAACATCTGGCCTTAATGCACTAAGAGGATCCCTTTACGCCTCTGGAATTTCTATCCCAACAGACAATCACAAGAAACTCCATGACAATCCACTACTTAAATTCTCAAAACATGTATGGAGAGAATTGCATAAATGGTGTGGAATGTCACATTTGAGACAGTTATATGCACCTTTATGGCATAACTCGGTGGTATGGAATGGGAAAAGAGCACTTTATTATAAGGTGTAGATTGAGAAAGGAATACACATAATTGGTGACCTCCATAAAGATGAGGTGCTTATTTCTTTTGAGGACAGGATACTAAAATATAGATTTGAAAAAATGGGTAACTTTTGGAGGCACTTGCAATTGAGGAACTGCATTACCAATGGCAATTTTAGTGTTTTTTTTCAAAGCAAAAAAACTTTTCCTATTACTGTTTTAATATTTACATGAGAAATAGGAAATAAACCATCTTTAATTTTTAAGAGAACAGTTTGTTCTCTGCTCACCCCTTTGCAGATGGACACAGCTTCTTTTGACATGGACTTTGGGTAAGAAGCATTGTGCTCCATAATGGACTGGAACAACTCATCTTCATCCTCACCATCAAACGGAGGCTGTGGGTGGAAAGACACAATGTTCAGGATGCTAAAGTTACACAATGAATAAATACTGATTTTTTGCTTCAAGGTCTTATAACACAATGGCTCACACAATACCACTGCACATCAGCAAGGTTTAATCATTTTCATACAGGTGAAGAGAGAATCAAAAATATTACATTTTTTCACTGGACGGAATAAAAACAAGCCAGAAACATTGTGAAAATGACTCAGGAGATCATGTTTCAGAGGAAGACCTTCTAAGGTCAGTGGAGTGGATGACCCAGCTTTTCCTTTCCCTGCTTCGTCGTTATCATCAGTTACCATAATATGGGTGTTTTGACAGTCCATAAAATGAATTATTCGTCATTTCCACACCAGTGGACTCTTATCGACCAGAGGTAGCCTGTCTGCATGAAAATATATATATCTTCCTAGTTTTTCTTTCATAAAATCAGTCAAAAAAATTTTCAGCGATACTAAAACAAAATTATGATTTTTCCCTTTTAAATGGTGACTGTTGGTTTTAGAACAGCCTGTACTGTCACCTGGATTTAAAATTGATGATATGTGGAAATTTGCATCTTGTGCAGAGTGAGTATAAATAGGTCACAACATTTATTATGCTTGTTCTGATTTAGGTCAGCGCTGTGTATGATTTATAACAACAGGCTAAAGACACAGTGACAAATTCATGTGTAAACATTGAACACCAAACAAATCAGTTTTTTTCAGTTCAAATCTAATCTAATATATACTGTAAAGAGAGAAATTTGAACATTAAAGCAATTGAAATCCAGATATGCTCTTTGTGATGTTGTGGGTTATTGCTACAAGGATTTGCAGAAGTATCCACATGGGGATGGTGGGATAGGGGAAAGATTATTGCTTTGACTTGTTGCAAGTCTCTGAACACAGAGAAAAAGTCTCTAGAAAGGTTAAAAAAGTTAAAATTAGCAAAAAATAGCTTTAAAAAAAAGCAAAAAAGTTACTAAGTTAGCTGCAGTGATTCCAGAACTTTAAACATTATACTTGCATATAAAAATCAGTATATATTTCCTTATACTCTGCAGTAATTTGATACTCTGCGTTGGTGAACAAATACAATTTTGAAAAAAAAAAAATTAATTAAAACTTTGTGGAAAACAAAAATGGAAAAACATATTTAAAACAGTTTAGAAGTGTTTTTACTGCAAAAAGATAAGGATGGCAGCTGTTCAATGCAGTACCAAATAATTCAGCATTACTCAAATGCATCAGAAGCGATTAACTCTTGGAGGCACTTCTACTAGAAATGCTTAGAGTGGGTCTATCTGAATAAGGCTGTAGCATAAACAGTTTTAACAGAAGGGAACATGTTTGTTTATCAGTGTAAAGCACTCACCTGTCCTGCCAGCATTTCATAAAGTAGAACTCCATACGCCCACCAGTCCACAGACCGTCCATATGGCTGATAAGCAATGATCTGAGGAGGAGGGAAGAAAAATATACAAATATTAGCTTAGAATAACACAAAGCAACACATTCTTTTTCTTCGTGATGGAGAATGTGAATGTGGGAAAAGGTTTCTATAAGGGGGACAATATCCGGAAAAAAAGATTGACAATCCAAACATTTATTGGTTGCAGGAATTAGAACAAATATACCATTTACAACTTTGATAAAAGAAAATTTAACAGTGTTCTGATTCAGAAGGAAAGACACTTTAGATCTGCAACTATTACAAATTTTGCATTAATATATTATTTAGATGAAACATTATTTAAACCAGCCACTCCATATCTGTTAGGTCTACCTGGAAGAACAATGCAGGACCAAAAAGAGCCTTATATAAAAGAGCAGGAAACTCATATTCTCTTCTGAACAAAAGCATTTGCCTTTCTAAGCAGTAGAAGCAGTAGCACATTTCTAATGAACATTTGCAATGAAGCCAATACTTATGCTTTCAGCCAATTAACATATTTTTGCATGCACATGTCATTTCAGTTAGGTAGTATTGAAGTGATAAAGTAAAAAAAAATTCCAATAGAGACCAAATGCTAAATGCTATAAAACCATGCATACGTTATAACATAATTTTAGAAGATGTAAAATAAGAAAACAAAAACATCTTCTTTACAGTATTTCCCTAGTGTTACGGTGAAATGCCTTTCAAACTGTATGGCAGCTTACAGTATGGAATGTTATTCAATAAGATGCCAGCGATATCCAGCAGGAATTGGGACCATTCATTCTGAAACAACTAATGTTGTTGAATCAAGGTAAAAAGGTGACCTCACACACATCTCGCATGTTTCTATGGGATTTTATTTGAGGTTATGGACTTTGTTGTGCTTAAGCTTCTTAAAAGATGGCATGTGTGCTCAGTCATTGTCCATTTAAAAGAGCCATTTGTTCCCTAAAATTAACCTCTTTGTAAAATTCTTTAGATGCAGCTTCAGTGTATTTCTCCATTCCCTTCTTTCTTCCTGATGCCAATTATTTTGTGAAGCATACTATTCCTTATTGTAGCAAAAACATTAAAATACAGCATAAAAATGTCAATTCTTTTGTGATCAGACCATAAGACACATCATCAGGAATCAGGTTGGAATGTCCTTAAGTGGGATTTGTCTTTAATTCCTGTTTTAAGATTTTTTTGGAGAGCCTTCTTCCTTTCTTTCTACGAAACGTGCTAAACTGTGGAAAATTAGACCAGCCTGGAGATCTATGGAGATCCACAAGTTGTCTAGACATTAAAGATGAATAATCCCTCAATACCCTACTCTTACATGACAATTACAGCATTTATCTATATTTGTAATACAATTTACAACTCCAATCCTAACAAGTTGTGACCCCATTTATCAGAAACGACTAAACAAAACTGCAGCCAAGAGACTCATGTACTGTAACTTTAGCAGAGTTATAGAGATCCACAACTCAGATGAGTGAGTTGGTGACACAGCAAATATTGGTCATTGATTTTAGAAATCTAGCCCCCATTTGTTTCAGGAATATACCTCTGCAAATTCTCAGTCATCTGAGTCATGGCAACTATAAACTATCAATCTGTATTTGGAGGGCGGATGTTTTTAAGCAGGCCCATCATGCAGTCCGGTTATCTTTATTTTAAGCTAATTTCAGGATTAAACTTTTTACTGTAATAAAGCCAAAAAAAGGTCCGATCTTCAGTATATCGAATGTCAATGTAAAAGAGATAGTCAACATGCAGAGCAGATAACACTAAAAAGCTTTTCTCATCAAAATTCAAAAAGCTCTGTGCTAGAGAACCAGTACGGAAATACAGGGAAATGCAAAAAAAGAAAAAAAAAAACTGCTAAACATTATAAATGTATTGAGCCTTGGCCATCGTTTAGGACAAAACCACTAAACACACTGTGGAATCGTTCAGATTATGGCATATGCATATTAAAAGAGGCCCAGTCAAAGACCAAACCTAAGTCCAATTATCCGTGAAAAGACTCTACTTACACCCTACATTTAATCTGACAGAGCTTCAGGCAAAGAAGAACTGGTCAAAGTTGTAGTATGACGATAAACATACGTAGCTGGTATGCAAAAATCATAAATGACTTCTTGTTGTAACCCCGACAAAATGTAATTCTTCAAACTATTAGCTTGGGCAGATTAATAAAAATGTTATGTATAAGAGAATTATCCTGCCATAATGCAAGAGCACATAATTTCAATTTGAGAAAAGAATTTCATCTTCTTGCACTCAAAACTTACAATGCTCACACTCAAAACATGCGCTCTCTCTCTCAAATATTTTCTCTTCTCTCTCAAATCTTTGTTTCTTCTCTCAGATTTAATGCTTCTTGCACAGATATTTTCTCCTCTCGCTTGCCTCCTTCTCTTCGCGCACAAACTGCGCTCTGCTCGGGTCTCAGTTACGCTCGCAAAGCCGTAGGCTCTGCTTGCAGATTTTTTTTGCTCTCTCTCAGATTGGATCGGACCGTCGCCTAGCAACCTTTCCAGCCAATGGAACGACAGCCTCAGAAAGGGTGCGCTTTCTTAACTCTACTGAGTGTGCCTGTGATAAACCTTACCGACAATAAAATGGATTTTTAATTTAAAAGCTATCCATTTTCAGACGTGACGTGATGTGAACAGAAAACTCACGCCTCAGAGTTACTCGTCAGAAAAAGAAAAAAAAAGTTTGCTAGTCAGGGCAGATGCTAATTCTGCTGGAGGCTGAAATTAAGTGACTTTTCATTGGGAATTCTTGAATCGCCCTTTATTATTTCCTTTTTTTATTTTCCTGATTGTTGTTGTTTTTCAGCTTCTTATTTTAATAGCCTTTAAATTAAAGAGCCATTTTATTGTCGGTAAGGTTTATCACAGGCACACTCAGTAGTGTTAAGCAAGCGCACCCTTTCTGAGGCTGTCGTTCCATTGGCTGGAAAGGTTGCTAGGCGACGGTCCGATCCAATCTGAGAGAGAACAAAAAATATCTGCAAGCAGAGCCTACGGGCTTGCGAGCGTAACTGAGACTCGAGCAGAGCGCGGTTTGTGCGCGAAGAGAAGGAGGCAAGCGAGAGGAGAAAATATCTGTGCAAGAAGCATTAAATCTGAGAGAAGAAACAAAGATTTGAGAGAGAAGAGAAAATATTTGAGAGAGAGCGCATGTTTTGAGTGTGAGCATTATAAGTTTTGAGTGCAAGAAGATGAAATTCTTTTCTCAAATTGAAATTATGTGCTCTTGCATTATGGCAGGATAATTCTCCCATAGTTATGCTAAAAAAATGTATTCTTAAAAGTAAAGCATGTTAAAACTATGTTTAAGCCTTTCTCCATATTATAATTATGCACTGCTTTGTGTAGGCCTAATGCATAAATGGCCCACAAAATAGTGTAAAGTCAACAGGTAATAGTACCCTTGCAAGGCACAATAAAAATATAGGATGTCGCGTCAGAAACACACAAAAGCTCATTGCATTGTTCTGACCCAGAAAGAAAACATCCCCAGGTGTGTTATATCAGAAGTGCCATGCATCTCTTTAGGCCCTCCTCTGAATTAGGACTGATGACCTTTGCTACACACAAATTACTCATGAGTAACTCCCACAGCTATTAAAACAATGAACCATTTATCCACATTGGGCTGCAGAGAAAAAGAAAAAAAATGCACACAATGTATACATGTGTAATAAAACACATGGATAGAAAGAAGCAGGTCTACTCTGTGTAACAACCTCCACCTGACTGCTGCCTTTACCACAGGGAAAAAACAACATGTACACAAACACATGTGGACCCACATTATGGTCCTAATTCTCTCTTGAGGGCTGATGAGAGACAGATAAGCATGCAGTATATCCACCTGCTCAGGGAGGGCATATTTACATAACTCTGCATCTGCATATAATAATATACATGTTAGAAGGGATTTATTTGTTTTTTCTACTGCAAGTCAAGCATTGGGCACATCGAAGCGTGGTCAAATACATCCAAAGCAGCAGATGTTGAGCTTGAAAAATCAGTCAGTCAGAGAAGCTGATCCAGAAGCTGACTTGTAAACTATCACTGCATCTTTTCTCCTTGCACATTTATTCTGTTACAAACTGTTTAACTTCTTTTTAAAATGTTTTCTTCTAAAGGACTTTTATTGTACTTATATAAACATCCTCTTCCAAAGCCTTCATCATTAACACCAGTGAGTATATTTCCTGGTATTAGTAGAACTTAGTAAAAAAACAATTATATTTGATTTTTTTCTTTACAGTTACAACAAACCTTTATCCTATTTTTAAAGCAACACAAAGTATTTCGTTATTTCAAAGGGGGAAATTTAGGATTAGGGTTAGCTTGGCTTCCAAAAATAAAAATACTAGGAGTACTAGTTTAATCCCCCTTGGAAAAAAAGCTGAGTTGTGAACAAATTGGAGAGGGTTTGTGAATATAATTTCCTACTGCCAGAGTATTTCAGGATGTACAGAGCTAAAGATTTCAATGAACCATTTTAATAGTAGACCAAGAGGCCAGCCGTTCAAAGGCCTATTTTACTGTATGAAACCAAGACAAGGGATTAAATCGGGATTTTACAGATTCTCTGGCCTAATCAAGCCTCCACTCAGTTTCAGTTTTATTCTGTGCAACTAGCCTCCTTCTGAACAGGCTAACAGCCAGGCTTACTGCCTATCGTAATACTTTTAATCAGCTTACATAAAAAAAACACTAATACAGTATATATTTTTATATAGTCATTTACTATATAGTTTTAACATTAATACTGTAGCCTAGAGAGCGTACTATATACTTTATAATTTTTCCATGTGAACATTGTTACTTGTTTTACTGTAAAGGCAGATGTTGTCCTAAGTTTGACAGAAAGGCCTTGCATTGTCAGAGTTGTAGGGAAGCGGCTGTTCCAACCGCTGCATATCCAAATTCTTCCGGGTGGTGCACGACTTTACAAGAGTGAATAAAGTGAATGTGATTGGTCGTTTATCAAGGGGGCGGGATTGTTGTGGCAGAAGGTTTGCAAGCAAGTTTAATTGTGGCTGGTGTCTTGGAAGAACCTTGCTAACCACTTAGCAACTTAGTGCTAGCAGGTTCCCAATGGGAAATTCCATTGGGACCAAGTAGCACTAAATTGGTGACTTAGAAACGACACTGCCAAGGAACGCTATGGACAGAGGAAACATGCAAGAGGAGGAGAGTTTAGCGTCGTAGGTCGTGGATGAGTCTCCTCCGTCATACATTCTTTATTTAGAGGAGAAAAGTGGGGACGAAGATGTTGTAGAAGAAGACGCCAAGGCGACAGAAGCTTGGTTTGGTGTAGAAGGCTTACAGCCGTACATGTTTGAGCCCTTGCCTCGCAACGCTGGCAGTTCTGTTAGCTCTACGCCTGCTGAAGACACAGACGTCCATTCCCGTGAAAACTGGGATGAAACTCAATGGGAAAGGAAATGATTCTTATTTCTTATTTCAACCGTTGTGTATATTAGCTGCAACATATGAATCAAGATGCTATGACCGAAAAAAGTTGATAAAGAGATGACTGTTGATATATGATTGGCCGAATTTAGGTGTACAAGATAACGTAAAACTAACTGGCCTGCATAAGATAACGCAAAAACACAGATTTTAAGACTGGATTTTTTTATTTTTTTTTAATTGAAATTTTCTTAATTTTGGGACAATATCGTCTGATAACGAGTACATTTAAATACATGTTTAAGCCAAAATGATTTGACATTTAAATATGATTTCCCTACGACTTTTAAGGGATTAGAAAAATTGACATATTTGAATTTCACATTTTTATAGCAGTTATAATCTTATTCCAATCTAAATTCTTTTATTGTACTAAAAAAATTTCTTTCCACGTTTTTATCTATTGGATGAAGAGTAAAATGGCCGGATACATATGGATAACACAAGTCAAGTTTCGAGGTGGCCATGTGATGAAAACTTCTTCAAGGGCTATAACCATGTCAGCAAAGACAAAAAAAAATGAAAAGCTCTCAAATGTTTACAAAATTCCACAAAAAAAAATCTTTCATACTGTAGCTTCTTAGACCACAAAGATGAGTGCAGTTCAACTCATCCTGTTTGGCTGCTGCCTGTCTGAGGTAAATGTCTTGGAACAGAGACATATCACACATACTTAAGATGAGCTGCCCTCTGAAGCAGATAGCTTTATTTTTCTCAGATAGATGATTGCTGCTTTTCATTGCTTTTGTGTAATGAGCTGTGACACAGCAAAGAGCAACCGGTTTTTCTTCAGAGGGCAAAGGGGAAAAGCAAAAGGTTGGTCTTATTGAAGGGTAAAGCTTTGTATCAACCACCTCTTTTTGTTACTGCTAATTCCTGGACTGAAACGTAAACAGGTTAATATTTAATGTCTAATGGCTGCTCAGTTTCAGCTGCATAATTTGATGTGTGAAATTTATTGCTTGGGATATTCTCTGTAACAGAAGAAGTCGACAGCCTGAGGCTGGCAGTCATGGTTGGCGGCTGATGAGCTGCACTAGTCCGGTTTGGTGGCTTACCGTATTACTGCTGACATAGGACTTCAGACATGTTTGCAACACGGATCTCTCTGGATCCCTGAGCAGAGAACCTGAAGTTTTGTGAGCCGATGGCAATGCCCAGTGCTGCAAGCATTTTGTATGTGCTGCATGAATAAAAAATTTAAACCCGTAATTAAAGTTGAATGAAATACAAAAGAGATTCACAATAGGTTAAATTTGTAAGGTTTTCCAACATTCATTTATATTTAATTCAATATTGGTCTTTATGTCCCATCAGAAATATGTAAATTTTTTATAGACTTTCTAACATAATGAGTTATTTACATGATTCCTCTGGTTCCTTGAAATGTATTGTCTCCAAAATCTTTGACTTGCGTATATTGATGTTGATCACTTTCAGAGTGTTTCTTATTCTAACACTCTAGGTTCATGATGGAAAATAGACTGGAAGCCAGTGAGATACTGTAAAGGGCAAAGGGGCTGAGTTCCCACACTTCAGAAAGGGGAATACAATAAGGTAAATAATTAATACCCAGCAAAGTAGATTCCCACTGATCTCATCTCTCCTCATGATTTATATCTGACATATCAGCTAGAGTCATGCACTATTTATTCACTCATTCTCCTAGAGCTGGAGTCCAGCTCCAAGCAAAATTGCTTTAAAAAAGTAAAGAAATACATAAAATAGTTAGAACCCATCACCAAGCACATTGTAAAGGATGAGGTAACCACAACAACTTATCTTTGAACCCAGAAAACCACACGCAATGTTTATGGTGTATCTGCTTTGTTTGAAATCTTTCCATTGACTAGGTCCTCGTAACTTTTTCATGAAATTTAATTTTCAATGATCTTTACAGACTTTAAGGGATTTAATACTACAAATGTTTTTCCTCATTTACGTTTGAGCCAGAATTAGGTAAATATGTTGAGAACATGGTTAAATATATTAAAAAATATATATTTTTGTAACAGTCATAGTAAAAATAAAATGTAATGGAGTTCAATGACAGCGGCATACATTAGAAAGAATCACCTTGTATGCAATCATCTTATACACTTTATGGACTTTAAATCTTTCATCCAGGTTTCTTTACATGTAAAGAATCTAAAGTCCCCTTAAAGTTCGAAGATAATGTAATGTTAAAGCTTTCAACAATGTGTAAAAATAATGGCTAATTTAAGACTTCTAGGAGATATTCTATATTTTCAGTTTTCTATATTTGTTTTTGTGTTGTTCTCTACTATATTTTCTCTCTCCCTTTCCCTTAAGGTAATATGCCCTCTTCCTTTACCGCCTCCCCTTCAGTTTCCATTTAATTTTCCCAAAGCCACTTGTAATAATGTTTCATACACAATTATCAAGTGTAAAAGCAAACCTTCTTAGCTATTATCCAGCACTACAATATCAATTCTCAATGCAATATTGGAAAAGAAGCATGTTATATATATATATATATATATATATATATATATATATATATATATATATATATATATATATATATATATATATATATATATATATATATGTATGAATACAGATTAAGAAATACCTTAAAATTTTTACCAAAGGATGAAAACACTTTGCAGTAACCTGACATTGTGAACATGATAATAAAAAATATTATTAATACTATCATTCAATGAATATACTTAACATTCAGCTGCTCATGAAATGTAAATTAAAGGAAATAAAAGCATGAGAGTGAGCGCACTGTTGAATTAAATACAGCGTAAATTAGAAAATTGGCTTAAGTAGCTGAATAATTTACATTTAAGCAAACATGACGCCTTATGGAGATGAAGTCCCAAGCCCTTTGTAGTTTAGCAGGAACCTTGTTAACAAAGATCAATTAACTTACTTCACATTTGTGTTTTTATTTAACCAAGCGGGTGAAAATCTATGTGGTGAGAAAAGTACAATCACTGCCGACTATAAGCACAAAAATAGAAGAAGTGCAACAAAAGATGCTAAAAGAAATGACCCCTGTTTACTTGTGACATGTGTTTAACAAGGAGAGACAAGCTCTATTAGACATTGCTGATCTGCTAAGGGCAAAGTTTTAATACAACAGAACTAAGTAGGTTAATGCTAGACAGCCTGTCACTGTGGTCCAGTACTGCAACATGGCACATTTGGTGTACTGTGTCACTGAAATTTGACCTTACAACCTTTCTAGCAACATAGAATACAGGCATGGAGAGGTTTTAGACACATTAGGCCAAAGGAGTGCAGATATCTGCAGGAATATGTCACATCTGGTAAGAACACAGCATAAGTTAACGACAGCGACAGATGAAAAAATAAATGCATAAATGAAACAGGAGCATTTAAACAAATTTAAAGAATCAGTTGCTCTTTTGTGATAAATACAAGATGATAAAAAATGTATTGGCCAACTTTATGAGAGCAAACGAAGATTTTGATTTCTTTTTCTGTCACTTGCAGAGTAAATCAAGTCTAGAACAAGAACCAACAGTATGTAAAGCCATTAGCTGTTATTCAGTAAAACAAAAGGGTTTTTCTACATCAAAATAGACTCATATGTGCTTTACAGACTGTATTCCCAATTCTCTGTACACAACAGATGGACATATCTTCGTCTACACTGTAAAGACTGATCTGAAAGTAAGTAAAAAAGAGGCATAGCCCAGTATCAGGTATTGCAGGCTAACAAAGAACCCAAAGTGACTCCCCATTCATAAAGGGCGTACCCGTGTTCTGGTTCAATTTGCTTGTTTTCTAAGCCAAAACAAGTTTTTGGGCTACTATATAAAGCTTCAAACTCAATGCTTTTTTTCTGAAATTTCGAATTGAAAAAGCTTCCTGGATGGGAAGCAAAACATCTTTAAACTTGGAAACCAAGACCAGTGGATTGTTTTTAAACCTTTTTGGAATGACTATGACCTGGATGACTCAGAATATTCACCAGCATTAGTAAAAATGTCTTAAAATAAGTATAAGTTAATATAATGAAGTGCATTTGCACTAAATTTGAAACGGTCAAATAAGATGATCTGCTAATTAAATGAAATAAGATATTGAAGTTGGTTCTTTTTTCTTAATTTTAAACAGAAATCCATCAGTAAATTGTCTGATTTGGCTGCCTACTATGGTAATCCTTGCTGACCTAACACTTAAAAACTTGATAAAAATAGTTATAAAGAGCTGATTGTGCTGGTATTTAGTTTTCAAACATGCATGACACTGATTTTTAAATTCACTATGTCCTTTAATTGAGCTTCAGCTAACTCCTTATCCTAAAATTACCTCTTGGCTTTAGGGACACATAAATGGGACACTCTAAATAAATCGGATGCTTGTCAGAAGCCAAAATAAACTGATCAGCAAATAAAGCTGTTTCCTACAACCTCAGGGTTTTGGGACAAGCTAATTTAGCTTTTGACATCCCCTTTAGAAAAAAAAGCATTCCAGACTTTTCGATGGATTTCCCCAACTCTAACTACTGTAACTGTCCATGCAAACAGCTCAATGTTCTGTTGCCCATTTAGAGAAGAGACCGTTTCCACACCCGGCTGAGTCTAAATTCAGTTCAATATAAAATAGAAAGACTTTAACGAGTGAGGCGACTACAGTTCTTTTGGAATATTTCACTTTTTGTTATTTTCCAATTATTTTGCCAAGTCATAATGTCAAAAGCAATTTATTTTTCAAACTTCTAAGGCAGAGGTTATTGTATTGGAAAAAAAGAAAAAGCATGTTGCCCTGCAAAATGTAAAAAGTTCAGCTGAGTTGAATCAGAGGAAATTTTAGGCAGTGGAAAAGAAAAAATAAGGAGTAAAATTAGAGTTCAGCACAAAAGCAAATCAGTCGAGGCGATTCTGCAAAGTACTGTGCTAATGTGACTCCACTGTGACTTGCTGCCCTTGCCACAGCACCACCAGTGGTCATAAATAGTTTCAGGCTACTGTGGCTTTTGTTCTCTGAACAGGCATGTTCATTTTTCTCACTATAGTTATTATAAACAGATATTGTACTAAAAAACCTATATTAGCTTCCTGATGTTTAGTAGACGCAGATAAATCACCTCCTGTTAGGTTTATATGATGGGTCATTTATGACTTGTATTTGTTCTTCTATCTTTACCATCTGCTCTATACATGTTAATTTCTGAAAACGTATTGACTAAATGTGTGTGTGAATGTATTTTCTAATCTGAATAGATAAAAGATCATTAAAGATTTCAATATTCCTGAATATTGCTTAGATTTGTCAAGTGTTTTGGTTTGTCAACACGTGTTTTTGTATTTGTTTATGCTTGTGGCTTTGACATCATGCTTTCGTTTTAGTGTCTTGCTGGAGAGACGTCTCTATTTGTGTGTGTGTTTGCATGCGTGTGCAAGCTTGCTGCAGACATCTCTCATCCATTGAGCCTAATACTACATGACAGTTCTGGATCACACTGCTAGCTATTCAAGGCCACTCTCCTCACTACAAACACACAGGAATGCACGCCAGGATCAACCTATGCTTATTTATTCCTTGCTTATAGGAGCATAGGCCAACAGAAGTGCCTTGTTCAGAAGCCAAAAAATAAACAGACACATTTGTGCATCAACACAAAAACACAAACTCTCGTAGAGGGTGCTAGATAAATATTTGACTCAGTTTTGCTGTTGGATTCCTTTGAGGACTCTGTGCATCATAAAGCAAATTGGTGTTCATCAGGCCACAGTTGAGTGGTTTCCTTCTGAAAGCATTTCTCAGAACTTCAAAGTTATTGGTGTCCTTCACTGCTGATATTAATGAGCAGTCCTAGGGTTTATGAAAACATGAATATAACTTTCCATTATATGCTGATGAAGAATCTCAGTCATGCAGGTCATAGTCACTCCGTAAAAGTTTAAAAAACAATCCGCTGGACTTGGTTTTCAAGATTGGAAGATGTTTCGCTACCTCTCCAGGAAGCTTTCTCAATTCAAATGTCTGGATCCGCAGCGAGTTTGAGTCTTTATATAGACAAGGCCTTGTATTGCTTGGAAACATGCAAATTGAAACAGACGAGTGGGTTGTTTGGTTCCATTGTTAGCCTATAATATCTGAAACCTGTCTATGATTCTGAAGGTAGGTCGTTAAAGGGAGGCGTTTGTCGTTAAAGGGGAGGATTGTCTCCTGTAATACCTGAAACCTGTCTATGATTGTTAAGGGTCGGTCCATTATATGTATATTTTTCTTGTTGGGTGTACTTTAAGCCAATCTTTCTGCCCCTAGAAATTTTAAGGTTTTAATTTATGACAGGGTTTCCAAGTATATTGTAAAACAACAACAACAACTCTGTTTTACCAAGATGTGGGAATAGTTGTCTGCTCTGCTTGTATCTGTGATGAAAAGCAAGCTTTGAAATGATGGAAGGAAAACGAAAGTTACTACCGTAACTACGGTTCTATGAATCCCGGATGACCGCCAGAGGCGGTTCTTCAAGCACTGAATGATCATTCATGCGCATGCGCAGGTCGAGTATTAATGACAACAAAGTAAGCTGTGACCTGCCGGGGACCCACGTGACTCTATATAGTCACGTGGCACCCGGCAATCAATCCCTCAATCTTCTCGTGAAAGCAGAGATTCCGAGGGACCAAGCACTCTGGCGGTCATCCGGGATTCATAGAACCGTAGTTACGGTAGTAACTTTCGTTCTATTTCATCCCTACTGACCGCCAGAGGCGGTGCTTCAAGCACTGGATGACTCATATCAACAAGGTCACGAGGAATCAGCAACATTCAAGGAACAACGACTACACCACCCACCTAATGTGATGTAGAGGCATGCTGCTCGAGGATTCCCTGAAGCGGATGGGGCGCAGCCACATTCACCCTGTAGAACCGAGTAAAGGTACTAGGTGATTTCCAGGAGGCCGCACGGCATATAACATCCAATGGCACCCCAGTCATAGCAGCAAACGATGTCGACATGCCCCTTGTAGAGTGGCATTTCACTCCCGCCGGCAGTGGCCGGTCCTGCAAGGCATAAGCCTTGGAGATCAAATCCACAACCCAGTGTGCAAGTCGCTGCTTAGAAAGTGCCTGACCCTTCCGTGAGCCAGCGTAGCAAACAAAAAGGCTATTTGTCTTTCGGAAGGATGCCGTGGCATTGATGTATGTCTCAAGGGCACGAACAGGACACAGTGGTTCAGAGGGACTTCCGGAGTCAAACCGGGCAAGATGGAGAGGCTGGGTGCTGCCTGCTGGCAGTGATACCTTAGGAATAAACGCTACGTCAGCCCACAGTGTAACGCCTGAGCCATCAGGATTCCACCGGCAGCAGGGTTCGGCTATCCACAGAGCCTGTAACTCCCCTACACGTTTTGCGGAAACCATAGCTAAAAGGAACGCAGTCTTCAGTGAGAGCCATTTGAGGTCCGCCGACGCCAGGGGCTCAAATGGGAGGGACCGAAGAGCCTCAAGCACAAGAGAAAGGTCCCACGCCGGTGCCACAGGGCGGTTGGGTGGGTGCAAACGCCGAGCACCTCTTAAAAACAGTACAACATCCTTGTCTCGGCCCACAGAACAACCATTCAGCCCAACATGCCAACAGGAAATGGCAGCCACATACACCTTTAAGGTAGATGGAGACCGTCCTTGGTCCAGCAATGCCTGCAGGAAGGTCAGTATGTCAGAAACTGAACACTGAACCGGGTCCTGCCCTCTATCACGGCACCAGGTGGCAAAGACCGTCCACTTGTTAGCATAGACAGCTCGCGTGGACGGCGCCCATGCATTAGCCATTGTATGCCCTATGGACCCAGTGTATCTCGAGAAGGTGGACCCCGGCCTTGCAGGGGCCAAATCCAGAGCTGGAGCCGGTCCGGTTCGGGGTGCAAGATCTGACCCCCCATCTGGGAAAGAAGATCTCTCCTGGAGGGGAGACGCATTGGCGAGCCGGAGCTGAGCTCGCACAGTAGAGGAAACCAAGTCCTCGCTGGCCAGTAGGGGGCCACCAGCAGGACCCTGTGCCCCCCCTGATGTACCCTGAGGAGAGTCTGAAAAAGTAGGCTGAATGGCGGAAAGGTATAAAGGAGGGTCCGGGGCCAGTCGTGTGCCAGAGCATCGTGGCCCAGAGGGCTGCTGTTGTCCAACGAGAACCAAAGGGGACAATGAAATGCGTCCCTTGAGGCAAAGAGGTCCACGTCCGCCCTGCCAAAGACCTTCCAGATGCACTCCACCACCTCTTGGTGAAGCTTCCACTCCCCTGGAAGCGGCTTCTGACGGGATAGAAAATCTGCTGGCACGTTCTCCGGCCCTGGGATGTAGGCTGCTCTGAGGCTGGCTATGCGTGGAGCTGCCCAGGTCAGAAGCCGTCGAGTCAAGCACAACAGTTTCCTTGACCTCGTTCCCCCCTGGTGGTTGATGTGAAAGACCACTGTGGTGTTGTCTGACCTCACCAGCACGTGCTTCCCCCGCAAGCCCGGAAGAAAGCTCTGAAGAGCCAGAAGTACAGCCTGTAACTCCAGGACATTGATGTGTTCCCTGCCCTGCCGCTGGGACCATGTCCCCTGTGCCATTTGACCCCGCCAGGTTGCACCCCAGCCCGTGGAGGATGCATCTGTAAACACAACTTCCCGACGACACGGGAGGGAACCGAGCGGGACCCCTGTGGTCATAAACAACCTCACCCTCCATTGGGACAGAGACTGAAGACACTGAGGCCCCACCCGAAGTCTTCGGAGACGATGAGTGTTCCGTGTGGGATCCAGATTCAAGCTGTTCAACCACATCTGGAGGGGCCGCAATGACAGCAGCCCTAAGGGCACTACGGCGGACGCAGCTGTAAGCATGCCCAAGAGTCGAAGATACCGCACAAGAGGCAGCGCCATGCCGCGCCTGAATTCCGGGAGCACGCTCAATATACCGTCCACCCGCTGGGGTGACGGGCAAGCAGTCATTGAGATGGAATCCATGGCAATGCCCAGGAAGACAGTCTCCTGTGAGGGAGTCAGACTGCTTTTCTCCATGTTCACCTGCAAGCCCAAGCATCCCACATGATGGAGCACTAACCGAGTATCTCGAACCGCCTGGTCCCACGTCGCAGCACAAATGAGCCAGTCGTCCAGATATGGGAGGATCCTCAATCCCTGTGCCTGCAGAGGAGAGAGAGCCGCTGCAACACATCGGGTGAACACCCTGGGGGACAGTGAAAGTCCGAACGGGAGGACCCTGAACTGGAAATGTCTCCCTTGAAAAGCAAAACGAAGAAACCGCCAATGGGGCGGAGCGATCGGAACGTGAAAATAAGCATCCCTGAGATCTATGGAAGTGAACCAATCGCCCGGGGAAATCGCCTGCAACACTTCCCTGGTGGTCAGCATATGAAAGGGCATGGCCTTCAAGTACACATTCAGGCCCCTGAGGTCCAAGACTGGACGCAGGCCCCCGGTCTTCTTCGGAACCAGAAAATACGTGGAATAAAAGCCCCCTGGATCCAGCAGGGGGTCCACAGGCACTATAGCACCCTTGGCCAGCAAGGTGCAGATTTCTTGGTTCAGTGCCTGTGCCTTCACTGGGTCGTGGATCACAGTCATCCTGACCCGGCCAGGGATAGGTGGCCGGCGGCGGAATTGAAGACGGTACCCCCGGGACAGGGTGGACAACACCCACAAGTCCGGGGTGTGGGCAGCCCAGAAGCTGAGCTGTTCCGGGGAAAAATAACCGACCGCCGGCCCTAAGGCATCATCTGCGGGTCCCCCGGCCCTTCGAAGGCCCGGGAGGGCGCCGGCCAGACTGCGCGGCCCGAAAGGGATGAAAGGACCTTGTTCCAGCCTGGTCTCGAGCTCTGTTCCTCCGATCTAGAGCAGGTCTCTGGACCAATCTCTGACCTGGTAACAGACCCTGGGGCTCAGTGGGAGAAGGAGAAGGCACTAAGGACCTCCGTGAAGGACCCGCAGCTGCCCAGGTGCTTACTGGCTGGCGATCACGTCTGTGAAGCCCTGCCAGCTGTTGCCTCGTTCTAGAGGCCTGAGCCGTACGGTCCAAGGCATCCAGTGCCGCAGAACCAAAAAGCTCCCCCGGGACCACAGGCAGGGCCCGGAGGGTCCTCCTACAAGGCTCAGTTAGTGGTGACTGCGCCAACCAGACCTGGCGGCGAGCATGAACCAGTGTGGAGAGTGTGCGTCCAAGTTCCCTCGTCATAAGAGCAAAGGCCTGCAGAGATGCATCAACCAGGCCTTGCGTGGCATGATCCAGCGGAACAGATTCCAAGGAGGAAGACAGGGCCAGCATAAGATGGGAGAGAGAGTTCCCAATCCAGCCCATGCGGGCCCCAGAGTCATAGGCCTTGCAGAGAAGGTCGTCGGTAATACGGCACTGAGGACGCGGACAACGGGCATTTGGCCGCAAGGCCTCATCAGGCGGGATTATAAGAGAGGCAATGCCCGGTTCCACCGCTGGCATCTGCCCCAAGCCAACCTTGGGTGCCTCCTGCATAGCTGCCAGGACCCTGCCATCCGTCGTCAGACGCGAAAACGCCTTGGTGTCTGACCAGCAAGCATGCAGTTCCCGCACATACTCCGCCGAGGGAGGAACCACAAAGGCAGTCTCTGACCTACTGCGCCTAAAGAAGGCGCTGGAGGCCGCAGGCTGGGCCTGAGGAACACTAATTTGTAAACGGGCAAGAGCCGTTCGAATAGCGGATGTCACAGACTCCCCCGTATCCTCCTGAGAGGCAATGGAGTCCGACCCAGAGGCCCCAGAGCCCAGCTCCGGAAGGTCCTCACAGAAATGGGTGCCAGAGGCCCCCACGGAAACAGCATCGTCGTCATTGACTGACGTTTCATCCTGCTCGGTAGGGAGAGCCGTGCCACGATCACCAGCAGTCTGAAAGGACTGGAGGAGGGCTTTCATTTGGGCCAGCTCAGCAGTGAGATGATCCACTTTCGTGGACAACCTCCCTGCATCGGTCCGTCTAGCACGCTTTGTCGGTACCGAAGGTGCAGCCCCAGTAGAACGTTTGCACACCGCTTTCTCCATCGGCAAACGAGCACGCGGCGAAGCGCCCGCCCAGTCGGTAGGCTGCTCCAGTGCAGCCAACCGATCCAGTCTGACCGACCGGGGCATGACGCGACAGTTGGGGCAAGCGTCATCTGACAGCGCCTCCCGGAGATGTTCCACACCGAGGCAGGAGGGACACAAGTCATGCCCGTCATCGGGCTGAAGTGGAGCCAGACAGGTCGAGCAACATAAACTATCCAGCATCATACTGCTGAAAGGCGTGATCAGCCCGCTACCAAGGACAAGTCAACACGAGCAGGAAACGCTACTGGCGACTCGATTATTGACTAAGGATGAACTCAGCACGAGCAGAGACGCCACTGGTGAGTTTAGGCAAACAAACCAAAGAAGAACCCAACGCGAGCGGAAACGCTACTGGTGGGCTCAGGCAAATAAACTGAAAACAACTCAGCGCGAGCAGAAACGCCACTGGTGAGTGTAGATAAACAAACTATAGAAGAACCCAACGCGAGCAGAAACGCTACTGGTGGGCTTAAACAAACTGAAAACAACTCAGCGCGAGCAGAAACGCCACTGGTGAGTGTAGATAAACAAACTATAGAAGAACCCAACGCGAGCAGAAACGCTACTGGTGGGCTTAGGCAAACAAACTGAAAACAACTCAGCGCGAGCAGAAACGCCACTGGTGAGTGTAGATAAACAAACTATAGAAGAACCCAACGCGAGCAGAAACGCTACTGGTGGGCTTAGGCAAACAAACTGAAAACAACTCAGCGCGAGCAGAAACGCTACCGTGAGTCAAAAGAGCCACAAAATTAACGTGGCAAATCAAAGCGAACAGTAAACCACTGCTGAGAAAAGAACGAAAACTTACCAGTCACCGCAGATCTGGTAAGGTGAAAGCAGCTTGTGCAGCCCCTGGAGGGCGAGACTTACCCGCAGCTCCGACCAAACCCGGTCACGGGGCTACCAGCAACAAGCAGCCAGGAAACTAGTGGTATACACAGAAGCAAGCAGCTTCACACGACCACACTCCTGTACTCAACACACCTGCGCGCGAGAAGAACAAAAGGGATTGATTGCCGGGTGCCACGTGACTATATAGAGTCACGTGGGTCCCCGGCAGGTCACAGCTGACTTTGTTGTCATTAATACTCGACCTGCGCATGCGCATGAATGATCATTCAGTGCTTGAAGCACCGCCTCTGGCGGTCAGTAGGGATGAAATAGAAAGAGAACCCTCTGATGACAATGTAAGGATCAGATGGGTATGAAATATGGATGGATGAACATTCCTGTGTGAAACATTTACAGATGGTTTTAAGCATCTGACTTTTTTCATGGGCAACAATTTTTAGATTTTCTGCATCACCAACTTTAAGTATGTAACCTTCAGGAACTAATATGCGAGGCCCCTGGACAGCGGTGCTCAGACCGACCCCACTGGCATCAACAATCATGTTCAGTCACCTGAGTCCTTCTGTTCTTCATTCTGACGGTTGTTTTAAATACCAAAAAGTTGTCTTCATTCCACTTAGGTGTAATACTGCCAGGTGATATAGCAGCCAAAGAGCATACTTTGCATTGACATAAATAATGAAACAAAATATATATATTCTACTGGAACACACTGAAAGAGTTAAATTCTATTGATAAAGAGATTTCAGGTATGGCACCACATTAGGCAGTGACAGTAATTTTCCACATGGCTGCCTGAAATGACCTAGTATCTAAAGCCTATGTAAAAGTTTAAAAATATATATATATATATATATATATATATATATATATATATATATATATATATATATATATATATATATATATATATTTGCTGTTTTCCATATCATGCTACCATTGACCTACTTCATAGTGCAATAATCTGACAAAGGATGACTTTAAAGTGAACAACATTGTGTATAGTTGGGGCGAAACAAACTCTTTCTACTCCTTTTATATGGACAAAATATGTTCAAAAATGCAGAAAGGTGGCATTATTACCATGACTAGATCTGTGCCACCTCATTCTGGCACCAAAACTGTTGTTTCAGCCCACATTTTAGTGAGCAAGAAACTGGATACTCATTCAACCCACACCTCGATGAGAAACAACCAGAGCAGAGGAAAATGATTCACATTAGTCAGATAAATATCCTTAAACTCTTCAGAAAAAAGGTCACATCGAGCCATCAGGAGGCCACTATTGCTCATTTCAAACCTCCCTTTGATTCTTCCTGTTGTCGTCTGATTACATCTGTCAGCTTTAGCTCTTTTTCTCAGCACCTTGTCTTCTTTCTCTATTTGCTTCTTCCTTTCCCATCTCTGTGTGTCAGAGTCACTGAGGTGTAAGTTCACATGTCTGGCTATATAGTCCTTTCCCTGAACATGTGTGTTTGGGGGGTGCAGGAACACTACTGCCTTTTGTAACTCATATACTGACATCCAGAGAGCCACGGCTACATAAAAATGTACTTCCATACAACGCAGCTGGGGTCTTGTGAACAGGTGCGTGTGAGAAGCAGAAAAGTGGAAAATATCTCTTGTAGCAAATACAAAAATGTATAAATCCTGAAACACACAAAGGGACTTTGCTGTCACATCTAATAAAAACAGGGCAATGCAAGCTGTAAAAAAACATACAGCTTATTTTGTCCATTGCTTGTCCCTTATACCAACGCTCTGATTTTATAAGTAAATATTTGCCTTTATAGCTTCCATGAAAAAAAAGAGTCATTTATCAAGATAAAAAAATATTTGCACTGTTTCAGATTTGTTTTTTTCTCTGACCTTTGCATGTTTTGTATTTAACAGATTTTAAGATCCGACAAATATAACCTGTTTAAATACAGAAGGTAAACCAAACTGGCCATATGCAAAAGCTGTATTTCCCCCTAAAAAATAATAATAGCTTGTACCATCCTCGGTAGCATAAACTTTAAATGTGCCTTAGCTAAAAGCCTACTGTAAAATAAGGTCTAAAAACTGGATTTTGGGGAAAAGAGCATCAATGAGGTTATTTCTTTTAGGTCATAAAGAAGAAAAGCTGCCCCAGACTATCACACTTCCACCCTATGCCATTCTCACTGTCTACTGATGATTGAAGACTTTATTAGATTTTATCCGAGGTGAGTGAGGCCTGCAGTGCTTTAAATATCACTCTGTGTACGTTTAAGAGCTCTTTGATAAGATGCTAATTAACACTTGTAGTATTTTAGGCAGGTCAGCCACCATCTGGTACATTCACAACTGCTACAGGTTGTCTCATGGATAATGGCTCTAATTTTGGTTTCCTGGACTTTTAGGGACTTTATGTTCCACATAAATATAAATATCAAAAATGTTATCTTTATCTGATATTGACTATCTTTAGATTGGATGATGCGTTGCTTTCCCATCAGGAATCATAAAGTCGGGAGAAAATCAAACATTTTTAAAATTTAGTCGGCCATCGTAAGGTGATCGTGGGCAAATCGCTCACTGCACATGCACATACAAGAATATTTCTTCTTCTTCATCTCAGACGAAAACACAGAAGCATTGCGGGATTGCGAATTAAATTTAGTTCTTCCTTTAAAATTGACAGACCATAGTAGCCACGTTTGCTCAGTCTTGTCTTTGTCCAAATACGTCATCGCCTTTCTTTTTAGGGCTTTCAGCACACAAGATTTCACAAATTGCCAAGACAGCGCGTTTCTCCCTAGTGAGCTCCATTTTTTAACAGCAGGCATCAACAGTTCCGTATTTTTCCTTCTCTACTCGTTTTGCTTCTGGATAGACGAGTCACAGTAGAGCCATCTCACTGTGAAGCTGAGTCTAACGTGGATTTTAGAAGTACAGTGTGAGCAAATACATCGTGAGCTGTGAACCTTTAAATCCTGCAGTTTCCTCGTACAGTGTGAGCTGTAGATGAGTGCAATGGTTGAAAATAAATTGCGTATGCCCCGGCTTAAGTCTACCTCATGATGTCAGACAGATTGTACTCAAAGAGATTCTTAATCCAACAGTAATCCAATTTAAGTACTGTATAGCTAAAGAATAACACAAATTCTCCTAAAGAGTAGATTTATAATGAAATTAATTGATTATTAAAGAGTGCATTTATTAATGGTAACCTGATCCTACTACAGACGTATTGTCAAGCTTCATGATATATAGAGCTTAAAGGAAAGAGACCAGGAGGCCTCAATAAACAGAGCTGTTCGGTTAGGTTGCTAAACAGAGGAATAGATATTAGTGTTTTTTCATTGGAATGCTGTTAAAATAGACTGTTTGCGGAAGATTACTTGGAGCTTGATCATTCTACAGGGGCAAGAAAACTTTGTATCAATTTGACTGTATGATCTGGTTGAACTGTAAAGTGCCTTGAGATGACATGTGTTGTGAATTTGGTGCTATATAAATGAACTGAATTGAAAATTGAAATTTCCTTTTGCAGATAAAATAGCAAGTTTTGAATGGCTTATAATGAAATGACCCCGCGACCCGGTTCCGGATAAAGCGGGAGACGACGAAGACGAAGATAATGAAATGTTTGATGCAAAAAATGAAAGAAATCCTTCAGGAAAAGGATGAATTGCCCAAGCACTGCGGTCCATGCAAATATGAATCATTCAGAATGAAAATCTAAAGATATGCTATTATATCCATTTGGAGGTGTGTAGGTACTGGTTGAAGATGCTCTGTTTAGTTGTAAGACTTAAGAGTTTGGGACAGGAAAAAACTTTATAGATTAACAAGTTTACAGTTACCAAAGCAGACTATTCCATAGCCAGTAAAAGGTTTGCTCTTTATTCTCTGCATGCATGCCGATATATATTTGTGATGTAGAACTTTGTGGTGCTTTCAAAGTACCATCAATATGACCCCATCCTAGCCTTTTGGGATGATAAATGAGCACTCTAGTTTTTTGAAGCCCTGGAAAGCTTCATTGCTCTGACGGCCTGCTGTGTTATCCCAGCTGATGCATTAGCATCAGTCTGGGGACAAGCACTCATAGCTGAAATTAGCCTCCCACTATGAAAGAAAAAGTTTGAGAGAGAATCAATAATCCCAACTAAAAATAAATGTGTTAGAAATGTTACTAAGCTTCAAAAAATCTAATGCAAACCTTTTATACAGCCTTAGTAAATGTAAACATTAATGATAAACATATAATATGCATATTGTTTTAATGCTACTAATTTTGTTGTGCATTATTTTAATGTATTGTATTCAAATAAATCATCCAACTTCAAAACATATATATTAGTAAGTCTGTTTCATTTTGTCACCAATGATCAGTTTTTTATTCATGTAAGGGGTTTTAACCAAAAGAAACCCTCAATGTGACAATCTGCTGACATTTAAAGTCAGCAGACTTTAAATGTCAGCAAAAATGATTTTTTTTTTTTGCATAAAGTCAGACTGTAGGGCAAATTAATTTACCTCAAAATAAGTTAACATTTCATAAATCTTAAAGAAGTAAACCACTTTCAAATTAGGGCCTAATGCTTGTATACAAGACAACCAGCTAAAATGCAGAAACTCTGCCTTGAATGCTCGAGTCAAGTTTGGGTTTGGGATTCGTCTCATCTTTTTGACTGAAACACTTGCGTCACTTAAGAATACTTGTGTGAATATGTGTCTGCATGTGTCTCCCTGTCCAAAGGCAGTGACCTTAATCTGGAGCACAACGCTGACAAGACACAAACAGAGTGACAGAAATGACCTAATCCATCAAAACATGCAGATGTGCACACTCCCCCAACACACACAGATCTACACATCTAGCAGTGCTGCCTCACTCACCTCTGGAGCTATGTAGTCCGGAGTGCCGCAGAAGGTTCGCGTGGTGACGCCGTCTGCCATGTTCTCTTTGCACATGCCAAAGTCCGCTATCTTGATGTGTCCCTCTGAGTCCAGCATGACGTTGTCCAATTTCAGATCCCTAAGTTTTGATAGGATCATCAGTGGATCAGATAATGTGGTTATGAAGTGCATTCTTTAGTGAGTACATCATATTTAAATGAACAAAAAAAGAAAAATGTTCCTATATAATTTGAAAAAAGGAAGAAAAGATTAGTTGGCTTATTTTGAATTTAAAAAACATATATTTTTTATAGTTTGAAGAATTTGGCTTAATATTCACCAATAAAATTAGATAATAATTTTTAATGGCAATATTTAATAAAAAAAAAGATCTAAAAGTAATAAATGAATATACTGATAGGACTTAAGGGTCAGTGTTAACCTGCTGTCACAATTTTTCTAATCTTTCTAAACACTTCACATTTAAAAAACGCTTTACCTGATTCTGAAGTGCATTACGTAAATCATCAAGTTCTGTCAAAATCAATGTATGAAGTATTAACATGCATTCAATTCCACCCTGCTAAAGAATCATTAGCTGGCAAGCAGCATTAAGATGAGAGAATCTTCATCTGTGCAGACGGAGGGTCTGCATGGCATAGCATGACAGGACTACTTCTTTCTGTATCTCTGCTTCTGTCTCCTTGAACCCCAGTCGGCCTCGGCAGATGGCCGCTCACACTGAGCCTGGTTCTGCTGGAGGTTTCTTCCTGTTAAAAGGGAGTTTTTTCTCTCCACTGTCGCTACAAGCATGCTTGTTGTGAGGTATTGCTGCCTAGTCAATGAATCGATGCAATCAGATGGTTTTCCTTAGATAGAAAACTTTTAACCAATCTGACTTGAAATGACAGATGTTGTGAATTGGTGCTACATACTGTAGATAAACTGAATTGAATTAAATTTATTTTGCGTTATTTGTTATTTTATGACATCTTAGTGGTACTTTGGTAAGTTGCACAGATGGAGTAAAAGCATTTATTTTAAAAATGCAATCTAAGAGCAGAGAACAAAAAAGATTCCTTCCAAAATGTAACAGCTTAATATGAAAATGCACTTGCAATACATATTAGACACAGAGGGCTGGTTATGGAGCACCATTTACTGAAAATCTAGGAGCTTTACAAGCTTTTTACAGCAAACACAAGACAAATATACAATGATGTGATGGTTAGGGGTTATTCTTTTTTATTGATGCTACTCTACATAACTTTGTTCATGTACAGCTTTCTTCTTTTGTTGCTTCTTTTTTTGAGTTACACTAGAGACTAGGTTCAATAGTTGTCTGATCGCATTGATTGGCCTTAAATCCTCCTGGCCTCTTATTGGTGATTAAAAAAAATTTTTTTCATTTTGTCTTCAGAAAGTGTTTTAAACATAACCAGGATAGTTTTGTTCCCATTGGTTTCACTGTTAAGGCCAAAGAGGTTCATTAATTATTTTTAAAAACTGTTTAACAATGGATCTAAGTGAAATCACACACCTGTAAATGATTCCTTTAAGGTGCAAGAAGAAGAGACCAACGGCAATTTCTGCTGCATAGAATCTGAAAGAAGAAATGTACATTTATAACTTTTCAACAGCATTCATCAGCAGAATGTAATGTTTTAAAGATTCTATAATCTTATGAACAGCTCCTGAAAAACAGATATGTCTTACACTGCTTGAGGTTCCTTGAACTTGCCCACTTGTTGGATGTGGTACATAAGGTCTCCACCATTCACATACTCCATGACAAAATACAGGCGGTCCTTTGGTAAAATAATAATTAGATTTAGGGACAGGATAAAAAAAAAATTTGAAATTAAAAAATAAAAATGTCTGAAGTTCTTCATGGAAAGATGCAGATAAGATTTAAAGCTGTGAGATGTTTCCTAACGCTACTTTTTATGACGAGGTGACCTAAATAGCACACAACAAAGTGCTTTGTGAAAAAAGGAAAACACCCAGCATAGCCTTCTGTCAGGAAATATTCTCTTTATTTTAAACCGCTGTTGTCTTACTGCTGGTGACAAGTTCAGCCTGACCCCAGCGTGCCACGCTTTTGATGGTTCCTAAATAAAACAAAACGAAAGGAGCTGTTCCACACAGCAACACACACGTGCTGACAACAAAGCTGGATCTTTCGATCTGTTGTGGCATCACTGGTGATTAAGCCCTTCAAGCTTTTAATATTATTGACTTTAGACATATTTACACCTCATCTTCATTTTTAAACCTTAAAAATTGGATTTCTCTCACACTAATGGGTTACAAAAAGAGAGAATTGAAGCTGCAGATGAGAAGTTTATTCATTGGAAATGTGCAACCTTCACCTCAAGAGATACATCACGGTTATGATTATTCTCAATTAAAAAGACTTAACCCTAAACTACTATTTAAAAAGCAAGATCTTTGTATTTTGCTTGAATTATTTCAATCATAGATTGCCTTTTTTCATAATGTTGGTAAAAGGCAAGCATTGGGTTAGGGTTAGGCTACACATGTGTCTTACAGGGCATTAATATTGTATTACCAGATGGTGAATTGATCTGTATATATATGAATAAAACATAAGAATATAGAAACATAAATAGACTGCATCCTCCAGCTAAAGAACTACAACTTTTTCTCAAAGGGGATCATTTCAAGGCATCACTCTACACTCAAAGCTATGCCATGATTCATTTCCCAACATTCCATTCATTTCATAATTTTAAGACTAATATATTTTATTTTTCAATACAACAGAATGTGTAGCAAAAAAAGACATAAGCTTGCTTCCTTAACATTATCTTTGTCTACAATGAAGATAATTTGGGAGTTTCAATGTAAGAGGCTATGCATTGGAAAACATTGGTAGAAGCAATAAGATTTACATCTCAATGTACATCAAAACTTTTTTTGGGCTAGTTTGTCTTCGCATCTAGAAGTTCACATGATACAATTTTTTAACTTTTATACCCTTGAACCATCTAATTTCTTTCTTTGGGTGGCTCCTTAGTATTCTCAATAATATGGAGAGATATATAGTCATAACTGTGTAATATAAACCCAAAATACGTATTTTTGACCTGCTGACAGATTTTATTTTAAGGAGTCTTAATTTCCTAAAAGGTCTACAAAGGGGGAAATGATCAGGAAACTATACAAAAAAAATCCATATGCGCCTCATTGCCTGAAGTGCATATGACATTTTAGACATTGGGATTATCTTCTTGAATACTGGAGCTACATAGAACTCAAAGGTTTTAACTATGCACTTATTTTCCTTCCCAAATTGACATCTTTTAATGTCACATGTATGTGCTTTACTCATTCGAGGTTTGTCAAGGAGTTCACCATTCAGCAAAGTTGTTGGTTAATCAGCAAAAATTTAATAATATTCCCAGTTTCTATGTGATACAAACATTAATTAAATCTGTTTTTCTGTAATTGTTGACATTCAAACAAGGCTCAGATTCTTTAGCCCAATAAATTTGGGTTTGTTTGTTTCATTGTCTGCTTCTTTTAATTAAAGCTGTCACATATACCCCCTACGACCTCTAAAACCAGCTATGACAAATTTTTTTTTGCTAAAAGGCTCTTCTGATTCACATGACCTGAACTAATCTGCAGTGAATTGTTCTGTTGCGCTTCTAAGGGCGTTTTCCAATACCTACCACAGTCTGGAAGCACGAGTGAAGCTGCGTGAGGAAGGGTGGCTTGTCTTGTTGAGCCAGGACTCTCTTCTCTATCATTGTACATTCGACATCATCATCCTGGATCACTACATCCTTCTTCAGGATCTTAATAGCATAAAGCTCTTGTGTGGCCTTCATCTCTGCTAGCATGACCTTCAAAGGGACAAAAAGGGGATAGTGTAGAGAAAGGATTGTTGAATAGCCACTTCTACTGACAAGTTGTTTGTCACCAGAAAGTCCAGTAAGTTTTCTTTATTTTGGAGTAAATATTTTTCACCTTGCCAAAGCTGCCTTTTCCCAGCACAGCCAGGAAGCTGAAATCACTGAGTTTGACCTGGTCCAGGCTGTTAGAAGGGAAGCTAATGGGTCGGCCATCGACTCCTTCTGAGATCATCTTCTTTCCAGGTCCTAACTTGGCTTTCTGCATTCAGGGCACAAAAGACAAAGTGTCTGACAGATAAACATAAAAGAAAAAGACAAACAAAAACTGCAGCGTTTCAACTAAAGAGTCAAAACTAAACCAAATTATAGTTTATTTTGTCATGAAAATATCTGGTCTCATTAAATCTGTCCATTTATTTGCACCACAGTTCCAGGCAAAAGTTCATACACTTAACTCAAATGATGGGATGCATATCACCATCATTTGTTGGTCTTTTCAAGGTTCCACTGAAGCATATTTTTTAAAGGGATACAAACTGTTCAACAGAACACTGGTCAGCTTGTGAGTTTGCTAGACATAGATGGAGCATTCGAGTCTTAGAAATCTGTACCAAGAGCGGGGGTGGCATCACGCTGACGTTTCACTGCCAGTGGTGCTGGTATATACCAGACAGTTAAATGTAAGTATTCTTCAACTTCAAAGCAACTAGATGTTTTAAACATAAATGCAATCGATGTTTAACAGAAAAAATGATAAACAGGCTGATATTGAACTTCTATTATGGCCTGACCCTAATCTTCTTGAATGTAAGTTAATTATGCTTAATAAGGCACAATAAATGAATAGTGCAATTAAATGCGTATTCTGGGTACTCTTTCTGCCTTAGACAAAAAGTCCATTGATAGGCTCTTACCAAATTTCATGAATGCCATTGACTTTAACTAAACTTTTAACCCAAACTGTGCCAAATTTTCATTCAACACCAAAAAATACAGGATGAGCAGCACATTTTGAAGTTAAACAAATGGAATGACTGGCTGGAGCTATTGTTTTATAAGGGCTTATGTCTGACATGATTAAATCGTACACTAATAACATTAGATCTACTCAGACATAAATCAGGATTTATTAGGCCAGTTAAGAAAACGGTAAAACACATGTTCCTGGAAAACACAAAGCTGATAATACAGCACATATAAAATGTAGCAAAAAATTTATATATATATATATATATATATATATATATATATATATATATATATATATATATATATATATATATATATATATATATATATATATATATATATATATATATATTTATATTTATATTATTTATTTATTTATTTTTCCTATTTATCTGTTGCAGGATTTCAGGCATACCATAGGAGACGTTAATGAGCAATATGGGGTCGAGTTAAATGGTCTCCCTGGGTTGGTGGTTAGGTTAAGGGCTAAAGGGTGAATTAAAGGAGAAGTTCGGTTTTTTACACTTTAAGCCCATTTTCTGTAGTGTCCAGGATGAAATCGAATGATCGACACCAAAAGTTTGACAATTGCTCCTGTCTCTGCTTTTTGGCTCATTTAGAATCACCCCCTGGCTGCTTTTGAATGGCTTGCATAGAGCATGTCCGATAATGTCCTTAAAACAACCTTAAACGTTCTTTTTTTAAAATATGCTACTCACCGTGTCGTCAGCGCTGTTCAATGACGTTCCAAAAAAAGTTTCGTGAAGAAAAACCGTTCCTGTCTTGTTTTATTTAGCATTTTGTAAATCCCATTGAGTTCTGTAGGAATAGTCAATATTCCGCTGCCACCGGAAACGGAAATGGGGCCTTACACAGTTGTAGTCTTTTCGCTTCACTCTGTGTACTCCGACGTCGAGGTGCTAACGTCTCTGTTAAACACTTTAAAAAACTCTGAAAATGGAATACGAAAGGTGGATTCTTGATTCTCGACGTCGGAGTACACAGAGTGAAGCGAAAAGACTACAACTGTGTAAACAGGCCCCATTTCCGTTTCCGGTGGCAGCAGAATATTGACTATTCCTACAGAACTCAATGGGATTTACAAAATGCTAAATAAAACAAGACAGGAACGGTTTTTCTTCACGAAACTTTTTTTGGAACGTCATTGAACAGCGCTGACGACACGGTGAGTAGCATATTTTAAAAAAAGAACGTTTAAGGTTGTTTTAAGGACATTATCGGACATGCTCTATGCTACCCATTCTAAAGCAGCCAGGGGGTGATTCTAAATGAGCCAAAAAGCAGAGACAGGAGCAATTGTCAAACTTTTGGTGTCGATCATTCGATTTCATCCTGGACACTACAGAAAATGGGCTTAAAGTGTAAAAAACCGAACTTCTCCTTTAAGTTTAGGTCAGAGTTAAGGTTAGGTCTGTATGTTTAATTGGCAGTGTTAAGGTGAGAGTCTGGGCCAGAAACATGAATTAATAATTTTAAAAAGCCAGTGGAAAGTCTCTGTAAGAATATTGAGTCATAAGTGTTTGTGGACTCCCATTTTAGCACCACAGTGAGGACCGACTTAACTATCAAATTGAGGACCGTTTCTACCAAAGCAATAACATTTTGCTGGTCCTCACTTCCTTTATCGCAAACAGTTTGGTTTTAGACTAAGGTGTGAATTAAGTTAAGGTCAAGGTTAAGGTTTGGTATGTGCTGTTAATGGTTAGCTTTAGGGTTATCATCTGGGTTATGGTATAGAAAGGGTATAGAAATATAGCGGCTGGCTAGCTCAAATGGTAAGTTAGGCAAGACCCTTCACGCTAATGCCTGCTTTGGGGAGTGGTGGCCTAGGGGTTAAGGCATTTCGCTTTGAATCCTGAGGTTCTGGGTTCCACTCCCACAGACTGCCACTCTGGCTCCCTGAGCAAGGGGATGGGTTAAATGCAGAGAGTTCATTTCATTGCTCTGTGCTTGTGACAGTGTACTGAAAGGGTTAAAAATGATTGAAAATCAATGGAAGTCAATGAGAACACACACATAGTCCGCACTACATACAGCACAATGAGAATGTGCGTGTGGGGGCTATAATTAAAGCATCAGACATGATTAAATCATGATAGAGGAAAGACTTCATGTAAGGTTTTAGAAGACATTTGCTTTCAATGAACATCTACTCTAGATAAGTTAACACATTTCTACATGACACTGAATGTGTATTGTAGAGCATCTATCTGGGATAGAATACTAACTACATACATTTAAATAGATAAACTACAGGTGCTGGTCATAAAATTAGAATATCATGAAAAAGTAGATTGATTTCAGTAATTCCATTTAAAAAGTGAAACTTGTATATTATATTCATACATTACATACAAACTCATATATTTCAGATGTTTATTTTGTTTAATTTTGATGATTACAAATGACAACAAATGAAAATCTCAAATTCATCATATCAGAAAATTAGAATATTGTGAAAAGGTTCAAAATTGATGGCCCCTGGTGCCACACTCTAATCAGCTAATTAACTCAAACCACCTGCAAAAGCCTTTAAATGGTCTTTCAGTCTAGTTCTATAGGCTACACAATCATGGGGAAGACTGCTGACTTGACAGTTGTCCAAAAGACGACCATCGACACCTTGCACAAGGAGGGCAAGACACAAAAGGTCATCGCTAAAGAGGCTGGCTGTTCACAGAGCTCAGTGTCCAAGCACATTAATAGAGAGGCGAAGGGAAGGAAAAGATGTGGTCGAAAAAAGTGTACAAGCAAGAGAGATAACCGCACCCTGGAGAGGATTGTGAAACAAAACCCATTCAAAAATGTGGGGGAGATTCACAAAGAGTGGACTGCAGCTGGAGTGAGTGCTTCAAGAACCACCACACACAGACGTATGAAAGACATGGGTTTCTGCTGTCGCATTCCTTGTGTCAAGCCACTCTTGAACCACAGACAGCGTCAGAAGCGTCTTGCCTGGGCTAAAGAGAAACAGGACTGGACTGCTGGTGAGTGGTCCAAAGTCATGTTCTCTGATGAAAGTAAATTTTGCATTTCCTTTGGAAATCAAGGTCCCAGAGTCTGGAGGAAAAGAAGAGAGGCACTTCATCCACGTTGCTTGAAGTCCAGTGTAAAGTTTCCACAGTCAGTGATGGTTTGGGGTGCCATGTCATCTGCTGGTGTTGGTCCATTGTGTTTTCTGAGGTCCAGGGTCAACGCAGCCACATACCAGGAAGTTTTAGAGCACTTCATGCTTCCTGCAGCTGACCAACTTTTTGGAGATGCAGATTTCATTTTCCAACAGGACTTGGCACCTGCACACAGTGCCAAAGCTACCAGTACCTGGTTGAAGGACCATGGTATCCCTGTTCTTAATTGGCCAGCAAACTCTCCTGACCTTAACCCCATAGAAAATCTATGGGGTATTGTGAAGAAGAAGATGCAATACACCAGACCCAACAATTCAGAAGAGCTAAAAGCCACTATTAGAGCAACCTGGGCTATCATAACACCTGAGCAGTGCCACAGACTGATCGACTCCATGCCACGCCGCATTGCTGCAGTAATACAGGCCAAAGGAGGCCCAACTAAATACTGAGTGCTGTACATGCTCATACTTTTCATGCACATACTTTTCAGTTGGCCAACATTTCTATAAATCCTTTGTTTTTATTGGTCTTCAGTAATATTCTAATTTTCTGATATGATGAATTTGAGATTTTCATTTGTTGTCATTTGTAATCATCAAAATTAAACAAAATAAACATCTGAAATATATGAGTTTGTATGTAATGTATGAATATAATATACAAGTTTCACTTTTTAAATGGAATTACTGAAATCAATCTACTTTTTCATGATATTCTAATTTTATGACCAGCACCTGTATATACAAAATCGAGTGGAGCTGTTACAAAATTTTTACTTTCTTTTTTTCCAAAATACTATTTGAATTACGAATTTCAAACACTATAAAAAGATTTGGTCGGTATTAAACCTAAACCTCGCTAAAAAGTATAATACTTCTTGACTCAATTACAATAAAAGGATTTGGAAGCTGTCATTTAAAATCCTTCTCCTATTTAATGACTATAAGCCTTATTATGGACCAAAGCTAAGCCATCAAGGAAAAATAATACTTTCTATAGAAAAACGTTATTTAGTCAGTCTTTAGGCCACAATAACCAAATGGAACATTTTAGTGGCAATAGTTCATGTAATCAACCCAGACTAGACTATGCTAGCTAGTAGTCATGATAAACAGAGCGTGATCTTTTTGGATGGTAGATGGAACATAGGCTAGGTTCTAAAACAGATGAAGCACTGTCTCTGAATTTTTCATCAAAGCCTACAGTACAACATCTATTCAACTGAATGTTAGACAAACTACAGGATGAATCTAAACCTTTTGATGTAGAACTTCAAAAGTGCCTAATAAATTAAATAAATTGAACTGGATGAAAAAGTGCAAAGAGATGAAGACATATCAAACATCTGACACGGAAATAACAGTGAATGTTTGTCACCACAATAAGAGAGAAGACGTTTGCCAGGTTTTAATATGAATGAAAGGATGCCACTCTCTGGTGTCCTCACCAAAATGCAGGCCTAGTGCATCTTTAACACCAACATGTAAAACACATAATCTGTTTGTTTCTTACATGCTGTTTCATGCTCAGGTGCCCAGCAGAGGGAAAAATGCTCAATGAAGCTCTGCATAAAGCTACAGTGCACTGCTACTAAAATTAAGTCATTTGGCAATCTTATTGGACAAAGACATTATGCTCATGTTGGCTCTCATGACAAAAGCATCACTTAGCATAACCATGTACAGGTTACAGTCTCAGCCAATCAGTGCACAGAAAAGTCATGCGATAGCCTATGACATAATACCACAAACTTATGATACATTAACTATCAGAACTTCCCCTCAATATTTAAATATTTCTTAGAAGTTAGACAGGCACCAATCTATGTTACCAATCCTTTAAGTAAAATCCACCTGTTTCGAAATAAATATATGCTACTAAAGTAGACCATCTTTACATTTCTATTCTTAGAAAGAGAAAATTTAATTTGAAAAGAGGCAAAAAAACAGACATCCAACAGTGCAAGAAAACATTTAAACTTTTTTTTTAGCTTCCAACATTTAGCTTTGTAAAAAAGTTTTAGTTTTGTTAATAGCGACCACAACAGTCTGCCTAAAGCAGCAGGAAAGCACAAAGCCGAGCCATTGCACTTTATCACAGCACACCTGTGAGCTTTGGGTCAAAGAACAAAAGCCTTGCTAGGGCAAGTGCTCATCTGCCTTACTGTCCTCCAGTCAGACGCACCTGATCAAAGTCTTCCCCAACCGCTAGGTCCTGCAACCACAGGGAGAAGGGAGCCAAGGGACTGACTCACATTGTACACTAGTGAGCAAAGGCAAGCCAAATTATAAAGCAGATGATTAAGGGGCAAGAGCAGTGTATCCTTTAAATAAAAGCACAAAGCTTATCAATCAGCCTGATCCCTCCAAGAACCAAATTGGGCTTGTTATGTGGTGAGTGATTGTCTTAATCATCTGAGGGTATGTTATTTGCCTGATACTCTGTTCCACTGTAGTGCTGGATGTCTCAGTTTTAAAAAGATTGCTTTTATAATTTGCACAAAAAAGGAGAATCAGAAGAAAAATCTTAAAACACATTATAGACGTGCTGAAATATAAAAAATATCTTATTAAAGATGATGCTCATGATATGTAGCATCATATTTCAAAATGTTGTCTGGTAAATTGTGTGTATTTCTTACTTTTGCGATACTTTGTTGTATATATACACTAAATCACTGTGAAGCCAAAAAAAACTTCAGAATGAGTGTCTGTTAATTTCACAACACAGACAACAACAGTAGCTTTATCTTTGTTGTGTTTTGTTTCTGTCTTTCTGGTTATTTACAAGAGTAATTAAATTAAAAAAAGGTACATTTTACAAAATATTTAATTGTTTTTATATATATTATTTATATTATTTTGTGAAGATGCTGCCTTATTTCTACCGACATGATCTCCAGTTATTTTTACAGACTCTTGATCCTTTTTATAAACAATTAAAGACACTGATTACTTTCCTCTTGTGAAACGTAGCATTTGTTGGTGTCTAACAACCTATTTCCTTACATCAAACTATGACAAGATGGAAATGACTTGGCAAATGGTTGGAAATGGCCAACACCTACATAAATGTGTCCTAAATAAAGGCCAATAATGAATGAAGTACTAATACAAACAGGCAAAGTAAATTGAAAACGTTACCATATTTAAAGCCGGAAAAAGGATTGCTTTAAAAACAACATTTTAAGTAAGGAATAACAAACCCATACACACAAACAAACACACACAGAGTCACTTATTATGCTTTAAAACATTCAGTGCACTGATGCCATCTTGTGATCACAAGTGGTATTTCTCTCTATTCCTTTATTCTTTTATACTCTGCTACTGGGGTGAGGTAGAGTAGACTGTGGTGTGGTCATGTTTAAGTAACAGATGAAAATGATTTATATCTTAAATGTAAAATGTTTACATATTTTCTTTATAATGTTAATGTAATTACTGCTATAACTGGGTCTCTCTTACAGCTAAAGGCATGTTTTAGAGTCTCTATACTCAGTTAACGATTAATAGATTTTTAAATCAGTTAACGATTATAATCGATTAATCATGATTAATCCAAACAATTATTTCAGCCCTACACTTCATCATACATAACTTATGGACTAGTTTGATTTGATCCCTGTGTATATGTAATTTCTCAGTTTGCAACAAGATCTGGTGTGAATTTAATGTCAAGATGAAAATTAGAAATATTATTCATTATATGAGTTGAGAAACATGTTAAAATGTTCTATACTATTTTTAAGCCCTGTGCAGGACTTGCGTAAAGCAACAAGAAAGTGATATAAACAGTCAAATACATTGATACAAGACAAGATGTAGGCAGGAGGACATGAAGTAAACAACATAGAGAAAACATGCATAACCATAAGTTGTAAAATTAGAAAAAATCAGGACTTACAGGCAATCATTTCACCAACGACACAAAAATTCAACAGCAAAAGAAAAATACCAACAGTGACTGCATACTCAGTTAGGTATTCAATCATTTATTGTTTACTTAAAAAATGTCCAAACTTTGCATGTAAGAAAGATATTTGTGGAAAATTGGATCAATTCCCAGTAGCATGAAGCCACAGACAAATAACAATGTGGGGAAGGATGAAGCAACACGTCATCACAACAAGATGAGACAAAGAAAGAAAGGAGAGGAGATGTGAGCAGATAAAGGGGGCAGGAAGGAGAGGGGAGAGGGCTACCTTCAGATTACAGTTATTTTGGCAGTCCTGAGAGGAGGGCAAGACGTGAAGAAAGGAAGAGAGAAACTCTTGCATTAAATATGAACATGTGACACAGGATGTACAGCATTCTGTAGGTCTCACCGTGGACACAGGGGAGCAGGAAGCTAAGAGGGGGAAAAAACGGAGAAACCACAGAGGGATTCATGAGGAGGAAAGAGAGGCAAGAGGACAGAGACAATCCCCACGACAAGAAGAGCTCAAGAAACCAACCATCAACTGGGTTCTATGTTGCCTTGCAAAAGTAATCATACCTCTTAACCTTTTGTTCCCTAAAAATGCATACTGAAATTTAATTTACAGGGATTTCATGCTATAGATGGACACAAAGTATATTGAAAGGGTAAGCATACATGCTTTCCTTAACTTAAAAGTGCAGCATGGATATGTGGAAGAAGGTGCTTAGGTCAGATTAATCTAAAAATACTAAAAGTGTTTACCGGCATGAAAAATACTCTGTGGTAGAAAAAAGACAACCCACCACTCCTTCTGTGAAACATGGTGGCAGCAGTATCATGCTGTGGGATTGCCTCATCTTCAGCACGAAAAGAAACTTGGTAGAGCTACTATGGAATTGTTTAAATAAAAAAGGTCTAATTGAAGTTCTGACCAAAATCCACATAAGATTTGTTGTAAAACTTGAAAACTGATTTTTACTAATTTAAGCTGAGCAATAAAATGTATTAAA
Organism: Cyprinodon tularosa; assembly: GCF_016077235.1. NCBI lineage: Eukaryota > Metazoa > Chordata > Actinopteri > Cyprinodontiformes > Cyprinodontidae > Cyprinodon > Cyprinodon tularosa. The sequence goes on along the minus strand of NW_024038844.1, from coordinate 477,689 downwards.
GAATTCTATAAAAAAAAATGTATGAGAGAAAGTGGAGGAGAGTATCCAGTCTATACAGACAAAATATTTTATACAAAAGGTTTTTACTACAGTGAATGTTGATTGAGGGGCTGGTGTTAAATACATTTCTTAAAAAGTGTAAAATATTCTATTTATTATCGCAATTTCAGGTCGATTTAAAGGTAAGTGTAGCGATGATGTCACAAATACTTTGGCAAGGCATGTGCATACATTTATCCATCCTTAACAGAGCGTGACGGCTTACAACGTGGATTTCATTACATTTGAGGAAACTAAATGGATAATCTACCAATCAAAGGGGCAACTCAGCAGTTAAACTTTAACAACTTTAAACTGAACATACAATGTTGTTTTTGTTGTTTTTCAACAAATATTTAATGAAAAGATTAATTTCTTTACAATTAGCGACAATGAAAATTTCTTGTCATTGTATTTTAAATGAAAAAGCTAACCTGCTGCAAAACTTAATAAATATCCTTTTAGGTAAACATATTTTTCTGAAAATGTATCTTTCCAAGCAGAGTCCGAATCTGCTTTGGAAACTGCAGTCGTAAAAAAAGCAGTTTAAATGTGTACCTGTAGAAAAGATTTACCAACTCTTTTCTTTTTGACGACATTCACAGACCAATTAAATCAGAGTGAACCTTTTATGGAGAATGATGTTAGAAGGAAAATTGAAATAAAGCAACACAAATAAACCCATCAAAACAGCTTATAATGTGTTACTCCACTCTATGATTGCATTCCCCAAAGTTAAATTGTAAAACTGCAAATAATGTTTTTTTTTAAAAAGCTAATGGAAAATCTAGAGAAGATTAGAGTGGAAACGTTTAAGATGATATGTTCAGAAAATACCAGCAATAATAGGAACTGCCTCAGTCAGTGGTACTTCAATGTGCCAGGCAGAAACACTACAAACAATGAACATTGATTAACCAGGGTTATTAATTATACTGTATAAAAGAATAGCAGTCTGACACATTTTTTTGTAATTAGTGCATAGTCTTTATAAAATATTTTGCATTCACCGTCTATGAAACCAGGGTTTGTGTGCAGAGGAGACAATAAGCTGCATGTGAACAGCCAAAGCTGCAGCTGTCCCATAGCGATTAAGTTAACAGCTGTGGTGCTCGGGAGCATTGTGACAATCTGATAACTGTGGTGGAAATGCTTTGGAGCTCAGGGAAGATGGATTAACCAAGAGGGAGCTCGAGAACTGAGTCTAATGTAAAAGAGGAATAGGTTTCATTTATTTGGATGAAGAGAATATTTTTCATAAACCTTATAAATAATTCACAATTAACATAAAAAATAAAACATGGCAAATATAATATAAAGTTAATATGTTTTTTAGGTTTCAAATTGTTAAATCTGTTTTTGCTTTTGTTTAATAAGGCTAATTGGCAGCAGATTTTGCAGCCTTGCAAAATTGTTAATTCTCCTCAACTTGTTAATTCTCTGCTGCTCAACTATTTATGTTGAGCAGCAGAGTTGAATATGTGGGCATGAAAATGCTTAAATTCCTCTCTGCTGATGTCACACAGCTTTTAGTGGTTTGACAGTTTGAGGGAGTGGGTGAGAAATGAAGAACACGAGTTGTCCTCACTGAAGGCCATCTCAATGCAGAGATGACAAAACGAGATTCAACCAGCTGCTATTCCCTTTCTCCATCGACTGGAACTGAACTCTACCCTGAGATACGCGGGGCGTTCAATAAGTAATGCCCCTGGCCCACTTCCAGATGTTTCATCAAGCTGAAATTTTGCATGTGAAGTATTTTAAATATCTATAGATTAAATAGAAAATTACAGCTCCGAACTATTTGTGGTTTCTGATTTACTGATGTTAAAACTGAGTCAAGTCTGAGTTTTTGAATGTGAAAGGACGCACACAATTGATCAAATAACAGTAACTTATAGTGATAATGTCCCATATTATAACCTTGTAAAACATTTTGCAAGGTCATATAACGGGCATCATCACCATAAGTTACTTTAATTTCATCAAAAGTCTCCCATGGTGTGAGTCCTTTCCAATAGAAAAACCAGATCACTGCTCGACACTCAACAGGCTCCATTTCAGACTTGACTCAGTTGAGACACTTGTAAGTCAGAAACCACAAATAGTTCAGAGCTGTAATTTGCTACTTAATCTATAGAGATTTAAATAAATTCACATGCACAATTTCAGCTTGATCAAACATCTGTAAGTGGGTCAAGGGCATTACTTATTGAACGCCCCTCGTATGTCAATGACTGCCACTATACGGTGGGTTTAAAAGAAGACCAGCTTCAAAATTTCAGAGTGCAGAGAATGAAATGGCCTGCTTATAGTCATCAAATATTTGGGATAGGTTAGGCTGTCCTGTTAGTGCCACTGAGCAACATCTTCATATTCATCTTTTTCCTTTTACTGATTCCATTATTTCCTTTCGGTTATATCAATACATATTAAAATTGTCTGGAATTGGTTGCTCAACCAACATTTTTTTTTTCCTTACAAATAATCAAACAGACTCTAAGTTCCCTACTTTCTGTGTTAACTGCATATAATTCATGAGCCCTATAAAACAAAAACATTTACAGCAGAAAATACAAAGAAATTAGCTTGAAAACTATAAATACACAATACAATATGGATAACAAGAAAGAAAGGAAGTCTTTAAGTTAGTGCAGGTCTCACCTCAAATTTCTGCCTCAGTTCTTCATTGCCATCATCCTCCACTGAGATGGGAACGTTGTAGTACTCCCCCTCCTCCTGACACAATAACTTGAACCTAAAAAACATAAAAAATAAAATAAAAAACAACACAAAACATGTAAAGGAAAATGGCTGCAATCGTAGAAAATAGCAGTAAAGTGCAAACTTGCTACAAATACAGAAACGCTGCTACTGTAACACACAAAACGTGCAAAAGTGAAATGATTCTTAAAGCTAATCTTAACCGCAGACAGTGCAGCAAGGTTCCTTGCAGAAATGCAAGAGATCACTTAGATGCTTTTAAAACTAATTTGAAGTTTCTAATTGGTGGAAACATGATACAATAGTTTTATTCTTTGCTTTTCCCTCAGTTCAAATGTGTTAACGATATAAAATGGTTATTTGAAAAAGAAAAAAGGAATATTGGACAGTCTGCTGTTTGCTTGTGTTGGAAGGACCTGTGACAGAAAATATATGTGTTGAGCAAATATAGCCGGATGTTCAGTTAGAGGAGCATAGAGGAAGCTGCTGCAAAGTGCATGTGTTTAGATTACAGAGGTGATCCAAAGGTTTAGAAGAGCAGCATGGGGTGCACAAAGATGCAATTTCAATGGGCAACTTTTGAAAGTCTAACATTTCACAGAAGGAACCAATATTCCTGAAGCGTCGGCTCACGATACATCCAATTACTCAACTGCTAAATCTAAATAAATCACTGAATCAGCCCCAGAAATTTACAAAACAATGACATTATCAACCTGGCTTCTCCAATTTATTTAGAAGAACTTAAATCTAATGGTGTATCTAAACATCTGAATTAAAAGAAAGTAGTCTGGCATTTTGAAAACATAAATAACTTTGATCGTCCTTACTGGCTTAAAATAGGACATTTTTAGACCAGGTGAATTCATCATAAGCTACTATTCTGCAACTTGTCAAAGTATCCCAGATCCAGCGCATCTGAATCAAATGTCTGAAATCCTTCATCAGGATATCAGTCAGCTCTACAGAGGCCTGGTTACTTCTCCAACATACAGACAGGTTGGAAAATGGATTCATATAAATACTGATGGTCACTCTGAAGGACCAACATTGGGGAAACCTAGTTTATACTAGTTCTACTACCAGAGGAAGATTAAAGGTTTTATATATATGTATATATAAATATCTGGTCTGATATTACTTTAAAAAAATAGGTTAAAACTATAAAAATGGAAGGTCTATGTAGTAGTACAAATCAGGGAGTATTTGGTGTGAGGATCTAAACTCAGTTTAGGTTTTAAAATCAGACTCCACAATTTAAATAAGGGATAATAAGGAAAGTCAATATTACCAGCCACAGGCGGGAGACTTCATGAGCTCCGAAACGCCAAAGGAGAGCGCTCCCATGAAGTCATTCCTGGTGGTCCGATCCCAGTCCCACACTTCCACAGACAGCCTGCGATCTTTATCTGAAGGCTTCAGCTTGCTGAGCAGCACATTACAATCATCAAAGAGAAAAACATGGACACAGTATGAAACAGTGCACTTTAAAACAAGTTTAGAACATCTGAAAATCAATTCATGTTTAAATCCTGGAATGCTTTAAGTAAAGACAAACTAAGCATAATAAATTGCAATGTAGCCTGAGGAAGAACATGATGAATAGAAGATGGTGGTACTCACAAAGAAAAGGTCTCATTCCATTTGGGGTTGAGGTTGGAGCGGATGGTTTTGGTCTTCTGCTTGGTCTCGTTTTTAGGATCTGGGATGAGCTTGAGTTTGACGTATGGATCCGAGAGGCCATTGGGGTCCATGGGTATGAGGTTTTTACCTTCACCCACTGAAAGAGATTAAAAATTTGGATGCTAAGATACTGTGCTTCTCAAATATAGGGTTTGAATGCCTCACCTAAACCCATGGAAAAACATTTCTATCTCCATATGATATTAGTTGTGTTTATGGTTGTTGCTGTAAATTTTATTTTATTTTATTTTATTTGGAAATTGTTTTTTCTTTTTTTTTTAAATAGGGGAGGATTCTTTCTTTTCTGACGGCATTTCTGTCCATAACCAATAAAAAAAAAAAAAGGGCCTTATTTCAGATGCTGACGATGGTTTCTGAGTTTCCGTCATCATTTAATTTCATCTCTGGGGTAAGATGAAGTAATGTGGTTAAACCCTGAAAACAGCTGAGTGCTCTAAGAGGACAATGATCCCAAAGAAACGTCTAGACTGCTGTTAGAAGAGAAAGAGGAAAGGAACATCTAAATCTCTGATAGCATAAACCCAGTTTAAGCCAGAAAAAAATAGTAGTTGAAAAGAACTTTTCTAGTTCTGCCAATAAGAGAATTAAAAGGCTATGACCTTAATGCGTTAATTTCAATAAAGTAGATATATTAATTTTAACGGCTTAAAAAATTAACACAATTAATTGCTTTTTTTTTTATACATACAAAAGACCCGAGTGCGAAGATGGGCCGCGAACCAATGGGCAGAAGTTTACCCTCAAAGACACACCCCATCCTCATTTACATAATGAGGCAGAAATGCATACAGAAATGTTAAAACCACAGGCAGAAATAAATAGCGTTGAAGAAATAATTAGGGTAAAAAAATACAGAGGAAGAATAAAAAAGACAAAAATATTATCACATGCACATAAATAAATGCTTAAAAAATAAGTTATAAATAAAGTTGAAGATTATAACAATCAATCAATAAATAAGTTAATTATTACAAAGGCAAATAAATAAAGAAGCTAATTAAAAGAGATATATCCATTTATGTTTCACTGTATAATTTAATTTCTACCTACATTTATTTGTTGATTGTACTTTTTGGGGCGATTAATTGTATGCTTATTTATTTATTGAGCATTTATTTATTTAGTTCTGTATTTATTTTTAAATATTGCAGAGTTGTTCCTCCATATTCAGCAGGTGACAAAAAACAACAAACACAACAATTATTTGTTGCATTTTAAATATCTCAGAAGATGTATGCTTCTCCACAAACATAATAAATCTCTACAAATGTTCATAGTTATTACGTTTGGGGTAAACTACATGTTACGTTTGTAGTTTATTACATATGCATGCGTTACAGGCCCAAAATAAGAATAACATTCATAACAAGTGTATATAAATTCTAACCAGGAGATGGGAATCTAAGATTTTATCATTAGTAAGCATATGCACTCATTCCTCCTTTTTTATCCACAGGGACATCCTGCTAAATGTTTTGCTTTGGTAATGTAAGGGGGGGAAAAAAGAACAATTTTAATCAACAGGTGAACATCTGGCTAAGATTTCCTAAGATCCAGGATTAAAAGACAAGCTGCAGCATATAAGGATTATTTCTGCTTCTGAGACGTAAATGGACAGAATGCAGGAGGTATTATGAGAACGGTGAGTCAGACCTACAGGCTGCGTCACGCCTAAGTAGGCGAAAGCTCTCGTCTTGTCCTCCCATATGTAGTTATTAGGTAAACATGGGTACACCAGGGACATTAGCGCTCCATTAGCGCTGAGATCTGGAGAAATGCCAGACATATACTACACTGCAGCACACACAGATATCTGCATAAAGTCAGGTAAATGCACACACACACATGCTATGTTTATCGGCACACTGCACTGAAGTTCCCCGCAGAGACAACATGAATGCTGTTTAGCTGAACCACGAGCCCTGTGAGACTCCGGGAAGATCTCTGTGAAGTCCTGTTGCTCTTATTACACTGGAGGCCTAAACAATGATAACTGTAAAGCAAGGGCCAATGGTTGGAAATGCAAGGAAGCTCTAAGAGCTTTAATCTATTGTTGGAATTGGGACAGACAAAAAGGAATATCGGTGCTGAGTCAGTGTCATTAAGAAATGCAACTACTGTAGAGACAGATTAAATTAATAATTAATCATGTACAACATTATAAAACTGTTTTATTCTTTGCTTTACTCTCAGTTTAGTTGTGTTAATAGAATAAAATGGATCTTTGAAAAATAAACACAACCAAACCCTGAGTGTGGTGCCTTCTGCTATTTGCTTTTTCGCTTATAAACCTATGATGGAGAATATGTGTGTTGAACTAATATTGCACGACTGGAAGTTAGAGGAAACCACTGCAGAGTGCACAAGTGCGTTTGAGTGATACAGGTTATGCAAGAGGTGTAGAAGGCTTGAGGTGTAGGAGGATATTGAGCGATTCTAAACTGGCAAACCTCTGATATCTGAGAAGTTTTACAGAAAGCTGTTGAGCGGATTGTTCAGTTCTAACAGATTCTAGCATAAAGACAAATGTTAGACTGCAGAACTCTGCATTTTATTCTATATAAGTCAAGTCAAAATATGATAACATATTAAAGCAAATAAAATGTAAAAACGCCTGAAACACTCAGCTTACTGTTTCAAAATAATTATTTCATATTGATAATGACAACAATTATAACAATGGAAAAAATAAACTGTTTTATTTCTTTAAAAAAAAAATGTGTTTGATAGTAATATATTGGTCTTGAGTAAATTTATATGGAGAGATTTTCTGAATAGGAAATATGCATTGAATTTTAGAACAGTCGGGTGAGGAAGGCTGATTTTTCCTCACCCAAGACGAAACTCTAAACAAATTGTTATTTTTGTCTAAAGAGGAAGAAACAACCTCAGGCTGAACAACAGGTGCTCTATACAGCTTAGTTTGTGCTTCAGGACACAAAGTTTGTGCAGCTGAAGAAGATGGCCCTCATTGGTAAAGCAATGAGATCAAAAATATTAGTACAAATTCTTAGGAACAAACTATTTTAAAAACACATACAAGACTGTTAAATTCATTAAATCACACACATAGCACAAAAAACCCAAATAAGCAGCACAATTAATCTAAGACTACATTGTAATAAAAGCCAAAGGATAAAATCATGTTTTTAAGAGATATTTAGAATGGGGTGGAATTCTGTTCTTAAAAACATAAAATGAAAGAGCTCTTCTTCTGTCCAAAGGAAGCTCATTCTAGAGCTATCGGGCCACAATGGCAAACATTTGATCAGCTATAGGTTTTGTTTTGTTTTTTTAAGAAAACATCACCTGTTAATGAGAAATATCTGCTGAGATAAACAGATCATTTTATAAGGTTTGATCAAAATCGAACTCTCCAAATTTTCCTGCTAAATTTTAATCTTTAATACTTAAAGAGAATATAAAACTATCTCTTTTTTTTCCTGAGTGTCAGAGCTAAATGAATGACAGATTATTTCTTAATATTTTGGCTTCACTTTTTAAAAGCATCCTGGTAAAAATACTTTTTGGACCTAAACTAAAAGTCAAAAGGTTTAGAGTTTAAGCAGTGGGACAGCGTCCTCAGAAAACATTTATGACAGCTACATTACTGTATTCTACTAAAATACTTAGGAGGATACTGTAAGTATATGCCATGCTTTTTTAAGATCATCTCTCAACTTTAAAGATGTATACGAATAAAGCAACAGCTTAAAAGGAAACATTGCAAAAAAATTCAGATTCCAACATGTATGCAAAAAGCCCAGATCCCGTGTGACATTTAGAGAGGAAATGGAAATTGTTCGGTTGGCTGTTCTGGGGAACCGAGACAAACAAACTTTGTTGACATTTCTCTAAAATTAACAAAATATTTTGGGTTATTTAAACAGATAAGCCTATGGGGAAAAAGCTTGTCTACATGACATTAAAAAAAACAACAACAACAATAAATTCACAAGAGAAACTGTGTTATGATTACCTTAGTTGTGTGATAATAAAACTAAATAATGTGAACAAAAATCAGTAACTTTAAAGCCTGAGTGAATGAATAAGATTTAAATGTCTTGCTATCAGAATATTTGGGGTGGTTTACTCTAGTCTGGGGATTTTATGGTTATTGTGTTTCCAGTTATCACCAGTAGGGGGTACTGTAGACTACATGATTCACTACACATGACACTGAGCATTGACCATGTGGGATAAATCAAACAAAGTGGTTTTTGGTGTGAGCATGTAAGAAGTACTTGCCTCAATCTGTTGTGTTTTATAAAGAAAACGGATTGTTTGTGCCGTTTTACAGCCTGGAAATCCACTTCCCCACCATTTCGCCTGCTTTTTAACTACTTACTCCACAGACTAAAAAGCTTTTATAACTGCTTAGTCTGCATAGGAAATCCAATCTGCTCTTAGTGGGATCTATACCTCACCTTGTGCATTTCAGTATTTACTGTAAGCCAAATTCATTTGCTTCCCTTTGTGAAAGAAAGATCTCTGCATTCCCATAAAAAACAAAAAAAACAATGTATAGTTCCATATCCAGAAAAGTGCCTAAAAATAAAGAGGCATATAAACTGCTGTACTTTGAAATAAAGCACAATAAAGACCAGAAGAAAGATAGGCAGATAATGGGAATACACTGAAGAGAAGAAAGGTGGGGGCGTATGTTAAAAGTATGTAAAGGCAGAATGCACAAGCTGAGGAGAGGGAGCAGAGGTAGGAAAACACAGAGGGAATACCAACGGCATGACTTCTGGGAGTCTGGCAGCACAAGTCCCACAGCAACATAGTTCAGCTGTTCCCCTGGAGACGCTGTGAAAAGGGAGGTCGCCTATGTGTGTTTTTATCTCTTCGCATGAAAGAACAAGGATGAAACATCTGCCATATGTCCCATTGTGTCCCCCTGCAATATACCTGAAATCTTTCACCACATCTTACAGTTAGACATGTGAAAATTAGTCTCTTAAGCTTTAATGAAGGTTGAGATCAACAAGTTGAAGATGATTCTAGAAAGGAAATTGTCCCTGAGGACAAATTCTTTAAAGGCTGTGTTTACTCTGTGGAAATGTTTATGAAGAGACAAAATATCTTGTTTTCAGACAAAACTGCCTCATAAATGTCAGCTTGAGTGGATATTAAAAAAACGGAGGACGCAGTAATTGAAAAACACCAGCTTTTCTTTATGGGATTTGACATTATGTTGTTAAAGTTAAAAGCTTCTCTTCTCCACAACCCTCCTAAAGCAACCATAAAGATTTTCTATAGTTTACGATTTGAATTAGAACTGTTCACATCTTCTTTCAACTCAAAACCTAATTTATTTTGGAACAGATTTAGCCCCCGTCATGATGCTGCCACCTCCATGTTTCGCTGTGAGATCACATTATTTAGCTGATCAATGTTTTGGTTTTTTGTTTAAAAAAAAACAAAAAAAAAACGTTAAACTGTGGTTAATGTTCAACCTTAAATTTGTCTGATCCTATAACTTTCTGCAACAAGGTTTTGTTAGATTAAAGCCAAATATAAACATTTCAGTTTGGGTAATTCGCTGCTGTTTGATACTCTTACTTTTATATAAGACATATGAATAAGAAAGGCGAGTTTTGTCACATGTAGAAAACAACATTTTTAAATGCATGTCTTGTGAAAGCTTTTAAAAAGAATTCAGTATCTCCTAATCAATATACAAGATGAGCAGAAAGAGATAAAAAGCCTAAAGTACATAAAACACAGGCTAATTTTACCAGTGTTTGTCTGCTGCTAAAATATCTTCTCAGCAATGCATTACCAAACACTAAGACCATCCAATTATACAGCCAAAGTGCTAACTGCAGAACATAAAGATTCTGGCTCTGGTTTCATCTCAAGTGCCATCAGCTGCGTCATTGTAACTCTGACTCATTGGTGAAAAATCTAATAAGTGAATTTTTTAAGTGAATTTTTCCTCATAGCAGGAGGCTGTTGGATTCCGTGCAAATTCGATTAGACACTACAAAGAAGTGGAAATTACTGCAAAGACAGGCTGGCAAGTTAATAGAGGCATCTCTCACGTTCTGGATAGGGATCACCACTGGGGAACGGAACAGACTGCATCCACACAGCAGGACTGATGGAATTACAACTCATATCTGGACTCGTACTGTAACTCTAGACCTAAATTGTACTATTTATTTAATTAGGATTACGTTTTTATAGCCGATTTACTAATTTGATTTTTAGGACCTACGTATAGTAGATCTTGCTTGTCTGTGATCTTAAAGGGAACTATTTTGGTGACAAATGTAAAAAGCTGTAAGTTATATAAAAAGTATTTTATTTTTCTTTTGTATAAATGAAAATATTTTGGCTTGCAACCTGCAATGTTCAGCTGAATATATAAAGCCTGCAAACCAAGAAAACAATCTTCTCTTTTTGATAAATACAATTAGATGAAGCACAAAAACTGTAACAAGTTCTAAAAGGGAAAATGCATTTTTTTTTTTTACAAAGCAGGTGGGCTGCCACAGCCAAGAGTGAGACATCAACAGAAAGCGCTAGGCTGACAATATATACAGCAAAAGTGTCTCTGCAGCTCTGTAAGGTTCTGCTATAAAATCAAGTCTTCTTTTTACAAGCTAAAATGAGTAGTTAATTTGTGAAATATAACAGGGCCTGTAAAACATTTTATCCATTTAATCCTGCAAAGCTGGGTGAGTCAATATGGGAGCAAAATGAAAAAGTAATTATTACCAGTGTCTATCCCAAAAACCCCCAAAGGAGAGTCCAGCTCCCAGGAGTTTATGTGCATGTCCTCAAATATTCACCCAGTGTGAGGATTAATCAGACACTAAGGGGGGAAAAAAACAGTCTCCTCCAAGTGAATGTCCCACCCTGGGATGCAGGCTGTGAATAAATGAACAATAGTCCTGCTTTAACAAATAGGAGGTTGACGTTCTCAGCACCAATAGACAAAGGAGAAATCTGGGCAGGAGCACAACAGGAAACAGGCTTGATGTTGTCTATCCTCACCCTAGAAAGAAAACTTATGTTTCTGGATGCTAAGCACAAATCTCGTGCTGTTTTCTGGTTGACTCATAATTTCATTCAGCTATTTGAGCGTCTGCTGCCAAAAAGGTCTGATTGTCTGTGTCTGCTGTTTGGGGTTTAAGGAGCAGCTGCTTCCACTGGCATCCAAGTCACTTCCGACTAGACATGTTGGCTCGGACCAGCTGATGACTTGGAGATTGTCTTCTCTTGTCACTGAGTGTGTGGCCACTAAGGGCTTGCTGTGTATTTTATGAAGGTTTTTCTTTTCATCCTTACTAGTTAAATACGGCCTTCTGTTTACCAAGTAGCTTTGTGTAAAAAAAAAAAACACAATCTGTCATCAAGTTAAGAAAATATTTATACAAACTACTAATTCAGAGGAACTGCAAACAAAATAAAGCTAATTAAACAAGAAGGGATATTTACTCATACCTCTGTCCAAATGTGCTTAGCTAAAGCTAATTTCATAAAAAAACAAATTGATCAGTGTGTGTACATAAGAGAACAGGAGCAAAAAGGAACTATACAGGAATTACTAAACAGGGAAGATAAGTTTTTCCTTTGAAGCTAAATTAAATTACCATTGGTATTTCCAGGAGCTTTTAACTAGGCTCATTTATTATTCTTTCAAATAAATAAGGGAATTAGTTGAAATGCTTCACCTATTTGCTCCAAATATCTATTAAAATTCAAGTTGGGTTATTTTAATATCTGCATTTGATCTTAACGGTTCCGTGCAGCTCTATTTGGATGGTTATTGGTGTTCACTCGCTGAAACATAAACCTGGCCTGTCTCAAAACAGCCTCTAGAGGCTTTTTGTTTGTTTGTCTTTACGGCACTAGTGACTTTTTTTTGGACAATAAGCCGACCTTAAAGGGGGTATGAGAGAGGAGGAGAGACATGCGGAAAAGGACCACAGGTCAGATTCGAACCCGTGTCAGCAGTGTCAAGGACTAAGTCCTCCATACATGGAGTGTGTCCACTAACCACTGCAACACCAAAGCACGCCTAGAGGCCTTTTTTGGTGATGTAAATACCTTTATTGTCACACAATGCGCAGATTCACTCTCTGCATTTAACCAATCCCCTTGGGGAGCAGTGGGCTGCCATTGTGCAGTGCACGGGGAGAAGTGTGGGGTTAAGGGTCTTGCTCAGGAACCCAGGGTTGTGGGGGGTCAAACCAGGTACTTGCAACCTTCTCAGAGCACAAGCGCACAGCTCTAACCACTAGGCCAACACTCCTAGAGGCTTTTTTTATATTTATGGATTTATTTTAGTGATTTGCTGATTAATTCCATCCGATCATCTCTGACTGGTTAGGCTTTCCCACAGTAAAAAATCATCCCCACAGCATGATGCCTCAAATGCTACAGTGTGTTTCAGGGTTAGAACGATGTACTGTGTATTAAATCTTCTTCCCAGCAGAACATTTTAAGTATAAAAATAAATACATGTCGATCTCATATCACCAGAACACCTTATTCCATTCCTTTGTGTGTAGACTGCATGACTTGTGGAAAACTACAAAAATGACTCACTTTCAACAACAGCTTTGTTCTTGTCACTCTTACATAAAGCCCAGATGTGTGGATTGCATCACGAAAAGCTGTTCCACGACCAGATGTTCCCACATGATTGGATCTCTGCTACTCTCCAAAGGTAACCATAAAGCAATATTTAATCTTGTCCTCTCTGGTAGGTTTCTTTACTCTCACAAGAAATTGCAGGAGGTACTTCTTAGGGAACCTGTGCGGCATTGAATTGGGGTTCAATGCAAATCCATAGCACACTTTTTAGATCTTTATTTATTTAAAAATTCATCCCTTCCACTACATCTGTCAATTACTCTTTAATTTGTCTTGGTTTAATATGTGAGCTTTGAATGAGTAACAATAAGGTTTGTGGATCCAATTATGGCAAAAGGTTGTCACTGTACAACAACTTTTACAACAAACCACATCTGTTTCATGTAGAAAAATGTATTTATTAAATATTTAATCTGTTTTGTTACTTAATGTCTGCTCTAATTGATTCTAACCTCATCATCAGCATGAACTTGGCCAGATACAAACAGACAAAGAAAGAGGCTGCAGGCACATCCTAATAAATGGTTTACAGTTGTGCCGTAATAATGGTACACAAAGTAATGTTTCCTCTCTCCCTGTCATCCACTAGACTTTCTTGCCACTCTGCATCTCCATGTAACACAATTCTCTTGGCAGGCCTGTCTGCAAGACATCCACAGCAGCTAATGAAATCTGAAATGCAATGTGGCCTGAGTGGGCCGCAGGCTGGTACAGCAGTTCTACACACAAACACCTACACACAGACATAGGACAGAAAACGCACAAACAGGACAGCGTGTATGAGTTCACGTCAGGAATACGACTTGACGCAGATCCTCAATGATCAGTTGGTTTTAGCACAAAGCAAACAGGAGGTGGGTGATGATAGTGGTTTCCTCCTAACCAATGTACACAAGCAAGACCCCGTGTAACTTCACACCTCTATGTATGACAATCACGTATGTGTGAAATAAACATGGGTCTTTGGGAATCCTGCACACACACACTGGACTATGCTTGAAAATATATTTACCTTTAACATAATAATTTCATCAGGAAAGGTAGGTCTTAAATTAGATATTTATGAATATGATAAAAAACATTTGACATTCATTGTATGAGCGCATCATATGTGTTTCGCCAAAATTCGATATAGTTACATATTACCAATAAACAATCTTGATCCAGTGTTCAGACGAACATTTATTAGTTTAAACAATTATAAAGTCCAGCTACTGTCAGTTCAGAAGGGTTTAGGTTCTGTGTACTTTAATTGAGCAGGTTTTCTTTTTTATAAAATGTGCCTCAGAAAACAAGAACACACAAAATACCATGTAAAGGGTATGGTGACACCTGTAAAAAGCTTTCTTCATCAACAGATCAAGTCTGCAATATGGATAAAAACTACCACCCATTGAGAAATAGCCTATTATTCCGAAGCAAAATAGAAAACCAAGATTGGAGTTTTTTAATAAACTCAATAAGAAAGCCTTATTTTCAAGTTAGAATCTTAAACTGGAGCTTCTGTTCACCACAAACAATTTAAAGTAAAAGTGGGTTAGCCTGAAAGCCTGATAACACCATCCCTACTGTAAATACCAAAACAGCAACACTAATTATGCTATGTTGGGGTTTTGCTGCGTGAGGAGCTGGTGAACTTAATAAAATATCACAAATGAATTACATTGCATGAAAATACTCAAGCAACCTCTTAAAAGCCACCAATATAAAATATATTTAAATTTTCATTTGGCACACATGGGTCTTCCAAATAAATTACCCTGACCATATGTTCAAAGTGACTACCGAACAGCTAAGAACATCAAACATCAATCAGTCAATGTTGTGACTTTGCTAAAGCAAAATCCTGAAGAGAATTTGAGGACTGAGCAGCAGTAGTTTATATATATATATATACAGATATAAATTTTAATATTACTATTATGGCCAGTTACCAATATTATTTTCAATTCTAAATAGTTGCCAATGCTTTAAAACCATAAAGAGACCTGCAGCTGACAATGCTTCTCTGTTCTCAGTTTAAAGAGACATTATGTACGTTTTTAATGAAAAAAATCTTTAAAATAGCTGTTTTATTTGACTCTTTACGACTAAAACATCGTCTGATGATCAGACTGACATCTTGATAGTTCAGCGCCGATGCATCTATAAGCCTGAAGCCTATTTTGCTGCATTTACTTTGGGTCTGAAGTTCCAGCGATGTTTCTGCTGATGTGATGTTAAATTGGTCTGATCTGGCAAACCATTAAAGTATTCTATTCAAGATGGATTTTGTGAATACTCGGAAGTGACTGGCATCCAATTCAATTCAGACACCAATGGCAACTGTAGGCAAGGTGAAAGCTGTAAAAATAAATAAATAAATAAATAAATAAATAAATGAATAAAACTTGTCAAGTAAGAGTGCGAGCAACGAGAATGAGCAGAAAAGTGCTGCAGTTCTGCGTTCTGGCCACAGGTGGCAGTATCATAAAAAAAACTCCACATTGCCTCTTTACAACCCAGTCTCATGGGAAAATGTACCTCGACTACGTTGGTCCACACTGCAAAACGTAGTGGAGGTACATTCTTCCAAATAACATTGACTAATGTTATCAAAAAATAAATAAATATTTGTTGTCAATGGCCTAGTTTTACTTATTGGGCCAATACTGGTAGAATTAGCCAATATTACAACAAACTTTGAAACACTTATGGGAGGAAACCAACATTTCCTACCAAATCATACATTTTGAAAACCACTTCTACCCATTCCAAATTCCTAAAGATGCATGTTGCTCATTATGCTGTCATTTAGCAGATAGTAATAATTGTGGTTCTCCTAACTGACCTAAAACTTTTTAACCAGTCAATATCAGTCAGTGTAAAAAATGTTTTTGTTATTATTTTTACTCATTATGTGTAAAAACAGTAGTTATGCAGATTGCAGTCTAGGAATATTTAAGAATGTTATTGACAAAAATTATCCAGAAAACCCAGAAGGATCATATTAGCGACTCAATCTGAGCCAAATGACTGTTTAAAGGAGGGGAGAGGAATTTGACAACAAATCCACTTTTTGCTGACATCAGTGCAAGCAGAGCTTTATTTTTCAAATATTCCAACCATGTTTATACACCTACTTATATTGTTTAACTACTACTACGTCTAAAACCAAGTTGGCTGTATTAGCATGCTAATGTTTTAGAGCAGCTCTGATGATTCAGGGCATGTTACACCCACAATAAAGAGTCATGTGGTTTCTGTAAAGGTTTGTCGGGGTCCTGTGGATGTGTGAGCAAAATGGATAATGATCTGGAAATAAGGTAATCTATGCATTCTTCATGTCTAAATAGTTTCAGGCCACCTTTACAGAAGGCATCAACACATTATCTGGCTTTGGAAGGCAAATATGTGACCAGGAAAAGGTAACACGACAGGTTTTGCTTGATCTGAGGCAGGATTTGCATGTTTGATGTAAAATGGAAAGTCTACAAAGCTTTATAGGGGTCATAGAATGATTCTATAGGGTATTTGGTGCTGGTCCTTAAGGTCTCTGAATAGGGTGTGTAACATTGGTTGGGCTGAAAATGGCATATTTGCTGTTCTATGAGCCCTAATGCAAGCCTGGTTAAAAGCCCTGGAATGAAACAACAGGTTTTCTTCCTTTTATGGTATAATCATGAATATTTAGATGAGCTGTGCGCTGATTGGTTGGTTTATAACGAGCAAAGCATCATAGCAACAAGCACTCACTGACTGAAAACTCAAATTGTTGATATTTTTTACCGGAAATGTCCTAATTTTTATACCTGAAAAAAATGTCCGGGGGGAATTTCAATATCGTCCAGGATTTTGGTCGACTACAGTGCAGCATATAGTCGAAACAGGGAGCCAGCGGGGGCCGGAGCGACCGAACCTAACCCGCTGACGGTAGCCTGGACAACGGCGGCCCTGAAGCATACCGTCACCGGGTCGGGTTCATTTGCTCTGTCCTGTGCTGGGGCCCGGTCCGGTCCAGTCAGCGCCATAGATATGCTAGCATTGCTATCAACAGCTTAGTGACAGAATCAAACTTCCAGCTTGCAGTTGTGATGGCCTTACGGTCGGAACAGCCCCTCGTTTCAGTAAAAGAAGTTTAGCAAATCCTGCTTTGAACTGTCCAAAATGTAAAAGCTGTCTTCGGTAAAATGCTTAGAGCAAATGAACAGCTGAGCATCAAACTTTCCAGAGATCTTCTGATAGACAAAAATAATCCATGCCTGTCGAGATCCTTGGGAAGACTGTGAAAAATGTTCCCCTTTCTCCGTGCAACCTGGAACACTGCATTCGCCCGTAGTTCTGGCTCATTTTCAATAGAGAAACTGCCTGCTTTGTAATTCTTGTAGAAGTAAACCCAACTGTAGGCTAAACAGATAAACTAATAGTCTTACATCTACCTCTATTCATGTTGGGCCAGTGAACCAGTGGGCTAGTTTGTATGTAAATTTTGGGGTGGGACAAAAGTACAGGCCAGAACCAAATAAGGCAACATCCCCGAATTCATGTCAACTTGGGGCTTCGTTTGGATTAGCCTGTTTTATGGTGAAAGCTTAGAATAGTGAGATATGCAGAGAAAAGAGGTGTTGATGGGGTTTGAACTTCTCTGTACGTCCATTATACCCACTGAACTATTGTTATTCATCTATGACAATGGAAACTCGGTTTTGCATTCTATGACCCCTTTGAACGATATTTTTCAGCATAATAATACCATGTGAAAAAACTGTTCATTCTATACTATTAAATACACTGTTATCTGCCTGTAATTTAAAATAAGATAAAAAAAAAATACTAATTCTAACACCAGAGGGCTAGGTCTCTATGATACTCTAATTTAGGACATGCATGTGAGTTTTTAAAGTTGTGCCTCAAAACTAGAGATGCAAATTATAAAAACTCAAGTCTAGGTGATAAAGATGAGCAAAGATTTACTGTAAAATGTAAGCATTCATAAAATTAGTATAAAGCGAGACTATTTTTGGGCCCTCGGCATTAAAACTAATATTAGCATAACAGATACTGTATATCTTGTCATGTTTAGCTCAACTCCATATAACCTGGGTTTGAATGGTCTAATTTACTAAGGAGGTATCAAATTAACATATAAAACCTCCATGTTTAATCAATAAATTAGTTTTTTTATATGTGCCAGATCTATAAAATGTAAAATACTCCAATATTTGGTTGTTGCTCAAAATGAGGTTCTAGGAAATCTGCTTTTAGCATCCTGGTACTGAAGGTAGCCTTCAATGATTACCTGACAGTGTCTGGTATTTAAAATCAAGATCTCACAGTGTGACAGCTGCTACAGCCTACATCTACTGATTAACCATCAGGAATGCAGCTGCTGCTGGAGATGTGCCACATAAAGATCCATTAAGGAAGATGAATGCCAGGGGATATATTTCCAGAATTATGTATGATCCATGGGAGAGAGGAATGTGACAAAAACGTGTATGTCACATATCATTTGATAAATAATAGCATTAACCACAAAACTCCTAATAAATGAGAAGCCTGATAAATGTCAAGTTGTCACATTAGCTGTCTTGAAGTCTTTCTATTCATTATTTCATCTCTGTCCTGCAGTCTATGGGTGAAACGTTAGTATACTCTGGACAGTTCCCCATTAAATTGCAGGGCAAGACAGATACACACAACCAGGCAAACACGCTTACATTGAAACATAAGGACAATTTAGAGTAACCAACAAGAAAAAGCCAGATTACCTGGAAATAAAATGCAAATTCTGAGCAGAAAGAGGAATTAAACCCCAGACCTAATTGTTGCCAAGATATAGTGCTACCAACTGTCCCTCCTTACAGCCCTCTGTACTATTAGTATTATTTAGTCTAATGTAAATACAGGGACAGGGGAGCAGAGGGGAACAAAACACCTCACCTGTTTAGCCAGGCCAACAATTCCCTCTAATCCCCCCCCCCCCTTTAGAGACATAGACAGGTATTGGGCATTGCAGGCTAATAAAATAATCCAAACGACCCCATTCCTAAGGGGCACACGCGTTCGTCTGGTTCAATTTGCATGTTTTCCAAACCAAAACAAGGCTTTGTTTTTGGTCCATTCTATAAAGCCGCAAACTCAACGCTATTTCTGACATTTTGAATTGAAAAAGCTTCCTGGATAGGAAGCGAAACGTCTTCAAAATTGTTTTTTAACTTTTTTGGAGTAAATACAAGGACGTATAAGATGACTTATATATTCAGCCACTGAATAAGGGACAGAATTTTGGCTGAAGGGGATCTCCACGGGATCTGAACGGTGCTGAACACACAAAAAATTTAATCGGTTTTGGATCCTGACAGAGATAACCTGCCCTGTCTGCACCAAAAAAGTTGCCAGATCAGCACTAAGGGGCATCAGCAAGCCCTTAGAACAGGTACATTCTCATTATCAGCAGTGTTCATTTAGAAATGCACACCAGGCAAACCAGTGATAATTATTATTAATGTCCTCTTACTATAACCTTTACCAAGATAGCAAGACCGATTAATAATTTGGGCCTCAACATATATTTCTTCCTGTTAGATTATTATTATTTTTTTATGTGGCAGTTGGACTTTGGTTCATATGGACATTTAGCAAATCTTTTTTTTGTGAAAAGACATTGAACAATTGAAGTTATTCATCCAAATACAACTCCTTGATTTAATTGTAACTATTTGTTATCAAACTGAGTAAATTTTTAGTTTGCTTTGTCAGGATTTTGGACTAAAATAGTTGATTTAACAGCCCATTTTGCATGTTTATGTTAAAACAGCCAACTTGAGCTCATGATCCAGTATGCTGATGTATTTGTAATATTGCTTAAAAAGGTAAATTGTTGCAAAATACCTTTACTTTAATTCTCCCAAGTTGGTCGCCTAATTTTCAGTATCTTTTAAGCTAAAGATCAATGGGATAAGTGATGAAATTGTTTATTGTCGTACGTCCTGTGCAGCGGTGATCATGCACAAATCAAACCTTATGTCAACTTTGCATCGCATAGTGTGTCATGTCATCAAGATTGCAAATATCAAAGTGTATAGGAAAGGGTATAAAATTATATAAGATCGGCATTAAAAAAAAAGCACATAAGACAATTTAATCAGCAGGGCTGTGAGACTGAATGCTTACATACATTGGTTCATTAGAATTACAAAATTACAATTTTGAAAATAACCAAAACTAGCCTTGTCCCATTTTCCAGACTGACACATTTGTACAACAGCATTAGTTAAATCTTCTGGTAACCTCTTTGCAAAGGTTTTAGCTTAAGGATCCAATGAGCGTCAGTAAAATCCTTTGTAAACAAACTGATCTAATCTTCACCTCATATTTGCCCTAATAGTTGCAAGATCAAATAAAGCCATTACAGTATTAGTGTAAGTGCATACACACTTAACCAAAGTTGTTTGTTTTTTTTTGTTTGTTTGTTTTGCTTTCTTAGTAAAAAAAAAATAGAATTTATGAAATGCTAAAGGTAAAATAACTTTGTTTGGTTGGTTTAAAATGTTTTTTACATGCACTAGGATTGGTATTTCTGTTATTGGTTACCACAATAAATTCCAACATTTATTTACACACTAATAGCTCATCCATTTATTTCTGTGTTAAACATTAGCTGTGCAGAACAAACGAACCGATTGGTGGGAACAAATGGTGAGGTTAAATGATTGAAAAGTTAATGAAAAGTTAAATGATTTGAGCACCACGAGGCATACTGATTACTTGAAGTCAAAACTCTCAATGGCCTTAAGAGTAACTCCAAACCATGAGAAGGAGTTAAGGCAGAGTTAATGAAAACTGCAATTCAGGTAAATGAAGGCATAGGATCGATTCTTACTGTTTCCATGAGGTGAAACAATCAGAAACCTGAGACAAAAACTGTCTAAATCAGTTTCTTACAAATAAAAAAAAAAAAAAAGATTCCAGAAGCATGTGACTCCATACTTCAGGTCGCACACATGGACAAGCAACAAGCTTATTTCAAATCCATTCAAATGCATCATATTCACTAGTTAAGCGCATTCAATTCACTAAGTGCTTAAGGGGGGGTGGGATTATGTTTCCTACCTGTGACCTCCAGTTTATCCACGCTGACCTCACATTTGAGGAAAAGACGCCCTCTTCTCTCAGTGTGATCGGTTCCACACAGGCTGGGAACACTCATAACACACTGGTTATGAACGTTCATATCACAGGCTGCAGGGACACAGAGGAGACAAGGATGTCAGGAAACATTTTTTACAACCTAGACATCTGACTGCAAAAAATAATAATAATTCAGTCAACCTTTAGAAATAATATATTTATCAACATTGCTATGATCTAATACAAATCAACAGTAAGCAATAAACTTGAATTGGTTCAAAATATTTGTATTGGGAAAGAGAAAGTTAAAAGCAATCTGCAAAAGTATGTAACTCTTAAATTGTTGTATGTTTTATTGCAGTAAGCTGCTTTAAAAAATAAAAAAAGTAATTCACTGTTCCCTTTTCTACATCTCATTCTGCAGACATATTTTAATCTCATGTTATGCTCGGTGGGATGATAAAACAAAAGGATTGTTTTTGGAGAAGCTGTGTGAGAGGAGATGACAAGGGTACGACCCAAATTCATCGCCGTGATGGTGCATCTACATATCCTGTCTGTCAGCCAGCCTAGCCTACACCCCCTCCGCCTCGGTCAGGGATTTAGAGCAATTACATCATTGTGTCACCGGGTCACTAGGTGAAAAACAATGGGGGGGAAAAAAATCCACTCATTTCTCTAGCATGACTTTTTTCCCCCTTGTCTTTCTGTTTTTTTGAAAATACTGAAGTAAAATATTTGATCTACTGACATAATATAATTGTAGGGCTATATAAATGACAAATAAACCTGCTTAAACTAATATTACACCTACAAACAGGAAGGAAAAGAGATCTAAATGAAAAACATTTCAGAATCAGACTCAGAAATACTTTAATAATCCCAGAGGGAAATTACTATTTTTGATGCTCTGTAGCAAATGTTCATATCCTGATTTGTTAGAACGATGCTACTGGTGAAAATTTTAACGCTTTTAGGAGGATTTTTAGGCTTTAAAGAAGAGCAAAGATGTCTGTGTGACATAGATCTATATGACAGGGTTAGATGGAGACAGATGACTAGCTGTGGCGACCCCTGAGAGCGAAAAGCTGAAAGAAGAGGACCAAGATAAATATTATTGTTACTTTATTATGAAAATAGAGAAAATAAAATGTTCATTTAGATTTCTGGCCTGCAGTTTAAAATTAAACCAGTGGCACTCAAAGTCAGGAACTATCTCTTTTTTTTTTTTTCTCTGAACTGTTCAAAATGCATGAAAAAAGAGAAACACCTGATTAAACTAGAAATGCACCCAGAGTGCAAACCTCCACAATTTTTTGCCCCCAATTGTGACATGATCTGGATCATTACCAGATCTAGATTAATTATTTCTTGGCATGAGGCAGACCTCTGGTCAAAAATTTACATAAAATAAATTCATATATTTTTTATTTATCCTGCTAATAAAACCAACAACATTCCTTTCTCTTGTGTTTGTGTCTTCAATAAAATACCTCCAGACCTTTTAATTATAATGGTGAGGCTGTCAATAGTCACTGGGATCATCACCAAAATGATATGAATTGTTCCTTGGCACGAAGGACACCTCTGATAGAAAAAAAATTCTTTAAAATCTGTCCATAACTTTTCAAGTTATCCAGTACACAAACACACAAACCCTCCTACTATCATCACCTACTTGATAAAGTTAATACATTAGTACATTAGTTTCTGCCGATCATTACGACACAACTGTCCTGGAAAACTGAGTTTTTTCTTTCGGTCAGTTTTTCGCCAGGTAGGTAGATTCTTTTTTTTTTTTTTTTTTTTTCCAATTCCTCTATTAAATTTTCTACTAAACCAGACAAATCTGTGTGAAAATTGATTGGGTTATAAAAGCAGGAATACAGGAGTCATTACTTCTATTGGAAAAAAAAAATCAAAGGCAGATAAGCTAAGGAGACTTCTGTGAACAACAAACGACCTTTAGTTTCACTAAGGTTTACTATCTAGGCAACACTTTGCACAACTACTGTAATAATGTTACTTCACAAGTGCACAGTTGAATCTGTGGGGATAGTTGTGATTCAGCCAGTTGACCATGGTTTTATCTCATTGGATTGGGCTCTTTTGATCAGACTGTTTAACCCTTAATTGTAACTTGACCTCACTGCTTCTGTTCAGTTGTTGATTAATCAGAGCTGTAGATCTATGTTAGATAAGGCTTAACAGATTTAGGAGATTGGTACGACCAGCTTAATAACACAAGCTTGGAGGGAAGAAGTTTAGATAGATATTAATAAAGACAGAAAAACTGTGATCTTCAACAAATATCTCCAGAACAAATTTCTTTGTAGAAAGTCAATTAACTTATTTGAAGAGAAGGAACTTTAGGCTTAGTTGTTTATTTAGTCTTCAGAAGTCACTTAAATAATATATTATTAAAATTTCTCTTAAATTATATTTAGGTATGTATAAAATGGTGTTAAGGCAATAAAAACAAATCATTCTTCCTATCACCAGATCATCTGTGATGGAGAAATATACATTTCAGGAAAGGATTGTTATTTAACATTAGGAAGACAGCTACTTGCTCTGCAATGGCATGAAAAAAAACAAAGAAAATGTAAATTCAATTTCCTAATTATTAGTGTGATACCAAATATAGTTATTAAAGTTATAGTTAAAACATGATCAACCTCCCCAACAAAACCATACATCAGCCTGATCCTCATTTGAGGGTGTATTAAACACAAATTTCTGTAAAACACCAAGAAAGCTAAAAATACAATAAAAAATCTAAAACTTTTATATGAAAAATATACCTTTAATCTGATTCATGTATTTATCTTTACTAGAACTGATTACTGCAACCTCTTTAAAGATGCCTAAAAAGTGGATCAGAAAGCTGCTGTTCAGGAATACTGCAGTCTGCGTTCTTAATAAAACTAAGAAAGTAGAACACATCAGTCCTTCTAATGGTTCCTCATATCTCAGATAACAGAATTTATAATACTTCAAATCACTAATTAATCACTAAATGGCTTAGCTTCAAAATACATAATGAACTTGTCAGTGGACGATCCACCCAGGCCTCTCAGCTCCTTTAACTTTAATCTACTCTGCATATCGAGAACCAGAACCTGATTGATCATGTTTTGCATTTAGTTTTAGTTCTACATATTAATAATCTAAGACTTTTTTCACATCAAATCTGTTTGGGTGAAGGAGGGATATTTAGCCCAACCTTTAGAGCTGATTGGGCGAAGCTGCACCTATAGCACCCGCCTATCATAGTTTGGTTTTAGCCAATCCTGAAATGAAACAGAAGCATACGCCATGAGAAACCACTTAATAAAGCTCTTGTTGTTCCTCTTTTAAAAAGGAAATTGAAGATTCTGATTCATGATTATAATGAATGCTTACTTTCATCATTCTACTATATGTCCCACCAGAATACATAATACTGTGGTGTGATTGGCTAACCTGTTTTAGGTCAGACTCAAACTATTTAAGCTGGAGCGACTCATAATAGATTCAGGTATGTTTGTGAACTCATAAAATAGTGCGAGAATTCAACTTGCAGGTAACATTAATCTGGAAAAAACTCCAGATTAATAAAATTAAGATAAGAAAGACTAATTTTACAGAGTGGCCTTTGACTATGCTGTCTTAAAATGATTAGTTAACCTTTTAAAGGGCACAAAGTAAAATACTTTGAAAATCAAAATTTCAAGCCAATAGTGTCATTGGAATTCAGGACAAGACCTTATTACCTTTACAACATTAAAAAAATACAAAAACTTTGATGGTAAAAATGAATGTCACTATAATAACAAGACAAGCCAACTTGCCCGAATATATTAAGAGAAATAACAAAAGTGTTTCTATAGGAAATTCATGAAAAACACCCTGAGAGTGAAAGAAACACTTTTTTTGTACATCATAAACTTAGAGTCATCAATGCTGACACTGGCACTCACATTTTTTATTTATAAACCTAAATATAATTTTTAACCAGGCCTATTAACTTTTTAAATTTTCAATTAGCTTGTTAAAACATTTTTTGACTTGTGGACTTTTTTTTCCAGTAGGAAATATATAATTCAAGTGTTAATCTAATTGGTCAAATGCCAAAATAAGATGTACAGCCATGTAGCAGTGTCTTTGCTGAATGGCTGGATATAGATCTTGTGCTTCTAGACCTCACTGAGGGATGGGGGGACTCCATTTGTAAAGGGTATGCAAGGGATCAGAAATGGTAACTTGCCCTATAAAGGGTGAAGTTTGTTGTCCCACTGTTATTTTATTGTTTGGTTGTTTATTAGTTCATTTTAATTTTTATAACAATTTTACCACTTAATTTATTTGTATTCTCTTTATTATTCATGTTTATTAATCACTTCATTACCTTTATGCCACTGCAATGTGTTTTTCTCTGTGTATTTTCCAATCATTTTTCTTTTTACATGTACAGCACTTTGAATCATCTGTCCAAGTGTGCTACTATATATAAATGGATTGCCTTGTCTTACGCTGAAACACAGACATGTTTGCAGTTTATAATCTCTTTACTCACAGTCACACTTCATGCCCTGGTGGATGAGACCATAAAGCAGGGAGCCGCAGTGATCACAGAAGGTGGGGCTCCCATAGGTGTGGATCTTGAACTTATGCTTTGTTCTGGGATCCTACAGGGAAAGAAGAGGCAAAAATAATACAGTTAAGAAGGTTACTATTTAGTCATAATTGAACAATTGGGTCAAACATCCTTCCCTCATGCAAAACATCCACAGTGTGATTCATCAAAGCAAATCGATTAAGAGATATATCTTTTTCTTGACCAAGGACTTGTGTCAGTTAAAAAAAGTACAATATTTTAGATATCCTCATTGTAACAGAAGCCTCAAAGCATTTGGCAGCAGTTCCTGTTTTGACAGTCATTTATTTTACTGACAAAAAGACTGCAGTCAGATTTATCAAACTGCATCGAACGAGTCACTCTGTGGGGGATTGCAAACTGACTTGAAGTGGGAGTCAATCAATCAGTAACAGCCTTGTAATAAATTACTATTGAGATATTTTCCTCCTTCCTCCTTATCATCAGCAGGTGTAATATCTGCAGCTGATGGTTTGAGTTCAGACAGACCAAAAGAAGACATTTCAATTCTGCTCACACGTCAAACATGAATCTTTTATAAACATGTTCTATCTTTTTAAGATTTCTATAGGGAAGGGTTTTTCAGAACTGATGCAATGAGAAGCATGTGACCAACAAACATAAAAACACTTATCTCATCTATTAAAGTCAAACGGAAAAAAATGTTCACTTGTTTTCTATTCTAAACTCTAAAATACAGCGGTAACGATCCCGTCCAGTTCTTTGATTGGCCTTTTAAATGGTCTATCTTGGCATATAGTCATCGATGCCTTCAAAGCTTTTCATTCATAATCTGCCTTCAATAAAGTGCTGCAGGCCTTTCACATAAATATTCTATCAGACGAGGTGAGAAAAAGCATTTGAGTTTATTGGTCAGAGTGTGCATTGGCATCTCATAAAAAAGAAACAGCATGTTGGTATCTAGGACAAAACCTAACAAATCCTTTGAGCTTCTCCCACACTTTGGATCATCACAGCCACAAAGTTGTATGTATATTAATGGGGGATTCCTTTTTTGTTTTGTTTTTTTATTTAATAGCAAAGTATTTTGAGGTGGAAGGAGAAAAGAGGCGATAGTTTTAAAACAACAAAAACAAAGATCCAATCTAAAATCAATGCATTAGTATTGAAAGATGAGAAAAAGAGGAAACAAAATTCCCATAGCATTATTGTGTCACCACCATATTTCAGCCTAGGGTTGGTATGTTCAGGATGATATGCAGTGCTAATTAGGGCTGAAACAATTTATCGGATTAATCATGATTAATTGATTATTGAAATATCTGTTAACTAATTTAGTAATCAATTAATAGCTAAATTAAGTATAGAGACTGTAAAAAAGGTCTTTAGCTGACAAAACAAACCACTTAGAACAGTAATTATGTTATTATATATAAACATTTTGCATTTAACATAAAAAAATGTTTTCTTCTGTCAATATGCTCTATCCAGAACTCCTCAAGTGGAATAGTTTTAGATTCACTTGGTTTAATTAGTAAAAAGTGTTCTTTAAGGAAACCTTGGCTATCCAATTATTAATTGATTGATTGAAAAAATTGTTCTATTATAATTAGAAATAATAACTATACAATGTGTAATTTTGGTCTCATATGACCAGACCACCTTCTTCCACATGTCGACTGTGTCCAATACATGGCTTTTACAAAACTCTGATTATCCTTCCTATAGCTTTGGCACAACAATGCAGAGTGTACGTATAAAATATGTCCTGTTGGGGTGCTTTGGTGCGAAGTGGTTAGCGCACACGACCCATGTATGGAGGCCTTAGTCCTCGACGCGGCCGACCTGGAATCGAATCCGACCTGTGGTACTTTGTTGATGTCTCTCCCCCTCTCTCATAGCCCCTTTCCTGTTCACCTACTGTCCAAAAAAAGAGCAACTATTGCTGTAAAAACTCAAAAAGAAAAAAAAATAAATGTCCTGTCAGTAAACTGTCCAGCCGCTGCAGCATTCTCCATTGTTACCATGGAGATGGGTGGCCCTCTTAATAATCCTTTATGAGACGTTAAAAGCTTGAGATATTGCTTCACAAAATGAGCCTTGCTCAGCGTTTTCCTCAACTAATTCCAGGAGCTATCCATAGAATGCCTTAGCCTGTGTGACGCTGTTTGTTTGCAAAAGTATGAGTCTAATATGTGTTATGGTCAAGATTCCCAAAGAATGTTAAACCTGCTCTAATAACATTCTGCAAACTTTGCAGAGGCAGGATCATTATCTGAGACAGCTGCTCACCGTGGAAGAGTGACAGCCAGCAAACAGGCCGCACAGTTCCATCAAAAATAAAATAAGTTTTAGGTGACTGGAAAAAAAAACAAAAAAAACATGAGGCTAAGGAAAAGAGAACTTTATTCATTCTGGGGCTGAAAGATGGCCGATTTATTACTGCAGTTAAGGTAAAGTTAATCGAAAAGTTTTCATTTTAGAAAGAAACACCGTGGTTTACAGTTCAGAAAACAAATGAGGCTAAGGTCTTATTCATCTTTCACTAGAACAGCATACATCATCAATGGGGAGGATTTGCTTAATCAAATAAGTGTCTGTCTGAAATAGAGAGACATATTTAAATCAAGGAAAAACAGCAACTTCTAGCAGATTAGCCAGAGGTGAAACGTCTGCCATAGATCATCGAGATATAAAGATTTAAATGAATCCATGTTATAACAGTGATGTTGTCTGATGGCATGATTTGAAAGTCAGAAAAAATCATCAAAACTTAAAGGGCCTATATAGAGCAAAATCAACGTTTTTAATCTTAGAACACTGTTATTGTGCCATCAAAATCAGGCACAGAGTGTTATTTGCTGAATTGATGCACCTCTAATTAATTCCTCCTTGTGCTGTGAAAAGGAACGTTGGGAGAATATCTTCATAAGAAGACGCCCTCCAGGAATCACCCAATTTAACCGCGCTGCACCTGCAGTAAACAACCAGCCCCTCTCTTCAATCAAGGAGGTACTATGCAAGGCAGAGAACGATGTTTCAGCTTATAGTTGAGACAAAGCAGCTCTTCTAGCAGCTATCTAATGTTAAACTTGTTATATTTATTTTTTTGACCTCAGATATCTTGGACCTGGTTCCGCCTACAGAAGTGGTGTGACACTATGGTACCATAAAATCAGCAAAGAGAGGTGGCAAGGAGTGATGGATCGCTTTTCTTCAAGGTTGAAAGAAAACAGCTGTATTTCATAACAAATTCACACATAATGCCGAAGGCATTATTCAATTATTTATTTGTATTTGTAACTTTGTAAGGCCTAAAAAAAAGCATGATATAAGACCTATAAAATCAGAATTATAAATTAATTTTTTAATCTCTTGTGGGACACTATTTTCTTGCAGTGCAACGGATTACAGAAGAGAGAAAAAATAAGACTGTAAGTACAATAGAGCAAAATAAAATATAATATAATAAGACAGAATAAAATAAGTAAAATTTCACCCTCCCCATCTAAACATTGTAAAATAAGATATAGGAATATCTGGCTAATCTCCATTTATCAACTCACTTACAGTAGTTTCATTGAGGTGAGATCAAATAGTAAAAACACAAATAGTTTCAGTTTATTTTAACAGTTAGAATATTCAAAAGGCAATAAAAACAAAGTCAGTTTAAACAAGGGCTACAAACCCAACCTAGGGTAAATATTAGTGTTAAGAATATTACATTTAAAGCAAGTTTTTTATGGCATATCCTAAATAAACAGTATCCTCCCTACTTTATGTCTGTGTGCTGAGCTGGAACGGGAAAACCCAGTGACGCCGTAAACAGAAAGTACACAGAAAGGTGTGTATACGACACATCAAAGCTGCTAACATAACGTGTAGAGAACCAGATAGAGCATCAGTTCTACTTAATGGAGCTGCAGCACTTGGTGACTTTACACTGCGGATGCCTGTTGTTACATTTATAAAGAAATTCATTTCAATCTCTGAAAATGTGGTGTATGAAGGACTCTTGAATGAAGAGAATAATGAAAGCTGACTCCTTTCTAAGTGCTACCTCATTCACACTCAAATTTTGGTGCATTGTAAATCTCTTTAGAGGTTAACAGCTTTTCAAATCAAAACGTATTTGAGTAAAACATCAATTCTCCTGTTGCAAAAAAAAGGTCTGCTGTATACTGCATTCACTTTCCAGCGTAAAACAGACCAGAAATAAATAAAGCCCTTTCCCCCCCCAGATTTACACCCCTCACCAATAAGCCTCGTTATTATGGTCAATTAGAAGTCAAGTTATAAAAAAAAAAAAATATTATCTTTTATTAAATATATATGTATACTTATATATTATGTTATATGGTATAATTTCTAGCCTGTTTGTTTATCCTAAAGTCAATAGATCAAACTGCAGAGGGGCAGAGAAGTTAATCATGCTGCATTATTTTCTTCACAAATTTATCTTCAAATAATCAGATTTTTCTGCAGTTTATGTAGATAAATATTAAATCAGCAAATAGAACCACTTGCAAGAAGAAAAAAAAACCCTCCACCTTAACGGATTTCAGAGGAGCAGCAGAAATATTTGCACCCATGCAGTGGGAGTCTTTCAAACATGCGTTATTTAGCCACCAATGCTTTGTATTTCCACCTTCCAGTTCTCAGCTCCGGTTAAAGGAATAGTACACCCAAAACATGATTAGCCTTCATTTTCTACTCACCCCCATGCTGAACAACACTCTGGAGTACTTTTTTGATATCTCAAATGCATCTGGAGATCTGGGAGGCTTCTTGCTGTCTGCTGACATTCAAATAATGGAGGTCTATGGCGCCCGAGACAGAAAGGTCCATAAAAGTCCACAAAAAACGTGTCAATATTCCTCCATACTGCTCGTCCAATGTATTCCAAGTGTCCTGAGTGGGTAGCATCCAGAATTTACTCGAAACGAAGTCATTTAGAATGTTTTTAGAGCATAAACAGTAGTGTATAGGATTTCCTGAAAGCGCACACCTGCGCGATCACAACGCTACGGAAGCCGGCAGACCAAACCAGATGAAAGTGCGCATTCAGCGTCTGCTCTGCCAATAATGCAAGCGTAGAAGAAGAAATGTGCAGTTTACCTGTGCAAAGAAAGAAACAACGAAAGAAAAATGTCTGAGGACTTCAGTGTTGAGGAAGAGCATGAGTTCTTTGCCGAGCTGAATGCGCTGGTTTGGTCTGCCGGCTTCCGTAGCGTCGTGATCGCGCAGGTGCGCGCTTTGAGGAAATCCTATACACTACTGTTTATGCTCTAAAAACATTCTAAATGACTTCGTTTCGAGTAAATTCTGGATGCTACCCACTCAGGACACTTGGAATACATTGGACGAGCAGTATGGAGGAATATTGAAACGTTTTTTGTGGACTTTTATGGACCTTTCTGCCTCGGGCGCTGGGCACCTCCATTATTTGAATGTCAGCAGACAGCAAGAAGCCTCCCAGATCTCCAGATGCATTTGAGATATCAAAAAAGTACTCCAGAGCGTTGTTCAGCATGGGGGTGAGTAGAAAATGAAGGCTAATCATGTTTTGGGTGTACTATTCCTTTAATGCTGTCAGGCCTGATCGGGCAGATGTGTTAAGATAACATTATACTGTAGCTCTGCTGTTCTGATCTACCCCCCACCCCCTTCTTCTGTTTCTGCAGCCGTTCGTACAAATAGGGAGCCTTTTCGCCAGTTTTGAACACTGTCCCTGTGATAGCTCACGTTGTACATTTATTGCCTTCTAATGAACAATAAATGACAAAAGTCAAATTACTGTAAAACCCAGAGGCTTCAAACGGCAGAACAAAAACAAGAAAACAACATTTGCAAACCTCAAAGCATCGATTGAAATAGAATTAAGCCACAATTCTTAATTATTGCTGCTATAATGCCAGAAACACTTCTGCTGTTTTGGTAATACCTATACGATTACTACGTTGGGATCACTTTCCATCTTCTGCCAAGAAGAGCTGTATCACATCTGACAAAAGCTACGAGAGGTGTGCAGGATGATGAGAGAGGCAGAAAAAGATAAAACGACAGGGGAGACTCGCATGATGCCACAGACAGCTGATCCTGAAGGATTATCCTCTCGTCTCCTCCTCTCTAACCTTTTTGTCCACCCATCTGGGATAAATAAGTTATTGCAGCTAAGAACAATACATGGCTGCTGATAAGCCATCAGTTTCTGTCAAATGCTATTTTACCTTTTAAGGAGTGAAAGATGATTTTAGGGATAATAGAAAAACATGACATAAAGTCAAAATGATAGATGTTCAAAAAATTAACCCTAAAGAGTAATTCACACCTTTCTTGACAAATTAACAAATGTTATTTGAACTACTTTACTTCATCTTAAAAGACAAACTAAACTCTAACGTGGATCCTGTTATTCGCAGCAGGTTGTTGTATTCATGAGTGTAACATCCACTTTTCACCATTAATAGGTGCAATATTGAGAGGAAGCATATTAAAAACCAGTTATAAGGCTGTATATGAGAATATGGATATAATTTCCTGAGACACATGTGGTTCTAAATTTACATAATCTAGATTCATCATTTGGAGCCACAATGTAAAAACGATGTAGAAATAGGTAAAAAATGTCTTAAGTTAATTGTATTTAACCTTAATTTGAGCAGGTAAATAACAATACTTGCCAATGGAATTATTATTTTAATTCTTAAAATAAGATAAGTAGATAATATGCAATTGAACTAAGACAATGCAATTGCTTTTACTAATATTCAATGTAAATTGTCTTGTTCCAATGAAAAAGTGTCTCAATTACCTCCTCAATTCAAGATGAAATGCACTTATTCTAAGAAAAAAAAATACTTATTGAGATTACAATGTTTTGCAGTGCAAATCTTTGGCAGTAAAGGTTATAGTTCAGATTTTTAAAAGTATCCATTAATGACTTATTAGCATGATAAGTACTATTCATTTGCATAAAGGTTCATTTACAGTAGCCTGTGTCTGAAAAACAAATCAATAAAATAATTCTTTAAAGCTTCTGTCACACTGCATCCTAACATCTGTGGTCATATTTAACAGTCATTGGACCAGCTTACCCAGGAACCTTTGGACTAAGATTAAACCTCTGAGCGGCTGTGGGTGGAAATTACTGAGATTGTGTATTTTTCTTCATGATTTTACTTTTAACTGTGCCATGATGTTATTTTTCAGTGATTTCTTGTGTTTATCTGCAGCTGTTTGTGAAGAAATTTGACTTTTTGACATTAAAAATGGAGCTTTGTTTAGTGGGGCCTTTAACTACTTCATGAAAATATAAACATCTCAAGATAGGGAATGCATATCATTATTCAAGACATGATCCTTAAATAGTCTTTAAGAGAAGTAATTGTGATTTTTTTTTTTCATCAAGTTAGATGATAAGCACAGTTAAAATTCAAAAATGTTAAATGGGTATTCCAGAAAACATCCAATATAGTTGATCTTTTTTTCTTTGGACATCTTACTTACAATGGATGTTTCTCTGGTCAGTGTCAGAATTTTGATCAAAAGATTCAAAGACACCAGAAGATGGTGATGAAACAGAAGCAGGAGCAGAAGGGGTCAGCATAACGGTGTCGGTTAATTAGCCAGGCTTTCCAGTCCAGCATAATTAGATGCAGTGCTCCATCCAGCTCATGTTAATAAACAGCCTGGCTGGTTGAAGGTGTGCAGGGTTTCCCTACACAGTGTAGTGGGAAAAGGGTTTCTAAGTCATCCCTTATTTGGTTTACTGTTGCATTACTATAAGAGAATACAAAAACCTTAATGGAGATGTTTTGTGTTTTTTTTTACTAAAAACTTTAAAACTAACACGATGACTAACTGAATGGTAAACATTTTAGCCAACTTTCAGCTGCAGTCACACTCAGTCAAGTCTATATTTAAACTTGTGTAAACCTTATATCTTACAATCAGTGCTTTTGTATCCAAACATCCAGTGAAATGATGGGGACCCTCTCAGACAGTGTGTATACCTCTAAAATTTGTCTGTCTCTACCATAACTTGAATAAAAGTAGTAGGTAAGCGGCTGTTCCAACCATTGCATTTACGCATTCTCCCAAGTGGTGCCCGACTTTACATGAGTGAATAAAATGAATGTGATTGGTCGTTTATCAAGGGGGCGGGATTGTTGTGGTGGAAGGTTCTCAAGCAAGTTTTATTGTGGCCGGTTTCTCTGAAGCATCTTGCTAACCAGTTAGCAACTTAGTGCTAGTAGGTTCCCAATGGGAAATTCCATTGGTACCAAGTAGCACTAAATTGGTAATATAGAAACGACACTGTCAATGAACGCTATGGACAGAGGAAACATGCAAAAGGAGGAGAGTTTAGTGTCGGAGGTCTTGCATGATTCTCCTCCGTCATACATTTTTTATTTAGAGGAGGAAAGCGGGGATGAAGATGTTGTGGAAGAGGATGCCAGGGCGGCAGAAGCTTGGTTTGGTGTAGAAGGCTTACAGCCGTACATGTTTGAGCCCTTGCCTCGCAACGCTGCCAGTTCTATTAGTTCTCTAAGCCTGCTGAAGACTAGGGCTGGGCGATATAGAAAAAAAGCTTATCGATAAAAAAAAATGCATATTGATCGATATCGATAATTATTGAAAAGATTTGAAACCATATTTTATGTGCAGCTCTGCCTGGACTTTTATAGTATTGCTAAATGATTTAATTTTAATAAAAAACACAAACACAGACTTCGAATTAAATCTTTATTTAACCAACTTTTTTAACCAAGAAAAATAACTTAAGAGACCTGAGTTATGTTATTAAATACTGACAAAGAATAAACTAAAGTGACCAAAATAAATATAACAAATAAAAAAATGCCCCCCCACCGCCGCCGCCGCCGCCGCCCCCGTTTCCTGCTTTAACCTGAGTTATTACTTTGAAGTTTCTGGCCCCTCAGCATTTTTCTCTCAGTTGTTAGAACTACGTGGGAAACTGCCCAGAACTGAAAATATATATATATTTTCCGAAGATTCCTCGGAGGAGAGCCGCCCCGGGGCCTACACAGCTCGTACTCCTGCGGGTGTGAGCGGCTGAGAGAGACGATAAAAAAAAAAAAAAAAAAAAAAAAAGTTGGTTTCGTTATCAGACTGGTTTTCACTGGTTCCCTACACATTTTCCAGATGACTGTGGTTTGTTTTTGGTCCGACTTGCCATGACCGAAATACTGCCAGACTGCCGAACTACAAAAACCCTTCTTTGGAACAATTTCCTCCACCTCTCCTTGCTGCGACATCTTCATGTGCTCTGTGTTGTGGTTTGAGAGGGCGGCGCTTGTGACGGCATGCCTGGGTCCGCGATTGTGATTGGTTGGGAGGAAGCAGTGACTAGCATAAACCTACATGCTAGGCTACAATGAGAAGGAAGGAAAACTGCGTTTCTTTTTTATCGAACTTTTATCGACCCTCTTTTTTTCTATTGCGCCACACGTCTATCGATCGATATATATCGTTATTGAATTATCGCCCAGCCCTACTGAAGACACAGACATCCATCCCCGTGAACACTGGGATGGAACTCAATGGGAAAGCCGTTCACAGCTCACCAGAGATGGGAAGTAACGAAGTACAAATACTTCGTTACTGTACTCAAGTAGATTTTTCTGATATTTTTACTTTACTTTACTACTTATTTTTATGGCGACTTTTTACTTCTACTCCTTACATTTTTACACAAATATCTGTACTTTCTACTTGTAACATTTTTAAAAATTGGCTCGTTACTTTAGTTTTGAATCATTTCAATGGAGTTACCATTATTATTTTTCACGTCATCAATACCAAATTCAATCTAATTGGATGGGAATCTACGTTGCATTTGACGCACCACTACAAGATGAATCGACAGATTCTGCGTTATTCATTCGCGGCAAATCATTGCAGCTTGGTGGTGGTGGCGTTAGCATAGTAGTATGGATGACGAGATGATTGAAAATGAACACAACGGAGATCTAGTCCTATTGGCAGACATCCATTTAAAATGTAGGCAACGGCATGAAAAAAGTGGTTTCTACTTTTACTTTTATACTTTAAGTAGATTTACAAGCCTGAACTTTGTTACTTTTACTTGAGTAAAGAAGTTTAATCAGTACTTCCACTTTTACCAGAGTATTTTTTAACACATGTATCTGTACTTTTACCCAAGTACGGAAAGTGAGTACTTTTGCCATCTCTGCAGCTCACTATTTATGTTCGGCCCGATGCTCTCATGCGATCTACCTGCTCACACTGTACGTCTAAAAACCATGTTGGACTCAGCTCCGCAGTGAGATGGACCTGCTCTGACTCCTCTATCAGGAATCCAAACAAATGGAAGGGGAATATTAAGCTCGCAAGAGTAAAACGTGATGCCTTGGCAATTTTGTGCTGAAAGCCTTAAAAAGAAAAGGCGACAACGTATTTGGAAAAAAGACATGGCTGAGGAAACGTGGCTACTACAGTCTGTCAATTTTACAGAAAGAACTGCCTTTTAATCATTGCATCACTGCCACGCTGCTGTGTTTACATCTGAGAGGAAGAAGAAAAAGAAGAATCCTTGTTTGCGCATGTGCCCTGAGCAATTTCCCCACGACGATTGGGAGAAAATCAAACGTTTGATTTACTCCCAACCTCACGATTCCTGATCCTTGAGGTGGTCGTGAGAGGCGGATCGCCCCTCATTACCCCCTGTACACTACATGACTCACTATCAGACTGAAAGTCAGCCCGATCGAAAAATTCTCACACGACTGGAAAATCGCCCCGAAAATCACACAGTGTACACCCACCTTAAAGTAAAATATTCTTATTTCAACCGTTGCGTATATTAGCTGCGACATATGAATCAAGATGCTATGACCGAAAAAATTTGGTCAGGATGACGTATAACTAACTAGCCTGTATAAGATAACGGGGGAAAAAAACACAGATTTTAAGAACTTTTACTGAACTGATAAAGAGTACATTTATATACATGTTAAAGCGAGAAAGATTTGACATTTAAATATGATTTCCCCACGACTTTAATGAGCCCCATAGGATTTTCTCACTCTAAAGAAATCTGTTCAAAAGTTCTCCAGCAGTTCACACCTCTGCTCCCAGGCTTTCTAAAATTTAAGTATCAAACATTAAATGATTTTTAGGCCTGAGATCTTAACAAATTTACCAGTTTTTAACCTCTGATAACCTGATTATTATGAAAATCTCCACTGATAAAAATGAATTGTAGCAAACCAAACAAATTAATGTGAAAACTACACATGCATAAAATAAAAAAAGACAATTCTTTTAATTCTATTTCATTTATTATTAAAAGCAAAATACTGATGAATAATTCAATAAATATACTCAGACTACAATACAGATAGAAAGAGATCAACCTGGTGTGAAATTTGTAACCTGAACAGAGGGGGCAGAGCGTTAAATAAGACACTCTGATTCCTTCATCTCTGACTTGTTTTATTCACCGCTATCACCACAATATCAGATAGCAAAACAACTTGCTATCCTGATGACAGCATCAGGTGATTTTTCATAAAGTCTAAATGATTATTTCACCTTGTTATACTCAACACCTCCCTAAATGCTTTCTTCTCTCTGTTACCCATCATCCCTCACTGGGAGAATGATATTTGAATTGGACTTAGCAGAAAGCTCCTCCCTTTACCAGATTCTGAGTCATCCTATCTTGCGGTTCACCTGTTCCTCACTTACATGATAAACTGCAGATTAGCACTTTTTTAAATAAGTTATCTATAGATAACATCAAAAATGATTAATCTTGTAACTCTGCCGCCCCAAATCTTGAAAACACAACCACCGGTTTGAACTGAGCTCTTTGCAGCAACTCTGCTGATTCATGTATAGCAATACAATTTTTACAAGTGCAAAATGGTGCATGCACAAAGGTTTTAAAAATTCTAGTAGTTGCTTGGGGAAAAAAAGGCAAGAAACTCCACTTCTGACTATATTTACAACTGAAATGAGATATGAGTTAATATAAAACATGGAGGGCATAATAGATCCAGCAAAGTCACACTGAACCATTAACATATCTTCGAACACAAATACAGTTGTACTGGGGCCATTCCCCAAGGAAGACACAAAGTTAGCAACTGATTTACACTCTTATGCTTTTTCTGGATCTTTTAATATCTAATAAATATGACCAGGACAGATTAGTTGAATATGGGCCCTCACCTGTGTCATCTATATTTTGTTGATACCCGGTCGACCCTCAAGTTAAAGTGTTTATTCATCAGACAATGCAGGACATAAAATAAATTTGACACCTCCACATAAGGTCATAGGGTAAGAGCTATTGTATTTAATAATGTTAATCATTTAAATAATGAAAAACTATTGGGAAAAAAATAAAAATTGTAACACTTTGAAGCATGAATTGGCAGTCACATTGCAAGGTACACATTTACAAATAGAAATATTGCTACTTTTTAAATGTATTGAATTAGTGTCGTGTTTGGTTCTCCATACATCCTGCAGTCACAATTAATCCTATTTATAGATTTCTGACTGTGTAAAATTTTTAAGATTTCAGCTAAAAAGTTGAGGTTCTACAGCTGGATGTTTTTTTAATTCACAGCAGTTTACCTTCCGTCTGAATTTGCAATGGACGCACCTCACATTAGTCCTGGCCGATTGGATCAAATTAAATACAGCACAGACTCTTAGTGATACCAATCGGCCCATTTCTAAGTATCATTTCATAAACAACAGATCTCTGACCACTGAGTTTGGAAAAGCACTACCAAACACTGACAGCCTGCACAGAGAGCGGGCTGTCAGTAGGTGAAATCTAGGTGCACCTGCAGCTTAAGGCTGGTTCGTCAGGTGAGAGTCGTGCTTATATATCCAAATGATGGAGCCTGATCCACACTGGAGAGGAAGATTCGGGCTCCATATTTCCTGGTCTACCTGTAGTGCAGTAAGCAGCTTAAAACTCAAAGAAGCTGCATCAGTGACCAAATTGAGGAAGTGTGTGGTGTGGATGTACTTTCCTGATACTGCAAAAACAAATTTGGAGAAAATCATAACAGGTAAGAATTTTATTTCAATTACATGTCAGCCCTAT
Source organism: Cyprinodon tularosa (assembly GCF_016077235.1). Classification (NCBI taxonomy): domain Eukaryota; kingdom Metazoa; phylum Chordata; class Actinopteri; order Cyprinodontiformes; family Cyprinodontidae; genus Cyprinodon; species Cyprinodon tularosa. The sequence goes on along the minus strand of NW_024038844.1, from coordinate 438,786 downwards.
TAATTTCTCCAGGAACACGTTTAGTGAAAAAAAAAAAAAAAAAAGAACAAAAATTCTTAGCTAAAAAGTTGATCTGATTTTGTTTTTGGGCTCCCGGAGGCCCTAAACAACTGACCCAGGTGTCCCTCCAATGTCTGGTTATGAACTAAACCAATACAAAGCTCCATGATCTTGATGAAGAAATTATACCAATAGCTGCTTTTTGATTGAGAGGCAAAATTTTGTAGAAAATAAATTTTTTTTTCCTGCATCAGTAATAAAGAAACCTTTAAATTATCCATCACTTAACTTCATGCAAGAGGATTTCAAATATTACGTTACAATCAACACTAGGAAAAAAAAAACTGTTGTAATTCCCTGAGTCCTAATTAATACATGCAGTATGTTGTGTTTCAGATAAAACAAACGCTTTTATATTAAAATAGACAGATCTAGGATTCAAACTGCTATAAGGCCTACATTCTCCTGTTACTAAAAAGAGATGTGTAGAGTGGATAAAAGAATCCATTACATAAAGGAAAGCATTCACCACATCACTGCCATGATTTATGACCATCCCTTAAAGACTGGAAGAATAATATGCCTTTTGATGCGTTATCTAACCTTCCCTCACATCTGCTTGCTGGGAATAAGGATTATTCGTCTATTTGACAAACAGATGTAAAACGCCAATCAGCACGACATACATAGAGCCACAACACTATCGGCCACACACAGCAATGCTGACGCTTTGAATCGCCAATTACCCAAACGTCTTAGGATGAAAGAAAGCCTGAAAAGACTTGAAAAACATGACATCGCTTTCTCTGTTGATGTCTGTGATGTCCCTGTTAATGACAATCATTTCATGATGCATTGGCACAAAAATAACTATCTTTCTATAAACAGCCGCTATCAAAAAAGATTGAGCCTTTCTACAATATTTCTAATTCACGATCTGTTTTATCTGGAAATTCATAAAGCACCATAGAATCATAGAGGTCTACAGGTGTCACTAATTTTAGGATAAAATAATTGATATTCATCGATGAAGATTGTGCAATAGATTGGGAAAACAACAATATGGAGGTCTCTGAAGCAGACCTGTGCTGTTAGTCTTGGTAAGCTTACTATTATTAGCATATAAATCAGCAGTGTCTGCCTTTTACTAAGCTGCTGAGTGCTTGGGGTGGGGGTGCATCAATTCACAGAGGATTTACCTTGCTGTGCGCTATCAGCTAACACATCTGTCCACTACTGAAGCTGGGAAACCTTGCTGACTTCCTGATGGATGAGGTAACTTACACAAGCTCTGATTATTTTACTGCATTTCTTAGTGGGAAGTTTGAAGACTTATCATGTTATCAGTTGAGTGGTGGATGAGATGCTCACTGAAGTTTTCAAATAAGTTTTTTTAAAGCTTTAAAAGAAAAAGGTTTTCTAAAATGTGGAAATAAATCAAAGTTGCAAGAAGTAAAAAGGGATTTTGGATGCTTTAAGGCTGCAAAGAATAAAATAACAACGTAAGCATCATGGATGACTGGTGAGTCAGAAAAAGCAAAGTGACACCAATTTTTTTTTTTTTTTTTCCAAGCTGCTGTATCCAATCTATTAAGCTACGCTGGTTGTTTCCCTGCTACGCTTTTCCCAAAATGAATATTCAAGGGAACATTTGAATGCATATTCCTTTGAATAACAAAAGGTCCATGTTTTCATTTAAATACTCAATGCAGCCAATTTTATATTATCACATTTAATTGTCAAAATATTATAAATAAAATTCTACATAATTGAAACAACTAAATTTTACTAAATCTGTCGATTTCATCAGGACAGATCGATTAAAACTCAAACATAAGAGTTCCCCTAATGACTGTCCTTTTTTAATTTTAGAGAGAACATATTTTTATATGACCTTATGCAAAAGTAGTAAGTCTATTGTGAAAAAAAAGAAATATATTTAAAAATAATTAAAATTTATCCGATGTACTGCCATACAAAATGTTTTTTTTTTATCATTAAGATGTTGGCTCATTAGAAGAAACATGGACACATGCTGTGCGTGACAGCATCAAGGTCAGAAAAGGACAGAGCTGTCACAGCTGTCACACCGAGTGGAAGGTGATGCCACTGTTTACCAGCTTCTATACCAAAGATTCCTCCTTTTGGTCAGATTACCAACACCAAAGGCCAGAACTAATTGGCTCATCAGACACGGGCCATCTGGCAGGTACTTAATAATAAAAATAAATTTACCACCTGTTTCAAAAGTCAAATCTAACTGTCAGCATCTTGGCTGCCTTGTTTCTGCTCCAACATGTTAACAGCTTAATGGCTCAGCTCTGTTTTCTTTGAGCTTTACTCTGCGGTTGGAAGTGCAGAGAGATAATATGCTGGACTTTATGTTGGAAATCAAATACATTAATATTAATACATACTATTTTCAGCAGATATAAATCGGTTTCTTTCATTTATTTTTCTTGAGAAATATATCAAGGATTTTTATAATTGATGAGCAAAACTTGTATGCTAAGAGTCCTGGCATGCAAAGATGTTCACAAAGACCATTTTTCCTAATTGAATGGTGTCTGCAGCTTCATGTTTTAAACTTTCCTTTTCAAACAATCTATTTACATAATAAGTTTACATAATATATCCTTCAACATAAGTGCAAGAAATCACAGCTAATATTTTGACCCTGCTGTCACTTTTCAAAATTTTTATGTTTCACTTAATGTTAAGAGTGTGAAAACCCACATAAAACTACTGCCATAAATATCAAATGAACTAATGTTTCAGTCTGCGACATGGAGTAAAAAGAAGGAAAGATTGGATGATCAATTAGCCAAAGATAATAACCACTTCCTCAGGTTATCATTGTGATAGTTTCAGATAAGCGGTGATGTCAATGGTTGTGTGATGCTAAAATGGTTTTGTTATCTTCAAAAAAGGCAATTAGCTCAATATACCTTCTTTAAAATTGAAGACAATAATACCAACCATCAAACAGGAAGCACAGGAAAACCTTTAGATATTTCACTGTTCTACTAATAGTAATAAGTAGAGAGGACTCTATCTTATACCACATTTACGCTACCCTTTAAAACCATGCAGAGAACGGTCTGACCATGGGAACCCATTTAAACAGTTGGGTGTAAATGGAACACAACTGAATTGGACCTTGCCAGACACAACCATACTACAGTAATACTAGTTTAACAGTAGGGCTCGGCACGGTTCATCTTTGGATCGGTTCTCTGATAACAAAGAGCACACGAACAGAATGCGTCATCTACTATTTACAGTTAACTTACTCTTTTCAGGTGTTTTCTGCTGTGTCCGGCTTCTGATTTCACAGATCTATTAACCTGTTCTCAACACAAACTTTATCTCTGCCTTTTAATTATAAATGGTATCAAAAGAGCGTGGTGCGACCTGGGACGATGCCGAGAAAGATAACTTCTTCGCCTGAAATTCTGCAAACAACAAAATATCGCAAAGATGAAGCAACATAAGTTCCTGAGTGTTATGTCCGCCCCATTTTTCTTTGTGTAATTCCCACCTTGAGAGCTATAGTATCGTGCACTGCCGCTAAGAGGTGAGGAACCGGGCTAACAGATTGGTTAACAGATCCAAGCTCGGTCCGAGCTCGGCAAGGATCGTTTTCAGAGGGCTAGTGGAAATGGGGCATTAGTCTAAACCACAGGAGCAGTAGTCAGTTGACCCAATTGTAGCTTGCATCATACTATTTCACAAAAGGAGATTTGGTTGGTAAAGCTTTATACTATTCTTACACATGATGCAGGTTTAGTCCTAAAACTGTTTACAACTTCTACTGTGCATTTAGCAAACCTAAGGACAAACTAGTTCTAAGCACCTACAGGTCATGTTTTGCTCTTTGATCTTCCTTAAGCCGGCATACACTGTGCGATTTTTTGCCCTTTTCGGGTTGACTTTCCAGTCGTGCGAGAATTTTTCAATCGTCCCGTCTTTCAGCCTGATCATGCATTTTGCATCATCGTTAACGAGGGGCAATCAACCTCTCACGACCACCTCAAGATCAGGAATCATGAGGTGGTGAAGTATACCATTGTGGGCAAATCGCTCAGTGCGCAAACAAGGATTCTTCTTCTTCCTCTGAGATGAAAACACAAAAGCATGGTCAGGGTGCGAGTGAAATGGAGTTCTTCCTGTAAAATTGACAGACCGTAGTAGCCACGTTTGCTCAGCCATGTCTTTGTCTAAATACGTCGTTGCCTTTTCTTTTTAGGGCTTTCAGCCAAAAATTGCATAAATTGTCAAGGCAGCGTGTTTCTCTCTAGTGAGCTTCATATTCCTCTTCTACTAGTTTGGCTTCCGATAGACGAGACTGAGTAGCACCATCTAACTGCGGAGCTGAGTCCAACGTGGTTTCTAGACGTACAGTGTGAGCAGGTAGATGGCATCAGAGCGTCGGGCTGAACAGTGTCAGAATATGCATCGTGAGCTTGTTTGTCGTAGTGTGAGCTGCAGTTGCATGTAGTGATTGAAAAAAATCGCACAATGTATGCCTGGCTCTATGCCTTGTGGTGAACTGAAAGGCCCCTAATAGAATAGAGTGTTAGAGTTACTCCACCAATATTGCATTCCTGAACCGTTTGTGATGTAGATAGATGAGACAAAGCAAAGAAAACTGCATAAGAAGCAGAAATCCATAGTATGCTGTGACAGCAGACAGGGTGCATTTTTTTTCCAGGTTGTCTGGTTAAGATATGCTCTCTGATCAAATGATAACTTACTAATAATGGAACACATTCACCATCCTTGCATTTAATACAAATGTATTTGAAAAGCCTTGTGAGAATCACAACATAAACTAAGTCCTTCTCCCCTGTCATAAAAATTCCCTCTGCTGATCACAGAGCATGCAGCATAAAAGATTTGTAGTCACTTTATAGGATAAAATACAGTTTTGTTTGGCAGCATCTCCTTTTAGTAGCGACAACATCAGTTAGTTATGGTTAAGGCGGGTGTTTTAATAAGCAGTCTGTGATAATATTGACACAAACAACTATGCAGTTATGGGACTGTGAGGAAGCAGTGAGTATATATATTGACTGAGGCTCATTGATTTTTGAGAGATCTATATGCATTATGTGAAGGGCCAATGTGACGTATAATGGGAGGGTTGTGATTGAATGTTTATTATGAAACTACCATCTTAAAAGCACTATGATTGTCTATTACAGGATCTGAAATAAAGCAGGGCTTTAATTCTATGCCACCAAATCTAAGGAAATGTTTTCTTACAAAGCACAACTTTGGTTCTTATAAACTAATTACCTCTGGTGTCGCATAGAGTAAATACTAATATAAGTATTTACTCTATGCGACACCAGAGGTAATTACCACATTTGTCAGGATCTAGAGGAAAGGCCATGGAGACCAACAACTGTGTTTTCAAAGTTAGTTTTCATTCTGATGTTTCTAATAGTTAATATGCAGAATAAAATGAGCTGAGTGTCGCTTTTCTCTCTCCTGATTATTTTTTAGATCACCTGTCAGATAATGTAAGGAGGACTTATTGAGCTCACAGCTGCTATTTTCCTCTGAATTCATAAATGTCATTTCCAAGTAAGTAGCTAAACATTGTTGGTCTTCTAATATCATCAGCTCGTGTCGATGAAATCTTCCTCAAACACTGTGTAACTGTTATCACTGATGACAGTGATCCAATAACAGTCTAGATTGTGAGGGATTCACAAACGGCACATTCGCCCTGTCCAAGGAAAACAGCAGCACTGATCTCAATAACTAAACATATACTGTTGCTTAAAAATGTGTGTCTAAGGAGAGAGCTGGTGGTGTTTGTTTCTAGAATCCAATCTAGCACAAAATATGAGTTTTACATGTTTGATAAGTAAAAAAAAAAAACCCTAGAATGTTCCAAGAGGATATTAAATCCCCTATGAAAACTGCATTATTAAAAAATACTTAAGAGTCGCTGAAGCAGGACTGGACATCAGATATTTGTTGTTAAGAAGCCTCAGTGGGAGTGATGGAATGCATTCAAGTGGGCTTCAGGGCATAAATTGTGTGAGACACTAATTTAGGCAACTACAAATACGTGTTTTTGCATAATAAGGAGTAGGTTTTTCAGGAAAATAAAATGACAAAGAATTAGCTTTGTAACAACGTGTGATGGAGCTGTTGGTCTGTGTCCCTCAGCCCTTAAATTGAGCACCACTGTATTGATGACGCTTCTCAAGGGAGCAATGCAGCAGAACCTGGATAGTACCCACCCATCCTCTGTCCTCCATTATATATAAAAACCTACTTAAACGTCTCCAGCCCTCCTAAAACCAAAGCTATGAACAAACCCCCCAGTTGAAAAGCAGCAACGTCATACAGCATTAGCATAAAAGACGAGCCATCTGCTGGTAAGACCCAAGAGATTATAAATATCATGAGCAACATGCCTAGGGGACCCAACCATTGCATCAGCTATCACTCAATTTGTTAATACTGCAGGCAATGGTGTAGCTGGAAAGACCAAACCTTTGTTGCTGTTGTCTTGTCTATTTATGGAAACTTCAAAAGATAATTATCTGAAATGTATCAGAGCAAACAATGGGATAAACATAGACTTAAACCTCTTGAAAAACCTAATCCTTACTTAAGTGGATTTAGCATAAAATATATTAGATTTTTCCAAACAGACACCAAAGAGCATTATAATTAGCCAAGTGAAAGCTCTCTTTAGTCAATGAGTATATCATCCTGTTACAATTCAACATGTGGAGATAATCATTTAAGGCACTTAGAGTAGCAAATTACACCCAGTAGTTTTAATGACTGTGTGATAGAAGCAAGGGCAGATGGCAGATGTTAATGTGAGCAATCAAATGCAGGCTGAGATATTCTGTGTGCCTGTGGAGTCCAGTGCATTACTTTTTTTCCCCTGATATCAATGGTGTTTTGCATAATGACTGAGGAAATTACTTCTTCCTCTTGCCTTTTCCCACAAACAATTCTTAGTGCAGCAGCAGTTTCTTTTTTTATGTTGGATTTTATCTGGAGAAGCAACCACAACGGAAATGAGTACGTCCAAAAATAACTGAACATGTTGCAACAGAAATTATGATTTTATCAAAACCATTTGAATTTTAGGTGGCCATTGAACACAATTCAATAATGCCTAAAATGTTGTTTGTAGTTGTTACTGCCGGAAAGAGACAAAAAAACCTAGAAGAAAGTAAGTCGGTTGCAGTTTTTCTTCTCAATAAGCAGGGACACCTGCAGGACTTTATGTTACACACCTGCAAGGATTTAGAGATTCCTTTTTTTTTAAGAAATTAGACAACTTAATTTTTTTTTTCATATATTGTGATTAGTTTATTGTTGAACTATTGAAATAAAATATTTTTTGCTAACATATATAACTGATCTTTGTTTTATCAATCTAGCCACCATAATTAATACTATAAATTTACATGATTTATATTATTTCAAATACTGTCTTTCAATTCCTAAAGTTGCATTTCTCACAAGAAGAAAAACAATAGTTATACAGTCAACTTTGTTTTAATTTAAAATAAAAATGTAAATGTAAATGTGGAATAAAAATTCCACTATGTAGAAAAAAACTATTCTAATGCATGTTTTTAAACAGATACTCATAAGATCATTCTAATTTGTAAAATGGAAATGTTATACTTCTTTCCTTATAAAACCATTCCTGTGTGGATGGGACTCAGAGATGTGCGGTTTAAGGTGAATAATGCACCAGCATCACCTTTCATTCTACATAATTTGATAGTATAGCATTATTATTTTATCTTCCAATATCTCATGTTGAAACATTCTGGAGCATGAGTGTCAAAAAATAATGCTAAACAATGCCATGTTAAAGTCGTAGGTAAGCCATATTTAAATATCAAATCCTTCTGGCTTAAACATGTATATGAATGTACTCTTTATCAGACAATATTGTCCCAAAATTTAGAAAATGTATATATTTTTTTTTAAATCCTGTCTTAAAATCTGTTTTTTTTTTCCTGCTTTTTTTATACAGGCCAGTTAGTTATACATGGGCCTGAACACCTAAATTTGGCCAATCATATATCAATGGTCATCTGTCAATTAAATTTTTTGGTCATAGCATCTTGATTCATATGTCGCAGCTAATAAACGCAACAGTTGAAATAAGAAATAAGAATAATTTCCTTTCCCATTGAGTTCCGTCACAGTGTTCACGGGGATGGACGTCTGTGTCTTCAGCAGGCTTAGAGCTAACAGAACTGGCAGTGTTGCGAGGCAAGGGCTCAAACATGTACGGCTGTAAGCCTTCTACACCAAACCAAGCTTCTGCCGCCCTGGCGTCCTCTTCCACAACATCTTCATCCCCGCTTTCCTCCTCTAAATAAAAAATGTATCATGGAGTTGACTCATCCACGACCTCCAATACAAAACTCTCCTCCTCTTGCATGTTTCCTCTGTCCATAGCGTTCCTTGACAGTGTTGTTTCTAAGTCACCAATTTAGAGCTACTTGGTCCCAATGGAATTTCCCATTGGGAACCTACTAGCACTAAGTTGCTAACTGGTTAGCAAGATGCTTCAGAGAAACCGGCCACAACCAAACTTGCTTAAGAACCTTCCACCACAACATTCCCCCCCCTTGATAATCGACCAATCACATTCACTTTATTCACTCGTGTAAAGTCATGCACCACTCAGGAGAATTCAGAAATTCAATGGTTGGAAAAGCCGCTTCCCTATATAGCTATAAACATTGCGTTTACACTGCTGTAAGATTTACTCACATTGGCATGCTGTGTGGTTGGAGTGACTGATTAAGCGTGGCAGTAAGGCCTGGTTTCTAATTAGTTTAAATTAGAAACTAGGCCTTACTGTTTTTTTATTATAATTGTTGATGATTGAAACTTTATCATCAAAATAGTGAGCTGATAAACAAAACAAGATATTGATTTCACAGCAAACGTTAAGTGTCTCTTCACAATGTAACCATTTTTCATCCTTCAAGTCAAAACAGTAACACATACACTTCTTAGATGTAAACGTATGTTATGTTTCACAGAGTGTATTATTTTCTTCACATTTAGACTTAAAAGGGAATTTAAAATATGGCCATATGTGTAAAAGCATATTGTATTCACTGTTTTAAGATTTAAGATACACTTGCTGCTTAGTCAAACACCATGAATGCATTTTAATTTAAAAGACAAATTATATGATAAACGTAAAGCCCATTGGCATCAATTTGCCTTTCATTCTGTGTACCTTTGTTTAAATGTGTCCACATTCGTGAGTGAAACTGGGAAAATTCGGCTCTGGTGTGGAAATGCTTTAGTTTTTGGTGTTACTAGAAAAATTATACATAAATTTAGTCAATTTTTCATTCAATCAAAACTTAATCTACTCAAATCACACAAAGATTATTTTAGTGTCATCTGAAAAACAGCTAAAGATATGGCAAAGTCTGTCAAACTGGCAACATAATTCTGGAATTCTCTTTAAGAACAAACTCGGACCATTTACCCCTTGCTCACACTGGCTCCGGTAGGGTTACAGAGCCGATGGAGACCGCAACTCCAGCACACCCCCTCTCACACCGCCCTTTTGACTACGGTGCGGTGCGGCTCTGCGGCTCCGGCAACAGGTCCGGAGATTTAACTCGCGAGAACAGAAGTTCACTTGAGTTCACGTAACATCACGCGATAACACGGCCCAAATCAGGATATTTGCGAGAGCTTGTTGCGGAGGGCTCCGGCACGCCGCAAGGATAGCTTTCTTGCGGAATTTTCTGCAGCGCCGGAGTGTCTCGGTAACCGCAGCCGGACAGCTCAGCAGCCGGTGAGAGAGGTTTACGTCTTTTTAATGACTTGAAATCACTGCGGCGCCGCACCCACCGCACCGCAACGGTAAGACCGGAGTCGGTGTGAGCCTGGGGTTAACCTGTTTTTATAGAGCTCAGCTTCAGAGAGAAAACGTCCAGAGCAGCCAGATTAACACTGACAGTTACAACCAGCTTATAAATACATCAACCAATACAGCATTGAGTTTCATTATACTTCAAGACAAATGATCGACATTAAAAAGCCTTGATGCAGCGAGACAAAAATAATCACCACTTTAAAACCTGCTTAATGCAGTACCAGAGATACTTAAAAAAGACTGTTTTAGTGAGTCAATGCCCCGACTAACTCCTTTTTACAATAAAAAAAACAAAAAAAAAAACGTTTGAGATCATAATTACTTATCTTCTCCATTTGCATATTTACTGAGCGTGAGAACTCAAAACATCCTCTTTTCTCATTTAAACTCATCTCAATCTATAACCACATCCTACCCTTTAGGTAATGTTTTAATGACTTAAAAGATTAGATCTTGCAGATTAAGTGTGAAAAAGATCTGTTGTCATGATCTATCAGGAAATTTAATCCCTTCAGAGTTTAAGACATGAATTTAATGAGCCTCTTCCCAATTAGATAAGAGTCCTCTGTGAGGCACAAGAAAAAAACCTTGAAAATATAAGAGTGTCAGTCTGAGGTCCTAATATGAATCAGCAGTTTTCATTTTTTGCTCTATTAACCGAGAATGATCTCACCTTCCTGTTTTACTTCCCTTCTGGTGTAAATTGTGTCTGCTGCAGTGCTAACTTGCTAACTCATGCTGCCTGCATCCTGGCTGTCACAAACACAATCTTTAACCCAGTTTGCTGGTTTAGGGAGCTGCTATTATTCGGTCTCAGATCTTTCCATATAACTCTCAGTAAAAATGGCTTCCAGCTGAATCTGTTATTTTCCTCTCCACATCCTCCTTGCAAAAAGTGTTCATACAGGCCATACATGACCCCTTAAACTGTGGCAGGAAAGATGCATATAAATACAAATATTTTATAGACATTCAACAGTCTGATCTGTGACATGAAATGCAGCTTTTTGAATGAGGCCAAATTTCATTAGACACAGTGTATAAGTAGGACATACAGTGGCAACCCCATTTTCTCCTTCACATGCACCAGCACCAACCTCCTGGTGCATAATCTAATCCTACCTGGCATGTATCAGTGTGTATTTTATGCTTGATCTAAATGCATGTTGTATATACAGTAATCTCATTTTACTAAAACAGTAAAACCACTCACGGAGCATGAATTTAAAGCACCGTGAAGATAGAAATGCAGGATCGAGTTTCTTTGAAAAAGTGTTTTCTTGTAAGCAGCACTGGTGCCAAGGCTTGCATAGGGGTGTGTGCTAAAAGCATGTGTTACTGGCATCTAATTCTGTATGGAGTAGGAGGTTCACTTGAGTTTCTATGTTACATCAACATTAAAGCAACCTACCCGATATTGAGCAGTTTCCAGTTTTACTGACAAAGCAGTATTAACCAGAGCAGGCATAGATCAGGAACCGGTGGAGATGTGCAGAAGTGTCTGGTACTAGAACCACCAGCAGAGTCTTAGTGGATGGTTCACTGTGGGATTAGAGTGTCTGTAGATGGAGCCCTCCTCACAATAACACCAGTAGTTCATATTTGATTACTGTCTGGGAGTATTTGGGAGAAAGCTGCATATGTTGGACATTATATGTGTTCTTTGAGCCATTTCTAGGATAATAAAGGCCAGGATCCACACGTCCAACACAGCATTGACTGCAACAACCTAAGCAGTGTTTCTTCATTTGGTAATTCTTATTGTTGAATATGGTTAAAGCCTAAAGTGCCTCTCTTTTTCGGGTAAATGTAATTTTGCCTCTTCTCTGAGTAATTAATTTAATTGCCTATTTAAAAAAAAGCTGCAGGACTGGTTAACTTGTTCCTCTTAATAGAAACTTCTGTGTTTGTTGTTTTTTTTCCCTATAGAGAGCTGGACGTTTCTCATATCTATATTTTTTATATGGGCACAATCATATAAATCCTGTTTTGCACATTATAAAAACCTTTATTTGATCATCTTGCCACCAACTTGCTGTTTTGAAGAATGGATATATTTAGTATGTTGACAAATTATGCACACTCAGCATTTGAAATTACCTTTTGGGTTATGGGTAATTGGTTGTTTTTCTGAAAAACTGACAGCCCTACCCCTTCTTTTTGTTTTTGGGGTAAACATTGCAGAAAAAAACAAGATAAGATTTAGGCTTTATGTGTTTCCTGGTTTAAAAAACAATGTTTACCACATCTCCATTCTCAAAGGAGTCAGTAAAACTATAGCTTTTGTTATAATTACCTCTGTATATCATTTTTGTTTCTTCCCATTAGAGACTGCTTTCAGCTCAGTGCCTCTATGTTTAGCTGTGTCTTTTTTCCGAATGTTCTGAAAGCTCCTTCAGTGACAGACTGCTGCAACCTAAATGCACCAGGGAGCGTTATCGCAGATCCTTCCTCCCAGCAGCTGTAAGATTTTATAACCATCACTGTTCCCAAAAACCTCAATAAGTTGTTAAATTCAGTCTGATTTTTGCACAGTTTCTGTCTTAGTTAAATAGCATGCTGTGGTCATTTAATTTTTTTTGCACATCTCTGCTCTTGCTGCTCTTTTTCACATATCCATTACTATAAAAATGTCCACAGCTGTTATTGATATTTTTATTCTCCAGATACAGAGTATTATATAGTAAAACACTGAACAGTTAATACTCTATATGTTTTATTTTCCTATCTGTTATTTTTATACATGTTTCTAAGTACCACATTGTGTGAACACTTCTACTATAACAGTTTTTTCTATTCTATTCCATTCCATTCCATTCTATTCTATTTTTCTTGAATAGACCGCACTCATGGCTCAATGCTGTAGTGTTTAGCCATCTCTTTTCTGGTCCAAACAACTGAATGGTATATTTCAACCATTTTTATTCTGTTGTTCTGAAATCTCTTTCACATAAAATGTACTTCTGTCTCATTCTGTCTGTGGTTTTCTGTCTACAATCTCCTTTCAATCCAAGCTGTCCACTGCAGATGCACACTCATACTAAACCTTGTTCAACTGAAGTTTTTTCACCATTGAACAAAACTGGTCCATCTCCACTATTACTACAATCTCAGGATGAAGGACTGCTGCAGTGTAAATTATAAATTCAATCGACTAGACTTTATATAAAGACTGGACTCAGTTTGGCTATACAGCATTGGAAAATATTCTAAGGTTGACATCCTTTGTCTAGAATAGAACTTGGGATTATTTAAACTAAATAAAAAAAAATAATTGATTTTAAATATGACACGTTTTGTCAGGTGCCGTCATATTTGATTTGTTATAGTTAGATTAATTAATTCATAATTTTATTTTCTGTTGTCCTTCATCCGGGGCAATCATTAACCATTGATAATCTTTCTTGTTGACATCAAATTCCAAATAACTTCAAGAAATTTAAAGAAAAGACTGAAATCCTTTTCCACTTAAGCATAATCTAAATGTTTTTGAATTATTCTGTAATGATGCACTGAGATTCCAAATTTATTTTTGTAATATCAAGTGAACCCACAATCACCTATAAAGGCAGTAATCCTGAAATCAAACTAAAAAGGCAAACTGAAGAGCAGAGCGGGCCTGTCTGAAAGAGATGACCAGCCCCCTAGCTGGAAGGTAAATTGACTCAACATAAAGATGAAAGGATCCATTGCCTGTGACAATCCAAGATGCCCGTGGCAAAGATGATGCAATTTAGCACCACTCCAGTTTAATCTTGTTTCCAATTCTAAAGCAGAATCCTTGTAATGAGACTTTGTATGTCCAAAGCTTTGAAACCAGAATACAGCTTCTTGCAGATGTGTTGTCTGTTAAAAGCCACCTGTGTAATTTACACTTCAAATCATTACCTTTCCTGAGAAGAAATCTGTTACCACAATAACCTTGTGGTAACAGATTTAGTGCAACTTTGTGAAACCCTCACTTCTACCAGGCTGTTGTCAAACAAGTATGTAGCTGATCTCAGATATTCACTGCTATAGCACAAGTTTGGGGACCTGATCATCAAAGATTTAAAATATCGGGCACTAAATTGCACATGGAATGGAATTATATACAGTATATGAGCACCCACCCATGTTTCATCTAATGTGATGGAAATTTTCCAGTGGCTTTTAAATTTAAATTTTGTTTTCGAGATTTTGAAAACATGCCACAATAACATTGACGATTTTCGCAAAGTTTTTAAAAGACCCGCCCTCTCCACTTTAAAAAAAACGCACATGCAGAACCCTGTGCCCGCTCCCGAGAAGGAATGCCTATTAAACGTGTGCGAGAGCGTGCAGGAGCCCTCGTGCATGCTCTGTTTAAAAGTTTCAAAAAGAGGATTTGCAATTTTTTCACCATGTCAGACTCACCACCGGCAAGGTACGTAGGAAGGCTTTATGTAAACACATCACCAGCATGATTGACATTTAGGAGGACCACTTATTTGATGATCCATCCGGAAAAAAAACATCTCCCTCTATGACTTTAAGTTTTTTTCTTTAATAATATTATTCCGATATTGTTATTCTTTATGTTCCAAACATGTTTACATGGACTCAGAATCTCTCTCCAATGTCTGGCATTGTACCAATGCCTATTTTTTTGTGTGTTACTTTGTAAACAACTTTCAGAGCTGCTAAAAAAAATGCAAAAACTGCAGCCACAGTAACATTTTACTGTATATTTGAAAAATCGCTTTGCATGCAGTCAATGTTAACATTTGCATACCCCCCACACATAATTTTGAGTGGTTTGATGATTATGATCTGCATATTGTTGAAGAAACATACAAAAAACTTTGCAGACCAGGCAAATGCAAATCACTTTGCACTTTCTTTGAAGATCAGCTCTGCGCATAGAAACAAACTTGTTTTTTGTAACCCATTTTATAAACTTTATGATCAGTTGCTGTTTTGTGTTCAGGGTTTATGAATGTTGACAACTTTGGCATTATCTTTAGAATCAGAGTTGAAATCAGCTTGATTTCACGTTGGTTAAACTTCTCTCAATGAAGATATTTTTAGCAAAATAACCTTCAAAACGGGTAATAATATTGTTTTTTTTCTGACTATATATGTATGCATTACTTTACTTTTTTTTATTAATGCATACTACATTGGTACAAATATGGAGAGTATCGAAAAACACAAAAAAATAATAATAATAATTTGAAAACAGGAAAGCTCCATTTTCTGAGTGTTAGTTATTGGTTCGCCTGGATGCTGGGTCACCCTCAGGTCAGCTCAGCGCGTTTCCAAGGAAATGTGCGGCTCCTTAACTATATTACTCGGTCACTATCTGTGCACAGAACAGGCCCGAGGGTCTAAGAGGTGATTGTTAGAGCATACGTGTGTGCACACATTTCTGTTTGTGTGTCTATGTGTGTGTGAAAGAAGAGAGGAAATCAGTGCAAACAGACTAGCAGATTGCCTCAGGTCAAATGTGCTGTACTGGTTAAGTGGACATCAGTGATGCAATAGCCACACACCCACACAAATGAGGCACACCATACCTCTCAGGTTCATCTGCCGAACCCCTGCGGTGAAACCAAGAGCTCTTGCATTATTAATGATGCTCTTCTGTAAAGCACTGAACCTAAATTAGCTGCAGGCGGATACTACTGTATACCTAGCAATCAAACAAAATGGTTAGCTAAAGTAACTGTTATAATCCTCAGCAAGCAAGCCTACTACTGCCCAATGACCTCTAGGTATGTGAATTAGTAGAAGGGGTATTATAATACTTTCAATAGCTGTATTATAAAAGCTGTCCTATCAAATGTAGCTGTGAGGAGAAACCCGTATTTGATTTTCCATGAATCCAAGATTAGCTCCTGCTGAAGATACCTGTTATCACTCTACACATTTTGCTTCTTATAGTAGAGGAAGTTATAAAACACACACATGAGTCATAAGATGCATATAGCCAAGACACAGCGGATTCAGTAGATATTGTCTGGCCAAAGGAGTTATTGGTTTTCTGCACCGCTTTAAGCCGTTTCATATGTGTGGCTGCCCATAGCAACAGCGACACAGGTGCAGAAAAATGTATAAAAAAACAGAAGGAGAGAAATGGGTGTAACTTTAAAGTAGATAGGTTTGATTTCTAGGAGTCATAAAAGAATATAGACTATTTTATTTTAGCTCTGTCCAAAAACAAGCTTTAGTGCTACTACTTTATATGAAGACTTAATTTCCTTTTTCATATCAGATGCAATAAAACATCTTTTATTAGAGCAGCAAAAGATCTTGCATAAAAGAGATACAGGTATATATCTTGTGTCTAGGCAGTGAACATTTTATATAGATAAGAAAAATGACAATTCCAAACTCATCCATATAATTTATGAAGACCTCAAAAATTGATGCAAAAGATAAATCTAACTGAAGATTTTAAAAGAAAGTCTGAATATGTCTCCCTTGTTCCTGGGCTCTTTATAGGACTTTAGTCTTGCAGTTTTATTCTGTTCTGTTGATTTGCAGACTCCTAACATGGTTGTCTTTACTTCATAAGCTTTTTTTTCCCATTTTGGTCATACTTGATGATGATAGGCTGTTCCTACACATTGTAGAATAATAGTTGGTTTATCAAAAAAGGGAAGTCATATGTTTATCCTGCCTAAAGAAACTAATTTTATATTACCGTACTTTAGGGGCGTTTGCATGTTAAAGAAATTGGATTTTATAACAATAATAAATAATTGGCTCTTGGAGTAACAATAAATGTAAACCCAAACTGTTCTTACTTCTTTTAGTTTTAAGTGCAGCTCATATCCTAATTTTCTTAACAGTTTTTTCCATCCATCCATCCATCCATCCATCCATCCATCCATCCATGCATACATCCATCCATCCATGCTTCCATTCATTCCTCCATCCATCCATCCATCCATCCATCCATCCATCCATCCATCCATCCATCCATATCCATCCAAATTAATGCCAGTCATCAGCTAACCACTGTTTCATCATGCTGGCAGGTGTTTCAGAAGGTGTATGTTTTAGGGCTGAAACGATTCATCGAGTAACTCGATTACAAAAAATCCTCGAGGAAATTTATCTGCCTCGAAGCTTCACTAAATTTATTGTATTGTAATAAGCAATGCTGTTAAATACGCAGCACACTGGTCTAGCCAGAGGGTTTTTGTGTTGCACAACGCTACCACTTCCGTTAGTGCCTGGAGCGCTTGTGCTAAGTTTGTAGCTATGGAGGGAACCGGAGAATGCTCAGAAGGAGAACCCCGAAAGCGACAAAAAATGTCAAAAGTTTGGGAACATTTTAGGCTAAACAGAAAGGACAACACAGCGCAATGCATCCACTGCAAAGCAGAATTGGCGTACCACAACAGCACAACATCAATGTTGCAGCATCTGAAGAGAAAACACCCGCTACATGCATCCAACTCGTACACGGTTGCCAACAGGTAACGTTTATGTTCTCTTTGCTAACTACGTTGTGTGATAATCTGCCATGTTATAGATGTAAATTGAGGCACATTATTTTGCTAACGTTACATCTAAACATAGCGGTTACTTAACCGGGTGTAGTGTAAATTGTATGTGAGGGTGGAACTAAGAGAAATTATGCAGGACTTAATGTAAGTTTGTTAATAAAAATACGCAGCAACAGATTACAGGCATGAGCTGAAAAGCATTTATTTATTGGTGTCTTTCCATCCTGAAAAGTTAGTCTTTTCTTCTCGCTACTGTTATGTATGAATTAGAAATTTTTGATTAATATTTTTTGTAGTAATTCTATATTTGTTTATACCTAAGCAATCAAGAATAAATAATAGCATTGTTTTAATAAAAATAGCAACATTTTTGCATTTTATCATGACTAGTTAAGGCTGCAGAACTCTGTACAAACTCAAACCTTTACATTTTGAGTAAGTTTATTTTTTTTATCCGATTACTCGATTAATCGTAAGAATAATCGATAGATTACTCGATTACTAAAATATTCGTTTACAACAGCCCTAGTATGTTTCATTGAAGGAAAGGTTAAACAGTGTATTTTTTCCCAGCCCTGAAACACAGCTGACTGAAAATATTAAATCATGCCCTCAGTGTGTCATTTGGTTCTGTAGAAGCCTATGAATGCCCTATTCCTTCAAACAAGACAGAAAACACACCTAAAACCTAAGGGGTCTTTTATGTGTTGCTAAGCAGCTGTTATCTAACATTCTAAAAGCAAAGAAACATTCTCTGAATAAAATATGTAAATCAGGCGTTAAATTCTAAGATAAAGTCTGACTTTTTCAGCTCAAGGTTTTTCGGATGCTTATTCATCATCAATGAATATCTTTTATGTGTCTAATTAACCACCCTGGAAGAAAACAGGGTTATGAGAGAAACTCTCTGATGTACAGTAAGAAGGGCCAACAGTTCCTTTTAACAAAAACCAGGGTAGCACCGAACTCAGACACAAACATATCACAGAGGTCTGTGAAAAAATGTCCCGGAAACAATGAACCTGCTTTCTTAGTGCATCACGAAGCACCTTGCTTATACTTCTGGAGATTCCAGACTCTATTTAGAGAGTCTGGCTTGACATATCTCCAGTTACAGAGGCCAGACTCTGTGTGCCCAGCCAGCAAGCAGGTATGTAAATGAAGTTTCACGCTTTCAGAGCTGACAAGCAGTGGCTGGTAGCACATAGTAACTACTGCTTAACCAAAAAGAAATGATAGAAAAGCTCATTACAAGTGTTATTACAGAGTTTATAAAGCATTTTAAATTGTTTGTGTGGTTCTAATGGCGTCATGCATGTGAACAAAATTACTCTGTCCTAACCGCCAAGGTATTTTCACCCTTTTTTCACAAATCAGATAAAAAAAAAAAATAGTTAATTGAGCTCAAGATTATTTTTGATTTTATTTAATAAGGCGATTATTAAAAGGGAAGAGGTGTGTAGTGGAATTAAAGGATACAAGGTTTTCATAAGTCATTACTTTGCAGAGTAACCTCTACTGCAATTTCCTCTTTCCCCCTTTTGGAAATGTCTCTACAAACTTTGTTAGGGTTAGAAAACTTTTACAGTTTTCTGGGATTTTATTCCAGATTAAGGTCTGAACACACCGGTTGCATACGACTTTTTAATCTCCGATATGATTTTTTTTCCATGTCAAACTAACTGCATGTAGAGAAGCTCCTATTGCAGGGTGTGCTTTTCTTTTCACTTCTTTCTGTCCAACACACAAATTAAAACAATTTCCCATATTTGGTTTGGACAGATTTTTTTTTTTTTTTAAACACAGGTGCATTCTATAAAGCAAAGCCCCACTTAAGGAGTCTGTGCAGCATCTCAAACATGAACAGATAGAGAATGTTCATGTATTAAAAAAATAATGAGATTTAATTCTAAAGAAAAGAAAAACAGCAATTAACGAAACGGGATGGTTCATATGCTGACTGAAACTGGGGGGTGATTCTCAGAGAGAGAGATCTGGGAAGTTTATCAAAGTTTTTCTTTTTTTTTTCATAAAGAGGTGACGGATATGTCGCACTTACCTGCTGTCTGCGCCGTTATCTATTTTTTTGTGAGGCTCAAAAAGGATCACAACTTTATCCATTTTCTGTCATCCTGAACTCCTATCATGGGTTGAAGTTTTCTTTTTTAATTCCTTAATTTTTTCACAAGTCTGTCCCGCTTACTATATACGCGATGAGCAGCTCCAAAAGTGACTGTTTCCCCACGTGATTAACAGATTTTTTTTTGTATTTCCCCCAAAGCGAATGTGCTTTACTTTGTAACCTATCTTTTTGCCTGTCAGACCCATGAAACTGTCGCTGAAATAGACCTGGGGTCTATCTCAGTGGGACTAACACACAAGCCCCGCTACATAAAACTGATTTTGGTGTGATCATCCTTTTGACTTTAAATGAGCGCTAAATGCAACGGACTAAATTTTCTGTAGGATCAGAAACAAACGTTTGGTTGGTTCTGGCCTTTAGTGGATGATTAGTACTAAATGTTGCTTCTCCATGTTCTAGTTCTAGTTCTAGTTATGCAGAGTAGACTTTAGCCATAAGATGTGAGAGGTCAGGGTGGTTGATAACCTGGCAAGCCAAATTGATCATGTTAAGCAGGGAGGTTTAATTCTACTCAATATCAATCTGGGATTGCTTCCATCTAATCTGTTCAGGGAGAGGAGAAACTAGCAGAGGTTTCTGAGCTGATTGGGAGACGCGACATCTAGTTCCCACCTACCATACTTTGGTTTTAGCCAATCAGATTAACATCGGAAATGGCAGCAGATGCTATGAGAAAATACATCTTACTTTTCTATGCTCCATTGTTCCTCTTTCAGAGATGTAATCATGGATAGCCATGTTTATTTTGGTTCGGCTGCTGGCTCGAAAACTCTGGCTGTTCATCACAGCTATAGAGGTCACCTAAACTATAATGCTGCAACGTCATTGGCTGACCCATCATCTAATATGGGAAACCATGGCAACAAACTGGATGATGTGCTCCACTCTCTTAGTTTAGTTAGTTTCTGTGAGTAGCATTCTGGATAAATGGCAGCTGTCTGATAAATATACTTTAGTTTTTTCTTCCTTTAATATATTTATACATTAAATATCTTCGCTAGGAGCAGAGTGGGATCAAAGTTGTATTCTGTTTAAGTGCACTCCATGAATAAAGATCATTCCAATCCTAATAATTGGTTACAAAAGAAATCTGTGAATAGTTCAAATTTTGGAAGTCTTCTTTTCTAACCCAACTCAGCTTTAAAGGTTCTTTTGATTTTGTCCTCTGGAACTTCTTGATGCTGGTTTTCCAAATGTTGTTTAACAAACATCTGAGGCCTTTACAGAGCAGCTGGATTTCAGCTGAGAAACTATATAACTATATATATATAACTATATATTTATTTATAAAAAAAATAAACAGACAAGTATTAGGAAAAGTATAAAAATATATTTAGAGAAAGAGCTGAATAGAAATGCTGAGTAAAATTGAATATATCTTTATAAAACCAAAACCATTTATCATATTATACGTTGCAGTAATGAGCTACTTTGTCTTGTCTATTGAGGACAGTCTGAATAAAATATACTGAACATTTTGAGTTATAGCTCGAACTTACAATAAATATTAATGTTTACTCGGCATGAAATTGGCCAGAGGTATATGATCAATAAAAAAATTAACGTGCAAATCAATCAAACATAAACATTATGTTTGCTTGAAATTCACATAAAATTATAATTTCTTAAATAAATAAGGAAGAGTTAGCACGCATTATGCATATTTCTATGCCTCGGTTTTTATCTGTGACCGTTTATGACCACTGCCTTTGCAATACACATTTATTCCCTAAGATGCTTTTTTCTCCCCAAAAAAATCTGTCAGGGTTTGAAATTCATGAAGTCACAAGATGGCAGGGATGGCTGCAGTTCAGGATGCAGAGAAGTCAGGGACTAATTTCAGCTTCCCTCTCCAAATGTCAAAATCTGCACATGTCCAAATGTCCGGTGGGCATTTAACCCCACACTGCCTCCAATATGCTCACCAATATGGGAGTACATGAGTGAGTGAGGCCTGCAGTGAAAAAGTGCTTTTATGCTAGAAGCATCTCAAGGTTTATACAAAGTGCCAGTCTGCAACAAAGGTTTTGATAAAAAAAAACAAAAAACTTTATGGGTCCAGAAAAGCACTGATCACATAAGTTGTCACCAAAATGATATATATGTCTGTCTTTCCTTGGTTTATAAACTTGTTCTTTGAGATTTTGTAATCCTGCTCATTAGAGGTGATGCCGACATGCCAGGACAGGAACACTGACATAGAATACATCTAACCAACCACCTGCAGTTCTTGTGATTGCATCGTGACTCTCTCTAATTTTACCCTTGAATGATTTTCTGTGGAAAAGCACCAACACAGAAAAGGTCTCTCTCCTGAGATTGCCCAAAACAGAGTGGATGAGCAGACATTAACAACGCAAATGAAACACTGCTTCCAAGTGCATTTGTTTAGTTTGTTTGGGACTGAAACCATCCTCAAATCTGCTCCCTTTCTTTTTGTAACAAAGCTTTAACTCTGCAGCTCTAATTGCTCAGAAAACAGTCCTGGTCAGTTAAGTAAGATTCGGCTATCCATCAACTCTGAAAAGCTTCTTATACAAGGATGACAGTGGCTTATAAAGAGCGACAGAGGCCTGGAATATAAAAATGCATCCTGGAGCCACTTCACATGTGCCTAAGTCTAATGAAAAGTAAAGCAGCAAACAAAATGGGAAGGAACAGCTGGTGCTCGGGTACTTACGTCTGTGTCGGGTCCCTTGTCTGCCCCCGGGCAGGAGAACGTGACAAATTCATGGCACCTCTTGTGGACCACAAAACAGCAAACTGCAGGGTGAGAAAACAGAATAAGAAAAAGGAGGGGAAAAATGAGTGAAAACACAACAAAAGGCAGGTAAAACTGTTAAAATTCTGTTTTTTTTTTCAGTGAAACATTGACATTTACAAAAAGAACACTTATTGCACAATCACCGACACAGAAAAGTGGTAGCTCCTATAGCTAAATATTCCTTCAAGTGTCTTTGAAATTGCCAGTTGTGTTTGTGTGTTTACTGCTCTTGTTGCACAGGATTGTTTCTTTAACTACAAAGCAGACAATAAATTAGACAATGATAAATGGGTTGAAAACAGTGGATTGATTTGAAGGCTCATCCTTGGCTTTGGTGTGCAAAGCTATGATCTCCCTACTGACCAATCTTACACAAAAAATGTAGAATTAGTGATCTAAGATTAAGACTAGTAAAAATCTGAATATGTAGCCTCTATCTATATTTTATAAACAAATAAAAACGCTTTAAAGGTACCAGCGAAATAATACACACACAGGAATAGCACTGGCCCTTTGTCTGGTACCAGGTATATGATAGCAGAGCTCTGAACTATTGGCCGAGCTAACTAAATAAAAACCTGCTGATGGCAAAAGCAAGCAGCACATTCTAAGTTGAATGTGAGCAATGCTGGTAAGTTTTTCATGTCTTTGAAAGATGCTAGAGCATAGCAATAGGACTTAAAAATCAAATCTCAGATTATTCTCTAACAAATTTGATATAATTGATTTTTTTCTCACCTAAATTTCATTATTAAAGTAAGTAATGACATATACTGCTTTCAAAAACTAGCTTTGATTTCAATCATCCCATCAGGGAGATAACTTTGTTTTAAAGGACAGCAAAATTCCAGTTCTGAAATAAGTTTGTGAAATCAAATTGTTATACATAAATCTATGACAATAAACATAATAAATTATTGCAGCTAATGGTATCACACAGTGAGCCAGTTTATCCATTATTATTATTATTATTACACATCTAAGAAAAAAAGTGATGAACTGATGTCTATGGAATTCCAAAGAAAAATACAGATTTGACCCAACTTAAAATTACAAAGGGCTGCTCAGTGGGGCAGTGGGTAGCACTGCTGCCTTTCAGCAAGAAGGTTCCAGGTCCCCGGGGTCTTTCTGCATGGAGTTTGTATGTTCTCCATGAGCATGTGTGGGTTTTCATCGGGTACTCCCGCTTCCTCCCACAGTCCAAAAACATGACTGTTAGGTTAATTGGCTTCTCTAAATTGTCCTTAGGCATGAGTGTGTATTTGAATGTTTGTTTGTCTCTGTGTTATTTGTGTCAGAAAATGGATGGATGAATAAAATCATCATAAACAGCAGATATGATGAATTGATTAATCAGCCAGCTTTAATAGATGGGATAGATTCGTCTGGGAAATATTTATAAATTATCAGAAAAAAAAAGTGGGCTTAACGATCAAATGACAATGGTTCCAAATAGATATGGTGAATAGATTTTACTTCTCAGAAATGGTATCCTAAATAAAAACTTAAATTTATCATCCAGACTTTAACCTCTAAAATACTATTTCAGTTGGATTTGTATAACAGCATTACAGAAGAGAAGTATACCGAGGCAGAGTTCAACCAAATCATTCAGACTTATTAAACAGTATTCCATCTTAGAACACTCAGCAGATTGCATCCAGTCATTGACTTTGCCGAATTGGCTCCTCCTGGATGAAAACGTAGATAGTCCCTATTGTGTCACTAACTCTGCAGCAATCATTCATACCGAGCATTGCCAACTCCCCTCTAGCAGGGAAAGACCTTCTGCAGAACTAGGCTCAGACTGAGCAGATAGAGCATACACACAAAAAAGGAACACAGAATCATTGATTCAGGAGTACTTGCTCTGCTTAAGAAAATCAGAGTATGGTCTGGATTAAATAAATTAAATGTTCAAAGAAGACATGTCAAGACTGTGAATAAAATGGACCCAAAAATACAACCTTGAGGAACTCCTAAGGCAACGGGAGGATGCTAAGGAAAAGGATTTTTCCTTCTAACAAATATGAATCGACAAGATGAATGGGATGTTAAGCCTGAATTCCAACAATATCTTGTTGGTGTCAGGTTTCCAGAGCTGGGTGGAGTGGCTCTGTGTGTTTTCCCTTTGCTCTCACAGGGTGGCACACTAATTGATTCCAGCTGGGTTACATTACCTCAATCAGTGGTGGCCTTTAAGAAGGAGCAGTCTCCCTGAAGCAGACGGTTGTTGTATTCAGAGCCATAACAAGCCAACTTAGAGAAATTTCAGCGTTGAGGAGTCCCCCCCCGCCCCCACCCCTGAAAGACCAGTGTCTTCACTCTCAAACCCCAACATCTACTGTACTTCCAACTAGCTAAGACCAGACTCCTACTCAGTGTAAGCTGACTTAAACACTTTGAGCAACTTTCCATAATCCATATCCAATCTAACAACTTGTTTTCCCTTCCAATGCCTCTCAGTCCTGGCTCCCACAGTTCTTTCCATACTCTGCTCTCCTTTGCATGTCCCTTAAAATAAACAGTTTAAATCTGCTTCTCTCTGTGCTTGTGCCTACTTAAGTCCAAGAGCTAGCATTATGACAGTTGGTAATGTAGAAAGACAGCATACCCAGAGCTGCAATAAAATCTAAACAGCAAATTTGACTATAATAGAACAGTGTCAGTGCCTCAATAGGCCCTAGAAGCTAACTGGATTTTTTCTTCAATATCCAGCCCTCCATCACTAGCATCCGAAAACAGACCTACAAACATTTCTAATGTGATGTCAATGAACGCACAGTGGAGAACTCGCACTTGGATTCTTGTGCCTCCACACATTCAGAGCACACAAAGTTGTTCTGTATGTCCAAGTGCCAGGTCACTGAGTACACCATAGCATGCAGGCAATGGAAGCAGCTGAGTCAATGTGGAGGACGGTGCCTGTTACTGGCTCTGAAAAACCTGCTTACACCAAGACGATACCAGGGAGAGAATGACTGACTAGGCATCCAAAAAAACAGAATTAAAAAAACATTTAAACCTCCAAGCCAAGAGCAGATGTTTCTAATTGTTAGTTCTACTTAGGGACCATGTTGAATAAAAAATCTCTTTTTCTTTGGCACCTAAAATGCTCTCAAGGCCAGTGCTAACCTCATGAGATAGAAGCTGTGATATTAAAATGGTCTTTCATTCGTCTTTATTTCTAGTAAAAAAAAGTGATTTTAGTGATTTGAATAACGTCAGAGATGTGATGAATTGCCCTTGGCGGGATTCAGTTTAATGTGCACTTTCATTTCCTCCAAAAACACCAAGACTAGTTTTTAGAGAGGATCAGATGCTGAGGTTCTGTTCATCATGGGTAGAAACATTAACAGTGATGGACCTTTATTGAGCTATTTTACACACACACACCCATATATATATATATATATATATGTATATATATATATATATATATACACACACACACACACACATACACAGATATAAATATATCTGGGTACACATATCATGTAATTTATCTGTGTATATCACATACACAGATATATATATATATATATATATATATATATATATATATATATATATATATATATATGGTACACATATTATGTAATTTAACTGTTTCTGAGTAATTATTGAAGTTCGTTAAAACTTAAACATGTAAGATTCTATACGCCGCTCTATATTATTATAAATCTGCATCACTATCAATAAAATCATGCCACATAGATTTGAAGTTGCTGGCAAATTATTAATCATAACTCCCACCTCATCAAATTAGAATTCCTTTTCCAAGTGATAATCGCCACAGTGTTTGGATAACATTATTACATTTTGCTTATAAATAATTCACGATTTGTACAATTCATAAACAGTCCATGTTTGGAACCTGATACCGGCATTTACGTCCCAGTATCAGATAGTAGCTCTGATATTACTCTGTCTTCTGTTTGATGTATTATGACACAATAAAATAAATTGCATTCTAGCTCTTTGCACAGTCATCTTCACAACTTATCTAGAAGAGAGGGATTATTTCACTCGTTTGAAAGGTGGGGGGTGGGGGGGTGGGGACAAAAATCCAGTTAGTATTTACCCATTTCTTTGAACTTCAGTAGCCACTAATTCCCCACAACACAGCTTCTCTCCATTCACTTCATTTGAAATGAAAAGGCATGTCTGGTCAAATATTAACAAATAAAACTGACAACAGTTGTGTTGATTTAAAACTGGGATGACTAAAAAAAGCTCCTTATTAACTACTTTCCTTTTAAGGTAAGGTGAACAAGTGAAACTTTAATTTCCCTTTACAGTTTTAAATATCATGTGAAAATTTTGCTGGGAAATATTTCACCTTTCTTTATCTGAACTGACGCAAAGTATATCATAAATTGTCTCATAGGAGGAACAGCACAGAAGCGGAAGATCAAAGGTTACTTCTGCTGCAAAGGTTGACTTCATCACTTTTACCACAATAAGTCTAATTGTGTTCAAAAACAGAGAAAGAAAAAAAGCTATAAGAGTGCTGCTTGGGCAACAAACACCACCAATTAACCTAGATCAGTGGATATCCATAATAAAACTTAATGAGTTCTTTATTGGAGGCAGAGATGGTAAGCAGATGGTATCTTCACGTGGGATTCTCACTTTGAAACACACAGATAAAAGTGTGATAAAAATGGGGGGGCAGAACACAGCATTTTGCACCAATAGACATTTTATCTAATTAAGGCTTCATATTTTTAGATAACTCAATATATTTGAAAACAAATCCAGATTGGGATGCTTTTAAACCTTAGCAGGTGTTACAGTGGTACCGATGATTGGTGGATTAGAGCAATCTGAAGGGTCCGCTGGTTGCAAATGACTTGTATGATCTGTCCGACAAAACCCTTTTAACACAGATTAAATGAAAACTAAACACAAAGCAAATATAGAAAACCCCTCAAGACCAACTCTGGAGACAAAATAATTGAGTGTTTTATTAACCCCAAACAGGGAAAATATTTTCAATAGGTTAAACACCAGAAGTATATAATTGGTGAACAAATCCATGTTTTAATTGACTGCTCACTGTAACTACATCACATTTGTAACAGGCAGGGTTACAATTAGTGCTTAGAAAAATGGAATTAGACTTAAGAATAATATGAAAAAATATTCAGACATTTCCAAATAATCCATGCAGGGAGTTGGGCTGGAAACCTATTTGTATTGACATACACTTTAATGATGGCCAATCGATACAACCCCCCCAACACAGAGGTATCACATCACCAACCCGAACCCTTGGACTCGCCTTGCCTCAGAGGAGCAATCGGTCAGCACAATCCACAGCCAGCATGAAACCATGAGCCATAACTCACACCACTGCCAGCCAATAAGTGAGACAGGTTATACATTTCAGTACCAGAGAGCCTCCATAATTCATCCCATGCTGAAAGCTGGTGGGACGGGGGCTGCCCCAATTCTCTATTTAAAGGCCACAGGCATTAGATTGTTAATGTCAGAGCTGCAGGTAGCAAATCTGTTTGATTTTTTATTTCTATCCAAGTTCCCTTGTGTTTTTAGAAAATAATCATGTTTGCTGCACATCTGCTTGTTCAAATGCAGTCATGCAAACACTAAAAAAAAAGGCTTTTAATACAGGATTTTTCTTAATAGCTTTCCTCAAAATAATACTTAATGAGAGCTGCTGCTTGTTTCCTGATGCTGAAAGGAAAATATTCCAATTAAACTCCCTTAATAAATTGAATTGTAATGCCAAAACATGCATTTATGAGTTTTATTTTTCTTGGTCTGACCCGATCCTGTAGCCAAACCTACCTGCTTTGAGAAAATACAGCTTCCACTGCAAAACAGGTGCAGCAGGTGTCCACAGGGTGTAGTACCACCACAGCAGATTTACAGACCAGTAAAATCAAAACTATTTAAAAAAAACAGCTGATTGAAATTGAAGGTTCTGAAGTGAAGCAGCTTCTAACCTACCAAAACTACTGTGTGGTTTTCAATGTGGCCCTAACAATGACATTAGTCTGTCCACCACTGAATTTCTTACTTGAAGCATCAATGCTAGATACATTAAAGGAAAATATTGTAAAGTTTTGGCAAATTTGAGTAATCAGAACATTTCTTCAAGCTACAGAAATTGTTTACTGCATTAATTATTCAATGCTGTTAAATAAATGAAAAATTAAAAGGAACTGATCATTATAATAAATGTTTTTTGTTTGTTTTTTTGCTCTACAAAATAACTATTTCCTGGATGCCCAGCCTCTGAGCTGTTGGCTTTCAGTAACTGTGGCCCCATGAGCAATTTAGTTTAATAGCTCTGTCTGCCCTACAGGATCCTCCGCTGCTTGGTTCTCTTTGTCTTTTCTTCCCCTTTGAGATTTCTTCTGTCTCTGCTACTTTGTTTCTTCACATGATCTTGCCAACTTTTAGCTTCATATAAGTCTTATTCTGAAACAATATGTGGTATTTCTTGGCTTCAGAGAAACGTGATAATTAAACAATTGTAAGAATGCAACACATACATTTTGTTAAATTAATTGACTGCTTTTGTTGAAGTCCTGCGTTATTGTTATATCTCATCAACTAGATCTATCATTATAGAGTGATCTGCAAATGCTAAATAGTCTCATCGGGATATTTATTCATTTTTTTTCCTGTTAATCTTACCATCTTTTTTGAAAGACCGGCCGCTTTTTAATCCAGACTATAATTTTTTTTTTTTATAATCTTTATGAAGTTAAGTACTTAGTAAATACCTAACTAAATTGTTAGAGTGTACGTACATCTTCATTCTCCTTTTACAGTTTATTTAATTTATGGAGCTTTTGGAGCAAAAGAAAAGACAGAAAAAGAAGGTCAGTTAAGATGAGACAAAGATTAACGAGGCTGAAACTCAGTGTCTTCTGAGCGCCTCATTAATGGCCAGCTGTTTGTGATTGGTTCTCCCAGTGGCCTTGCACCGGAGCGACACGGTTTTCACACACAAACACACGACTTACTGTCACTACAACCTCGAATAGGAGGAAACAAACCAGGTACAGCTAACTGTTCCTGTGCTAGAAAAAGAAAACACTGGATGAAATTCCATATTTTCATGGTAATTTTAATTTAAACGCATATGAGGCATAAAAAAAATCTCTACTATGAGAAATTAGATGTGTGAAATGTTACCTTGTTATGTTAAAATACCTCTGGACACAGGACACAAATCATGTATCCTCTGGGAAATATAAAACGACTGGCTTCTGAAATAATTATACCATCACTCAGACTAAATAAACAGGAAAATAAGACATTAAAAGGCTTTTAAATTGCTACTAATCAGCATAAAACAGTAAAACAGATTAAACCCACTTCAACCCACACTTGAGAAAAATGTACCGTAAATTCTCTAATATAGGCCCGGGCCTTTATTTCACTCAAGTGCATCGCGGTCCAGGCCTTTATTGGATAGAGGCCAGTATTAGAGACAGGCCTCTATTGCTATTTGAGCAAAACAGACTACCAGTGGAATGAATAAAAATGAGATTTTGTGTCTATTTGAACCTATAAAACACTAGGTTCATTTATTGAAAAAGTACAGTTACCATGTCTCGCTTGGTTTGAAGTAAAAAAAAAAAAAAATCCTCCAATTCTGTTTAATCCTCCTCCTCAGTTTCCTCCTCCTCTTCATCTCTCCCTTTAATTTCCTCATCACTCGCGCTACTCCTCATGTTCTGCTGCGTGTCTGTTCTCTTCCTCGCGCAGACGGGCAGCAGTCGGCCTGTCGTCCAGCTGCGCAGGGCTGTGGTACTTGTATGTTACTACCACAAGTATAATGTTGAGGTATGCCCGGAAAAAACGTTTATAGCCCCGGCCTGTATTAGAGACCGGCCATTATTTACCTCCTCTGACAGCGAGACCGGCCATTATTAGAGACCCGGCCGCTTTGGAATACAGGCCAATATTAGAGAATTTACGGTATTTCTTCCATGTTTCATGAGTTCAATTTTCCTTCTTATTTATTCCCAAGAACACAAGCGGGAGATTCTAATAAAGGATGATTCAGTGTGTTGGCTTTTAATCAGCAGCACATTTTAAAAACAGAGAAACTATGACTTTTACAAGTCCTCCTGTTTACACAGTCTAATACACCTTTTATGAACCCTTTGCTTATTTCTGCTGCACCTGATTGAGCCGTACAGGATGAATAAAGGACACTTTAAACCATTCCAAGAGAAAGCATATATTATACATAAATGTCTTTATTTAAATCTGTTTTATTTTAACTTTATGCCCAGGGTGTTCATAGGCTTTCTTTCTTTTCTTTTTCTATACAAAGTGCTTAAATCCACATAAAGAAAAATACACAGCTTTAACCTATCCAAAACTTTTAAAACACTAAGCCAGACTTTTCTGCAAAAAAAAAGAAAAAAAAAAGTTTTTCAGGTACATTACATGACAGACTGTTGACGTTTCTGTCAAAATTTTCAGTTTACAATTTACTGAATAAGGAGATTTTATTTCTGCTGTGTCTACTGGAAACACAAACTTTAGCTTTTTCATACCTCTCTTTGTATTTTCACCTCTCATTATTGACCTTTACAATTTATTTCCTTATTTGAAAAATGTTTGCTTGTATTCTGTATGCCTGAACCAAAAATCTGCTTTATACAAAAGAAATTGACTCTTTGGAATGCATTTAAACATCAAGAATATTAGCAGTTGCTTATAACAATTCTATCTGTTCAATGTGTTTAATTGAGACCCTTTTTAAGTCTCTGCAGTGACTCAGAAACTATGTCCAATAAACACACCGAGTAAGAATGTGCTGAGTCCTACCAGTTATCTCCACCAAATATAAACCAGCTGTATAGTCTACACCGGAGGTCTTCAACAGGGGTCCGCGACCCCTAGGGAGCCCAAGGAGGTACTGCATGGGAGTCGCAAAAGTTTTGGTTGTTTCGAATTTTTCTTTATATTCCCCCCCTGCAATTTTTTCCACTAATTGAAATGTCTTTAAATCCACATTAACATGAATTCAACACATTGTGGTAAACAGTGAAATGGAGGCAGAAGATGTCTTTCAGTCATCAATGCACACATTCAGCGATACACAGGAGCTCTTTCAAGCTGGGCGCCGTTTCATTCACACCTGTCCCATCAACAAGGAATCAGAATCAGAAATACTTTAATAAACCCAGGGAGAAAACACTTTCATTACATTACTCCGTCTGTAATAGAGTGACTATAGAACCAATTTGATATAACAGTTTCATACAATATATATAATTAGGGGGTCCCCGCTCCATCTAGCCATCAGTTAAGGCAGTGGTTCCCAAAGTGTGGGGCGCGCCCCCTAGGGGGGGCGCAATGCCATTGCAGGGGGGGCGCGGGAAGCAGTATGAGTGAAGAAAAAAAAACAAAACAAAAAAAAAAACAGCGCTTGCTTGACTGAGCATAATGGATAGTTGTGACACTGCAACCCAGATTTGAGAAGATCTACAGCAAAAAGCAGGCTCACTACAGCCACTGAAAAGATGGGAGGATTAAAGTACAAAGAAAAAACTCTCAGGGAGCTGTTAAATGTTTTCACTCCATTTTCACAGAGGCTTTTTTAATGTATAGATTATAGCAAAGTTAAATATTGTTACAAATAAAAAAAAAGAAATATGTTTAAAATAACACAGACAACTAATCTACAGTATAGAACTATGAAAAAAAATACAGTTACACAAAAGTGTTCCACTGTAAAGATGGTGTGTAGTTTGTTTTGTTGCAACCTGAAGTGTGAAATAAACTTCAGTGGAGTTTGAAAACAAAATATGTGTATAGATTTATTATATCTGGTTGAACGATGTGTGTGCCCAGTTGATTCTTTTTTTTTCTTTTTTTTTTTTTTTTTTGGGGGGGGGGGGTGTCGGGGGACGGGGGGGCGTGGACATCTTATTGTAATCCAAAGGGGGGCCCAGAAGAAAATCTTTGGGAACCACTGAGTTAAGGGGTCCTTGGCCTGGAAAACATTGAAGACCTATGGTCTACACCATCAGTCTTTTTCAATAAAAACCAGATGGAAGAAGTAAGAAGATTACCCTTTCAACAGGAAATCAGTAAGAGGATCCACCGTAAGATGATACAGGCAGCGATTGCTGTTTCTCCAACATCAGATAAAAATTATAATAGACAATGGGGACAGTGGAGGATATATGGAAAGTGCCTGAGTTATATCAGCATTTGTTCCCTGGATACTAGACACTGCTTGATCCAATTTCAAATTTCACATAGAATTCATTATTCAAGAGCAAACTTACAGAAAATATTAAAGCCGGGCATACACTGTACTGTGTTTTTTGCCCTTTTCGGGCCGATTCTCCAGTCGTGCAAGAATTTTTCAATCGAGCCGACTTTCAGCCTGATCGCGCATCGTGTAGCATACAGCGGGTAACGAGGGGCAGTCACGGTCAGGGGCCCACCTCCCGATCAGTAATAGTAAGGTCGGGAGAAAATCAAACGTTTGAAATTCAGTCGGCCATTGGAAGTGGGTCTTGGGTAAATCGCTCAGTGAACAAACAAGGATTCTTCTTCTCAAATGAAAACACAGACGCATGGCTGGGGAGTTCGTTCTGTAAAATTGACAGACCGTAGTAGCCATGTTTGCTCAGCCATGTCTTTGTCCAAATATGTTGTCGCCTTTTCTTTTAAGGGCTTTCAGCACAAAATTGCACAAACTGCCAAAGCAGCGCGTTTCACACTAGTGAGCTTCATATTCCTCTTCTACTCGTTTGGCTTCCAGATAGACGAGTCTGAGTAGCGCCATCTCACTGCGGAGCTGAGTACGGCATGGTCAAGTAGAGGAAAAGTGCTTCACCGTTATTAAGTATACCCCAAAATAGAACGTTTATGGACTGCAGTTTTTTTCATTTCTCCCAAATGTGTTTAAGACTACATTACGACCAAATTATTCTTGGAAAGTTAAGCAGCACTGGGAAGCTACAGATCAGACAGTGTCGTCTTCTATCCTATGGTCTCCTCTGTGGGGAAAAAAACAAAAACTATTCTCCTCCACTAGAAAAAATAGAGGGACATACTTTCCATAGCTAACGGCACTGACTGATACATCACACCGTGAAAGGATTCGTTATGCTCTTAGCGGTAGATTGAAGGACTTAAAAAGGAGGGTTCGACCAATTATCTCTTTTCTGAAACAACATGTAAGATAACCTGAGTAGCACTGGGTTGGATGGGGTGGCTAAGCAGGGGAGTGATTACATATTTTTAATCTAATTAATGTATTTATTTAATTACTCTTTTGCACCTTTTTTAATTTTATTACTTATTTCTTCTTTTTTCTGTTTTACATATTGGTGTGAAACTTTGTTGCCCATATGATGCTGTACATAAGCCAGCGATGGTTGTATTTCTGATACAATGTTTGCTTTACAATACAAATATCTGAAACATGACAGCTACCATAGACACAGTTTGCTTCAGCTGTGTCATTCATACAGTAGCAGTAATATTATTGCCTGAGAGAAGAGTTCAACTGCTTCCAACATAAAGTTTGAAATTTGAGAAATTCTATCTAGCTAGAATACTTCAGAATAAATATATCAAATCATCCAACCAATCAGAAGTTTCAGGTTTGCTGGCAAGATACAGCTGGCAGTAAACATGTTCTATAACATCCCAGCAGCTCATCCAGTTCAGCAGGTAAGGCCAAGGTTTGAGGATGAGGGAGTGGTCCTTCCTATCACTCAGGAGCCTGTGAAGTTTACTTTACCTTCCCTTAGGAAATAGTCACAACCTCTCTTAAAGTAAATATTACTCTTGGAAGACCATTTGGACACAGTTGTGCCATTTAAATGTCTTTGTATTAATTACTACACCAAGATACAATATAACCTGGTTCCTATATGTGCTAAAAAAGACAGTAAAGCCAACTTAGACATAACCTAACCTTACATGTGGCTACATGGCTTCTCACTCCTGCCCTCTGGGAGGCATTACAGAAACCTACAGACTAAGGACGCCTTCATTCTGCTTCATTCTATCTCTATTCTCCCATTCTGCAGTATTAGTATCTCTAACTTAATGCTCTCTGTGCTTTCTCATCATAGTAGCTTCATCTGTCACCATCCTGGAGAGAGATATCAGCTGTGCTGCTGCCATCAACACCTTTGTTTATAGATGTTAAGGCTTGGTCTGTTTTTCAGTGTAGTCCTGTTTCTCTTACTGTCAGTAACTGGATGTGCTCTCTTTCATCCTCTGACATGGGAGCTGGCTCGGAGCTCGTCTGCCTGGCTGTATATTTCCTGGATAGGGCCGCCTGTGGAGCTGGTTGACAAGTAGCCTTTTGTGTCTCTGCTTCTTTTTCTATATCTGCTTCTGTCTCCTTGAACCCCAGTCGGACGCTCACACCAAGTCTGGTTCTGCTGGAGGTTTCCTCCTGTTAAAGGGGAGTTTTCCTCTCCACTGTCACTACAAGCATGCTTAGTGTGAGGGATTTCCTTTGAGTCAATAAGTCGATGCAATCACCAGCTTTTCTTAGATAGAAAACTTTGAATCAATCTAGAACCTTGAGATGACATATTGTGAGTTATGTATGTATGTATGTATGTATGTATGTATGTATGTATGTATGTATGTATGTATGTATGGATGTATGTATGTATGTATGTATGTATGGATGGATGGATGGATGGATGGATGGATGGATGGATGGATGGATGGATGGATGGATGGATGGATGGATGGATGGATGGATGGATGGATGGATGGATGGATGGATGGATGGATGGATGGATGGATGGATGGATGGATGGACTTGTATTTTCATTTGTTACCAGTAAAATCCAGCACAGTGTGTGTCTCTGTCAAGGGAAGATGTTTGCTTGTCTAAATGATTTGGAGGTTTTTTTCTCCAGATGCTGCCGCTCTCTGCTAACTGGCCCTTGATAAATGCTTGACTGCATCCTTTCAGGTGAAGAAAGTCTTTTCACACATGACTGATTTGTTTTGAGGCACCAAGGGGATTTAGGGATTTAAAGAAGTTCATTCAATTTGTGCTAATAGTTTTGGGAAGTGGGAAATAAACGGAAAATAGAGATATTTTGGAACACTATGAATGAGTACAGCAGCCATGGAGCAAAGAGTGTCTGGTTACAAACATTTCATGGAAGTGGATGTGGCTCTGGTTTAATTTTATATGCTACTACAGCTCAAAGTAAACTTTGACAGAGTTCAGGACACACTAGAGAGAGCAGATGAGCCAATGATCCAAAATAGCTGCACAGACTGGTCGTTAATACACACAGGAGCAACTTGAAAGGCTATGAACCAAATTACTCATTCCTCACGGGCCAAGCAGGAGTACTGAATCAATTTTGTACACACAGTGGATTCACATAACTCATTCCGATTAGAATTGAGCATGTATGAAAAGTTGGTGTCTTTTGTTGCTCTGGGGGAGTTCAAAAGCTGGAAGATATGAATGAACTTTGAGAACTTTCAAAGAGGTGAGCATTTAACAAGCAATCCCATATGAGCCTGATATGATCGTAAGAGAAATCACTGAACTTTTCCCAACCCTATGAGGTTAACCTTATAATCATTCTCAACAAGTATCTGCAACAAAGCGCCTTGCAACAGTATTATAATCTCAACTTTTTTATTTCACTTATATATTCATTTGAGATGTATATGGTTGTTAAGCAGCTTTACACATCTGAAGAATTAAATGTCTTCTGGAGCCTCTAACAGTTTTATTTGCTCTAGGATTGACTTAACTTCATTCCTCACCTGCCTGTTGAGTATCTGGTGTTTGATGATGCTGTTTGTGTTCACTAACATTCCCTAACAAACCTCTGAGAGATTCAAAAGATGAATTCATACCAGAACTAAATTAAATACATGGAAACCATGTTTCATTTCCCCTCCACTTATCAATTAAATACCACTTTGACACATACATTTCTGATAAAACATCCTAAAGTATGTGATTATACCCTGCCTGTACTGTAGGTACTGTATTAGTTTCTCTATTTTTTTAATGAAACTTTAAACAGAAGATTTACTTTCCAGTATAAATTTTACATTATTCTGAGCTACTTTTATAATAATTTCCATCGTGCTTTTCTTAGTTTTTTTACTAAAGATTTGATGGCCTGGAATTTAAGAATGAAATGCAAACACTTGAAGTGATAACCCCTGCATACGGGAGCTTCTGTATTTCAGTAAGCTCCTATTAACATTTATCCATTTAAAACATTTAATTGCTAAGCCCCATCACCCTGCATGCCAACTCGTGTCTAAATAAATGACAAAGCTAACAGCATATTTGCATTTTTATAGTGAGATTAGTCAATTTCAGGGACATTCTTTTAAATAACCGCCTTTTTCTGAACTTTGTCAACCAATAAGAGGAACAACCATACATAAATGCTTCTATGTTCATCTTGCAAGGCTCCAATGTAGATGAAAGAATGCCTTTGCAAAAACAATGCTGCACTTTTTTCCACCAGAGGAAGACCTTAAAACAACTCTGCAGCTTTCCCTCTCAGCAGGCTTTCAGGGCCAACCCTGGCTTCCTGTTCCATGCTATGTGCTGCAAGCCCAAAGAGGAGACACAGCTGCCTTTAATTTAGACTGACTCTCAACAGATGACACATCGCCAAGCATGCAGATTTTGGTTTTGTAGAGTTACAGAGCATATAATAATGACTGCCAGCTAATGCACCCTTTGGTTTGCAAAAGTCTGAAGTACTTTCATGCTTTTTAAACATGAACAAAGGTGGAAAAAGCAGCTTCACACACAGATTAATAAAGTTTATAGTACTTTTGAATAAGTGAAGTCTGTCACATAAAGGACTATCCAGTTGCTCTCCGGATACTATTTGATTCAGTGAATTAAGTCTAAGCTACCATCATAGGTTGATTGTGTGCAGCAGCCTTGGTTATGTCACTCTAGCCCAGGGCAGCTGTGGTTACAATGTAGCTCACCATCATTACAGTATGAATGCGTGTGTACATGAGTGAATAACTCGAATCAGTGAAAGCACTCTTCAGTCCTCTGACTTGAAAAAGCACTACAGAAAATAATCTATGGCAAGCATGGTGAGGAGTCTAGAAAAGGTTTCAAACTTTTAACCGTAAGCTGCTAATCCAATGAACCGCTGATTTGTAACAGGCTGTCAAATGCAAGACTGTTTTAAAGAGTCTCAACTTTCTTTAACAATTAGTCAAAATACTAGTTTTGAGTAGTGAACAAACCGGAGTTGGATAATTCCATATTGAAAATATATATTCCTTAAAACACAGTTTGAGACATAGGTTATATTTAGAAAAACTCTTTTCAGAGCACTTTTTAAGCATCCAAACCAACAGAATAAGACAAATGCAAGTCAAAGGTATAACCTGGACTGAATTTTAATAGATGGCTGATGAATTCGTAAAAATAATGTTTTTTTTATTTAACTAAAATGCACAACATAAAAAGAAATATATCTTTAAAACTTTCATCTCTGTGAACAGACTGTGTTTTTTACTTGCTAGTCTCTGAATTGCAGAGAATTACAGTAACTCTAGAGGACACAATAACAGGAAGCATGTTTTAGCAGCAGCCACCGACCTATTAAAATCAATCAAAGGATGTTTAAAATCATTAATTAAATTTCTCATGAATCTCATAACATTTTGTCTCACTGGGATAGAAATGCTCTGCCAGAAAAATCTGGGCTGTTATTATTATCCAGTATTAAGGACTTTTTGATTAAATATACTAGAGATCGACAGATACAGTTATTTTAAGTTTGATGTCGATAATGATTATTTTGACATTAATCTAACCCCAGGGTTCCACCGACACAGGTTAAAGCAGCGGATCATTTGCGGAGCGTCCACGTCCCACTGCCGGTATATGCAGCCACTCTAGTCAATGAGAGTGGTTCCATCCGGTGCGCCACATAAACATGGTGTGCTGGATGCATCCCTAAAATCCGCCGGTCTATGGTTGTGTTCGAATTCAGCATTTGCATTCTCCGAAGGCCAGCTTCGTCTGCCAATTACGTGCGAAAACTCCTCCCTATAGGGCCGAAAAATGCAGCCTTTTTTTCACCCATTTGGAAGGACAGGTCCGATGTATCCTCCATGGCCTATTCCATGATTCATTGTGAGTTCAAACAAGCCGGCTGCTCCGTGCTCAGAGGAAAAAGGGAAATGGCAATTTCATTAATTTCAGTCTGAAAATAATGAAAATAATTGTTTTAAATGGTTATTGAGTCAGATAGGTGGCTTGTAATATTTGTTATATTGAAAGTTTTTTCTGTCCTTGTTTAAATGAGTTTACCTGACATTTAAGCACAGATTCCGATATCTCAGCAGTGTGCGTTAGATCTACAGTTATCTGATATCTGCAACGGCGGTACTGCTGCTAAAGCCTCAAAAATGAAATTAGCATACAGAACAGTAGTAAGAACTTTTGGCATCCATTCTTTGTCTGCTCTGTGAGTCAACTGTCACGGTTGAAAGATGACAGAGCGTACGGTGGTGACAGCTGGATGAGGCTGGACCTGTTGGAATCTTAAGCTCAACTCCTCCGGCCTCCTTATGAAACAATCACAGTGAATATTACATGGCTAAATTTAGAAAGACACATTAACTGACAAATAAAACAAAAAGCATATTCAGAAAAGATAGCAAGTAGAATAAGCGGCGATGCATGCGCTTCACCTGATCCCAAGGTAAGGCTGCTGAATGTAGGTAATTAATTGCTGAAAGCATGCACCTATCAGCCAATACTGATCCAAGAAAAAGGCTGATTATAGCAACATATTGGCCAAATCTCACCTAAATTCTCAAACAGAATAAACATCCATTAATATCATCCCACTTTAAGCAATCAGAACGACATTAACATTTAAAAAACTTCTTAGATACAGATATAGGTTAACGCCAGTTTATCACTTCACTTCCTTACACTGAGACAAAGGACTTTACAGTAGTTCCCTTAAGAAACCACTCTATAATTATTTCCATCTTTCTGTTATCACATTTAAAAAAAAAGTTTAGATCTCCATTAATGGTTTAGGTACGTATACTTTGAAGCCATTTTAAAGGAAAAAGATAGATGATAGTATTTTAGACAGAAATGATCAACTGTAAACAATAATTACTGATTAAATAGATCTGTTTATAATTGATTGGGTTAGTACACTCACAAGGACCCTTGACCTGAACAAGATCTGAAATCACTGATAAGGGAGAGTCTTAATTGGATTTTAGAAAGGCTGGGCTAATCCACCGCAGAGCCTGTAATCTCTCAGCAGGACAAGGAGAATACACCCCAGAGTGGCCGGAACTGATGCATCTGTTCAGTGTTAAGACTCTATCAGGACAAGACTAAGACTCTATAGTTCCCAAACAAATCTGCAGTGATAAAAGATTCAGATTTTTATGGAAATTTACTAGAGAATAAGACAAACCCAACACATATTTCTACCTATAATTTGCATATAAGTCCTCTGAACTGATGAAAAAAACATATTTTATCAACATAACTTAAAGTGAAAAACTTCCCAGTAATGCATCAAATAGATTTCACAAAAAATATTTAGAAAGCTAAAATTTCAAAAGCAATCAAATAAAGTCTAGATTAGAAATATTTTCGTGAAAAAAAAAATCCTTGATGATGGTTTTCTTCTTTTCCCTCGTCTCGATCGTCTTCTGTCCCCATCAATAATTCACTGCCACGCTCTGACATTTAAACTGTTCCATAATGGGAAACACCTTAAAACAGCGATGCAGAGAGACACCTCTGCCTCAACTGTGAGGAAGAAAAGGACAGCTTTAGCTTGCACTAAAACCTTCTAAAATGTATAATGGGAACATTTTAAACTTCTACCTGACAAGAAAAAAAATCATGGCAGAAGTCATATTGCGTCTCGTTTTCAGGAGGTGCTTAGAGCTCATTTCATTGTGTTGAGTGAATTCAGGTTATTATTAGGTTAGGGACACTGAACAAATGAGTGCAATATTTTCAACCAACCTATTAAAGTAAGTCTCTGCAGCTCTCATCCAATGTTATCAAATTATACCCTATAGGTATTCATTATTTATGTTGTGTTCTTGTACTATTAGTGTGCTAAGCTGCATGTCTTTCTTCAAAGCCCCCTGTAGTGCAACGCTGGTCTCTTATCAATTTATTTTGTTCCGATTTGTCCTGTTGCCGGGTTTAGTTCAGAACGATCCTTCTTTATGGTATAATTTTCACCTATTATATCCGAATATGCTGCAGTGGGAGATATATAAATAACAGGATTTTTTTGTGTGCGTGTATCCATCTAATTAGTCAGCCTCTGCTTGCTTTTGTGCAATTATAGCTGAAGAGCCGTTTCAGTGAGAGCTGTGTGAACAGCAAACAAGCTATCAGCCTCCTTTTGGATCAATAACAAGCCTAATAAAAGGGGGAGGCCAAGATATATAAAGAATAATTTAATAAACAATTAAGACAGTTCAGTTTACACAGCAACCCAATTTTGATCTTGAAATTCTAACATATCTAATTTTACAGTCGGGGGCTTTGGAGCTTGGATTGCAACCTATAATTGGCCAGGATGGATGATTAAAGAACCCAGAGACAGAGGCTCGAGGCTCCCCAATTACATCTGTCAAGAAGATGTTCAAATTAGGAGGACTGTTTTAAAACCGACACAAAGGGAAGGCTAGGTAAACTAAATCATCTTTTAAATTAAAAACCATCTACACAATTCCAATAGTTATGTCCGAGCATTAATACAAGAACAGCTGCAACATGCTTAAAGTCTCAGTTTCAACAATAAAAGGAGTGAAAAAAATGTTCTATCCTATTTTCTTCAGCAGTGCCCCAACATTAAACTGTGACTGCTGCAAGGAACGTAATTAATGAGCAGTGGAAATTTAAGCAGGGAAGTGTGAAGTAAAAATGAATTGCTTTCTATTTTTGCTTTAAACACAGCAGATCCTGTTCTGATCAACTTAAGATTTAGTCCCATTGATTTCTGCATTTTACGATATTACTCTAGAACATAGATTAAAACACTCTGACAGAGTGGGACTATAAATGGAAAACAGTGCGACACCCTTTCTGTAAAAAAAAAAAAAAAAACGTTTTCTGGCAGCAGACAGGGATTCAGCTGCAGCGATGTCTCTTGAAAATGCCTGAGAAAAATAATTTCTTAAAGCTAAAGCTTGTGCATAAAATAGGTTATAGGCATGAAAGTGAAGTCCTGCTTTTTTGGAGAAAATTAGGAAAAAATAGTCAAACTGCCTAAAAACTAATAAATTATCCAAACACAATTTCCTTTTATTCTTAAATAATATGATAATACTATGAATAATGATATGCACAGTATTCTGCGTGTGTTGTTGGGTTGTTGTTTTTTGTAGCTGCTATTAGCATCTTTTATGCTAAGGCAGAGAGAGACAGAGAGACAACCTATGTCATAATTCCTGATAGCTTATCTGATTGATCATTTCAGTCACCTGCCTAAATCTGTCCAGTTACTAATCATCAGTCATCTTAACCACTTGCACCTGCTGCTTATATCCGGTTCAGCCCAGGGCCAGGTTTAAAGTTCTGCTGTTTTCCTGGTGTTGTGTCATGTTTCTGCCTCTCAACTGCTGAGTGTGCCTGTTTCCATCCGAGCACGTCTGCCTGAACTCTCTACTGGACTCATGGAACCCTCAACCTGCCTGGGCGCTCTTTGGATTCCTGGAACCTAGGACCTGTCTGCTTTTGTTCTGATCGGAGTTCCTGACCAGGCAACGGACTCCTGGATCTCAGAACTGTCCTGTTCTGATCCGTTTCCCTGACCTGGCTCTGACTCCTGCCTGTTTATCAGAGGCTGCTGCATCAGGGACACTCTATCTCGTTTGGCAGTCTATCGGCAGGATCCTGCCTCATTCTCAGGAGTGAACTGTTAAACCAGAGTGTCAGTGATGGGTGTTGCAACCCGCCTCCCCCCGCAGCCACTGCGGATCCGCAGATCCACAGCAGCCCACTTATGTACTGATCTGTGTTAGTTAATAAAGTTTTGAAACATCCCACTGTCTGTCTCATCTGAATACTCGGTCCTACATTCTAGAGTCATTACAAAATATAAATATATTGATAATCAAGTTTAATTAAAACTTTACCAATAACCGGGCTAGTAACAGAATCAAGTGATTTCTTGCTTAATTTTCTTGCTTAATAGGTGTCACTCCATTCGCTAGCTAAAATAAATTATGCTAATAGTATTGGAAGTTCGGTATCAATGAGATCTCTAAAAGATTTGGAGGTGTGGGTGCTGGAGCCCCACATTGTTGCCATGGTGGGAGATGAGCCTCTTTCCTGACAAGCAAAGGCGTGGCAATTGGCTGAGAAGGCTTAAATCTGGTCACCAGCTCGTTAAGCGCTACCATGTACCACTGAACTATGGGGGAATTTGGGTTTAGTTAGTTTAAATGTTAGCTTTAGTTAATTGTCAGCCATCTTGTTTTCCCCTTACTTTGTTTTTTGGTTTGGCCAAACCACTATATATGTTGCCTTCATGTGTCACTGTTTTAGGTCAGTTTTCCTTGGTTAA
The DNA here is from genome assembly GCF_016077235.1 of Cyprinodon tularosa. Taxonomy (NCBI): domain Eukaryota; kingdom Metazoa; phylum Chordata; class Actinopteri; order Cyprinodontiformes; family Cyprinodontidae; genus Cyprinodon; species Cyprinodon tularosa. Next base: position 395,906 of record NW_024038844.1, on the reverse strand, counting down.
GTTTGCGTTGTTTGATAAGTTAAAATTTAAGTATTGTCAGATTCAATTGACCTCTTTTATGTGCTGATTTTTGCATTGTTTTGTCAATAAAGGCCTGATTTTTTGGCCTGATGACCTCCTGTGACCCTTTGCCTTACTGCTTGGTCCCTGACAGGAGGAATTACATCTACTGTGAGGTGTTACAAAAAAGAAACTATTTCAAATGGAGGAAACATGGCTCTTTGTTCAGCCTCATTCAACAGAAGTAAAACATGTCTGCAGTTGCTGCTCAGTTTGCTGCTTTGCCATGATGTGCTTTAGTTGTTTGGGTTGTGTACATCCATTTTGTAAACAAAGGCAAACGGACCTAAAGCCAGTTAGCAGAAAATAGAAATGTATTACCATAAAATGGTAACCTTTTAGCCCTACCAGATTTTTGTCATTGCACTTTGTAGATTTAGAAATGTTAGCACTGTTTCAAAACCGCACAAAGTATCCACATTCTTTAGAAATACGCACGCAGGCTCGTGTTTAAAATGCTCTGCTAGTCAAGCTAATCGCTAAAACATACGACGATTCCAAATCTGAATCCTCAGTAACTTTGTCTTTATAGTCAAACTGTTTATTCGCAATAGCTCTTTCACCTCCACAGCATGAGGGGATCATGTTATCTATTGGTTGTCCAACATGACAGTGGGGTGTGTTGACCTAACGCCATTGTTTGTGCTTGTTGATGGCTAGTTTCCTCTCTGTGGATGCAGGTTTCTAGTGTTTACGTCTACTTTGAGATTAGGTAGAATAAGACTTATCAGTGGAAAATCTGACAGTGTAATGTGAATATCTTCTTTCACTAAGTTAAAGTCTTTTGTCGTATGTGGAGACTGTAAATGAGCAAAGATTATTAAGAACTATAGATTACACATTGATGACACATTCATGATTACCTAAAAAAAGTTTTGATCATCTAACCTTCACAAATAAAAATAAATAAGTAAAGCATATAAAAAGCATAGATAAACGTGAAACAATAAAAACAAAATTCTAATCCGTAAATTAAATTTTAGTATACCAAGCAATGGCAAATTTGTTTCTCCAACTTTATGGTAAATTGAACAAATGTAGCAAAGTGGCTAACCAAAAAGAAAAACAAACAGTTTGCAGAGTTACGATTAAAAAATAAGTACGATATTGTTTCTTTTGTACCAGTATTTTTATGTTTTTTTCTATTTCTATCAAATTCTATTAAGATAAAATAGACAGGACCTTTAAAACTCACCTTTCATGTGGATGTTATATTTAAATAATCTTCATGCTTTCCTGAGCAACATCTAACTTTCCACATATCAGCGTGTATATTTTTTTTAATTGGGGTAATAATATACATTAATATAGAACAAAGGTGAAAATTGACTGTAAAAAACTGAACCATCTGCTGACATACAGCCATATGGACTAAGGGCCCACACCCTAACACAATGGTTTTCAGCTCTCCGTTTTCCCCAGGGGTCCAGCACTGCAGAAACCATAAATAATCATAAGTGTTTACAGGGTGTGGTATCAACAGCCCTGTCTACGTCACATCCATTATCAGGAAGTCTGTAAACAATGCATTAAGATGTGTTTGGAGCTGTGTGTGGAAGAGGGGGAGCAAAATGTATTTTACCTTTAAAGACACTCAGAATATGTCTGTGTGAGGTTAAGTTGAGCTTTTATAAACTGAAACAGCTTGCTTTATCAAGGCAGATCATCTGATAAAAGTACTAATTTATTTCTTTGCAGTATTGTCTCCTCTTAACATGATTTTTTTTACTACTGAATGTTTGATCCGGGTTTTACTGAAGTCATTCCTTGCTGATGATTGATGCTCAACATCCAGCTGCAAAAGTTAAGATTTCCAAACTCCAGGCTCTAACGCTCTGAACACTTGACCTCTCAAAACAGGCTGCTCCCACCGCTGGAAACACTGCAAGACTCCCTGCTCCTGATGCTCAAAACATGTCGCTGGACCTCTCAACGCTCCTTCATCTCACCTAGACTTCACATGTGACTTATGATGCCAAACGCGTGTTTGGTGTGAACTCAACATTTAGGCTTTTTTATCTTTTACATGACAGTATTTGCCGTAACCTGCTCTGTTGTCTGCTCTCAGGTATCCCCAAACGTTTTTTGTTTTTGTTTTTTTGTGTAAAGGAAACCCGTAGAACAGAGAGCAGCAGGAATTCTGGTATAGATATTATTATGTGCTCAATGTCACTAACACCCTCTTAATTGGTAAAACTTGTAAAACTGGAAGCAACACTAGCAACTGAATAAGTGGCATTATTGTTAAGTATGTTGAATGTGACACAATTATGTGGTCATGCGGAGTCTTATCTTGGTTATTCTTTATCTTCATTAGGAAAATGCAAATTTTAAATGAGTCAGAAAGGCATTGGCAAAAAGCCACCTGACAAAGACTTTCCCAATTCCTTTATTGAAACAGTTTAACATTTGGAAGATTATATATATAGAGGGAAGTGATCTTTATTAATAACCAAACTGACAGGAAAAACAAGGCAATTAAAATACATAAACAAGGAGAAAGTGAGTACTTCTTCACTCGTGCCTGTGAATGTTTGCCCTGTGGGCAGGAAAACTTGTTCTGAAAACTTGGTTGAAGCTTAGCCGAATAAGCCATATCCAGTTAAAAGAAAAAAAAAATATCAACTTTAATTATTATTTTTTAATAACCACACAGTTAGATGTGCTTTTGCTGCTGCTAATGTCTAAAACCAATAAAATATTTTATTTTTTTAAACATAGCAATGTCATCCTGGGGCCTACAGGGCCCTGCCACTGTTTATGTAAAATAACATTACTGTAAAACCAGAGGGAAGCTGCACAGCTACTCTTAAAGGAGGTTGGTGAGTAAGTAAAAGCAATATAATCAAGGAAATTAAAGGCAGCTGTTTAATTTAAATGTTTACATTTAAATAACTCATTTGGGACCTATAATGTAATGACAGTATGTTAAAACAGTCATCTTGCCCATAGCTGGCAGTCAAGGATCAATGAGACATTTTATTCTATCACAAAAAAATGCATCTCTACAAGAAGAGAAGTGGGAAACCATTAAAAAAACGCTTCACTGTAGAAACTGATCATGCAGTCTTATATCAGCCTAAACTATCGTTACGCAAAGAATCCTTAACACACTATAAACATGATAAACATGGTGAAACTATAGGCCAATATGATCTCTGTCTTTTGAGGCCGTCAAGTTTTTTGACAAATATTAAAGCACAGCAGTTTTTCTCCTGAACAGTGCTGACGTACAAGGATACAAAAAGCAGCACATACAGTCGTTAGTCAGATGTGAAGGAGTATGAAAGAATGTAAATATAAAGGATATCATTAATGTCAAGTGAAAAAGAGAAGAATGAAGTATATATAAGGAAGTAAGAAAAAGATGCAGCCCATAATGATCAGATTTTATTTAAAAAATGAACTAAATTCATAGCTGAACGAGTGATGGGAATCGATATAAAAGATGTTTCCTGAGGTTGAGTGCTAACTGGAGCCTGGGAGGGAAAAATGAAGATTAAAACTCACTATGAAACCATAAGTGCTTCCTTGTGCTGCAGCTTACAGTCCACTACCTCACCAAGTGTTTACTCCGTTCCTTCGTCTGTGGTCAACTGGCCAGAAAAACTGCTTATTGTGGTTCTTACAGCCTGCAGTCAGACAGGACATTACACTCCACAGCCTTGCATTGAGTGGGTCTGTGTGGGTGGGTGTGTGAAAATATGAGGGGAGGTGTGCACCACAGAGCTGGAAACGCTCCAAGTTATCCCTACAGGCACTTATGTAACGACTCCCTTGTCTTCCCTCTCTTATTCCCTCCCTTCCCTCTTCTTCTCTTGTTTCCACATTTTCTCCCAGTTTGACAGCAGATTTATCTCAGGCACACTATTCTGCTTGTTAACGCCAAACAAAGGATTCATGCTGAACCATCGCAGCAGCGTGCAACAAATGGCAAGGCAGGAAAAAGCTTTAACAGTTACTCTGTGGTTTTGAGAAATAGCATTAGCCCAGAGAGGCAAAGGGAGCACAGCTATGGGGAGGCTGCCTCAGTGTGCTGCTGAAATCAACCACATCCTTTGTCAACGATGCAAACAAAAGGTAGACTACAGAATGCAGGTTTACCAATGCAAATAGGGAGGTCATATGACAGTGGCGCACTGGCTTGGAATTACTTGTTCAAGCTATTGTTTCTCCTGCAATAATCTATCTCTTTGTAAGGGAGATAATAGAAAACAAAAGCTGAAGACATCCCAGAGATGTTTAATCAATAGGTTGACATGGGAAACATGGAGTAAAAAGAATTCATGTTAATTCTTATGGATGTTCACTTCTTTTATGTATTCTAACATTTTAAATATTTAGACATTTTAAATTAGAATAAAAAATATAAATTCAGGAGAATAGCTCTTAATATTTTCTGAAAAATAAAAAATAAAAATATAAGAAAGGGGCACAAATTTTCCAGTGAGGAACACAGAAGGACACCTTCATATTTATCCTTATTTAAAAAGCCTTATATTTACAGATAGGTGTATGCCATTGGATGCACGACAACCTTTTATCTCAGTTATTTAAAGGAGGTTTCCACTGTTTAAACACCAAACATTTAGTTGGGTGTGCTCCTGACCTATTTGTGAGTAAACAGCATGTGACACAGACAGATCCGTCTTAGGAAAAAAAGCCAGTAAGTGGAGAACATTTAAAACAACTGCAGTGAGGCCCAGCTCTGGGCGTCAGGGCAAATTCAACCTCAGAACAGACTGCAAGATAATAGAAGAAGTCTCCAAAGATGCGGAGACGTTATCATTGAACCTACAGCATGTTATTGATTCTGTTGTTATCAAAGTGCCTGTTTGGTCAGGAAGAGATTGAAGTTTTTTCTTTTATTTTCTATTTTCTTTTAAAGAGGAACACAATGCTCTCTAAAAAAAAACAGTAAGTCCAACATAAAAAGGGAGCATAAACAATGAACAGGGTCACCAGAAGAACGTTTTTGGGATATGAATCTAACATTAAATGATCTGGACAGAACAGAGGAGATGTTTGGCATAAAATAATATAATAAATAATAGCATTTAAGGCGGAAAAAAACTCCCACCATCTATAGAGTATGGAGGCAGAAGTGTCATGGTGTGGGAATCACAATCGTAGAATCAACTTTGATCTGTAGCATCTATCAGAGGGTTCTAAAGGAAAATCTAGAACCATCAGTGGAAAACAGAACGGAACCATTAAATGCGACAATAACTAAAACAGCAGAAGTGACCATTTAACATGACTGCTAAATGTGATCTCTGTGCTCTTATAAAACAGCGTTAGCCGACATCTCTGCCCCTAAACAGTTTGCATGTTGACTGAGGCCGCTAAAAGACACTTAGTGTCCATCCGTATCACCCTCTAACTTCCTGTCACAGAAAATAATAACCAGTAATGGGAGAGCAGGAAGGAGGATATCTGTGTAAAGGAAGCGGTGACTGATTACATGTCAGGAAATGGGCGTGTCACAGTTCATCTTCATAACAGTCAGCTGCCAAACGCTACAATGCTTGGTTAAGTGATTGACATTAAAATCAGATTAATCAAGCTGTAACAGGCGGCCGATCATGTGTGACACAAAAGTAGCAATTCAGGTGGACACAGAAAAGATGCATTTAATTATGTCCTCTCCTCAGACACTTTTTATAGAAAGATGAGAACTTAGTAATTATGCAAATGAAGGGACTAGAGGGGAAAGACGTTTGAAGGAGCGTGGAAACAATGGCAATTATCTCAAGATGGCCCTGAGGTGCTAAACAACTTGAAAAATCACTTCAAAATCAAACTAAGAAGAGCAAATTCTGAAGCTTGTTGTCTTTTCTGCCTTGTTATTAGAAACTCCTAATTATGTCTTCTGGAGACAGATTGTCAAAAAAACTACTGTGACGTTTGCCAGGGATGAACACAAACCTACAAGGAGGAAAGAAGTGTGTAATAGTCGTGATTAAACATCAAAACAAAGCTGAAATATCTTGCTGTAACAATTAAAGGGCCGCTTTTGTTTACAGAATACAAAAAAAAAAAAAAAAAACGTGAATTTAGGAATTTAGCGCAGAAAAAAAAACCAGCACATATTTGTTTAAATTAGAGATTTTCTGCAATCATTAATGCAGCAAATTTGGAGGACCAGTCAAGGAAAACAGTTTTCAAATTTAAATCTTTAGTCTGGGTTCAATGTCATGAGGTTTAAATACCTGTTTTAAGGCAGAATTACTGCAAAATTCTGCTGGATAAAAAAGTCCAAAGTGGAAAGTCTGTCTCATGGTGTTTCTGTTCCTACTGTAGTGTTCATATCTAGCTGTGAGTCTCTACACCTCTCCACCTTTACTTGATCTTCTGATCTGAGCTCTTGATTTATTCCTCTTCTTTTGCTTCTACTAAAAATGCTCGGCCAGTTTTTGGTACAGAGGCATGATTGTGCGTTCTCACTGTAAGCACTCAACTGAACGTGTGAATAAACCAGTGGATATAACCATGCAGGGGGTAAAAGTCAGGGGTCCCTTTCAGGGTCCTGGACTGACTTCGTAAAGTTGTGGTGTGCTTCAGAAACTGCACTCAGGCAACGTGAAAAGCGCTCCAAAAGTTTGTTTGGAAAGCACTCTGCATTGCAAATAAAGTGCATGCATGTAAGGCTGACCCCCCACCCCCCATCCCCCATCCAAGTGGGACTCACCTTCTTTTCCCACACCACATCAAGCATCCCTTTGATTATTTATTCAGAGTCTCAAAGGGCAGTAGTCAAAGTACTGCTCAATAAAACAGACACATCAAAAACAGCAGAAGATGCAGAAAGTGAGCTAATCTTTGAACCAAACAGATAGCATGTTCCAGCATGCTCTTGCTGTGTCTCTATCAGAAATGACATAACACGCAACTCCTTCTACCTGAATTACTGCACTTCTATACGAGGGATTATTGCAAATATTAATTCTAACGGTAGGTGCCAGCTTTTTGTGTTGCAGCTCCCTCCATTTGCTATCCATTATATATATTTTGCATGATTTTTTAACAAATGTTTCATTTTTTATTGAATTTCCACCTAAAAATTATTTATTTATTATTATGTGTTTTTATCGACAAAGACAAAGCAGCACTGGAATCAAGAATTAGCCGGCAGAACATATCAGAAGTTGGATAGTCTGAAATCAAAATAATCAGCATCGGCTTTAAAAGAACAATATGCATTGTTTCCCCAGAATGAACACATTTTACACTTCTAATGTTTACATGAACACAGGAGCAAACACACAGCTCACAAATCATCCAGGCCATCTGAGAGTGACTGCGTGACCTGATTTATGCCACTTCATTTCAAAAATGCAATACCATAAATATATAGGTGTTATTTCCCAAAGGCTCCCCCCATCCCGCAGCAGACACGCTGTCTGAGCTACATCTACCACCAGGCACGACTTCACAGCCACTTAACTCTTTCGTCTAGCGGTGTCACACGCAGACTTAAACACACAGTCACCATTTTCTTAAGGCGTCACCTTTTAACCACCAGAGAGCCGTGCCCGACGCAGAGCGAGGCGAGCAGCAGCCAGTGTTAAATGGTGTGACTGAGAAGGGGTTGGGGTGGCGGGGTTCGGGGTGGGTGGGGGTGGAAGGATGAGGGTGATGATGCTAAAATTAGCACCCTGTGAGAAAGTGACAGATGACCTCATACTGGTTTTCAACTCGGCCTGACATAGAAATCTGGTTGTCTGACAAAGTCCTCTTTCCTCTCTGTGCTCTGGCCGTCTTCCTGTCATATCAAATATTTATTCTAGTGATCTGCCTCCTAAATTCCTGCTGAAATTTATATATATTTCCTCTCTGTGCTGGATAACAAACTAAACGACTAATTTCCTTAAAGGAGTACAGCTCTCCATGTTTTTGTCTGGAGCAGACAGAGAGACAGACGCTAATAATAAAAAATGGTTTTGATGATTTCCTTCTTAAACATTAATTGAAGTTCCGATACTGTTTTAAAGATAGAAAGCTGTTAGGTTAATTTTTCCTAAGACACTCTTAGACAACAGGTTATCTCATTTCCCAAAGCAAGGGTCATTTCTGAAGAGATGACAGCGCAGAAGGTATTTTTTTCAGGTCAAAAAGATGAAGCCAAAGGCCACAGTAGCTCCTTCCTTCATAATGCTGCCATTTTGACACCTATATTCTGTAATAAATGCCACACAGTCATGTCCCTTGGGGCAAAAATAAGTTCAATTTCAGCAGCACACGGAGAAACCAGCCTGTTAGTGGCAGAATGGCTGCAGAACCAAGGGAAAGAAAAGCAGAGCTATTGGTTTAGGATTGTGACGCCAGAGTTCATTATCTACAACAGTAACAGAGTTGAAGCATGTGCGGCTAATGTTTACATAAGGTGTAAGGCGGAGGGACACAAGTGAAGCTGACAGATTCTCTCCCTTTAGAGAAAATGGATGAAAGTGCATGACGGATTTCAGAGGCAATGGTGCATAAAGACATATTTTTTTTTACAAATATCAACCCTATAAATAAAAACTTTAACTCATCCTAGCTGGACATTTATGTAACGGATAAACACAAAGTGACACATACTGGTAGAATGGAAGGCAAAGAATATATGGTATTAAAGCCAAAGGGAGTCACATTTGCAACTGGTCCCAAGCCATGTCAGAAACAAAGCAAAAAAGGGTGGAAGCGGCTCTGGTTTATCAAATTAATCAGGCACACTGTGCATGACACAAACTGGTATGATACATCAACCCAAAAACATCATGTTTATAATTAAACATTATGGTGGTCCATTATGCTGTGGGAATGTTTTTGTTTTGTTTTTCTCAGGAAAAGCATGCAAGGTGGTCAGCACATATAGGAAGATGGATGGATCTAAATACTGGACAGCCCTTGGAGAAAATTTGTTAGAGGGTGGAAAGACATGAAATATGGGTGGAGGTTATCAAGCATGAAAGTACACACACAGTGGAAAACAGCTGCTGCTGAGGATATACAGTGCATCATAGCTCTGGATAGAACATATTTATGGGCAAAAGCATTTTTTTTATCTTAAATGCAAAGTGTTTAAATCATTTTTACAGCTTTTGCAAAACTACTGCTCTGAATGGCATTTGTTAGAGTCTGCAAACTAAAGATTAAAGATTAATAAATTACTATATACAATAATCAGTTAATCATGACTAATCCATTTAATTATTTCAGTCCTAGTATATATAATAAAAAATTTAGGGCTGCAACTAATTATTTTTTGCAAATCGATTAATCTGTTGATAATTTTCAATCAATCAATAATCGAATATCAAAAGGTTCTTTAAAGAAGATTTCTTATTAAAATTAAACCAGATGAAACTAAAACTTTTCCATTGGAAGAGTTCTGGATAAAACATATTGACAGACGAAGAAGTTGTTTTTTTTATCTTAAATGCAAAATGTTTAATTACTTTTTTTAAATCTTGGTGTAGTTACTGCTCTAAGTGGGTCGCTCTGTCAGCTAAAGGCATGTTTTAGAGTATATTTAATTTAAGGATTAATCGATTACTAAATTAGTTTAAGATTATTTAAATAATAGATTTATCACAATCTGATTAATTGTTTCAGGCCTAAAAGCTTTGTAAGACAGTCAATATCTACGAGAAGTTAAAGCTTTGAGTACTCTCCTACTAAAAAAAGACTAGAAGAAGGAGGGTGTAGCTCAGTTTAATGTAGTTGTTTAAACTGTTTCTTTTGCGAAAAATATTCTATTTTAATTCTGCTTTTCTCCAAATAATAATTCAATTGTCTTCATTCTTCATAACACCCTTAGTTTAGTTTAGTTTAGTTTAGTTCAGTTTAGTTTAGTTAGGACTCTGGCGACATGGTTTGGTTGTGAGCAGCTGAGACAGACTAATGTTTAGATAATTCCATCCAATTAATGAAGGCATCAAGTTTTTTTTTTTAACTAATTAAAGTTCGACTTTAAAATGTGCATAATAAAGCATGCTTTATTTAGATTTTTTTGTTTTTTCACAAAAAATATTTGAGAAAGTAGACCATTGTATTTTTTTTAAATCTGTCTGTAGTGTAAAGTTTTAGCTGACAGCGTATTCCTGCTTTAGAACAGCATAGTGAAATTTTATCTTGTGATAAAAGTGATTCCATTTCACAAAAAATACAGCACTGTGTGTTGGTCTCTCAAACAACATTACCAAAAAGATAACCAAGCTTAGTACACAGCTGTGTATTGGAAGAGTGGCTTAGAGTGTTTTAACTCCAGTATTATTAGCTGTGGTGCTGAAGACATTGCCTCCAGGACTTGTTCAATAACAGAATAAAAGGCTGTGACTAATCTGGTGTAATTGCGCTTTGAAATGAGCACAAGGGTGGACCCTAAACACTAAGCACACATTCATTTGATGCACTGAATTAAGCCCAAAGGCTTTATCACCTTTACTGCTCATTTTTGTTTTAGCAATTACCAGCAGTGTCCTCATTCTTTATCTTCCTGATTGCTATCACCTTTATAAGCATCAGTTTCAGTCTTGCTGATAATACTGCCAGACTAAAGTTGCAGCAACATCTGTTAAAAAAAAACAACTCACATTTATAGACTCAACCATTCATGGTTTTCGTGGAGACAGACTAAACCCGCGGTTCTCAAAGTGTGTGGCGCGACCCACTGGTGGGGAATTGAGACGTGACAGGTGGGGCGCGCCAAGTTCCGGTGTGTGTGTGTGTGTGTGTGTGTGTGTGTGTGTGTGTGTGTGTGTGTGTGTGTGTGTGTGTGTGTGTGTGTGTGACTATAACGTGTGAGAGCAAACTGTCCTTATAGCTGTATGTTGCCGCTTTTTAGACTAATCAAACCCACAAAGTAATCATTACTAGCCTACATGCAGTCTAATTAAAAGAACATTAGATATGAGAAAAATTTCACCTGGAACTGAAGTGCCAAAATGATGATTGACGTGACGTCGGCATATTATTTGTAACGGAATAAACTTTCGCGCCCCAGTGTTGCCAACTCAGCGACTTTGTCGCCATATTTCAGACCCCTCCAGCGACTCTTTTTCAAAAAAGCGACTAGCGACAAATCTAGCGACTTTTGGAGAACATACTCCGTCAGCGCTCCGCCCCGCTGCGCTCCAGACCGCCTGCACAAAGCAAAGCCTACAGCCGCCGCTGTCCCATCCGCTCCGCTCTGAGTTCCTTGGAGATCGTAGAGGGCATGCGCCAGATGAACCAGGGTTTCCGCGGATCATTAAAAATTATTACAATTCATAATTCTTTTTTTAGTCAAGCCCTTAATTGGCACTAAAATTAATTAAATATGTTTATCGTTGCATTTATGATTCTTTAATAAAAATGCTTCTAAAAACAATTTCGTCAGATATATTATATCGCTATTAATTTGCGTGGAACTGTTTATAAAGCCGTATGTTCGGAAAGGAAGCTCGAGGCGGAGAAAAAGCTAGAGAATATATATACGTATATATATGTGTGTGTGTGTGTTTTTACATACATACAGGAGTCATGGAACTGTGCTTACAGCTCCATATTTCATGTACACTAATAACTTGTGTACATGGTTCTTGTTAATGGCATTAAAATCATTTCAAATAGCATTAAAATAGCATTAAATTAGAGTCACTCATTCCTGTATGAACCCTGTGAGCGCTTAATTTAGTATGACATATTAAAAAAATCCCACCATCATCCAGCATATGTTCAGTTTCTGCCCAAATATATATATATATATATATATATTTTTTTTTTTTTGTAGATTTTTGTAACAGAGATAAGGATAATTCAAAACTGCTTTTTTTTTAATGAACTTGTTCTCTACAACTCAGCATCTCTTTTCATTCATGTAATAAGAAGTTTCTTTTGAATGGATTTGATTAAACTTTAAGTCCCTCGGTATAAAATAAATATTTTAATGGAGATGAGAAATCTGCTTCCTGGTTGGTGAATAACCAATAGTTTGGATCCAATCATTTAAATAAACGGTGTTAGTTTTTTTTATTTTTTAGATATTTATAAGAATTGTGCTATAATTTCTAGTCACCGATCTGTTGCTACTATATTTTAATTTGACGAACCGGAATTTGTCAAGGTTCTTTTTCCTGTTTGGTGCGATTGCAATTGCGGATCTTGACCTGGCCGGACCGGAGCGGAGCAAAAAATAGCTCGGCTCCGTAATTTGTCGGTGACGGACGGAGAAGACGTACGTGGACGGAGACGTGCGGAGGAGTAGCGGTGGATGTGGAACAGCTCTCATTGATTTCCATGAAAGACAAGCGCTCCGCACGACGTACGTCAGCGGGGCGGAGCGGAGCGGAGCGCTGACGGAGTATGTGGAATCTGGGGGTTACGGGAAAGAACGTATCGTTCCTTTTCTTGTCCTGCTGCCGTGGGGCGCCTCCTCCCTCCCAACCCCGTTCTCCCCCGCTATCGCAGGAGTCGCTCTCAGCGCTGCAATGTTTACCCTCAGCGTCCAGACTGCAAATAAAGCGCACATGCGCCGGGATTGGCGGCGCAGGTTGATCATAAATAACTGAATTTGAAATATTTTATCTTAAATAAATAACGGCGTTTGATTCACACAGCCACATGTTCATGTTTCTAGTTTGGAGTGGAGAGGGAGTATCCACTCATCGGGCAGAGAGCTGTGTGCATTCTTCTTCCCTTTGCCACATCATATCTCTGTGAGATGGGCTTTTCAGCTGCTGCTTCACTGAAAACAAAGCATGACTTGAGAGTGGCAGTATCAAGCCTGCAACCCCGTTTTGAGAAACTGTGCAATGCAAAACAGGCTCATTGCAGCCACTAATGCAGGGATAAATAGAACTGTCTTGCCAGATGGATTTCACTTATTTTCTTTTAACAGATTGCAGAGTGGCACATTAATTTTTTCTATCTTTGAGCTTGATACAAATTTTGACACAGCTGCATTTTTATTTTCTTTATTTTTGAGCTTGCTGTTATTTGACGTAGATAGTTTGTATTTAGATACTACTTGTTACTTCAATAAAATTGGAACATTTTAAGATTGTTTCATATTTCATTAGCATTGTGTTGGGGCGATGGGGACAGGCGGGGCTTGAAAATTCCCCCTTGTCCAAAGTGGGGAATGACAGAAAAAGTTTGAGAACCACTGGACTAAACCAACTCAGCAGGAAAACAAGCAAATTCCACAAAGAATGAGATTTGACCGATGAGTTTACTAAAACGATTTATCAACAAAGAAAAGAGATCATTAGAATTCCTTTTATTTTAAGTTAAAATAAAACACTTCTGACTTTCTAAAGATATGAGATGCTAAATATTTATATAATAGAGCGGCATTGCTACAGAAGGCTGTGATGAAGTGAAGACATACTAGCCCAGCTGGCTGCGGGATTTAATCAGGAAAAGCAATCAGTATGAAAATTATGCTGTATTCATGAACAGCAAAACAAATCTGGAACACAAGTTAATCTACTTGTTTTGTTTTAGAAGAACCAATAGAGGCTAAAGGAAGAGTTTAACATTACAGCCAAATGTCAAAACCATAGAGTTAAAATTACTGGATTTTTAACCGAAGAGGTTCAGACATCAATCCTTTCATTTACTCAGGTTTATGACACCTTGAGGCATAATACAATCAAGAAACAAAATGAATACGTTGCTCTAACCAATTAAATAACGCCTACGTTGGACAAAGCCAACTGAATAAATGATTGTGCTTCCAATGACACATTATATGACCCATCATAAAGCAGAAGTGACAAGAGTTGGTAAAACTTTAACAGCAAAGTAAACAGTACCTCCTTAAAATGCAGATCTAATACCGTACTGTCTATCTCTGCGTTGTCATTTGATCCGTCTCACATCACTGGAAGTATCCAAAACATATTTAGGTTTTTAACTTTGAGAAGTGCCATAAAAAGACATTTGACTGAGCTCAGAGAATAACCAACAGACAGGAAGCCACAAAATTATGCTTTATTCGTTCTGGGGTTGCGAGGGGTTCTGGTGCCTATCTCCAGCTGTCTATGGGTGAGAGGCTGGGTATACCCTGAACAGGTCACCAGTCCATCACAGGGCAACACAGAGACAAAAAAAAACATTCACACACACACTCACACCTAAGGAGAATTTAAAGAAGCCAATTAACCTAACAGTCATGTTTTTGGACTGTGGGAAGAAGCCGGAGTACCCGGAGAGAACCCACGCATGCTCAGGGAGAACATGCAAACTCCATGCATAAAGACTCCAGACTGGGAATTGAACCCAGAACCACTGAGCAACCCTGATTTCTTTTATTTGAAAAAAATTTGAATTAATAAATAGGGAAAAATAGGGTTGAAGGCTTTCTTAGAATTTTACCTCAGTGAGGTAAGATATTCACAAAGCACCCGTGCCCTTAGCAGAGTAAAACAATATTAGGAGTAGGTTGAAGGACTCTTAGGCCTTTTAGCAACCTACAGACAGAAACAGTGATAGCTGTTTGGCTATTCCATCCCCTAAATATTAGAATAAATGAGCACATTCAATTTCTTAACAATCATTCAATCATTAATATACTGTAGAGATAATATAAACCTTATCATTTCCATAGGGCATATGTGTCAAACTAAGGCCAGAACCAGACGCCCATAGCAGTTAATCCGGCCATCAGGAGCACAAAAGGCAAATCCAGTCATAAAATAGTTAATGTTCTTTTAAAATTTGCAAAGTGAAGTCATTTGTAACAGTTCCTTTTAATGACTTGATTATGGTGTCAGGATTACGACAAAAGTGAACCACGAAAGCATTTTACACTACACTACTGTATGTAATACATTTCATAATACAATTCAGTGACCAGGGTGCAGCTGAGCATGAAGCTCACACCCCATCTATGTGAAATACTGGGCAAATAGACTGAATGGTTAGTGCTTCATCAGCGCAGGTTTTTCAAGTTAAAATAATTATTTGTGCTCTTTTAGCTTCAGATCTATCAAGATAATTTTTAGGTCATCCGGAGGTCATCCAGAGGTCATCCAGAGGTCACTCTCAGTGAATGAAATGTTGTGTATAACGCTTCTCTATTGTCAGGCTGCTTTGAACAGCAGAGAAAAAAATACTTTGATCCGCTTGGCAATCAATACAGTTCAAAGTTTGTCTCTTTGCCTTGATCATGGGACCAATTTACCTTTCAGTGCTCCTCTGATCGGCACGGACTGAAGCATTGTGATTGGTTTCTTTTACGAACCAATCACAGCTCTTTAGAGACAGTTTCACACCAACCAACTGGGTCAACCCCACCTCCTTACTTAGATAGGGATTGCCAGGGGCGGATCTAGAAAAATATTTATGGGGTGGCAAGAGGGGGGCAGGAATTTTTTAGGGGTGGCAACATATGGCATTTGTTTACACTGAATTTAATCACAGTTTGGTGAAAATAGTATGTACAGTACTAGTGTTTCATGTGAAACAGTTAATATTAATAATACATCGTACAATGAGATCTCACTTAATAGGAGATAGAAGAATGATAACACTACTTCTAGAGGGGCCTTATGACAGGAAAGATATTAAGGTAAGACACAGGTGCTGAGTCGCAGATGTGTGAGATTGACTGTCAGAGAGGCAGCTTTGCAGCATTTGCACAAGAAGAAACGATAGAAAGAAAAAGTTCCCCATCAGAGATCTATGGACTGAGCTGTACTAAAGTGAGCAGAACTACACAGTAGAAATAAATGGGTCAAGGCACCGGAACAAGGTACTGGACATCTATGTAATGTTTACTCTGAACACACATTTACCCCATTTGTTCCTCAGTAACTTGACATACAGCAGTTAAGGCAACATGAAAGGGACATTTCATGCATGTAAATATGCTGTAAATAGAGCTGGATATGGAGGACCAACTCTGCCATATTTAAAAATAAATACAGAAATAAATAAATGCTCAATAAATAAATGAGCATACAATTAATTGCCACCAAAAATACAATCAACAAATAAATGTAATTAGAAATTATATGATAATGGCAGGCAGAAATGTAAACAGGACAGGCAGAAAGAAATAGCGGCGAAGAAATAACTAGGGTAAAAAAATACAAAGGAAGAATAAAACAGACAAAAATATGATAACATGCACATAAATATATACTTAAAAATATAAGTAATGAAAAAATGAAGTTGAAGATAATAAATGACAAAAAAATAAATAAGGTAAATATTAAAAAGGCAAAGAAATAAAGAAACCAATTAAAAGAGTTATATACCTTTATGACTAGCTGTATAATTTAATTTCTACTTACATTTATTTGTTGTTTGTATTTTTGGTGGCAATCAATTGTATGCTTATTTACTTATTAAGCATTTATTTATTTCTGTATTTATTTTTAAATATGGCAGAGTTGGTCCTCCATACTGCTGTATCAACAAATCAACAAAAGGCGGGTTCTGTATGTTACATCAAAATCTCCACAAATCTGAAAAGAAGCAACATAAAAATACATTTTGCTTGTGAGTAGGTTCATACGGGTCATATCTGGATAGTTTCATATTATATATACAAAAAAAGAAACAACAATACTGCTTCATATTAAGCAGGATTTACACCAGTATCACATTTTTAACTTTTAACACTTTTGGTTTTATTAAAGGAAATATCAGATTTCCTCAGGTGCCAAAACAAAATGTAACAGCTCTGTAAAGGCTCACCAGAGAGCATAACATAAAGTTAACATGACTATAATAGCTGAATGCAGTGATTTCCATGTTGCTCAGCAAAACGCTTCACAACTTTATTTAGATCCAATGCCTTTGTGCGTTTTGATTTGAGTACAACCAAACTATATAGTCTCTTTTCCGTCATAGTTGACCGCAAATATGTCTTTATGAGGCTGAGACGTCAGGCCTAACTAACATCATAGATAGAAAAATAACGTTCTGCAACCTGATTTTTATCATCTCAAAATCAGCATTGCAGCTATGCTAGCAACATTGTGCTTTCATTATGATTTCATTTCTCGATAGATAGTTAATCAGTTTTCACCTTTTTCATCCCGTGTCTCCTCTCCCCATCACCCCCGGCTCCCTCGCTTTGCCCCATTCGGTTTTCAAAACAATCAGTCAGTCGCTCTCGCGTCATCTCGTGCTGCATTCACTGCAGTCCGGCATTGGAAATTAGCAGTCGTAATTCTCAAATGATCCTTAATTTATAAGCCTCGCCACCCCTACCGCCAACTGGGGTGGCAGCTGGGGTGGCAAGGCTGTCATTTAGGGTGGCAGTTGCCACCCTATGCCACCCCAGTAGATCCGCCTATGGGGATTGCTATTGTGAGTTTCTCTAAGCAAAGAAATTAATCTTAAGCTAGAACTCCTTGGTAAAAATCTTTAGGATTCTGAGAATCTTTGTGAATTCGGCCCATTTCTTTATCTTGTTGTGCTAACTTTTTCAACCAAGACTGGATAATGAACATGGATTCAATGTCCAAATTAATATCAGTTATTATACGTCACAAACAATAGTTTCTGACCTTTATATGTTTTTTTTATTATTATTTAAAGCCAAAATTGTAACTGATTGATAAATTTGATCAGGTGTTGAGCTCAATTTTTAATACATAGTTTAAATTATAAAAGGAACTGGTTGTAGAAATAAACCTGAACAATAGAGCATCTGCAAAGAGATAACAATAGCAGCATATCCCTTCCATTTACAGATAAATCCAGCCATAAAGTTTTAAAAAAAACTCCACAAGAATCTAATCTGACCTGTGCTGTTCCTCTAATAAAAAAGTGGAACATGGATTCAGCTTCAAGCTAATTTAAATTGGAATGTTTTACTTGGCTTGGAAAAATGCTGATCCAGAGACCCTTCAGGAGAAAAGGCAGGGAATTAAATCCAGCTCTGTCCTGTTGTATGCTAAGAGACATTCATCTCATTTTCTTTTCTTTTGGGGGAAAAACAAACAGGGCTTTGTGGAAATTCCACCTTTATTAAACTGGGTTTGTTCTGCTGTTGTTGCCAGCTTTCAGAGGTCATAGCATCTTATAAAATTCACAGCTTCTTCCACAGTTAGTGTCTGCTTAGATTTGTTATAATGTCTTAATAGATGTTTGCCTTTTATTGCAGTAGCATATCGTCACACTGGTATAAAAGCAAAGAGATGAAATCATTGAGTAACAGAAATTATCCCACAAATAAAATATACTTTTAAATTAGATTACAGGTGGCACAGCTATATAAACACTACGAAAGTATACAATTTGTTTTTATATATTTTTTTAAATTGATCGGACTGCAATGGAGTTTCCAGCCAGAGGCTTATTTTATTAGCAACTTTTGAAAATGGGAAAGATGAGACAACCTTGTAATTAAGTAAGGGTGTCCTGATACAGTTTATTCATTTCCAATACGATACAGATATTGCTGTTTTGAGGAATTGCCCAATATGATACCCAATATGATATCAGTATGAATCATACCAGCAAATGTTACTTATTTTATACTGTAGAATGTTGGAAATTTATCAGCATGAAAATATCAGAGATGTTTGATGATAGCCGACACAATTCGATATTAGTTATTTGGCTAATATGGGGCCGATATCTGATATTAATATCGCATCGGGACATCCCTAAATTTAAGTGTACAGAAGTCTTTAGTTGTTCTTAAAATATAAATCTAGAAGAACAAAGCTCCTCAAACTAATCTGGCCATACTTATATAGTCAGTGTAATCAATATTGTTACATTCTTATTACAATGATTTCACACTTATAAGTGTGTAACAACTAGAACTGTGAGAAAAGTGTCTGGATGAAGAATCGAGTTCATGTTGCCACTACCAGAGATGGCAAAAGTACTCACTTACCGTACTTGAATTAAAGTACAGATACTGGTGTAAAAAATACTCTGGTAAAAGTGGAAGTACTGATTAAACTTCTTTACTCAAGTAAAAGTAACAAAGTACAGGCTTGTAAATTTACTTAAAGTATAAAAGTAAAAGTAGAAACCACTTTTTTCATGCCGTTGCCTACATTTTAAATGGATGTCTGCCAATAGGACTAGATCTCCGTTTTGTTCATTTTCAATCATCTCGTCGTCCATGCTACTATGCTAACGCCACCGCCACCAAGCCGCAATGATTTGCCGCCAATGAATACCGCCCAATCTGTCGATTCATCTTGTAGTGGTGCGTCAAATGCAACGTAGATTCCCATCCAATTAGATTGAATTTGTTGTTGATGACATGAAAAATAATAACGGTAACTCCATTGAAATGATTCAAAACTAAAGTAACGAGCCAATTTTTTTAAATGTAAGGAGTAGAAAGTACAGATATTTGTGTAAAAATGTAAGGAGTAGAAGTAAAAAGTCGCCATAAAAATAAGTAGTAAAGTAAAGTAAAAATATCAGAAAAATCTACTTGAGTACAGTAACAAAGTATTTGTACTTCGTTACTTCCCATCTCTGGCCACTACACACAGGGAGGAGGAGGAAAAGGGAGGCCTGCATGACTCAACTTCAATTTAAGAAACTATTATAAAGCATAAGAAATTTACAAACAAGACTATCAGAACTCAGATACCTTAAATATTCACATTATGTAAACTAAAGCAACACTCACTCTAAAGGTCTTGATGCACATTTCTGAATTTTTCCTGAAATCCAATTTTTTTCTGCAAGGTTGCTCAGACTACTGTTAAATGCGGCCACCATCACTAAATTTCAAAGCACCAACACAACTCGCATGCGCAGAAGGACAATGTAGACGTCACACAGCAACGCATTGTTTGCAGAAGTAACAACAGATGTCGGCATCTCTGTGTTATTAAAGCTGTTGAAATATTACATCCGACATCATTATTATCAGATCATAACAACACCAAGAAAGGTAAAAGGAAAAATTGCTGAATTATTGACATTTTGTTTTCTCTGGAGTTTTGCAGTGAGTGATCTACTGGAGAGGAGTCTATGAACGATTAGTCAGACCCTGGATGATAACGTAGGAGTCAGAGGAAATGTGACTTAGCCATTTAACCCTTGAAAAATGATCAGATGTGTATCTGTTTAGTAACATGGAATGGAAGATCAAATTCGTATTTTTTTTGGAAGTGATGGATCAGAATTGGGCTGATCTAACTGCCATGAATAAGATGATATGAGTCTCATATGGGCAAAAACAAATTAGATTTGGGTCGAATTTGTTTGCAGCGTGAATGCAACCATAGACAGAATTATTTAAGCAAGAAAAAAGTGGAATGCTGATGCTTTTAATTTCCTTATGAATGTCTCCATACTATATGATCCAGTATGATATAATATTAGTTATTTCTTTCCAAATGTAAGCAACACCTGCTCTTTTTGTCAGTGTGATATAAAAGTATTGAACATGATTGAGGGAATATTCTCATTTTTTAATTATTGATCAGATTTAGTCTTCAACGAGAAAAAAAAGTTGGTAATAATACTGAATTATCTAAAAACAGAATATTGCTCATCTTTAGAAAATCAGCTTTTTCTACAATTACTTATTTAACCAAAAGTAATACTGCAAATATGGCGCAGATGATATTAATGCAATCACATTAAAGAAACGTACCTTCTACTGAGAAAGTATCCAGACATTGGGGGGAAAAAATCTACTTATATTATTTCATCTCATAAGCAAATTCCTTTACTATTTTGAAAATTTCATTTTTCTTTATTTAGTAGTTTCAATAGGTCCCTTATAATATTTGTATGTGCTTTATTATGAGTGATTTAAAAGCACAATTATAAATTCAGTAAACTAAATCCCCCCAAAAAACTCACTGTTAATTATCACTAATCAGCCCTTTTACGAAAAACTCTTTAACTGTAAACAAAGCCCTCCATTAGTGAACCTAAATCTGTAGTTTAGCTTTATAGGTCCAACCAACTGCCAATTTAGCTGGACCAAAAACAAATAATAAGCAGTGTCTCATTTT
The DNA here is from genome assembly GCF_016077235.1 of Cyprinodon tularosa. Classification (NCBI taxonomy): domain Eukaryota; kingdom Metazoa; phylum Chordata; class Actinopteri; order Cyprinodontiformes; family Cyprinodontidae; genus Cyprinodon; species Cyprinodon tularosa. The sequence goes on along the minus strand of NW_024038844.1, from coordinate 374,916 downwards.
ATAGGAATATGCGATGAAACAGTATGCACTGTGTCCCCTGATATCACTCCTTAATCATATCAAACCAACCAGTCACAGAATATGTCTGCTTGACATAGGAAGCTTGTCCTCCAACAATACATGTGCTGAGGTCCAAACAATGTTGTACTCCGTTATCTTTAATCCTCAAAAGTGGGGATTTAACACTCAGATTATACAGTCATACAGGCGGTAAACAAAAGGCATGACAGGAGGCTGTGTACTTAGCAAGCACACATGGCCGTCCATGCTGTGCAGGAAACGAGGAGTGAAACACATCAGCTATATCACAATCTCAGTCATGATTGAAGCAGTTTCCTAGTTGAAAAACCAGCGTCAACACCTCCCCACCCCCCATACCGAATGCCCATTATGATTCATTTGTAAAGGCCAATCACCAAACGCTGAATCACACTGGACAACAACAAGGCCTGCTGTCTCACTTTAAGAGCTCATTTCCTTTTAACTGATCCTGCAAACAAAAGTAAACACTCACTGATTGAGGGCTATCTAACAGATTACTGACATGAAAAAGGAACTCAAACAAAAAAGCAGAGTGAATACTTATACAAGTGATAAAGTGGATTTTTTTTTTGTTTTGTTTTTTAAATAAGCCTCTCGGTTTAAGTGTGTCGGTCAGGATCTGCTACAGTAGTTGCTCTGTACTCTATATGCAGGAACTAGGATGAGTAATGCGATTGTTAAAGATCAGTTTGAACAACAGGATATTGTAAAATACTTTAAATCTTTGATAAGTTGTCTCATAAAACTTTTACAGACTGTTTTATATCCCTTTAGTAGACTACCCGTTTATGTAATTGTTTTGTTTTTCTGCACTTACATGCAACAGGAATGGGATGCCGAGGTTTTAGACCTTCATTTAAAGGTTTTTTTCATGTTAACATTTGTCTTCGATGACGAAAACATCTTAATACTTCAATATATTAAATGGTTTATATGACACTTTTAAGATGTTCTGAACTCGGTCACTTTTTGTCCCACCTCTAATCTGGAAAACGAGGCGCTCTGGGACCTGAACTGGCCAGTCCATGTTGAGACATAGTTTCACAACGATGCTGACTTAAACTGGTTCAACAATCCTGCTTTACGTAACACAAGGGAGACCTGCCAGCCTCAATTGGTGCATAAACAAAAGAGCCACTGAGGAATCTACTTACATATGACATTAAGTAGCAGAAGACAGCAGCATTTATTTAGCAGCTGTAAAGTTGTAGGGAAGCTGCCCACGGGCACTAAGGGGCCCTCAAGGACCACGTGTTTTTCAATAGCTGCTGAAAACAGAACGACTCACCAGTGGGCTAAGTTATACTTTTTTTTATTCTGTTGCTCTTCTTTCTAATCATTTATAGATCATTTCATCATATTATCCATTTCATCATATTATAAAGATTTCAAAATTACATTTTTCAAAAGAAAATCAGAAATTAGAAGTTAATTAAAATGAGTTTCTCATGGATGAGGTCTAGGTGAACACTGACCCCTCAAGTTCATAGGTCAGTATTGGTAGCCCTTCCTGTGACTCAATAGTCAGGAAGTAGCCCTCAGCCTTAAAGAGGTTGATGACCCCTGGCCTATATATTTTCTCATACTGGCATGTGGACCTGTGCTAATGTCAACCTTTTTCACTGTGAGGTTGGAACTGAATCCAGAAAGTAAACTGCCTGTAATTGTCTACTTTTCAGCAAATCCTGACTCTACTGTTTTCTTTTTAACTGTTGTTAGTAACGTTCGCTGTTTCCTAAAAGAGTAGATATTTTATGAAACATTTCTGTTATCAACTGTTTATCTTTTAAACAAAGCTGGACTCAAACAAACAAAATGCTTAATATTAGTTGCAAACTGTCAAGAAATGTAAAAGTCTGTTTTCATCTATAAACAACAGTTCAATCAAGCCTTACTTTCCTTAATATAAACAGTGAAGCTAATGTTAGCTTAGCTCATACAAAGTTCCAAATTTAACATTAATTATTTTAAAGGATATTGCTACTGCTGCTAGAACACATTTATTATACCTTTATTTTTACAGGCAACTCATTAAGGACAAGTTCTTATTTATAATGTCGGCCTGACAAGTGGCATAAGCACTTAGGAAAAGAGAAGTAGGGGTAAAATAAATACAAAACATTAGTAATACATACATAGAATACAATTTTAAAAATAAAAAACAACCCAAAAATGACTGTAGAGAAGCAGCTGCTAGTGTCTGTGAACAAATATGATATACCGTATTTTCACGACTATAAGGCGCACATAAACGTCTTTTTTTTTTCCTCAAAATGTGCGGTGCGCCCTTTGGTGCGGTGCGCCCTATGTGTGTTGCAACTGCGACTTTTGAGACCACCTCATTGAGGAGATGATGAAAGAGTGGCTGAATGTAAGGAGACCAGGTGTTTTTTTTTTCCACTCATCACCACACCATCGCTGTTAATCTGACTCCATGCGTGCCCATCTCACAGCTGATGTGAAAAACATGGTGAAACAAATTAATGCTGTGCTCGCTGTGAACCGGACGCAGCAGGTGCAGCAGAAGCAGCGAGTTTACATGCAAAGTCAATGGTTGACGAGCGTATAGACGCAGCAAAAGGCTGCTGCTCGAGATGGAAAAAATTGAAGTTTTGCTGCTGGAAGCCCCACATCAACCAATCAGAGAAGCTGATCTGGGAGCTGACAGCGAGACAGACACATCGCTCTGATGACATATGATTTTAAAGCAAATGAAAAAGGCTGGATGGATGAGGAGATGATGAAAGCGTGGCTGATGCAGGTGTATGTGAGGAGACCAGGTGGTTTTTTTCCACGCATCACCATCGCTTTTAATATGTGACTCCATGCGTGCCCATCTCACAGCTGATGTGAAAAACATGGTGAAAAAAAATAAACGCTGTGCTCGCCATTATCTCGGGGGTCTGACAAAGGAACTTCCACCGCTCGACATCGGTGTGAACCGGCCGTTCAAAGTAAGGCTGCGAGCGGCGTGGGAGCGATGGATGACCGACAGAGACCACAGTTTCAGGAAAAGTGGAAGGCAGCGCTGGGCAAGTTACACCACTGTTTGTGGATGGATTGTTGATTCTTGGACTAACGTGTCTGCTGGCTCTGTTGTTCCGAGCTTTCGCAAAAGCCGGCATTATTTCTGAGGAGCTGCGCTGCACGGAAAGTGACTCTGACAGCAAAGAAGGGGAAATTGGCATGTCTGATTTAGCGCAGCTGTTTAATTCAGAAACAGAGGATGAGGACTTTGATGGGTTCGATTAATACTTTGTAATAAATACATGAATAAAGCACAAACATACTCTGTTTTGCTCCCGCTCTATTTTTCTACCTGAAAACTTAATTCAATAGCAGCCTCTGGGCGGGTCTCCTCCTCTTCACTGCGGTGGCTGGCAGGTGTTTTTCATCTAAATAATCTAAATCTTGCAGCTATATTTGCTGTGATCAGGGGGAATAAAGTAGTTTTAATATGTTTTTAAGTGAGAAAGTCCACCTGAAAACTTAATAATTGCAGTCAGTTCATCCAGATTATCTATTTCTGTCGGAGGCGCTCAGACCCCCACATACCAGCGGTGCACCGACAGTAGAAATCCCTTCATCAGCAGCCTCTAGGCCGGGCAGCCTCCGGGTTCATGCAGTGGCTGGCAGGTGTTTTTCATCTAAATAATTTAAACTGCAGGCACCAGGATACCGGTAATAAAAGCGAACATATTCTGTCGGCAGGTTTCAGGATTTTAAGTTAATTTAGGAGTAATCACAGTGCTGTCATCTGCGATGTGTCTGTCTCACGGTCAGCTCCCAGGTTTGATTAATACTTTGTAATAAATACATGAATAAAGCACAGTCATACTCAGTTTTGCCCCCGCTGTACTTTTAAATACGCAGTAGAGCTATTTAAAGGTAGTAGAGGACATGTACCTGTATATAAAAAACGCGCCCTATAGTCCGGTGCGCCTTATGTGTGTGTTAAATACAGAAATGGCACACATAACTGAGACTGCGCCTTTTAGTACGGTGCGCTTTATGGTCATGAAAATACGGTAATTGTTCTGAAAGATGAAATAAAAATTAGTCTTAGTTTAAGAATATTTTGCAGAGCGTTCCAGTCATTCATGGCTTTGTTAAACTAAGTTACTAAATCATGACTTCACTTAACCAATTTTAAATTTTTAATAGAAAAGCTATTAGCCTAAAGATTCTAAGGTCACTGTCACTACCCGATCCGTCCCGGAAGCAAGATCTGGGTCGCCAAAAACTATGTAATGACGGTACTGAAAATAAAATAAAGAATGCTAAACTATATCGTATAGAAAATAATGAAGACTTTTCTAGAAGAAGTGGATACATTTTACATTCTCTCCATTGTATTGCGTGACGTGAACATCTGACAATCTCAGAGCAGCACAGTAATGTTCAAAATACAAAAACATTCAAAAGGAATCTCACGGACGAAAAAAGACAAAAGAATAAAAAAGTAAGAAAAACTAAGTATTGCCTAGCAGGAAGTTATTCTGTTTGCGCATGCGCAGGGCGGATCATGCTTCCGGGACAGATTGGTTAGTGACAGACACTAGCCGCAACTAGGAAGAAAAAAAATGCACTAATTCCTCAAGTGGCAGGATTTCCGGAAAAGTTACCATTCACAGGTAGTTTACTTTCTCAGGTTGACATAAGCGTGCAGAAACAGCTCCACTGGTGAGCAACAGAGAATCTAGACAACAATAAAAGCAAACCACGACCGCATAGATGGAGCATGGATTCATGGTTGTGATATAGTATTGGAGGCCTCATAGTATTACATCTGCACACACAGATACTTCAAAATTTCCATGGAGAGTATCTAACCTACGTGATTTTTAAATAAAACTGCTGATATGAGTATTCGTTATGCGTGTGGACTTTTGGTGGAATTCGTACTTCCTATGCTCATTCCTGATCCATCCTCGTCACTCCAAAAGAGAACCTCAAAATCTTCATCTCTGTAATCTGCAGCTCAGCATCTTGTCTCTTCCTCACTGCCGCGGTCTCTAAAACAGGCAACATTGTCGAACCTCTGTCATCTTTACTTTAATTCCAATCAAGCACAGTTCAAAGGTTAAATAAATTGTTTTTTGCAAACTGGTAAGTTTAAATCTAACATCCAATGTTATATATTGTCTTTTTAGGGCAGAATAAAGGCCTGTATACACTGTTCTCATGTACTATTTAGACTCTGCAATAACAGATTTGTCTATTTCTTTACTTTAATTTTCTTTGGATGACAAAAGTAAAGTCCTTCATACAAAGGAAATCACCTATTTCACAAAACCTCAATTGCAGAACTATGAACTCTTCATAGACTCCTCCCACTACTGCAATTCTGAGTGTAGCAACTACATAACGCTTGACCAAGCACATACCATTAGCCTGAAACCAAAATTATATAAAAAAAAAAAAATGTGTTTCAAGAAGAAGTTGTATAATATTTGAAACAGCTGCAAGAAAATAATGAAGTTTTGTTCTCAAAGTCCTGAATGACAAAGCCAAGTGGTCCTTAAGGGCATTTTTTGGCCTTTTTTCCATATTTGACCCAAGTACTTGATTATTTGCAGGGTTGACTTGATGCAATTCATATCTATAAAAATAAAAAAGGTATTTAGATCTGCAGTAAAAGAAAGCTCTGAATAGGATGCAACTTAGCTTTGCTAGCAGCAGAATTGCAGCATTTTCACCACACTTACAAATCATTTAAACCTTGTCTATTGCTCTTTCATCCTTTTTTCTACATTCTGCTTAAAAAAAAAACAATTTAGACTTCATTCATTTTTCTAAAAGTGGTTATTACCTAGATATTGTTTGGCAGGAAACACACTTTACATCTCCTGGAAGTATTGTAGTGTGCAAAGCTTGTGCTCCCATATTCTCTGCTGTAGCATTTAGGGGAAAACTGTTCACAATTCAGTTCACCCCAAAATTCATTACTAAACTTTCTGTCAAAGTATTTCCCCACTACAAAACCATATTTCACCAAAGAAAACCGTTATCTATTTAATTATCCTCAGAATTATTATCTCTCAATGTAATTTCTATATTTTTGTGTAACAACCCTATTTAAAGAAAAGATTAATTTGTACATTGTTTCCCTTGTTCATTTTCCTATATGCATCTTTTGAGATAACCTTAGTGGAGTTTTTTCATCTTTTATAACTAGGTCGTGATGGTAGTAAATAGAGTAGATTTGTTAGTTTCTTCACAAATTAATTTTTCATTCAACAATTCAACAATTAATTTCTTCAGCTTAAAATGAAGTTTTAATGATTAAAAACAGGAAGAAGGAATCACATGTAAAATTCCTTCACTTTTGTCTGTATGACATGTGTTAGTGGGCAAATCTGAAATTGATATCTTTTTAGCCACTTTTAATAACCACATTCACAGGTTTACACTGAAAAGGTGCAAATAGAGCATAAACCCCTTTGTAGAGTATCCGGTTAGTCTGGACCAGAACTAAATGGAGATAATAAGTGTGAAAACACAGCCCTAACCCTAACGTTAAGCCTCAGTTCAGTCATATAAAATACTTTGTTAAACCTGTGCTTTTTTCTGTGATCTCCACTCTTCTGTGTTTTACCTTTGCATTACTTCTGCTGCAGTACCTGCGAGCCTTTTAAGAGACAAAAGGCCAATTCATCAAAGGATAATTAGATTCTAGGCACTGAGCTTTGCTTCTAGTGTTATCAGCAAGGTGTGCTGTTCGACTGATGTAAACCTTACAAGCAGTTATCTCTCAAATGAATGTCTGCAGGTCAGCCTCCAAAGAGATATTATTTATAAGCAGAGGATCAATATTTCTGCTATGAAGCAATGGTACATATCAATCAAATGCTACAGAGCTGCCATGGACTTTGATTTTTAGCTGAATAATTAAAGCCTTAGTTAAAGCTAATAAATTCTCTAAGGTGCTTCAAAATCAATAGTGTTTTCACAGGTTATGCTTTGAGTAAAACACGTCTGTTTTCCTCTGTTTGAACGTCCAACCAGCAAATAGGGGTTCACCAGACACGGCATCCCCACTGAGTATAAAAGAAAGAAAGGTATAAGAACAAAGATATTACGATGATGTAAAGGGTGTCAAGCATTTAGTAGAAGGCAGTATGATGGTATTGTGCAGTCAGAGGGAATGCAGTATCCCATTTCATTTGGACTATACTTGTTTTCCAAGATATCAGTGCATACCCCCATAGAGAACATGAATACATTTAGGGGTTTTTTGAGGGACCAGATTTATTTTATCCATTCAAACATTTTTCAACAAACAAAAGTCTGTTTATATCGCAACAAATGGAAACCATTGTTCATGAATTTTCCTCCTACTTGGAGAGGCAGGCAAAGTTGAACAGAAGAAGTAAAATGTTAGCTCACTTCATACCTGCAAAAAGCTTTTACAAGTGTTAGGTTTATTCTACGACTTGCAAGTTCAACTTATGGGAAATGACTAAAAAAGTGCAGAGGACCATGAAATCTTATTCTCAGGCTTTACATTCCCAACATTTTCACAACTGAAAAGTGTTTCATTTATAAGACAAAGAGCTATTTGTGTGACCACACTAAAAAAAAAAAAAATCCAACCAGCCTTTGTAATCATCAGAAAGTGGGAGTCTATGACAGCAACTCTTGTCTTTTCTTCTCAAATCAAAACCTTCCACAGCTCTTCCATTAGATAATGCCATCATTACAAAAAAACTCAAGGCAATTAATCAGCGATCATGCCATAATTCAGAGCGTGTGCATTAGTCTGCCTTCCATCATGGAGCCATCTATTATATCTCTAATGCATTCAGATATCTTTCCCTAATCCCTGGTAATGTTCAGTGGGGGCATCTCCCAGTGGATTAACTAAACCCTCTCACTTTTAAAAGCATTCTGGTCCCTTACCAAGTTAGAGAGCACCTCTATAAGGTTAACATTTTACTTCACTTATTTTAGTAAAAACTGTATTTTTCCTAAATGCAACTTTTTCCCCTCAGTAAAACAGAACAAGTAGAGTGATTAAGCCCATCAAGGCTTGCTCTTCTATAGGAGTTTATCACTGAGCCATTTTAATCACTACAATAGACACTTGATTTGAAAAATAAACACTATAAGAGAAAGAAAAGATGTTTTAATCAGTCTAATCTTCTCAACAGACACAATAGAGATAACCATTAAAAAGGGAGCGGCAGCCCATCATATATGCATGAGAAATGGAAAGGGGAATTGGGTTTTAGTGGTTTGGGATTCAGAAGAAAGAAATATGCAAATGACTGTTTCTTGGTAAATCTGCTTACAACCTAACCGATCTCATCCTTTAGTGGATAACGTCATCTGCATTGAATTTCTAGGCAGCGCAGGGAATAAGATGCATTTGTTTAGAAGCAAAAATACTTCACAGGTAAATGTAAGGATGACAACAAAATATTTAAAGATCTCATGGATTAAGAACCTCTAATGAGATATGGTGTTTCCTTAAGACAATTTTATTCACTTTAATCCAAAAGCTCAAATCCATATGACCCTAAATCTCTACCATTGGTACAGATTAGATTTTTCCTCTTGTGTATTTTGTATTTCTCTCTATTGCAAAAGCTCTAAGCTTTACAAACCCAGATGAATTTATCATAAAGCTTGTGTAGCTTCTTGGCTAAGATATAATCATCTTTTATTTATTGAATAAGAATATTGGATAAAGTAGACAGAATTCAAAGAGACAGAGGTTGTATATATTATCCTCTGCATAATACGGCCTTGACCAGACCAAAGACTGAGAGGTTCATATAAAGGAGGTTACTATCATCAGGATGGCATCTATTTAAAGAAGAGAAAAAAGGAAAAGAGTGACACCATCTTTTTATGTTTGTTTGGCAGCAGTGCCAGAAAAAAAAAAATTCTCTCTCTTACCATCATAAATGTAAACATGTTAGGCAGAAGTTCTTTTATTTGAACTGTTTAACCTCCAAAAGTGACAAAATATATGCTCTGCCAATGAATTAATATAGCCATTGGTTCTTAAAACATGTGGACTAGGGCTGCAACTAACGATTATTTTTCAAATCAATTAATCCATTTATTTATTTATTTTTCAATCAATCGACTAATGTTTGGATAGCAAAAGAAGAATTTTTACAGAATCAAACCAGGTGAAGCTAAAACTTTTCCTCTTGAGGAGTTCTGGATAGAGCATATTGACAGATGAAAATGTTTCTTTATCTTAAATGCAACATGCTTACATATTTCTTTCAGAATTTTAGTATAATTACTGTTCTTACTCTGTCAACAAAAAGCATGTTTTAGAGTCTCTACACTCCAGTTAACGATTAATCGATTACTAAATTAGTTGATGATTATTTCAATGATCTATTAATCCGATTAATTGTTTCAGCCCTAATGTGGACATATCAGCATGAAAGTGGTTTTATCTCTGCGCCTCAGATCTGATCGTTCTAGAGAGACTGTCCAAAGACACATGGTCACAGATAGCTCTCCCTGTATAATCCAACTTTTGAGTACTTTACACCCAAATCGTGAGAGACAACCGAGTGACTCTCCTTAAATATCATTTTTAAAACATTTTAAATCACATGGGAAATGTGATCGAAAACGAAGCAGTTTCAAGCTCTGACCTTTCAAACACCTTGTGAGCATTTCACTCGGAAGTATCAACGCCTACGAAGCCGGTATCACTTTAACACCAAGCTCTTATTCCCATCCTAACAGATGACACATAAAAACCATGATGACAACAGTTTAGAACCAAAGCTCTTTCATCCTCCATTAAGCCTGAAGCTTTGTTGGAATCTGTCACCTTAAGTCAAACTGTAGTTAAAGAGACACATCCGGGAGCTTCATAAGTATAAAAACAAAGATCAGAAATTCTCATAGCAACCTAGTTGGGCTGAGGTGTGAATGTCAGCACTTTTGTTAGCCATGTGATGATTTTGGGGGTTATTTCGATGGCAACTGAGAAAGACTTCTGACTCCTTCCTCCCACTACCAACCCACAGAATGATGGAGGCACTGAAAAAGACTTGAGTTTTGAAAGTAAGACATCCAACTGGAAATAAATACATTAAAAAGTGATTAAAAGGGTTATTTTAATTAAGGCTGCATGCTTTTAGTATAAATTAAGCTCAAACTCATGTGTTTGAGAAACCGATGTTTGCATAAATCCAAGCTGAAATGGCTTCACCACAAAAAATATCGGCCAGCTACAAGTCAACACATTTAAAGTTTATTCCTTTAAAAGAAGCACACTAAACCAGTAAAACTCACCTATTAGTGTCTGCATTTCCTCAGATGAACACTCATTGTGTCAGGCTTACAGATGCTCACATATGGCTGTAACTCCTTCTGGAGCTCAGGTAAAGTAAACTTCATCGAGATTATTCCGCCATCAGTAATTAATTGATGATTTCTGCTGCCCGTTTCAATTAGTTCAAGTGAGATAAGAAATTCACATGAGGAGAACATGATAACATTGAATAATGACAAAGCATGCACATTGCTGAAGAAAGGGGAATCCTCTTTTTTTTTTTTGCATTATTTTATGTTTGAAATAATTTTTTGCAGCTCAAAGATCGAATCCAAGTTTGGGTTACTACTTACTCTAACTTTGTAAGTTAATGGGATAAATGCCATGAATTGTTAGTACATCTACTGTTTCTACAGCTGTAGATCCATCATAATGTTAAAGACCAGCTCTGATCAATAAACAATAAGAGTGCTTGTTGACCTGTGGGGATTCCCCTAAGCAATCTGTTATGAGAATCATATTGAATCTGCACCCTTTAATTAACACCAGAACACAACAATTTAGCACAACATGCAAAAAGATTTCTTTGTATACTAGACAATGTGGAGACAGCATCATTTTAGATGTCCTGTTATAGACTGTTTCCTTCTCAAACCTTCAGAGTTTGTGACCTAACTCAAAAGCAACATATGCTCACAATCACAGGAATATTTATTCATTTTTAAAGAATCTTTGGTCATTTTCCACCTTGCCATTTTTCTGAGCACAAATGGTACAGTTCTTCTCTCCTGAAATACGATCATCAATCACTTGAAAGCGACAGAAAAGCATAATGTCCCTTTCAGACATGTACTCCACTTTCTGCCTCACTCAAATGTGCAAAAGAAGAAAAATCGAGGTCATGGTGCTGACTGTCATCAGTGTCCAGCACTCAAATCAGCAGGCATGAAAAGGTAATAAAGTCCAATGAAGTAAGATGAGTTGTCAGCATTTCCACTGTTACTGTTAGAGCAATAAAACCTTTCAACAAAAACCCATAGAAGTCCTGGACCATTTCATTCATGTTTTTTGTTTAGACGCCTTAAAAAGGAAGTTAAAAGGAAGCAAATTTACCTTATTTGAAAAACAACTTTAGACCAAAAAAAAGTGTTCATTTGGTCAGATGGGAAGATTTTCTAATAAAGTCACCTGTATAAGAACAAAGATTTGAAATTACAAACACAGAAAATAACTCAGACACAAAAGATTTGGGTATCTTTCACCCCGCTTTTTTCTTTCCAATTCATTTATTTTCAAAGGGACGAATCCACGTGTTTTCAATCATTTGCAAAATGGGGTATTTATGATAAGAAAAAATGGAGCTGCATTACATAACAAATCATGGGAAAATCTATTGGTGCAATATTGCAAATGTAAAGCACTGTTTGATATGATACTCATTAGATTAAAATACTTCAGCTGCCATTTATTCAAACTCTGTTTTACCAACAACCTGTTTGGCCTGTTGGTGTCGTCCATATTGGCACTCAATATTATCATTGCAATATTATAATCATTATAAATTCACATTTTCCTAATAACATGCAACCAAAATGAAAATGCAGTGGTGCCCACTTTGGTATCCAGTTGACAGGTTATGTTATAAATTATGCTTAGTTTTTGTGAAGTAACCAACTACGGACAATACAACAAAACCTAATGTCTTCATCGTGCGCAGTATGTGATTTCGACTCTATAATGTTGTTTCAACTCATGCATAGTATGCTATTCACATATGTAAGAAAATCATACAAAGGAAAATTGGTTTTGCCACATTTTATATGTTTTTGAATACAGGTATTCTCCCAGCATTACCTTATTTTGTTCTATATACAGTTTTTAATAACCGATGTTTGTGTTTCCCTTTCAGGCTTGTCCAATCTGTCCAGTCTTAAGCTTATGCAAAACTTTTATCATGTTCTTAATGCAAAAACCACAACAAAGTCTCTTTCAAAGCTTAATAAATTCGGTTTACTCAAATCTATATAACAGATGTCACATGTCAAAAGGACTGTTTTATAATCTAAATAGACAACTAGGAAAGGGAAACAGCCACAACCAGTTTGTCTAAAAGGAAAAACCATGATCTAACCAAAGAAAAATACAGCCCATTAAAAAAAATTGCATTTGTACAGATAATGGCAATGGGATTATCTCCATATGTGACACAGTTGGAGTTTTCACTTCTTTGCACGCAATATTTAAAAGGAAGTTGCATCACTAGAGTAAAAACGTGACTCTGGGGGCAGTTTTAACATTAAGGAAGAAAATTAACATGTTAAAATTGTTGTGATGCCGTGAACATGCAGCAACTTCAAGAAATATTCTGTATTTTCTGTCATATTTTGCTACATTGTGACCAAAATTATTGGTGTTTAGATTTCATGTTTAAAGACAGTAACATATCACATATTTGTTATAAAGGAAAATTAAACATTGTATTTAATATTTTATGCTTTGGATTGTACTCAGCCTCCTTTCTTTTTATATGCAAAAATAAAATCAACTGTGTCAAACTGCCTTTATACATCAGCTACTGTCTGAACAGTAGCCTAGATGCTGCTAAATGGTAACCAGACTGAACCCTATTCAGACTCCTACAGGTATTCTGCTACTTTCAAGAGCTCTTATAGAAAGAGTCACATTCATCCATCCACACCCCATTATTTACACAGCAACAGGCTGCCGGCTTAAGGTGTGGCAGTCGGAAGCTGAAATTGAAACAACAATCTTGTATTCAGGGAGCTTTTACTCTTCCTTTACCTCCTGCTAATTCCTGTTATCTGTTTACTACAAACCAAGTTGTTTTGGACACCTGCAAATAGTTGTGTAAGGAGGAAAGCAAGTATTGCACACAGCTCAACTCCCCAATATATGAGCCACAGAAAATACCAGCATAGACTCTTGATCCAAGCTGTTTTTTGAGCATTTGAATAATTAAAAACGTAATAATCAGTTGAAAATGGATAAAAAAGTAATAAAAAACACACCAACAACCAGTGCATTAGGTTTCCAATATTCCTAAGAGATATGTTACATTGATATTCCTCATTGCCATCATTTCTATTTTCTAGTTGCATTTCTGTATGGGATGTGTTGTAGAATCATGCTTTGGAAATAGAGAAGAAAAATAATGAAAAAACAAAAAATCTTGGAGAAAAAAAAAAGTTATTTTAGTCTGCAAAAGACTTGAGACTGGACAAATTCACATTTCAACACAGTCAGAGTTATAATGGAGAGGCTTACTGTGCATGAAAGTAAATAAATGTGTAGGAATGGTCCCGTGAAAGCCAAGACCGAAACCTTATTAATAATCTGTGGCAAGACTTCAAAGTTGCTGTAAAAAGCACTTGGGTTTGAGCTCATTTGCAAAGAGAAAAAAAACATAGTTCAGAATGAATGTTCAAAGCTGTTGAATAAATATCATCAAAGACTTGCAGCTGGAATTTTAAATAAACCAATAAAAATGGCCAAAGGCAAATAAACACCATAGTTTTGGACTCTTTTTTTCTTTTTTTATGCAAACCATCTCTCATTGCCTTCAGTTTAATAATTATGCACGGCTTTAAACCAATCTTTCCTATAAAATCCCATTAAACACACAGAAGTTTTTCTGCCGTAACACCACATGTGGAAAAACGATGGTAACTGACTTCATGCATGCAAGTTTATATTTAAACCAAGTTCTCAAATTCCTAGTTTCCGTCCTTTTTCCGTCACGCTTATCCCTGCTAGGGTTGCGAGGGGTGCTACTGTCTATCTCCAACTGTCAATGGGTGAGAGGCAGGGTACACCCTGGACAGGTCGCCAGTCCATCGCAGGGCAACACAGAGACACGCAGGACAACCATTAACACACACTCACACCTAAGGAGAATCTAGAGAAGCCAAATACCCTGGAGGTTTCTTCCTATTAAAAGGGAGGTTTTTTTCTCTCCACTGTCACTACAAGCATGCTTACTGTGAGGGATTGCCTTCGAGTCAGTGGTTTTCCTTAGATAGGAAACTTTGAATCAATTTGACTGTATGATCTGGTTGAACTCTAAGGTTCCCGTATGATTACATGCGTTGTGAATTGGCGCTATATAAATAAACTGGATTGAATTTAACCTAACAGTCATGTTTTTGGACTGTGGGAGGAAGGCATACTCGAATAGAACCCACACATACACAGGAAGAACATGCAAACTCCATGAGAAAGACCTCAGGCTGGGAATCGAACCCAGAACCTCCTTGCTGCAAGCCAGCAGCGCTAACCATTGCACAAATATGCAGCCCACAATCTTAATTAATAATAACTTAATGTTAACCAGTAATTTCATTCAAATCAAATCAGTTCAACTGACCCACAGTTCCCTTCTGTTCGTTGTCACAACTAACATATAACAATAGAGTCCCAGCTATTTTGTTGTGACAATGTTGACAAGCCACAATAAAATCGAAATACGTTTCTCAATGAGCCAAAGAGGAAAACGAGACTCTTAACATTGGCTCTCTGTGTTGTATCTGGAGACTCTCAACTTCAACCCATCATGACCCCGCTGCCAGAGACTTCCTCCTGCAGGAGCTCAAAGTCACCAAAAAAAAACAAAAAAAAAACAGGCACAGCAACACAAAGCCACCGACAGACCCTTCTCTGCTTCATACTCCGTGTAGACAGACTATTTAAAACAACATTTCCCAATCTATTAGTACAGACAATGGAAAACTGGAGCTTAGTAAATGCGATATGCTTTCTCTGTTTGTCAAAGTGCACTGAATTAATGGGAGTAAGTTTTAGTAAACAGCTAAAAATGATCCCAGTATCTGAGCAACAATCTGAGGTGACAAATGCAAAAAAAATTAATTTTCTAAAAGGGCAACCTGTAACAAGCAGATGGGAAACATTGGGATCCCCCAGACTCCATGTGGAATAAGCCTTACAGAAGGAGCGCAGACGTCATCCCACCCATGACTGCTCAGCTGGACCCCTTCCTGCACTGAAATCCCCTTATCAATCCATGTAGCAGATTTGAGCCACAGTATGACAGCGTTCAATCTGAACTGGGGTTTAGTATATCATGAAATGCAGGTCTCAGGGGATGGAGTTTCCACTAAACAACAGCTGTCTGGTGGCAAGAGATGAACAGATTTGTATCAGTTCTCTATCAAAGTCCCAGCAGGTGATCTAAACTGGGTTTAAAGGTAAGTAAAGTTTTCGGTGCTAACAAGTGGCAATAAGATGACATTTCGTCAAAATATCATCTAACCTTCAGCACCAAAACACTTTAACTATGTGGCCCATTTCAAACCCTGTACAGCATTTACTAGAGTTTAAGGTGATAAATAATGCATGCCGTGATAATGGATTAGTCTAATATTAATGCAGTTGCTCTTAAGTGAATCAGGAAGAGAGGGAAGTGGCTTTCAGGAAAATCCAAAATGCTCAGATACTTCATTCTCAAGGCCTCTGCTGGTCAGCAAAAGAAAAAAAACTGCTAGTAAACCAAGTTAGTGGGCTTTCTTTACCATGTCGCCAAATTCTGTTTGTCATTTCATATGTGGGTGTATTATTCAGGTTCTTGTGATACTTTATATACTTTATTTTAAAGATTTTCTTTTTTATGGTATTTTATGGTGTAAGCAGATGAGACCTACTCTTGTTTTTAAGGCGGTTGTACTATTTTCCTTTACAGAAATGACACATATCTAGAAGAGGGATGTCCCAATCCGATATTGATATCGGTCAAAAATCGAATATCTGTATCATATCGGCAGAAGTGTCAAGTAGCAAAGTACAAATACTTCGTTACCTTACTTAAGTAGGAACTTTGGCTCTTATACTTCACTGGAGTAATTTTTTTTTTAGATAAGTTTAGTACTTCTACTCCTTACATGTGTTTTCAATTATCCATATTTTCTACTTCCTGCATTTTAAAAATAGACTCGTTCATTTTTTTTTCATTTGACCTCATTTGAGTTATTTTCCTGTTGGCATTAAAACAAAAATACATCAAAATAATTTTTTTCATCCAGACAATTAATTTCTTTGTCAGACTCTGTGCAACATCACAAAATAAATTGCTTCTCAAGTTGATGCAAAGTTAAATTTGACACTGTTACTATTAGTTATAAAACTATTTACAAGGAAGTTATCATCTAGAAGTGTAGAACAATGTAAATGTAGAATAAAAGCTTACTTTAATACTCTAACTTCTACAAAGGCGTGTTTAAACAGTACGATTAATACTTTAGTAATAAACATTAATACTATTGACACCTCTGCATATTGTGATGAAAAAGTTGTATCGGGAAATTCCTAATCTAGAGATGCACCCATCAGTGTTTTTTTGGTTATAGATTTCTGGATCATTTCCTGTAACATTGCAAAGGATTCTGCATGTGGTACAGCACTGTAGGGAGACACTCATGGCAGCGCTCATTGCTGTCCTGAGACAGTAAGAGCAGAACAATTGCTGATATCACCTGGGGTCGCTAAACTTGCAATGGAAACCATCTTTGTATTTTATCTCTGTAATTATCCAGCCTTTAATTACTTATACACCAAAATAAAACATTATTTCCTTTCTCTTAGAAGGCATAGGAAAAGAAAATAGCGTATGAAATTAACCGTCAGACAATGCCTCAAAATGCATTTGACACTGTAGTAGGGCTGGGCGATAATTCAATAACGATATATATCGATCGTTATACGCGTGGGGCAATAGAAAAAAAACACGGTCGATAAAAGTTCGATAAAGAAACGCAGTTTTCCCTCCTTCTCATTGTAGCCTATCATGTAGGTTTATGCTAGTCACTACTTCCTCCCAACCAATCGCAATCGCGGACCCAGGAAAGCCATCATAAAGACCCGCCCTCTCAAAACACAACACAGAGCACATGAAGATGTCGCAGCAAGGAGAGGCGGAGGAAATTGTTCCAAAGAAGGGCTTTTGTAGTTCGCCAGTTTGGCAGTATTTCGGTCATGGCAAGTCGGACAAAAAACAAACCACAGTCATCTGTAAAATGTGTAGGGAGCCAGTGAAAACGAAGTCTGATAACGCAACCAACTTTTTTTTTTTTTTTTATCATCTCAGCCACTCACACCCGCAGGAGTACGAGCTGTGTAGGCCTCGGCGCGGCTCTCCTCCGAGGAATATTCGGGAATTTCGGGGAAATATATATATATATATATATATATATACATACACTATATTGCCAAAAGTATTTGCTCACCTGCCTTGACTCACATATGAGCTTAAGTGACATCCCGTTCCTAATCCATAGGGTTCAATATGACGTCGGTCCACCCTTTGCAGCTAGAACAGCTTCAACTCTTCTGGGAAGGCTGTCCACAAGGTTTAGGAGTGTGTTTATGGGAATTTTTGACCATTCTTCCAGAAGCGCATTTGTGAGGTCGCACACTGATGTTGGACGAGAAGGCCTGGCTCTCAGTCTCCGCTCTAATTCATCCCAAAGGTGTTCTATCGGGTTGAGGTCAGGACTCTGTGCAGGCCAGTCAAGTTCATCCACACCAGACTCTGTCATCCATGTCTTTATGGACCTTGCTTTGTGCACTGGTGCACAGTCATGTTGGAAGAGGAAGGGGCCAGCTCCAAACTGTTCCCACAAAGTTGGGAGCATGGAATTGTCCAAAATGTCTTGGTATGCTGAAGCATTCAGAGTTCCTTTCACTGGAACTAAGGGGCCAAGCCCAGCTCCTGAAAAACAACCCCACACCATAATCCCCCCTCCACCAAACTTTACACTTGGCACAATGCAGTCAGACAAGTACCGTTCTCCTGGCAACCGCCAAACCCAGACCCGTCCATCAGATTGCCAGATGGAGAAGCGCGATTCGTCACTCCAGAGAACGCGTCTCCACTGCTCTAGAGTCCAGTGGCGGCGTGCTTTACACCACCGCATCCGACGCTTTGCATTGCACTTGGTGATGTATGGCTTGGATGCAGCTGCTCGACCATGGAAACCCATTCCATGAAGCTCTCTGCGCACTGTTCTTGAGCTAATCTGAAGGCCACATGAAGTTTCGAGGTCTGTAGTGATTGACTCTGCAGAAAGTTGGCGACCTCTTCGCACTATGCGCGTCAGCATCCGCTGACCCCGCTCCGTCAGTTTACGTGGCCTACCACTTCGTGGCTGAGTTGCTGTCGTTCCCAAACACTTCCATTTTCTTATAATACAGCTGACAGTTGACTGTGGAATATTTAGGAGCGAGGAAATTTCACGACTGGATTTGTTGCACAGGTGGCATCCTATCACAGTTCCACGCTGGAATTCACTGAGCTCCTGAGAGCGACCCATTCTTTCACAAATGTTTGTAAAAACAGTCTGCATGCCTAGGTGCTTGAATTTATACACCTGTGGCCATGGAAGTGATTGGAACACCTGATTCCAATAATTTGGATGGGTGAGCAAATACTTTTGGCAATATAGTGTATATTCAGTTCTGGGCAGTTTCCCACGTAGTTCTAACAATTGAGAGAAAAATGCTGAGGGGCCAGAAACTTCAAAGTAATAACTCAGGTTAAAGCAGGAAACTAAGCTGAACCATAACGAGGTGCCAGCAGCACCTGTAGAAGAATACCACAGGGAAGTTAGTTTCAAGTTGGATATTAACTTCACTGCTGTTAGAAACCCTGGGGGTGAGAAAAAATACCCCATAGAAATGCTAGGCTAAAGGGTGGATTGATTTTTGTTTGGGTTTTTGTTCTTGTTGAGTGGAGTTTACATGGTAGCCTAGTCCAACGATATTTTAATTACCACAAGCTGGTGGTGTACTATTCCCACCCAAATAGGGTATTCTATTTATTTATTTGTTATATTTATTTTGGTCACATTTCTGGTCACTTTAGTTTATTCTTTGTCAGTATTTAAGAACATAACTCATGTCTCTTAAGTTACTTTTCCTTAAAACAATTATGTTATGGTTAAAAAAGTTGGTTAAATAAAGATTTAATTGGAAGTCTGTGTTTGTGTTCATTATTAAAATTAAATCATTTAGCAATATCATTAAAAAGTCCAGGCAGAGCTGCACATAAAATATGGTTTCAAATCTTTTCAATAATTATCGATATCGATCAATATGCATTTTTTTTTATTGATAAGCTTTTTTTCTATATCGTCCAGCCCTACACTGTAGCACTAATCGCCAGATATGGCAGGCTACTACAGAACATCAGCAATGGTCAAATAATTACTGCATGACTGTTTCTGCTTTTATTTAGCTAAATACTATTTCACTACTTGGGGGCAATGAGAAAAAAAATCAAAATTTCCAAGATTGTCAAGCGATTCCTGGATGTCTGAAGAAAGGAATTGCAAGCATTAAAAATACAGCATGTCCTGATGAAGGTAAACAGCGGGAGATTTCAAACGTCTGATCCTGAAACACAAACACCATTCACTACAGGAGTTCTACACGATGCATGAATAGATACAAACACCTGAGATGGAATATTACCTAATTAAACTATATCCAAACAGTATGGGGAAAGTGATACATCTTAAGAATGCATGCATGTGGTAAATATTTAAACTTGGCTCAGGGAAACCCAAGCTGAGATTCATTCCCTGGGCTAGTTTTCATTTTCAGTTTCTCTCTGACTTAACTGCACAATTCACTTTTATCTGTTGCCTTTTCTAGCAGTTACAGGGCTTCTACTTTTTAAAATGTGCGCACATGAATTTAGGATAAATAAGTAAAGAAATAAAAAAGAAAACCCCAGCTATAAAAGTATGCCTATGTCCCCAGCAAGGGAGAGGCGAAGGAAATCAAAACAGAAAAACATTTAGCAATTTGCCCTGGCATGGTGACCTCAGCGAAGTCACTGATCTGATAGCATCTGCAGAACATGTGCATCCACAGATAATGCTCTTACGTAACCTAGATATGTCCATCCACAGAGCACAAACAAGTGTCTTTGAATAAACAGAATGTATGCAATGCATAGCAGAGGCTATCTTCAGGGGACCAAGAAACTCCTCTAAATATAGGCCCCTGCTGAACTAGGCTCCCATCACTCTCCGTCATATAAACACCCACTCAAACATACACTCGTGTGACCTGGAGTCTCTTCTGCTCTACTCCATGCAAATTATCTCTAAATCTTTGCTAGTATATCCACGGCTTCCTAACTGTGGGCTTAAATGGCATTAATAGTATAGTAGGAGGTATTTCAAAGTCCAGACAGCACAACGAGGCATTATAATAAAAGAGCTTCCTGCACTACAGCAAATCCTTGACAAGCCATTTCCTTAGTTTACCATCAGGGGATGGAAGGGCTACATATGTTTGTGCTATGTAAAAATAAAGACATCATCTTTTATCCTGCTGCTCATCGCAAAGGTCGGAGGGTGATTTCCTGACAGGGGACAATAAAGAGCTCAAGAAGAAAACACAAAGTCGAGAGGAAAAGAAACAGACGAGGCGCCTTTACAGTTACACAAATGTTCAGCTGAATCCAATCAGAGCTCTTTGAAATGAATCGGTAGCTTTGTTGCGAGGTTTCCCGGAGCTTTATGACAGAAGGAAAAAATAAGAAAGAGAGAGTGAGAGCATGAACAAAAGCGGGGTCATGACAGTAGCACAGATAAAGCAACAGATGTTGCAGTATGGACATGGGTTCATAGCCCTGCCTGAAGCAAGGGGCTTATGAGAATCCCAGGACCAAAAGGATTTCCTATCTCTATCAGAAATCACTTTCAATTTTTCCTGGATTTAAAGCAGAACATCTCCATATTTGTATCAGAAAAACACAATTTGTTGCAAAATACTGCTGCTCTTCACACACGTGAATATAGTCAAAATAAGTCAAGTTAAAAATCTCCATATAGAAATCTTTTCAAAGGTCTTTCAGCTGATCCAAACCGGGGAAAATAATCAAAATAATCTAGCGTTGTTTTACTTGTAGTAATCCGATAGGAACCGAGAGCAGGAATGCTTATAGAAACCTTTTTAAGGACATTTATGCAGTCTGAAATTATTCTGCTGTATGTTAAAGCAAAGGCTGTTCATAAAAGCAGGAAAGGTGATCTGAAAATATTCTATCAAGAGGAACAGAGGAAAATATATAGGAAAAAAAGTCAGCTAAAAATCATCGCTGCAATATAACAGGTCTGTGTTTTGTTTTCCATTAAAAATAAATGGCAGAGATAGACACTGGCCCCAAAGCGACCCAAACAAGGATTAAGCGGGAGAAAATGGAAGAATGGATTATAAATAAGTTTGCTAATGTGTACATTAAGGGAGTATTTAATGTAGATGGCACAATAAGTCCTTAAAATCTAATGCTGTAGTATTATTTTCTTAACTGAGCATATTGTGAAGGCGTAGCATATTTCAAGATCCTTTTGCTGCTAATCAATCGTAAGTTGATTGATAAGATCCATCAACTTTATATTAATTCATTAACCTGCAGCCGCAGTGACCATTCAGAATGCTATCTTCTTAAAATACCTATAAAAAAAGTAAAATAAAAAAATAAATAACACACATTAAAAACCATTTCAAATGAGTTTCCTTATACGATGTAAGTAAAGGTGTGTCTATATGTGTGTGTACATGCTGCTGTCTGGGAGGGCAGATTTTATCATGGTCAAAGAATGATATACATCGAGACAGCACAACAATAGAAAAGCAGATGTGACATGCTTTCCTTCAGGGGAAAAATCATTTCTAAAGTATGTTTTGACTAGCAGCTCTGCTTCTCCTGCCCATTCTTCACAGAAAGAAACAGAAGTAAAAAAAACATTCAATTATTATATGCTGTGATTGAAAAAGTAACATACGTCTGCTCTTATTTAACAAAATAAAGCAAAGGACTATGACAACTGGGATTTGCTGAGCATATATGGGGATATCAGATCGCCGGGAACAGAGACAGGAAAGTGAATATGCTGGGTTAAAAAAGCAAAACGCATGTGATTTTGTAAAACTATCAAAGCCTGATTCAACCCATCAAACACCTTTGAACATCAAAGGAGCAGAGAAGAAGACTGAACTGATCAAAACGCTACTTGTTATGCAAATATCATTTGCTAGTTTGTTCTCTTTTGGACGGATTAAAATCCTCTGGTTTTATATGCAGCAGTTCTGGAGGAGAAGGTCAAACCCAGAGGAGGCGGGCTTCCTTTAAAACAGGAAAGCTCGTTATCCTTCACTACCATCAGAGAAATCTCAAGTGAGTTTGGTCAAGAAAAATCTGCCAACAAATTACTGAGGAAAACACAAGTCCTATTATGACTGCAACTCCATAAAGGCAATTAACTGTAATAGCAGCATTCTGCTGAGCAGAAAAGGAGGCTTCAGCAAACATTGCATCCCTAGAAGAAATCTATCTCTCAGACCAATCCTCTCTGTGGCCCTCTACTGCTCTCCACCTGTTTGCTGAACAGCTTCTGAAGTGGCATTTTATAAAAAGAGGACAAAAATGATTTTGCATTTACCGTCATTTCAGACTGAGCCCGGCAGGAACAGACTATTCCTGAGAATTAAATGAAGAGACTTCAGAAACAATCGATGCTCCGGCACAGTGTTCTGCAATTGTTTTTTTATTTAAGCTTTAAGTGGCTGAAGTAAACAGGCGTGACATCTCCAAACACACGCACAAATGCAAATTAGACCTTTTATTTTAATGCTCATTCCCAAGAGACTTTATTAAAAGATAAAACAAACAACACTGGATAGAAAACACAATGTGATGTGAAGCCATCTTTAGGATTATGTAAATGATTAAGTCTTATGTAACATTAAATGAAAAAATATAATAAAAAAAGGAAACTGGAAACCGAATATTATAACCTCTGTTTTTTTTTTTTAAGAAAAATCTGGAAAATATTCCCTGCTTTGCATTTGTTTCCTCTCTTTAGTTACAGCTGCCTTTTTTGGGGGTAGATTGCTCCAGCTCAGTGCGATTGGTGGAAAAACATCTAACAACATCTACTATGAAGTATTGCACATATTCTGCTAGGATTCATTCTAACACCGTCTTCCTCTTGTCTGCTGTGGTTTTTAATGCCTTTTTGTGACTCTCAGCAGCAGCTAATTTATTTCCCACTCTTTAACTACTAAAAACTGGCAGGTAAACCCAGTCATGGATCTATGCAGCTCCTCCAGAGTCACCACTCACCTCTTTGCTGTCTGATAGAATTTTTGCAGTATTTACAGTCGTGCCCCACTTTCCTTTTTTTTTTTTTATGATGGCTTTAACAGTACTCCATAAGAGCAGCTATATTTTCAGCAATATTGATTTAATTCAATGAAACTTTTTTACAAAAATCTTTGAAATTCTCTAACTTCAAATAGTAAAGCCAAACATAGGGACTGGATCCACACATCAGCTTGTAGCTAGATGGTCTATAAACAGAAACAGTAACTTTGAAACAATGAGTGTGTGCTTTATCTGAAAAAAACAACTTTTATTAACAAAATACTGAAAGAAATAGACACAGGTGGGCTCCATTCAACCCTAATCAGGTGTCCATGTCCAATCCATATATAATGGGGCTGAACCAAATGCATGCCACACATTTTACTCAAAATCCATTGATACATTAGCTTCTGATTCACATGCATTTTTAACAAAACATCTACTTTAATTTTAACAAAAATTTGTTCTCATGTCTTAAGTAGAGACACATCCAAACCTGGAAAAGCCATTAAAAAAGTGAAAATGTGCCAAACTGAAGAAATGCTACTGTTTTAAGTAAAAAATGTAACATTATCAAATTATGTCTTAAATGGGTTTGCAACTGCAATATAACATCTAGATGCCAAAGAAATCATAAGGTGACAAAACTCAGGAAAATGCATTTTGTAATTTATCCCCTCAGTAAGTAAAGACGCAGACACCCACATGGAGAGCACTTGACCCTGCAAGACTTGGGTTGCCTGAAGCCCAGCTAGAAACAGAAGCTTGCTATGAATACGTTTAAATGACTAAATGAGATTCAGGTCACAGAGCAGGATTAACTCTACGAGATTAAAAGTGATAAAACCAAGTAATAAAAACTATGTTAAATCTCCAGCCTGCCCTAAAACAGCCAAACCTCCAAGCTCTCCACAAACAGTGTGATCTAAACAAGATTTGAATGGTAAATCAGCAAAGTGTGACACGAGGACAAATTACCTGGCTGCTTACATCATCAACTCAATGGTGATTTGAGACACGCTGCTCCAAAAACACAACAGGCCAGGCATTTGAAACTAGACTCCACCGCTAAAGTTATGGCAGACGTTCAGTGAGCAGATACGATCTGAAGGGTCTGCTGTTTGTCTGTTTACACAACAATAACCTCAGAGGGAGGATTTACTCCAAGTGTCATGTTAAATGTACTAACAATGTCTTAAATAATAACACTTTCTGCATAATATATGGGTGTGTAATGAGCAAATCGGGACTTTCTATTTCTCCTGGATCCAAAGGTCTGTTTCTTTTAACCACCAAGACAAGAGAAAATGTCTTACAAATAAGAGATATTTGCTAAGCCTTATGATTCAGGAAGTTGCTACAGGAAAATAGCTGCTGTGCTGGGCTAACAGTGTCCGTCCCAGTGTTCACGGGGATGGACGTCTGTGTCATCGGCAGGCGTAGAGCTAACAGGACTGGCAGCGTTGCGAGGCAAGGGCTCAAACATGTACGGCTGTAAGCCTTCTACACCAGACCAAGCTTCTGCTGCCCTGGCGTCCTCTTCCACAACGTCTTCGTCCCCGCTTTCCTCCTCTATATAAAAAAATGTATGACAGAGACTCATCCACGACCTCTGACACTAAACTCCTCCTCTTGCATGTTTCTGCTGTCCATAGCGTTCCTTGACAGTGTCGTTTCTAAGTCACCAATTTAGTGCTACTTGGTCCCAATGGAATTTCCCATTGGGAACCTACTAGCACTAAGTTGCTAACTGGTTAGCAAGATGCCTCAGAGACACCAGCCACAACCAAACCTTCCGCCACAACAATCCTGCCCCCTTGATAAACGACCAATCACATTCACTTTATTCACTTGTTTAAAGTCGGGCACCACTCCGGAGAATTTATAAATATCATGGTTGGAACAGCCTCTTCCCTACGACTTTAACGAGAAAATAGTGCTATGGAGAAGCACTACTACTGGTAGGTATGGTGCAGGATCTGTGGTGATCTGGGCTTGTTTATCTCCTAGAGGCTTTGGGAACGTTGATAAATTGCAAAACTATGGACTTCTTAAAAAAAGCCAGACATTCTGAAAAAAATCTGGCCACTTCTAACAAATGGGTAGTGACTGGCACCCGGAACATACAGCAAAACCAGGAAATAAGTATAGACAGACACAAAATCAATTTTGGTTATGAATTTTTCAGGCTCTAACCCTGTAGGCTGAGCTAAACAGAAAAGAGTGATCAGGACAGCTTGTGCGGTGAGGGAGTGTCTACAATCTCTTTCTGTCTGTATGCCCAACTCTGGTGGACATGTAGCTGGAGCAAAGTTCCTTTTTATTTGGCCGTATCATGTCCACCACCAGCAGCTTAATCCATAACCACATTACTAATGCCTCATTAAGGTTATTTACTTCCGCATTCAGTTTTTCCTACCTTCCTTTTAGGATCAATTCATTTACTGCCTGTATGAAATTTTACAGGCAGAAAAGCAAAAACAAAAAAAATATTTTAAATCATACTGGAATTGATCCATCTAGATATATGGAAAGAATTTAAGCTATTTATATATCGAGAGAATAAAACTCCAAATCAATGAGTAGCATTCTATCAGTGGCACGATTTTCCTTTAATTTCACTATAAAATCCTGTTGGATTGAGCATTACTGCACTCCTCAGCCTATTCTTAGAAAAGGGACATTTTCAGGCTGAAAATTAAATGTCAGTCTAGTTATAGAAATGCCACTCTCCAGTTTATCACTTTGTCATTCAAACAGTGACTAAGAGGGTGACTCTGCTGAGATCCTGACCCTTTTTTTTATGGGATCATAAGTTTAATATTTGATGGCCGAGCAAATGTTATAAAACAGGGACCTTTCTTTCTTCGAATAGCTTCAGTGTAAGTAATCACCTTCATCTCGATGAGGCAGGATCATTATTTATGCAACAGGTCAGGGCATTGATTTATGATACGTGGGGAAGGAGGAAAAAAAGATTGCAGAGCCGTTAAAGGTAAAGGAAAGAGCAGCTTTTGTGTCCGTTTCTTTTAACAGCGTCCTTCCAGGAGCTCAGTTTATTGTCTGCTTCAGAGAACGCCGAGGCGATGAGAAAGCTCAGTTGTCGTCTCAGGGACATGCTGACTGTAATGCCAGGTTATGGAAAATATTTGAGAAAGCATGCTGGTTTATCAACACTCTAAACACCTTAGACTGATTCATTACTGAGCCTGGTTTCTGTGAGAGTGGATCACACGAAGGCGTGGGCGTCAGGTCGTTAGCAGTCAAGCCTCAGGCGAAAAGTCTCATTTAAATGTTCACATGGGCTAATATGGATGAATTTAATTTCCTTAAAACATGCCTCTAAGGGCACATACGCCACCATGAACCCTCTACATTAACTGTATGGTGAGTAATGATTTTGCTCCGGCATCTGTATGTCTCACTCTTTTTTTGCTCTAAAAGTGGTGATGGGCCTGCTGAAGGTAACAGAACGGCTTGAATCAATCACCATCTATCAAAACATTAAACTTTGACTTATTTTTCATAAAAGTTATTATGTTTTCTCATGCTAAATGGAGAATAAAGTAATGAAGCCCTGCCCCTCCCCGACCTGTTGCATCCTTTTATCAGCCTTCAGTCAGAGGCTTCTCTAGATCTGATGTAAGACAGACAGACACTACAGGAGATCCTGCTTGCCTACAACCATCAGCATCTACGAAAACTCATTGAAGAAACCGTTATATGCATTAAAATAACATTTAATATCCCTTTGGAAAATAAAGCACTATTAAACTGAATCAAACTGAATTAAATTGAAGGATGATGGGATAAAGAATGCTACACTTTTCCCTCAGTGACAAGAAAAGGAAAACTTCTCCTTTTTGGAATTATTTCAGATTGTTACGGCCAGGGAGAGGAGGCTTTAGGAAAGCCATTGTTGACTCTTATTTTAAAATGAATCTTTAAAAAAGCTCAGAAGATATGGCTTTATTGTCTTTGATTTAAAAGGTTTTACAGCCAACCTCAGAAATTAGCTGCCGACTCCTATGTAGCTGATCACACAGCCTAAATAAATCAGACAAATTTAAAAGCTAAACTGCAAAAAAGGCCAATTTTTTCATAAATACACCCTATTGTGGATGTTTATGCTATTCTATCCATAAGTCGATATTTGCATTCTAACTTAAGCATATCAGAATGAAAATACAAAAAGTTTGTTAGCCTAATATTATTATTCATCCCTTTTCCGTCACGCTTATTATGAGGGTTACGAGGGGTGCTGGTGCCTATCGCCAGTGGTCTAAAGGCAAGAGGCGGGGTACACCCTGGACAGGTCCCCAGTCCATCACAGGGCAACACAGAGACACACAACCATTCACGCACACACCTAAGGAGAATTTAGAGAAGCCAATTAACCTAACAGTCATTTTGGACTGTGGGAGGAAGCCGGGGTACCCGGAGAGTACACATGCATGCTCAGGGAGAACATGCAAACTCCATGCAGAAAGACTCCGGGCCGGGAATCGAACCCAGAACCTTCTTGCTCCATTTTATCTTAATAAATTCACTCCAACTGACATCATAATGAAAATCTGTATGTTGAATCCAAAAAGAAAGAAAAAGGAATTGTAACGTGTTGAACTTGTCTCCATTAAAAATCAAAACAATAAAAACAAGGTTGAGATTCTTTAGGTAAATAAATGTCTGTAGCAAGTGCAATCTACTCTCAAACTAATTCAAACTGTCACTGACTCTTTTAGAGACACTGATCAACATCCTATCAACATCAAAACTTGGATATTATATAAAAGATGAAACCACAAAGTAAGCACAAGTCCTGTTCAGGTTTTGCAAAGGATACCCATTAGCAACATTATTTTATGCAGCAATATGCTTATTCAGTGTCTGCATCAATGAAGATTATCTCACCTCAGTATGCTGGATGCTTAAAGCAAGTCCAACTGACACTCGTCTTACGTTCTTTCTAAATAAACAGTCCTTTGACTGATTATTTGACCAGTGTGTGTGTATAGCAACAGGCCTATTATCCCTAGACATACAGTATGGGCAATCATTAGTATGAAAAATTATACACTATCTCAGGGATGCCAAAGTTAAAAGAAAAGTACTGTGTTTTGATACAGAAGCACAGACACAAAATCACACCTTTCATCCCAATAAACAAAAACTACATACATTGGGATTACATCATAGGACAGCCTGCAGCATATATGGGGAAAAAATGAATGTATGGGAGAAAGAAAAACAGTGAGGGAGCCACTTAAAGTATATTAACAAAGCAATACGAATAAAAGCATGCATTTCAGCAACCATGACTCTCAACATAGATTAAGAGCGCTTTTATGTACAGTTTTAGAATAAAAAAAAAACTGAAAATATGTATTAATGCAACCAGCATTGGTATTTAAGGATTAAATATTTAATAACTTCTATTCAATAAAAATAAAGGCTTTTTTCTCACACATTACTAATTAAATATTCAATGTTCATTCTTCTCCAATAAAATTATTTATAACTACAGTAAGTGATTCGTCTGGAGGCACTTCCAGGCAGATGCTGATTTTGGCAGGCTTAAAGTTTTCCATATTAGATGAATACTTCTGAGGTTTTGCAAACGAAGGTTCATTTAAAATCCATCTTTAAGGATTTAAGTGATGGTGAAGGGTCCTCGAGGTGAGGAAACTTTCCTTCCTTCCTGTAATACTTCCTTCCATTTCACTTTTTTACTCCACAGCTTTTGTGAAACTGACTCGTCCCTCCATTTTTGGATTCTGCCAAACTCAGTAAATGCACAAGTGCATCCATTCTTCAGACAGAAAAAACATAATGTCTACTATACCAAACAAAAAACTCCTTCCATATGAGTCCCTCAGAGATTTAAAAATATATTATATTTCAATTATTCCTCGGATTGTCTGCAATGCAAACTTAATTAGACACAATTTCACAAAACACAAGAAACTGCCTGAATCTTCAAAACTCTCATTAATAATCTCTGAATGAAAACAAGCAGTCATGGTCTGAGAGAAACATTTAAAAATATGAAGAAAACCGAAAACATTTAGCAATAACCTATTATACTTTTTTATGCAACAATAAAGAAAATAAAAACACAACATTCAAGTTACCATCAGATATTCTCACTTCTTTTTTTTTTAAATGCTTCAATAAATTGAACCAAAATCATCACAAACAACAAGGCCAGACGTATGAATTCTAGTTATTCTGCCTGTTGAGCCATCAAAAGAAAAAAGCAGCTACATTTTCAAGACGTGACCTTATTTCAGTTTAAATATCACACACCCAGACACAAACATATCTGTATCTGTCAGCTGGTCTTTACCTTGGCACTGGAATCCTTGCTTTCCAAACCCCCTGTGAAAAGAGAGGAGATTGAATTGAATGACTTTTACTGTTTAAACATCCTGAATAACAGATTATTTCACACCAGCTTTGATTCACATTAAATTCATCTCAAGGAAACGGCTGTTCAAAGAAGGACGTAACTGTTATATTAGAGTTTTTCAATAGATTAGAAATATTAAAGTTACATCTAAAAATATATATTATTAAAAGCAGGTTTAAGTAATTCAGTTGAAACAGAGAAATGCATAATAACAAATATGGGGAATTTTTCCACTTAAGCGTCACTGATGTTATTACCATGTTAAGTAAACTATAAGGAGAAAAGGTTGTTGCTAAATAAAAAAAAATAATTTCTTGTAGATATTTATACAAGCATATCAATGGAAAATTAGGTGGAAGAAAAAAGTATAGTAAAAAATAACCTTAAGGATTGGACAAGAGACAAGGTCAGTGCTTTGAGAGTCACCAAACACAGACCCATCTAGAACATTGGCAACAGCAGCCACACTCCTGATGTTTGATTAAGTCTTGGCAGAGAGAAAACTTCTTTTAAGGATTTTTTTAAAAACCTTTGACAGTAGTATGAAGTCATCTTAATGTTTTATGGTTTATGATGATTAGTCTTTCATTTTTTTTAAGAATTAGATGCCTCCCAATGCTGAGAGCTCTTATTATATCTGGTCTAATTACTATAGAATGAGCATTTTTGACAGAATAGCAAACTAACCTGACCTTAAATGTTGAATAATTTGGTTAAAGGAATAGTACACCCAAAACATGATTAGCCTTCATTTTCTACTCACCCCCATGCTGAACAACACTCTGGGGTACTTTTTTGATATCTCAAATGCATCTGGAGATCTGGGAGGCTTCTTGCTGTCTGCTGACATTCAAACAATGGAGGTCTATGGTGCCCGGGGCAGAAAGGTCCATAAAAGTCCACAAAAAACGTGTCAATATTCCTCCATACTGCTCGTCCAATGTATTCCAAGTGTCCTGAGTGGGTAGCATCCAGAATTTACTCAAAACGAAGTCATTTAGAATGTTTTTAGAGCATAAACAGTAGTGTATAGGATTTCCTGAAAGCGCGCACATGCGCGCTCACGACGCTACGGAAGCCGGCAGACCAAACCAGATGAAAGTGCGCATTCAGCGTCTGCTCTGCCAATAATGCAAGCGTAGAAGAAGAAATGTGCTGTTTACCTGTGCAAAGAAAGAAACAACGAAAGAAAAATGTCTGAGGACTTCAGTGTTGAGGAAGAGCATGAGTTCTTTACCGAGCTGAATGCGCTGGTTTGGTCTGCCGGCTTCCGTAGCGTCGTGAGCGCGCATGTGCGCGCTTTCAGGAAATCTTATACACTACTGTTTATGCTCTAAAAACATTCTAAATGACTTTGTTTCGAGTAAATTCTGGATGCTACCCACTCAGGACACTTGGAATACATTGGACGAGCAGTATGGAGGAATATTGACACGTTTTTTGTGGACTTTTATGGACCTTTCTGTCTCGGTCACCATAGACCTCCATTATTTGAATGTCAGCAGACAGCAAGAAGCCTCCCAGATCTCCAGATGCATTTGAGATATCAAAAAAGTACTCCAGAGTGTTGTTCAGCATGGGGGTGAGTAGAAAATGAAGGCTAATCATGTTTTGGGTGTACTATTCCTTTAAGTCATGATCAGACACAAGATCTGACAATAAAAGCAAGCAGAAGGTGCCTACAAAAGCAACCTGGGCTTTTCTAATACCTCAGTATTCACATAGGCTCACTTTTTTACTCTACTTTTTCCTTCCACTCAACTTTCCATAGTTATGAATGTGGAACGATCTGTTGGTCATCGCCCCCTTTGGAGGAAATTAGTGACTGTATCCTGGAGGAATGTGACAGAAGCAGTCTTCCCTATGACTCTGTTGGTGATGGCTTTTTTCCACCCTCCCTTTTCAAAATTGAAATTTCTTTAAAAGTTGAATTTGGTTGTTTTATCATCTAGGAGTCATAAATCATCAACATTAAGAGAATTTAACTAGATAAAAATCAACGTGTCTACAGTATGAATTAAACAGAAACACATTAACTTTTGAAAGTATAAATGTCTCTAATTTACTTTGATGTATGTACATGGATTTAGTATTAAAACATAAACTGTCATCCTACACAAACTGATGTTAAAATCAGATATATATATATAACATATTATATGTTATGATACAAATCAAAACCATTCTTGGATTATTTTGGTAAGATAATAGTTAATGTTACAAAGTTAAAACCTCAATTATATAAATATGGTATGTAGTTAGCTGTTCCACAGCCACATGAGGGCTGCAGGTACGTGTCACCACAGGTTTTTCTGGGCTGTTTTACTTTCATTTGTGTGTTCCACCACAGTGTGATTATGGGAACCTGAGGCTCAAAGACAAGCAACAAGTCTTCTGACTTCATGTTTAAGCAGAATGCTGATATGTTTAACTGTGAAGGAGTGGCACATGTCAGCCTGCCAACAGCATGCCATAAAGGGCCTGAGATCCCCACGCAAACACACACACACACACACACACACACACACACACACACACACACCTTAAAGAACAGAGGACTTTAAACGTGGGCGTGCCTACAGAAAAGGACTTCAATGGGAAGCCAAAGTGATCTGTCTAGTTCAAGTGCTCCACAAAAGGCAGGAATTAGCTCCTTTTTAACTTCCAAACAATGTCCAGAGTATGTAAACTTGAAACATGAGCACACGTTTAGCAAGAAAATTCATTTTTCCGTATGAGCAACTTTCAGAATTTCCATTGAGAACCAGCCGCCTTAGTGGTTTCACTATGTGGGCGGAATGGCAGCACATTAGTCCTTAAAATATTTGATCAGACAAAAATCACAGCCGTTGCTTTGCAGTTATTTGCTGAAGAATGCAGATAAGAAGAGAAGAGGTGTGACTCCTGCAGATTTCTTTGTTTTTCCTCTCAGTTACACAGCTTATAGTCTTCCAGTCAGAGTGTGCATGTTCTCCCAGTGCATACTGGCATGGGCGATTCTAGACAGGGGCCACGGGCCGTGCAACTGGGAAATTGGCCCCTGTTTTGGCCAATGCACTGAAACAGTAATACTAAAAAAAATAATTTGAAACTGACTGTTGTGGTTTACTTTAGCAATTGTTTAGAAAATTAAAGTGTGTAACTTTGAGCTTCAGATATATTAAGATAGGATCACAGTTTTTACCTGTAAGACTTTGTGGCTCATTTAAAAGCCTATTCTAAAGGATGCACTCTTCCCGTGTTTGATGCATATACTATATATACATATGTATTTTTTTTATTCCTTTTTTTGTAATATGTCCCTATAAAAATAAAACTGGTAGATTTAGTGTGCAGCCACCACTGCATACTGGGGCTCTCTCCTAAATTGTCACTTAATAAGGTGAGCATGGTTATGTTGCCCTATGATGGCAGCCTATGAGTGGATAATCTCACACAGCACCTAATCCACCAGAATTTAATCTAACTGCTTTAAAATCACTGTTTTCCCCCAGTCTCCTGTGATGAATCCCTTCCAATGGGCCTACAACAGTAACAACTCCTCCCATTCATCAGGACAGAAATTGCAAAGTCTCCTACAGGAATCCCAGCAGTTTGATCCCTCAGAGATCTAAAGGGGTGCAGGTTTGGGAAGGTGGTGCCAACCCCTGAAGTTACGCGATGGAGTCGAGCGAAGTTATCCGATCTGCAACAGGCGGGTGGAGGTGGGAAAAGGAGTAAGGCTTACCAGATGAAGTCGGTGCAGTGGCTGCAGAAAGTCGGCTGCTTGAAGAACCTGGCTATGAATTTATGATCCTTCACTTCGTGGACGTTTTTTTGCCTCAGCGCGCCTTTACGCGCAAACCTGTTGGCTACGTCCGCGTTGGACGATTCGTTGAAACTTACATCTGCCATCGCGTCCCCTTAAATATCTATAAAGAAAATCCAGCGATCAATGCGAAAGCTTAGCTCCTTCCTGGGTTTGGGTGTTCCTCAGTCCGAGCAGACTAGCAGGCTTCAGCCAGAGAGCGAAGCGGCTGTCCAGACTGGAGACACTGGAGTTACTGGGTCTGAGGGATGTCCCTGCTTGCCTGCCTGACACTGACAGCTCTGATCTGTCAAGCTGGCGTGGCTGACACTTTCTGCTTCCTCTAAATGCCTCCAAATCAAAAGTAGGATACTGTAAAGTCGAGGGGAAAGTACTGTTGAAGCAGTTAAAACCGTTGGTTGTTTATTTTAACGTTTACAGTTAAGCAAACCCAACAGTTTGTTTACCAGGCAGTTAGAATATTACATCAGGCTGTTGAAAAAACAGGTTTTACTGAGTAAAATGTTATTTTCCAACAAATATAGAAAATGTTGGACAGCTGACCATAAAGAGTCACTAAGTATTGCAAAAAAAATAAATAAATAAACTATGGCGGTTCTTTTAGTGTTTTGTTCATGCATATACATGGAAAGTTGGGTGGAAGGAAAACGTTTACATCCTCTAACTGCCTCTGAAACAAAAGAAGGACTCTTTAAATCAGGGAAATATAATGCTATATGATATTTATAAATAATGCAGCTAAACAAACCTTTCATTTAGTTTATTTGGCAGCTAGGCTATTACATAAGGTCAATACAAATGCAGTCTGCATTACTAAAATGTTATTTTATAACAAGTCTGAGGAAGATTTATCCACAAAGAGTCATTGATTTTCCTGACAATTTATTAAGCTACAAAAAAAGTTGCCATAAAAAAAATATTTATGTTCTTATACTTGTATTCATGCTTATAAATGGAAAGTTGGGTGGAAGGAAAAAATGCAGAAAATAAATAACCACCGGGAAACGTATTTCTATTTTTTAAAAAATAACATTTTTTAACAAAATCAACAGTTCCACAATAATGTTTAAAATCTAGCAAACGCTCTGTCACAGCGTGCACATTAAGAAAATCAATGACCTGGTCATCTAAAAGTTTCCACAACACTTGGAATATTTAGTTAACATGGTCATTTATTAGGTAACAGACCATCTGGTTTTGGCTTGGACCTTTATTTAGGGTTGTTGTGTTTCCAGTGAGAAAACATGGAGAGATGTAAAAAAGAGCAGACAGTATGACCCTGTCTCTTCATCTGTAATCAATGTGGCAAAAATCACCAGATCTACATGCTGAACAGTATGTGAAGATATATCATCATTGCAATAAAAGTATGTCCTGTATTAATATTACAAATGACTCTTTGGAGCACTGTCATTGTTTGCTGTTGAAATGCATTTCTTTTTTGTGTGTGTGTGTAATATTTAGCCATATGGATAGGTTCTAATGGAAACTGGTGCCAATACTAAACAAAATACTCATTTGTAAGGGTATACAACGGATCAAAAATTGCAACTGCCCTAAAAAGGGTTAAATCTTCTGAAATATAAAACATGAAAGCCTTACATAGAACATTTGAAATCATGTAAGTCATCAAGAGCTGCCCCTTCTGTAAATTCACCTTTTAAAATCAAACTACAATATTTTTGCTATTTTTTTTTATCTTCCTAAAAAAAAGAAGAGAAAAGAAAGAAAGAACAGCAGACAAACAGTTCTTAAGAAAAAGAAAGCACAATTTTCTGAAGATTTTTCAGAGTTAGGTTGTTTTATTTTGGAGAACCAATTTCTGGTCCAGGTCCTGCGTATTATTGTGTATCTTTACTCTTATTCGCTCGTCTTCCTTCTTTCTCGCCTGGCTGATGTCACGCAACAGGATCCACAGTGGGAGGGAGGAGGCCCCGGGTTCCACTGGAAGAACTGAGGCTGGAGGCGCCACCATGTGGGAAAAATGAGCATTACATATTCTTCCTTAAAGCCTACAGACAACTCTACTGGAAATGAATGGGTTACAGTATGTTTTAAACAAGGTATCTAAGGTATGATCAAAGTTTGTCAATGTTGTGATTGTGAATAGATATTTAACTTATTCTCCTCATTTAAGACAAAATACATACACGGTATTATTTGTGTGAAAAAAGTTACGAATATCTTTCTCTATTTCTTTTCGGGTGTAGGGGTAGTAATGGCCTAGTGGTTAGAGCAGTGCGTTTGTGCTCTGAGAAGGTTGCAAGTACCTGTTCGATCCCCATCCTCTGGGACCCTGAGGAAGACCTTTAACCCCTGAATACTCCCCAGGCACCGCCCAATGGCAGCCCACTGCTCCCCTGGGGGATGGGTTAAATGCAGAGAGGTCATTTCTCCATTGTGAGACAATAAAAGCTCAATTTCTATTCAGTAATTAAGCAAATTACATTTAACTGAGTTAAAATTATACATAAAAAAATGGAAGAAAAAAAAAAGATGAGCCAGATGGACATAGATGAGAAAGGATCAGTGCAAACTCTTCTAAAACAAACTTATGTTTATAGAACAGAGACGAGCTTGATCTTTTTTAATCTCTTTTTTGTACAATTTAATGAATCATTTTTCTTTTTAATAACACCTTTTCTATTTGTTTTTGTTCTTGCACTGCATGTTTTTCTTGTAAAATCCATTTGAAACCAAAAAATTTTAAACCACTATTCAAATCCACTCTCCTAATAAAGCAATCTGCACAGTAGTTTACTTTATTACTTTTAGTAACTCTAGATGATGCATCCAACAGGGACATGGTAAACAGAGCTGTTGGAGCAGCAATGAGGTATTGATAGGAGTGTGAATAATTTGACTTGTGTCCAAAGAGAATTCCATCAAAGGGAGACTAATAAAGATACTTTTGACTTTGTTCATGTTGATTGCAGTAATCAATATTATCTGCAACAATAGAGGCCCTTAAAATAAATTTTTTATTCGGCCTTTTTGAGGCTTGGGCCTTGCTGAGGATAATGCGGTTATCTTAACCACAGTTATATGAGTCATTTTGGTATATCAAAGGGAAATTTAATCTACATGATCTGATACCATAAAAAAAGAGCTGGAGCTGCAGGTTCAGACTTACCTAAGCAAACAGATCCAGCGTGGTGTTTTGCATGAGTGGAGTTCATTGTTTAGGCTCTGATTGCAAAAAAAACATAAAACTTTCTTACCCCTAAACATAAACACTTGCAGAAAGCTTTTTTTCCCCTCTTTGTAAGTACATACATTATTTGGTTGTTTGTGAAGTATATGCTTGCACATATAGAGTTAATTTCTTTAATCTCCCACAAGTAAAAACTATCATAAATAAGAAAAAAAACATTTTATTGAAATTTTAACATAAAACAGCCTGTTTTAGGTGATTCTCCTAAATAATCAGTGACAAAATAACCCATATATGATTTTGAATTAATTTGATCAATTATTTTCTTTTATTTTTCAGCTTTTGTTGTGAAACAAACAAACATCTCAGAGGGTTGGCTTCATGAAGAAGACCTGTTATGGTTCTCCCCTTTTGGACTTTGAGTTTTCAGTTATCTATGTCTTTATGTTTTGATCTTTGGTTTATTTTCCATTTGGTGTTTTATTTTAGCTGTGTTGCTTTTTTGAGTTACTCTCTGCTGCCCCCTTGTGTCTTTCTCCTTTCCCCTAGCTCCCTTCTAGTCATTCTATCCATACCTGCTCCATATCATCTGATTACCCAAGTCTTTATTCTTTCTCCCATATATACTCTCCCTGTGCAGTTCTTCAGTGCTATTTTCTTGTTGCTTTTTTTTATCCTTATGTGTGTTTTCCCCTGTTTTTTTTTTTTTGTGTTTTTGTTGTTTGTTTGTTTCTAGTATTTTTTAGATTTTTTGGGATTTTTGTTTCGGTTGCCTTCGGTTTTATTAAACCTGCAAGAACTCTTTTCTGCTTCCCTCATCTCTGCAATTTCGATCCTCAGCCAACCTCCACCCCCTTTTTGAGAAGATCAAATAAAAAGAGCAGAAAATTATATTTTTTTAAATATATTTTAATCTTCATTCTTCTGTATTAGCAGTTCATCCCAAACTTCATGACGATGCATTTTTATCAGGCTGCACAAATAAACACAGTTTGCTTTTAGTGACTTATAATTCCCATATAGTTCACTGACCTATAGGGAGTTATCTGCCCTGTTAAACAGAAGACAAATATTCCTAAATGACACAGAGCTGCACAGGGTGGGTGGTGCAATCCATTAACCTTCAACATTTACTGGAAAATAGTCAAAGAAGTAGCAACAGATCAGGGCTTTTTTGGTACCGTGGAGATCTGACATGTTTCTGGTTCTGTTGTTGGTTCAGTTACACTTTGATTTAAGTCATTAGTTTCATTTCCATTTAGAGTCAACCAAGTTATTTTCTTTCATTACAATAAATCATCTCTGCCTCTTCAGTTCTGAATTTGGGTTCTATAAATTCAATTCATGGGACCCAATTTATATTCAATTATTATAAGGCCTGTTGAATAACTGTTGTTATTTTTTTCTTTTCTACTTGACAAGATTTCACATAAGACTGTCTGTCTACTGTTTAATCAACAAGATCGAAGTTTAAAACCAACATTCAGTCAAACAGGTCTGCATGCATGCAATGTGGACTTTGTCCTTGATCAATAGTGTGAAGTTGCAAATCTGAAGTTGCATTTGATTGGATGAAGCAAACACTGTGGCTAAAACCAAATAGGTCTCATCCAACTCCCTCCCCACTCAGATCTAGGGCAACCAGAGCCGATTTCAACCCCTCAGAAGATGGATCCTACTTTGCTGCTTCTTAGCCTTGCAGCTTTTTGCACAACTGTAACACCTGCAAAAGGTACATTTGCAGATTTGGAATTTAGAAAAAATTAAACTACTTGTGCATGATCATGTTTGAAAAGAGTTTTTTTAAAATCAAGAAACCATCGCTCACTTTTGTTTCTTCTCTCTTGCAGTATGTGGCCGGCCTCGTTTCTCTGATGGAGTTGATATTTCGTCCCTGAAACGTGTGTTTGAGGTTGGAGAGGAGGTGACCCTCTCATGCGAGCAGGGCTACTTACCTTCGACGGCCTCCCTCCCCAGGATAACCTGCACGGCTGCTGGAGAATGGACATCAGCAAACCTGGCATGTTCCCGTGAGTTAAAGCTGCAGTGTCTGTTTTAATGCTGTTGTTGAGATTTTGCAAGTTTAAAACAGAGAATAAGGTTGACTATGATCCTTGCATGTAATTCTGCGGGTCGTCCAGCACAGATAGTAATGCTCTGAAGACGTGGCCTTCACCTTCTTTTTTTTTGTAGCCAAGATGTGCCAGATCCCGAGGCCTTTGCAGCCATTTGCAAAAGGCAGAACAGAAGCTCCTTTTAAGAGCGTTCTTAACTTCTCCTGTGATGACGGGTAAGACCAGAGCAAAATGTTCATTATTCCCTTACAATTACAACTGCAGATTGTTACAGAAAAATATTTTCATTCAATAGGTATGTCATGGTTGGAGCTAATGAAAGCAGGTGTTTACATGACGGCACTTGGAGTAATCCGCCTCCCGTTTGCAAAGGTAAGACACATTAACCATGCCCTCTGTCTTCATTTATGATACCACATTTTAAAAGATCCAGACTGGCCAAAGTTGTCTATAAGCCATCCATCCAACCATTTTCGAACACGCTTAATCCCAAGTGGGGTTGCGAGGGGTGCTGGTGCCTATCTCCCGCTGTCAATGGGCAAGAGACAGGGTACATCGCAGTTGTCTATAATCCATTTGATATAAAACAAGGCATAAAACACAATGATCATCTAGTTTCAAATAGCTAGATAGATTTTGTTGTTAGTGATGAAAAAAAAAACACGTATCTTAATCTATCCATATGATGTAAAAGTCTACTAAGTCTTTCCAGCAGATAGACCCCAATGGCCCCACAAGGTGGAGAAACCACTAAAAAATAGGTCATTATTAAAGTAGCTTTCTTTTTTAAACCTAATAATTAATAGTTAAGTGGAAGCAAAACATGTTGTAGAAGCAAAGTTGAGAAGAGTTGTGAGGCTATCAAGTAGCCTAGGAGATACAGTATTTACAAAGTCTAACAGTTACACTAGAATCAGTCCTGCTTAGGCCAACATACATTGGTTCAGGAAATGAAAAACAACTTTTAAATTCCTTTTGCTCGGCGACGGCAGAACTGAAGATAAAGGAGTAAAACTATTAACTGTTTTTTCAGAGTAATGAACCAACATGAAAACACACACACAGAAAAAAAATCGTATTTTAAAGTTACAAAACAAGTTCATATACGTAACATTTCCAAACCAAGAATCCTGAGCAAGAGTGGAGAAGCAGTGAATCCCAGTTCGTTGAGGGTGAAGTATGAAAATCTCTGACAGTTTGAAAAGATTTGGGGATTTCCCAGAGGTGTAAAAACTACAGCTTTCTCAATATTGACCTCATCAAAAAATGAAAGCACTTTTAGCTTCCCTCCACTGTTTACTATTATGGAGAAAAGATTTTATTGAACATGGTATCAGCCTTTTATCACCTGAGGAACATCTCCAGGATTAAAGTAGGATCTAGAGAAACTCATTCATGCATTTGTCTTTAGTAGAATTGATTACTGCAACAGTGTCTCCATAGGTTTGCCAAAAAAGTCCTTCAGACAGCTGCAGCTGATCCAAAACACTGCTGCCCATGTTCTCACTAGAACTAAGAAACTAGAGCACATCAGTCCGGTTCTGACGTCCTTCCACTGGCTCCCTGTAGCCAGACTTTAAAACCCTTCTGTTATTCTATAAATCACTGAATGGTTCAGCACCTGTCCTGTTTGTCTCTGTTTTTCCCTGCAATGGACTGGCGACCTGTCCATGGTGTACCCTGCCTCTCGCCCATAGACAGCTGGATATGGGCACCAGCACCCCTCGCACCCCAACTGTGATTTAGTGTGACAGAAATGGTTCAGCACCTCAATACATAACAGATCTGCTGTCAGTGTATCAACCTCCTGGACCCCTCAGGTCTTCTAGTTCCAGGCTACTCTGTTCACCCAGAACTAGAGCCAAAGATGGAGAAGCAGCATTTAGTTCATCTGCTCCACTGATTCGGAAAAAACTCTTGGAAGACTTATTAGGTTAAGGTTGTGATCCAAACTGTTCTATTTTCTTCTCTACTTGCTTTTATCATGTTTTTTTTTTGCGGTCCAATTGTTTTATTTGTTTTACAAATATTTTTGCTTTTATTTTATGATCTAATTCATGTAAAGCACGTTGAATTGTCCATGTAATGAATTGTGCTATACAAATAAACTTGTCTTTCCTTGCTGTAATTGTTTGGGCAACATACACACCGGATCTGAACTCCATAGAGAAGCGGCCTAGTTCAAGTTCAGTGACCCGAGAAGAACCTCTGGGTTCCAATCTGAGTGAGATCTGCCCTGGTGCCACTAGCGTTCAAAAATGTTCTTCCTGCCGATTTTCCTTAAGTAACTTTAAAGAGCATTAAATCCAAAAATACAATACATGGAGGATAATACCAATATGAATCTTAGAAATAAATAAAAAATAAGAGCAACCACAACTAATGAGAATAGAGAATCAGTCCAATGACTGACCCCTGAAGCATACCAGACTTACCCACAACCCAACAGCTTTCAAATGTCCCACATGTCAAATATGGACGCAGTTAAACTAACTTCTTATTCTAACTCAACAGGTGTGAGCTGTCCACTACCCAGACCACCAAGAGAGGGTAGAATCGCCTACGATAAGCCGGCAACAGGAACAGAAACTATCTATGGACAAGGCTGGACTTACGAGTGCAACCCACCCAAGGCACCAACGTATGAGAGAGGGTCCTGCATGGCTGATGGGAGAGCAACTGAACCACCTGTTTGTAGAGGTGAAACCAGCTTGGTGATGCATATGCATGAATGTAGGAGTTCTGATGTAGCTAGTATACTCATTTTACTAAAGGGGTCATAAATGATTCTATAGGGTATTTGGTGCTGGTTCTTAAGGTCTCTGAATAGGGTGTGTAACATTGGTTGGGCTGAAAATGGCATATTTGCTGTTCTATGAGCCCTAATGCAAGCCTGGATAAAAGCCCTAGAATGAAACGACAGGTTTTCTTCCTTTATGGTATAATCATGAAAATTTAGATGAGCTGTGCTCTGATTGGTTGGTTAACAACGAGCGAAGCTGCTGAGCAAAGACGCATCATAGCAACAAGCGCTCACCCACTGAAACATCGAAATTGTTGAAATGGTAGGGTGACCAGAAGTCCTAATCTTCCCGGACATGTCGTATTTTTCATACCTTAAAAAATGTCCGGGGGGAATTTCAAAATCGTCCGGGAATTTTGTCGACTACAATGCAGAGCGTAGTTTAAACTCACCGGGCACTTGAACCAAGCCGAGGGCAGGGAGCCAGCGGGGGATGAAGCAACCGAACCCAACACAGTGACGGTAGCCTGGACACCAGCAGCCCCGTGCTTCCCCCCGCCTGCCTTACAGGCCCTCAGATCCCCTCCTCTGGCTGAGGACGGGCGGCTCATGGCTCTCTGCTGAGGTCTGGTCCAGTCAGCAGCCCAGCAGTCGACACTTCATACCTCCACTGAACCAGTGGGCTGGTCTGTATGTTAATTTCGGGTCATGACAAAAGTCCAGGTCAGAACCAAATAAAGCAACATCCCCAAGTTGACGTCAATTCGGTGCTTTGTTTGGATTTGCCCGTTTTATGGTGGAAGTTTAGAATTGTGAGATCTGTAGAGAAAGGATGTGTCGATGGCGTTGGAACTTCTCTGTAAGTCCATTTCACCCACTGAACTATCCTTATTCATCTACGACAATGGAACCTCTGTTTTGCATTCTATTACCCCTTTAAATATTAGATTTATATGTCCATCATTTTCTGTACTTGTTTTGAACTTAATGAAAGTATTTATTATCATTATTATTACAGAGGTGAGCTGCCCCATTCCACCAAGTATACCCAATGGTGTGATCACATTTGCTATAATGAGGCAACATGGATACAAAGAGAAGGTTAAGTATTCCTGCAATGAGCACTATACTCTGGAGGGTGAGGCTGAGATTCAGTGCCAAAACACAGGAACCTGGTCATCACTGCCAGCCTGCAGGGGTGAGTCATGAGAAAATTAGCTCTCCCTTCAGTCTTCTACTCTATATTTATGTAACTCTGTTGTGGGAGATTCCTAACTTGGTCTGGCTGCATTTTTAGGGCGTTAATAAAAACCTGCACCTGTAAAACATTTCTGGGGTTTTTTTTTTTTATTTGATGTTTGCTGTGAGAGTTAAAATTGTATTAAATTGCTTTTTTTTTTTTTATCCAGCTCCCTGCACAGTTGGCATCAAAAGAGGGCGCATCCTTTACAATGGCAGAAAGATGTGGATTGAAGATCTGAAGCCAAACAGAGTGCTCCATAAAGAGCCCGTTGTCTTTTACTGTAAGAACAAAGTTGATAAATGTGGCTACCCTGTTGCCAGCACCTGTAACGATGGAAACCTCCCCATTCCTGACTGCTTTGAGGGTGAGTCAGATCAAAATGATCATGTTGCACCTTCTTAAAATGTCTTATAGATGCCTTTGACAGTGACTGTCATCAAATGTCTCTGATTTTTTTCTCTTGTAGAACCAGGCAAAATAGAGTACAACTTAAGGTCTAAAAACCTTCCATCAGAAATCAGGACGTGTGCCGCTCTGCCCGCTACAAACCCAACAAGTTCTCCAAGACCTTCCTGAGCAATTAATGGAGCCAATATTAAGAACCACGCTGAGACGAAGGCCATCATCATCATCATCATATCTCGAGCTTTTTTTTTTAATTTACATTGTCAGTGAATAAAAGCAAGATTATCAAAATCTGTGATACTGCAACTATAAACCTCTAATAAAAATGATTGTAAAGTGCATCCCAGCTCAATTACATATAAGTTTATATCATGCCAATTAAAAGCAAGTGTCATTTTAAGGTCCATTCAATTCCTAATTTGTCAAAAGTATGAAATAAATTAAGATAAAAGATCCTTGTATGTTAGTAGAAGTTAGTGCCCTTTGTGGAGTGATGGCCTAGTGGTTAGAGCAGTGAGATTGTGCTCTGAGAAGGTTA
Organism: Cyprinodon tularosa; assembly: GCF_016077235.1. NCBI lineage: Eukaryota > Metazoa > Chordata > Actinopteri > Cyprinodontiformes > Cyprinodontidae > Cyprinodon > Cyprinodon tularosa. The sequence goes on along the minus strand of NW_024038844.1, from coordinate 331,058 downwards.
CAAGTACCCGGTTTGATCCCCACAGCCTTCATTCTGGGTCCCTGAGCAAGACCCTAAACACCACACTGCTCCCCAGGCACCGCACAATGGCAGCCCACTGCTCCCCAAGGGGAAGGGTTAAATGCAGAGGTAAATTTCTCCAATGTGAAATCAATAAATTCCAACTATCAATATTCATGCAACAGTAAAATCTGTCAATGAAAGTAAATAAAATCTCAATTTTAAATGGAAACACCTGCAGTATTGATTGTTGGGAAGAATCGCGTTGCTGTTTTAAATCCAAATTTAGATTTTTTTTTCCAACCCAAATGGTGACTGTGGTTTAATCCTGCCTTTAGTTTGTGTCTTATTCTTGGTAAATGAAAAATAACTCAAATTTGAACACCACTGTGATTTGTAAACGGCATTAAAAAAAAAATGAGATAACATTCAAAATATAATTGTCAGTCACTAATGCACATGTTGGTGGTAATATCTGATTGATAACTTAACAGTGGGAAATCTGTATGAAAGTTGTGATAAAGCACCCAGTGAAATGACGCTGAAGAAATTGAAAAATATTCACATTTATAAGGAAATAATGTCTGATTTATCGTAGCTAATTCCTATTTGATCTAAATAAAGATTTTATGCATTAGCTGATTCCTGTCTGATATTGTTTACTTTGTCCTTTTCCCAAAAAAGACACCATCAGTTCCTTTCGGGTTTATTTGTGATGGGGTGTTATTTTTTAAATGAAAAAGCTAATTTAATTGTGTGTATTATTATTGACGTATTTGAATTTTTATGTTTTTTATATGGGACATGTTTAATATCAGTTTTAGCCGTGTTTGTTTATTATCGATCCTCTCAGATGAAACAGGATTAAGCTTATTAGAGCTTTTGACTTATTTTACCAACTTTAATTAGACTAAATTATAGAAACAACAGGAGGAAAATTACCAAAAAGCACTTAATAATGAGAAAGGGAGCATTTTTTATGTTTTTTTTTTTGGTGAAATTTTACCCTTTTAGTTTCGATTGTCAGTAAAATTTCGCAAGGCTTCCAAAGTGTTATTAAAGGGAGTAAGCTGCTTCATGCTGCGCTGGTCTGTTTACTCTGAGAGGAACACAAACAGCTGAAAGTGGGACAGAGAGAGTCTGAATCTGAAGCTGAAGGGAGGCTACAGGAGAGGAGAGCAGGGTCTGTGTGTTTCTTCTGAAGATGGAGCGTTTGTTTCTGCTTTGTTCTGGTCTGCTGGTGACAACAGTGACTTCCCAACACAGTGGTATGACTGCTCTTATTTCACACATCTTCAAATGCAATTTACTCCAGTTTATTCTTCACTATTTAAACCTCTGGGTATGTTAATGATGAATTCAAGCAGAAATGTTCTTTTAGCTTTGGCTGGTGAAACTTTTCATTTGTTGTGTTGTTTGGTAATTATTTCTCAACTCTGCTTTAGTCAGATTTTCTTCTTTTTTTTTTTAAGTAATTCCTAAAGAGAAAAAACTATAAAGTAATATTTTAGTTAAATGGAATATTTAAAATAATAACCCCAAACTCCCACCTGCAGATCATGCAATGTTTTGGAGTTAAAGCTCTTATATAGCTGGAAAACTGTACCTATATTATGCTATTTTACTTTTCTATATAAAGGATTTAACTAATGTACTTTTTTCAGTATGTTCCCGGCCTAACCTGCAGGGTAACATTGAGATGGCTGGCATCCAGAGGTTCTTCAACCCCGGCGTGGAGTTAGCTCTGTCCTGTAAACAGGGATACACTCCTGTGTTGGGCCCACGCAAGATTGTTTGTACTATCAATGGAGAGTGGACAAACACCAAATTAAAGTGCATAGGTATGTATTTTTATTTTTTATTTTTACTCACTGTAAACGTCCAGAGATAATTATCGTACTAACCAGTGACAATATTAAAAATTTGGTAGCAACCAAAGTAAATATTTATTAAACCTGCTTTGATTTAAACCTTTTAAGGCCACATAAAACCGCTGCTAAATTAGGGATTATAACAGAATATAATCCAGGATGTAAAATAACAGAGTGTTGGAAGGTTTCCATATTGTAATTATTACAATATGCAAACTAAAGGACAGATGATTATAAAACAATAGTAAAAAAGAAGCAAACGTGCACGTAATTTGATCATAAATAGACAAACTTGTCGCCAAGCTTCAAAAAAACTTGTGTATTACCGATTGTTTATTATTAAAGTATAGCTAAATTGCAAAGCCCTCATATTTTCATGTTTTTTATGCTTTTTCCTGCAGCCAAACAATGTCCACATCCTGAGCTAATCACTAACGGTGAACTGTATTATGAGGATACAGTTTTCCAGAGTACAATCAACTACACCTGCCATGAAGGGTAATCAATTTTTTATTTTTTTTTCATTGTGTACGTGTGCAAATATTGTATAAGATATATAATAATCTAAACATTAAGTGTTTTATTACTCTGATGATTTCATATCATGTTAAATAGCTATATAATGACTGGACCCAGCTCAGCAGTGTGCCAGGCCAATGGAACATGGAGTACACCTGCACCAGAGTGCATACGTATGTTGCTTTCATTTCACTTTATGCAGCACATTTAGTGATGTAGTGAGGATCTGAATTCAGGATGCTGGCAGGTGAGAAGCAACACGACTGAATGAGCAATTATACAAACTAATGTTAACGGAAAAAAACTGTGGCAGGAGGACAAAAGCATTGCAGGGACAGGGAGAAAGGAATGCAGCAGAAGGAGCTGCCAACTGGCTGAGCAAACATGGAGGAAGATAAACAGTAAAGACTGATATGCAGCTTAATTTACTCTGAAGACTTGGAAAGTTGAGGGAGAAAAAAAAGGGCTAAATAAGTCGAACGACTAAACAAAGACTAAATACAAAGAAACGGTCAGGAGAGAAAAAGAAATCTTTCAACATAAAGAAAGGAATGAAAAATTAAATGCATAATCGCATATAAGCGATTTAATTACATGAACAAGAACACAGAACTCCAAAAAAAAGGCAAAATACAAAAACTCAATGCTGGAGCATTTGCATAATATTTAAGGGTGCTAAAAAAAAAAGCTAAGTCTGACTCAAGTGTGATTTAAATACAGTAAAAAGTTAAGTTCCAACAGGGGGTTCAGGGTTAAATCAAACCACCCCTCTAAAAATCATATTTGATATAACTGCAAACATTTATATCCTAGTCAGTTTGGAATCAGTCGTCCAATTAACCCAGCAGATTGGATTAAATCTTTGTTTAGAAGAGGAATTAACCAAGGATTGAAACCACGAATGGCATGACACAAGAAAATTCAAGAGATATAGGTTTTACATAAGATTCAATCTCTCAAATCTGGCTCATGATATGGAGAATATCAACAAAACCATAATTTTGATTATTAGAAAGAAAACATAGAGGTCAGGTTTTTGCCCTAATCATTGCATCAAAATTAGACATTTCTACAAAATATAGTCAATGGTTGGTGCGTCAGCTGAATTTTTCAGTGTTCTCCATAGATGCTTTGTGTATTAATTAAGCAAAATTGAAAAGATACCACTGTTTCTGTTGATCACACAGAAAAGACAACAATATTAGCTTTCCGGGTGGATCATCAAAATAAGTGGTCCTCCTGACTGTCAATCATTCGGGTGATATGTTTACATATGGCCATTCTACGGGCTTGTCCCCATTTTCAATTACGTATGGTGAGTCTGACATAGTGGAAAATTGCAAATCTACTTTTGGAAAGTACGCTTGTATGAGAAATGCAAACTGCAACTTTTAAACAGAGCGTGCATGAGGAGAAATGGGCTCCTGCACGCTCTCACACACTTTTAACAGGCGTTCCCTCTCGGGAGCAGGTACTGGGTTGTGCATATGCATTTTTTTCAAAGTGTAGAGGGTGGGTCTTTCAAAAATTTGTGAAAATCCTCCACTATACATTTAAGGACATGAGTAATGGAGCAGATATATGCAAGATTTTAAAATAAATTAATTTGACCATATTCTTTTAAAGAAAACTGTTGTGATGGCAACAAATATAATCAAATTAAACTAATGCTACTGAAAGAAAGGTAAATAAGCAAGAGGTTCCCTTTGAACATTTCAGAATAGGCTTTAGATGGGGGCTCATACTACAGCGGCTTCACATAAAGGTGCAAATAACCCAATAAACTTCTTACCTGTTGCAAAGGTGAGAAAGTTCTCAAAGGGATACAAACTCATGAACAGGTTAGAACATTTAAAATGATTGAATGACTGAATTTTAAGGTTTTACACACTATTATGTCATTTTTGGACACCCAAACCAAAAAATTTTAAATCGGAAGGATAGAACAGAACCAGGAGATTAACATGGAGGCCTTCACCTCAAAGGACTCCCTGAATATCTTCCATTTCCTTGACAAACACGTCTTCGATATTGTGTTTTTTTATCTAAAGCTGGGGATCCCACATTGAAACAGTGATGATTGTTCTGTCCTATTAGCTGTATCCTGTGGTCTCGCTCCAGTCCCACTGTACGGAATGGTAATCTATGATAAGGCCATCAGAGGAACCACAACCAATTACGGCGTCACAGCAACTTACATTTGTAATCCTCCATACGCTCTTTTTGGCAACCCGTTTGCAGAGTGCACCGCCAGTGGAAGCTGGACCGAGACACCTGAGTGTCGAGGTAAGAAGGAGCTCTAATGTAGTTCAGGTTGTTGAACTTTTATCCTGTTTAGTCATACAGCAGCTACTTAATCCAATTATGTTCATGTTTCATTTCATTTCACAAGAAAAGCAAAGAAAACAATGATGCAAAGCTTCATTTTTTATGTTTTAGCTACTAAGAACACATTCTGCTTCATCTATCATGGATATTTTCCCACGTATTTACCAGGTCTGGGCAAATAAATGTTGGTTTGTTTTTTTTGTTTTTTTACAGTTGTTACATGCCCTCCACCAGAGAACATTGATAGAGGCTATATGTCAGCCAATGATAAGAGAGAGTTTTTCTACAGGGAAACAGTCAAATATGACTGTGAAAGCCCATATGTACTGGAAGGAAACCTGGAGACTGTTTGCCAAAAAAGCGGAAGGTGGTCTGAAAAACCATCATGCAAAGGTGAGCCTGTTGGGAATATTGAAAAAAATATAAAATACTACAATCTTAATGACAATACAATTAACTATGAGTAAGACTTTAAGCAGCTTTTAATCTTATTCTTCACAAGAAATTGCTTTTTTCTCTAATGTCAGCTTTAGCCTGATAGCCAATTTATTTCATTTTAAAACTAGTTTTATTCATGTATTTAGTTTAAGAACTAATGTAAAAGTGTATCTGTAACATACAGATTACCATATAAAGTATAGTTTTACAAAATGCTCTATGTAATTCCTTCTCACCTTGTCTTCTTTAGCTCCTTGTGCTGTTGGCATTAGAAAAGCAAAAATATTATACAAAGGAAAGAAAATCTGGATTAAAGACTTGGAGCCTAACCGTGTCTTACACCTTGAAATCATCTCGGTCTTCTGCATGAACAAAGCCATGGGATGTGGTTATGAAGTGTCAACCCAGTGCATTGACGGGGTGCTAAAAATCCCTGAATGCTTTGAAGGTATTTTTGCATTTTGTTATAAAAAAACATCCAAACAAATGAATAGAACCAAAACCAAAGTCAAGGAGGGAGGTTTTATGGTCATCGATCCATTTAGAAATAATAAATTGCTGTTTACAGACACCTCTGTTCCATTTTTACTGTCATTAACATGAAATGAATTTTGTCCCATGATTGTTGCAGGCAAAGAATTGGATTTGTAAATATAGATTTGAAAAAACACATTTTGTAAAGTGAGATTTAAAAAAATGCAATCCAGAAATGAAAATGAAAAATATTTTTAAACAAAATCAAAGGTTTTGAGAGTAACTTTTCTGGGTTGTTTCAGTTTTTTTATTTTTTTATTTCAAATAAATTTCTTCCCAATTGTTTTTTCAGTCAACTCATTTTATTTAATATTTTTAAGATTTTATCATTTCAAAATATATTTTTCACCCCATTTACCAAATAGTTTTGCAGATTAAATTTCTATCTATCTATCTATCTATCTATCTATCTATCTATCTATCTATCTATCTATCTATCTATCTATCTATCTATCTATCTATCTATCTATCTATCTATCTATCTATCTATCTATCTATCTATCTATCTATCTATCTATCTATCTATCTATCTATCTATCTATCAGCGTAACATGATAACTAACTCTCTATATTTGTCTGTGTTATTTTAGAGCCCAGTGGGTTGCAGTATACCTTACAGCCAAACTCCCTTCCATCAGAGATTGAGCAGTGCTGAAGTGGCAGATATATTCTCTTCTGAGGCAGAAATATCATCTCCCTTATTTTCCCGTTCTTACAAAATAAAGAACATGATATAAATCTGTTTGATTTTTTAAAATGATTATTGTTTTATGTGATCAAATTTCAAATGAAATATGCAAAACATAATTTCAACTGATTGGTGAATCAACTAAGTAGGATTTAGGATACATGGTATATTTAATATATTTCATAAAAAGAACCCGTATCCCTAAGATTGTCATTTCCATATTTTTGTCTTGACCTTTGTCTATGGAGGACCAGCTCTAAAATATTTAAAAATAAATACAGAAATAAATTTTCCTGTGTTCTTCTAAAGAACATACTTGGCTAGGACACCAGTCCGTACTCACGTTCTTATGAATTGAGAAACTGCACGTGACTTCAGACCCAACTTCAGAGTCTCCGCTCCTCATGTACGATAGATTTGACCGATGCAGTAAAATGCTAACCAACCATTGGGCAGAAGTTGACCCTCTTAGACACAGCCCCTCCTCATTTGCATAATGAGGCAGAGGTGCAGGCAGAAATGTAAAAACGACAGGCAGAAATAAATAGCATGGAATAAATAAAGAGGGTAAAAAAATACAGAGGAAGAATAAACCAGACAATATTATAACATGCACATAAATAAATACTTAAAAAACATAAGTAATAAATAAATAAAGTTGAAGATTATAACGGACAATAAATAACATAAATATTAAAAAGGCAAGTAAATAAAGAAGCTAATTAAAGGATATACATATATATATTTTAATTATATATTTTATATAAATAATATATAATTATTATTATTATTTAATTATGATTTAATTTAACTTCTACCTACATTTATTTGTTTATTGTTTATTTTGGGGGGACAATTAATTGTATTCTTATTTATTTATTGAGTATTTATTTATTTCTGTATTTATTCTTAAATATGGCAGAGCTATTTCTCTACTTGCAACCTCATCAGTTTTCATTGGAGGATAGCAATGTTAGCTCCATGGAAGGAAGGGAAACAAGAAAAAAATCAAGGTCTAGTTTTGCAAAACCCAGACTAGGTTAGGCTAGAGACTTTTTTTTTTTTTTTTTTTTTGAGAATAAAATCGTAAATACGGAAGAGGACTAGGGCCACTAAAAAAATTTAAAAAGTAAACTGATTTTTATATTTATTTCAGTATGATATAAGAAAAGGTAAAAATTCTGACTTTAATCTCAGAATTTTGACTGAATTCTGACAGCTAACAAACATGTCAGCATCAAGCCGTAGCCATGTCTGTTTTAAAGACTAAACTAGCTCTCTTGTTTTAATCACCTTCTGTTCTTCCATTAATGAAATAGTATCACTGGGGACCCCTCTGGCATGTTAAAAGTCACTTAATTCCATCATTTTCCACGTGTTACTGGCCCTCCCAAACAACTCACATCTTTGTCAGTGAAGCTGAGTGCTCCCACATCTTTTCCTTCATGGTGCCCATCTACATTAAGATCCAAAATTCTGAGATTAAAGTCAGAATTCTGAGAAAAAAAGTCAGAATTGTGAGATTAAAGTCAAAATTCTGGGGTTAAAGTCAGATTTCTGAGATTAAAGTCAGATTTCTGAGATTAAAGTCAGAATTCTGAGATTAAAGTCAGAATTCTGAGATTAAAGTCAAAATTCTGAGATTAAAGTAAAAATTCTGACTTTTCTTTTCTCAAATTACACTGAAATAAAATTAAACAATTAGTTACATAAAAAAAAATTCAGTGGCCTGGCCCTAATCCTTTTTACATAGTAATACTATGAGAATTAAGTAACAAAATCACGAGAATAGTCACAACAAGAATAAATATTATCATATTAAGACTTGAAATAAAATTAACAAAAATATCCCTAGCCTGGCCCCAATACTCTGCCGTACTAAATATCATAATGTTTATATGTAGAATAAATCATAATGTATGTACGTAATTTCATTGCAACCACTATCAGGTAATGTTTCTACAACTATAACAAATCAACATAAATCTAAAAGTATTTGTTGGATTTTCTGAAAAATATGGTGACCAAATTTGAGTGTAGTCAGAGAATCATCATCTATTTAACCAGGAAGAATCAGCAGCGCCCTCTAGTGGTCAAGCGTACCCTCTTCCCCGATCGTCTGTTCTCTCGCGAGATTCTGCGAGTTCTTCTTGTGGTCCAGCATGGCAGCGCTGTGTGAGGGATACACGTTGTGCGGACTCGTTCCAGCTTTAAATCAACTAAAGTCTGAAATTCAGGGGATCGAAGAGGAGAGGGACTGTGACCATGTGATCGTGACTGATTCTACCAGATCCGTGACTCTATATAAGGTCAGATTTAGGCTTTAGTGCCTGTGGCCAGGTGATCGGTGCAGACTGGTGTTAGCATCCTGTTCTAGTCTAAATAACAGATCCGTTTTATCCGTTTTTATCATTTTATCATTTATTTTATCATTTCCTTCCTGAGTCTATCGCTCTTATTTTATTGTGTTTGTTTATTTTTTAATTTAAAAACGATGTCATTGCCGCCAGAAGCAACTCTTTAGAAAGTCATCAGTTTATGGCAGTGGGACACATTTTGGCTAATGTTAGGTTAGCTATCCTCAACATGAAAGCTCCTTTGATCAGAGGCAGTTTTATTTTGCAGTCGGTGTTTTAAAGTTGAATATAAACTTTTTTTTAAATGTTTTTACTGATAGCCAAAATGTTTGATTCCAGATGTTTTCTCTCATATGTTGCTGCAGGTTTCAGATCAGAAGCCTTTAGGCAGCTGGACGGTCAAACAAGGACAAACTCTTACCTGTCCAGCAGTTTATAACAGGGAGACCAATGAGTATGTGGCAGTCTCTGACAACAAGGTAAGCAGCAAATAGATATGCAGGTTTATAAGAAACAAATCCACTGATCTTTGCTATGCATCACTTATAGAATATAATAGAAAAACCCTTTAATAATAACAATGATCATACATTTTATTTCAAGGAAGCCTTTCTGGACACCCAAGGCCACCGTACAAAAGATAAAAACACAATGGTAGAAACAAAGTCAAAACACAGAATAAAACCATTTAAAAATTACAAAGAGATTAATATTACAGAGAATAGGCCATTTTAAAGAGATGAGTTGTGATTTGAAATGAAGAAGTGAGTCTGTGTTTCTAAGTAAGGGTGGTGGAGGGTTCCAGAGGCGGGGGCCACTGCGGCTGAATGCTCTGCTCCCCATGGTGGTTAGACGGCCAGAAATAGAGGTATAATTCAGTTCAATCCAGTTTATTTATACAGCTCCAATTAACAACTCATGTCATCTCAAGGCACTTTACAGTTCACAAGATCATACAGTCAAACTGATTCAAAGTTTTCTATTTAAGGAAACCTGTTGATTGCATCGTCTCATTGACTCCAATGCAATCCCTCACACTAGGCATGCTTGTAATGACAGTGGAGAGGAAAAACTCCCTTTTAACAGGAAGAGACCTCCAGCAGAACCAGGCTCAGTGTGAGCGGCCATCTGCTGAGGCCGACTGGAGTTCAAGGAGACATAAGCAGAGATACAAAAACCAACTGTAAAAGGCCACCTGGTCCAGGAACCACACAGCCAGAAAGGCGAGCTCTGAGCCAGCTCCCATGACAGATGATAAACAGTCAGAGAAACAGGGCTACACTGAAAAACAGGTGGATCTCAAATATCTATAAACAAAGGTATAAAGCAGAGGGGTGGGAACATGCAGAAAGCCTGACAGATGGGGGGATTTATTGTTGCACAATGGGGGAAATTCTGCAAAAAGATTCTAGAAAAAATGGTCACATAAATGTGGACTTTAGAAAAATGTATAACAATAACATAATAGTGAAGAATATTGAACTGTAAAGTGTTTTGATAATATGAAACTGTGCCCCTGCAGAATAAATAACTAATATTCAGCTATGGACATTTTAACAGTAATGGATATTTGAAATAGCTGCAACATCAGAGATGTGTAAAATGACCGCAGCATGTTATTTAACTGACTAAGAAAGAACCTGTGCAATGAATAAATTACTGCTTTGGTTTGTATATTTTGTATTTATATTACACTAAATCCTTTGGCTTATATAGTGGTGTTAGGGAACTGAGTTGGAATTAAAAATGTTGTCCTTACCTGGCTGATGTTAGGGTTGATCTTCTAATGTGTAGATAAAATAATGCAAGTCCTTTAACTTTAGCAAGCTGGTGGTTGTTTCATTTTTTTATTTGCTAGTTTGTCTGATTTTTGGAGGATCTCTCGTTAAAAGGTCTGAGTAATGTTTTCTTTTTTCTTCAACAGGAATCTGAATTTGAGACCTGTGAGGATTTCTAGCATGTTAAAGATGCCTAATGGTCGATGAAAGACTTGCTGTATAAAGCTAAATGTTACTAAAACATGTTTTTGTTTAGTTTTTTACTATAGTTTATCACATTGCTGTTATTTGTTCCTGAAAACTTCCACCTTTGATTCATCTGTCATCTTTTTTTTCCAAGTTACTTTGTTCCTATTAAAACTGCCTCATAATGCTCAGATAGAAATAAATCCTGGATTATTTTGTTTTCTCAAATTATTTTTATTTTTTCCCCCCATTTTCTTTCAGGTGGTGAGAATTTGGAAAGAAGATGACATTGTTTTAGATAAAGCTTTCAAGGCAACAGTAAGTCGCTGTTACCTTTATTCACTGTTTCTAAGGAAATTAATAAACAAATCAGAGAGGAAATTTTGCTCTCATTGTATAGTACATATGAAAAACTCAGATTTATAAATTTTCTCTTCTTCATATCCTGAAGTTTAGATTTACACGCAAAAATGAAACTACAGAATTTCAGCTGTAACATTATCTAATAATGTGACGTTTTCTGCTTTTTGGATTAAATTTGGAGGATTCCTGGCATTCAGTAGTGGAAAACAGTTCAGACTTTAGTCAGTCTTTCCAGGAGTAGACATCTCAGCAGATTCAGTCTATATTCCTCATTTAGGAGGTTAAAAGCTAACAATGAAAATATAATGAGAAAAAGACTGAATAAGTGTGGCGTGTTTAAAAAGGGTTCCCAGGTAAAATCCTTCTCTAAATTCTAAAAACCTCTAAAAGCTTCTAGAATGTAACCTTAAACCAAATTGGCACATTTACTTGATCCTAATGATCAGGTACGGCGGTGGAGGAGTGATTATTTGAGCTTATTCTTTAACTACAGAACTTAAAATTATTCAGACAAACTTCTCCATGTTCTGATATCAATTACAATCATGTGAGATTGTCTCATCATTCATGTAGATGACAGAAGAATGATGAACAGACAGAGGGAAACAGTGTGTGGGAACTGCTCCGTAAAATTTCAGATCTTTTTTTTAAGCAGTTTAACCTGCTTAAAAAAAAGAGTTTTGAGTCGCTTAAGTAGAACAATTCTGCAGAAAAGGTCCCACTCCACTAGAGATGCATAAAATATCTGCATCAATATGAGTATTGCCCAGTCTTGGGTGTTGTGAGGCATGTTGGTACTGTTCCGATAAGTAAAACTGGGCTGATATTTACTTCTATTTAGTGTCATGTGACTGCGATGCAGCTGATTGTAGCTGGTTAACAGAGACAGAGAGGATTTTCAGCATTGTTTTCAATCTTCGATGTCCACAGGATAGAGATATATAGGATACTAGCTATGAAAGCAAAATGTTAATATCGATATGGGTCCAGATCTTCATGTCGGTGCATTAGGGGTGGAACGGTTCACAAAATCCATGGTTCAGTTCACGGTTTCGTGGTCACGGTTTTCTGTTCGGTTCGGTATATGTTTATTGTTAACCGAAAAATTTAAAAATTTATAAAATGAATGAATTTTTTTTTTTATGAAATTAATGAAAAAATCCAAAAAAATTAATGAATTGTAATTATTTTGAATGATTTGCGGAAACTATGGATCATTTCCGCATGTTTTGCTGATTGGAATTTAATCATCTCGCGCATGCCCTCTACGATCTCCAAGGAACTCAGAGCGGAGCGGACGGGAGCCACAGTGGAGGCTGTAGGCTTTGCTTTGTGCAGCCGGTCTGGAGCGCAGCGGGGCGGAGCGGAGCGCTGACGGAGTATGAGGGATTTCGGGGTTAGCATGACATGTTGCTGTTAGCGTAAACAAAACGTGTAGCACAATGCTTGCAAACTGTTGCACTTTTATCCACAACTTTCTTTCCGCCGTCATCGTAGGTCACTCTAAATGCAAAGTGGTCCCATACAGCAGACCTATAAAGTGCTGCTGGCGCGTCTTCCAACTCCTGTTCTTTCCCACACAATTCTCCACAACAACTGATTTTTTTCTGCTACACCCGGCTAAACTGCTTCGCTTCTTCTCCTTTTTGTTTACTACTGGTGGTTGGCTTTGGTCGCAGTACCGCCACCTTCTGCTCTGGAGTGTAAACGCTTTGCCTATGAGAAAAAGTAGCAGCGCATGAACCGAATGCAACGCACGCGAACCGAACCGAGACAGTCGAACCGAACGGTTCGGACAGTTTTCATAAACCGTTCCATCCCTACGGTGCATCCCTATGCACCATGTGAAAAACAGATGACTAGTTTAGGTCATTGCTGCAAGTTATCGTGTGATTTACTCAGTTGGGACAGTAATAGGAATAATGGTGGGCGATATAGACTTAAAACCTGATCCTGATGTTTTGAGCCGCTATAAATACACTACCCGACAGATATACTATTATGTTACTGTAGTATATCGAAATGTTTTTGCTGAATTTTGTCCTAAAGCTAACCATACTTATCCATCTTTTATTGGTGCTTCACAAATATCGAACCTCTACCTCCTTTGTCATTTCTGTCAGGTGTCAGCAGACGTCCGGATGGTGCACTGTCCACATGGAGGCGAGCCTGTGGTCTTGTTTCAGGGAGGAGCAGTGAGACAGCTGGACGCCCTGCTCTCTGCTCCCCAGCAGCCCATAGAGGAGGTCCTGGTTCAGGAGGAAACCATCAGGTCCATAACTCAGAATGATTCTTGCTCATAAGAGATCACTTATTAAAACTGTTTTTACTAATAAGTAGAATAAGATCGTTTCAGCTAAAAACAGAAATGTCTGGTGTGATTTAGTCCAATTTTAAATGCAGATGGTTTTAAAGCTATAATGAGAGCTGCAGCCATTAGAATCAGATGTGTTCTGCGCCACCTTTGCTTCTTTTTGAAGGAACTCTTCAGCCTCTAAAGGTTTCGGCTCGTTTTGTTTGTAGGTGGAGTGCCAGCATAGTGGCAGAGACCCAACAGCTGATCATCTTCACAACTGAACTGGTGAGAGAAAAATCTCTAAAAGCATCATCTTAAACAGTTACTGCTCTAAACAGCTCTGTAAACATTTGAATGACATGCATATACAGCTAACTGGAAAGGTATTATTACCTGTTGAGCTTTTTCACTCATCATTTTAAATGCACAAGTATTTTGTTGCCACTTTATGCAATAGGATCACCAGGTCTTGTGTAACTGTGGGGTGAAAGGGAAAAAAAATGAAATTGATGCCGTAATAATCTGTTGCCGCGATCTGTTCTTTTTTTGTTTTTTTTGTTTTGCTGAATTGCTCCATTTACACCACCCCTCTGAAATCGAGCCACACTGAGTTTAGATCGGGCTTGGATCAGTTAATCGTGCCGATCTTGGTTTTTACATCCGTTGACTCATCACACTAACACGGTTCCTGACCTCCTATCAGCGGTCCACGATACTACAGCTCTCACGGTGGGAATTACGCAAACAAAAAGCGCGGTGACCATAACATTCAGGAACTTATGTGTCTGCATAGCATCCTCCGCTCCAATTTCAATGAAAGCCTCTGCTCGCCATCATCCGAGAGGCGCACCACGCTCTTTTGAAGCCATTTATTATTGATAGGCTCAAAGGAAGCTTGTGGTGTGAACAGGTGAAATGCAAAGCCGGACACGCTAGGAAAGTTGCCCTGGAACGATCTCTGCACGGTTTCAAAATGGTAGTGAAAATGTGGCTTATGTCTGCCTGCTTTGTCCGATCCTGATAAAACCCGGTCTCTGGCAAATAAAGGACAAGGCCGCCTTTCAACAGACTCTCAGCACAGGAAACTAATTGTATTCATTTCTGGGCTTTGACTAGGCCATTCTGCTCCAGGTCTTTCTGTATGTTTAGTTTTCTCCTTAAATGCCCGGTCTTTGGTGGTTTCTTTTATTATAGTTTGTGCTTTTTATTTTTGCTCAATTTATTTTCCCATCGACAATTTTCCCTGCTCTATTCTTAGTTACATCTCTTGATGTCTGCTTTAGAGTCTCCCACAGGCCGTACCTTGTTAAGGTGGTATTAAAGCCAACCAATAAATCTGCCCGCCAGTTAATGTGTCAGGCTCTAGTCTTTGTATCATCTGTCCGTGTTTGATCGATGGAGCGAGCAGCTCTGTCCGTTCTCTTTAAACCTCTCCAAAATGTTGCTATTTTCCTAGGTCTACATAATGCAGTTTATTCTCTCTGTCTGAGACCCGAGATCGAGCTGGATGTATAGATTTCACACAGGCTGACTGTATGTACTCTTTAGATGAATTCCAAAGAGTTGGAAAATAAAAGTCCCACTTTTTAAATATTTGCACTAATAAAAAATGAGAAGCATTCACATTTTTTTCTTTCATGCCACAGTTTTACACAACTTTGAATCACACAAAGTTCTGATTAAAACATACAGTAGTCTTAATATGGCTCCAGGGGTCTGAATACTTTGTATATACTATTCTTGATGTGGTTTGTTGTATTTTACATTTTTTCTTAACACTGTGTTCCCACAGAAAGGAGATCATTTCCTCTACCTGCAGAGAGTTAACCCCAACTCTGTGCAGAGATACCGGCTGGAGCCGGAGGGACCCGGCCTCTCCCCGCTCAGCTTCTCTGCATCCTACAGGGACAAAAACATCTGCCTGCTTTATCTCTGTAAGTCTTCATTTCCCTTATATATAAAGAAATGTTTGAATGTTAGTTTTTTGGGTTTTTTTTACGTCCGGATTTTGACAGCAGCTCAGCATCCAGTAGGATAACTTAGTCAGACATGTTCTAATGCTGTGTTCATGTTTCTCTATTAAGGAGGGGTTTGCAGATATATGATGATTAAAAAAAACAACATAATTTGTCAACAAAAGGTTGTATGTAAGTGAAAAAAACGTTAACCCCCACATTAGCTGTTCTTATCCTCTTTGAATTCTGCATTAGGATAAAAATCGAATGTTTTCTCTGTTTTGATGACCAAATACATAACTTTTTTTGGGGGTTTTTAATCATCTGTTGTAAGAACATAAGACCAGAGGTCTGAATCTTTGTCTAGCTCTGCCAAACTTCAATCTTACCTTAATGCTTTTCTTAGAAAGCAATGCAAATGTCTGTTTGCTCATGCGCCTCCTTTAGGTCAACATTTTAGGGGCTTTAGAGACTTCTTTTAGCATCTTTCTTTAAAGGAATAGTACACCCAAAACATGATTAGCCTTCATTTTCTACTCACCACCATGCTGAACAACACTCTGGAGTACTTTTTTGATATCTCAAATGCATCTGGAGATCTGGGAGGCTTCTTGCTGTCTGCTGACATTCAAATAATGGAGGTCTATGGTGCCCGAGGCAGAAAGGTCCATAAAAGTCCACAAAAAACGTGTCAATATTCCTCCATACTGCTCGTCCAATGTATTCCAAGTGTCCTGATTGGGTAGAGTCCATAATTTACTCGAAACAAAGTCATTTAGAATGTTTTTAGAGCATAAACAGTAGTGTATAGGATTTCCTGAAAGCGCACACCTGCGCGATCACGACGCTACGGAAGCCGGCAGACCAGATATCAAAAAAGTACTCCAGAGTGTTGTTCAGCATGGGGATGAGTAGAAAATGAAGGCTAATCATGTTTTGGGTGTACTATTCCTTTAAGTCCTTTTTGGAAACAAATCTGTCTATAAAGGATTAAATCACAAGTTTAAAAAAGGCTAAATTTCTTCAAAATCACGAGGGAAGATCTTGTTATAGGTAAAGCTGATGCCATTTCCATAAGTACACTGCAAACAATATAAACCTAAATAAGTTATTTATTGTTTAATTGAGGAGGTCATGAGACACTTTGACAATTTACATTTAAAATAAGAAAAATCTATTTCATTGTCTTATCTCAAGTTCACATAAACTAATTATCTTATTTTAAGATTATAAATACTACTTCCATTGGCAAATCATCTCATTTACCTGCTTAAATTAAAGGTAAATGCACTAAATTTAAAACATTTTTATTTATTTCTAGACAATTTTTGCAGTGTAGAAGTAGTAAGAAAAATGGTTCAATCCCAGTTTTTGTCTCTCAATATTTGCTCGATCTTGCAGTATAGTGAATATAATATTAAATCTGATTATGTCCAAATCTGTTAGAGGATGGTCTGTAGTTTCATTTGAATATTTGAGCAGAAGGTGCTGTGGTGTAAATCACTCCTGATTTCAACCATCTTCTATCCACAGATTCTAAAGGAACCGAGCTAATCTAGCATGGCATCTTTTTCCGTCTCTATTAACGTAATATCTCTTTTGCTTTTAGACCCTAACGGTCACGTCTACCAGAGTTTGGTGTCGGTTCGCGTTCCACCAGCTGATGAAGGAGCTCCAGCCGTCCCACTGCCTCGTCATCATCTGCTGAGTCTTCCTGTCGGCGGACAGCTGCTGGAAGCGGCGTCTGCCATCTCCCTGGACGACGCCCACATAGCCGTGGTCGGGGTTCCACATCCTTCTGCTGGGCCTGGAAAAGGTAAAGATTAATAATGTCTTAGAAACAAGAGTTTGGACATTCATTCGGTCATTTCACTAATTATTGGACTTTATTAGACTTTATTTTCCTTTCACTTTGGTGAACTAATGTTTTGGATTTTTTTATGAACAAATGTTCCAATGGTTACCAACTATATAGAAAGTAGGGGTTTCCATTTATTGGTGTCGTGATACATTTCTATCCATGATAACAATTTAGATTTTTCGTCTAAACAAGAAATTATAATTGGTGATAATAAAAAATAAAAATAAAAAATGGGTGAATTGTAAATCTTGTTTTTAATATTTTTCCTTTTTCTTTCATTATTTTCCGTTGGAGCTTTGGCAAATTCAAAGTATACGATTACTATGAGACGTTTAGTAATATAAATCAAATTTCTTTATGTAACTGTTGTCCTGAAGGAGCCTATTTTAAATGTTTATATATATTTTTTTTTTCAGAGGAGTAGTTGTAACTGGGAAGTTTTGATTACTTTGGCATCACAGCTACGGACTGAGGAATTAATGAAGAGTGTTTTTGTTGTCAACTTTATCATTATCACCATAGTGATAAGAATTTTAGGCCATACCGCCCAGCCCTAATATTTAGCATTATTTATTTGATGCTTGAGCACATAACTAGCAAAAAATGAGAGATTTTGAGATATATCTTTTTTTTTTTTTGTTAGCCCTGATTTCCACAATACAGTGGTAGTAAAAGCTCCAAAAATTTGAAGACAGTTTCAGCTTCATGTTGCATCATGATTTGATAAGACAGCAGTTTAGGGCTAATATTTTGTACTCAAAATATCTAGAACATCGAGGTTTTTTAACATTATAAAAGGAGAAAAAAAAGGCTGGATTGATTAAATCTTTATGAGCAAACTCTAAAGGGCAGATTAGACTTCTGCAACCGCACACATCAAATGTCGCTTGGTTCTGGTTGCGAACCAGTTTTGCTGGTATGCATCTGCACCGTCGGTCTGGAATTTCTAGGGACGCACAGCAGTTTCCTGCTAAAGCGCAAGGGGGAGCCTATTGAAGAACTTGCAAGAAGTTCGGCGGACGGTCACGGGAACTTTGGCGGCGCCAGCGGGTGTGTTTATCTTCCAAAAAGACAATGGATCATCTGTAAGATATCATGGTCACGGAGATGGATCTAGAGTTGCTAGACATTGAAGAGGAACAGGTTCTGGCTGAGCTGGCAGAGACCTTGGCATCTTTAAATAATTGTCTGAGGCATTGTACATGAGGTTGTACTTCAGAACCTCCTCAATTAAACTTTGGTCGTAGTTGTCCATTGTAGATGTTCCTCTGTTTTTAAAAATGGAGCGCCTCGGCACTGAATCGAGAAGGACGCCCACACAGACAGCTGGAAAGGCATACTAAGGCCCAGTCAGAGCTGCTTTTGCTCTGCGCACTTCCGCTTGAGGTCTGCACGGGTTTGCGACTGTCTGACGTGTAGTCAGGATTGCAGAGCCTCTGTGCTGAGGACGTGGTCGCGCAGAGAGACAGATTTGACAGTTGCAGAGGCTATGTGTCAGAAGCATAAATTGGCCTTAAGAGGTAAACTGAGGGTATTGAGAATGATAGCAGGGCAAATTTGATAGATGACAGCTGAGCATAGACCAAGAGGACAATTATTAGGAAGGAAAACCTTCCAGTTAAATGCTTTAGGTTCAAAATCTCATAAACAATTAATTGCTCACAGTTTTAATGGTCTTATTAATAATGGTTATTTATCATTATTTTTTGATTGCTTACTTATAATTAAGCTCATATTAAAAGTAAACAGCTGGTATTTGCAGTAAAAGTAGGGCTACAGCTGCAGCTCTTGATAAATCTGTCGATTATTGTTTTACTTTATTAATGGACCCAAAATGATATACTTTTAGTAAATGTAAACATTTGGAATAAAAACAAAAAAAATTTTTTTTTTGTGTGTGTGTGTATATACATTAATTTTAAATGGCAAGATCTATAATCTAAAGTCTTACCAAATAAGTTGACAATTCTTTTATTAAGCGATCAACCATTAACCATCTGTCCTAAAGTAAAGATTGCAATGATGAGTTGATGTCCCTCCGCTCAGTTTCCGTCCCATGACTCAATCCAGACCAGAAACATTAGAAAACAGCTGACTTTTTGTTGTAAGTTAGGTGAAAAATATTTAAGCCAGCAGTGTATAGCAACAGATGGGGGACGGGGTGTTTAGTCCATAGAGCCAAAAAAAGGCTCTGATCATCCCTTAATGCAGGTATGCGGAGGGAAGTAGAGATGTCAGCCATGATTTTGACTTATAGAAGACCTGCAAAGATCATGTTATGCTTCATGACTATTGGATGAAAAACATAACACAAATTGTAAGTAAAGAAAAGCCTAAAATTACTGATCAGCCTTAAAGTTATTTTTTTTTTAGCTGATGCAGGTTTTATTTTTGACATCGGTCCAACTTTTTTAACCCTATTTTTTTCATCCAATCTTGTTTTTTTTTTTTCTTCAGTAAAAATGAAACAATAATAATAATAAATGTTACAACAGCCTTAATCTTAACAAAAAAAGCATTTGATAACAAATCAGAAAAAATCTTAACAATGGATAGCAAATGTAGGGAGGGAATATCGTCTGGCCCATTTATCGGCCTCCCTGTACTTTGAATATTTTATCCGCAGCTGTGCTTGTTTCCGGTTCCTGAACCTGTCATCGTTGACTTTCAGACTTTCTCTGCATCTGGAACACAAACTTTCAGACCCTCCAGGCTGCAAAAGAGATGGCGGGGAAACTCTACGGACAGGTAGGCTCCTGCGCAGTGATTTTACTGTATGGTATGGCTTTACGAGTTATTGTGAACAGGCCAAGGTTCCCTGTCCTTCCAGCTGCAGGTGCTGATGGAGGGCTGTATGTCTTTGGTAGATCATCCTGTCTGCTTTCCACTGTGAAGGGCCTCACTGTCCCTTCTCACAACTACACAGCAGCTTACAACCCTGAACCTGCATAAAGCATACTTTTTAGGACATCTGTATTAATGAGCTGATTTTTCTGTTCTGTTTTCTCTCCTGTAGCTTTGGTGTTATTCAAGCAAGTTGTTCATTCCACATGGAAAAACGCTCTCTGTTGTCCCGTTTGCATGCCCCAGATCCTCCCTGGCCTCTGCTTTGGGGAAACTAAAGCAGCTCAAGACTGAGGGTAGGAGACAGAGAGCAGCTTTGTCTGCATCCACAAAAACCTGCTAAAATCCCTTTGCATTTAGTACAAGCATTAAGATAAATTAAACCAATGCACATTTGTTGTGTCTGTGTTCTGTGACCTGCAATGTTCTTCCTTCTACTACAATAGAAACCAAGCCTCCGACTTTGGTGCCATCTTGGAATGCCGTTTTCCATGGAGAAAAAGCTGCGCCTCCTAAACCGGTGGAGAGCAGAAAGACGGTACGTTTAATCGTATCTCTAATAGCTTGTTGTTTCTGGGTTTGCAGTCTATGGGATACAGCTAAGACGAGTGGCGAGTTTTGAGCTTCCAGAGGATGCTGGAGTTTGGAAATCTGACATTTTGCAGCTGGATGCTGAGTGTCAACCAATCAGAGAAGCTGATCCAGGAGCTGCCTGGGAGACAGATGCTATATGCAAGAAGTGATCACTTCTGCAGCTCTGTCAGCATAAAGATTTAATGAATGAATATATATATAAAGGGATTGACCTTATCTGGTTATAAAAAGCCATGAGTGATTTTTGTGTGTAGATGGAAAAGAGAGATGATTATTACTCTGAAATATTTTCATAATGAGCTGTGGCCAAACGGTTCATAAATACATTAATTAAAAATGCAAAAACCTGTTTTTATATTCTGGTTCTTGCGATTTTTACCACAAACCTAAAAAGCGGTTTATATAGACTATTTTTCTGTCTACGTCAAAGTGTTAGCTGGAGGCAGAGCGGTCTGTTTATTGCTGGACTTCACTGATTGGTCAGTTCTGCAAGTTTGATTGACAGGTGGAGGATCATTAAATCAACTGATAGTGAGCAAATTCTTACAGCATAAAAACAGCAATGGATGATCGTCCTTTGCTGGACATGAGGAATCCTTTAATATCCTTTTATTTAAAGGAATGTCATTGAAGTTAATTGACTTTCTTCCTTTAAAAATGTAATTATACTCTTTAATTTTGTTCTTATCTTGGGAATAAATGAAATATGATGAGTTAAATTTTAACTAATTCAACTGACAAGTTTTTTTATGTGTTTGCTTAGGTCTCTGACAACCTGTGTACATCTTTGAAATAAGAAAATATTAAATCTTTTATAACGAGCGACTCTATTAGCTAGTGTTGACTTTAAATATGTCTTTTTTTTTTCTCCTACTACATATATTCATATATCATTTTCGCTGATGAGCTGTGTTAAAATCTATCACCGCCATAACTGAATTTTTATTCTCCTTTTCATAATGCAGAGAACGACCCGAAAGACGCAGTCAGCCCCTAGTTTGACAACTGATCAAGTACAAGAGCTTATCAAGGTAGGACTGACTGCTCTCATTTACTGCCTGCAAAAGTCAATCACTTAATTAAGATGAAACAAATGTATCCTGAATTCTTCCAATGGTTAAAAAGAAATGTTTATATGTATATATATTTACCAAATACAGACGGCGCCAGCAGAAGAGGTCCAAAAAGAGGTTGAGAGTCTTCTATCCAGGCAAGAGCTGCAGGACCTGCAGCCTTCGTTGGGACAGTTGGCTTTATCCCTCGTGTCCCGGAGCATGGCTGATCCGGCGTTTTACTCTTCTGGTGCTCTAACTCAGCTTGTGCACACCCAGTGCCTCTCCCACAGGTCAGTGCTGCTCATTCTTCTTCTCTGGTTTATGCTCGGAAAGTTTCAGATTATGCCAAAAAAAACAGTTTGCCCCTGCAGTGCAAAAATTAAAATCTAAGTAGTTATTTTCATGAAATGGGTGGCTTTTCCCTTAATTGGAGCAGATTTGACCTTTTGAAAATAAAAGAACAGGACTTGTGTTTGGATTGAGAAAAAAAAGATACTTATTTTAAGAATTTCTTTTTGACTTTTGGTCTTTTTATTTTTGGTTTCAAAAACTGAAGTCCAAATAATCTGTATCAGCAGCGGCGGTTAAAACGGTCAATATTAAAATACGATGATTAGGTATTACAGGGTTCCTACAGCATAAGGCAAGTTCAATTCAAGACTTTTTAATGCCACTTGAAATAAAAATGTAAGACCAAATTCACAAGAAACACAAGAAAAACCCGCTTGCGACAACTTAACCCAAAGGTTTATTTTAACATAAACCACTGCACTAATGTTTCAAATATTGAAAAACTTCCCATACATGAAGAAAGCTAAAAACACACAAATGACGGATATATTTTAACAATTATTTAACTGACTTCACAAACTTTGCTTCAGCAGAGAAGAAAACAAATCAGTTTTAAAGCCACAACATAACCAGTGCTAAGTCTTTTTTGCAGCTATTTTTCTTTGTATAGTTTTTTTAGTATGTTTGATTTGGTGATAAGTGGAGGCGTTGCAGAGACAAGGGTGGAACAAGACTGAGAAATACCGTCTGTTTCTTGGTAACTCCATTTTGATGCTTTGTGTTTCGTGCTTCGCATGCGCGACTCCACTGCCTTAATTCCCATCGTTCCGAACTTGAATGACTTCTTGCACAAAATCCACTGTGCCTCATGCATGTTCCCTGGTTTTAGCCATGGAGAAAACTCTTGGCTGGAGACAATTTTCGTTACATTTACACTTGCTCATATTTTCCAAACAAAAAGTAAATGGCGTATCTCCCAAATGTCTCGGCCGCAACAACGCTTTTATTGGTTCCTCTATCGGGATGGAACCAATAATGGTGAGCCGATATTTTTTTAAATAAAAAAAAAAGGTCAATTTTTATGTTTTATTTAGATTACAAAAATAAATCATAATAAAAATAATCCTATTTATGATGTTTTAAAAAATTAAGACCTACGAAAGACTGATTTAAGACATTTTAATACCAATTAAGGCCTTAGTTTTATTTTGAAGAATTCAATGCCTTTTAAGACTTTTTAAGGACCCGTGGGAACCCTGTATTAGGCCTTAAAAATAAGATAGTGGGGTTGCTTTTTCTTATTTTAAACTTAAATCATCCCACTCCATTGGCAATTTGTCTTACGTGCTCAAATAAAAAAAGAACAATTTATATTTCTATTTAGCAGTTTATTGATATGCATTTTTCTACAGTTTATGATTATATTACTAATAGTTTTGTTTCTGTTGAATTGAAGTGCCTGCCATCTCTTTCAACAGTGTGTGTCCTGACCTCTTGCCTCTCGCCCTTGAGAAGAAGGATTATTTTCTCTGCCAGCTCTGCTTACAGTTCTTCCCTGACATCCCAGAAGCTGTGACCTGCGCCTGCCTCAAGGCATTCATCAGGTAAAGCTGACCTCTTTTTACCACGCAAATCAACATGAACGCTGCCGTAGCTGGATGAGCACGACCGATAAACCTTTTCTTACTGCAGTGAAGAGAAACTGATAAAAACTGAGTTCAAAATTCAAAAATAAATATTTACCCTCAGTCTGAGCAGGTAAATAAGATGATCTGCCAAATAGACAAATAAAGAGTTTTGTCCTTAAAATTTTATAGATTTCATAGAATTGAAATAAAAAAAAATTTTTTATTTTAAACATAAATTACATTTATTATATTCCAAATTCTTTAACTTATTTGCTTAAATC
This sequence comes from Cyprinodon tularosa, assembly GCF_016077235.1. Lineage (NCBI taxonomy): Eukaryota > Metazoa > Chordata > Actinopteri > Cyprinodontiformes > Cyprinodontidae > Cyprinodon > Cyprinodon tularosa. The sequence continues at coordinate 307,191 of NW_024038844.1, read as the reverse complement.
AACACTTATTTCAAGAAAAATTGACTTTCTCAGATTTTTTTTTTTTATATGCATTACTAACATGTTAATTTATTAAAGGCAGACTTTGCACAATAGATTATCTAATAACATATGTGTTGTTTTTTTGTCTGTATTTAATGACTCCTATAGTTTACCAGATGCTGATGCAGAAAAGCTGAGCCTGGAGCCTGATAGCGTCTCTTTTATGGAAATGCTGATCTCCAGTGAGCATGCTCGGGCTGGCTTGCAGAACGGTTTTAGCCCCACGTCCTGCAAGGAAGACGGCACAGACGCCATTGACGGCCCACAGACTAAAGCGAAAGAAAAGGAGAAGGCGCCGCCACAACAGATGTGTCCGCTAGGTTCACATAAGGCTGCTCTGATGTATCCTAACCAAACATGGTCACTTCAATACACATAGCCTTTTTCTTATCGCTTTATTTGTTTGTTTGTTTGTTTTTTTTTATATGATTTCTCCCTCCTGGGTGTGTTTTTGCTTCTGCCATCATTTTGAATATTTGATCTTGACTTAAAGTGTGCAGAAATGAGGTCCTACAGACGGCATACAGTGAAACCTTCCTCCTCCCGCATCTAAAGGATTTGTCCTCTGATCACGTCGTTGTGAGTAGCTCCTCCTCGTCGGTTTGAAAGATAATCTACAGGGCTGAAAAACTCCTTTACTTTAGCTGAAAAAGTGAAACTCATATTTCATAGATTCATTACACACACAGTGATATGTTTCAGGTCGTTCGGATGGATGGATGGATGGATGGATGGATGGATGGATGGATGGATGGATGGATGGATGGATGGATGGATGGATGGATGGATGGATGGATTGATTCTTTTTTTCATGAATTAGTTACCTTAAAATTCCTTAAATATTTTGGAGGGTTTTACATTTCACACAGATGATGACAGCTGAGTTTTGAGTTGAGTCTAGCAGGTGCAGAGCTTGATGCAAATCGATCAAAGTAGAAAGCAAAGTGAAATGAGCGATGATGCATTTTCCAGTCATGCTACATGATCTTATCATGAAAATGTACTTTTAGAATTAAAAGCAGGTCTTTGTGTACCAGTCCCTAACATGAATGACTTCCTGATGCTAGCTGGTGGTGGTATCCATTTGCTGCTTATGTTGTTCCATAAAATAATTTCTATACAGTCAACCTACCTTAGTGTGTGCTGTGCGAAATTGATTCTGTGTAGCTGATAACCATCATAATAGTAAATTTACCTCCTAAGTTGTAAACAAATTGAAGAATCAAAACTAAGTCTGGGTTTTGGTAGAACCTTTAAAATCGATATCGAATTAAAACTTTTGTTTTCATTGGGTAAAAAGTAGAAAGACAAAATTATTTCTAGCTGATATTTTGTAAATATTTGTTATCACGCCTGTGTAAACATATGAAAGTGACCTCACATTTCTGAGCATATAAACATTACAAGTGACTCATTATCAAGAACCACTTACCATGAGTATAAAAAATTTTCTAAGTAAACATTGCAATAAGGTGCTGGTAAATTAAACTTGAGGATTTCTATTCTCCTCGAACTGATATAATGGATAAAAAAGCACTTTAATAACGCATTTCTGGATATTAGTGCAGATTTAAACACAACTTACAGTATTGTGTACATAATTTTAGTGCATGTTAATCCCTGCATGGCAGAGCTTGGTTAAGGTTTGGAGGTAAATGATTTCTCAATTTGCTTTTGTTTTGAGACAGGATGTTGTAAATCATCCGCATATCATATCATATTTAGTGGCTGTGTTGTTTGATCTAATTTGGCCATCACTGAGGTGCTTAAAACGGTAAATGAATGCGGAGCGCCCCCACAGATCAGGAGGTGAATAAAGGAGCTATATTGGTTCTTCAATTATTTTACCAGCTCCTAATTAAAAGTGTCTTTTTTTTTCCTATAGTACTGCATAATTGTACTGCACAATGCAATGTTTTAGACATAGTTTTCTGCACTGCATTTTTTCTTCAAATGTGTAAAATTCTATAATTAAAATCTGTTTTTTTTTTCTCATAACAATAGATGATGATAGCACACCTGCTTTAGCTCATAGCAGGGTTTGGCTAAAGGCTGATTTATATACAGAAACCAGGTCGTCTGCGTGTGTGTCGCAGTGAACACAAATGTGCTCCTGCTCCTTCTGCAGACACACTGCTGCACCTCTCCAGAATTGTAGGTGACCGCAGACAGTGCCACAGACAGGAGGCCTCTGATTGGTCAAATCTACATCCACTCTACATGCAAATTTCCTGTTTTGTACCTTACCGGCTTGTTTTGTTTGTATGACCGCCATTGTGGAAAACGACTCGTGAAGATGGACCCGCTAGAAGAGCGAGGTGTACGAGAACGCTGGGACCCTTTTTCCACCTGGATCCCTGCTTTTTTTCACCCTCATGTCCCTCCGTTGTCGGACAAACTTGCCCCCACTTCCTCACCGCCTCGGCCGTATCTAGACCCACAGCTAGTTCCTGATTGTCCCTCTTGCGTTGTGGTGTGGAATAACATAGCACAGACCACGCTTCAATATTGGGCATTAATCAAAAATATCTGCGACGAGTTCACTGCGAAACACTGCTGTGGGAGGATAACCAGAGTGAAAGCTTGTTGTTACTGATATTGACAGCATCCTACCGTCACCATGACATTAGGGTCCTATAAGAAACTGCATATTGTTGAATTAAACTTTGTTCATTTAGCCCTAATATCTGCATCTTAAACTGATAAGTTTCTGCGTGGTCCTTTAACATGAGGGCATTGAATTTGGTGTTAACCACAGCATGGGAACCCTGAGACCAGGATTGTCATGTTTCTTCCTTGTGGGCAGGCATATAGAAAATGAAATCAGCCTCCCAGTAAAGCTTGTCAGATAAGGAGAAAACTAAGAACTCCTGGTAGATGGCTGTTTAGAACACATAGCTGACCAATACCAGCAGATGGCGCTGCAATTTTAATCATTACTGATTGTGGAAATATCACTGTTGAACTTCATCACTCCACCTTCTTTTCCAGCCTCTGGCACCCTTTTTTTTTTTTTTTTATTAAATTTATTTCATCTGAAGTTTTACCTTTGCACCACCGAGCAGCAGCTTAGTCCTCACATTTATCATTGTGCAGAAGTAAGACATAAGTCATGTCCACAACCAGATTTGAAGCGAATTATAAGAAAAAATTTAAAATCTATATGCGTTTCCATCTGTTGGAGCAAAATAACCAGATGATGCAAAGCGTGATGTCATCACATGCTGCAAATGTTGATGGAAAAGCGTTGATGAAAACACCCCCATAGTGACTTGCCACAAGGAAGACAACAGCCCGTTGTATCGTAGTGTTTGGCAATTCTTGGGTCAGCTAATCTCCAACCCTGTTCTTAAGGCCTGAACACACCGAAATCCGATTTTGCGTCCGATCTGACGGAAACGAGGTCGTGGTGTTTAACGCTCAATGAAAATCTATGGGGATGATCACACCTGACATGATTTTACGCAAGAGGGCTGCGTAGGTCCGACTGAGATACACGGCAGGTCTGTTTTAGTCGGACTATGCAGCATTTCAGTGTCAATTTCATGGGTCTGACAGGAAGAGAGAGACACTGTTACAAAGTAAAACACTTTGTGGAAAAATACAAAATCAAATCTGTTAAAATGGGTGCCACCATGAAAGCACAGGTCATTCTGAGTTCACCGTCTTTAGCGAGCAGTTATTGAGCTGTGGGGGTAAAGGGTCCTGCTCAGGGACCCACAGTGCAGGCTGTGGGGATCTAACCGGGTACTTGCAACCTTCTCTAACCAATAGTTCAACAATCCAATGAACTCACACAACCTCATCCTCACTCTGTCTGTTTTATTCAATTTGATAACAGATGATTGATCTTTGTAGTTTTACTTCAGGTTGAAATAAACTAATTGAACACCAGAAATTATTTCATAAAGTTCATCTTGAGTTTTAATCATATTTAGAGTATTTTTATCCAATTTCTGTTTCGCCAATGTTGATTTTCCTGTGGCTGGATCAAAGCATTACCAAATATGCAAACTATGCAATAAAATCATTTGGTGACTTTTTAGGCCAGCTAATAGCAACTTTCTTTGCTGAGGAGTCAGCAACAGCATTTAGTATTTAACTGCTCGTAGTTTACCCGCTTTAAGGAGGTGTCTGGTTGACAGTTTTCCCCATAAGTAGGTTGGCCATGAAAAAAATTTTGTTTGTTCTTTTTTAGAATCCAATCTCTGTGTGTGTATTGAACGATTTTCACTTTTTGATTTTTATTACTGAAATTAACTTTTGATAATATTGTTCTATGTTGAGATACACTTTAAAAACCAGACAGGACTAAAACATCTTTTCTCATTCTTTTTTTATTTTTTCTTGCTTCCAATCAGCTTTTCCTGCAGTACTTGGAGTTCCTTTACTTGCGCTATTCCACCGACAGTTTCCCACAAACACACGGCTACAGATCGCCCACTTTAAATCAGGTAATAAAGCTGCACACTCTGGAGCAGAAAGGTTGCTCTTATATCCTGCAGGTATTAATTGTAAACCAAGATATATGTCTAAACAAAGCAGTGAATGCAACGTATCAGATTTGATCACAGCTTAAAATGTAATTAATTTAAAATGTATTTTCTTACCTTTTGAATACAGATCATGGATTGGGTATGCATGCTGCTGGATGCCCATTTCACCGTGTTAGTCATGACGCCGGTGGTCAAAAGCCTGCTGTTGAACTTCCAACATTTTGTCAGATCCCAGGTAAGCATCCATCTTTGCTGTTGTTTAATGAATCCTTGTTCGATTTGGAGAAAACTGTAATCTACAGATTTCCTTCCTTTTTTTTTTCCAGGTGAGGCTGTTTTCTGAGCTGGGAAAGATTGAGGGCAGCCTGCAGGAGCTCAATAACATGAAAAGGACGAAGGACGTCGGACAGTACTCCATTGAAATCATTGAGCTGTACTAGAAGCTGCAGAAATCAGTTCCCATGGACTGAATGTTTTTGATGGTTTTGTAAACCACTTTCCTTCCTTAAATGGTTTCTACCTGCGATGCTTCCTGTCATATAGGATTTACTGTGAATGAAAAACTGTCCATCTGGCATTCTCATTGCTTTAGTTGCAGATGTCTAACAATTCCTCTGCTCAGTGGTTTTTAGATGGTGGGGTTGTGACAGATCCACAGAGTTTGCATGTTTAAATCTTTTTCTGCTCATAGGCCCGATAGTCTTATTGATAAGTTCAAAAAAAAAAAGTTTCCTCATGCAATGTCATGATATTTTTTTAATATACATTATTAAAATATGAATAATGCCTTCAACATTTGGTCCTTTTTGAGTGTAATAACAGCTGAAAAATTGTAAATCTCTTATGTCACTGTATTTTACACATAAAGGCGTATATGTTGTTTATAAATATATAAGAATAACAGTTGTTCTACGTGTGGCATTTTTGTACTGTACAGCAGTCATTTAAGTTTAGTTCAACCATGCTGCCTTCTATTGGTAAAAGGTACTTTGTATGCATAGCAATGATTGTTGGGTGGCTAAAAATAAGGAGTAATAAAGATGCAGATATAAATGATTGGGAACAACAATCTAGTTAGTCCCCTACCTTCAAATTAATCAAAATAAATTTTCTTTATGTACAATTACATCTATTAAGCTTTGCTGCAGCTCTAGAGAATCCAAATAAAAACTTGCAAGATGAATTTGATAAACAAATTAATAAATGCAGCAGAAGCAGCGATCAGATGATCTGACCAGAGGCGGAGGGGTTTAGAGAAGTACTATTTATTCCAATTAAAGTGTTGCAGAGATTAGGATGCTTTCTGGGGGGCTGAGAAGAGTTTGATTCTACTTCAAACAAAAATCTGGTGAATAACTTCAGTTCTGATTTTGAAGATACAGATAAATTGCCTTGCAAATGTATCCATATCCATTGTACTTTCTGAGATCTGAACAAAAACTAAAGTTTTTTTTTTTGGTTTTAAACAGAGGAATGCATAATGGTGAGTTGGAAATAAAATAAGGCCCCTCTGAATCAATAATTCATAGAATTGCTGTAATTAGAGCTGCATGGCTTCCAGGAACTTTTTCAAAAACAAATATTGGGGCTTATCAGTGGAAACTTTGGTCATTTTGAAAATAATAATACGGATTAAACTAATTTGATGGAGAATAGATGTTAAGACAAATGTTGAAATTGTTTAAATTTAACCACAAATGCCTGATTGCATTTAGATGTTGACTCAGCCGATTTAAGTCCTTTAAAACACTTGATCCAATGCAGTTCTGGCTTCATTTGAAGGGTCTGTGTCCTCTTGTGTGAGGTGAATCTTTTTCCTCATCCCAAAATTATTATTTTTTTCACGATTGTAAGCTATTTTTTAGCCAGTTAACCATCAACTCAAACTGCTTCTTTGTCTTTGTTGGAGTAAATTAACCTCACAGCACGATGCTATGTTTTACAGTGATTGTTAAGATTGTCAGCTAGTTAAAGAAAATGTAGTTGTTTAAAAAATTTTATTATCTGAATATAGTGCTGTCCTCCATGTGCTTGCTCTGTCCTCAAAAGTTTTGTTTTTTGGCAAACTTTAGGCATCTGATAGCTTTCTTTTGCCTGACTTTTATCAGATTTGAGGAAGCAGATGAAAGAGTTGTCCTGCTGATACAGCTTATCAGTTTGAATGGATTTAAATAGGTTAGGGAGTTTCTAATTGTGCCAAACTCTTTCCATTTTTTAGGCTGAATAACTCTCTGTGACCGTTAACTAATGATGGGACTTCTGGGGCATTGATTGGTTTTCTTTTAAGATTATCAGGGTGATGAGGACAACATTTATAAGCTTTTTTTTAATAGTTTTTGAATAAAAAAAAAAATATGTCAGCCTTATACCCTTTCACTTTTACTTCAAATTCTATACTACTTTGGGTTTTCCTGTCACATACATTCCTGATAAAGTGGTATTTCCAATTTTAACTTGGCAAAAAATATAAAAATTAAAGGTATTTTAATAGAGTTGCAAGGTACTCCTAAGCAATTAACTTTTTAAATATTTTTTTGCATGGATGTTCTAATTTAATCATATAATTTGAGGTTTTCGTTATTTGAAAACCATTATCAATACTAAAAGAAATGCTTAAAAGCGTTTTGTCTTACCATGAGTACCCCCTCCCCCCTCAGTGACTACAATAACTGATTATAGTATTTTATTAAAAGTCGTAGAGAAGTCATATTCAACTTGAGAATTTAAATTTTGGCGTGTTCTTTCCAACTTAAATATATAATATAAAATATAATATATATATATTTAAAAGACTCTAGTCTAATATAAATTTAATAAAAAAAACAGCATAAAAAATGTTGCCCTAAAGCTAGTTCGGTATCAAAATAAAATAAAATCATTCTACCTTTACAAACTGGAGCTACTCTGAGTAACTCCACTGTGATCACATTTTCATTTGAGGAATTGAGAACAAAATACTGAACAAAAATTATAGTCAGACTGACTCCATTTTTTTTTTACATTGTTTTGATCATTCATGACACCTAAGCTTGCTTTGATCAGGTGTGGAAAGCTGCTGATACCAGGATGTTCCTCTGCTTGGTTTTGATAAGTGTCACACTGGGAAAAAATTAAATTAATTGTATTTACCCTTAATTTGAGTTAATTTGACTTATTTTTACTCTTAAAATAAGATAATTAGATAATGTGCAGTTGAAATAAGACAATGCTATTGTGTTTTCTTATTTTAAGTGTAAATTGTCTTGTTCCATTGGCAAAATCAACGGCATAGGTTTGATTTCAACTTTGGTAGGGACACTATTGGTCTGATGTCATTGGTCATATGCAAAATTATGCATGCTCATTTTTTTATGCTTGACGTGAAAATCAGGATGTATTTCATTTAAAGAGAAAAGCAGCATTTCTTGCTACATTTATACAAATTTTATAAGCACTACACAAACTAGATGCTGTTTATCAATGAATGAAGCTTAACTGGCTCTGATGAATGAGGAATTAGGACTTTTTTCCACTTTGAGAAGATTTGACAAGACAGTAGGTAAATCTGTGCCTATTTAGCAGAATGTATCATGAAACAAAGTGAAATATTAGATTCAAGGGATGCCAAATAAAATGTACTGTATTTACATGTGCACTAGAACTAGAAGATGAACTGACACTGAGCATTTAATATATTAACTTCACTCTACAAGTTGTACATCTAGGCTGTAGTTACTCTGTTTAACTCATGTATTTTATTTAGGGCTAAAACAATTCACCGGATTAATACATTTTTGAAACAATGTCAACAAATGTAGTAATCGATTAATCGTTAACTGGACTATAGAGACTCGAAAACATGTCTTTAGCTCGAAAAACAACCCACTTGGAGCAAGAATTTTACCAAAATTGTAAAAAATAAATAAACATTTTGCAGTTTAGATAAAACATGTTTTCGTCTTTCAATATTCTCCATCCAGAACTCCTATACTGCTACAACAATGTTGTATTGTAAATTATAAACATGTTCTTCACATGTAATTGTTGGTAAGGACAAGTAGGTCGGTCCAAAATTTTGGTAGGGACATGTCCCTATGGTCCCTATGCAAACCTAGGCCCATGGGCAAAATGTCTCTTTTGCCTTCTCAATCCAAGAACAAATGCACTTGTTTTAAGAAAAAAATGGCTTATTTAGATTTAGATTTTTTCCAGAGCAAAGCTGAAGGTGAACTGAAATAATATAAGAAACACTTACTTTTTGGTTGTTTAATTTCATTCTTTTATTTAATTTTTATTTTTTTGGTTCCTCACAAAGTAGAAAATATACCAGCCCTGTAGATTTTTTTTTTTTTTTTTTTTTTTTTTTTTTTTTTTTTACCTGAGAAATAAAATATACCCACTATAATAACCTCCTGTTTGGTATCTGTAAAACAGGACCAAACCATTCCTTTTTTTTATGTATTAACCTTATCTACCTAGCTCTGTATAGTACAAGCAGGCTAAACTTTTTTTTTAATTTAATGTATTTGTAAAGCGATATATTTTAAAATAAATCATATTTTGAGGAATCTCAAGTAATGTTCGGAGTGAGCACCCCCGCTCTTAAAAGTGGACCTTTCCAGCTCTCCCCTCTGTCAATCAAAATGAGCAAAATTTGATTCCGAATTAGCGATTTTTCGGTGGAACAACGCAGGTGGCCAGGTTGGTAAATATTAAAGTGTTCAATTCGTTTACTTTTTAGGCTTGCCACTCATAATTTCTGTATAGGTGTGTTCGAGCTTGAGCACAATTTGTTTATTTTTTTGCTATCTAACTTTTGCGGTTTTGCTAATTAACGTTCGCAATCCTGAACGCCATTTTGTTTAAGTAACTGAACTGCTAGGCTAGGTCGACTTTTAAGATGGGGTTTTCTATGGACAGATATTTTAATTCATGTTTTACATTGGCCTATTTAAATTCGTTTCGTAAACCTATATAGTTTGTTATCAATAGGTAATTAAAAGATGTGAAAACTAGATTTGACCAGGTTTGCCACCTCGCAGAAATGGAAACAGGGCTGCCAACTTTTCACCAAACTTTGGGCTGAGATTTAGAAACATTTTTGGCAGGAAATCCTGTCAGGGTTAGATGAGGATGGGTGCAGCTATAGGTTGGAGGTTTTTCAGAGGATTTCACTGAACAATGTTACTGAGTAACAATAACTGTAGTTATGTGGAACATTTTTCTCACAATATACATTATTTTCTTCGTTCTGGTGATTTTTAGAGAAATAAAGTAAAGCAGAATGGCCCCTACTAAAATACTTGCATCTTAAATATACTTTAAACTAAGAATTTTACAACTTCGTTCATTAATTATTCTCTGCAGTTCAAGTAAATTAAACAATGGGGAAATAATAAGCTATTACTGGATTACTGACACTGATCCAGGAACCAGAGCAATCGAAACCTATGCAAACTACACTGTGTATGAATATTTGATAATAGTCTAAGGATTAAAAAGCTTAATTCATTATTTTATTTATTTTTCTTACAATTGACAAAACAGCAAAAAAAAAAAAAAAAAAAATCAGACCTTCTAGGAGGCTGTAGATTTTATAAAAACTCACCATTACAGGAGACAGCACTTTTCTGGATGTTTCAGTTTGAAAGGTGTGATGGAAAGTTTTTAAACATATTAAATGGACCAAAATAAAGATAAATGAATAAGATAAGTAATAATAAAAGAAGAACATCCCTGTGGTTTATCCTCTATGAATCCTGGATAACGGTGTTATTTTGCACATCCTCTCTGGATGTGTTGGTCTTTTTTTGGGTGGCTGATCTTAAAAAAAAAGTAAATGCAACGGTTCTTACTGTTTTTGTTAATCTATGAGTTTGAAAGACAACCCTGAAAGCTTTAAGAATGAAAATATTTGTGTTTGTTTAATTACTCCTACATTCCAACGGGAGATTATTAAACTAGAATGAGCATTACTTAAAAACTAATAAAGGCAGGATCCTAATCTTAATGAACTGACTGCACAGGTTAAGTTTTCAGGTGGACTTTCTCACTTTAAAATATATTAAAACTACTTTTTAGCCACTTATAACAGTAAAAATAGCAATGCCACTATCTGCCACTAAACACAGAAGCAGTAGAAGCATCAGACGCATCTGAACACTTTACTTGGCATCTGACCTGATTATTTGAAAGCTAACACCCTCTAGTTTCCTAATATATAAATTAAAATTGGGTGACTAGAACTCAGACCAACCTGCATCAGTTCAAACATGACTCAAAGTTGTTTTTTTTATTCTCGGAAATGATAGGTCTTTTTTGAACAGCAGTTATAAAGACATTCTTGAGAAAAGGCAGGTTTTATTGTGTTACATTTGTTCAACATCATGTCAACCACAAAGCTAGCTGTAACAGTTCCAGAGCTGTGGGCTATGGAACTTTTGGTGTCAGCTTGGAGCTGCGCACAATGGCTCCACCTGCTGGTAAAAATTTTACCAGTGGAATTTTATGCATTCTGAATTATCACCCCCACTTAAGGCGACCCGGTGGGTTTTAAGAGGTTAACATTTTAACAGGACCTTCAATTTTATTTCACATTTTTTATGCTTGCTTGCCTGTGGAAGTGCTGTTTTTGTATTGGGACATTTACGTTCTTGAAAATACCAGTTCAAGTGGTAAAATATTAACTGTCAGGATAGACTTTTATATTTCTAAGTGGTGGTTGAAACATGTTTTGCCATATAACAATTCCTTTTTACCATGAATAGGATCCAGAAATATGAATCTCATTTACATATCCACAAAAGAGTTTTTTCCCACTTCGCTAATTTCTTTATAGTTTATCATTTCAATTTGTTATCAAAACTTAGTCCTAGTAGTTTTATCAAGTTAGGATGGTGAGTTATATACACCTGTTTAGAATAGAAATTGTAAATAGTAACACTGGAGGTCACTTGTGTTAGCTGTGCAATCTTATTTGAAAGTATCACTTTTAAAAAAATAAATTAAGACATTGAGGACATCAGCTTCGTTGACGTATAGTTGGTGCAAAATATAACCATCCCTGAAATTCTACTATGGGGTTGTGCGTGTATGTGTGTGAAAGTGCAATATCGGTAAATATCAGTTATCGGCCTTAAAAGCAATAATACCGGATATTGATATCAGACCAAAATTTCATATTGGTGCATCTGTAGTAATTATATTGATTGGACAGTATTTAAAAATCACTTCATCGCTTCATGTAAGATGTTTGCTAAATGTAATTACATGTCAATCAGAAGTGAGTGATTAAACCTTGTTATTTTGTTAATCGGGAAAGAAAAAATGAAAAGTTCGTTGTCGGCAGGATTCGAACCTGCGCGGGGAGACCCCAATGGATTTCTAGTCCATCGCCTTAACCACTCGGCCACGACAACTCACACTGAAGGGTGTGTGCTGATCAATTTTATCCGTCGACAAACTGCATCAACGCTGCATATTTAGTTGTATTGTTGTTGTTAAATATTGTTAGTGAATATTGATTTGTGAAGTGATAATATCTATCTCATACCCTGTAAGAACTGTACGTTTTCACCTGGTCCTTTTACTTCACAAAAATATATGTGATTTCAATCTGTATTAAGAAAAGGAAAACTAAAGTGACTGTTTAGGAAAGAATAAACTAATGGATAACAATTTGAATGTCACAAACTTTAAATTAAGTCCCATAAATCCAGAGCTCGATGGTTCGTTTCACCCTGAGCAACATGGCGTCAGGGAGGAAAACAAAAGATAAGGGATTAGTGGAGTAAATAATCTACAACAGAGCATCCCACCTGTGTTTACATCTACTCACAGGGGCATACCAAAAAGCCAGCTAAGTGCACTTAGCGTATGCACGGATAAGTAATTTTATGAACTACGGCGTCTGCTGTAGAATATGGTCACGTGACCGCGTATTTATTTAGGTTTAAGAGCGTCAAGCTAGAGGTGAAAATCACTCCTCCGGAAGTGCTTAAATAAACCTATTAAAACTAAATGGGTTCATTTCTTTAATCAGATAGTTTTAAACTATATGACTGGTAATGGCTTGTTCACTTTATTTTAGTCTATGTTGAATAACACACTATGATATTTGAATGATTATAATCAGTACTTAGTCGTTTAAAGGTAACGCGTGTGCTTCCGGTGTGGACGTCACTGCTTGTGTGTAACTTTACGGAGCTTTGAGGCCTGCTGTGTTTTCAACGGAGGGAGAGTCGAGAAGAAAAATGGCGTCTGCAGGCGACTCGGAGCGGGACACCGGCCATTCAGTTTGAGCTGCCCACCTTTGAACTGAGACCGGGGCTCTGTGGGGACCAATTAGGGACAGTCGCTTGACACTATATTTAGTTTTTCCCCATTTTTCTCCCGTGTGCGCGGCTTCTTCGAGCACCGAAATTGAAGCGGAACATAGGAGCCTCTCTCTTACAATGAGGGGGAGAAGAGGAAGGCCGCCCAAACAGGCAGCCGCGATGCGGGAAAGCTCACCCGGGCCAGTCCGGGGCTCCCGGGGCGGCAGGAGCAGAGGGATGCGTGGACGGGGGAGAGGCAGAGGACGAGGTCGAGGGAGGGGGGGAAACGGCGCGGTTTGCAGCATTGGATCCATGGAGGTGGATACAGATATATCCGGCCGAGATAACTTTCATTCGTCGCGGGGCCGTAGGAAAGTTGGAGCCTCCGTCGCGGCGGCTTCAGCGGCATCCCGGGGAAGAGGCAGAGGTAGAGGGTCCAGAGGTGGCCGCGGCAGCAGAGGCGGAGTGAGGCGACCTCAAACTAAGGTGGTCTACGACGACAACAGCGATGAGGAGGAGGATAATATAAGCTACCGGTCCGACGAAGACGAATTGAACGACAATCCGTCGTCGGATCTAGAAGATGAAGAGGCCTTGGTAAACGACTCTGACTATTTGGAGGACCTACCAGATGATGAGGATGCCAGCTACTGTACTGAGAGCAGTTTCAGAAGCCACAGCACGCTCGGTAGCACCCCAGGTACGTGGGTCTGCAAGTGCACACCGTGCAGCAAAGCACATTTGCAGCAGCTTCTTATTTTTAGCTCAAAACAGAAACGAAGCGGCATTTTTCAAAATGGAGCTGGCAGTCAGAAACAGGCCTTTGTTTACCGTGGGCTCTCCTGTCTTTGGGGATCTGATCCATGTTGCAGGGGGCTTCTATTTTTCCAACTTTTGTCAATTCAGCACATGTTTGTTTTTGTTTTGAAACGTACTCGTGTTGGTTTTACTCAACATCTCCGCGCGCCTTGTCTTCATTTTGTTTACATGGGTGAATGGACGGAATACATAAACTATCAAAATCGTTGTTTTTTCATTCGTCGAAATTTCTATTTTTGGACACAGTTTGTACATTTGGCGTTGTCCCTAAGTTCAATTTCACTGTATGGAAAAAACGGTTCTTAATGCAGCTTTAGTTTTATCACTAATAGCTTAACAGGTAAAAATGTTTTCGTCATGTTTTTGTTTTCGCTGTCTGTACAAACTGTCACCAAGTCAGTTTTAGATTACTTTTTCCCTTTATAAAGACTGCTGGATTCTAGACCTAGTTTATGTAAAGAAAAAAATACATATTTTTGTTAAAAAGTAAAATGAAGCGGCTCTCCGTTACCATAGTGACAGGGGAAAGCTTTTCCACGTGGTCTTTAATGGACACTTGGGTTGAATGCTTTGCAGCATTCCTCTATTTTGTAATCTTGTTTTTATATTTACTAATACAACTTTTGCAGGTTGATCCACATCTTGATTTGATTCTGCATCAAATCAAGTTTCTGCAAGTTTCTCTGTGATATCAAGTTGATTTATTTTATTTTATTCCGGCACATTTATTTGATATATACTATTAGAATGTAATATTTCACTACCTTCTGGTCAAGATTGGATGCTCTTTAAATGGGTTAGCAATTATGCACATTCCTTTTCACTTCCAACATGACCTGTTTAATTTAATTTATCTTCAGTGTTTAGTGAGGATAATTTATCTTCAGAAAATTGTACTTTTTTTTTTTCAAAGTAGAAATACAGACATTGCAATTTTTCTTTATTCACACCAGTGACAGATTTAGACTTATAATATAATTTTAAATGATAAAACCTGTTTCATTTGAATAAATATTAATGTTATAAAGTGACCCAGTCAGAGTCCCGTCTATAGCCTCAAGCGAAAACCTCAGAGCTAAAGGTTAGAATGATAGTAAGGTGACCTGCAACATTCAAAGAAGTGGAGGTCATGACTAAAGATAAAGGGTCTGATGCATGAAGATGGGAAAGTTTTTCATAAATTATAAGAAGCCCTCTTTTGTTGCAATGCCATAATCGCCTCTCTGTTGATGGAGATTCATTTTCAACATGCCATATTGTAATTTTATATAAAACTAGGAAGCATTGTATATATTGAACACTGTTTTACTTTAATGTCATTTACTTTCATATAGAATTAGAAAATAACTTTATATATAAGTCTCCCAGGTTTGAACTGTATTTGTCTTGTAGGCAGGTTTGTCTCCTAAAATAACGTAATTGTTCACAAATGTACAAAGTCCCCTCTGCCTGCTTAGGTTACTTTTCATCTGCAGAAATTATTCAGCCTCACAAAAAACAGAACTGATTAATTATTTTGCAGCTAAAAGCCTTTATTGGTTGTTAAACTTGGTTATGGTTTGTGATTACTGAAACTGGTTTTTGCTTTATTTTGCATATTTTACATTTTGTTTTAGAAAGTATAGATAATGACATAGACAATGATTTTGTTTTTGTACTTGTCTGGCATTAATTCTCTGCTCTGGTCTGTAAATCTTCTTAATAAAAACGGTAATCCAGCAGGCGCTAAGTTGATAAAATGAGTTGTTAAATTAGCTCAGCTCTTTGGTAACACTGTTGATCAGGTCCTTGACTTGGAATATAATTAATAAGAAATATTTGGCTGTTTTTAATAATGGTGATATGATTTTTCTATATCTGGAAAGTTCTGCTCTCACATCGTGTTGGATATTATGAAGTGACTCAGTTTTGTTATTTTATTATTATTACTATTTGTTTGTTGATAAAAGTAAGCCAGGAGCCTTTATATATTGCAGTTGGTTATTATGTTTTTCTTTGGTTTCTATTGTCTAGTACCATCCTTCTTCCTTCCTGACTCTTTTCTTTTTACTCTTTGCAGGTCGGAAAAGGACTCGTGCTCTGCGACCACCCTCTCCCCTTCTTGAAGCGAAGGACATTCCTCCCTTGGAGCTTCCCAAGACCTCTGAGGACCTTCTGGTTCCTACCTCACAGCTTCTCAATGTGTCTGCTGTCTACGAGGTCCTACGCAACTTTGGCACAGTGTTGCGTCTCTCCCCGTTCCGTTTCGAGGATTTCTGTGCAGCCCTGGCCAGCCAAGAGCAGTGTACATTACTGGCAGAGACCCACATCTCTTTGCTCAAAGCTATTCTCAGAGAGGAGGACACGTCCAACACCACATTTGGTCCTGCTGACGTGAAGGACTCTGTTAACTCTACGTTGTATTTTGTGGATGGTATGACCTGGCCAGAGGTGGTGCGGGCTTACTGCGAGAGTGACTCAGAATACCGCCACATTCTGCCCTTCCTTGAGAACGAGGATTATCCCTATGAGACTTTGGAAAGCAAAATCAAAGTTCTCCAGTTTTTGGTGGACCATTTCCTGGCGACTAACATCGCCCGTGAGGAGCTCATGTCGGAAGGGGTGGTTGCCTATGACGACCACTGCAGGGTGTGCCACCGACTTGGTGATCTTCTGTGCTGTGAGACATGCGCAGCTGTTTATCATTTGGAGTGCGTGAAACCGCCTTTACAGGAAGTGCCAGAGGATGAGTGGCAGTGTGAGGTTTGTGTGGCGCACAAGGTGCCTGGCGTGGCAGACTGCGTGCCTGAATTGCAGAAGACCAAGCCCTTTCTTCGACAGCTTCCAGTTGGCTTTGACCGACACCATCGTAAATACTGGTTCCTGAATCGCCGGATTGTCGTGTAAGTTTTTAGTTTTTTGTTAGGATTTAAAGGGTGGATCTCTTGATCTTTCATAGGATTCAGAATTTAGGGTCGCTTTATCTTTGTATAATTTCACTTTGTAAATACATTTTACAGCAATACTTTATTAAATGAAATCAAATACAAAATATTATCAGTTAAGACCCAAGACTGGCAGATTTAGATCTTTAGAATATTCACATTTTACCATAACTGTTTTTGGTCGGTGCATAAAAAGATTCTGCAGGTTGATGTTTTTATAGAAGAAAAATGAGGTGAGTTTTTGCATTTGATCAGACAGACTGATTTGTATTTATTTATTTTATTTTTTTTTGACAGTCATCACAGACTAGCTCAAATCAGAAGAAAAAAATGTTAGGTCCTATTTTTCTTTTTTTTTTTTTTCAGTAATTTGGTGCATGCAGTTTGGTGCTAATTACAGTTCTGTAATATAACAACTTTTTCGCATGGTAGTTTTGTCACCCTTTTTCAGTCTAACAATCTCCCTTAAGCCGGGCTTACACTGTATGAGTGTTTTTAACCTTTTCGGGCCAGTTCTCCAGCCGTGCAAAAAATTTTGTCGATCGGGCCGACTTTCAGCCTGATCGTGCGTCATGTAGTGTGCAGGGGGTAACGAGAGATGATCGGCCTCACGACAACCTCCTGATCAGGAACCGTGAGATCGGAAGAAAATCAGACCTGTTTGAAATTCAGTTGGCCATCACAAGGTTGCATCAAAGCGTTGGGCCGCACAGTGTGACAACATGCATCGTGAGCTGTGATCTTTTAAACCCTGCAGGTTCATCCTATGGTTTGAGCTGGTTATGCTTGCAATGATTGAAAATATCAAACCGTTTATGTCCGGTTTTATCTGGGAGACTATCCCTCTTTGGAACAAACTGTTTCCAAACTTAAACATCTGTATTAAAGTTCATTACATCATTTAGTGAATGTTATTATGAAATAGAATCAAACTATTCTCACTAATAATTCAGGGGGATTCACAGGCAGGTTAAAGCATTAACTACATTTTCTCGGTGTTCTCAATCTGGAGTCTATAGAAGGTGAAGTTGTGTCTTTGCAATGTTAGGCATGTAAGTTCTTCAAACAACATTCATAGCAGAAATAGGATCTCTTAAATTTCAGGTTGTATCAGAGTATGTTGCAGTGCCTATAATATCAGTAGATATAGGAATGATGATTCATTTTGTGATTATATACCTGTTCAGGATGTAGGATTTCATCTTGTTCCCGCTGGTTTCCTTGTTCAAGCCCGTGCTTCGTCCACCTTAGTCGTGTCCTTGGTAAAGATACTTTACCTGCCTTGCCTGCTGACAGGATCAGGGGCCCCAGCGGTGCCAGTTGTATGGCAGCCCTGCTTCTGTCAGCGTGTGAATGGCTGAATTACTGAATATAGTATGGGGCCCTTTGATAGAGCACAAGTATTGGCTATTTACTATACCTCCTTCCACCTTTCTTTTCACTGCTTCCTACACTTTGTGACCTTCCTTGTTTTTGGTTTGTCATTTTTGGTCCAATGTGAGCATCTGATCCAATGGGACTCAGTTCAGCTGGCTAAATGTTAACTTGGCATGTAAAATACAGGTTTATAATAAATTACTTCACTCCAAACAATCCTTATGCTGTAAGGATAATTCATATTTAGGATATATTGTGCAGCCTTGCATTAAACAGAGTTGAGGCTGCTGCCCCTTTTATCATTATTAAGAGAGCAGCAGCATCAATAGCATTTGATAGGAACAGATTTATGTATATTTTATGTTTATGCTGGTTCAGCAATAGCAGATGACGATCGGAAAAAAACTGAATGATGAATTGATCATTCAAACCAGATAAAATTAAGATTGAGCCTTAAAAACAGGCTGAGATACCAGTGTTCATTCATACTTAAAGATCAACATCTGTATTTACATTATTTATATATATATATATATATATATATATATATTAGGGCTGCAACAACGAATCGATAAAAATCGACTTTTAAAAGCGTTGGCAACGAATTTAATCATCGATTAGTTTTGTCGCGCGATTAATGCGTCATCCGCCGCCGCCTTCATCCGGGGGAAGAAAAAAAAATATGGCGGAGCGAGTCAGCGCCGCAGTTGCAGTGTTGCCAACTCAGCGACTTTTCAGACCCCTCCAGCGACTATTTTTCAAAAAAGCGACTAGCGACAAATCTGGCGACTTTTTACGGTGTCACTGGCGGCTTTTGCCTGCCATGGGGCGCCTCCGCCATCCCAACCCCTTTCTCCCTCTCCCACAGGAATCCCTCTCAGCGCTGCAGTCAGAGCCGCAGGATTTTAGTGAGGAGTTTACCCTCAGCGTCCAGACTTCAAATGAAGCGTGCATGCGCCGGGATTGACGGCGCAAATTGATCACAATAATTAAAATAGCCTGCGCTTTGTAAAGTGAAAAAAGTCGTAACATGCAACTTTTGTAAAAACAAATGAACATGGCGCGGAAGCACCACTGTTATGACGCAACACCTTAAAAGAAAACATGTTGGAGCCTTCAATTTGTTTCGTTTTAAAGTGGGGAAACGTTACGTTAGTTTCTCAGGTAGCTCATCTGATGCTTTCCTTACCGTGTTAGTAGGTTACAGACAGTGATAAGGTTGGCTACTTATTTTACTTTTAATTTCATTTGAATTGGTTTAAGCAGCGTTTATATTTTCTTTATAAATAAATTAACTTGCAAATTATGAGGGCAAGGCTTTTAAAGTTTAAATCTTCTGGCAAAGATAAAGTAAAGAAGATCCTGCAATTTATGGAAGTAAAGCAGAACAAAATCCAGCAAGATCAGTAATATGTCAATTAATTATATGCCACATTCCCATGTAAATATCTGTCTTTGGAGGATGTGTTTTTTACCACCCCTAGTTCTCTCATTTTTATTCCAAATACAATTCATAATTTGAATCACAGGGCTATTTTTATCTCTATGGTTCAGTATTTTCTCAAGTAGCAACTTTAACTGCTATACTTTCCTGTCTTAAAACGCAGAACTCTTCTAGTCTAAAAAGACTCATTTGTTGAAATGGGGGGGCCTATTGTTTGAACCCCTTAGGGGCTTTAAAAAAACAAAAATGCCTGTCTCTTTTTGCGCTTTATGAAACAAAGTACCCTATATTTTGTGGATGTACAGCTACATTTCTCATGTAAGTTTGCGTAGTTTTAACACAAACATTTATTTTTCATATTGCACCAGTACAGTTAATGAGCAACCTGTACTTGTGTGCTTGTTTGTTCTGTCTAAAATGTTTATTTTGGAATAAAGAGGTTAATTTAAAAAAATTTTTTTGTCCGATTCATCGATTAATCGAAAAAATAATCGGCCGATTCATCGATTTTTTAAATAATCGTTAGTTGCAGCCCTAATATATATATATATATATATATATATATATATATATATATATTAGGGATGAAACAGTTTATGAAAACCGTCTGAACCGTGCAACAGTGTGCAAGCATTGTGCAACACGTTTTGTTTATGCTAACAGCAACATGACCAACATGTCATGCTAACCCCGAAATCCCACATACTCCGCCAGCGCTCCGCTCCACTCCGCCCCGCTGCGCTCCAGACCGCCTGCACAAAGCAAAGCCTACAGCCTCCGCTGTGGCTCCCGTCCGCTCCGCTCTGAGTTCCTCGTAGATCGTAGAGGGCATTCGTGAGATGATTAAATGCCGTGGTTTCCGCGAATCATTAAAAATAATTACAATTCATTCGTTTTTTGGGATTTTTTTCATTAATTTAATTTTTTAAAAAATTCATTAATTTTTATAGTTTTTATTATTTTTTTTATTTTTCAGTGTATCAATAAACATATACCGAACAGAACCGAAAACCGTGACCACGAAACCGTGAACCGAACCGAACCGTGGATTTTGTGAACCCTTCCACCCCTAATATATATATATATAGTTTCTTTTATTTCTTTTAACAGAAATCAGTCTGTGTGAATGAGGAAATGTGTTTGTGTGTGTGCTTATATTGCTATAAAGAAGCCAGCTGGTTAGTTGGAACTGATTTCTGTAGGTTTTAATGACATGGATGTTCCTGACTGCTTAGTTTGCTTCTGCTGTAACACAACTATCTATGTTTACATGCACACATTTTAAACATGCCAGTTGGAATGTCCTGACCAGCCGTCTAGCCACTCACAGCGGAAATATTGTTGAATTATGCCACATTCAGGGCAGCTTGCCTCAATCAGAATGCATGACATGACCCTGTCAAGTGTTAACATCGGGGTCAGCGCCACACGCGGCTCTTTAGGGTCCCCCTTGCAGCACCCTGGAGCTTTTTAAGAAAAATTATGAAAATTATATGTTTTTTTTTTGTTTTTGTTTTAATATGGTGTGCAGGAGGTCAAACAAAAATGTATTATGTTTTCCAATGCTGTAAACATTTGTATCATAAATAAATTTAAACAATAATTTGCGTCATAGCCTTAGAAATTAGTGGTCATAATTTGCAATCAGCTTGGCGCGGTGTCAGGCAAACAAAGAGGTGGATGTGTCTCGGACCATGGATTCCGAAGGGGGAAAAAAGGAAGATGGTTAATGAGAAAATAGGATTCAAAGAATGGACGTATCATTTGCTTTCATTATCAATGCAGAACGATTGCATGCATTTTGGCTTTGTAATGAGAGGTTGTCAAAAAATAAAAAGAAAAATTTGGAAAGGCATTTCCAGGGAAAGCTAAATATGCAGCCAACCACCAAGTTGGGAGTGAGAGAAAAAGTGCGATTGCAGAACTTCTGGATAAAAAAGAGGAGCAAAAAGATAGATTTAAGTAGTGGATTGCATCTCCAAACTCCACTACTGCTGCTAGTTTTGTTGCAAGAAAGGAAAACCAGCCACGGATCAAACAGGTAGCGCTCTGATAAAAGTATGTGAACTTTCTTCCATTTTTTTCCCCAAATCCTAAAAATATAAATCACACCAAGGAATGATGGTGATGGAGGATGTGGGATTTCAGTGTTGGAGAGCTCTGCTCTGATGAATGTCAGTTCCTGCTTGGTTCCTCATGACTCAAGGAACTCCTCCCAACAGAAACACGTCCACCTTAGAAAGATTTCTTTATTGTGTTTCTATAATTTCATCAATGCAACAAAACCTAAACTGTGCGGTGAAGCAGCACGCAGTGAGAACGTTCACTGCTCCTCCCCTTACCTCCTGCTACTATGTGACAGGATAAATATTTAATCATGAATGCTAATTATATATTTAAGCCCACATAGTCCTTTTCTATAGTGGGATAAAACGTTTAGAGCCCGTGTTGCCATACGAGGCATATATAAGACTTTGAAATTTTTGCGACTCCAGACAGATTTGTTTTTAGACCCAATATGGCTCTTTGAGTAGTTTGGGTTGCCAACCCTTGGTTTACACTGATTGGATTGTCACTTTCTTTACCGTTCTACTGAATCCAATCAGAATATTCTGAATGGCATGCTTAGATGATGTGTTTTAAATCCAATCGTGAATTCATTATTTGTGTTGATGTGAACATATCATCTGTTAGTGAGGTATGGATGCATTCAACGACAGCTTTAGGATGAATTTTGAAATATATTATTAGGTTTAAATTAAATGTTCATAATGCTTTAAAAAGCTGACAATCACCTCTAGAGACCAGGTTTAGGATTTGGAGATTTTTGTTTAATTTACCTCCGTATACAGATTAATTTAAATGTAAACATGACAGTTTTTAAATGGCTTTATTATGTACAAATGTACTTTTTTCCCCTGCAGAAATTTTGTCCTTTGCCAAACTGAGTAAGTCGGTTGGTAGATCGCTGTGTGTATTAGGTACCCCTGATATTGGATGAGAACATGTCAAATAAATGTACCTCATACGTTGCAGGCTGTAACATGACTATCAATGTGATTGCAATGCTTAAACGATATACAACGCAGCCCTACATAACAGGCTTTGTTTATACTGTTTATCTGCATGTTCTGCTGCAGTGAAGTAATACAGCAGTGTTGTTTCACCAGCCCAATCGTTAATGCACATTACACTGATCAACTATGATTCATGGCCACAAACTAAGTGCTCCTTTTCCCCATTTTGTCACTGAAACCTAATTTTTCTTTTATATACAGCCATATTTTCTGTATATTGTACATTCTAAGGGGATGCACTTGTAGATGTAAATTGCATCCTATCAGAATTATGTTTTGAACTAGGCAGACTGAGTTAACAATTCAGAGACTTTGTCATGTTGTTTCCGTCTGTTTGGTCTGGACTAAAGTGGATAGGTGTGTTAATATAAAGTGTAATATAAATAGGAATCTTTAACTGCTAAAATATATGTTGGAATTGCTATGGCAAATTTATGATATGTAACTCTGTTGCCACTTTGTAGGGACACTTTAAACTGAAAACCATTTCTAAGCTTCAAAGAAACCATTTTGAGCCTTTTTTTTTTGAGAGCCAACTAGAAATACAGCATCTTCTATTGAGACTTGCCAGAGGTTTGTTACATCCTGCACTGACATCCTTTGTTACCCACTTTGTTTTTCTGCACAGGGTGCATCAGTTCATGAGGATCATGTGTATAAAAATCCCTGCTCCTTCTTATTGATGCTTTAATAGATGCAGAATTGTCGCTATTAACTTGGTTCCTAGAATTTAGCTTCAGAAACATCAGGCCTCTTTAGACAGTTTAACTATGGGATGCAAGTTTGCTAACTTTATGTTCTTCTGTTATCTGATAACTCATCAGCTACAACTAAGGCTCACCAAAAGAAAAACCAAAAAAAAAAAACACCGTTTTGGCTGGAATGGATATCGACTGATTTTACAGATTTATTTATGTATTTTTTGCATCAGTCTCACCAATCCCCAACATGTGCAGCTGTTTTATTGTCTTATTCATATTTACTTTTTTGGGAGCAGATTCTTTAGGCCGATACTGTTTCCCCAAATGACATAAATATGACATAATGATATCAAATATAACACAATTCGACCACAAAATATTTGTAGTTGCTACAATTATAGAAAGTTGATAATATAATAATATAATTCGTACATCCTAAAACATTGGCACTAATCTTTCCCTCAGTAGCTTGATATTTATTGGGAAATAATACTATTTGCAGAGAAAGGAAATTGAGCCCTGAATCAGCCTCATTTTGCAATTTTAAAGACCCTATCTAATTTCAGTAATAACAAATTCAGCCACAGTGAGCAGCTCAGAAGTATGAAAGCAGTCTGTGTAAAACAAAGTTCTAGATTTCATCTGACCTTTTTTGTTTTTACATTTTCTGTTCTCCCTCTTGTCACCTGCAGCGAGGAGGACGGCGAACATGAAGACAAAGCCATCTGGTACTACAGCACAAAGGTGGAGATGCACTGTTCCCTGTTTTATGAAGAAATTTCCATCTGTTATTACCATTGTGTCTGAATGTCCAAGCACTGTCCCTGCAGGTCCAGCTGGCTGAGGTGATAGATCGCTTCGATAAAGAATACTGGGAGGCTGATCTGTATGCAGCTCTTGAGGAAATAAGGGATGAGGTGCATGCTCATATGGATATCACCGAAGACCTGACCAACAAGGCCCGTGGCAACAACAAGTGTTTCCTCACTGCTGCAAATGGTAAACAACATGAAACTCTGGAAGCTGGTTGGCTTTTTGGTCCTTTGATCCTTTTTTTCCTTATAATGCTTAGGATATCGTGTGCTCTCTCTTTCATCTCCTTCTGGATGCCTTCATGCCAAATTTACAAACAGCTTAAAGTTGTAGGGAAATCATAATTAAATGTCAAATCATTCTGGCTTAAAAATGTATATAAATGTATTCTTTATCAGACGATATTGTCCCAAAATTTAGAAAATTTCTGTAAAAAAAAAAAGAAATCCTGTCTTTAATCTGTTTTACATCATCCTGACCACCTAAATTCGGCCAATCATATATCAACAGTCATCTGTCAATCACATCTTTTCATTCATAGCATCTTGATTCATATGTTGCAGCTAATATGCGTAACGGTCGAAATAAGAATCATTTCCTTTCCCATTGAGATCCATCCCAGTGTTTACAGGGATGGACGTCTGTGTCTTCAGCAGGCGTAGAGCTAACAGAACTGGCAGCGTTGCGAGGCAAGGGCTCAAACATGTACGGCTGTAAGCCTTCTACACCAAACTAAGCTTCTGCTGCCCTGGCGTCCTCTTCCAAAACATCTTCATCCCCGCTTTCCTCCTCTAAATAAAAAATGGATGACGGAGGAGACTCATCCACGACCTCCGACACTAAACTCTCCTCCTCTTGCACGTTTCCATAGCGTCCCATGACAGTGTCGTTTCTAATTCACCAATTTAGTGCTTCTTGGTCCCAGTTGAATTTCTCATTGGGAACCTACTAGCACTTAGTTGCTAACTGGTTAGCAAGATGCTTCAACAGAAACCGGCCAAAGCTGTTGCTCTTTTCTGAAACAACACTGGACTCCAAACAGTGGTAACTTGATGCCACAATATGATCTGAAACGAAGTATCAGATTAGTGTAAAGATTTTTTTAAAGTCATGTTTTCTTCAATCATTGCCAAAAGTTTTTTTTATTATTATTTTTTTTGCATTCCTATTTTTGTTTCTGTGATGTATAACTTAAATATCAAAGGTAAAGCTAACTGGCTTCACTAAAGATAATATTTTCAGAGCCATTTCCCTCCAGCTGTTTTTTTTTTAGCAATGCTTCTGTACTAAATTTAAAGAACACGACAACCTACCTGTATCTACACTGGAAAAAAATCCAAATCTAGATAAGTCAATTTTACTTAAATTAAGTGCATTTTTTCTTGAATTGAGGAGGTAGGTGAGACACATTTTGCCAATGGAACAAGACAATTAACAGTTAAAATAAGAAAACAATTGCATTGTCTTATTTCAGGCGCATATTATCTAATTATTTTATTTTAAAGGAGAAGTTCGGTTTTTTACACTTTAAGCCCATTTTCTGTAGTGTCCAGGATGAAATCGAATGATCGACACCAAAAGTTTGACAATTGCTCCTGTCTCTGCTTTTTGGCTCATTTAGAATCCACCCCTGGCTGCTTTAGAATGGCTAGCATAGAGCATGTCCGATAATGTCCTTAAAACAACCTTAAACTTTCTTTTTTTAAAATATGCTACTCACCGGGTCGTCAGTGCTGTTCAATGACGTTCCAAAAAAAGTTTCGTGAAGAAAAAACGTTCCTGTAGTGTTTTATTTAGCATTTTGTAAATCCCATTGAGTTCTGTAGGAATAGTCAATATTCCGCTGCCACCGGAAACGGAAATGGGGCCTGTTTACACATTTGTCGTCTTTTCGCTTCACTCTGTGTACTCCGACGTCGAGAATCAAGAATCCACCTTTCGTATTCCATTTTCAGAGTTTTTTAAAGTGTTTAACAGAGACGTTAGCACCTCGACGTCGGAGTACACAGAGTGAAGCGAAAAGACTACAACTGTGTAAACAGGCCCCATTTCCGTTTCCGGTGGCAGTGGAATATTGACTATTCCTACAGAACTCAATGGGATTTACAAAATGCTAAATAAAACACTACAGGAACGTTTTTTCTTCACGAAACTTTTTTTGGAACGTCATTGAACAGCGCTGACGACCCAGTGAGTAGCATATTTAAAAAAAAGAACGTTTAAGGTTGTTTTAAGGACATTATCGGACATGCACTATGCTAGCCATTCTAAAGCAGCCAGGGGGTGATTCTAAATGAGCCAAAAAGCAGAGACAGGACCAATTGTCAACATTTTGGTGTCGATCATTCGATTTCATCCTGGACACTACAGAAAATGGGCTTAAAGTGTAAAAAACCGAACTTCTCCTTTAAGAGTAAAAATACTCATTCCATTGTCAGATCATCTTATTTACCTACTCAAATTAAGGATTAATACACTTGATTTAAGACATATTTTCTTATTTCTGGATTGTTTTTGTGGCGTAAATAGTTCTTTATGATGCCAACTGTATTAAAAGTTTTACAGGTCTAGTCATTTTATTACTAATGTGTGCATTAATCCAGGTATAGTTTATTTTGTGTAACTGCTTCTTAAACATAACAGCCTTAATATTTTTAGCAGATCCTTTATCTGGTCTTAGCCTTTAAATTTGATCTTATGTATAGTTATTTCTTTCATTTCTTCATTTGTATTTAGATGAGATCTTAGAGCGACTACGCGCTAAGAAGGAGGAGGAGCTGGAGGAGGTGAAAAGACGAGCTGCTGAGGAAGCACAGAAGGCACGGTTAGAGAAGCAGAAGGAGGAGCAAGCTTTGGAGAAGGGAGATGAAGAGGTCAAGCTGAAGGAGGAGGTGCAGGAGGATGTAAAGGCCAAAGATGGTGAAGAGGAATCAAAAAAGAAGGAGGATACACAGGGACAACATGGTGATGAAAAGAGCCAAGGTTTGTTTGGTGATTAAAATTAGCACCAACATTGTTGCAGCATCTGACTTTTAATGGTGAAATAAAACATGTTTCTGATCAATTCAGGTCAAAGAACACATTTAACTTTTATTGTAGGCTGATAAATGAGCTGATCTGTTGTTTATTTCTGTCTTCTCTTATTCAGTTCGTATTTTTAATTTAATGATAATTGGATCATATTTGTCTCCCTTACTGGACAGTTTTTTTCTTAAGTGACTTAAACATCAGTACTTGACCCACATGTCCACCATTTCCTGCAACATTCTGCAGGAAATGAAGCTCCTGCCTCTCTCCAAGAGGGCATAGGAGGCGTTAATGTTGAGGACGTACCATCAGTCCCGTCAACCTCTACTCCCTCACAAAGCTCCGTTTTGACCACTGGTGTGCCCGCCATGACTCCAAAGCAGCTGACTTCCACTCTAGAGGTTCGCATAGAGCGATGCGTCTATGAGCAGCCCCGTAATAAGCCTGAACGTAAGGGGGATTTTTTTCTATATATTTTGAAAAACCAATGGAAATAAACTCACTTCTTGTGTTTTGTTTCTTTTTAATCCTCTGTAAGGTCACATGTCTGATGTTGTTGCCATCATCTCTAAACTTTCCCACAGATTGAACCAATTTAAATGCCTTTTAAATGAAGTATAATAAGAGGAAATTAATCTATTTAAATTCTAAGCTGCATCAATTTCAGTATTGTCAAATAATGGTCTATTTAACCAATCCTTAAAATGTAGACGGTTTAGTGAAGCAGTTGATGCATTACTGAAGAATGATCAGCAGAGGGCGCTAAAGCCTAACTTGTTTTTTGACCAAGACCATGTCTAATATATTTATATGTATTTAGTTTCAACTTAGTTTACTTTTCTATATTTTCAGTAAATCCATTTCATTTTAATTTATTTTTAGATTAGACATTATGCTTGTTGAAGTGATTTAACATCCAAGCTGTTAATCTGTCCATTCAATTAATGTTTTCTTATCCTCTGTTGTATGACAGGAAACCCAGCATCTGATTCCACTCCTGTCAGTGGAGATGGCGTCCCGAGCCTAAGTCAGCCCTCCCATCCATGTGAGGAAAACAGTAACAGCAGCGTAGGAACCGCTGTCCCCATCAGGGGTCCTGAACCCCCTGATCTGGCTGACAGGTCATCCCAGTCATCCATGGCGAGCCTTGACGACGCAGGTCCTTTTGTCTTTTACAGATATGAATAAATTGCTTATTATTCTGATGGAAGCTTACTACACTCTTATGACATGGAATATCACGCACATGTTGTGTTGGTCTTTCTGCACCTTCTTCTTCATTCCTTTGGCTCAACGACTCCTTATTTTCCTAGGGGACAGCAAGGACTCGACCAATGGCGAGACGGCAGGCGGTGCCGTTAAAAGATCCTCAGCGACACGTATGGTGACCAGACTGAGGAACCCAGAGAGCAAGCTGAGTCAGCTGAAAAGTCAACAGGTTGCTGCTGCTGTTCATGAAGCAAACAGGGGCTTTAAGGAGGGAAAGGAGGTCAGATGCTAACATGGGAACAGACATTTTATCATATAGAAGCTATACAAAGGCGCTTAGCGGGATGGTGCATTAGTGTCTTTTGAAGAGATCTTATCAAGATCTTGTAGTCTTACTGAGTCCAGGCTTATTTTGGATGGTATTTCTGCAGGTACTGGTAGTAAACGCACAAGGTGACATCACCCGCGTTAGCACACGGAGCAAGGAGGTGGTGATGAAGGGAACCATCAGCCAGTTCTTCAAGCTGGGTCAGGAGGGAAAGTACCGTGTCTATCATAATCAATACAGCTCCAACGCCTTGGCCCTCAACAAGCACCAGCACAGAGAGGTAAGTAGCATGAGCATTAATTAGCTCTAAAGCTATTCGACCTGCTGTCCACACACCCCAAAGACTTAGTAACTCCAATCATTTTCTTTATTATCAAGTTCTTTTTTGATTTACAAATTCAAGGTTTTAGAATATTATAAATGAAGTATTCACAACTGCATTCATACTTTGAGAACTTTAAATTTAATTTCTAAACAAAATGAACAAAAACTAATTTTAAGATGCATCTGTTCTCTTCGTAACAGTTTGTGATTTAGATCTTCCTCCTGAATACTGTGGCAGAAGAAAACCTGCTGCAGCTTTCAGTGTTGAATCAAAGAGAAAATACACACATTCAATAATATCCTCTATTCTATATCTAAGGATGTGTCTTAAGTAAATTCTGTTTATCGACATGTTTGGAGCTTAAAATTGTGGGATAGCTCTAAATGAATCCTGGTAAAACTGATTTTTGTTAGTGTTTTTCTTTCCTTTTACCAGACGATCAATAATCAGACCTGACCAAGAGGAGATTCTCAGATTCTTATCTGTGGCGGAATGATTAACAGATCTCTAATTGATTGATTGTTATTCTTAACAGGACCATGACAAGAGGAGGCATCTGGCCCATAAGTTTTGTATGACGCCAGCAGGAGAGTTCAAATGGAACGGCTCCATTTTTGGTTCAAAGGTCCTAACTATCTCCACGTTAAGGCTCACCATCATCCAGCTTGAGAACAACGTTCCTTCTCCTTTCATGCATCCAAACTGGGCCTCACACAGGTAAGAACCCCATAGATCTATTTCAAAAGTATTCCTCTAGTTTCTTTTCTTTCTTTTTTTTTTTTTGTATAACAGATTTATTTAGAAAATGTGAATGTTGGATTCAAACTGAGAAAAAAAAATCATGTTATTCCTTTTGTAGATCCAACTGGATCAAAGCTGTTCAGATGTGCAGTAAGGCCAGGGAGTTTGCTCTGGCCTTGGCCATTCTGGAGTGTGCCATCAAACCTGTGGCAATGCTGCCTGTCTGGAAAGACTCACTGGGACATACCAGGTATATACTGAGCTTGGTTGTGTGGTCTGTTTAATGGCATCATCTTATTAACACAGATTCAAAGCAAACGTGTAGAACGGGATCAGATTAGCTTTAATTTTAAATAAAACAAACAGAAATTTCGTCTGCTTCTGGAAGCAATGACAAACTTTTTTACATAAATGTCAGTAATGAGATAAAATAATGCAAGGCAGCAGGTGATCATTCATACTTTAAGTGTCTTCTATTTATTATTGATCTGATCCAAATTCAAATATTAAATGTAAAAGGTTTCAGAAGCTTCAGACTAGTTAACATACAACAAATAACTGGTTGTTGCGTCTCCTGGGTAAATAAAATCTTCATTTCTGGAGGCGTCCCTTAAACAAGAAAACGTCTTAATCACTGAAGTTTCTACTTTTTCCTCCGCCTGCCGACCAATCGGTGCATGTGCACGGAGTATGTTCCCGAGTGTTTTGGGCAAAGTCGATTGTAAGCAGATCCGTCTAAACGGCCCACCCTAGCTGTGAGGCATAATATTTTGATTGCACGTCCACGACCAGCACCACCCAGCTCTGCCTCTACTGCAGCGCCAACATAAGACCCTTTCATAGAGGTGATTGTACAGGATTTTACAAAGTTAGAAGCATAAAATCTGGGTTTGCATTAAAATCATGAATATCAAAGGAGGAAGACAAATTGCGTTTTGAAGTAAAATGTAATGTGAATTCAGGTTTTTATTTGAAATCAAAGCAGAAGTCCTATTTTACATGAAATAAGCACCCTATGCAATCTGCAGAGCTACAGGATTCGGCTTAGGCATTGATGAAGTATAGAAAATGCAAATAAGAAAATGGATTCTTTTTTTCTGTTCTTGCATTTCCAGACTTCATTCCCCATTCCTACATCTGTGTTGTGTCCTTACTGGTATCCTTTCTTCCTTCTCTCCTTTTTTCCTTTTGTCTGTCATAATTTCTTCCTTCCTTTTAATCCCCATGTCCTCCATCTATCTCCTTGCTCACTTTTTATTTTTGTGTTTCTTTCTTCGTTCCTTGGTGTGTCTTTCTCTCTTTTCTTGTCTCCTTCCTTCCCCATTCCACCCAAGATCCTTTTCTTTCCTTTTTCTCTTTCCATTTCTTGTTTTCTTTCCTTCAGTGTGTCATTCCCTCTCTCACCCTTTTCTTCCTCTCTGACTTCCAAATGTTTGGTTCCCCTCAAACGTCACTGTTTGAGCATCACTGTTTCATCTTATAGTGTCGTCGCAATTAACACCGTCTTAGTTTACATTACTGAGCCGATTTGTTTAACATCAGTCGATGCCGGCATCCCTGCTGACATTCTAGCATCCGTACAGTGCATCAACATCACAAATCACTCGTCTTTCTGCAACTTTCATGTTCTTGCCTTTTGGGAAACACTCTGTCAGGTGCCATTAAACGCCTCATGTTTTCTGTTAATGAGAAATACAACATAACTTTCAGGTTAAACCGTATGACGTCAATGGAGCGCGAGGAGAAAGAGAAGGTGAAGAAGAGGGAAAAGAAGCTGGAAGATGAGGAGACGATGCAACAAGCAACCTGGGTCAAGTACACCTTTCCAATCAAGCACCAGGTAATCATGTTTCCTTTAAAGGAAGACTTACAGACGATTGTCTGCAACCCCAATAATAGAAGCAAAGTTAAGGTTCTGTGTTTTCAATTAACACTTGTGGCTGTTTAGATGGAGCAAAGGCAAAATATCTACCTTCTTTTCAACATTAAATCAGATGAAACAATCTACTAAAATAATACTATATTTATTTGTCTTACTCTTTTATTTATTTGTTTTGTTCCATCCGTAGGTGTGGAAGCAGAAGGGAGAGGAGTATCGTGTTACAGGTTACGGGGGCTGGAGTTTCATCAGTAAGACCTATGTGCCTCGCTTTTCCCCAAAACTTCCTGGAAACACCAACGCCAACTACCGCAAAGAACTGGAAGGTGTAGTACAAATTTTATATTTGAAAAAAATTAGTCAACATTTATTTGACTTTAAGATTTATTCTAACTTTCTTAGCCATCAGAATGATATAGTTAAATATCTCCTTTTGATCTAAACCTTTTTTTTATGAGTCTGGATTTGATCACTTTAATCAATATATCTTTTATATAAAAAGACATTGAACATTTGCGCTCTTTAATGCCCAATTCAAGAGCTCAAAGTAATTCTTCTTGTAAAGTTATCCACACTACAGCCCTGTTATATTGGATATGATAAAGGAGCACAAAACATGGTTGCATTTATGAATGTAGGGATGGAAATTATACAGTTTCCAGATGTTTCAGACAAGGAACATGTTGAAAGGCATGCTGTGGATTTCAGTTTTGACCCACTGAGCCAAAACTCTGTGGGACAATCTATCGCTTGCTTCCTATCGTTTTCAAAAAAATATTGAGAAGTAAGCAATATTTTGGCTTATTCCCCTAAAACACCTGCCAGATGTCTCTGACATTGCAGGTGTCAAAGTTTGCAAGGATCTTCTCATTGCTTTCTTTTAGCTTTCTGGCCATTCTTCCATAAATGTCCAATTTGAGGGGTTAGTGTTCTGACAGCAGATTCTTTCATCTGAGCTTTGGAACTCCTCCAGTGTTACCCTGGGTGTTCTGTAGTTGCTGTTATCCTGGACAGCCTGGTGTTAACCATTTCCAGTTTCCATCTTCATGAGATATTTAGAGATTTTTTTGTATTTATTAGTCTTCATGCTGTTGTTTATTTTACAGTAATGTTCTCAAGCAAATCTCAAAGTTTTCAAAAAGAAAGTCAGGATTTTTAACAACGAGAGATAACACCCAATTTGCCTGTTTTTAACTTGGTTTCTAACAAAAAAAAGTTGGCTAAACTTGATTGTATTTAGGAGTGTCACTACTATGCATGACCCATTTTGTTATCAGAGCATAACAATTTAAGATATGTTTATTTTTCCTGCAACTTTATGTACTACTTGTTACATAAATTAAAAATAAAATACCGTAAAGTTTGTCGGAGAGTACAATAACTAAATTACTCTCGAAAAGCAGAGTATGTGGGGCGTCAAGGTGGCTCACAACCCATGTATGGAGGCCTTCGTCCTCAATGCTGGCGACCCGGGTCCTTTCCGGCATGTCTTTTTTTTTTTTTTTTTTTTTTTTTTTTTTTTTTTTTTTTTTTTACACCTTTAAGGGCTTTTAGAATGACATCTTTTGTGAAATAAGCTGTCCTACTTTTGTTTTTCTACAGATGCTAAACTTGGCAAGAGGTGTACCTTGTTGGACTTGAGCCGGCGGCCCAGTATAGTTGCACCAGAATCTCAGGATTGTTCTGTCTCAAGTATTGAAACGAAGGATGAGGACTCCACAGAACTTTCCGGGAAACCTGCTGGGGATGTGGGCTCTACTGAGGGTGCGGAGAGGAACAAGGATGAAGAACCAAATGGAGAAGAACAGAAGCCTGCAGATCCGCCTGTAAAGATGGAATTGGTTCCTACTGACTCACCAAAGGAACAAAGTACAGTATTACTCTTCAGAGCTTTGAAGTGTTACTTAACTTCTGATTCTATAAAGCTAAACGTTTAGTAAGCTTAAAGGTATAATGGAGGATTTTGCGAATTTTCAAAAAGACCCACACACTCCACCTTAAAAAAAAAAAAAGCACATTCACAACCCTTTACCGGCTCCCGAGAGGGAACATCTATTAAACGCGTGCTAGAGTATGCATGAGCCAATTTCTCCTCGTGTACCTTGTTTGAAAGTTGCTGTTTGCATCAATCATACAAGCTTACTTTCCAAAAGTCAGACTGACCACTGGTAATTGAAAATGGGGACAAGCATGTTGAACGACCTTACATAAACATATCACCAGAATGATTGACAATTAGGAGGACCATTTATTTTGATGACCCACCCGGAAAAAGAATATCTTCCATTATACCTTTAATTTAAAAAAAGCTACACTCAGATTGCTGTGGCATCGGAAGGGCTAATCTGGTGTTTTCATGCATCACAATATATAATGATATGCGTACTGCTTCTCTGTCCCTTTAAACATCGATTAAGGAATACAAAGTAAACAAAAACACAAATATACTTTAAATATACTTAAAATTGAAACATGAATATATTTATCTTTCCAGAGTCCATCATTCAGGAGGAGAAGGCTGCCCCTAAAGAGGAACCTTCAGACCTATCTCAGCGGCCCTTCAACCACGATGTCGTAGACGTCAGCAAGGGCTTCCTTACGAGAGTCGCTTATAAGAAGAAGGTGAAGACCTCCAAGCTGGACAGCCTGCTGGAGCGCAGAGTGAAGCAGCACATTATTGAAGAGAAGCAGCGACAGCAGGTTTCTGTATCCAGATCTCTGACACCAGCACCCGCTTCTTCCTGTGCACCCTCTGTTCCCAGCACTCCGGTCCGCCCCCGGTCGCCGCTTAGGCCACACAAACTCGCACAGAATCAGCTCACAAGCAAAGATGCTGTGAAAGTGGAAGAAAGCCTTTCCACAACAGAGACGTCAGGGGCAGCAAAAACGGAAGAACAAGAAGGAAGAGAGAATCTGACTGAACTCATAAACACTTTTCCTTCCTCTGTTTCAGACTGCACACCCAAAAACAGTTGCAATACAAGTTCAGGTGCAGATTCACCTCTGAGTAACACTGCCTCTATGCCCCAGGACTTAAAGGAAAACTCAGAGGAAAGGACTACAGGGCATAAAGAAAATAGCATTGAGGATTCTGGACAAGAATCTGTTAAAATGCCAGATGAGAAAGAGGA
This sequence comes from Cyprinodon tularosa, assembly GCF_016077235.1. Taxonomy (NCBI): domain Eukaryota; kingdom Metazoa; phylum Chordata; class Actinopteri; order Cyprinodontiformes; family Cyprinodontidae; genus Cyprinodon; species Cyprinodon tularosa. The sequence continues at coordinate 272,564 of NW_024038844.1, read as the reverse complement.
AAACGCAGGGGGGGCTAATAGCTCAATAGGGCAACAAACAGCCTGTGTTGCATCAGATGTAATCAAGGCTGAACATTGTTTAAATCCAGAGTCTGACTCTGTCACATCACTTCCATGTGAGCTTGACCAAACCAAAAGTAAAAACGTATCCTCTCTTAAAGCCTCAGACTCTCTCAGTTCTGTGCACTCAGAGGAAAATGGCTTTGGGCCAGAGGAGAACCGAGGGAATTTACAGAGCTTTGGACACAATGGAACCATAGCAGTCAGTCCCAAGCCCGTTTCACCTGTGTCTCGGGTAAACGGGAGTGACAGCTTGGTTAGTGAAAGCTTGAACAACGGCGTGCTGACTGACAGGCCCCAGCCGGAGTCAAACAACATTGAAACCACTGAGGAGCAAAGGCTGCTGGTCTCTTTGGAAGATGTCACGCAGCAGAGGCCTTTAGTGAACGGGGACTTGGCCTCAGTAAACAACAGCATGGGTTTAAAAGGGAAAGAGGCACTTTCAGATTCTGAGGCGACACTGGACCAGGATTACAGCCCTCCACTAAAGATGGCAAAGCTTGAAAACAATTTGGACAAAGTTGGAGAAAAAGATGGTAGCAATCTACGGAACAACAGCACCTCTGCTTTTTATCCAGGAGAGACCAAATGCTCTCCTGCAGTAAAGATAATTCGAATGGCTCCTTCTCCTGTTCCTTCAGCAGAGGAGTCCAGCCTGAGTGATGGCTTTGCAGAGGAGAACAGTAACAGCGAATCAGCAGAACCATTCAAGACAACCGTCACTCAGGTAACCACAACCTCCACGACGACCACCATGACAGTCTCCACGGAGACGAGGAAGACCGAGGTGGCCCAGAAAACACAGGGTGATTCTACGGTGTCTGTGGTGACGACAAAGAGCAGCGCCGTCTCTACCCTTTGCAGCATGACCAAAACAACAGTGACCAAAGTGTGTTGCTCTGGAGACGACGGTCTGTCAGAAGACAGCCAGGAAACAACGCTGCAGGAGCAGAGAACGACGAGCTCGCTCTGCGTCCACGAGTCATCCGAAGGCACCGGCTGTAAAACTGTCACATCGTCCGTCTCTGCGAGCCAGGGCCAGTGTTTTTCAACTAAAGGACGCGTGCGCCTTCTCCGATTTTCGCGCACAAAGAAAATGCGCTCCGACTCAGCTCTTCCTTCTTATCGCAAGTTCATCACCAAGAGCAGCAGGAGGAGTATTTTCGTTCTGCCCTATGACGACCTGAAGATTCTGGCCAGGCGAGGAGGATTCCGTGAGGTTCCGGTGTTCAGCTATAACGCCAAGCCAGCACAAGATATCTGGCCGTATCCCTCCCCCAGACCCACGTTTGGCATCACTTGGAGGTAAATCTGCTTCTCTTGTTTTATCTATCAGCGTTCTCTGTCTGATGAGCACTGGGTCTAACTCCATCCGTTCTCGCAGTTTTCAAACAAGCTGAGATAACAGCGTCTAGTCAATGTTTAGGTTAAGACGACAAGGAATTCTCTGAATTTATGTCATTATGGTGCCTGTAAAATGTTGTACTAAAATTTTGAGAGGCTCCCTACTGAAATCACGGCCATTTTTATTGTAATTTATTTTCACTTTAAGGCAATTAAGTTTTCAATTATTCAGAATTTTCATCCTTTTTTATACATAAATCTCTGATTGTTGCTTGTATAAATACTCTATATAAATGACTATTGATTTCATTTTGGAGATCTAACACTTAAGGCTGTAATTTCCAATTAAGTCCTGATATAGAAAGACTTAGTTCATCTTAATGACACGGTTTTTCTTTCGGTATGTATCATCTCCCTTCCACTTCATAATCTGCAGTACAGTAATGAAGTGCAGAGCAATTAGAGTAAAAGGTGATCTCTACAAATTCAGCCAGTAAGTGGCACACTAATGCTCTCCCACTTTCCTTCTGTGCCGACTGGAGTAAAATACTCAACATCCTCAGCGTGGCTTCTGTGCACCAACACTGAAAATTTTAACCAATGTTCACCCTTCTTTTGGTTCATTTTGCTTCTTTTTTTTATTTTGGATAATTTTATTCGACGATCAAATCCTCTTCGTGCTGTATAACAACAAAGGTTTGTGCTTTAAAAGCCAATTTTTGTGTCAGTTCAAATTAAGTGACAAAAAAGAAAGTCTTGGCCATTAACAAAATTATATAACTAAATATAGTCAATTGAGACAGACACTTAAGATCAGTCTGGGTATAAATTCTAAAAGGAACATGACAGGTGATTGATCTAGGGCTCCATAATTAATTTTCCCTACAAAACGCCATTTCCAAATCAAAGAGCCCCTTAGGTTTTATTTCACATGCAACAAGAGTTAGACACCAACTTTCAGACCCCAGTCCCGTCCATATTACCGTCCCCAGTTTAGGGGACGGTAATATGTTTAAAGTAGGTTTGCTGTCACACAGAAGGGATGAAAGATGAAAGAGCTGCCACCAGCATGCATACTAGCTAGAATTAACAGCTTTTCACAGAGCAGTAAAGTAGTCTGACAATGGAATGCTGCACAGTGCATTTTAAGGCCATGAAATCAGTGAAACCCTGAAGCCAAACACCCATATCTTTGTGGTTAGTATAGAGGAAAATATAAGTAAAATAGTAATTTTGGTTAAAAAGAATTTAAAATAAAGGAACCGCTTTAAAATACAACAAAAATCTTATATCAACCTTAAATCCCTTCCTAGTTTTGTTAGAGAGGTGCTTCCCCTCTTAGCTCACCTCCCCTGTCTCCTCCCCTCCCTTCTGCCATTTGAAGTTTTTGGCCCCTGGAGAACACTGGGTCTCCCAGCCCGCTGTCATACAGGCACCTCTGCTTGTTTTGACCAAACTTCAGAGTCCCAGAGCAGACATGAATCATCCGGTGGTCAGAGAGGTGTCACCATGTTCACTCCATGTATTGACCAAGCTCTACAGCTTATGCTGTTTTTTTCCCCCACTTGTGGTAGCATGCAAGAATGTACATATCAACTTAAACCCCTTACTCAGTAAGAGGCCTGCGAGGATCGTGTTTTTCTAGATGCTCGAGATGTTTTTAATCACAGTGTCTAAGAGCCAAATTCACTGTATGCCTGGCCATAATGATCCAAACAAGAAAAAATGTCTTCTTCTGGAAATGATTCATGGATGAACAACATCCGGTCTTAAATTTTTAGGCGACTAAATGAACTGTGAAAGAAAAGTGTTCTTTGATCCGGTTTTTAGTGAGCAATGATCCTTAAATTCCCACAGAGCTTGAAAGTATTTATTAAAGATGAACGCCACTGTTTCACAGAATCACCATGAACTGCAGCTATATTGCCAAAAGTCCGATTTCAGTTTATCTTCATCTTCTAGTTACATGGTTGTACTGCAGTTGGTTTTCTGTAACTCCGAGGAAGTCTTTACCACTCGGGAAAATAATGGAAACTTTGACGTTGGTAATTTGGGGACCTGGAAATGTTTACACGGGTTTTATGCATGACTAATGCTTCCTTTGGCCACTGCCTCCAGGTACCGGCTGCAGACGGTGAAGGCTTTGGCCGGCGTGAGCCTCATGCTGAGGCTCCTGTGGGCCTGTTTGAGGTGGGACGACATGGCTGTGAAGCCGTCTGCCGCCGTAGGCACCACACATACAGGTAGACCATTAAAAACAGATGCTGTAGGTACCAGATCTGCTAAGGTGGTCAGATCTGCCCGGGGTCCTGCTGCTTCTTATGACGTCAATATATGGCAACCTCTTTTTTTAAGGATCACATCTCTTTTGGAGTCTTAACATATTATTACCTATATTTGCCATTATTTCACATTTCATTGGCGATCTAAAGTAGCCGAAAGTAGAGAACAGTCATTGTCAGTCTTGAAGGAAAGTACTGCCTTCTAAGACTGAGCTCTGCCATTTAAAAAGATGACAAAAAACATCTCAGTTTATTTTTATTCTTTTAATTAAGATCTGAGGGTAGAGGAAGACAAATGGGACATCTTAAAATTACTTTCGTAGAGATTTTAGACAAATAAAATCGTTATTCTACTTGTAGAAAACGAACGCTTGTTGTTGACACAAATTTAAAAGTAATGTAGCTTAATATGGCTAACTGACCGAGCTAAAGAGAGAACAACTAGCCACAGCACTTCCCAGCTCTCCCCCTTTATATCATGCTCTAACAGTTACTTTTTTCACCATAAACAGATATTTTCAGTTTTGTTATCAATCAGGTAAAACTTCATCGGTCATTAGACATGCTAAAGCTACAGAAGCTCCCGACTCCGAACATGTATCTATCAAAGCGTAGCGTAACGTGACTGGCATGTGCAAGACCCAAGCAGATCAGACCACCCGTTTAGATCTGGTACCTACAACGGTCCTTCGATGAAAGAGAAGGGAAACACCGTTTTAAAGATGTGCAAATATGAGCTCAAGTTTATCCCTGTTTTTAGCTAAGAACTGTTACAAAGTGGCTGTGAGAGTTTCTATGTTAGAGTGCATTTCCTCCATTTTTATTTTTTTTTTCTGGGGTCTTGTCCTCATCACCGTACCAACCAAAGCCCTATCCCCACTCATTGCAACAGAGACATCAGACACTGAAATCACCACCACAGAGATCATAAAGCGGCGTGACGTGGGACCCTACGGCATCCGCTCAGAGTATTGCATCCGCAAGATCATTTGCCCAATCGGAGTGCCCGAGACGCCCAAAGGTACATTTGCATTCTGCAGGGCTCATTGAGTCTTAAAGGTTTGGAGAGTTTTATTTTTAAAATATTGAGGAGAAAAGCAATAGATTTCAGAATCTTCTTGATGTTTAATTTTGTATGATTAAAAAATAGGGCTTGAATGAAAACCTCAAAAGTGGCAAGTTGAGTTGAGACGGGCTGCACTCACTGTGGGTCATCTTAAAGTAATTTTTGTCAAGATCATGAGTTGATAAAATCAACATTTAGAAAAACAGAGATCCATTTTATTCATTGTTTTCTGAGACAGAGTAAATATTAGTCACATTGCTTTAAATCATGTTGTCTTTTGCCATGAAAGAAATTCTCGGGTTGGGAGCTTGAATCGATGATCCCTGATCATCCAGACCCCAAACCACCGACTTCACTGTCTCCCAACCAAAGATGACCTAGGAAAAACGTCAGTGTGAGAAAAGTTTCCAGGAAAACTGGAGTGTGACTGCTGATGCAACCAAAGTTTAATTATTATCCTCTTTTGCCAAGCCCTGATTTTTCTCTTTTCCATTCAACTCATGTCTTTTTTATATATATAAAAAAAAAAACCCACATTAAAGGAGAAGTTCGGTTTTTTACACTTTAAGCCCATTTTCTGTAGTGTCCAGGATGAAATCGAATGAAGGACACCAAAATTTTGACAATTGGTCCTGTCTCTGCTTTTTGGCTCATTTAGAATCAACCCCTGGCTGCTTTAGAATGGCTAGCATAGAGCATGTCCGATAATGTCCTTAAAACAACCTTAAACGTTCTTTTTTTAAATATGCTACTCACCGGGTCGTCAGCGCTGTTCAATGACGTTCCAAAAAAAGTTTCGTGAAGAAAAAACGTTCCTGTAGTGTTTTATTTAGCATTTTGTAAATCCCATTGAGTTCTGTAGGAATAGTCAATATTCCCCTGCCACCGGAAACGGAAATGGGGCCTGTTTACACAGTTGTAGTCTTTTCGCTTCACTCTGTGTACTCCGACGTCGAGAATCAAGAATCCACCTTTCGTATTCCATTTTCAGAGTTTTTTAAAGTGTTTAACAGAGACGTTAGCACCTCGACGTCGGGGTACACAGAGTGAAGCGAAAAGACTACAACTAAGCGTAAACAGGCCCCATTTCCGTTTCCGGTGGCAGCGGAATATTGACTATTCCTACAGAACTCAATGGGATTTACAAAATGCTAAATAAAACACTACAGGAACGTTTTTTCTTCACGAAACTTTTTTTGGAACGTCATTGAACAGCGCTGACGACCCGGTGAGTAGCATATTTTAAAAAAAAGAACGTTTAAGGTTGTTTTAAGGACATTATCGGACATGCTCTATGCAAGCCATTCTAAAGCAGCCAGGGGGTGATTCTAAATGAGCCAAAAAGCAGAGACAGGAGCAATTGTCAAAATTTTGGTGTCGATCATTCGATTTCATCCTGGACACTACAGAAAATGGGCTTAAAGTGTAAAAAACCGAACTTCTCCTTTAAGCTTGGAAATAGCCCCATCTTTTGGCTGCCATCAGGTCAGGCCTGTCATTCCGGCAATGTGAATGGGTTCAAATCACAAAAGCCTTCCTTACACTAGTGATCACTAACAAATTTAATCTGACATGTTTGAGCTCCAAAGCAGGGAAGGCATCACTACTCACCGGGTGACGAGCTTGGTGTGGGGGACAACACTCCGTTGGTCAGGCTCTCTGTTAAAAAACCGAACTTCTCCTTTAACGCCCCATCTTTCTATTCCAGTTTGGATTGATATCTTCTGATTTTGTGGCAGCTTCCATTGTGATTTGCTAGCTCATTTCGCTCACACAGCTTGCCAAATCCAAGTCTTGGAAGAGGGTTTTTTGTACACACTGTTTCAGTGTTTAGGGTCACTTCTATCATTTAGTCACTCTGGCTCACTCTGCCATTAAAAGTTGTTGTTTTTTCTTTTACCGATTAACATCAAATACTATGAATATTTGATTACAAGTTACCAAACTTAAGATATTTTCTCATCCTGAAATGTTGAAACCTCATTTCTGTTAGCATAAAAACTATAAAATCCTTCTATCTGAAACATCTAGTGAACACAGACATAGATTACCTGCTAGTCAGAGAAATTTCCTTGTTGAGATTTTAATGTTGCATTCAGGTACAGCTCAGACAATCGGTTATAGAAATGTCAATACTACAAAGCAATATCATTTTTCTCTAATATCGGCAAAGTCATTTTTCAAAACTTAGTTTGTAATTATTCTGTAATCTATATATCTCTAATACTACTTTATTTACTAAATAAAATACAACATAATCTACAGTAGGGTGCATCTATAATCTCCAGTCGGTTCTATACCCTTCACTTTAAGAACATTTTTAAGAAAAGTTATGAGAGTAAAGTAAAACCTTTTTTGCTTTTTTTTTTAGTTTTGCTTATTTGTGTTTTTTTTTTTTTTGTGTCTTACAGTTACTCTACAGCTTTAGAGTTTTGAATTTTTAATTAATAAATGCACGTCAAACATTTGGTAATCTGAAAGATGTTAAACAAGGAAATTCTGAAATGGGAATCGTCTAGGATCTCTAAGGATCACCTTCAGGTTCTTCCAGGGGATTCAGTTTCCAATGTAGAGCTAATCTGTGATAATATATGGATGTGTGAGAAGGTGGATGTTTGACTTAATTCAACTGTTTTTAGGAATCCTTTTTGGTTGTTTTTTTTTACCAACTTGTCCAACATTCCAGAAACGCACACTCCTCAGAGGAAAGGGCTCCGCTCCAGTGCTCTGCGTCCCAAAAAGCCAGAGCCCACGAAACAGACCGGTCCAGTGGTGATTGAGACGTGGGTTCCTGAGGAGGAGCTGGACCTCTGGGAGATAAGAGCCTTCTCAGAAAGGTCAGGGGCCAAGCATCTTTTCAGCAGAACAACACTTTTCTCCGAGCTGCAACGTGTGCAGATTAGACCCTGAATGTTTCCTCTGATTTTAAAGGAAAGAAAAAGTTATTTTGATTAAACAAAAACAACAACAAAAAAACTGTATAAAGAACAGTTTAAAACTGGGACACCCAAAAACACATCAAGGCCATCTATAGTTGTTTTTCTTAATCTAACAACAGTTAAATGTTATAAATCAAAGCAACATTTTGCCTCTTTAGATGTCTTCTGTTCCTTTTAAATGTGCTCCCTTATTTTTGGACAGAATCTGGTGCACATAACGTCCATCATAAGACTGGGCGGAAATTTGCCTATTTTTATGGTATTTTTTGAAATCCGAAATAAGTTCTGTGAAGTGTTCTCCATGTGAAAGGTTCTTTGTTGATTTTACAGGGTGGAGAAAGAGAAAGCCCAGGCAGCAGAGCAAGCCAAAGTAAGTTTGCTTTCTTCAGCTGACATGCTGCTTGATTTTAATCAGAGCTATTTTAAGGAACCCTTTAATTCAAGCATGTGGGCGGCATTAAAGGCTACAAGTGTTTTTCTAAAGGGATCCAAACATAACAAGAAAATAATGATTCTCTGCAGCTCACTAACTGATAATATCACAGTTTTATGTGTCAGATTTTTTTTATTTCTATACCATGCTTTTTTTTTTCATCTGCTTACTATTTTTGTTCACTGTTGCAGAAACGTCTGGAACAAAAGTCTGGGTCTGCCGCAGTCACCCCAGCAGGGACTCCGGCGACGCCTGCTGCCACACCCAAAGTCATCGTTGGCTCAGTTTCAGGCCAGGGCACCCCCACTGCCAAGGTGGTGCTGTCCACCAAGATGGGCAGCCCTGTCACATTCCAACAAAACAAGAACTTCCAACAGTCCTTTGCCACCTGGGTCAAGCAGGGTCAGAGCACACAAGGTACATCAGAGAGCAAACCTTTCTAGATCCTTATTCACATCTTTCTTTATCCGTTTTACATCTTCAACCTTAATCCTAAAATTACTCCGGCAGTTTCCAGTATTGCTTCTATTTTGCTCTGTTTAAAAATACCTTTAATAAACCTTTTAGGCACAGGCGGAGAGACTCCTACAGCCACTTCTACTGGGCATACCCTTCACATTACAGGGACCTCGGCCAGTGGAAAGGTTGTGACCGCAAAACTCCCCCTACCTGCAAACAGCAAGATCGTCACAGTCAACGTGCCAACAACACAAGGAGGTACAGCTGGTTTTAGCAAGTCGCACCTCCGAGAGAGACGCAGAGGGCTAGTAGTAGACGTTTCTCACTGTTCCAGACACATGTGTTTGTTTTCTTTGCTTTACTACAGGCTCACTCCTGAAACATTTAGGATGTGTCGTAGAAGCCTCATTAGACGTACCTTATTACCTGCCAGCGGTTGTAAACAGTCAGTTTGCCAAAAAATCTCACAGATCTTTAAAAAATGTTTAGCGTGTCTGTATATTTTAAATGATGATGTTGCCACCAACCACAAGCCTGGTTCTTTTGAACTTTACACATTTGGCACACCTTAAGCATTCCTGCAACTACATATTTTTACTGTTTTTATTTTTTTATTTTTTAACCCCACAAGACTGAAACATTCGGAGAGTCATATTTAAAGATGCAGGACTTCAGTTGCACAGTTGAAGTTGTTTTTAGATACTCAGGCTTCACCCTACTTGATGTGCTACCATTTTGTCACATGGAAACAACAAAGAAACAGAAAATGTTTCTTACATTTGTATTCAGACTCCATTTCTCCAATTCCCCTAAATTAGGGGTCTTCAACGTTTTCCAGACCAAGGACCCCAAATTAATGGCGAGATGGAGCTGGGAGCCCCTAATTATATATATTGTATGAAACTGTGTTATATCAAACTGGTCCTATAGTCACACTGTTACAGAGTGAGTAACAAAGTAATTTCTCCCTGGGATTATAAAGTATTTCTGATTCCTCATTGATGGGACAGGTGTTTTGAATGAAACGGTGCCCAGCTTGAAAGAGCTCCCGTGTGTCGCTGAATGTGAGCATTGATGACTGAAAGACATCTTCTGCCACCATTTATCTGTTTACTACAGTGTGTTGAATTCATGTTAATGTGGACATAAAGATATTTCAATTAGTGGAAAAAATTGCAGGGGGGAATATAAAAAAAGTCTAATCAACCAAAACTTTCGCAAACCCCCATGCAGTACCTCTGTGGGCCCTTTAGGGGTCACAGACCCCCTGTTGAAGACCTCCACCCTAAATTAATGAAGTCAAACTTGTTTTTTTGTTGTTGTTTTTTTAAAGTTCCCTGATTGGTAGATGAAGCTCACCTTAGCAAGTTAGTATCACTATTAAGAGGAGGTGGGAGATGTCAAGTCATCTCTGTCATGTATTGTATTGTCCTCTGCTCGCTCGATGACTCACACCTGCAAGCAAGAGCATATTTACCCTATTCTGGCATCCCTTTACAGGCTCCCTGTTCATTACAGAATTCATTTTAAGCTGCTGTTATTTATTTATTTTTTGAATGTCTGAACAACCTCGCTCCATCATATCTATTTGAGCTGCTTCAGCCAGAGGTTTTTTAAGACAGCATCTCCAGCTTTGAACGTCATCCGGGAATGGACTAATCAAACTAATCAAAGCATGGCTCTTGAACAATAGACAATACGCAGGAAAGAGCCTTATTTGTAACTCTGTAGGAGCTGCAGAGATCAACGGCTCAGGTGGAGAATTTTTTGACAGCAAAACTTTCACAGATCTGTGAGATCTGTGAAAACCTGTTAATAGAAAAGTATGAGACATCCTGCTTGCAGTTTACTAAAAGCATGAGAGAAAGTGCTCTGCTCAGATAATGGTTTATATGTAAAGTGTAAATGTGGTGGAAAACTAACATGCCATTCAGAAAGAACCATCCTCTACATAAAACATGGCGATGGCAACATCATGCTGTGGATGCACAGACAGGAATGATGGTCAGCTAGAAACAATGACCCAGTCAGGGCCATGCTGGGTCATCAGTTTCCATCTACTCTAACTGTGACCTGCGCTGTGTTTGCCCGTCACTTTAACAGTCTGAATAAATCACATTTAAGCTTGTATTGCTACATTAATTTCTCCCTGTACTAATTTTAACGAGCTGTGGCTTGGTTTGTCAGTATTTAAGAGAAAATACCTTGTTTAAAGAACTATGGATCAACTTACTAGATGACATAAATAATCATTAGTGAATAGCTTTTAGCTTTGGTTCATTAAAGTTCACCACTCTAATGAAATTCAGACCTGCTTTGATGGAACAGGGCTAACATGTATAGAGAATGAGGTTTAAGAGTAACGCATCACATGCGATATTTCTTACTTCTAAAGCTCAGGTGGAGTGTGGCCGTTTAATAGACGTGCATTTATCCGCCGTGACTGCTGGCTGCCCTGTTTGTTTTGGAATGGCTTAAGGAAGTAAGGCAGGAACAGCAGTTTACCCTGAGGTCTGCTTCCCAGACAGGTAGCCCTCTATAGTAGCTCGCTATGTCCACCCCCCCCTTCATGTTTTTAAATCAGACTTTACCTCTCCACTCACTGCGGTTCAGACTTCTCGAGCTTTTTCAAACAGCGAGTCTATACAGCAGCGTGTTTGATGTGCGACCAGAGCAGCAACTAGCAGCGTTACGAGGGGGCTTAACATCTTTATTTGAAGAGGGAAGCCCTTGATGTATAGGTTTACCTCTTTGGTTAGGGTTGAAGAACCGCAGAGAGACGGCAGCAGAAAAATCACACTCGTGGTTTCCAGTTCCCCCTGCACTTTCACATGAGCTCATGAGACCAGGAGCAAATATGAAATGGCCTCTTTGTCAGAATGCTGCTAAGAAGTGGGATGCCGGCTCGTGCATAATGTATGAAGGAACTCGGGTATGTTGGGGGAAACCCAACTAAGCTTTCAGTGTGCCTTTGATTTTTATTTTCTTTTACCTGCTCAACTAATATTTATAAAAGGCTGTGATCAAAAGCTGGCTCTTAAGCAGAATGAGACAGAGAAAGTAATGGATTGCATTGCACTACAGCAAGATGTCTGTGCAACTGTTTACTGGTGGCATAAATAAGTAAATCAATGGCTTTTGAATACTTTAATGTTGCTTCCTGCCTAAAGTACATGGAATTGATAAATTAATCCTGCAACAAAAGTGATTTATTTATTTTTTGTTGACAAATTAATGTAGTCCATCTTTAAAAGCACAAACCATCAAAGCACCACTTTCTTTAGCATTTTAAGGCGCTTTATACCTGCGTAAAAATGTGTTTTTAAGGCTTGTCTCCACTTTCTGTGCAGGTGTGGTTCAGCAGAAAGTTTTGGGTATCATCCCATCCAGTGCAGCAGGCGGTGCCCAAACCTACTCCCCGTTCCAGCCCCGCACTACCACACTCAGCATCAAGCCCAATACCCCAGGCTCCCACCAGCAGGTACAGCTCCAGCTTTTATCCTCCTCACGCTTAACTTGGGTTGGTTTCTTGGTAGAATTTAACAAATCTTTACGTTGGATTTGTTTTTTTGGTCCCTATTATCCATGTAAAGACCAGACCATTAAAACTTGGGTTTCATTTTTGTACTTGCTGTATTAACAAATGTAGTTTAAAGCACATTTTTGACATGTTTGACTTAAAGGACACTTCTGATGGTACAATTCTTTAACTGTCCAGGGTTACTTTTATTGTTGATTGCAACATTTCCTCCATTACCGACACCTGCAAGGCTTAGAACAGGGTTCGTGGAAGATTAAGAAATCACCCATTCATCCACACACCCACCACAGTTTTGACTCTAACCTGTTCTTAAATGTTGACATTATTATCTTAACCCCCATTATCTTAACCTACCGTTGTGTTTGTTCTCTACGTCTTACTCTTCTTTGGTCCATGTGTACGTCAATCTGTCCACACGCTCACCTTTCACTCTAGACTGTGGCCTATTATGTTTAGACATCTGGAATCTGTTTCATGGTTTAAAATTATTTCCAGAAAACCTTACGACAAGAGATAGCAACTTGTTTTGAGTATTTTCCAGCTCTGCATAAGGGATTGGTTCATGCAGAAGATATTTTTATTTCCAGACTTTCCCAGTGCTGAGTCCATCCATCTGACCACCATCTTTTTCTCCTGATTCTGCTTTTAAGGCCTAATATTTATAATTCATGCTAACTTGTGATTTTTTTTTACTTTAACAACATTGAATTTTGAGTTTAAAAAAATAACTGAATTTTCAAATATTGCACATTGATTGTTCAGGTTCTAGGGGGTGGAGGGCAGATCCGTCCAGGAATGACAATGATCCGAACCCCCATCCAGCAGACTGGTGCTGTTGGAAAGACGATTCTCCGCACGCCCCTTGTGGTCCAGCAAGGTAATATTTTGAGCACCAAGTTCAGTTTAGTCAATTCAGCATCATGCATTCCAAGAATAAATGTAAAGTTTTTCTGATATTATGTCTTAACCTTTAATTAAACTACATCTCCCACTGTTGGCTGTTCCCCAACTCCTAATTTTGTCTCCTTGTTTTCCTGCAGGTCAGGGTGGACAGCAGGTAGTGACACAGATCATCCGGGGCCAGCCAGTTTCCACGGCAATATCGGCTGGCAGCACTGTCACCACGGTAACTGGTCAGGGAGTGGCCAGCCCCATCGCTGCAGGACAGGCAGCTGGCCAAACACCACCCGGCACCCCACGGGCCCCAGGGCAGGGGCAGGTTAAACTTACCATGGCCCAACTCACGCAGCTAACGCAGGTTTGTCAGGGAGACACTCTGGACATCCACCATTACCTGAAGCTTTTTAAGTTTTAGGTCAGTGTTACTTCCCAGGCTGGATGCTTTTAGTCATCCTGATAAGCACTTTATTGTTTTTTTTAGACAATTTCCTCCCAAATTAATCCGTTTCATCTTTCGGCCAACTAATTCTGACTTTCCATCCAGACAAGAAAAATGTAAATAGTAAAAATGTGTCAAAATGTCTATTATATTGTAATTTTTGTTTTAATTAAAATTTTTTAGCTCAAGACATGTTATTCCCTAAACATCAGTAGCCGTTAACATGGTAACCTTCATCCAGGGGTCTGTGGAACTATCAAGAAAAACACCAATTCTGCTGACATCTGTACAAAAGGAGAATAAAGGCCCAGAGTTGTGTCTGTTATAAAGCTCACAGTGAAGCTGTTTTGCTTTAATTTTATTTTAAAGATTTAAGGAAAACCCATGTCTAATGTCTTTAAAGCCGCACAATAAAAGCTGGAGTCTTTTCCTGCATTTAATGGCAGATAAAGCTGTAGGTTATCACCAAAGCAATGGAATGAAATTGTGTACCTTAAAAATACAGATTCTAAAAGGCAACATCTATGGTGCAATAATAAGGCTGGACCTTGAACTAAAATTACATTGAATCTAAAAACCGAGGGACACCCTGGGACACCGTAATTAACCAATCCAAAAAGATGAGAGGATCCATCACACTGATGAGGCAGTAGAAATTGAAGTTGACCAGAGTGGAGCCAGAATATTTAGCGGAGCTTTTGTAGCTTTCCATTGACCTCCTGAGTTAATTGACATCACAGAAACTAAGCTATGCTCCTTTCACAAGGCACTAAACCAATGGCCTATGTCTTATAATGTTCTCAGTAATCAGGCTGATTTCTATTAGCAATGCAAACTTAGACTACTCTGTACCAATACCAGAGTCTTTAGCCCCATTTACACTACCTTCTGAAAACCGATATGTGCCGAGTTCGGGCCGAGCTTGGATCAGTTAACTGGCCAAGCTCAGTTCCTTACATCTATTTACGCACCAAGCTAGCATGGTTCCTTGTCCCCTAGTGATGATCTACGGTACTACTGCTCTCTAAAAAAAGCAAATTAACATGGCGGCGCCCGTAACATTCAATAAGTTTGGTTAAAATTGTGATATTTTGTTGTTTGCGTAGAGTCAGGCGAAGAAGGCAGCCTTTGGTGAATTTACTTAACAGTCTGCTTTTGGGAAGTGGATACCACAAATGATAGCCTAATCAGGGCTTGCAGACGCAAGATACAATGACAGGAGTTGAGGTTATGACACTGCTAAGCAGAATCATTACTGGAAATTGGGTGGTATGATAGGGAATGTCTGAAATTTCCTAGTTACGGAGGCAGACTGTAAGGAGATACCGCGGTCTGCTCCTGTGCTCTTTGTTATCTGAGAACCGAGCCAGAACTTAACAGCGCCAATATCTACTGATGAGCTAGAACCGTGTTAGCGCTGTTCGGTTGTGTCTGGCACAGTCTGGTTCAATTTTGCATGCAATTTACACTCAACAATATCTCTGTTAGAGTGCTCGAACCAAATCTCAGCATGGTTTCAAAAGGGTAGTATAAATGGGGTATAAGCTATGCTCCTTTTACAGGTCACTAAACCAATGGCGTATGTCTTTTAATGTTCTCAGTAATCAGACTGATTTCTATTAGCAATGCAAACTAAGACAACTTGGTACCAGTACCAGATTCCTTGTCTGTGCACGTTAGAAAGAATCAATTAGATACTTTCTTATGGATTAGATCCAATAGTTTTGTAACACAGAAATACCTGATCTTTGTTAACCACAGAAGCAACAGGCTGGGTCTGGTTTGGAACGAACAGCCGGCGTTGGTGGTTCTCAGCCTCTGACTGTGATGGTTCAGGGCCAGGGTCAGACCACGGGCCAGCTGCAGGTCATACCCCAGGGGGTCACCGTCATTCCAGGACCCGGACAGCAACTCATGCAAGCATCACTACCCAACGGCCAGGTGCAGCGCTTCCTCTTCACGCCACTACCCTCCACTGTCACGGCCACACCAAGCACAGGTTTGGAAACTAAACAGAACAAATGCCTCACAAAATGTTTAAGATAATTTGATTTGTTTATTTTTTTATCCTGGCATCTGAGATTTAGAGAGCAAGAATAAACCTGAGCTACTGCATCAAGAGGTCGCATGGTGCTTTAGTTAACGTGTTCTTTGCTTTATTGATTGCAGCCACATCGGCTCCCAGCCAGCCCAACTCCGCCTCAAGCAATCCCCCAGCCCAGGCTCAACAGCAGGCCGCTGCTCCCATCCAAGCAGGGGTAACCCCTCTCTCCACTGCCGGCGGTCCTTCGTCTGCCTCCCCTCAGACACAGGCCCACATGTCTGTCCAGTCCCCAGCTTCAGTGCAGGTCAAAGGTCAGGGGGGAGCCCCACAGCTCCAGCTGCAACAGACGCCTCAGCTCATCAGTGTGTCTGGACTCCCACAGCAGGTACAGGTTTTTGGTTTTTAATCCGTTGTTTGTATTTACTATCATGCTTTTATTCTTTTTAGCCCAATATAAAAAGACTAATACTAATAAAGACTAACTGCAGCTGGGTTTTCTTAAGATATTATGTGATGCACCAACAAAGTAAAGCATACCTGGTAATGATGAAATGTTTTCCTTGAAATATTTAGTACTTAAACGTAATTTGACACCATTAAACTAACTCCAATACAACCAATTGCCTTCAAAGTCTAATGAATGCATCACATGCATTATTGTATTGCATGTGATGTTGCATTTAGGTATTTGTTTTTTTTTTAGGTATTTGTTTTTCCGTTATTTTTATTTAATAAAATAAAAAAAATTTATTTTATTATGTTTTATCTGTTTTGAAAAATGCTTTATCTTTGCATTTGTCTTTCTTTTAAAAGTCAAAAAAGAGATTAAAAAAACTGATACATGGTGATTATTTACTATAGTTCAGCAAGTTTATGCTACGTTCACACCGCAAGCAACAAGAGCATCGAAACCAGGCGTGCTGCTTCATTTTTGATGCTTGTACAAGCTGCGTTCTGACGCACAGCTGAAGCATCTTTGCTGCTTCAGCTGCGCGGTGGAAAAAGTGGGTCTGATGCGCGTTGGGCGGAGCTACCCTATCCTTTCTTTGGCTGGAACAATGGCAGCTATATTTGCTGCGATCAGTGGGAATAAAGTAGTTTTAATGTTTTGAAGTGAGAAAGTCCACCTAAAATCTTCATCAGTGCAGTCAGTTCATCCAGATTACTATCCTGCCTTCAAATGTTATTTCTGTCAGAGCAGCTCAGACCCCCACATATCGGTGGAGCTCTGTCACTAGGAATCCCATTCAACAGCAGCCTCTGGCCCGGTCGCCTCCTGGCGGTTTGCCACGGCGGCTGGAAGGCGTTTTTCATGTATGTTATCCAACCTGCAGGCACCAGGATAATAAAAGCGTACATGTTTTGCCGGCAGATTTCAGCATTTTAAGTTAATTTAGGCGTTAATAAACTGTTTCAGAGGAGTGATCATATTGATCTGTATCATCAGCAGCGATGTGTCTCTCTCTGCCAGCTCCCAGATCAGCTTTTCTAAATGGTTGATGTGGCTCGTCGCGCAGCAAAAGTAAAATTTTTCCAACTCCAGCAGCTGCCGACGCACTGCTTCAGCTGCTCATAACGTGCTGCGGGACGGTTCGTTGCGCCTTGATGCGCGTCAACCATTGACTTTGCATGTAAACTAGCTGCATCTGCTGCTTTAGGTGTGAACGTAGCATTACTGTTCATAATCATTAAAATGGATTTTATGAATATTTATCACATTTAGGTTCTGGCACAGCTGCAGGCTCAACAGGGTGGAGGCCCTCTGCCTCAGCACATCAAACTGCAGCTTCCCATCCAGATACAGCAGAGTGGAACCTCATCGGCTCAGGGAGGACAGGTACTGGGTCAAATCAGACTTCTTTTAATTCATTTTTGGCTCAGAGGTCTTTTTTTTTTTTTTTTTTTTTTTTTTTTAGCAGTTGCGAGCTGAGCCTTATAGGTTATGCTTACCAAAACTAACCAAATTCAAAATGACATTGAATCTATTTCTGCTTAACACTAATGATTATCTGCCCAGATTGGAAATATAGTTACCATTCAGACGGCCTCGGTCCAGGAGCAACTACAGCGAATCCAACAGCTCAGAGAGCAGCAGCAGCAGAAAAAGAGACAAGCTGCAGAGGCTAAAAGGGAGCTGGCCCTAAATGCAGCCAATCAGAGCGACATTATACAGAAACAGGTGTGTATGTGCAGGAAGCAATCAGAGCCTTTTCTTCCTTTCAGTCCCGTCAGTGTCTTTAGAAACAGAAACAGCGTCTCTGAGAATCTGGTTCCTTTACCCTCTCTGCCTCTGGCCTCCATTTAGTGGAACTAATTTTCTTAGCACCTCTCTGTTGCTGTGTTTCATGTTTGTTTTTCTCATTCACTACAGCTTCTTTAGATGTAATATTGACAGCTTTTCCATAAGTATAAACTTTCTAATCATTGTTAATCTAAGCACAGTTTTAGTCTTATTTAAGAGGCAAATCCTACTGCATGATACCAGTCCCAGCA
This sequence comes from Cyprinodon tularosa, assembly GCF_016077235.1. NCBI lineage: Eukaryota > Metazoa > Chordata > Actinopteri > Cyprinodontiformes > Cyprinodontidae > Cyprinodon > Cyprinodon tularosa. The sequence continues at coordinate 254,564 of NW_024038844.1, read as the reverse complement.
AGCAGCCTGTACTTACATCTTGGGATGTGATGTTTTTCAGGTGGTTATGAAACAAAATGCCGTAATTGAGCACCTTAAGCAGAAGAAGACCATGACGCCTGCAGAAAGAGAAGAAAATCAGAGGTGTGTTCCCATCTTCCTTTCTGTAAATCAACATGTTAAGATTTGGGCATTGTATTGAGTAAAAGGTGTCATTAGGGGAGGTTAGAGGTTTACGTTGTGGCCCATTAGGAGAGTGAGTCAGTGCTTTGGATTCACTACGTATATCAACAAAAGCTGTGTGTCAGAATGGTTTTTCCCTAGACATTTTTCCTGTGTATTTATTTTGTGCTGCTCTGGTGTTGTCATATATTTTCTGTGTTTTCGATCCTTCTGTTGAGAATTTATGACGCTTTATTTAAATAAATGTGTTCCTCTAATGATCATACACAAAATGACATGCAGCTTCAGCTATAAATTACTTTGCAATAAGAAATCTGGCAGCACCATTCAAACATTTGTAGTTAAACGTTCTTTAAAATCTCATCAAAGTTTGGCCTTAATAGTAATATCTAATTCACCAAAATTTCTTTTTTATCCTGCTTATAGATTATAGTCTGACCAATAGTTGACCTGACAGCTGTATGTTTATGTCTATAAATATTGAGTGAACTCTGTCTCTGTTCACACAGACCTGAAATATCAAATCAAGTCCACCTTTTAATCTCTAAAACGCTTTTGTTGCACCGTTTTTATTCCTATTTCTTCTCTTATTTTCCTAAAAACGGTCTGAGGGAAATATGACATCAACAAACATGTTTTTATCTTTTCGGTTTCTTCCTCCTCCGTGCTGCATTTGTTGTTCTCCTCTGTGTGGCGACTGCAGGAACGCTGGCCTATCTTTGACCCCAGCAGCCATGTATGTGTTGGTGTGTTTTTCACACAATCACACACTGAACCGGGCTCTGACTTTCGATCTTAGTTGTGAACATTAGCAAACACAAGAGAACACGCTGAGAACCGAGTGCCATAGATAACATGGATTTAGTGTCTTAAGCGGACATTCACTCTGAAATAATGTTCAGAGCGCAGACTTTATCTGAGGATCCTTCTTCCTGACCTCATCACTAATATTTTTTATCCCTAATTTAATTAGAAGTATAAATCAGCATGAACCTCAGGACCCTGAACATAGCATTCTTTCTCCATGTACTTTAACCCCCAGACTCAGAAAATCTGATAATACTGAAATCAATCATTTACTGACCGACGTATTTTTTAGATCAGAGAAACTTAAAATTTTATTTTTTTGTTTCTATGTCACAGTCAGCCTTTAATTGGCATTACCTTATTGCTGAAGCTCTGAGGATCTCATGTAAACAAACATATGAGGTATAAACTTTGTTTATAAAGTGTGCAGCTTGAACACTGATGTCACCATTTGAAGCACAGTGACAGATTGTAGTGTAAGTTAATCCACATATTTAAGTGTTACTCTTTCAGGTAAAATTATGATGGCTAAAAAAAAAAATTTTACTTTATTTTTCCACGTATCATTGTCTGATTGAGGGTTGATAAGTGATAAAGAGGATGATTTAGAACAATATCTATTTGACCTGTTTGCAGTAAAATCCAGAACTTTGTGTTAAATGCCTCAGTAGACAAGTTTCTATTAGGAATGCACAATATAATCGGCTCCCTATCGGTATCGGCCTGTATCAGCCTTAAAACTGAATATTGGACATCGGCCACCCCACCGATATAAAAAAAAAAAAAAAAAAAAAAAACTCCTTCTTCTTCCTCAAAAACCTCTTTTTTACAGACATAAAAACTTCTAAAGACGAGGTAAAAAATATTGATACATTAAAATATCACAATATCTTCATATGCTGATATATTGCCATTTAAAAACACCATATCAATCTCTTTTACTAATGAAATATTGCTATATGTCATCGTTATGCTATGAAATCCCCCGAAAATTCACGAAATTTTGCCATATTTTTATATGTTGATATATTGACGCGGTATCGATCTATTTTACTAACAAAATCTCACAAGAATTTGCAAAATATCACGAGAGTTTGTAACAGAATAATGAAATTTCAGGAGATTTTGAAAGTAAAATAGATCGATACCGCGTTTTTAAAAATCTATTTGATATCAGCATATGAAAATATATTTGAGTATATTATTTTTCAAAGTGTCAGAAATGGATAATAAAACTGCTATTTTCAATGACTACTTATTTTTGTCCAGCTTTAACATCAGTATCTATATCGGTTATCGGCTACATGAGTTTTAAAATATCGTATATCGGCCAAAATCCCAATATCGTGCATCCCTAGTTTCTATTATTCACCTTTAAAGGGATCATAGAATGATTATATAGGGTATTTTTGTGCTGGTCCTTAAGGTCTCTAAATAGGGTGTTCCTAGTGACAGAGCTCCGCAGGTGTACAGGGGTCTGAGCGGCTCCGACCAGGACAATATTTGAAACCATGATGGTGATCTGGATTAACTGACTGCACAGATGAAGTTTTCAGGTGGACTTTCTCACTAAAAAACATATTCAAACTACTTTTTCCCCACTGATCACAGCAAATATAGCTGCCATTGTTGCAGGCAAAGAAAGGATAGGGTAGCTCGGCCCAACAAGCATCAAACCCACTTTTCCACTGCACAGCTGGAGCAGCAAAGATGCTTCAGCTGCGCATCAAAACTAAACTTGTAAAAGCATAAAAAATGAAACAGCTGCCTTTGCTGCTTTAGGTGTGAACGTAGCATTAGACATCAAACCCACCGACACACATCTCTCTCTACAAAATCTAGTTTCTTTTCCCAAAGGCATCTTCTGCTTCCTTCAACTTTTCAACACCTCTAATTCTAAAAACTGCCAATGTTGAATGTGTTTCTCTCTCTACCAAAGTCCACACCAGAATGTATTTGTGGTGCATTTACTGAACTAAAAAAAGGTTGGATTTGCTACCATAACGCTGTTAAATTAAATTGTTTGGTTGCTGTCATCAGTCAATTTCCCTTTGGATCTCTTAAGTTTCAAACAGTCTTGAGGCAGTTCTTGTGAGAAGTGGTACTTGGGTGTTGAAGGGCTCCATTGTTTTCTTCTTTTACATTTATTTGGTTTCTGTTTAGGATGATTGTGTGCAACCAGGTGATGAAGTTCATCCTAGACCGGATTGACAAAGATGAGAGGCAGGCAGCTAAGAAGAAGAAGAAGGAAGAAGTTGTGGAGGCCAAGAGGAGGATGGCCAATGCCAGTAAGCTTTCTGCACTCCTTTACCGGCACAAAGAGAGCCTTAAGATGGAGATCCTGAAAAAACGAGCACTTTTGGACAAGGAGCTGCAGCTAGAGGCTCAGGTAGGCAGAGAAAATGGGAGAATGTCTGGAAAATGTGATCATTTAAATCAATTAAAAATGTTTAAATTACATTTTTCTTGCTCCATTTGAATCATCAGGAGGAGCTAAAGAGGGATCTGCTGCGAATTCGGAGAGAAAAGGAAAAGGCTCAGGCTGCAGCCCACCAGGCGGCCCAGGCTGCTGCAGCCGCTGCAGTCCACAGTCAGAAACAGCAAGCTGTGCTACAAAAACACGGCATCTCCTCCCAACACCACCTCACCATGACAGTCACCTCAGCGCACAAGAGGAAACAGGAGGAAGAAAGGGAAATAGTAGCAGCTGCAAAGTCCAAGAAGAAGAAGATGATCTCCACTACAAGCACAAAAGAGAGCAAGAAGGATCCAAAGCTCTACTGCATCTGCAAGACGCCCTACGACGAGACCAAGTATGCAAGCGCCCTGTCCAGGATTTACAGACAGTACTGAGATGCAGTTATAAAGCACTTGTTTTAGGATTTAACTGCTAAGATTTCAACTATTAGCCTTCTGCCTTTTTAACCTTCTTTATACAAGGTTTTAGCTGCTATTCATGCCTTCATTAGACACTCCATTCACTACCAACCATCAGTTTACATTAAAATAATCTTATATCTTTAAGTCTTAGATTTAAAAAAAGATCAGAAATCGTTGGATTTCAGACGTCCAATTTTGTTTTAGGTATAATATTCCTCTGAAACATTAAATGGTTGAAAAGCTTTTACCATGCTGTCTCTTTCCAGGTTTTATATTGGCTGTGACCTGTGTACCAACTGGTACCACGGTGACTGTGTGGGCATCACTGAGAAGGAGGCCAAAAAGATGGACGACTACATCTGTGTGGAGTGTAAAGGGGGTCAGGAGAGCAGCACAGAGGAGCTGTACTGCATCTGTCAGACACCTTATGACGAGTCCCAGTAAGGACCGAGTGTGTTTGCCTACATAAGTCAACATGAACCATTTGTTGATGCAAGCTGTGAAAAAAAACAGCCAACCAGAGAAAACTGTAACGTCTTAAAAAAAAAAAAAGTTTAAACTCCAAGTTTACAGCCAAAGTTCCCTCTAACTGACAGAAGAAGGTCATATATTAAACATTAACGAAGACTGCAAAGATCGATCTAAATAAGTTCTCTAAAGTGAACTAGTCCTTCATTTGAGTCGCTAAGTAAAATGATCTACTAAAGAAGTGAGGTGTGAAGATCAATGTTTATACTGAAGTAACATAATGGATGTTTTGTTCTTAAAAATGCAAACATCTTATTGCAATGGAACATCATTTTACTTTCCTACATAAATAGGTGTAAATTTGGAATAATGTTTACTTCTTTTAGTTTACTTTTCACAGTGTGATAATTTATTAACCTTTCGAAGAAATTGGTTGAACTGGATTTTATCTCTTATCTGATTAAACAGGACCAGATATAAACAATCTTTCCTTCCCTAGATTTTATATCGGCTGTGATCGATGTCAGAACTGGTACCACGGGCGCTGTGTGGGAATCCTGCAGAGCGAGGCCAACCACATCGACGAGTACGTGTGTCCGCAATGTCAGTCCACAGAGGACGCCATGACGGTCTTCACTCCGCTCACAGACAAGGACTACGAAGGCCTGCGAAGAATCCTGCGCTCCTTACAGGTGAGCGGTTTGTAGCGGCTTTTTAACTGGGTCACTGATTGGATGCTTTCATTTACATTCAAATGTAAAAATGCTGCAGCGCTTTAATGAGTCCAACACTAGCAGAGAAGCATACTAAAGTCTTCCCTGCTCGTCTTACCAGATGAGTGGGTCTCCCCTACTCAGACCTCTGCCGATGCTCTGTTTTCTCTTCTACTTTTCAGGCTTCCTCCTCTTTTTTTCTCCTCCTCTGCCCAGTGTCTCTGTGTGAAGGAGAAATGGGGAAAGAGGCTGGAGTAGAACATCTGTGTTGACCCACCTGCTTCCAGTGTAGTTTTCATGGAGCTGTTTGTTTTTCTTTGGTTTCAGCTTTCTCAAGCCTTTGCATCTTCTTCTGTTTTTATACCTCACTGCTCTGCAGGCACATAAAATGGCCTGGCCCTTCCTAGAACCAGTGGATACCAATGACGCCCCGGACTACTACAAGGTCATCAAGGAACCTATGGGTAAGAAGTGACAATTTAAAAATGTGACATTTAGGTCTGTAAATGAAAGGATGATAAAGTGTCTCATTGTCACCTATGGTGTGTTTAGGTTTTTAGTTTCAGATTGTCAACCTACTTTAGTTTTTTACTCTGAACAAATTCAGAAAGAAAAAAAATATCAAAGATATCTTGACTAAAATATTAGTCAAGATATCTTTGTCACTTCGAGGCCAAATTCTTTATCATTCTTTATTAAGTATATTTTCTTTGTTAATTTTTATTGAGATAAGTAATGTTTCAGAAATTGAGTTTTCTAAACATATTACTCACCATTCAACCTTTTTTATATTTAGTCACAATACAACTACTAATTTCTATGTATTTTATTGGGACGTCTATCTGAACGAAAGCAGTGCATAGTAATCCTCTGAGGTGAGCAGAAGTAAACAAGCTTCATAAATGGAGCCAACTGGAGTGTGATTTCATCTGTGTTTAAATATGATTGTTCCTTGAAAACCCAAAATCAGACTTAAGACTTAAGTCCTATTACTCCCGATCTAAGCCTGTTTTCTGGTTGCCTGCACACACACTTTGTTAGAGAACATTTGTGAGGAAAAATCAAAAAGCAAGAGGAGAAATATGTGGAGGAGTTAAAATAATATTCTCATCTGTTTAGTCAGGCATCAAAAAGCAGCAGAGATCTTTCTTTCCACTTGCATAATTTTTTAATGCAAGGCCTTTCAGAATCTATAAAAGAGGCGTTATTATTTTCCAGTGAATGAGGTTTTAATAGGCCTAGGTGGAGTACAACTTTGCTTCTTCTGTTATTTGCTGTTGTTTCTCCAAATAAAATGCATAACAATATTACAGCTTTCATTGATTTACAGGTGCTGGTCATAAAATTAGAATATCATGAAAAAGTAGATTGATTTCAGTAATTCCATTTAAAAAGTGAAACTTGTATATTATATTCATACATTACATACAAACTCATATATTTCAGATGTTTATTTTGTTTAATTTTGATGATTACAAATGACAACAAATGAAAATCTCAAATTCATCATATCAGAAAATTAGAATATTGTGAAAAGGTTCAAAATTGATGGCCCCTGGTGCCACACTCTAATCAGCTAATTAACTCAAACCACCTGCAAAAGCCTTTAAAAGGTCTTTCAGTCTAGTTCTATAGGCTACACAATCATGGGGAAGACTGCTGACTTGACAGTTGTCCAAAAGACGACCATCGACACCTTGCACAAGGAGGGCAAGACACAAAAGGTCATCGCTAAAGAGGCTGGCTGTTCACAGAGCTCAGTGTCCAAGCACATTAATAGAGAGGCGAAGGGAAGGAAAAGATGTGGTCGAAAAAAGTGTACAAGCAAGAGAGATAACTGCACCCTGGAGAGGATTGTGAAACAAAACCCATTCAAAAATGTGGGGGAGATTCACAAAGAGTGGACTGCAGCTGGAGTGAGTGCTTCAAGAACCACCACACACAGACGTATGAAAGACATGGGTTTCTGCTGTCGCATTCCTTGTGTCAAGCCACTCTTGAACCACAGACAGCGTCAGAAGCGTCTAAAGAGAAACAGGACTGGACTGCTGGTGAGTGGTCCAAAGTCATGTTCTCTGATGAAAGTAAATTTTGCATTTCCTTTGGAAATCAAGGTCCCAGAGTCTGGAGGAAAAGAAGAGAGGCACTTCATCCACGTTGCTTGAAGTCCAGTGTAAAGTTTCCACAGTCAGTGATGGTTTGGGGTGCCATGTCATCTGCATGGTGTTGGTCCATTGTGTTTTCTGAGGTCCAGGGTCAACGCAGCCACATACCAGGAAGTTTTAGAGCACTTCATGCTTCCTGCAGCTGACCAACTTTTTGGAGATGCAGATTTCATTTTCCAACAGGACTTGGCACCTGCACACAGTGCCAAAGCTACCAGTACCTGGTTGAAGGACCATGGTATCCCTGTTCTTAATTGGCCAGCAAACTCTCCTGACCTTAACCCCATAGAAAATCTATGGGGTATTGTGAAGAAGAAGATGCAATACACCAGACCCAACAATTCAGAAGAGCTAAAAGCCACTATTAGAGCAACCTGGGCTATCATAACACCTGAGCAGTGCCACAGACTGATCGACTCCATGCCACGCCGCATTGCTGCAGTAATACAGGCCAAAGGAGGCCCAACTAAATACTGAGTGCTGTACATGCTCATACTTTTCATGTTCATACTTTTCAGTTGGCCAACATTTCTATAAATCCTTTGTTTTTATTGGTCTTCAGTAATATTCTAATTTTCTGATATGATGAATTTGAGATTTTCATTTGTTGTCATTTGTAATCATCAAAATTAAACAAAATAAACATCTGAAATATATGAGTTTGTATGTAATGTATGAATATAATATACAAGTTTCACTTTTTAAATGGAATTACTGAAATCAATCTACTTTTTCATGATATTCTAATTTTATGACCAGCACCTGTATATCAAATTTGAAACATCGTCTAGCCTGTAAGGTAAAAAAAAAAAAACAACAACAAATTAATCGAATCGTATTGTGGTGTGTTCTTGAGTATCAAAAATAATAGAATCTTTGGGTCAGGAAATTGATGCTGAATTGATTTACACCCCTACCGTGAAGCATGGAGGTGGCAGCATTATGCTTTGGGAAGGCTTTCATTGGAAGGGACAGGGAAGGTGATCAAATTTGAATTGCAGAGTTATATACAAGTCAAACCTGAAACAGAAACTGCAGAAATTCCAGACTTCCAGCAGGAAGACAAATCTACATACCATACAAAGTTTAATGCTTTGGATCAAATGATTTACATTTATTACCTCTACTTTAGCAAAAATATTTGGAAAGACAAATAAAAACACTATTCATCAATCTTCTGACTGAGCTTGAGCTATTTGCAAAGCAAAATGGACAACCGTTACTGGTAAAGAGTACCAGTTCAAGTACAAAGACCTAGACCTGTAGCTACAGTGCAAGTATAGAACCAAGCACTCCAGAAGTGCAAATAATCTCCTCAGAAAACCTTTTTTATCGAAAAACTATTGTTTTCCTTCAAGTTCATAATTATTCACTGCTAAATGTTGAATAGAATCCCAATGAAATACACTACAGGAGGTTTGTGATCGTAGCATGAAAGAAAGTAACGGGATTTTGCAAAGCCCTTGAATAACCTTAATAAGCCATGGAAATGTAGGCGACACAAGAGCATCAATAAAAGCAATAAAAAAAGATCTTATAAATATGTTGAAATATCTTACCAGCTCATTATGTTGGCAAATACAGAATTCAAAGCTGTGATAGCCTGTTTACTTCAGTTTGTTTTACATTTTATAAATGCTTCCTTTATGATTTCAAAATAAAAGCTGCAAACTTTTTAACTGATTAAAATCCTTGATTTTTACTGGCTTGATATCAACCAGGCCTGGAAAACAATATTTATCTCTCTTGGATTCTGGAGCTGCTAAACATCTAGTCTTTGTGGGATTTGTTGATCTTGATTTTACAGACACAACATATTTTGATGCGGCATTGTGCGTTCGTTTATAGAAAGAAGATGGTGACAGTGAGGGGATTACCAATGCTGCGCTTGGCTTTGGACGGCTGAGCTTTGGAGCTCCCCGTGTTTATGAGATCAGGTTGTTTCATGCAGCGGTTATGCTGTTTTCATTCTGTAATTGCTGTAATCTCCAGAAGCAACACCCACGCTCAGTATCTTTAGCATTAAAAACGCAGCCGTCTGAAGGCCAACTGGGAGGAAGCCCTCCAACTCAGATCAAACCGACCAAGTAAACGGTGACTTGCGTCAACGGGGGCCTTTTTGAACTTTTATACAAACAAACCGTTAATGAGCTGCTCCTGGGCTCCCCGTGGAAATGCACTGTCGCCCCAAACTTGGTTATATGCTGGCCTGCTCCTGGAAACTCATGTCCATCTGCCACTTTCACCATTTAAAAAAAAAATAAAAAATTGAGGTTGCAGGAAAATAAAACATAAAGCAATCTTTTAACTGCTGTGGCTGAAGCTGCTGGTGGTTTCTGGAGGCCTTTAGCATGAAATCTGATGAGGGAGAAAAAGGAGGTCTTTGAAACTTTGATACAGACTCACTGCCCGCAGTCAGATGGGCGGAGGGGATTTAAAAGGTCAGACATGTTGGTTTGAAAACGCAGCTCTGGGATGTCATGCAGATTACCTGAAGCCTCATCTGTTGCCAGTTTTCCTTCCTCTCTCAGACATTCACATCTTTCTTTAATTCTTAACTAGTTAGAACATAGTTTCTGACACTGAAAGCTTCTTAAGTGGAGGTCCTGGTTATTCCTCCTCTGGTTTCAGAGGAAACTTTCTCCCCCAGAAATGATGCTCCCCTCAGGAATGATAAATAGGTAATATGTCAGCGACTTATCGGAAGCCTGAGAAGATCGAGGTCAGCTCTGGAAGAAGTTTCACATATTTTCTAGTCCCCGCATAATGATTTGAGTCGTAACACTGTCAGTTCTAAAACCTGGCTATCAATCTCCTTCCTCCACTGACAATATGCCTGTTCTCCCAGTGAACAGCACGCTGGTGGTTCTTTTTAGGATGTGTTTTATAGCATATATTCAGTGTCTAACTGAGCGTTGAAACCTTTCCTCAGACCTGTCCACCATGGAGGAGAGGTTACACAAACGACAATACGTCAAGCTGACTGAATTTGTAGCAGACATGACCAAAATCTTCGACAACTGCCGGTACTACAACCCCAGCGACTCGCCCTTCTACCAGTGTGCCGAGGTTCTGGAGAACTTCTTTGTCCAGAAGCTTAAAGGCTTCAAAGCCAGCAGGTAAGAAAGTGATGCTGAAGAGGAAACAAGTCTGAAAAATAAAGTGAAGTTTCTCTGTAGAGGAGAATAAGTTCCTCTTCTCTTCACAACTTCCTTTTGTTCTTCTTTACATTTTCTCCCACTTTGTCATCACCTGATGCTCATACCAACACTGTTTCTCTGCATCAATCCTTCATGGATTAATAATAAATGTGGACTTATGACACCATCTGATTTGAATGGGTTTAATTGGGTCATAAAATGTTCCAATTTTGGGGTATAAACAATCAAACAATGCTTTACAAAATCTGAATGTTTGATACTTTTACACGTATGCTGTAGATCTGAGCGTTATCCGGATTTAAGATAAACATCTTTGAGCAAAGTGGTTCACAGCTCTGTGTGTTTTGCATGTTGCTTCGCTCCAACACCTCTGCTTGTTTATAAACAGCCATTAACTGATAATTACCCATTCATTTTAGGCAGCTGTATTAGAGAGAAATTTGTTCCAATGTTATTGAAAGCAAAGGACATGTTTGAGAAAAGGAAAGTTGAATATGCATTTCCAAAAAGGAACTTTGAAAATCGTATCAATTATATAAAAAAAAAGTTCATGCAAAAGTTCATCCAATATGCTGGTCAAGATTCAGCAAAGCGATACGTCTTCAGACTTGGAAACAAGGTCCAGTGGATTGTTTTTATTTGAAAGACAGACAAATGCAAAGTTCAAAATGGATAAAAGTAATAAAATATTATTTTGTCTTTCATATTTAGCACTGCTAAATCAAGCTTTTCAGACCCATCTCTTAGTAGCTGAATCCAAGTATTTTTGCAAATAGCAAAGTTTAAACACCTAAATACTAAAGGAAAAACAAATACCTCAAACATAGTCAAACTTGGGAGAGCATCGGTCAAAACTGATTCTGATTTAGGGCTGGGTTAATCATCCATTTTATGGATTAACCTGCTTTTTGTTTATGAATATTACATTTTTTAGAAAATCTGGATTTTCCACTACTTGTGCTTCTTTAGCTCAGTGACATCTGTTCATAACTTTCTTTAGATGTCTCCACACAGCTGATAAACTAGTTCACTGTGTTATAACATCAGCCGCTAATATTCAGTTTCATTGTTTGTTGTGAAACATGTTTATTTTACAAGCTTGTTTCACAGCTTTACCTGTTGGCCTTGAAATAAAGAAACCAAAGCTAGTTTTTGAAAACCATTTGTGTTATTTACCATTTTTAATATGAAACAAACAAAAACAACAATCAGATTTGGTAAGAAGAAAATCAAAGGTTATTATTTATTTATTTATTTTTCTTTTTGGGGAAGTTCATCCAATTAATTTTCTTTTATATAAATGTATCTTTTCAGATGTTTTTTTTTTCTAGATAATATTTAAATTTTTCTGCTTTTATGATTTTTTTTTTTTATATTTTTGAGAGGCCAAGTTTTACAAATGTTATTCTTTTCAAATCCTGATCTCTAGATTTCAAACTCTATACTTGTGGGCGGTCTCTGCACGAACCAATAGAAAAGCTGTTGCTAATGTCCCACAGAGCAGACTTATTTCTATTGGTCAGACCACCTAGAAGCATAGAATAAAATTAAAAAAATTGCTATTTTTTCTATATTTTTTCATCGTCCAATTTTTTTATTTTGCAAACTAAAAATAAATAGTTGTTTTGCAATAGTCTTACAATGCTCTTAAACTTCCCTTTAACTCTCAGATCTTATACTCCATCTCTGTGAGGCTGGGTAAGTTAGAGAGAGTTTGACCGTTGGGTTCAGGCGCTGGAGGACAAGGGACACATCTCAAAGGATGCAAGTTAGAGACCACTGCTTTACCTGATTCAAATGAAGATTAAGAGAAGCAAATGCCTATCAGACGGATGCACATTTCTCAGCCGAGTTGTTTTTTCAGTTTGTTTCCTCAGTCAGTCTTTACCCGATCATTCGATGGTCTGTTAAACTGACACCATCTCTGATCGTTTCATTCACACCGATAGATTTGTTCTGGTTCCTTTCAGCCACTTTTCATCCTGCTCTTCTGTTCTCTGAACGCTGACGTACTTCGCCCGCATGTGTTGACTCCCATCCATTCTTTCTCTCTCTCTCTCTTTTGCAGATTGTGATGTCAGACTCCTGGGTGCCGGAGTCACTGTTAAACAAAAAAGTTAATTTTCTGTTGCGGATTTTGCCGTTTTTACTTGTTTAAAACGGCATTAAAACTTTGTATGAAAGTGCTTATAATAAGCCACACATTAGGAGTGGGTTTTTTTATTTTATTTTTAAAGTAAATAAAGCAAAAGTTTTTCTAATGTTTGGTATATGCAGCCATGTTGGTAGCAAAGAGCCTTCAAGGGAAAAAAGTATTTTTTTACACACGCACCACCAAACATTTGAATCGTAGGCTGGATATGAGATACGAGACTTCATGTTCTTTACTCAACACATTTAGAAATCAGACATAAATTATATTTGATAGCAGCAGGATATGTTTACCTCGTTTCTTAGCTAACAAAAAACTGAAAACATGCATCTTTAGTTTATTTTATCAGCTGTTCTCCTGTATATTTTATGTTTATATCTTTTTGTGAAGGACTATTTTTATGTTCTGAAGAAAATAATGATAGAAAGTGTAAAAAGAAAAACATGGCAGAGTCTAGGTTAGCGTTTCTGTTCTCAGTATGCTCAGCTTGGGGCTCTTAGATGTACATAAGCTAGTTGGGCCGACATTCTGTCACATTTCAGTGACTTTCAACCAACATGGCTGCTTTGTCTGTCAAAATGTCCGACCCACTGGCATCCAATTTATTTTGTTTTATGTTTTGTTGGTTTTTGTATTCTACTCTAGTCATGTTTTTGTCATATATTGTAAAGATTTTAATAAAAAAAAAAAAAAGAAAACAAGAAGTTTTCCAACCGTTTTTTTTTTCCTCCTGTTTCTTCAGGTCTCATAACAACAAGCTACAGTCAGCTGCATCTTAGCTTCTGCTTAAAATCCAAGTGTCAAAAGTCTCATCTCTGATTCGTTAGGACGTGTTGTCAGATTGGGGTGGGGGGATGGGGGTCCTCCGAAGGAGAGCATGCCCTCCTCCATCTTCACACTGATTGGTGTCACACTGCCTACCACCCATCTGAGGGGCAAAGGACTGAAAGCAGAAGTTTGTTTTCCTCCGTCAGAGACCAGGATGAGGGCAATTGAACATCCACACTGAACCTTCTCCACCAGGAGGATGGGAATGAAGGAGAAAATATGGATGAAAAAATGATATTTGGATGCTGAATGCAGCCTATCCTCACAGATTCCTTCTGCACGGTTCATCTTCTGTGTTCTCTGTTAGAAGTCCATCAGTTCCCACTTATAGTGCGTTACATTATTTCATTTATGCTTTAAAATACATCAAACTAGAGTCCCATTTTATATTCCCGTACAAAAGTTTTCCTATGCCTTTGTCACTTTACAACCACAAACATTCTCCTCATCTGTCTTTTATGTATCAGACTGACAATACAATTAAGTCCACATCATTAACACCAGACATATATATAAAGCTTGTTTTTTAGGTTTTCACGATTGTCCAGCAGTCCAGGTTGAATCCAATAGAGAAGAGTCTAAAGATCCAAAGATGTGGAGGAGAGCAGAGTTCTTCTAACCTGTGAGACTTAAGCGCCAAAGATAAATCATCAGCCGAAACTTAAAAAAAAACACTATTTAAAATTATTATTTAGGTTATGAATTATTATCAAAATATTTCTTTAAGAAAAATAAATTATTTAGGTTAAAATCCAACTTAAGTTTTGCTTTCAAAAGCAAAACTTAGTTGAATTCCAATTAGATGCCAGGTGTATGAATAATGAATGCCTTTATTTTGCCAGTTTGTCTGAAAAAAAGATCCAGCCCTGTCATAGACGTTTCACAGAGTTGAACAAATTCTGCAGTTTTTATTCAGAATCAGGTCTAGACTGACTCTTCCCATCATCTCCAAGATGCTTCCTTGTACCAGCATGATGCTGCCACCTCTGTGTGTTAGAAGCAGCACAGTTAGGTTAGAAATGTTTCCGTCATTTTGAGATTTGATTGTTTATTAACAAAATATTATGTAACTCTGCAGCTCCTCCAGAGTCACCATCAGCCTCCTGTCTACTACTCGTACTGATGCACTAATTGCCCTTCACTTTTGCAGTTCTGTCCTTTTTTTATTTTTTAAAATAACAGCCCTCTTGGATGTTAAAATACTGGAACATTTTATTGTAACTCTTTTATTTATCTGAACTCTTTCCTTTGTCTAAATGATGCCGTTTATCCTGTAATGTTCTTAGAGTGGCCTTAAATTAAAGGGGTTGAATACAAATGAACACCAGCTGCTCTACCAGCAAACTGGTGATACAGGATGGAAGTTTGGTTGTAATGTGACAAAAGGTGAAGAGGAGCATCTCAAATACATGAGAACATAATGGATGTTACTCTGTTTTAGATCAACGTTTTGTTAGTAAACTCCTCAGGTGTGTCTGTCTGCAGCGAACAGCAGCTGCGTCTGTCAGCTGTGGTTTTCACAGGCTGAGTCATTAATGTCAGGAGGGAAACGGTCAGCGGGCAGATCCTCCCACCCACCACATCCGGTCTGTTTTGACCCTTTTTTCCATGCAGGTTAGAAGCTGCATGTGTTAACAGCAGGAAGATGAGTTTGTGTGAAAGTACAGCAGCGTCCTCATAGAGTCTCATCAAAGCTGTGTCTGAAGCTGACAGGCTGGCTCACATGCATCTCTCAACTCTCCCTCAGAGGACGGTTAGAGTAATTGGATAACAAGCCTCCTCACGCACATCAGCTCAGTTATGTTGCGGTCTGCGGCAGCGTGACTGGGAGTCAAACCTCAAGCGACGACCGACTGTTGAGTCTTTGTATGAGAATTTTATAGCTGCATTTTTCAAGCATATAACATTTTTTTGTAATTTACCCTTTTTTGTCAGAGAAGGGGGGGCGGCGATGCATTAAAGGATTATGGGAACTTTTCCATTTGAACCCTGAAGCTTTCATATGTTTTTTTTTTTTTTTTTTTTTTTTGAAGCAGAGTTGAGAGATAATGTAGCTTCTGTCTTTGAACTGAATGTTTGTTAAAAGATGATTATGTGCTTTATTTTCTGTTTGTAATCTCTATTGTATATTATTGATGTCTAAATATGTAGAGAGAACAGATTTTTAGAGCAGTACTTTTATTTTTTACTATTTGAACCAGCAACTCAGTCCTCCTGTAAATGAAAACTATTTTTTCCCCCTCTGTAATCGAAACGGACTCTGTTCTAAAGGTGAAAATTCTCCTTTATATAAGAAGTGCTACACATTGTGAGCTTATTGGTTTTGATCTGGGACTGGTGAAACGATAACTTGTACAGTTTAGTTTTTTTCTTTTTTGTAAAAAAGAAAAAAATCAAACAAAAAAAAAAAAGTTCAGCATAACTTCTATATTGACATTGCGTTTCTTGTTTTATTTATTCAGATAAAGTTCTTTTTTTTAACTAGTGTCTTAAGGGAAAAAAATATATAACTACAGATAAAAAGCACTCTATGTTTTAACAGTCCCACTCCAGAGACTCTTTTGTACTTGATAGGAAATTTCATCCTGTATAATAAAGTCAACTTTTTGGAAAATTTTCTGTTGTCTTTTTCATGTGATTTAGGAAAATTTGCTTGGTTCTTTTTTGTCAAAGAAGAAAATACATTTAAATTGATAAGACGGTTAGGTCAGACCAGTATGCACTCAAAAAAATCTCTAAGTCATTTTTTCTTAAAATAAGTGAATTGTTTTCTTGAATTAAGGAGATAGGTGATACTTTGCCAATGGAACAAGACAATTTACATTTAAAATAAGAAAAAACAATTGCCCTTCCTTATTTTAAGTGTACATTATCTAATTGTCTTATTTTAAGAGTAAAAATACTCACTCCATTGGCAAATTGTCTTATTTGCCTACTTAAATTAAGGGGAAATTACTTAATTTAAGAATTTACTCATTTCTAGATCGTTGCAGTGTGGATAGATGGAAGTAAAAGCAGTGATGTATAGAGACCTCCTGGATGAATTTTGATCTTAGACTTCCAGGAGAACAAGTGAAAACATAAATCTGAAAGACTGTACTTCTTTACTGCACTGGCCTTCTGTTGCTTTTAAAATAGATTATAAAATATTGTTTGGTTCTCTGGAATAACCTGCCCTGACATATTTGATCTGCTGTATCAGTGGAGATTTAAAAAAGTTTTCTTTCTCTACCTTTCGATCAAGCTTAACATTTCAATTTAAACTTGTGATTTATTTTTCTCTTGGATTCAAAGGACTGTGGCCAACCCCTGGTTGTTTTGAAATTAGCTCTATAAATTAATTTGGAGTTGATTTGATTCATTAGTTTTAAAGGTTAAGGAAACATTTGGACATTTATTATTAGGTAATTAACTGTGATATCACCAGTTTACCTTTGATTTTTTTTCCACATATTTTGTGAAAGAAAAACAGTTATTCCCAATGAGATGCACTGCTTGGAAAGAGACGAAAAAAAATATGTTTTCATAAAATCTTTATTTTCTTTATATGTACACCGCTGGTACTGGTTCTCTGACAAACCTCTGAGGCCTACACAGAACAGCTTTATTTATTCTGAGATTATAATCTAAAACAGGTACAGGCTATCCAGGAGAAGGTGCTAAATAAGAATATTTGTCAAAAGTTTATGAAACTATCTTTTATTTTCCTGCAACTTTGCAATTATGAACCAATTTATGTTGGTTTATTGCATAAAACGCCCTGAGTGGAGAGGTGGGCCCCCGGGGAAGAGGTCGTGACCTTTTATAACGTTCCTGTTATCAAGTCATCCTAAATGACACATGAGGTCATCAGCATGTTTCTCTCTACTCTCCAAGGCCTCCACCTCTTTATCTCCCCACTCAAACCACTAAATGGATCCAGAGACTCTCACGGACGCCATGAGCACCACAGATGACCACAAGCCCACAGACGTTTTTTTTTTTTTGTCAGTTTCTGTTTTTCTGGAGTATTCACACAGGAAGCGTCTCTGAGATATTCCCACCTACCCACCCCATACCCCTCCTTTACATGCTCTGCGATGAGGAATGTCCTCCCGCTGTGATGGCAGCCACAGTGCGGATCGGGCTCCCGTTTCCTGCCCACATTGCTGTTCCCTCCAGCACTGATCGCAGATAGAGGCTGCAGCGGGCCTGGGAACCGACCAGAGATGACGGACATGTGGAACGGGGGTCAGCAAAGCCTTCCTGGAGGACGAGCTGAGAATCTGGCTGTTAAAATTTAATTTCTGCATCTTAGTTATGGGAGCTTCTGAGGGAGGATGGGGATATTTCTAATCTATAAAAAAAAAAAAAACATGATTTTTATTTAGGATTTTCCTACCATCATTATTTTGAAGCTAAGCTAATCTTCCTCTTCCAGTCTTTCTGTACTCTTGCATTTCTCTAATATCCCCTCTGGGTTTTTTTTCCTCCCGAACAGATTCAACGTGCAAGAAAACAGCATCTCGGAAATAAGCTGCTATGAAGGCGCTTCTTTGAGCGTCCAGGTGCGTGGAGGATCAGATTTCTTTGATTAGATTCATGCTCCTCTTCGTCGCTCTGCTTGGACCATCACCGCCTTATCATCATGGAGACAAAAATCAAAGCTAGAGAGAGCAGAAGCTCGCCCAGGGCCAGCTGAAGTTCCTCATCCTTTTTTCTCACTCCTTTCTGCTGCGATTTGTTGCTGCTTCTTAGTCTGGACCTTAACTCCCCCCTTCATAGTGCTCACCAACGGCTTCTGACAAACTGATAAACCATTTCTTTAATTGCATTACTATTCCTTGTAGTCGTGCCAGCCATGCATTCCTAAAGGCCAATGACTGTCATGAAAGGGATTGAGGACAAAACATGTTCAAACTTTTTTTACACCTTGTTATCTGGATTTAATGTCATGGAAATAGCATTGCTTTGAACAGTAAACCATAGATATCCTATGCTGGGTTCATAACGGAAACTATTTACATTGTCGCAATTCGGAGGAGATGAGGATTTAATTTAAAGATGATTTTTTTTGTGCTTTAGATCAGCCTCATTTCCCTTTAGGAAAGTATAACAGTTGGACTCTGGGACTTCATGTACCAGCCATGAATGCATGAAGAGTTTCAATGGAGTTGATGAGATGAGGAGAAGCATTTACATTTGAGGCCAGTTCGTCGTATTGGTTCGTATTGGACAAAATTTCAGTTCAGTTCTTTGGGAACTTTATAAATGGAGCAGATATGGCGCCGCATGGCAGCAGTCCACATGGGAACACATCCATGTCTGCACCATGTCCTGTGTTTATCACAATGCCAAATGGTTAAGTAAGATCAGCAGCAAAGTCTCTTCCCCTGCACCAGGAGGTGACAGTCTCGTCTCTGGTTCACCTACACCTGGAGCGGACGGCCTCCAGAGCTTTCTGGTGTCTCCGTTTGTTGAAGCGTTTGACGTAGTTGCTGCTGCGCAGGAGGCCATCGCCGGGCTTTAGTTTGCCAGCCACAAGGGTCAGCAGGTCATTGGGAAGGTGGCGCCTCCGGTGGAAGATCTGACCCATCACGATGTATCTGGCTCCTGTGGAACAAAGTAGGTGACAGTTTGAGCTGAGTGGGAAGAACCACAGAGAAAACCTTTTATTTTTTAACTATTTTGATTTCACTAAAAATCCCGAGCTCAGGGAACTTGATTTTTTTCACATCCTGCAAAGGAGTGTAGGGAAAAAATGAGAGAAGATGGATGAGTCTAATACTTACCAATACCAATTATATAAAATATAATTGCTTAAAAAAAAACTTTAAAGAAACAGTAAAATATGTGAATGCTAAATTTAAACAAAGTATTTTTGCGGAAAAAGGTGGCTTGTCCCCTTCAGGTTGGAGGAGAGTCCCTGCCTCAAATGGAGGAGTTCAAGTATCTTGGGGTCCTGTTCACGAGTGAGGGAAGAATGGAGCGGGAGATCGATAGACGGATCGGTGCAGCTGCTGCAATAATGCGGACGCTGCACCGGTCTGTCGTGGTGAAGAGAGAGCTGAGCGAAAAGGCAAAGCTCTCAATTTACCGTTCGGTCTACGTTCCTACCCTCACCTATGGTCATGAAATTTGGATCATGACCGAAAGAACGAGATCCCGGATACAAGCGGCTGAAATGAGCTTCCTCCGCAGGGTGGCTGGGCTCTCCCTTAGAGATAGGGTGAGGAGCTCGGTCATTCGGGAGAGGCTCAGTGTAGAGCCGGTTCTCCTCCACATCGAGAGGAGTCAGTTGAGGTGGCTCGGACATCTTCTTCGGATGCCCCCTGGACGCCTCCCTCGGGAGGTGTTCCAGGCACGTCCCACTGGGAGGAGGCCCAGGGGACGACCCAGGACACGCTGGAGAGACTACGTCTCTCGACTGGCCTGGGAGCGCCTAGGGCTTCCCCCAATAGAGCTGGAGGAGGTGTCTGCGGAGAGGAGAGTCTGGGAGTCTCTGCTTAGTCTGCTGCCCCCGCGACCCGGTTTCGGATAAAGCGGGAGACGACGAGTACGAGTATTTTTGCATAATCAGACATTTACAGGTTTGTAAAGCTTCTTTACAGTCAAAAAGTAGAGCATAACTGTAATAGTATAGTATATAACAGTATATATAGTTTTTCTATGTTTTTAGCTTTTTGTTCCTTAAAATCCCTAATAAAACGGAGCACAGCAGCTCAGAGGTTTATTACATAACATTATTAAACAAGCAGCATCATTAAAGGTATAGAGGACGATCTTTTATTTCTAGGTGGATCATCTATGTAATTGGTCCTCCTAGTTGTCAATCATCCTTGTGATATGTTTACATAAGGCCGTCCTACGTGCTCATCTCGTTAGCCATCTTTTTCTGCGCATGCGCACTTTCAAGCGTATCTGTAGTGAGCTACAGTTTCAGACATTGAAGGTCACCTTTCTCACAGTGGTTCTTGGAAAATGGCCGAGGGTCATAGGAAAAAAAGTGTCTATGAAGTGTATGAGGAGAAGGGATATATAGATATATCCAAGAATGCTTTGCACAGATAGCGCTCCTCGCAAAGCATTATGGGGTTTGCTGTCACAGTGGCCCGCTGTCGCTACCCGACAGCGGCGACTAATAAAGATGGCGCAGGCACCACACGGTGGGGGAGGAGTTACGTGACCAACGTGGCAAAAAGCAGCGATCATCTGTCCAAACAGGACGGTAACTGAGTTCACTATAAAGTCCACTATATAGTCCCCACCCTATATAGTGACTGAGGGATTTAGGGGTTAGGGTGGATGTTCGGACACAGTAAGCTTGTATGAGCTATGAGAACAGTAACTTTTAAACAGAGCATGCACAAGAAGAAATGGGCTTGTGCACGCTCTCGCACACGTTAAATAGGCGTTCCCTCTTGGGAGCGGGTACAGAGTTGTTCAAGTGGAGAGGACGGCTCTTTTAAAACATTTACAAAAATCCTCCACAATATAAGACCCAGGCAGACAAGTGAGGGGAAACATTTAAGATCAGTTTAAACTGGGTTTAGTTACAAAACAACATCCCAAACATCATACGCCTCATAGAGCTCTGTTCTGTCTAACATTAGAAAATGTAGAGAACATGAAACAGCTCAAACAATCGAGGCCGACCTCCTGTAAATCTGGAGGAGCTGCAGAGATTTAAACCTCTAGTGGATGAGATTGTTACATGGCTCATGGTGACATGTTCCGTCAGGTTTAGTTTTCAAAGAGGAGTTAAAGGAGGAAACAGATGTAGGAAAGAAACAGTCTCTAAAACCCATTTAAATGACGCAGCACAAGAGGAGGAACATTATCTGGTACCAAAAAGATAGAAAACTATCCCTCATGTCATTCCAAGCAAACCTCCAACAAGATGATTCATGCTGTGGGATTCATTATTTCAGCAAAGACAGGAAAACTGTAATGACCTGATTAGATGAACAGAGAACTTAGGAAGAAAAACCTCCAGAAGAGTTAAACTGAGGAAGAAATTCACCTTTCAGAAGGATGAAAAATGAAATATATGATCAGCAACCAGGGGGAGAGACATGCGGCAAAGGACCACAGGCCGGATTCGAACCCCACCAGTCGCCCACCTCAAGGACTAAAGGCCTCCATAGATAGGTCGTGCACGCTAACTACTGCACCACCTGCACGCCCAGTAAAGCTATTTTCAAAGAACGGTGAAAGATTTCCATTTTTAGATATGTAGAACTTGCAAAACCATCCCAAAAGCTGTAATGGGTGCCAAAAAAAATATTCTGAAGTTGGGCCATAAATCATATAAATTTTGGACATTGGAGATCAATATCCATGCTGATATTAACTTTGATCATTAATTGAGGAAGATGGAGTTGGATATGCATCACCAATCACCAACTTCTGCAAACCCCCCAGAGGATCACACTGGTAGAGACATCTTCATGGAGCCACAAGCCCAGGACCAGAATCTGCAGACCGATCAAGGGCTAAGTGGACCTGGTGACTAACTTCAGAATAGGGATCCACGATATTGGGATTTTGGCCGATATCCGATATGCTGATATTTTAAAACTCATGTGGCCGATAACCAATATCGATACCGATGTTAAAGCTGGACAAAAATAAGTAGTCATTGAAAATAGCAGTTTTGTTATCCTTTCAGACACTTTGAAAAATAATATACTCAAATATATTTTCATATGCTGATATGAAATTGATTTTTAAAAACGCGGTATCTATTTTACTTTCAAAATCTCTTGAAATTTCATTGTTCTGTGACAAACTCTCGTGATATTTTGCAAATTCTTGTGAGATTTTGTTAGTAAAATAGATCGATACCGCGTCAATATATCAACATATAAAAATATGGCAAAATTTCGTGAATTTTCGGGGGATTTCGAAGCATAACGATGACATATAGCAATATTTCATTAGTAAAAGAGATTGATATGGTGTTTTTAAATGGCAATATATCAGCATATGAAGATATTGTGATATTTTAATGTATCAATATTTTTTCCCTCGTCTTTAGAAGTTTTTAAGTCTGTAAAAAAGTTTTTGAGGAAGAAGAAGGAGTTTTTTTTTTTTTTTTTTAGACTTTAGAAACTCAGAAGCTGATCAAATATCGGGTTAAATATCGGTGGGGGGGCCGATGTCCGATATTCAGTTTTAAGGCCGATACTGGCCGATACCGATAGGGGGCCGATTATATCGTGCATCCCTACTTCAGAACCAAACTGCTGCAAAACCAGCATTCTGCAACATTTCTCTATGAGATCTGGGGAACTATGAGACCAGAGGACGTGGATCATCTGAGAACAAACTCTGCTGCAGGCCTGATATGCTAAACTGCTGAAGTCTAGAGACAACTCAACCTTTTCTAAACGGAGATCAGAAGAGGTTGCCGGTCTGGCAACGTTAGGGAAACAGTTTCCAGCTTAACTGTTTATTTTTTGATGATTTTTGATCATTTAATGTGTTTACTGTTGTGAAAGACAACATGCTAACATGTCTGAGCTGCTGTTCCTAAAACTAAAACAAACTTGGTTTTAATAATGATTAAAAACACTAATATAATGTTAAAGTTTGTGTTTTCTCAGATGCTCATCACACTATTACCAAAATATGACCAAAGGTCATTTAATGGGAATCCTCATGTCTGCCAACTACTAGCTCAATCAAAGAAGGTTAAGAATCAATTGATTAAGCATATAATGAATGAAGCATTGTTTTCCAAATAATGTCTTATGTACTTCTCAGATTAGAAATGTGAATTATTTTGAACAGCTTCCAAGAGCTCTAATTTAGTTGAAAGCTAATTTTTTCCACATAAACTTTGGTTCTTAAACATAAAATCCATGCTGAACTGAGATATTATTGCGTCATTTTATTGATCATGTCTTTCAATCATGAGTTTCTCTGTGTACATATTAGCTTAGTTTATTTGAGTTTCACTAGTTTGTCAAGAATTTTTAATTTAAATATGTTGGAATTTGAGATAAATTATTCTTTGTTGATAAACTGTTATATTTTGAAAAGATGTTTTAGCAAATTTATGTCATATATGTGGAAATTTATACGTATCTATCCCTACTGAGGTGGGCATTGAATGTATCATAATTACATAACAGCACATTATTAGAAAAGCTGGGTAAACACAAACTCTAGATACACTCCCCAGATATTTATTTGTAAGGATATGTCAAAGTTGAGAGGGTATAAATTGTGCGGTGTTGTAATTGTAATTGGGGCGACAGTGGTGTCGGATGTCGGATCGAGTTTGTCCTGCAACTAGAGGGTTGTCGGTTCATGACCCGGCACCACCAGTGTTGTTTCCTTGGGCAAGACACTTCACCTGCATTGCCCGCTAATGATGGTCAGAGGGTCTGGTGGCGCCAGTGTACGGCCGCCTCACTTCTGTCAGTGAGCCCCAGTGCACCTGCAGGTACAATGTAGTTTGCCACCATCAATGTGAGAATGGGTGAATAACTGAATGGAGTGTAAAGCGCTTTGGTTAAGTCCACTGACTTGGGAAAAAAAGGTAGGCAGCAGCTTGACAAAGCCATGATGGCAATGATTTTACATCCAAGTAGTATGCAGTTCTTCATATATACACACACACACCACAGTATAAACAGATGGTATCAACCAATACTGCACAGCCAGGCAAAAAAATGGCATTGGTGTGACACTAATTGTAACATAATTAAAATTCCAACTAATTTACTCTCCAAAATATCTTTGAGGCTGATAACCACCAGAGTGATCTGATTATAATCCCAAAAACTGACTTAAGAGTAATGGTAGAATGAATTCATTAGACAGAAGACATATTTGTCTTAGATGTGATTTCTCACTCACCAAGCTTGAGATCAGGGCAGGGCTTACTGCACTTGTAGGTGTCCAATACCAGGAGGCGAACCTTGAAGAAGAAGCTGTCTGGAGTCACATAGAGACGACTCATCTTGTAGAAGCCGTCGGCGCTGACCATCAGCGTAATCAATCGAACTCCTTTCCTCAACACATCAATATCGTGAACGATTCCGTTGACAGCTGCTCGGAAGAAGAGAAAAGTTTGATTAGACTTTTTTTTTTCGCCCCCACCAACGTTCCATTTTGTGTCTCTGCTTCTTTCAATCACTTAAAAAAATACAAACATAAAATATATTTCACTTTAATGAGACTTGATTATCTATTTAAATGTTTCTTTTTCACATTTTAGTGTTGCTTTTCCTTTTTTTTTAAGAATTACTTGGAGCAGTTAGACTAACTACTGTTAGTAAAACAAGCCAGAACCACGTCTCTCTTTCTTGATTAAACCTCTAAAGCCCGTGTTCACAAGGATAGACGCAATCCTACCATAGATTTAATGAGATTAGAACTGACAAAGGAGTTAAACAATCTCAGACATTCCAAATGAGCTTCACACTGTATGTGTGGCAGCCATGTTGGATTTTAAACTCTGGATGTAGCTGTCAGGGTTTGGTTGAGGTTTTAAGGACCCAAATGCAGAGGCGGTGAAGCAGAGGATAGTTGTTGTAGTTTTGAGTTCTCAAGAAGAAGAACAGAGACAAGAATCCACAAATCCAACACACGCACAAAAAAAAACAGAACCACTGAGACATCAGGGAAAATATGCACGAGGAGCCAGCGAAAGACGAGGAACCAGCACAGAGGAACTGCACAGAGAGAGTATTTATGGGAGACTAATGTGCTGATTGGGAGCAGGTGTGAACAGAGGCCTCTAGAAGGAGCTAGGGAAAAGGAGACCAATAAAAGAGGCCAACAGAGGGCAAGCAAAAAAAAAACTAAGAACTCAAATACATCCAGAAAACACCAATAAAGCTTGAAAACAAAGAAAAACATACAGTAGATCAATGTGAAACTGAAAATTCACTGAAAACTCAAGACCATGACAGTAGCTTTTTACTTTTTTTTTTTTTTACTTTTTCCCCACTGAAGTTTATGTTTACTTAAAAGTTGTTCACTTATCTCATCGACTGTTGGTAAATGAAGTGGGATTCACGTGTGTAATTTTTAGGTGAAGTAAAAACATTATGAACCAACATAGATGGTTCATAATATTTTCTTTTATTTGCAATTATACAGATTTTCACTGTTTTTATTGTTGTTTTGTGTCTAGAATGTTTCCTATGAACGGATTAGGGCAAAATGAGTAAATGTAGAGATTTGTTTTTAAGAGATGGTTTCATTTAAGAGTCTTAGAAATATATATTAACTACCCTTGACTTCGGAGGGGAAATAGATCCATAAAGCTGAGTTTATTTTTTATAAGCTAGAAATGTTCCCGACAGACCAGGGGAATCAATAAATCACTAAAATAGAGCTTTTCTAAAAGATGGGCTAAAAGATCAAATCATTTAAATATGAACCTTTCCTCGGCTGAACTATCAGAATGACTCCAAGAGAGCATCTTAGATTCTTCAAGAAAGACTAAGGTCTTCCTTGAAGCATCAAGGTGCTGTGTTTTACCAATATCCATGGCTTTCTCTCTTTTTTTCTTCTCAGGTTAAATAAACAGGCAGCAATTATATTGAATTCAAAAGAAAAAAATAAATTACTTTTAGATAAGAGAAAAAATCTAATGTAAATGTGGGGCTTAATGTATCTTTTTAGACTTAGATTTATTTTGTCATTTTGTATATACGAGTGAATACAAAAAATGTATTTCGTTTAAAACAGCTTAACAGACTTCTAAATGTCTTCTTTTATAAGATTTACAACCATTTAGAAAAAAAAAGGAAACAGCAGACAAAAATGTTTTGGCTTTTTTTTTTTTTACGTTTTTTCACAACTCTCAGGATCTTACGACGGAGTATTAGGGCCACACATGAAGAGAAAATTTTTTTTTGACATGACGAGATTAAACTCAACACGTCGACTTTAAAGTCGACATGTCGACATTAAACTCAACATTTCGAGAATAAAGTTGAAATGTCATGTTGAGTTTAATCTCGACGTGTCGACTTTAAACTCGCCCTGTCGACTTTAAACTCGCCATTTCGAGAATAAAGTTGAAATGTCATGTTGAGTTTAATCTCGACAAAGACTACCTTCACTCTTAAAACGCAGACTGCAGCTGTGGAGCGCGGTTGCTCTTTTCTCCAAACTTTGGAATGTCGAGATTAAACTCGCCACGATATATCAACTTTATTCTCGAAATGACGAGTTTAAAGTCGACACGTCGAGATTAAACTCAACATGACATTTCAACTTTATTCTCAAAATGTTGAGTTTAATGTCGACATGTCGACTTTAAAGTCGACATGTCGAGTTTAATCGCGTCATGGCAAAAATATTTTTTCTCTTCATGTGTGGCCCTAATACTCCGTCGTTGGATCTTCATTTTAGGTGTTGGTTTAAATTTGATTGGTTTAAGTTTGCCATACTTCCTTATTTTTGCCGTTTTGGGTTTGCCATATAAGTTGCCAGGTGTTTTCTAGTTTATTTCTCTTGTGCAATTCTTGGTGATTTAGTTTTGTCTTTATTTAATCATTATATTGGTATTTTTGAAAAATTACTCCCATTAATTTATCATTAATTAATAATCCCTCCCTCAGGCAGAGCCTTCTGCCAATTAGTAGATTCCTTTCACTTTTGTCTCATAGCTGACCTATTTTTTTTTTTACCTATCTCCCTCATTGTTTAAGGCTTCATTTTGTTGTCAATATCCAGTGGGTTCTCAGTTCTAGGCCATGTTTCCTTCCATGTCCTCTTCCATTATCTCTTTTTTTCCTTGCCTCAGTTTCTTTATTAAATTTTTATTCTCAAATTTCTGCTTCCGAGCGTATTTTTGCTTTAGTGTTGGGCAACACATTATGACAAAAAGCAGTCACACTATAGCGACTGTGTCGCAGGTACAGCAAACAGTGAATGCTTGGTAAACAGGTAGGGTTCTATGGAGGCAATTCTATGGAGTGAAACAGAGTAAAAGCTCAGATGGAAAAATCTATTTTCACAAGATTGGTTTGAATAACTTTTTTTTTTCAATTTGAATAAAAAATCTTGGGGAAAAAAAATAAATTTTGTTTTTTTCTTTGACATTTAAACACAAAAAAAAAAAAAAAAAAAAGCAAAACCAGAAGAAAACTGTGAGTTTTTAAATATTTCTTGACATCTCTTGTTTACTTACAAATGTAATTTTGCGAAAATACAAAAACCAAGCAGTGTTGAACTATAATAAAAAAAAGTGTTCATTTAAGATCACATTTTTCTCATGATACAAAAAAAATGCACTTTATAGAATTTGGTCAGAATGACCTGAGTATGTAAAGCCTATAAATAATCGTCCACTCCCACTAGCCTTATTTTATGATACAATAATGTGCTGTACCAAAGTATGTGGTTCTTTTTACCTCTCTTCTTGTTTATTGAAATCTTTTTCTAATTTACTGCTGTTTTCATGATTTTCTGTTTTTTTGCAACAGGCTACATGCTTTAATTATCAGAAAAAGAAAAAAAAAATACAAACAAATACAACTGCACTGCAAGAAAAACTGAAATCTAAGCAAATATTCCTTAAAATAAATGCATTTTTTCTTGAACTGAGAAAGTAAAGGTAGAGTAATACTATTTACATTTAACACTGCAGTTTCTTGTGTCTAGTGCATGATATCTACCGGTAATTATATAGTTTTAAGACAAAATATTCATTCCAGTGGCAGATCATCTTTTTACCAAATAGAATGATACGTAAATACACTTATTTTAAGAAACTCTTACTAAGTTTCAGATTGTTTCTGCAGTGTAAATATAGAAAATATAGAGGAATATTACAGAAAGGACAACAGGACCCCCTGACCACCTTTGTGTTACGTACCAAACTCACTGTAGCAGTAATATTCCCTCTCATCCTTCTCCTTTCTGCACTCGCTCATGCAGAAGGCATCGTGTGTGTAGTCAGACTCTGTGGAAAAGAGAAATGCAGCAGATACAGAGTTTGAGAAATTTAATTCCTGAAGCTTTTCAAGCAACAGAAAATATTCTGTAGAAAAACCCCAAAAATCGTCTGCAGAGTAAAGAGAGAAATCCTTCCAGTCATCAGTTGAATCGTGGCTTTTTAAAAAGAGGTAGACTGAACTTTAATTGTAAAAGACAGTAGGCTTTTTATTGTAATCTCTAAATATGTTAATTTGTTGTTTCCTTATTGTGTAAATTCTTATCAATTTAGCTAATAGACATAGTGATTTTTAATCGTAGAGGTTTAATAGTAGGGATGCACGATATTGGGATTTTGGCCGATATCCGATATGCCGATATTTTAAAACTCATGTAGCCAATAACCGATACCGATGTTAAAGCTGGACAAAAATAAGTAGTCATTGAAAATAGCAGTTTTATTATCCATTTCTGACACTTTGAAAAATAATATACTCAAATATATTTTCATATGCTGATATCAAATTGATTTTTAAAAACGCGGTATCGATCTATTTTACTTTCAAAATCTCGTGAAATTTCATTATTCTGTTACAAACTCTCCTGATATTTTGAAAATTCTTGTGAGATTCTGTTAGTAAAATAGATCGATACCGCGTCAATATATCAACATATAAAAATATGACAAAATTTCATGAATTTTCGGGGGATTTCGTAGCATAACGATGACATATAGCAATATTTCATTAGTAAAAGAGATTGATATGGTGTTTTTAAATGGCAATATATCAGCAAATGAACATATTGTGATATTTTAATGTATCAATATTTTTTCCCTCGTCTTTAGAAGTTTTTAAGTCTGTAAAAAAGAAGCTTTTGAGGAAGAAGAAGAAGTAATATTTTTTTTTTATTTTTAGACTTTAGAAACTCAGAAGCTGATCAAATATCGGGTTAAATATCGATGGGGTGGCCGATGTCCGATATTCAGTTTTAAGGCCGATACAGGCCGATACCGATAGGGGGCCGATTATATCGTGCATCCCTATTTAATAGTTCAGGGATTTGGTTAGAAGATATGTGGAGGACCTTTAATAACACAGAGGTCATTGTTCAGGATCAGGGAACAGGTCTGGCCTCTCCTACCTCTCTTCAGGACGTCAAACTGGTAAAGCAGGCTGGAGGAGCGTCGGCTTAAAAAGACTGGTGGGCGACTATTATTCCAGGCTGCTGGGAGGATTCCAGATTGGAAGAGGCCGGACCTTCCAGGCCGGTTCTCCTCTGGGTCCTGCTGTCGGTTGGAGGGGTCTCTGCGTGGGGAAGAAGGTGTTTGATGCGGTGCCTGAGCTGGAGTCTTGGGTTTGGAGTTTGGGTGTCCGTGCAGTTCCTCCTGCTGAGGAGGGGTGATGTGGGTCTGGGTGTCCTGGTTGGTTTTCTGCGCTGTACGGTTGGTGCCAGCGTTGATGGATCCTGTGATCTGGGTCTTGGGGAGGAGACCGGCAGCTTCCCCTCGGTTTTTCTCACTGTTGTGCTCTGTCAAACGATCACTCTTGTGGCCCTTTTTGCTCTTGTTGTTGGGGCCGTGGTGGCGAAGGACAGGGTCCAGGTTGCCGTGCTTGGGCCATGCGGCGGGTGGTAAAGGGTGGAAGTTTAGTTTAGACTCAGTAGTCTGGCTGCTTTTCTCCAGAAGCTCATTGATGGGCAGGGTGGGCTCTTTAACCAGGAGCCTGCTCTGGTTGCTTGGAGCAGCTTCCTTTTCTTTCAAGGTGTACAGCTCTAAATTCAAAGCAAGCAGGACTTCAGCTACAACATATCATAATTCAAACTGATCCTACTCCTGATATCAAGAAGGTAGTTTTCCCTTGCTAAATTGTGACGTTCTCATTCTCATCAGTTAATCGTTTTTTCAATGCTTTTTGTTTGGCAGGAACAATGCCAAAAAATAGGGTAAGGAAATCTAAATAAGTCATTTTTTCATAAAATAAGTGAATTTTGTCTTGAATTGAGAAGATAAGTGAGACACTTTCGCAAAGGAACAAGACAATTTACATTTAAAATAAGAAAAAGCAACTGCATTGTCTTATTATAAGTGCATATTATCTAATTATCTTATTTTCAGAGTAAAAATACTCATTCCATTGGCAAATCATCCCATTAACCTACTAATTTTAAGGGTAAATACACTTGATTTAAGACATATTTTACTTGTTTCTAGATTATTTTTGCAGTGCTGATCTTTCTTTCTTCCTTACTTGAATGTGAAAAATAGGTGTGCATCAAGGCGCTATATTTGGACCGCAGTTTTCTATTTTTTACTAAAACTTGGCATTGCTCCATATAGCTGCTACATCTTTTAAATGATGCATCCAAGCTTATGTGTTTGAGAAATAGAATATTAACAAAAAAGAACACTAGGATCTTAAAATATCTCTCATCATTCTGGTTTTAGGAAACAGCTATCAATCACTGCTACCACCTATTTTCCATATTATCTTATGGCAGCTTTAAATGTTAACGACAGCTATGGACTTGTGAAAAGTATTTTAGGGCAAGAATCATAAGATCTTAAGATCTATTTACATTGAAACGTAAATAATATTTTTTTTCTTTAAATAAGTGCATTTGTTCTTCAATTGAGAACTTAGGTAAGACACTTTGCCAGTGGAACAAGACCATTTACATTTAAAATAAGAAAAAACATTCTTATTTTAAGTGCATTTGACCTAATTATCTTATTTTAACAGTAAAAAAACTAATTCCGTTGGCAAATAATCTAATTTAACTGCTCAAATTAAAGGTAAATACACTTAATTTAAGACATTTTTACTTATTTAATTTACTTATTTTTACTTATTCAAATATTTTCTACTGACAACCCAAGCGGAACATAATGATATGTCTCCTGTGTTGTCAAATTGACTCTATCGAGCACTATCTTTAACCAACTGGTCTTTTTCTGAGCCAAATATCCATAAACATTTCCCTCCAGGCTTTGTATTTGGACTAACACCTATGGAATTTTTTTACAATGATGTGGGTTGGAAAGTTAACGCCTTTCTCTATCTATCAATTATTTTGCTGATTATTCTTAACGCCAACACAGTTTCCTTGGTTTTTGATTATCAGTTGGTTCCATTTGACATATTTCTACCACATTTGTTTTTTTCTCTAGCTGGTAACAAACACTGAAAATATTACACTGTTTGATGGTAAATCTATACTGTTCTGCCAGCTTGTTTTTTTGTCCACACATGGTACTCCATTGTAAGTAAATATCTTAGCATTTTAGCTAATGACATTTTTTTAAAGTCGGATATTCAACTATTTTAAAGAACTCAAATTAGAACCCAGAAATTATTAAGAATTATTAAGTAAAAGGTAACTTATTGCAGACACCTTCTGGCCTCACATTGACAATTAAGTCTTTATCTACACTGGAATAAATGATCTAGAAATAAGTAAAAAAATTTCTTAGATTACGTGTATTTTCCCTTAATTTGAGTAGGTAATTGAGACACTTTGCAAATAGGATGAGTATTTTCACTCTTAGAATAAGATAATTACATAATATGCACTTGAAATAAGAGAATACAATTATTTTTCTTATTTTAAATGTAAATTTTCTCGTTCCATTGGCAAAATGTCTCACTTTCCTTCTCAATTCAAGGAAAATATGCACTTATTTTAAGAAAAAATTACTTATGTAGAATAAATTTATTTGCAGTGTAAGTAAACACTCACAGTGAGCAATATAGAGCATTGACATTTATCACTATGTTACACTTGAAGGCTAACGGGCCTCATTTTTTCAACATTAAGGTTGTTGCAACAGTATTTTTCATGCACCAATAGAAGCTTGTTGTTCTACCACTGCAAAAAGCTTAATTTCCTCGAATAGAGCTTTTATTGTATTTATTGTTCAGTGATTAGAAAAATGTTGTCCACTAGTTGCCTTTGCAATTAGGACAAACTATAAAGACGTGCAGCTTAATGTTGCTGAATGCCTTTAAAGATATATAAGAAAAAGTAGACATTTTTTTGTTTATATATTGAAAATGCTGTTAATATGTTGTATAAGATCATTATCTGTTAGTTTACTAGAGTCCAACTTTTTTTTCTTATAATTTGTTATTTTTCTTTTTAACAATATATTTATTTTGCATATTTTTAAATCAGGTTTTCTTTTAAAAGTGACAAACTTTGTTCCAATTGAATAACAAAAAGACAGAAATAGTTAATTCAGTTTTATTTGGATGCATTTTAAGAGAAGCTTTCAAGGATATGCTTTTATAATGTTTTACTATAAAATCCTATGAGAAGGAAAACAACTAACTGATTTAGTATTAACAAATAATATTGCAAAAAAACAATATACCTGTATTTACTCACCATTTAGGACTTGCTCCTCTGTGTCATAAAGAGGGAAAAGCAGAAACAAAAGAACCAGAGTAATTCCTGTCATCTTGGTGGAATCAGTTTTGGACTCACTGCTCTGTTTGTTCCCAGGTTGGGATTCCTGGGATTATATAGGAACGCTCCGGGAGCGGTTGGGATGAGGTGGAATGGGAGGGTGTGGGCTGGACCAAACAGGGACACAGACTCTTTCACAGGACACTCCTTCCATTCGTGCATAATTCAAAATAAACCAACACAGCCCACTGGGTGAAGAAAATAAACATAAAATAAGGTTTATAAAAAAGGTTTCCTTTAGTATTTTTGGTCAGAATAAACTCTTAATCATTCTGTCCAAACATTTTTTTAAATTAACACTTGTTCCTTAACATTTATACAAACTGCACCATGCAACATAAGAAGAATGTTTTAGTAGGTGTGTGATTTAAACTGAGTAAAAATGGGTATTCACTGCCCCCTGGTGGTCCAGAGAAGAAGAACATCTGCATGATGTTTTTTTCCAGTGCAGCGGTATTCTACAAAAAACATCAATCTGCATAAGAAATCTAATTTATCATTAAAAACACTTTGAAACATACGCGTTAAGATTAAACAGATTTTAACCCGTGCGTTTATTAGATAGTGCTTAACCTGTGTCTTAGCTCAGTGATTAACTGAAAATGATTCTATATTGCAAATCTAATTATTTGCAAGATTTGCAAATGCATAATAAGTATGGATGCACAGAGGAGCTGCTGGAAATTAAATTAATCAATTTAATCAGCAAGGCTTTGTTAGATAGTTTAGTTAGAAAAGGAATTTGATTACAGTGTATTATAACTGGACTGTATGAAGCTGAAACATTAAAATGTCTATATGTATGATTTGGATTGGATCTTCCAAAGTGTTTTGGAACATGGGTTATTGTGACCAAATTAAACCATAGAAATGTTATGAGAGCAAGAGAGTGTGGTATATTGATGCATAGATGCATGAAAACTCACCTTTAATAAAAAACGCTATCAACTAAGAAAATTTTTTTTTATCAAGTTCTTTTCTTTCACCGAGGGATAAAACGATCAAATTATTAGTAAATAGAAAATGGAACTTCCATCGCATGAATTCACAAAAGAGAACTAAAGACGACCCAGATGGGACTCGAACCCACAATCCCCAGCTCCGGAGGCTGATGCCTTATCCATTAGGCCACTGGGTCATTACATGATCGAACGCGAAGGTCTAAATTTCTATAATCAGAACGATCGGGTTAATATGTTACTTATATGTATTTATGCTTATAACAGTTGTCTTTGATTGTAAACAAGCGTAGCCTTCCTAATATTGCGGTGCGGGAAACGGTTAAAACAATGAACGCCTCTTTTTTCCGCCATGCCACTGAAGTTAGTATATGGATAAGAGCTGAATAGAGGAGAACGATTTCATATTTTGGCCTTTAAAATGGTTTGTATTAAAAGTTTTAGAAATTACAATCAGTTTAAGCTTTTGTTGTATTAAGAGGATCACATTTTTTCATCTGCTAGATCAAAGGTCTGCAACTTTGGCTTTGGGGCTCACTTAATGCACTAAACAAAGCACTCATGTTTTTGAGTGTTTTTTATTCTTTTTGTTATCCTCTCATTAAAAAGAACCGTCACGATATCTAAACAAATGTACCAATTTGTTATAGCTACATTAGAAACTGATTATAACGTTTGTTTAATCGTTAAACATTTGTTGATCAATGCAGCATAATTTGGTACTAGTATGACAGGTTTTCAAACTAATTTTAAAGGAATGTCAGGCCAAATTAATAACCCAACAAGCCTAATATTCCTCAATGTTTTTGTTTTTACATGTCAAATAAGAACCATTGTGAATTAAAGTCTGTTTTAAACAAGAAATATAACGCATCTAAATCAAAGATAAATAATAAATAGTCAGGCTACGAATGGAGCACTAACTTCTATAGCATTCTGCTTCCTAGTGTGGGCGGGGATTTTTTGCAAAGCTGACCAATCGAAAACCAGAACACCCGGTTTACGCGTTTGACGTCATTATTATTGTTTTTCTTAAAGTGGGCACTTTGCCCATGTCAGTTGCTGGTAGACCTTTTGGAACTAAACCAGGACTATGTATTTTCTTTTTTATATTTATTTTTTATTGTTTTATTTAGGTAATTTCTTTTGACACTAATTTACATGGAGGGCTTGACTTGAGGGACACATGCTCACAGGGCTGTCAACTCTCACCCACTGGGAGTGAGACTCACCCATCTCAGTGTCTTCACACGCTCTCACTCCATATTCCCAATTTCTCACACTAAAAAAATAAAACTCATCTCCGTTCCATTTATTTACGTATAAAAATACCATGGAGATCAAAATCCCATCTGCATTATTAATACGACCTTAGTGCTCACACATAATGACATGCCAGGTTCATATCCAGTCCATATTCCCACCTATTCACTGTGCCAGATATTGAAAAAGCTAGTTGTTACGATTTATGTAATTTTTTATCTTATCTCATCTGGACTAGGATAATACTATTTGTAAATTATTAGGTTTCAGGTATTACAGGAGACAACCGCCCCCCCCCCCCCCCCCCCCCCAATGGCAATCGCCCCTTTAACGATCGACCCCTAGAATCACAGACAGGTTCAGATATTACAGGCTAACGATGGAACTAAACGACCCATTCATCGGTTACCATTTGCATGTTTCCAAGCGATACAAGGCCTTGTCCATATAAGACTCAAACTCACTGCGGATCCAGACATTTGAATTGAGAAAGCTTCCTGGAGAGGTGGCGAAACGTCTTCAAATCTTGAAAACCAAGTCCAGTGGATATTTTTTGATTTTTTACGGAAATCTAATTGACTGCAGGTTTGTCTCTCAAACCCATAGGAGCTCCACAAATAGAAAAACAACCATTGCATTTTATTTTTCAAAAGATCAGCAAGCAAAGAAAAGACCAACCACATCCAGACTTGGATGTGCAGAATAACTCAGTTATCCAGGATTCATAAAGGGAGAACCACTCATTTGTCATTTTATTATTACCCATCTTATTAATGTATCCTTTCTTTTTTTTTTTTCATTGCTGCAGGCCTCATCCCAAAATTTGTAGAGTTTCTGTCTGAGTTACATTCCCCTTTCTAGCAGTTTGTTGCTGCCTGTGCCCTCACTGACATTGCATCTGGGACCTCAGATCAGACGGCAGCGATAGTGGAGGCAGGGGCCATCCCAGCCCTCATCAGGCTGATTTCATCACCTTACAAGCACATCAGTGAGAAGGCCATTTGGGCTTTGGGCAACATTGCAGGTATGGTGGACTTAAAGAGGGATGTTACTATTGCTGTGGTGGTCCACGCCCATATTTACTAATAATATATACATTATATTGAGTTCCCTACTATTTCAACACATTAAACAAAAACTAAAAATGACCTCTGCTTCAGTTCAATATCCCATAATCCTGTGCTGCATACAGAAATGTCAACAAAAGGGAAAAAACATCGGTTATCAATATTTGCCAAGTTTTATTTTTTGGACCAATGCTTTAAAAAGGACTTACAGTAGTGATGTGACATGTCAAGCATCCCTAAAAAGATATAAAATCCAGTCTGCAGTGGTTTTAATGTACCAGTTTTATCACAATGCGAAGTTATATGGATCTGTTTGAATGGCGATACAGTGTTTGTCCGATCACAAAATTCGTCACAATACGATTTCCATTCAGTTGTCTGTGATCGGTATGATGCTTCAGCATCTACACCTCTAACAAATCTACTTACATTATATCATATCACACACACTAAAAAACATTAAAACAATTTTAACATTTTATGTTTAAGCTGTTAAAAACATCAGGCATTTGAATAAAAAAAAGCACTCCTTCATATATGAAATAATAAAAATAGCGTAGTTTTTCTTTTGGATTTCAAAATAAAGGCATTTCTTAATGATGATGAAGTGAACGGATGATTTCTTTAAAATCTTCTATCAATTTGCAAGCTTGTCTGGAAGGAGAAGAATATGTTTCCTCAATAAAGAATCATTTTTACAGACTGTGTGATTTTTATCAGGCATGTTTACATGGAGTATTAGAAATAAAAGTGTGTCATATAACCTGCCTCTGATGCAAACTTCACACTAAATACGCACCTATTATAAATAATAAGAGCCTTCACACCGCCTATGACAGTGGTGGCAGTGAGCGGGCGATAAAATTCATCTCCCTTCTGTTTTTGTATGACAGCAACGGCAGACTTTGTCAAGCTACACACATCAAAATTAACCAACATGAAAGCAAATTGTCAAAACATCCATATTTTCCAAACTTATCTAAAGAGAGACTAGATTTTGTGATCCGATTTGGCTCGATCTGAATGGGTTAGTTTTACAAAAGGGAGGGTGGTTTATTTCTATTGTCATTCTGAACCCTGTGCAGGTAAACAGTAGAAATGAAACTGTGGTTCTAATTAAGGCAAACTGACCTGACTGTGAATGCCTCGACCGCTCTAAACATGGAGCGTGTCAATTCAGAACCGCACACTTCCACTATATTTTTGTTAATTTTTTTTTTTTTACAGCACAGGTTAAATTACAAAATCTTCTGGATGATCAGTGATGTTTTAATATAGCGTGGTGCATTTAAACAAGCTTTATTATATCACTTGGATAAGTGAGATTTATTTGAATATGTTCTTGAAATGTTGTGCCTCTAAACATAGGCAGTGTGTGCACTGACCCTAAACCTAGCTAAATTAACTCATAGCTCTCTAGTTTAGTAGTTGTGTACAATTTTTCGCTCTGCAGTTCTCCTGTTTAGACATGACTGAATGGGTCCTCCTTGCTAAATTTAGGTGACGGACCCAAAGGCCGAGACTTGGTAATCCAACATGGTGTCCATCATGCTCTCCTACCCTTGGTTATCTCAGCTGATCTGTCCATATTTTCCATAAGTGTCCCTCAAAAATATAATTTTTCGTTTTGTAGCCAATTGGAATTGTTCAGCATTGCATTGTTCTACCATCTGTCCAGTATTTGATATTAATGTGTGCCATGCTAACAGAGTGCCTACCTGGCAAACATTGCCTGGACACTCGCCAGCCTGTGTCGACACAAGGATCCCCCTCCCCTGGAAGCTGTGCAGCAGATGCACCCTGCTCTGGGGAAACTTCTCCACATTGATAGCAGGCTGGTCCTGGCCGACACCTGCTGGGCTCTGTCATATCTGACGGACGGCTCCAATGAGAGGATTGAGGTGGTAGTGAAGGCTGGAGTTGTCCCTCGTCTCGTACAGCTTCTGGCCTGCGAGGAGTGCTCCATTTTGGTATGCTTAGCTCCTAGTCCTGTAACCTGAGTGTGACATGCTGTATGCTGGAACACAAAAAATGTTGACTCTTATGGTGGGGGGACTCTTATAGCTGGGAACATAGAGGAGGGGGGTTTCACTTGCAGCTGCTAAAATCCAGAAGATAATAGATCCATTGGGGAAATTTTTGAATATGTTTAATTTGTACTGATTCCATTGAAAATGTCAGCCTATGCCTTTTGCTCCATATGTAGCTACTGTCATGTGGAATGCATCATGGGAACTGTAGTATGGAGATTGCCCCATAGGTCACACTAAATAACATAACTGATAACTTCAGAAGACAACAGAGAAAGCCTGAAATAATGGCATATTGCCATTTTTTACAATCACATTTGCAGCACCCTGACTGACATGGTTGTTGTGAGTAATGACCTCTGGTGCAGAACCACATTCACATATTTTTTCAAATACTTCTAGTCGTGATTGTTGAGGGACCTTCAATAGTTCAGTTAGCAGAGGAGGACTGCAGAAACCATTACACGATATCCTTATGCTGTATTCAGACCATTCTAGTTTATATGCAAAGTCAATGGTTGACATGCATCAAGGTGCATCAAAAGTTCTTACAGTGCATTTTGAGCAGCAGGAGCAGTGGGTCGTTAACTTCTGAGCATCTGATGCACAGAATGCGCTGCAAAAACAACAGCTGTTGGAGTTGGATTTAAGTTTTGCTGCTTGACGCTCCACATCAACCAATCAGAGAAGCTGATCTGGGAGCTGGCAGGGAAAACCCGCCAAGAGGCCCCTGGGCCAGAGGCTGCCCTTGAAGGGGATTTCCAGTAAAAACACCACCGGTGCACGGTAATCTGCTATGGCAGGCCATTTTGACATTTGTTGAAAGCGCTGTCATCTCTATCGTTCCATTAGTTGATCTCTAAAATAAGAATCTTCCTGGTCAAAACTACATTCCTACTATTCAAAATGTACATATAGATATCATAAATTAGTTTTTGCCAGCAAAAATTAAATTTCAGGATGCCTATAATATAAGAATAAACTCTTAAATACCTAGAAATCTTTACAATTTTTTAGTGGCCCTTCTGACATGGAAGCTTGATTGAATATATATTTCAGATGTCTCAAATGCATTTCTTCCTTGTCAAAATGAACATTTCAGACATCTAAAATAACATTAGTCCTATCTAAAAAAAAACATTTCACATATCTGAAATGTAATCCTTACTAGTACAAATGACGTCACGCATGGAGAAAGGGAGAAATCGATACATAGAGAGAGATACTAAGGAAACGCTATCTGACAGGACTTATGGACCCATCAGATACCGTTCCCCGCCATGTTAAGCAGGAAGAACGCTATCTGATGGGGTTTATAGGCCCATCAGATACCGTTCCTCCCATGTTAGACAGGTAGAACGCTATCTGAGGGGGTTTAGCGGCACATTTTGATGGCGTAAGCAATGTCTGATTTTATACTCCCTCCTTTTTTTTGCCACCTCCGTACTAGAGACTGATTATTATGGAAATGTTTACACTTCATTCTAGATTATTTTGTCTTATATTAATTTTAAAAGAATTAAACCGGTAATGAATTTATCGCTCAGATATGCCAACACAGGAGTTCCATGGAGCATATTAGGGATGGAACGGTTTATTAAAACCGTCCGAACCGTTCGGTTCGACTGTCTCTGTTCGGTTCGTGTGTGTTGCGTTTGGTTCATGCGCTGCTCCTTTTTCTCATAGGCGAAGCGTGTACACTCCAGAGCAGAAGGTGGCGGTACTGCAACCAAAGCCAACCACCAGTAGTAAACAAGAAGAAGCCGGATATAGCAGAAAAAAATCAGTTGTTGTGGAGAATTGTGTGGGTATGGCGAGTGGGAAAGAACAGGAGTTGGAAGACGCGCCAGCAGCACTTTATAGGTCTGCTGTATGGGACCACTTTGCATTTAGAGTGACCTATGATGACGGCGGAAAGAACATTGTGCAACACGTTTTGTACTATACAAGACATAATAGATTTTCCTAACAATCAACATATACCGAATCGAACCGAAAACCGTGACCAAGAAACCGTGAAACGAACCAAACCGTGGATTTTGTGAACCGTTCCACCCCTTGAGCATATGATTTAACATTTTTTGTTTTGACTAAGTGCTGTTCCTAACTAGTTGTTCTTGTGTGTTTTAGTGTTTTAGTTACTGTATACTCCAGTTAACCATTATTCAACTTCTAAATCAGTTGAAGATGATCTAATGTTACTGTCCTAAAAATGTACGAACCCTGACAAGGCACATTTGTTTCCAAATTATGGATTTATCTCGTTGAAGTTTTATTCACTTTAATCCAAACTAAACACTGACTATGCAGTAGTGATTTTTTGCACTTTACTCATTACTTATTTGTTTTTATTAAATCCTTAAAATAAAGAATTGCTCACACAGTCTTTCACTCATCCTCGTTGGCTGAGCTTCTGTTCTGCAAATAATCGGCTCACTCTTCATCCCTGCTTAGACTCCAGCTCTGAGTTCGGTTTGCAACATTGTGACTGGAACCGATGAGCAGACCCAGTGTGTGCTGAACGCAGGTGCCCTGGCAATGCTCCTGCGCCTACTGAGACACCCCAAACATTGCATCCATAAAGAGGTGGCCTGGACCGTGTCCATCATCACTGCCGGCAAGAGCAGCTGGATTCAGGAAGTTATTGATGCCGGACTGATACCCTTCCTGGTGGAGATCCTTCAGCAGGTCAGATTAAGCTGAACATTCAGGCGATTAGAACTTTAATTTAGTGGAACTATGATGAAATAGTTAGTTATTAAGAATATGAGGGAATTGCTACTCCTGTTATTAAAGACCTCATTCAACTACTCCCTGAAAGGCGGAGATCTTCCACCATCATGACGAGAGGCATTGATCTCAGTCATACCAAAAATGAGGAAAGACAGAACCAACCCTAAAGGGTAAAGGCCAATTAGTGTCTTAAATACAGATTACAAACTATATGCAGCAATATTAGCAAAAAGATTAAGCATTTTGCCTTCTTTGATAAACACACGATAATATAAGAAGGGCCATACATATTATTGATTATATAAGTAAAGAAAATAGAAGCACAGACCTACTCAGCCTTGCTGCCAAGCAGGCATATGATATGGTAGGGTTGGAGTTTCTTTTTCAGGTAATGAAGAAATTTGGGTTCTGTTATATATTTATTCAGTTTATAAGATCAATCTACTCCTCCCCAACAGCAAGAATAAAAATTAATGGGAACCTCTCAAACCAAATAACACTGCAAAGAGGGTGTCTGCAGCGGTTGTAGGGAAACAACTGTTCCAACAGTTGCATTTCCAAATACTCCCAAGTGGTGCACGACTTTATCTTAAACTGTATCCTGTCAAGGATAAAGTGTGAAATATGCTTTTATTCCCTCTCTCCCCCAATGTGGCTCCTATCTTTCCACAGAGATAAAGGCAGCTCTATAGGTAACCGCCTGTTACCTGGGAAACCAGGTAACCGGTGGGAACCTGACAAGCCATAAGAAAGCGCCAAAGGCAGTGTTCTGCGGCACACATGGCCTCAGTAAATCTGTTCCCCCTCTCAGCCCCCCACCCCAATGTATGCAATGTATTGTGATGAACGGTTTGTACTGAAACTGAAATCTCGATTGTATCTGCCTTGCTTAGTGGATTATTACATGTCAGCCCAGATTAGATCCTTAGTGTTCTGGCGTAATCCGAACTACAAGTCTAAATGGAAGAACATTGAGCTTTCTATATTGGACTTTCCTATACAGTAGGGTGACCAAACGTCCGTATTTCCCAAGACATATCCGTATTTCACGTCCTGTTTCGGGCGTCCTGGGTTTTTTTTAGAAAGTGAGGAAGTGTCCTGTTTTTTAAATTACCTTCATTAGACCATTAAATTTACAGGCACTAGGGCACTGCGCACGACGCTGCGTGTGACGTAATCCCTGAGCCGCGTCAGTGTGGGCAGCCCTGTTCTTAATCAGAATCAAGGGCGTAGGTTTGATTTGAACTTTGGTAGGGACACTATTGGTCTGGTGTCATTGGTGCTATGCAATTTGCATGCCCTTTTTTATGCTCGATGTGAGCATCCGTACTGATAAGAGGAATTCATTGTTGAAAGAGAAAAGCAACATTTTGCTTCATTAATAAGCTCTACACTCATTAGATGCTGTTTATCAATGTTTGAAGTATCACCGGCTCTGATGAATGTGGAATTAGGACTGTTTTCCACTTTGAAAACGGTTTCATTTGAACGACTAAGAGAGAAGGTAAATACAGTATTTTCTTCTGAAGATATAGAATTGTGCAGAGTTAAACCCCACTCTAATATTTGTACCTACTATTCTCTAGCAAGCAAAATAATACATTCATTAAAATATTGACTTCACTATAAAAGTTGAACATCTGGGCTGTAGGTACTCTGTGTAGCCCATTTCATGTATTTAATCTGGGGCTGAAAAAATGAATCGTATTAATTGATTATTTCAATAATCGTCAACTAATTTAGTGAGTGATTCATCATTAACTGGAGTATAGACTTTAAAACATACAGTAATATAAATGTAAAATGTGCCTTTCCCCACAGAGCAACCCACTTAGATCAGTTATTATATCAAAATTGTAAAAATAAAAACAAATCCTTAAAATAAAACCCTCACATTTTCTTTTTTAGTTGGCTGTGGCTAAGAATCAGAAATGTTGATGCTTACAGCCTTTATTTGCCCATTTTTCCAGCAGTCTTCAGAACTCCTGGCTGACTCAGAGTATTTCATTTTATAAAAGAAAAAAAAAGGATTTTGTTTTTTAGTGCACATGATAATCATTTTTTTTTATTGGGACTAGTTTTGTAGCCTAATATTTATTGTAGTAACCGCAGCATTCTAGTGTGAATAAATTTTCAATGTTGCGCTCCAAGCACACGCGGACTAGAAAACAGCCAATCAGAGAGAGAGAAGGCGGAACTTAAGGCAGAACAACCAATAAGAGTTGAGTTAAACAGCGCAACGCAGTTCCATGCGCTGCTATGTGAAAGGGACAGGAGAGACCAGGCAGAGGACCTGCGAGAGGAAAAGAAGCCACTGCTGCAACAACTACTGCTGTAAATTATAAACATGTTGCTCACATCAAATTATTGGTAGGGACAATTAGGTCGGTTCAAAATTTTGGTAGGGAGATGTCCCTATGGTCCCTATGCAAACCTACGCCCATGATCAGAATATAGATAGGGTGGCTGTCAGTACGCCAACAACAAGCCAAAGCGCAAATGCATGTTACCGATGATTTACAAAAGAGTTTCCCCGCTTTCAGACCGGGTCGAGACAAACGGGAGGCCTTGTGCACAGTGTGCAAAGCAGGCACGTCTCGGTGTCCAATGGAGGTGCAAGGAATCTGAAAAGCCACCTGGACACCGAAAGTAAAGATAGTCTATTGATATGTTTGTTCATTTTTGGTATATTTTGGTACGTTTTTGCTACACAATAGGTATTTTTTTTGTTAATTAGCTCATTTGTTAATTTATTTTTTCCAATAGCCTACAGAACAGACATTATTTCGTTCTGTTATTGGGAGTTGAGAGTTATTGTTAACTTTTATTGTTAAGTGAGGGATGTTTAGATGAGACATTATTTCTTTCATTGCACTATTCATTCATTACAGGAATTGTTAAGCATTTTTTAATAAATATATTTTGAATAAAATTATAATTTGTTATT
Source organism: Cyprinodon tularosa (assembly GCF_016077235.1). Classification (NCBI taxonomy): domain Eukaryota; kingdom Metazoa; phylum Chordata; class Actinopteri; order Cyprinodontiformes; family Cyprinodontidae; genus Cyprinodon; species Cyprinodon tularosa. Next base: position 210,876 of record NW_024038844.1, on the reverse strand, counting down.
GTATTTATTGCTGTTGACTTTTACTGAAAAGCATTTTTAATAAATCAACTGTAAATATGTTATGGTAGGATTACGTGCATGCCACAGACATCTCTATGCATGGGAACAGAGACCCCCCCCCCCCCACGCTCTAAGGTGTCCTGGTTTTCCCAAATGAAAATATGGTAACCCTACTATACAGTCTCTGCTTGGTTGCTTAGGCAGGCTTCCGCAAGTATACCAATTCCAAAACCAGTGTGTACATTTTTCCTTGAAAAAGTGGTCTGACTGCATTGATACTGCATAAACAGATAGGAGTGTTGAGATGGCCTGCGTACCTTCCATGCTTTTTTCCAGCTTGTCTAGACCATAAATTCAGGCTGTGGGCCAAACAGGGAATCACTTCCCATTGTAAAATAAAAAAGGGGCGTTTAATAAATTTCAGGGATTTATGCCAGATTTATGAGATTGGAAGAGGAATTTTGTTTTCGTTATCTGCAGGTGCAGAGTTTTTTTAGGAGAGAAATTATGACCCCTGACTTAGCCTTAAATACAGGGATAATGCAGGTCTTTAAGGATGTATACTCTGGTACTAATGCAAGGGGCATCATTGGCAAGCTTTATCCATATTTTGCAACTGTGAATAAGAGGTCAACAGATTATATCAGGTAGTGGTGGGAAAGGGAAGCCAACATTACAATCTTAGAGGAACTTTGGTCTCAACTGTGGAAAAACACCTTTTGAACTACGAACTCTACAGAATGGCGGGATCTTGGCTGGAAGAACCTTATCAGGTTTTCTATTACACCACAGCAGAAATCCAGGTTAAGTGGTGCAGGGGTGCCCTGCTGGAGATGATGTGGGGTGGTTTCTGAAGATTATGTTCATATTTACTGGTCCTGTCCTAAATTGAAGGTCTTCTGGCACAATGTTAAGCAGATAATCTCCGAAACCCTGGACACAGTGTTGGAATCTTCTTTCACCTCTTGGTACCTTGCAAAACTCCCTGAAGGGCTCAGTTAAAATGATACATATTTACAAAAGAATTTCTTAATTGTGCAAGCAAGAAGGCAATCACCAAATACTAGCTCCAGTCAAACCTTGAGGCTCTTCATAAGTAAGATACACCAGATCGTACATCATTGGATGTCTCACGGTCTCCTGACCACACACTGACATAACCTGCATGCACTGAAAGAACTAGGGAAACTATACACTGAAATTAAATAAACAAGAGAAGTGGGTCAAGAAAGACTCGTGCTGTTTTTTTTTAATGAAATATATGTATTTGTACGAAGTATATCTTAGATTTTGTTTTTAATTCTTAATTTTCAGAGAGATCATGCAACCCGGAATGAGGCTGTGTGGGCTCTCCAAAATTACACCAGTGGGGGAACAGCAGACCAAGTGGCCTACCTCATTCACTGCAATGTGCTGGAGCCTCTTCTCAACCTGTTGACTGTTAGAGACCCCAGCAGGGTCCTGGTGATCCTGTAGACTCTCTTCAATATTTTAGAGGTGTGAAAACAATAACTGCACAATTACAGCTGCAAAGAATGCTTATTTTGCTAATCTGTCAATAATTTTTTTTTCCTTAAATATTTTTTACAAAATAAACCAGGTGAAACTAAAACTTTTCCACTCGAGAAGTTCTGGATAGAGAAAATTGAGAGTCTATTTTTTTTTTTATCACAAATGCAAAATATATATATATATTAAAAAAAATTTCACAATTTTTATATAATTACTGCTGTAAGTGGGTCACTGTCTCCTAGAGGCATGTTTTAATCTCTATACTCCAGTTAAGGATTTATCGATTACTAAATTATTTGATGGTTATTTTAATGATTGATTAATCACAATTCATCCGGGGGAATGTTGGCCTAATGGTTAGAGCAGTGCCCTTGTGCTCTGAGAAGGTTGCAAGTACCCGGTTAGTTTCCTACAGACTGCCACTCTGGGTCCCTGAGCAAGAGCCTTAACCCCAACTGCTCACAGGTTAGTTGGAGAGAGTCTGCCTGATGATCGAAGAGTTGGACGGTGTGGATAAGCTGGAGGCTCTTCAGACTAATGCCACCCAAAACCTCTCCGAGACCGCACTAAACATCATCAACAGCTTCTTTTAGCCAAAGAACCTGCCTATTTACTCATTTATTCAGAATGAGTCTGAAAATATAACTGCAGCTTCCTTTCTTTGGAAATTTAAAGCCCGGCGAGGAAACAAAAAAACACTTCTGCATTAAGGAAATCTAAATGCTGCTTCTTTTTTTAATTTTCAACTTGAGTGTCGTGTGATTAAAAAATGTTCAGAGCACCGACCTAAAACTTTGACAATCTGTTATCTGCCCTTTGTCAGATATTAAAAAATGAACTTGAAGATTTAAAAAAATACAAGTATTGTTTTTTCGTCAAAGAATTACTTATTCAAAGCCTTCAAAATGCTTTTCAGAATCGAAAACTAGATGAACTGACCCCTGTTTTAACAGAATCAAACTGGAGAAGTCAGCAGAGTAGTGGGTAGAAAATTAATAAATACTTATAAAATGACGAAATACCTTCAACAATGTGAGAATTACCTGTTCTAAGGCTACAAAATGTCTTTAATTAAAAGCAATGCCCTAAAAAGAATCTAACAAGTTATAAAAATATGTTTTGTAACTAAAAGAGTTTTAGCTGAAATCTGAGAATTGTGTAAAAAGACGGTCCAAGCTGGCAAATCTAACCAGTGATGTGATCAGATACTGAAAACTTTTAGTATCTCATCTGCTAAATTGTCTTTGTGATGACTCCTTTAATGAAACCATATTAAGGCTGGGGTCTTCTTTTTTAATGTATAAACGTGAAGAAACCCTTAATATTTTTTACAGCAAACAGTTGATCTCCCTTTAGGTGTCACAGTTCTTAGTTAACATCTGAATTTACCAAATTGGACTATTTACATTCCACCTGCACAACAGTTTTTTGATGCTTTGACATCTTTGGCATCACTGTTTGATCCCCTAACAAGCAAAGTCTTGGTGACATAGGTATCCCCAAACCTATCCAGTTTCCAGTGTGTTGTAATACTGCTTTCCAGAACAGGGAAATGCATGTACATTCCAGTATCCCATGTCTAAAAGTTTCCAATTCCATTTTACATTTCCAATACAAGTTATCTGTAAGTAAGCTAAGTAATTCTATGTAGCCTAGATGCTGTGAAATAAAACCTATGTACCATCTTATAATGCGTAAATTTCCCTCTTGATTCTTTAATGTATTTCTAAGGTATTTTCAACCATTCATCACTAAAAGTGCAGCCAAGGCCCCTCTGCCAGACAATCCCCAGACCTTTACATATATCTTTTTGCATGCTATTAAAAAAATGTATAAAATATAGATGTCTTATACTTAACTTTACTTCAGCCCATAAATTCCCGAATTGAATTATTCTTATGTTTATCTTTAGTAATACAGTCTCTAATGTGTAGATTTATTTTTTAATTATATTTCAGCATGACATTTGAAAAAGACATAATAACCCCATCTGCATACAAATCATCCACAATGCTTATTCACTTCACAAGCCATTGTTCCCAGTAAACAGTTTTTCTTCCAGTACAGATGGATGGATTAAACCACAATGATGAGTACAACTGTTTTAAATGTGACATCCTTGATACTTTATGCATCTCCCTCCGTGCTAATTTGGAATGTGCTAATACTGGATTTGTGGGAAAAAGCTGTTTATTATAGGTTTTTATTATAAGGACATCTATTGGTCTGAAAGGGTTTACTAATTCCTCCTCAATATTCATCCAACTCAGCTTTGTTTCTCCTTTTTCAAAATATTTAAACAACCTAGATATTTCAACAGCAAGATTATATAGTCTTACATTTGGCAGGGCCATGCCACCATGTCCCCTGCAAACCACATTTTCTTATAGCTAATTCTGGGTTTTCCTCTTATCCCAGAGGAAGTCCTTGACACAAATCTCATACTGTTTGTATACCTGTGAAGGGATGTCAACAGGTACCATCATGGACAAATAATTAAACAGCAGGGCTAACACCATTTGTATTACATTCACCTTTCCCTATAAAGAGAGTTTCAATTTTTCCGTTTTGTTAAGATTAATTCTAATTTTTTGAATGAAGCGGTTCCATATTTAGTAGCATTATTTCCTCTAAATTGGAATGAAGATGTATACCCATTATTTCATACCTGAAGAAATCGACTTAAATTTAAATTGCGTAATATCACTTGAAATGCATGCCTGGGATATGGACATACACTGTGATTTGTTCCAATTGATCTTGTATCCTTAGAATTTCGAATATGAATTCAACACACTGTAATAAAGCTGGAATGGAGGTGATCGGATCTGTTATAACAGCTAAAATGTAATCCGCATACATAAGAAACGTATGCTCATTTCCTCATTTGATTCTTGGGTTAATTCTTATCACTACAGCTCATGGTTCCACAACCAGCATGAAAAGTAATGGGGACAGGGCACAGCCCTATTTTGTCCCTCTGGAAAAATGAAAAAATTTGGATAACTGACCATTCGACACTATTGCTGCTTTTGGTTTAGATTATATTATTTCTACCCATTTACCAGATCCAAATTTTAAAAGTGCTGCTTTAAGAAAGCTCCACTCGACGCAATCAAAGGCTTTCTCTGCATCCAGAGACAGCACTGCAATAGAAGTTGTATTAGGGCGGAGGTCTTCAACAGGGGGTCCGCAACCCTTAAGGGGTCCACAGAGGTACTGCATGGGGGTCGCAAAAGTTTTGGTTGATTAGACTTTTTTTTATATTCCCCCCTGCAATTTTTTCCACTAATTGTGTCTTTAAATCCACATTAACATGAATTCAGCACACTGTAGTAAACAGATAAATGGAGGCAGAAGATTAATCATCAATGCACACATTCAGCAACACACAGGAGCTTTTTAAAGCTGGGCACCGTTTTCATTCACAACACCATCCATAAACCATGGATGTAACTAGAGAAGTAACTAGTAACTATAACTAATTACTTTTTCAAAGTAACATGCCCAACACTGATCACTGAGTGGGGGGACATCAAGTCCCCAAGTCTCCAATGGTTCGAAGTGATAAAGGAATGGCAGATCCCTCTCCTGATTGTCGTATCCTAACAATGACATTAATCTGATTTGCATCTTGGAGAGGATCAATGCTCCGAGGCAGACTTACTTTTCCTGGACCAGTCACAGGTTGTGTCCTGACCAGATCCCTACAAATAGATCCACACACAAAGATTACCACACATAGATACATCCACACAGGACTTCACAAACATACATTCAAATACAAAGACACACACACATAGTTCCCAACACATAGGATCACACAAAGGTTCACACAGCAGCAAAAATACAGTCAGGTCCATAAATATTGGGACATGAACACAATTCTAATCTTTTTGGCTCTATACACCACCACAATGGATTTGAAATGAAACAAACAAGATGTGCTTTATCTGCAGACTTTCAGCTTTAATTTGAGGGTATTTACATCCAAATCAGATGAACGGTGTAGGAATTACAAGTGTTTATATGTGCCTGCCACTTTTTAAGGGACCAAAAGTAATGGGACAGATTAATAATCATAAATCAAACTTTCACTTTTTAATACTTGGTTGCAAATCCTTTGCAATCAATTACAGCCTGAAGTCTGGAAGGCATAGACATCACCAGACGCTGGGTTTCATCCCTGGTGATGCTCTGCCAGGCCTCTACTGCAACGGTCTTCAGTTCCTGCTTGTTCTTGGGGCATTTTCCCTTCAGTTTTGTCTTCAGCAAGTGAAATGCATGCTCAATCGGATTCAGGTCGGGTGCTTGACTTGACCATTGCATAACATTCCACTTCTTTCCCTTACAAAACTCTTTGGTTTCTTTCGCAGTATGCTTTGGGTCATTGTCCATCTGCACTGTGAAGCGCTGTCCAATGAGTTCTGAAGCATTTGGCTGAATATGAGCGGATAATATTGCCCGAAACACTTCAGAATTCATCCTGCTGAAATTCGTATTTCTTTTGTCAGCAGTCACATCATCAATAAATACAAGAAAACCAGTTCCATTGGCAGCCATACATGCCCACGCCATGACACTACCACCACCATGCTTCACTGATGAGGTGGTATGCTTTGGATCATGAGCAGTTCATTTCCTTCTCCACACTCTTCTCTTTCCATCACTCTGGTACAAGTTGATCTTGGTCATCCGTCCAAAGGATGTTGTTCCAGAACTGTGAAGGCTTTTTTAGATGTTGTTCGGCAAACTCTAATCTGGCCTTCCGGTTTTTGAGGCTCACCAATGGTTTACATCTTGTGGTAAACCCTCTGTATTCACTCTGGTGAAGTCTTCTCTTGATTGTTGACTTTGACACACATACCTCCTGTAGAGTGTTCTTGATCTGGCCAACTGTTGTGAAGGGTGTTTTCTTCACCAGGGAAAGAATTCTTCGGTCATCCACCACAGTGGTTTTCCGTGGTCTTCCGGGTGTTTTGGTGTTGCTGAGCTCACCGGTGCGTTCTTTCTTCTTAAGAATGTTCCAAACACTTGATTTGGCCACACCTAATGTTTTAGCTATCTCTCTGATGGGTTTGTTTTGATTTTTCAGCCTAATGATGGCTTGCTTCACTGATAGTGACAGCTCTTTAGATCTCATATTGAGAGTTGACAGCAACAGATTCCAATTGCAAATAGCAGACTTGAAATGAACTCTGAACCTTTTATCTGCTCCTTGTAAATGGGATAATGAGGGAATAACACACACCTGGCCATGGCACAGCTGAGCAGCAGATTGTCCCATTACTTTTGGTCCCTTAAAAAGTGGCAGGCACATATAAACACTGTTGTAATTCCTACACCGTTCATCTGATTTGGATGTAAATACCCTCAAATTAAAGCTGAAAGTCTGCAGATAAAGCACATCTTGTTTGTTTCATTTCAAATCCATTGTGGTGGTGTATAGAGCCAAAAAGATTAGAATTGTATTGATCTCCCAATATTTATGGACCTGACTGTGTTTCCTATACTGAAACTCAGGCTAAAGCAAGCATCAGCTAAGTTCTTGGGGACTAAATAAATTGTTCATCACTTTCATTGGGCAGCAGATTCAAATAAAATAAAAATGCACTTATAACTGCGGTGTTTAGAAAAAACTACACACTGTGATGAGCTGCAGAACTAAGAATTACAATAGTTTCAAAAAGTTATTTAAATTATCCATGAATTAAATGTTAAAACATTTAAAACAGGGTTCAATGTTCTCAGGACCTGATTGGCTTCAAAGGTCTTTAAATTGGATGGTGATGGTAATCATCAGATTCAAAATAGGGTCTTCATGCTCAGACTGGCCATGAGCAGGATTTCCCTGGGGTCAACCTGGTTTTTACTACCTTTTAGAGAAGGTAGGGTTTTCTGGTGGACAACGGCCCGGCCTGTCCTGTGACGTCCCCTAATGTGACTGAATCATTGGTAGATTTGGATGGATGGTTTATTCATCCAAGGTAGGGATGAAAATAGAAGTTTAATGTAAATTTTAAAAATGTGCGGAACGGAAACTTAAACAGCCTTCATTTAATTAGATGTAACCCAAATTTTAGTTAGATGCTGAAAGTGTGGTCATTTGGTCTGTGAAGTTTTGATTCTGATTACTTTAAATCCCTGGTTAATGTTACATCATCGTTTATTCCACTGATCAATGATGCCGAGAGATTTTTGACACAGTGCTTCAGATTTTTCCTTCTATTTTAATATTCTGGTTGTTGACATACATGGATGGGTTTTTGGACATACATGGTTTTTTTTTTTTAAGGTAACTAAAAACATTTCCTTATCAGGGTGAGTTGTTAGGATTATTTTTATTATTCACGTATTTGCTTGTCAAACCCTAATGTTACCTGCCTGTTAAGTGTCAAGATAATGTTTTCCCAAGCAGTTTATCTAAATAGGACAGCTCTTCTGTCACGATAAAAACTAATCATCTTCATTATTTACGTAACAAAGATTTGGGAATGAAGTCTGAGGATACAGAAAGAGTGGATTATTCTGTAACTGTGCATTTGAGTTGTCCTTGATCTAAGAACAGTGCATTATTTTGATATGGCTGGAGCCAGTGAAGTGTCCTCATGTTCAAAAATGTATGATGTAATGATGCGATGACGTTGCATGCTGTGTGTATGGAATAATTCCTTAACTGTTATTCTGGGAAAACTTCCTGAAGGAGTAAACCCTGTGTTAATTTAATTCAATTCAGTTCATTTCTACAGCGCCAATTCACAACATATGTCATCTCAAGGCACTATACAGTTCACCAGGTCACCCAGTCAAATTGATTCAAAGTTTTCTATCTAAGGAAAACCAGTTGATTGCATCGAGTTGAATGCAATCCCTCACACTAAGCATGCTTGTAGCGACAGTGAAGAGGAAAAACTCCATCTTAAATGGAAGAAACCTCCAGCGGAACCAGGCTCGGTGTGAGAGGCCACCTGTCGAGGCTGACTGGGGTTCAAGGAGACAGAAGCAGAGAAATACAAAAATCAACTGTGAAAGGCGGCCCCGTCCAAGAAACACACAGCCAGGCAGACAAGCTCCGAGCCAACTCCCATGTCAGAGGATGAAAAGAGCACATCCAGTTAGTCACAGTCAGAGAAACAGGACTACACTGGAAAACAGGCCGATCTCCAACATCTATAAACAAAAGGGTTGATGGCAGCAGCACAGCTCATACTATTTCTCTCCAGGATGGTGTCACAGCCAAACAGGAACAGACCAGATTGAGTACAATTACAATATCTGTCAAAATCAAAGTAGTTTAATACATAAATCTCAGAAAATATTATTTAAAGTGTTTGTTCCAAGTGATCTCTTCTCAGCAAAAAATCGGGGAGAGATAGCTTAAGGATGTAAACATAGAGTTTTCCTTTACAATCATGACACTGTCAGACAATTAGATCTCAGATGTGTATTGCCAGTTTAATTTTTATATATTGCAGTAATGATTCCAATTAGCAGTAACTGTGTTACTGTTTCTGATTCGTTTCCAGACTCGAGTTGACAACATTTAATTGTTTAATTATCCTGTCATGAACTGAAAATTGAAGTCAATTCACCTGTTAAACCATGTTGGAGAGTCTTTCAAAGTAAAGCAACATCTACAAACATAGTCATCGGATGGAGGACTTCCCTTTTAATAAAAGCTTTGTATAAAACCTAATGAGTTTTATTTCCTTTTAGTTTCTATTATGAAGGCTTTACACTTAAACTTTGTTCGTGACACTGCAGTTTCGTTTTGAGGTTATTTTCCCCGTAAAGAAATGTTTTTCCATCAGCTCTCTCCTGCAGTCGAAGTATCGCGCTTCTACACAGGGTTTTACAACCAGCGCTGTACCGTGATGCATTCAAATACATCATGTACCCTAGATTGTTTATTTTTTACAATATTCTTATCACTTCATTTTATTTAGCATTTATTTTGAAGAAAAACGAGTCAATAATTTCTGTGGGAGAACAAACAGTAGCAGATTTAGTTTATACATATATAAAAGACACATGACCTTTTTTGTTATTATTAAATACATGTTTTTTTCTGCTTTATTCCGTAAAAATTCAAAAAACTTTTCTGCTTTATGTTAAAATACTAAAATTCTTAATCTTTTTAAAAGATAAATTGGGAAAGTCTGTTTTATTACTTTCTGTACATAAGTAGGTTATTACAATACCTTGAAATTATTTGTAAGAAAGCCTGGAGGATAATAGTATGCCTTTTACAAGCTTGATGCAGATTGAGTCACAACATTTGAAGCAAGCAAAGAGATCCATAAATGGCACATATCAGAATGGGAGTGAACCCATATTTCTAAATTTCAAGTTTATGTTCTTTTTAACTCTTTGTGTTGTGCTTGAAATTTTAAAACTTCTTCGAGGTATGTGGAACAACAAAGCACACATATCAGTCATAATTAGGACGGTTAACTGTTGAATAATATGATAAAAGCAAATCTTAAATTTTGATTCTTAAACATTAAGGTTTTTTTTTATGCCAATAATTTCGCAATAATAACAATAATAAAATTTTTTATTTCAAATGCACCTTACTGGACACTCAAGGTCACCATACAAAAGATAAAAACATAATGGCAGAAACAAAGCTAAACCATTTAAAAAATACATTTAAAATCATAGTTGGACATGTGGAATTTGTAGGTTTAATATTTTTGCCCTCCAGAAATAGAGGAAATATTAAAAAAATAGGGCCACCCTCAGATTTTTTCATTTTTTTTTTTAATTGCTGAAACCTGTTTGTCTTTTAGTTTAATTTCAGTGCCTTATCAATCAGTATTTTTGTTTTTTGTTTATTTATTTTTATTGCTTTTTTGAGAAATCTAACTAGCTTAATAAAACATTCAGATAGTTTTTATATATTAAGTGTTAGATACAATAAATAGAAAAAGAACAAAACAGAAAAACAACTGCTGTATCCAGGTTTACATTCATAGATAATCCAAAGTCAGAGTTAACTTGAATGCACCGTGAAAGTTCGCAGCGGCCGTAACAAACTGTGTAGAAGCGCATTCGGTGGGTGAACTCCTCTAACCTTACCGGATATAGTCTGCCTTTATGCTGTATGCCTGCAGCGGCGCTACCTTTACAGACATCTCCAACTTCAGTTTGAGCCGCTCGGGCAGCACAGACGTCTGTCCGGATGGAGGACTAACCGCTCACCTAATCTGGGTCACTCCTCTTTATATGACCCGCAGATGGGCATGTAGCTTCTTGTGTTTCTTCTAAATATTACGCCTCTATTTTCGTGCTAAAATGGGTTCCCTTAGCATGTTTATTCACAGGGGTCTGATTGTGAGAGCATTTTGTTGCTTGCACAGTCAGCGTGATTTGCTATGGTGATACTACAGGAAGCTAACCCCGAGCTAGCCCAGGGATCGTTTTTGGGAGATACCTTTTTTTTTGGATAAAGCCACACGCTAACGCGTGAATCAGACACTTGTTGTTAACCTTCATTGAAGTGGAATATCGAAAGGGAATGTCGAACCAAGGAGTTAGGAGAAATGGCCCAGTAAAGCTGCGGTTGACAGGTAAGCAGAATTTAAACCCCCCTTCTTACACCGCTTAGTTATGCTAGCAAACTATTAGCTTGGATGCTAGCAGTTCTTACTAACGTCTACTGGCTGTGAAAATCTAAAATATAGTGGAAAATATGATCATAAACACATTTTATACATTTGGAATATCGTAACACAACCAGTAACGTTATCCTTAAGGGAATGAGGTTTAAAAGCAGTATAGTGAGTGCTGTTTATGAGCCTGCCTTGTTAGCAAACATTAGCTTGGAATAAGCTGCTATTTAGTGACATAACCACAAAATTAATGATTAATATTCAATTATTTTATCTTTATCATCATTTATGCTTTTTTAAGCGCAAATGCATTTCAGCTGTGCAATGAGAATTGTTTTTTGCAATACTTTTAGGAATATATTTGCTTGGCGTAGCGTTGTTTTAAACCTTTTAGATGTTGCAGCAAAAATATGTTTCTTCCATTTAACCAGATCTGTGTGTGTCATTAAAGTACAACATTTAATGCCAGGGAATCCTGGTCAGGACGAGCGGCTACATTTCTTATTTAGATGGATTTAAATAGTTAACGCAGGGCAAAAAAAAAAAAAAAAATCTATATTTACTTAAACAAGAACTGGTTAGAATAGAAAAGAAACAAACCTGCATTTAAGAAGATGATCTATAAAGGACATATCTCTGCTCAATCCCCTTTTTTCCTCCTCAGTATACTTTGATTTTATCTTTGGAGGGCACTTTAATTCAATAAACAATCCAGAAACTACAAGCCGCTCTGTGGACTTTCTTGGGTTTTCAAAAAAACAAAAGCCAAAACAAAAAAGGACCCACTAACTTATACCTACCACTTGTATACGGAGGAGGATAAGGGCCACTGAAAAAAATTAAAAAGTTAACTGATTTTTAAATATTATTTCAGTTTAATATGGGAAAAAGGTTAGAAGTCTGACTTTAATCTCAGAATTTTGACTTTAATCTCAGAATTTTGAATTTAATCTCAGAAGTTTGACTTTAATCTCAGAAGTCTGACTTTAATCTCAGAAGTAATCTCAGAAGTCTGACTTTAATCTCAGAAGTCTGACTTTAATCTCAGAAGTCTGACTTTAATCTCAGAAGTCTGACTTTTTTTCTCAGGATTCTGACTTTTTTTCTCAGGATTCTGACTTTTTTTCTAAGGATTCTGACTTTATTTCTCAGAATTTTGGATCTTAATGTAGATGGGCACCATGAAGGAAGAGATGTGCGAGCACTCAGCTTCACTGACAAAGATGTGACTTGTTTGGGAGGGCCAGTAACACATCGGTGGAAAATGACGGAATTAGGTGACTTTTTACCCGTCTGAGGGATCCCCAGTGATACCATTTAATTAATGGAAGAACAGAAGGTGATTAAAACAAGAGAGCTAGTTTAGTCTTTAAAACAGACATGGCTATGGCGTGATGCTGACATGTTTGTTAGCTGTCAGAATTCAGTCAAAATTCTGAGATTAAATTCAAAATTCTGAGATTAAATTCAAAATTCTGAGATTAAAGTCAAAATTCTGAGATTAAAGTCAAAATTCTGAGATTAAAGTCAAAATTCTGAGAAAAAAGTCAAAAATGTGAGATTTTAGGTCAGAATTGTGAGGGGAAATAGTCACAATTTTGAGGAAAAAGGTCAGATTTATGAAGAAAAAAAGTCAGAATTCTCATATTATACTGAAATAAAATTTAAAAATCAGTTAACTTTTTTAATTTTTTCTGTGGCTCTAATCCTCTTCTGTACTTTTAAAGTGCCAATGTTCTTGTTAATTTATGTCGCTTTAGATTATTTCCTGTTTTTGTGAAAGCTTTCTAGCCATGTCCCTGTCTGGGCTAGGAAAAAAGTGCTAACTTATCAAATAAGTAGATTTATGACACGTAAACAATGGGGTTGTCACAGTACTAAGAAATTAAACAAAATTCTTATACCGCATATAATGATTTATACCAACTTTGATCTATTTTTTTTAAGCTACGAACAATAAATTTAATAGCAATAGGACAAATGTCAAACTTTCCCAGTTTAAACAAGGAAACTTTTTAATTCGGAATAGTTAATTTTTTATTCATTTTTCTTTTATTAAAGCTGAAGTCTGTAAGTTTTTAAAAATCACTTTTTTGTCATATTGGCTAAAACTGTCCCTATGCCCAGACAGCAGTATATGTGATATGTAACCTGTGAAAAAAACTGCTTCAATTGGTACCGCCTACTGCCTGTATTTCAATCTGGAAAGAATAATTCGGGACGAGTCAAAACAACCAATCACAGCCAGAGGAGCGTCTGATGGAGTGTCAATCACAGCTCACACACGCTGAATCCCGCCCCCTCCCCCCTTCTGGTCGCATGCGGTAGCCGCGCAGATGCTGTGAGAGGGGTGGAGCTTGGAGGTGGGGCATGAGTGAAGCAGAGAGGGTGGGGGAGTGACGTGAAACCTGTTTTTCTTCAAATTTTCAGTCGAAGTCTGCTCTCTTCTCAATGTTACAGACTGCAGCTTTAACAACAATGGAAGGCTAAAACAATGGCAAACTAGTTGACTGATTAAAATACAAATTTCATGTAAGATGACGTTGTTTTGTTAGAACAAAACTAACACTTTCCCCCCAAATAAGAGTGCGAAGGGGATAAATGAGTAATCTTTGATAAAACAGGTTAGTTCGTTTGAGGATTTCCACAGGTATTTAAACAGAAACCGTCAGTAGGTGTTGAAACAATCAAACAGTTGGAGCAAAAATTGCACCCTCGGTTTCCGTTGTTTTAATATAAATCTTTTGAAGTAAAAAAAAAGAATGTGTTTCCCATCTGTAATTTGTCTTCAATCAATAGTTTAAGGCTAGAATCCTGCTGCATATTTTTGCTTTAGCGTGCCATACCTGTGAGTAGACTAAAATGTCTTTCATCTAGAAAGTAATATTATTAAGGAAAACTGCTCCTGAGAAAAATACATGCAGTTCTCATTCTTTCTGGTCTGCCTGGGGTCTCTTTTTCTCTCCATATGGACGATAGTTTTAAATGTGCTGCAGTGGTCTTCAGCGGAATGCCAAGAATGTGAAACCTCAGAGAGCCTTTCCTGATCATAAAGCCCTTCAAAGTGGTATACACATCATTTACAATGACCCAAATTTCTGCTCTTGCAGACCAGTGAATTGACGTCTTGATTTATGTTGCTGCTTGTGTCGCAAGCTTTGCAGATTGGGATTTAGTTGTGGCCAAATGTGATTTCAGATGTCTGTGTAAAACTGGACTGGAATGAAATGTTAAGAATAAATACACAGTCTGTGTGGTGGTCTTTAATTGCATTGTGTGGGGTTTTTCCCTTTGTCTGAAAGAACAGTTTGTCTGGACAAAAGTAATTAAAGGATTATGGTTTATGCTGCTCGGTGATTGTTATTTCCCCCCAACGTTATTTGGTTTTGCCCTCAGGTTTGATCATTGTATTAAACAAATTCAGCTTTTTTAGTGATGAATGTGAAACATTGCTTATGCTGGTGGTCCTGCTTGCATTCTAGCCTTTAGTTGATACCTTGTAAAGGAAGTTTGAGCCAGTTTTCTGACAGTAATAGGGTAGCTTTTATATCAATCATGAAGTGCCAGTGAGAAAAAGATAATACTGAATGTCCTGCACAAGTTATTGGGCCCATTTAATATTATAATTCCCAATTAACAGAGTAAATTAAAAATATAATCTGAAGAAAAAAAAAAAGGTATGTTGCTTTGATATACTGTAAGACTTATTACCAGTAGTTGTCAAAAATGTTAAAGGCAACTGTGATATATCTCTGTGCTCAGTGTAATTGCCAAATGCTAACGTTGTTGTTTTTTTAAATCTAAAAATAAATAAATAAATAAATAAAAAAAAAAAATATATATATAATTAACAATAAGTCGATTATTTGTTTGGATCACTATTTTTTCAAACTCAAAGAAGAAAGCCATGGGTCTTTTAAAAAAGAACGACGTGAGAAGTAAAATAAATGAAAACATCTCTCGCTTCTTAAAAACTCGCACTTCTTGGCAACACTGAGCAGTAAGGATATCCGTGCGATCCATTCTCCCCGTTAGACTCCTGTTGGCAAAGCGTAAGCAGGGACTGACTGGAAGACTCATCTCGGCATTCTTCCTGCTCCCTGAGCGTGTTCCACTCTAGGAGGCAAGGAAATCAACATGTACATTTTTCATCCCCTGTCAAAGTCGTCCTATGTCTATGTTCCTCCTATTATTATATGGATACAAACTGATCCGTGAGTTTGAGCGTTGAAGGGGGCAAAGGTCAGGAAGTTGGAGATTAAAATGAAAGCGCTTCCTTTGGTACAGCTGCCTCATTCTCAGTGGGGCAGAGAAAGCATCAGAAATGACCACTGCCTCAGTAGTTGTCCGCTCGTCGGAAACTCATCAGCATGCGGCTGTTTTTCTAGGTTGTTCTAGGCTCCAAATAGACAGCAAATACAGTGTTGTTACTCAAATGCAAAGTTTATGTTCCACAGGATGTAATGTTAGCATGCTGTGCTGAGCCATCTCAAAACACAGTTTGCTTCTGAAACGATCATAGATAAATTACACAAAAAGACGGTCATGGAGCCAACAAGCATAGAGGATGCTGGTTGAGTAATATAGAGAGTAGGAAAAACTTCTTCACCTCTTATTTAAAGGATTTTTGGATGCTATTGTTGTGAATTCTCCTGAAAAATAGTCAAAGCAGCAACTGGGATGCTATTTTAATTTGAATTATTGTTTTCAAGCAGTGACGTGCGGTCAGGGGAGGCAGGTGAGGCAGTGCCTCACCAGCCATCATGGAAAGAAAGAAAATATATAATCATAAAGTAATTTAAATTGTTATATTCATCCGGTGGTTTGTACTAAAAAATATTCATTTTTCATGTAGCTTCACCAATTTCGATTTTTATTTGTTCAAAATCGCTGAATTTTCTTATTTTCCCATTCAAATGCTTGGAAGCGATGCCGGTGAGGCAGCAGCGAGCTCTGCCTCACCTTGGATTGCGCAACCCCTGGCTCTGCGCTGGCTGCAAAGCGGAGAGAGCATGTTGCTGTACGGCGTCAATAAAATGGTTTAAACAAATGTAATATGTGAACTTATTTCTAATAATTTGGCTTATGTATATAATGTACAGAGCTTTTTGTCACCAACTGTGTTTGTGTAACGTGTTTCGTGTAATGAGCGATTATAAACGGCAGAGAACAAGTTCGAGGTGAGGCAGGCAGTTCTCTTGCCTCATGGCAGGGGGTGCTCAAGAGACTGAAAACATAAGGCAGGAACAGGACGGATCAAGGAAGGCTTTCTTCCCTGGCAGTGATCGCCATTGAGACAGAGAGACTTTTAAAACTGAAGGAAGATAAGGAGGACTTCTATTCATTTATAAGTAAAGGTAAGACAGTAATAACATTTATTTTGTTTTGTTTTTTAAGGAAATGTGTGTTTTGTGAGCTACAGTTTGTATGTGTAAGGATGCAGAAGTGAAACATAACCTGTAAACTGCTGTCAATCTATGCATCTATTTGCAAATCTGATTCTGATGACGTCAGTGCCTCACCAGCTATGAACCTCACCGCACGTCACTGTTTTCAAGCATAGCGTTTAACTATGCTTCTTGGATTGCTCCCTTTAACAACGAGTTGTGTGCACAGGTTTGAATTAATTTTCAGCTTTTTAACAGTCAGCAGCAAATGTAAATAATACTAAAAGGCTCAAATGTAAATACAATTAATCCACCAAATGTCTGGTTAAATGCTCCTCAATAAGATGAAACATAATCACGTGTTTGTAGCCAGCAACAGACCTCTGTCACATTTGTTGCTAATTATTTCCCACCACTCTTCATAAAAGAACTGGTAAAGTTTGTATTTTGTTAAATTGTTGACACTGAGTAGGCTGTTAATCATTATTCACAATTTTTTTTTTGTGGTTAATGTAAAACTTTTGGTAAAAGTCTAACCTAATGTTAGACTGCTTTATTTATTCCCTTGATAAATGCACATTTCCAACTAACGTGCTAATATAACCCACCTCCTCCATTGGTCTATGCTTTTTGTGGGATTGGGTGCTACCAATACCAGCAAACGGCATGATGCTACCACCACCGTTGCACAACAGTTGGTTATGGCGTATACAAGGGATTGCTAGCTGGTGCCTAGCTAAGCCATTTCGTTGTTAAACTGTTAAGGATGGATGTAACAAGAATAGAACCACAGAGGTTAAGAACCAGTAGACATGTTTAGATTTCATACAGAAGTAGACACAATGTCTTATTGCTATTTACAGAATGCCTTTTAATATTGCTTTGCTGTCCAGCAGCTAGCTTTTCTCAACAATTGGATTTTAAAGTCAGATTTTATAATTCAGATCCCCTCTGTACAAGTTCCAACTCACCATGTGCATCTAGTGTTGTGCAAGAGAATCTGGACTGTACAACCTCTTGTTGCGGTACAATTTAGTCACAAATAATCTAACATAAATATTAGTTTGACACAAATGGGAAATGAGAGAATTCACTGTTGAATAAGAAAGCAAATCAATGTGGCTGCTTGTCACAGCATCACTTAGGCTGTATCATGTTTGGTTGTGGCTAAAATGGCTGTAAGTGAGCTCTAGATGAATTGGGTTCCTGTGGTCTGACAACTTTGAGTTAAAATTCCAAAAGCATGAATATATAAAGTGATATAATCCCTTGTATTCAAATACAATGATACACCACCATTCGAGCAGTAAACTAGGTTTCCCCTGTAATGTTATCATGGTTATAACTAAGACACGACAATTTGACATTTATTAGCTGACTGAATATGTATTTCTAATGCCTAAAATACATATTTTGTCAAACTATTAAAATGGCCACAAACTTACAAAATGGCCAGTTAGAATGTGCAAACATTTCTACGAAATGGAGTGTTGCAGTTTTGGATAGAAATGAGATTTTTGAATCCCATTTTAGTTATCGACAAGTGGACAACAGAGAGCAGAGCATTAAAAAGAAAAAAGAAAAAACCTTGCCATACCAGACTCTTCTAAACCTGCGCATTAACTTGAGCGGCAATCTTGTTCTACGCCGTCTCCCTCTCCTTTGCAGCTGTTGTCTTTAAAACATTTTTTTTTTTAAATCCTGCATTAAAATCTATAGTTCAAATTATGTGAAATAGTTAGACTTCCTCTTGCCTTTTTTTACTTGTTAAATCTGGACTTATGATGGCTTTTCATGGTTGTTACGCACATGCTTAACTTCAAGGGAACCCACTCGGAGTTGATTAAGCTAAGTAGCTAGCCATTGTAAAACTGAAAACTGAGAGTTTCTGACCTTAGGTTAGATTAATTTAGAATCAAGGATTTAACACAGTTTGTTAAAACTGCTTTGTGAAAAAGATCTCAGATTTAGAATCAAAGCACCTACACGTTTTCTTTGGGAACCCGACCCAAACTAGCCTAGTAAACTAGCCCCACCCACCAGTGGCCAGAATAATTTTTACCTGCGAGTGGTCTAGCCTCGATCAGTGCCCCAGGCCCTAGAACTGGCTGGCCAATCACAACGGGGAGATGTGTTTCGAATTACTGGATGCAAAGCGGGCAGAGTTTTGAGGGCGTGACGACAAAGTTGCGTGACGCTGGAGAAAGCACAACAAGGAAGATGGCAACAACTATTGAAGAGTTCTCATTTGACTCAGCCTTGGAATCAGTTTTGGAAGGATTAGACTTTGCGTTTTCTTTGAAACGTGAGCAGGAAGAGGCTCTACGCTCATTCATCTTTACGAAGGACATATTCGCCGTTTTACTGACAGGCCGTTTGTTTACACTCCCCCACCAGCTTTCTGTAGCGTTTACTACGTCACAGTCAGTTGCGCTCATTGGTCAGAGCGTTGGCCAATAGGCACAGACATGGTTTGAAAGACAACGGGTTGTTCTCATCAACAATCTTCCGATGTCAAATTCACCGGGGCCAGACTAAATTACACATTTAATCTCACATTTAGTCTCTGCAATTTCTGCATAAGTTTTTCCTCCTCAGTGGTTGATTGTGTTGGGCAGACACGTTCTACTAGTCGGTTGTTTAACGGTTTTGTTTAATCACACATTAAACTGAATCTGTGCTAGGTTCCTGCTGACCTTAAAAAATACATTTTGAAGGTTAAACTTTAGCTCAGTTTCATTATTCATCTATGCACTATTAAATAACCATGCTGTGGTATATTAACTAAATGGTTTGAACATGTTCCAGCTGAAAGTCCAGTTTACGCCAGGCGTTGGTCCATTAATGGGAACTGTTAAGCTCTGCTGACTGTACAATCAGGGAAAGTTGTGCCTTTGCCTGTCTGTTAAGTTACCAAATCATGGCCCTTTTTTAAAGGAAAGTGTGAGAGTACAGGTGCTGGTCATAAAATTAGAATATCATGAAAAAGTAGATTGATTTCAGTAATTCCATTTAAAAAGTGAAACTTGTATATTATATTCATACATTACATACAAACTCATATATTTCAGATGTTTATTTTGTTTAATTTTGATGATTACAAATGACAACAAATGAAAATCTCAAATTCATCATATCAGAAAATTAGAATATTGTGAAAAGGTTCAAAATTGATGGCCCCTGGTGCCACACTCTAATCAGCTAATTAACTCAAACCACCTGCAAAAGCCTTTAAATGGTCTTTCAGTCTAGTTCTATAGGCTACACAATCATGGGGAAGACTGCTGACTTGACAGTTGTCCAAAAGACGACCATCGACACCTTGCACAAGGAGGGCAAGACACAAAAGGTCATCGCTAAAGAGGCTGGCTGTTCACAGAGCTCAGTGTCCAAGCACATTAATAGAGAGGCGAAGGGAAGGAAAAGATGTGGTCGAAAAAAGTGTACAAGCAAGAGAGATAACCGCACCCTGGAGAGGATTGTGAAACAAAACCCATTCAAAAATGTGGGGGAGATTCACAAAGAGTGGACTGCAGCTGGAGTGAGTGCTTCAAGAACCACCACACACAGACGTATGAAAGACATGGGTTTCTGCTGTCGCATTCCTTGTGTCAAGCCACTCTTGAACCACAGACAGCATCAGAAGCGTCTTGCCTGGGCTAAAGAGAAACAGGACTGGACTGCTGGTGAGTGGTCCAAAGTCATGTTCTCTGATGAAAGTAAATTTTGCATTTCCTTTGGAAATCAAGGTCCCAGAGTCTGGAGGAAAAGAAGAGAGGCACTTCATCCACGTTGCTTGAAGTCCAGTTTAAAGTTTCCACAGTCAGTGATGGTTTGGGGTGCCATGTCATCTGCTGGTGTTGGTCCATTGTGTTTTCTGAGGTCCAGGGTCAACGCAGCCACATACCAGGAAGTTTTAGAGCACTTCATGCTTCCTGCAGCTGACCAACTTTTTGGAGATGCAGATTTCATTTTCCAACAGGACTTGGCACCTGCACACAGTGCCAAAGCTACCAGTACCTGGTTGAAGGACCATGGTATCCCTGTTCTTAATTGGCCAGCAAACTCTCCTGACCTTAACCCCATAGAAAATCTATGGGGTATTGTGAAGAAGAAGATGCAATACACCAGACCCAACAATTCAGAAGAGCTAAAAGCCACTATTAGAGCAACCTGGGCTATCATAACACCTGAGCAGTGCCACAGACTGATCGACTCCATGCCACGCCGCATTGCTGCAGTAATACAGGCCAAAGGAGGCCCAACTAAATACTGAGTGCTGTACATGCTCATACTTTTCATGTTCATACTTTTCAGTTGGCCAACATTTCTATAAATCCTTTGTTTTTATTGGTCTTCAGTAATATTCTAATTTTCTGATATGATGAATTTGAGATTTTCATTTGTTGTCATTTGTAATCATCAAAATTAAACAAAATAAACATCTGAAATATATGAGTTTGTATGTAATGTATGAATATAATATACAAGTTTCACTTTTTAAATGGAATTACTGAAATCAATCTACTTTTTCATGATATTCTAATTTTATGACCAGCACCTGTATGTGTGTTCATGTTTGCACTTTTATGCTTATATTTTTGCCTTGTTATTTTTTGGTGCTTCTATTCAGGCTTTCTTGTCTGAATCTTTATAGATGGCAATCTATCTTTGACCTCTCTAAGGCCCCGTCCACACGAAGACGAACCCTGGCCTAAACGCACAAATTTTTCCCCAAACCAGCCTCTCATCCACACGAAGCCGGGGTTTCGAGGGTCTGTAAACGATCTTTTTTTTATTCAGCCTTCAGAGTGGGAAGATTTCGAAACGCCGTTTTCGCGTTTCCATCTTTACGCTCTAACCGCATATTTTTTTTTACACGCATGCGTCATAGCGTCGCCTCTAAACACGCATGCGCGACACATCACAACAACAATGGCGCCGTTGCTGCTAATGCTACTCACCCTGCTGTCGGGCTTACAACAGAATCTTCTTCTTCTGGAATATCTCCAGGAAGAACAGAGCAATATCGACGACATAGTTCAGCACCTGAATTTGACTTAACCATGAAAATGGACCCGCAGGGCAACCATGTATAAATATTAGTGCCATGCCCAACATTTCGTCGCTTATTTTTGCTTTGGCACCACAGCGCCACTTACAGGCCTGGCATACATTTTGCAGCGTTTTCATGCATTCGTGTGGACGCTCACATTTATTTTACGTCTCCGTCTTTACGGCAAACGTTTTGGAAAATATCAGCGTTTCGTGTTCGTTTTGACTTCGTGTGGACGGGGCCTAATTTCTTCTGTTTGCTCTTTTGCCTTATTTTAAATGCAACAAATTGAAGTACCTAGAATCTAGAGTCAGATCTGCTTGTCTGTTTCTATGAATGTTGAAGGTTTTTCTCTAAGAGGTTCCATCTTATTTGCAGCTAATGACTCAGATGAGTCCTCTGTTTGTGTGCTATGAGTAAATAATTTACTGCTGTGTGCACGGCTGTTTCCCAAAAAACGAAATGCTGAGCTTTCATGTGTTTAACAGGATACTGCATGCTTCGCTTCATCTTGGCTGTACCATTTCGGGTCATTGTTTTGTGGTTTGATTTTTGTAGTGCTCTACCTAGGATTGTACCCAAACTTCCTCCAGCTCTGTTTAGTCTGCAGCGCTAAAGTATATTGGAATTGACCACACGTGCTGCAGAGGTTAGTTACACCCATTTAGGACTCACACAGCTCTTGTATTGGTATGGAAAATGTTTGTATTTTACATTAGGGTATAAATGGTCCTATGATCTCTGATAAGTTGATTCTTATCATTTTCCTCTATTGCTCCATCTACCGTAGTAAGACTTTATAAAAGACTGCAGACAGGAAGTCTTTTCAAATCTGAAATAGCACAGAGTCTGAATACTTTCGTTTAAGACTGCTTCTGAAAGCATTTTTTCCCCTGGAAAGTCAATGTCTTAAGGCTTTAAAGTATTTTAGAAACAATCAACAGTCATCAATAGAATGTATTTTACTGCACTAATGGTCTTTTACACTTAGCTAAAGTGTTGTACTCATTTGTCCTCAGAAATGTTTTTTTTTTTTTTTTTCCTTCTGCTCAACTCAATGGAAAATAGTCAGGTTAGAATGTAACCCAAAGGTCAGGATACCATTAGTAGCTCACATACGCCGTCTAGTCGCTGCTGTAGTAATAGTTGTGATACCACAGATTTACTCACCTGTTAGCTAACGGAAAGCTGGAATACTTATTGTTACACAATTGGACTGTATATAAACTAAATCTGCTGTCCTTCCTCTAGAGTTTAAAATTGACTCGTCCCACAAGAGCGAGAACAAGTGATGACATCATTGAGGATATTTAGACAATAACAGTTTTCACTTGTAGCGGTGTAAAGGTTTCACATACATCAGTTTTAAACACTTTTTAAAAATCTCTGTAGAATGGTCCTATTGCTAAAGAGGTGATTGAGCATTCTTATTTAAATAAGAGTTAAAGATTCTTAAATTTGTTGACTGTTTTCTTGTTGACCAATTCTAATTAAATAGTATATTTTATACAAATAAACTTGCTTAAAAAAAATTAAATCCATTAAAGTCCAAACTTTAATGTATTGGAACCAGTTGAAACTGAAACTGCCTGAAGTGTTCTAAAAAAAAAAAAAAAAAAATTTGAAGTTTTTTCCTTTTAAATGTAAATTGTATTAATTTCGTACAGTTTTGGTTTATTACTGCCTTCAATAACTTTTTTTGTCAAATGTCATGTTTTAGGGTTTTTAAATTCTAGTTACTGATTCTTTGATATATTTAATTACTTGAAAATATTTTGGCCAAATCTTTTAATCATGATGAATTAGTCGTCGGTACAGGCTAATCTGTTAAGTGTAGAATTTTCGTAATGAAAGTAAGATCAGCCCAATAGTTTGAACTGAGGATTTTTGTAATTTTATGGATTATTATTACTTTTTTATTTAAATGGCCAATTTCTTGGGCAAGCCATAATTACTTTTTAGTCAACTTTGTCTATAAGGCAATGTTCTTTGTAGTCTTTGAATAAAAATAAAATGTATTTGTGTATATATATATATATATATATATATATATATATATATATATATATATATATATATATATATATATATATATATATATATATATATATATATATATATATACCATACCATACCATACCAGCTTTATTTATAAAGCACTTTAAAACAACCACAGTTGATACAAAGTGCTGTACAGTTTAAGAACACAACATAATAAAAATAATTTAAAAACAGTTTAAAAGCAAAAAAACATACAATTTAAAACTAGATCCCACTGGTGTTGAAAGCCAAGTAAAATAGATGGGTTTTAAGACGAGCTTTAAAAATGGGCAAAGAAGGGGCCTCTCTGACCTGCAAAGGTAAGTTATTCCATAATTTGGGGCCCATAACAGAGAAAGCCCTGTCCCCTCTGAGCTTCCTTTTTGTTCTCGGTTCCTCCAAGAGCAGCTGATTTGCTGACCTGAGAGACCGATGGGGTACGTAGGGATGAAGAAGCTCGGAGAGGTAAGCTGGGGCAAGATTATGCACTGATTTAAAAACAAACATAAGAATTTTAAAATGAATCCTAAAATATACAGGCAGCCAGTGAAGTGAGGCCAGGACAGGGGTCACATGCTCTCTCTTTCGAGTACCTGTCAAAAGTCGTGCAGCAGCATTTTGTACTAGCTGCAGACGTGAGAGCAGCGACTGACTGACACCCAGATAAAGTGCATTACAGTAGTCCAATCGAGTTGAAACAAAAGCGTGGATCAGTGTTTCAAAATGCTGCCTGGAAAGAAAAGATTTCACTGACGCCAATCGCCTTAAATGATAAAAGCTGGACTTAACCACGGCTCTAATTTGGCTGTCCAATTTAAAATCACTGTCCACCTTAAAACCAAGATCAGTAATAACAGGTTTAAAATATACCTGCAAAGGTCCCAGGTCAACAGAGGTGGACTCACAAGAGCCACTGGGTCCAAACACCATCACGTCTGTTTTGTTTTCATTAAAGTTTAAAAAGTTCAAGGCCAACCAAGCTTTAATATCTCCTAGACATGCCAGGAGATGTTTGATTGAATGTACATCCTGCTGCTGTATGGGCAAATAAATCTGACAATCATCAGCGTAACAATGAAAAGAAATCCCATGTTTCCTAAGGATAGAACCCAGAGGCAGTATATAAAGGGAGAAAAGCAGTGGGCCAAGAATTGAGCCCTGTGGGACACCATAAGACATTGAAGCAACAGATGATTTAAAGCCACTAATATTCACTGAAAAAGTTCTCTCCTCCAGGTAAGACCTGAACCATTTAAGAACAGTGCCATCAATACCAGCAATGTGGTGTAATCGCGATATTAAAATATTGTGGTCTACTGTATCAAAGGCAGCAGTTAGGTCAAGTAACATCAGAACAACATGGTGACCAGAATCACATGCAAGAAGAATGTCATTAAAAACTCTTATTAAAGCAGATTCTGTACTATGAAGAGTTTTAAAGCCTGACTGAAAAACCTCCAGAATGCCATTGTCATCTAAAAACTGTGTCAGCTGACAGTACACAATTTTCTCTAAAACCTTAGAAAGGAAAGGCAGCTTCGAAATAGGCCGATAATTAGCCAGAACAGTCGGATCAAGGCCAGGTTTTTTAAGCAGTGGCTGCACTACTGCATGTTTAAAACTAGCAGGGACCACACCTGAGGACAGACTGCTATTTATAATTGCAAGAACAGGCTGCCCTATGCTAGGTAAAATATCTTTAAAAAGTCGTGGAGGCACAGCATCCTGGGGGGAACCTGATGGCTTAATGTGGCGAACCACATCCTCTAACAGTGAGACCGTCACAGGCTCAAACTGATTGAAAGTAGCCGAGCAAGGGACTGAAATTGAAGGGTCAGAGTCAGGAGCTGTGATAAGAGCCCTGGTACTACCAACCTTTTCAATAAAGAAACGCATAAAATCATCACACACATCAGGAGAAGCTTCCAAACAGGCCTTCTGAGAAATATTAAGCACAAAGTCAATGGTGTTAAATAAAACACGTGGGTTATGACTGTTTGAAGCAATGATATTTGCCAAATATTCCCTTTTTGCCTCTTTAACCGTGCTCTGGTAGAGACGCCAACTGTCTTTTAAAATCTGAAGAGTAACCTGCAGTTTATCCTTTTTCCACCTGCGTTCAACACGACGACATTCCTTCCTTGCAGCACGAGTTCTGTCATTAAACCAAGGCTCAGGTTTAATCCTGGGGTGCCTGGTTTTTAATGGAGCAACCGAGTCCAGGATGGTTTGACAGGAAGAATAGAACCAGGACCAGAGCTCTTCTGTATCAAAGTGGAGGAAGTCAGATGATTCACAGAGTTGAAGAAAAGCAGTAGAGAAATGAGTGGCAGTGGAGGGGTTAATAATCCGACAGCGCCGAGCAGCAGCGCGAGTTTTAACTGCGGTAGGTGTCAAAGTAATAGTGAATAAAACAGGCAGGTGATCCGAAAACATAGCGTCACAGATTTCCAGGTTTGTCGCAGGCAGACAGCAGGAAATTACCAGGTCCAGTGTGTGTCCATGTTCATGTGTAGGGCCTGATACGGCCTGTACCAGGTTAAAAGAGTCCAAAAGGCTTAAAAAATCCTTTACCAGAGGCTTATTTGGACAGCAAACGTGTATATTGAAGTCTCCAACAATAAGAACATGTTCATAGTTAGTTAAAATCCCAGATAAAAAATCAGAAAAGTCACTTATAAAATCCTTATTATATTTGGGGGGCCGGTAGATGACAGCACAGAAAACTGGGTTTACGTGTCTCATCTCAAAAGCCGTAAACTCAAAGCTGGGGAAAGACGTCTGTAGAAAACACTGCTTACATCTGTAATCCTGTTTGTAAACAATCGCTGTGCCTCCCCCTCTTCCCGAAGCCCGTGGTGAATTAAAATAAAAACAATCCGCTGGTAAAAGCTCAGATAGGGCACTGGACTCACCAACACTCAGCCACGTCTCCGTCACACACAGAAAATCCAGATTTTGGTGACTAAAAAAGTCCCGAAGAATAAAAGTTTTATTCACAAGCGACCTGGCGTTTACCAGGCCAATCCTAACAGGAACTTGATCCTGGGCTTCGACAGGTCGGGAAACCCGGCACAGCGGTCTCAGGTTTTGGAGACACCGTCCGCGTATGTTGAGCCGGGAAAGGCAGGGGCGGCGGTGTAGAGGGATTTCAACGCCGACCACTGGCACCAAGCAGGCATCAATGGGATCCAAGAAACGCCGAGTCACCCAGGGGCCCAGAAATGATCCTTGCGATGATCGAGTAAAAGCACAACAGTGCGTCATGTAAAACTTCAGCTTCACCAGCCGGCCGCTTCGTCTACCGCGACGACGACGACGTCTCCTCCGAGAAATAATATAATATTATATATTATATTATTTCGATATATAATACAGGGAAATCCCTTGTTTAGTTGAGATAAGGGCTTGATGATATTGACAAAACGATACATTTGAGTTTCAGTTGATGAGACATAATTTTGGTATTGATACACTATATTGCCAAAAGTATTTGCTCACCCATCCAAATTATTGGAATCAGGTGTTCCAATCACTTCCATGGCCACAGGTGTATAAATTCAAGCACCTAGGCATGCAGACTGTTTTTACAAACATTTGTGAAAGAATGGGTCGCTCTCAGGAGCTCAGTGAATTCCAGCGTGGAACTGTGATAGGATGCCACCTGTGCAACAAATCCAGTCGTGAAATTTCCTCGCTCCTAAATATTCCACAGTCAACTGTCAGCTGTATTATAAGAAAATGGAAGTGTTTGGGAACGACAGCAACTCAGCCACGAAGTGGTAGGCCACGTAAACTGACGGAGCGGGGTCAGCGGATGCTGACGCGCATAGTGCGAAGAGGTCGCCAACTTTCTGCAGAGTCAATCACTACAGACCTCCAAACTTCATGTGGCCTTCAGATTAGCTCAAGAACAGTGCGCAGAGAGCTTCATGGAATGGGTTTCCATGGTCGAGCAGCTGCATCCAAGCCATACATCACCAAGTGCAATGCAAAGCGTCGGATGCGGTGGTGTAAAGCACGCCGCCACTGGACTCTAGAGCAGTGGAGACGCGTTCTCTGGAGTGACGAATCGCGCTTCTCCATCTGGCAATCTGATGGACGGGTCTGGGTTTGGCGGTTGCCAGGAGAACGGTACTTGTCTGACTGCATTGTGCCAAGTGTAAAGTTTGGTGGAGGGGGGATTATGGTGTGGGGTTGTTTTTCAGGAGCTGGGCTTGGCCCCTTAGTTCCAGTGAAAGGAACTCTGAATGCTTCAGCATACCAAGACATTTTGGACAATTCCATGCTCCCAACTCTGTGGGAACAGTTTGGAGCTGGCCCCTTCCTCTTCCAACATGACTGTGCACCAGTGCACAAAGCAAGGTCCATAAAGACATGGATGACAGAGTCTGGTGTGGATGAACTTGACTGGCCTGCACAGAGTCCTGACCTCAACCCGATAGAACACCTTTGGGATGAATTAGAGCGGAGACTGAGAGCCAGGCCTTCTCGTCCAACATCAGTGTGCGACCTCACAAATGCGCTTCTGGAAGAATGGTCAAAAATTCCCATAAACACACTCCTAAACCTTGTGGACAGCCTTCCCAGAAGAGTTGAAGCTGTTCTAGCTGCAAAGGGTGGACCGACGTCATATTGAACCCTATGGATTAGGAACGGGATGTCACTTAAGCTCATATGTGAGTCAAGGCAGGTGAGCAAATACTTTTGGCAATATAGTGTATATAAAGTAATAAAAGATTCAGGAAAAACAGCCAGAAATACAGATAAAAGATGTCTGTACAAACTAATGACAGCTATTTTGCCATATTTATAAAACATAAAACATAAACATAACAGTTTTGAAATATTTGCTTTAAAACAAAACAAATATATTAAAAATCATTAAAAGTCAGTTAATTATTATTTTTTAAATTAAGGCCTTAATCGGCATTAAAATTCATGAAATGTGATTATTGTGGTATTAAATTGCTTTATTTAAAAAAAAAAACAAAAACAAATAAGTTTATAAAAACAATTTCAGTAGATGTATCGCAATATGTTTGTGCAGAACTGCTTCGGGTTGATCGTAAAGCCGTTGACCTCAACCTCGAGCCGTAAGCTCAAGGTGGAGAAAAAGCTAGAGAATTGGAGAATGCAAATTTCAACAACAGTGGCTGGAAAACGATATAATTATATATATATATATATATATATATATATATATATATACACACACACGAGTGTCATGGGTACTTGTTGATGGCATTAAAATGATTTCTAAGAGCATTAAAAGAGCACTAATTCCTGTATAAACCCGGAAAAATAAAACTCTGAATTCCAAATGGCGACAAATTCTGTATTAATAAACTGCAATGTATGCTGAAGCATTTTTAATGTGTTTAACAGTCATAATTAGTCTGCTGTATATATTGGAATTGAAATATTGTTCAGTCCTAGCTTGGATATGGGATCTTTTTTTGTTCTTATTCTTAATGTGTAAGATCTAAAATTAATTTCTTTTGAAATAAAGAAACATCAAATCAAAAAAGTGAACAATTTTTTCCATGAATATAGTTGGATGAAAATCATAAGTTGAACTCAATAGATATCGATTAACCCCAAATGTGAACTGATTGCAGCCGATCTACCAGCCGTGTTGCAGTAAGGCAGGGCTACGTTATACACCCTACCTTTTCATGCAGAGCAAATTAAAAGCCCCTCTGCTGATATGATCATGGCCTGTGTTTATAAAACCTCCAGCTTCCAAATCTTCTAAGATTGAATTAACCAGATCCACATTAAATTCAAGTTCAAAACAGAAATGTTTACATAGATTATTAAAGATGATCAAAAATCGAATTTAACACAGTTTAACACAGTAAAGCATTTGTTGCAAGTTTTGTCATATTGGTTCAGAAATATAGCTTGGTTAGTATTCACATCCATCATGAGTTTAAGACTGCTATGAAAGTTCTAGACAGTACCAGTTATAGTAACTCTGCTTAACTTCTCTACCGCCTTGACCCTCAGTTCACCCTATGAGCTTAGATGATTTTTGTTGGATTAGTAATGTTTGAAGGGATTAAAAAAAGGAATAAGAATTTGGTGGAAATGATGTATTCATAAATAAGCATGTACAACACACTGAGAAGTCTGTCTTAATCTCTTATTTATCATTTCCACCTTTCTTACCTCTAAATAATATTAGACATATACTTTTCTCCTAATTGTTTCCAATATTAAGAAGCTTTTCCATTTACTTTTGAACCCTGTGGCATCATTGTACTTCTGAACAGAGAAATGGAAAGACTGAACACCTTGGTATTACATAACGGTCTCTGACTCAAGTGGGGGTGGGTTTAAATATGCATAATACATTAAACTTTCCAAGTGCTTCAGGAGGATTTTCCTGCACATCATGAATGGAGCATGGTATTTGGAGCATGTGAACTGCCCTTGAGAGTTATTTAAGCCTAAAAATTAAAGCTTAAAGCCTCAGAAATCATGAGATAATTGTGAGAGGAGCAGCCAATTTTGACTCCAGTCTACATAATGAAACATGTATAGCTGCAAACTTTATAAGACCAAAACAAAAACAACAAAAAAGATAACGTACTTAAAATTATACGAACAGTTTACCCCAGTACATTAACAGAGAAAATATATTTAGATTTTTATGATAAAGTTCTGGAAAACCTCACAAGATTCTGTTGTTGCTTTCCTGCAGCTGGTGCAAAGCAGCTAAATATGAATAGGCACTTGGACAGTGATCAACCAGCAGTTTGAGATTAAAGAAATATCTAAAAGTAAGGCGATGAAACGGATGTTTGCTTGTCAACTTTTTTAAAGAAATATTTGGCTATATTTTGAAGCCGTAAAATCTGTCTAATGAAATACGAAAATATTGGGCATATTTTTTTCTTCTTACACCCCTTATATTTAAGAAATTTGGTTTTAAAACTAAGGACCAATCTTTTGGAAAAAAGTAAATACGTGTTCAATTTTTTGCTGAAATTTGTGGGAAATTATGTTTAAAAAAACATGCATGTTATATTTAGTAATTGTATTTTGGATTCTGTGCAATTAGTCAGTGAAGAAAATGCTAATACCAGCATTCATTAGAATGTCGATATTTCAAAAGATTAGTTTGTTCTATATCTGTACCAAAGTGATTTAAAGCCATACGCGAATGTCTTTAAACATAGTTATATAGTTACAGCTCTTAAACAAGATCTGGAAGTTTATTTCAGATAGGAACCTTTATTAGCTGGATAACTGATTGATCCCTTAAAGGAAATACAAGTGAGGAAATATCTGATTGGTGTTTTTCTTTCTTTTTTTTTTTTTAAAAGATGCACCAATCTGATACCTGGATTGGATATTGTTGATTTGATATTATATATCAAAGATCCATTCCAGCGTACTTTACACAGAACTGTTAACTGTAAATATATAAAATACTTTATATCTGTTCATTTACCTTTTTAAAAAATGCTTATGTCAAGGCTAAAGCCTTCACTCGCATGGTAATATTAAACACTGCCGGGAAAAATAAAGGGAAAACGTAAACAACACAATATAGCTTTAATCAAATCAAACTTCTGTGAAATCATACTGTCCACTTAGAAAGAAATACTGATTGACGATCAATCTTACAAGCTGTTGTGCAAATTGAATAGAATGAATGAGAATTAAATTAATTAGAAACGGACTCCATGAGGATGGTATGAGGGCAGACATCCGCAGATGGGGTTTGTCCTCACAGCCCAACACCGTTCGGGACGCCCTACATCTGCCCGGTCCCCACACTGCAGCGATATATAGATCTGTGCTTAAATGTCAGCTAAACCCATAGAACCTTTCAATAAACCAAAGACTCACTAACCATTTAAATGAACTATTTTCCTTGATTTAAGGCAAAATGATTCACATACTTGTATTATATTATGCAGCTCTGACAATATTCAGAGCTGTTTCTCGCCATTTCTCTTTTTTCCCCACAATGCATCACAGGACACCATAGGCCATGGACGATACAGTAGTCCTGTCCTTCCAAATGTATGGATATGTCTGTCCCATACAAAAGGAGCCTGCAAATCCGAAATGGTTTCGGTCCCGTGCTATGATGTAATCTGTTGATGAATCTGTCCCTTGGATGATGCAGCTACTGGATTCAAACACAGCACATATGCTGGTGCGGTTCCTCCTAATTCAGGATAATGCTAGACCTCCTGTGGCTGGAGTGTGTCAGCAGTTCCTGCAAGATGAAGGCATTGAAGATATGGGCCGCCAATTCCCCACACCTGAATCCAATTGAGCATATTTGGGACATTATT
Organism: Cyprinodon tularosa; assembly: GCF_016077235.1. Classification (NCBI taxonomy): domain Eukaryota; kingdom Metazoa; phylum Chordata; class Actinopteri; order Cyprinodontiformes; family Cyprinodontidae; genus Cyprinodon; species Cyprinodon tularosa. The sequence goes on along the minus strand of NW_024038844.1, from coordinate 178,949 downwards.
TCTCGATCCATCAACCAACGTCACCACAGACTGTCTAGCACTTGGTGGATGCTTTAGTTCAAGTCTGGGAGGAGATCCCTCAGAAGACCATCTGCCACCGCATCAGGAGCATGCCCAGGCATCATACAGGCACGTGGCGATCAAACACAATACTGAACCAAGGTATCGGATTGGATTGGAAAAAACTGGATCGGTGCATCTCTAATTTTCTTATGATTTCAAACTTAAACAAGTGAAAATATCAATGAAACATTTATTTAACTGGAATAAAATGACTACACATTGAGCTTTTAAAGAATATTGTTTTTTTTTTTTATTTAACTTATGGTTTGTCACTGGTGCTCTTTAATTATTACACTCGATGCTAATTTTCTTCCCCCCTTCCTTCTATCTTGAATCACTTCACTCTTTCTTTTCTAACAGGATGCTCCTCATCTCTGTCATTTCTCTCTCTTCCTTCCTCTCCCTCGCTCACCCCCCGGATCTAGTCGCGACAGCTGTCAGACGACTCTGCCGGTGCGGCTCCAGTGTGCCGAATTTTTTTTTTTCTTCTCTTTATCTGTTTTCAACTTGTGATATGTGTGCTGCACATTCTCGCACACATTTCGTGTAGCGATCTTTCAGCACAGCTCTCCCAGTTTGTTTACATTTTCATAGCCTCTTTCGTGGATCATCAGGGGAGTGATAAATTCCCTCTTTCAATTACTAAAAAGCAGTCAAAGTGGTGAATAAATCCACTGATTTAGTACAATTAGATGTAATTTAAACGGACGTGTCCAACACAAGATGAGAGACTACTTTTCTAAATGAACAAAATGTGCCTATGTGTGTTTTTTATTGTAACTGAACTAAATAGGAAGGTTAAACTTTTAATGATTAAATGTTCCTCCCCCTCACTCTCTTGTGCTACTGTTTCTGAGGTCAGACTGCCCACCTTCTTGTGTGCGTCTGGTAGACCACTCAGCGTGTTCACTTTATGAAGGCACATATGCACTTACTCACGTTTACTGCTTCTCTTATTGCATCCTCCTCGCAATCTGTGTTTTCAGTTAAGCTGGAAAAAACAAAGAAGGTGCAATCACTTTTTTATTATGGAAATTGCTAACTTATTATAATAAAAAACATAATAAAGTGAAGAAACAGTCTCTCCCAGTAATTTCTAAGGACACTTGCCGATGCTACATTTTGCATCTATAAAATGTTCAAATTGCAGGATGAGTGAAAAAAGGTCAAAGGTTAAACATTGCATGGTTTACTCTGTCATGCATTGGAAAACAAATGTTTCTGATTGAACATAATTTGTTAGTTAATCTGTTTTATTCTTGGCTACTTAACTATGACCAGAATATTAAGTTGGAGCAATAATCCAAGCATTTCATTAGTGTTTTATTTAAGTAAACTTTACAGTGGAAAAACACCACTTACATACACTATATTGCCAAAAGTATTTGCTCACCTGCCTTGACTCACATATGAGCTTAAGTGACATCCCGTTCCTAATCCATAGGGTTCAATATGACGTCGGTCCACCCTTTGCAGCTAGAACAGCTTCAACTCTTCTGGGAAGGCTGTCCACAAGGTTTAGGAGTGTGTTTATGGGAATTTTTGACCATTCTTCCAGAAGCGCATTTGTGAGGTCGCACACTGATGTTGGACGAGAAGGCCTGGCTCTCAGTCTCCGCTCTAATTCATCCCAAAGGTGTTCTATCGGGTTGAGGTCAGGACTCTGTGCAGGCCAGTCAAGTTCATCCACACCAGACTCTGTCATCCATGTCTTTATGGACCTTGCTTTGTGCACTGGTGCACAGTCATGTTGGAAGAGGAAGGGGCCAGCTCCAAACTGTTCCCACAAAGTTGGGAGCATGGAATTGTCCAAAATGTCTTGGTATGCTGAAGCATTCAGAGTTCCTTTCACTGGAACTAAGGGGCCAAGCCCAGCTCCTGAAAAACAACCCCACACCATAATCCCCCCTCCACCAAACTTTACACTTGGCACAATGCAGTCAGACAAGTACCGTTCTCCTGGCAACCGCCAAACCCAGACCCGTCCATCAGATTGCCAGATGGAGAAGCGCGATTCGTCACTCCAGAGAACGCGTCTCCACTGCTCTAGAGTCCAGTGGCGGCGTGCTTTACACCACCGCATCCGACGCTTTGCATTGCACTTGGTGATGTATGGCTTGGATGCAGCTGCTCGACCATGGAAACCCATTCCATGAAGCTCTCTGCGCACTGTTCTTGAGCTAATCTGAAGGCCACATGAAGTTTGGAGGTCTGTAGTGATTGACTCTGCAGAAAGTTGGCGACCTCTTCGCACTATGCGCGTCAGCATCCGCTGACCCCGCTCCGTCAGTTTACGTGGCCTACCACTTCGTGGCTGAGTTGCTGTCGTTCCCAAACACTTCCATTTTCTTATAATACAGCTGACAGTTGACTGTGGAATATTTAGGAGCGAGGAAATTTCACGACTGGATTTGTTGCACAGGTGGCATCCTATCACAGTTCCACGCTGGAATTCACTGAGCTCCTGAGAGCGACCCATTCTTTCACAAATGTTTGTAAAAACAGTCTGCATGCCTAGGTGCTTGAATTTATACACCTGTGGCCATGGAAGTGATTGGAACACCTGATTCCAATAATTTGGATGGGTGAGCAAATACTTTTGGCAATATAGTGTATATTTAAAGAGATCTGTGAAAGATTTTTTTTTTCTCATGAAATTACTACACCCATACATCCATGTCTAAAAGCAGAAGCATCAGAATGTAGGTTTTATTTTTTTCAGAAATGGTCTAAATTGTGTTATTTTATTTTTTTTCCCTGGAATATGCCTAGCAGCTAATCCTAACCCATTTATGTTAAAGTTACCAGACCAGATCCACACAACATGTGGACCAGCCTTTTTCTTTCTTTAACAAAGAATTCACCATAATTGTTCGACAAACTCAGTTTTTCCGTCTGGTTCTGATCCACATCTGCTCCATTGTCAATGCTTTTGTTGTTTGTTCATGGGTCAGCATGGTTACACATCTGGGCTGTGGCTATAAACTCCATAAGGCAATGACCTGTGAAATGTTTTTTTTTTTTTATGCCTGCACCTTCTGATTGGGAACAGCAATGATCTACTATGCTTCCCTAAAATATACACTCTTATTTGGTCTGTAATAAATGTGTAGTAGCGTAAATCTTTTTTATATATATATATATGTATTAGGGGTGGAACGATTCACAAAATCCACGGTTCGGTTCGATTCACGGTTTCTGGTCACGGTTTTCGGTTCGGTTCGATACATGTTGATTGTTACACCGAAATCCCATAAAAAATTATGGGATACTGAAAAAATCCCCCAAAAAATAATGGATTATAATTATTTTAAATGATCCGCGGAAACCCTGGATCATTTCCGTATGTTTTGCTGCTTTGAATTTAATCATCTGGCGCATGCTCTCTACCATCTCCAAGGGACTCAGAGGGGAGCAGACGAAGCCACAGCCGGTCTGGAGCGCAGCGGGGCGGAGCGGGGGTTGCTGACGGAGTATGCGGGATTTCGGGGTTAGCATGACATGTTGATCATGTTGCTGTTAGCGTCAACAAAACGTGTTCCACAATGCTCGCACACTGTTGCACTTTTATCCACAACTTTCTTTCCGCCGTCATCGTAGGTCACTCTAAATGCAAAGTGGTCCCATACAGCAGACCTATAAAGTGCTGCTGGCGCGTCTTCCAACTCCTGTTCTTTCCCACTCGCCATTCCGACACAATTCTCCATAACAACAGATTTTTTCCCTGCTACACCCGGCTAAGCTGCTTTGCTTAGTCTAATCTAAAAGGTGGTGCATATTTTTATTCAACCATCACAAGTCAGTGATTTGGAGAACAAATTTTCACTGCGGATATAACCTTGAATGTTTTCATTGTCCTTTATGATATAGCTCCAAATGTGATGCTAGATGGAGACTTTCTCTAAAGCCTTGCTCCACTTCAATTTAGATTATTAATATAGCACCAATTCACAATTCATCTCAAGGCACAGATACAGTTCAACCAGATCATCCAGTCAAATTCATTCCAAGTTTTTTATCTAAGGAAAACCAGTTGTTTGCATCGACTCATTGCCCGAAGGCAATCCCTCACACTAAGCATTTTTGTAGCGACAGTGGAGAGGAAAAAGTCCCTTTTAACAGGAAGAAACCTCCAACAGAACCAGGGTCAGTGTGAGCAGCCATCTACTGAAGCCCCTAGGGTTCAAGGAGACAGAAGCAGAAATAGAAAAAGATTGATATTTTAGCACCCATACACCTAAAAACCTATGTAACTAGAAAATCTTCTAACCCCTCAGACAGCTTTGTGTGGAAAAACATGATGGACACATGACCGCTCCTATTGCAGAGGCTTTTCAAATATAAACATTTTGAAACATCTTAGGATTTACCCAATACCCATCACCACAATCAACAGATTATAAGAAACTCTTGGTAAAAAAAAAATACTGTCACTCTTGGATGACATGAAGAGGCTTTGTAAATGTTGGAAACAGCTCTGTTTTCTGTCCTCTGGACTCTGTGCTGTACCGCCCAGCCGGAGGCAGCCAGAATATTAGATACACAGGGAAAAGCTGCTTTGAGTACAGACGTTGCAGACATTGGGTCTGTGCATCAAGCCTGACTGAGCCATCATGGTGGTGATGATATGCAGTGGTATTTTTTTTGCTACTCGCAGGGTTTTGCTTATGGACTGAAGTGTTCAGTTTTGGTCTATTCTGAGCCAAGCATGTTTGCTATGTCCCATCATGGCTTGTGGGAAACTGCAAGCCAGGCTTTGCATGACTCTCCTCCAACATTGCCACTAGGGCTGCAACAAACGATTATTTTGCATACAGATTAATCTGTCTATTATCTTTTCAATTAAGTGTATAGCAAAAGGTTCCTTAAAGATTTTTTACAGATTGAAACCTGGTGAAACTAAAACTTTTGTACTTGAGGAGTTCTGGATAGAGCATATTGACAGACAAAAGTCTTTTTATCTTAAATACAAAATTTATATATATATATATATATATATATATATATATATATATATATATATATATATATATATATATATATATATTAGGGCTGCAACTAACGATTATTTTAAAAATCGATGAATCGGCCGATTATTTTTTCGATTAATCGATGAATCGGACACAAAATATTTTTTTTATATTAACCTCTTTATTCCAAAATAAACATTTTAGACAGAACAAACAAGCACACAAGTACAGGTTTCTCATTAACTGTACTGGTGCTATATGAAAAATAAATGTTTGTGTTAAAACTATGCAAACTTACATGTGAAATGTAGCTGTACATCCACAAAATATAGGCTACTTTGTTTCATAAAGCGCAAAAAAAGACATTTTTGTTTTTAAAAGCCCCTAAGGGGTTCAAACAATAGGCCCCCCCCATTTCAACAAATGAGTTTTTTTTAGACTAGAAGAGTTCTGCCTTTTAAGACAGGAAAGTATAGCAGTTAAAGTTGCTACTTGAGAAAATACCGAACCATAGAGATAAAAATAGCCCTGTGATTCAAATTATAAATTGTATTTGGAATAAAAATGAGAGAACTAGGGGTGCTAAAAAACACATCCTCCAAAGACAGATATTTACATGGGAATGTGGCAGATAATTAATTGACATATTACTGATCATGCCTGATTTTATTCTGCTTTACTTCCATAAATTGCAGGATCTTCTTTACTTTATCTTTGCCAGAAGATTTAAACTTTAAAAGCCTTGCCCTCATAATTTGCAAATTAATTTATTTATAAAGAAAATATAAACGCTGCTTAAGCTAATTCAAATGAAATTAAAAGTAAAATAAGAAGCCAACCTTATCACTGTCTGTAACCTACTAACAAGCTAAGGAAAGCATCAGATGAGCTACCTGAGAAACTAACTTACGTTTCCCCGCTTTAAAACCAAACAAACATGGTTACTCATCCTGCTGATCAGCTCTCTTCACTGCCATTGAAGGCTCCAACGTGTTTTCTTTTCAGGTGCTGCGTCATAACAGTGGTGCTTCCGTGCCATGCTCATTTGTTTTTTTACAAAAGTTGCATGTTACGACTTTTTTCACTTTACAAAGCGCAGGCTATTTTAATTATTGTGATCAATTTGCGCCGTCAATCCCGGGGCATGCGCGCTTCATTTGCAGTCTGGACGCTGAGGGTAAACTCCTCACTAAAATCCTGCGGCTCGGACTGCACGCTGAGAGGGATTCCTGTGGGAGAGGGAGAAAGGCGTTGGGATGGGGGAGGCGCCCCACGGCAGCAGCTGCCGCTGGAGGACAAGAGTAGGAACGATACATGCTTTCACGTAAGAGTCTCCAAAAGCCGCCAGTGACACCGTAAAATGTCGCCAGATTTGTCGCTAGTCGCTTTTTAAAAAAATAGTCGCTGGAGGGGTCTGAAAAGTCGCTGAGTTGGCAACACTGCAACTGCGGCGCTGACTCGCTCCGCCATATTTTTTTTTCTTCCCCGGGATGACGGCGGCGGCGGATGACGCATTAATCGCGCGACACAACTAATCGATGATTAAATTCGTTACCAACGCTTTTAAAAGTCGATTTTTATCGATTTTATCGATTCGTTGTTGCAGCCCTAATATATATATATATATATATATATATATATATATATATATATATATATATATATATATATATATATATATATTTTTTTTTTTTTTTTTTTTACAATTATGGTATAATTACTGCTCTAAGTAATAAAACACAACATTGAGCGATCTTTAAATGTCTTTTTTCCTCAATTAATTGTCCTTGTCCTGGAACATCTTGCTGTGAACGATTCTGAATAGAAACCACTCTTGATCTAGTAGCTAGTCTGAGCACCTGCTTGAACTGTGACGTATATCAGGCTTTCGGCGCTGGGCTTTCATCAAATGCTGTCATGTTCAGGGTTGTGGAAGGAAAATACCTCTAGATTAGAGACAATCTTTCTCTACATGGGAAATATTTGGCTCTGATTATTTCTTTCCTGAGATAAGAGCAGCGTTGTCATGTGACTAGTTTGTTCAGCCGGTGTAGATAACCGAAGATATGGCAGCAGACTGTGCTTTACCTTCAAACCTTAGGATACAGTCTCCTACTCGGCCAGCATGATTAAGATGCGCATCCTCCCTAATGCAGCCTGTTGAGAGCTGCTGGCAAAGAGGAAGACCAACCTGCTGCAGAGCCATGCAGCTCTTTGACGTGACGGGAATGCCTGCAGAGACGACTCCTCCCTGGGAGCTGTCATGAAAATGGGTTACTACTGTGCATTCTGGGGTTCAGAGTTTTTTGTTGTGTGTGTGTAATTGTGTCATTTTTCTCCACTTATAACCAAGCCTAACAGCGGAAATATGTTTGGCGAGTTTTGAAGGTGGTTGATTGCACTTTATTTAGAGGTATGAATAAGAAAATGAGATGGACTGCAAATATTTTCTCCTACTGTGCAGGTATGACGTTTTGTTGGTTTATAGTGAAATACAATTAAAATACACTGTAGTTTGTGTTTTTCTTGTGGTAAAAAATGCTGAATATCCTGTAAGTCGCTCATTTGGGTGAGATGTAGTAGTCTTTGGGGTAAATTTAGCCTCTGCCAACTTCTGTATCTGCGGACACCTTGTTACACTGGATGGGCTCTTCTTTCCACAGACAAGAAAAGTAGATCCACCATGGAGAAGAGGCACATGAAGTCCTTCATAAATTGTAAAGAAATTGAAAATAGGCTCAAACTTAAGAGCAGAACAATACCCAGTGATTTTTAGGAATTTATAGAGTAACGGTTTATTCTAGTTTTTTTTTTTACGGTACTAGTGGCGTGTTTTATGGCCAGTAGGCTGACAGGAAAGGGGGTATGAGAGAGGGGGAGAGACATGCAGGGAAAGGACCACAGGCCGGATTTGAACCCGGGTCGCCCACGCCAGGGACTAAGGCCATCAAAGAGTTTCATTAGAAAGGGGACAAAGAAGTTATGCAGTCCAAGCCAGACCTGCTTGTGTAGTCTTCAGCGTTCACCTGTATCACCATAAGTAAGTTTATTTTGGACATTAGCAGTGTTTGTACTTTAGAAAAAAAAAAGATAAATATTGTTTTTAATACCTCTGATAATAGGAAGATGTAAAAATGACCATAGGTAGGTAGGTTTCATGTTTTACTTTTTTTATGAGGCACTTTAGATAGTTTTTGGCATTCCACATAAAGTTTTTTTGTTGTTCTCTAAGAAAAAGGTAAATACTTTTAAATACCATGCAGAAGTCTGTTATGTTCTGCTGAACCTTAGCATTTTTTTTATTTGTTAAAGTGAATTAACTGCCATTAAATGTTGAATTTTGAGTCTATTCATTTGTTAAACATGTTTTAGTCACTTATAATTATGTACCTTTAGGCCTAATGAATATATGAATACATGAATACATATACTTATGTATATGTATGCATATATACTTATTATATTTATTATATTTTATAATAAAAAAAACTGAAAATGTTAGAACTGTAAAAATACAGTCATGTTTATATTACTGTTTTTATGTATTTTTTTTACTGCTGCAATTTAAAAGAAATTGTCTAGAGAGCTGTTAACGAAATGTATTAGGGTTGTCAAAAGTATCGATACTCAAAAAAGTATCGATACTGAAACATTGTATCCGGATAAAATACTCATTTTCAAAAGTATCGATACAGTGCTACCACCAGTGGCACCTAAGCAGTCATTCATCTAAAGTGCAGATTGGAGGAAAATGCACTTTCTGAACACTGTGTGATTGAATAATTCTGTTCACTTTTCAGTTTCAGACTTTTTTTTGTAAGAGGTGCAGCTGCTGAGAATTATTTTTGTTTCTTAACCAGTTTGGCTAGTATCATTGTTATGTGTGCAAAGCATAGCCAAGTAAGGAAAACTTAATTTTAATTTTATATGTTTTTTACCAAGCTTGCTTAATATTGTGCATAGCAAACAACCTCAAAATATTCTTCTTATTGTTTATTGTATTTGTATTATTAATGAAAAGTTCTGTTGAATTTTGGAGTCTTTTTTTTTTATCCTTGTGGTATCGAAAATGGTATCGAGTATCGAATATTTTCCTTAGTGTCGGTATCGAGTTGAAAAGTTTAGTATCGTGACAACCCTAAAATGTATACAACGAAACGTATTTATTTTGTCAAAATGACAAAATAAATCTATCTCAAATATATGTGCATTAATTAAGAGAATGGAGTCTCTATGAGAAGGTTGGTTTAGTCAAATCATATAGTGTCTTTTAAAATGACACCTGTTTCATTGAAGCCAGTATCTTCCTTCCAAATGTTAAAGAAAAACATGGCTTGTTGGTTTTTATGTCCTGAATAATCATATTTGAGCTATTTTGTTTGGAGGATTGTTTCTTGGCCTTCAATATGCACTTCCAGGCTATACACAGAGACCAACATACACTTGTTTATAAATGTTATATCTGACTTGTTTAAGTCTCCCCCCTGCTAATCATCCCATTGTAAATTCCTGTCTCCAGATAAACATTGCCCCCACCCCCCTCCTCTGTAGTGACTGTGCTGACTCCAGATTCCAATCCGTAGATTATTTGCTTCTCCTCGGGGAGCATAAAGGGAGGGGGAGTGTCAGCTGTGGAGTTTGGCCTCTCAGCTGAATGACATAATTGGTATCCTAAACATTCACTTGACTGGAGAGAGAGACCCAGACTGGGAAATTAGGTAATTGCTTTATAGAGGAAGGATAATGTAGATCAGACTCCTCTGTTTGCTCAATTAAGAAAAAAAAAAGATTTCTTCATTGCTGCATCATTATTTTTGTTTTAATGAATAGTTGCTACAGAAACTTCAAATTACTCACGAACATAAGGAGAAGTGCAGTATTTCCCCACTTGGTCCGTGTTCTGTGAGTCGTTTTCAGGCAGGGAGCCAGCCAGAGACGTTAGATAGAGAGGAGGAAGTCTTTTGTTTAACTGATTGAATGAGACTGAACAAATTTATGCGAAGTCGTTGGTCAGCTCTTTCTAAATATTTTTAGAAAGTTTGTGCGATGCAGTTCTTTTTTTGCCTTCTAAGTAAATAAGTATTTTATTTTCATTGAATACTTAATATAAACTCTACACCAAATAATTCAGGTGTGAGTGGAAGCATTAGAAATGCCCTTTATCTAAGGCCCCGTCCACACGAAGCCGAACCCTGGCCTAAACGCACAAATTTTTCACCAAACCAGCCTCTCATCCACACGAAGCCGGCGTTTCGGGGGTCTGTAAACGATCTTTTTTTTTATTCAGCCTTCAGAGTGGGAAAATTTTGAAACGCCGTTTTCGCGCTTCCATCTTTAAGCTCTAACCGCATTTTTTTTTGTACACGCATGCGTCATTGCGTTGCCTCTAAACACGCATGCGCGACACAGTATCACAACAACAATGGCGCCGTACTGTGTTGAATGGTTGCTGCTCATGCTACTCACCCTGCTGTCGGGCTTACAACAGAATCTTCTTCTGGAATATCTCCAGGAAGAACAGAGCAATATCGACGACATAGTTCAGCACCTGAATTTGACTAAACCACGAAAATGGACCCGCAGGGCAACCATGTATAAATATTAGTGCGCATGCCCAACATTTCGTCGCCTATTTTTGCTTTGGCACGACAGCGCCACTTACAGGCCTTGCATACATTTTGCAGCATTTTCATGCATTCGTGTGGACGATCACATTTATTTTACATCTCCTTCTTTACGACAAACGTTCTGGAAAATATTAGCGTTTCGTGTTCGTTTTGACTTCGTGTGGACGGGGCCTAAAGTTAGGGGTTGTTTTTTTTTTTTTGCTTTGTTTTGCTCTAGCTGTATATTTTATCCCACTCCTCACAACCGTTTATGTATGAGGCAACAAATGCAAATGTAAAGCAGGCAGTGTCCCTAGAGAAAACAAGCATGGACGCCCCATCAAGTCTCTCAGCTAGGATCTGTTTACAACCTTTGACCCTTTGACCAGAACAAATACCAACCTTATGCCAGATCTTATCACAGATGGAGACAATGAAAAGCCCAACCGTTGTAACTGACTCTCCTTGTCACCACAAACACTCCGTATCTTAGCTTTGTAATGAATAAAACTGGAGGATATCACAATAATTCACAAAAAAAACAGACATGTGATTTTCTGTTTTGTTTCTCACATTTGAGAATTGAGAGTTTCATTGTTGTAGTGAAACCAGTGTTCATGGCTTCAGTGTTTCTTGTATCATAAAACAAATTAGTTACATGTATTATTTATAAATAAACCTCTAAGACTGTCTGGGTCATAGAGATGCCACTGTCTGGCCAGCACTGCGACCAGACAGTGGAATTGGATTAGTTGCTCAGCAATAATTCCTGAACTGAATCTGAACTTTGTTCCAGCTGAGCGGAGTTTTTAAGACTTTTCAGCTGATGGGAACTATAAATATAAATATAAATAAATATAATATAAAAAATAAATATAAAGACTTACAGAAAACATTTGATCTCTGTCATTGCCAACAAAGGGTATATAACAAAGTATTGAGATGAACTTTTGTGATTGACCAAATACTTATTTTCCACCATATTTTGCAAATAAATTCTTTAAAAATCATTTTCACAATGTGATTTTCTGGATTTTTTTTCTCATTTTGTCTCTCATAGTTGAGGTATATCTATGATGAAAATTATCGGCCTCTCTCATCTTTTTGAGTGGGAGAACTTGCACTATTGGTGGCTGACTAAATACTTTTTTGCCCCACTGTATATGTGTGTATATGTATATATATATATATATATATATATATATATATATATATATATATATATAAAAAATGGATTGGCATCTTGCATGATATAGCTGTTTATATATACTGTTTTGTGTCTCTTAATTATATGCGAGTGTGTATTATCTACATTTTCTGAAATGGTATATAATCATAATCATATGAAGAAAAATACAAAATCAACCCAAAAGGCCACTGGCTGAATGAGCAGTATTTATCATTTCATCAAGGTATTACAGATTTTCTGGTAAAAACCATTAAACCTAATTCTATGAAAGATGAAAAGTCGGGTATGTCTGGAGGAAGCAAAGGAGTGTCAAATCCTCCCACCACGCCATGTTTGGCTTTTTCTAATATGCTGTGTAGGTTTTAGGTCACACATAACATGATCTGCACCCTAAGTTCCACTTTAGTCTCATCAGTCCTCAGAATACCTACCTAAAGGTCTTGCCTTTGGGGAGGTATAGGGGAGATTTTCATTGTTTTCCATTGTTGAAATAGGTTTATTTTAGTGCTGTGACATGATTAAAAACAGGGTAATTACGGTAATGATCTACCGTGCTTTGATCAAAAACCATATGGACAAAGTAAACCAACTTTTCAATTCATTTTTTGCTCCCCAGTTTTGGATAAATATTCATATGAATAAAGCAACATTTTAATGTATTATTTAGGTTATTCAACATTTGGATTGGTTTTAAAGTTATAATCATTTAGCTTTATTTAGAAGCCCTGAAATTTGTGAACATTTTTTTTTTTTGAAAAACTACTTGTAATTAAAGTGTGAACAGTCTATAAAATTCCTTCTACGAATTATGTTTTTATATAATCAATCAGCATAGCAACAAGGTATACAGTATTGTATATTCTGTAAACGGAAGATAGTTTCATGTTTTAATACTGACAACTATAACAGTTTAGCTCTTCACTAAAATAATTGATATAAAGCATTTGGTCCAACACCGCCACTGGCCAAACACCTTAAAAGCAACTTCAGATATTTCTTGAAACAGCAGTTTTTCTTTTATTCATTTATTATTTTTTTGTTGGCATGCTCGCCTCACATCTTTACCTTTAGATTGCACATGCAGCTGCTCCTGTCTTTTCTTTGTATGTCTTCATCGCTTCATTGCAGACTGCGTTTTCTTTCCCCTTCTTCAAGTGGTGCAACCGGTTTGCTTGGCATTCACATGTTCCTCGATACTGTGCTTTGTTGGCAGTCTGTCTTGTATGTGTTGCCGGATTCAAGCAATGTACGCACTGTGTGGATAATTTCTGATTATCTCTTTCCAATAAAGAGCAAAGTAAAGCACAGATATGTGAGTTGATCCATAATGCCAGCTGGCAAACCTATTAAAAGAGAGGTTATGATCACCAACAACGGATCTGGAGGCAGCAGTTATGTCCATGCCTGTCACCATGTTGAAATCAATAATCTTGATTGGTAAATGTGTAAACAAATGAATGTCTATAATATATATTTTCTCAAAATGTAAAAAGATTAATCTTGAAAGGTTGCATCAAATCCCAAAATAAAGAAAATTGCATTGTTTCACTTCAAAACCGGGGTTATTTAACTAACATTTTACTAACTTCAGTATGTCACAAGACTCCGATACCATTAAAGTAAAAAATCATTACAAATGTCTTGCAACAAAATATTAGATCAGCTCTGTTTTTTTTTTTTTTTTTTTTTTGCCACACATTTGTTTTGAGTATTGATCTAATTTTATTGTTTGAACAGAGAGCTGATCGTGGGAATCCACAATAGACTGTATAGAAGACACCTTCACCCCGAGGGCTTACTGGTGGTTAACAGTTCTCCAGTTGACTCAGTTTTCTGTTCAAATAGCGTATCCATTGCACCTGGTTTTCTGCCAGCCATGGATCATGGTGGCCTGCCTGCTTGCATGACATCTAGTAAATGGGTTGCTACATGATTTTTCAATGGCAGCAATATCAGATGTGGTATAGAGGCCACAGTGATACTCTGAACAAGCTTTTAGGAGATAAGTAATTTCCTGTGGCATGATAACAGTTACCGCTACTTTGTGAAATTGTATTAATAATCTGTGAGAAATAATGAAAAGCTCATTTGTTTACAAATGAGGAAATGATGGCAGTTGATCTTTAATTTAATGCTGATGCTTAAAATCCTTATGACAGAATGTAATTATCTTTACTATGACTATTTAATTTCCCTTTGGGATCAATAAAGTATTTTTGAAGTAAACAGTAATATGAATGATTTTTGCACATGTGGGATATATTAAACATCAGTAAAAAAATGTTTTATGTTTTGTTATTCTCTGGTATCAGAGAGACAGTTTAATGCCTTATTGTACTGTATCATTATTGGTAACACCGGCTTTTTGTTTCTTCCAGCTCAGTTTTTGAAAGTCCATTGTTAACAATGAAAGAGGATTTTCTCTCTTGTTTCTGTGGTTAAGTCAGGGGAGCAGTGTGGAAGGTAATCCCTTAATCTTCTTCTTAGCACAGTTTGGTAACTTAAGTATACTCGGTGTAACCTGGTAGCTGCCAAACTGTGGTGCCTACTTCCTGTGAAAACACACAGAAAAGTTTTTGTCTTAAATGGAGGAACATATCCAAATGCTGCTTACTTTCATACTAGATTTTGGATTTTTAGGATTCTCTTTACATTTTATAATACTTTGGGGCTGGACATTTGATTGTGATACATATAATTGCCATCTAAAAACTGTGAAATTTTGAAGATGTAGGTTGCATAACAATAGTAACACGCTAACTTTCTCTCTCCAGCCATGCAGATGTTGGTAATATGCTTAAAGTAGGTTTGCCACCTCGAAGAATAGAGGTTTGCAGATAATTAGCAGATCTATCCCCGCTAGCAGTTTGTCCAGTAAACGATAGAAGTCCCTTGATGATGGACTTTAAACTAAGGTGGAATTCTAAAATTGGTATTATTTTTTTATGTAAAGTGGTGGATGTTCTTTTTCTGGGTGGGTCATCAAAAGAAGTGGTCCTCCAAATTGTCAATCATTCTGGTGATGTGGTTACATGAGCATATTGACAGACAAAAACATTTTTTGTATCTTTCAGTTGTAGGGAAATCATATTTAAATGTCAAATCATTCTGGCTTAAACATGTATATTAATTTACACTTTATCAGACCATATAATCCCAAAATGTAGAAAATCCTGTCCTAAAAGCTTCTGCCGCCCTGGCATCCTGTTCCACAACATCTTCGTCCCCGCTTTCCTCCTCTAAATAAAAAATGTATGATGGAGGAGACTCATCCACGACCTCCGACACTAAACTCTCATCCTCTTGCATGTTTCCTCTGTCCATAGCGTTCCTTGACAGCGTCGCTTCTAAGTTACCAATTTAGTGCTACTTGGTCCCAATGGAATTTCCCTTTGGGAACCTACTAGCACTAAGTTGCTAACTGGTTAGAAAGATGCTTCAAAGAAACCGGCCACAATCAAACTTGCTTGTGAATCTTCCGCCACAACAATCCCGCCCTCTTGACACACGACCAATCACATTCACTTTATTCACTCGTGTAAAGTCGTACACCACTCGGGAGAATTTGGAAATGCAACGGTTGGAACAGCTGCTTCCCTACGACTTTAAAAGGAAAATCTTAACACTTTTTTTAAATGCAATTTTGATATAATTACTGCTCTAAGTGGTCTGCTCTGTCAGATAAGGCCTATTTTAGTGTCTCTAAACTCCAGTTAAGGAGTAATCGATTAATAAATTAGTTGATGATTATTTCAATAACTGAATTTCAATAATTTAATCACGATTAATCAGATTAATTGTTTCAGCCCTAATTGCAAATGCAAGTAATTTCCCAGCCCTACTCTTAACAACAATGCATCCAAGGCCATAACAGTAATGAAACCCTGGAGCCAAACCAATATATGTGCTTGTGGTTAATACAGAGGAATATCAAGATAAAAAGGCAAACACGATTTCTTTTCAGAAAAAATATTGCAATTTAGATTTTTTGCAAAATCTCTCACTCCTAACCTAAATCTTTGTAACCAAAATAGCAGCGACAGTAGGATTAAACCTTACTGGTAAGGACTGTCATAATATTTTCTTTTTAATCTAGGTATAGATATTTTTATTCAATTGAATGCAGTTAAACAACATTTTATTAAACATTGTATGATTGTGTATCTGACAAACTTTTTTTAATCGCTTTGTATAGTTTTTGCTGGAATCATGGGAAAATAAATACCACAGTTCTTCAGGGTTAAATAAATGTGTTGGCAAAACACTTAAAATTGATATGTTCTCTTAACTTGTTTCTGTAAATATGTTAAATAAACTGATATTTAAATACAAGTTAAAAATAAAAAAAAACAATCCATACATCATTAAGAAGATTTTATTCAATGCTTAAAATATTGTTCTCATCTTAATTTAGCTTCATTTATTTGCACAATCACGTACTTCTAGTATTTTTTATATTTGTTTTTCAATGAAACAAGCTTCTTCAAAAGCATTAAAGATCTGATAATGATGTATTTAAACTTTATTTTTTAACTTATCTTCTGGACTTACTTTGCACAGATGATCTGCCAAGATTACTGTCCATGTAACATGATGTCCATTTTTCCCGTTGGACGGTCTTTCTGTCTCTTTCTGATTTGGCAAGCAAGCGTGCCTTTTGCTTTGGCGGCATCATTTTCTTGATAAGATAAGATAATGATTGGTGCTCATTCAGATGAGCGAGTAAATGTAATCGGATATTAGGGGAGAATGTTCCCCTCTTATTATTCTGTCGGTAGTCGTTGTCCCTTAGGTTTGCTTATCCGTTGTTAGATGGATGCAGTAGATTTGTCGTTTTTAATACATCACCACAGCTGTATTAAAATGAGTAGTTTAGAATCTAGAAAGGTTTTTCCGTTCTTTTCTTGCACTACCGCGACCTTGGATGGGACTTTGCTTAAAAACACCCAAAGTACTTGAGAGAGTCAGACCTGGACTGGATTATTCTAATGATCATGTGTGACCTAATTTGTCTTCCTTTTAGGTTTAAAGTCTGTAGCACGGATCCAAGAAACAATCAGTGTTCTGCAGGTAGCCAAATGATTACAACACACTAGAGAGCATTAAAGGAAGAAATAAAGACTGCAATAGTCTGAGGGAGATTGGATGAAACAGGCGTTGTTCTCAGCTATGCTCTCGTCTTGTTCCTCTCTTAGTTGAAAGCTATTGTATGCTGTCAGTGTAACGAACCCTCTGTGGATTTGCTTCGTACAGGAAGGAATGCTTGTCTAATCAATATTTTAGACAAAGAAACTCCTCTAACCTTTAAAAGAGACGTAGCAGAACCATTTCACTGAAATCCACATTTTGTTTTAAAGTGAGTGATTGAGCCAGTAAAGTGAAGAGGGTGTTTTGATATATATATCGAAATGCTGTCTGAAGAGAAAAATTACATATCTTAAGGTGATTTTGTTTTCTTTATTGAAAGCTGATGAATCTTTCTGCATGAACAGAGTATAATTTGTAATTTTAGATAAGTTGTCAAATACATTTCATTGCATGGCAAGGTCATTATGAACGGACATCCTATATGCTGGTAGTTTATAACTCAACTAGCTGATTAACAATCATTTTCCACCTAAACCTATACACAGACACTTCTCACTCCTGTTCAGAGCATTCATTGCAAATAGCAGTTTGTCTATATGTTTCTTAGTATTTAAATATACACTGCAAAAACTGATCTAAGATTCAGTAAAAGTTTCTTAAAATAAGTGTTTATGTTTAATTTTAACAAGTAAATATGATTTGCCATTGGAATTAGTATGCTGTCCTTTAAGATGATTAGATTTGCCTGTGGAATAAGATGAACGGAGTAGATTTTTTTCTTATTGTACAAATAAATCTTATCAAATTTGGAGATTGTCTTATCTAATTGTTCAAAATAATTCACTTATCTCAGGAAAATTTGATTTATGTTAATTTTTTTAAAGAGTAAACACCTCTGATATTTTAATTTGGCATCTCCTCTGTGGCGGACTCCATAATCCTCACCTTTTTTTAGGTTTCCTTTTGCATTGATGGATTAAATCAATGGAATCGCCAATGTCCTGTATGCAGCTTTAATGCTAATATTGACCCATAATATTGTATATCCCTTTTATAAACTTTTTGATAACCGAGTTTGTTAGGTAGTTTATTTTATTTATTTTTTAATATTTTTTAATTTTGTATTTTATTTTTGTATTTTTATTTTTTTTTTAGGTAGTTTTGGGCAACATATCTGTTTATCTATTTAGATGTTTTTAAAAGGAGATACAAGATGGGTCTCTGTCTGTCTCTCTCTCTGATATAATCCCTATATATATATATATACAGGTGCTGGTCATAAAATTAGAATATCGTGAAAAAGTAGATTGATTTCAGTAATTCCATTTAAAAAGTGAAACTTGTATATTATATTCATACATTACATACAAACTCATATATTTCAGATGTTTATTTTGTTTAATTTTGATGATTACAAATGACAACAAATGAAAATCTCAAATTCATCATATCAGAAAATTAGAATATTGTGAAAAGGTTCAAAATTGATGGCCCCTGGTGCCACACTCTAATCAGCTAATTAACTCAAACCACCTGCAAAAGCCTTTAAATGGTCTTTCAGTCTAGTTCTATAGGCTACACAATCATGGGGAAGACTGCTGACTTGACAGTTGTCCAAAAGACGACCATCGACACCTTGCACAAGGAGGGCAAGACACAAAAGGTCATCGCTAAAGAGGCTGGCTGTTCACAGAGCTCAGTGTCCAAGCACATTAATAGAGAGGCGAAGGGAAGGAAAAGATGTGGTCGAAAAAAGTGTACAAGCAAGAGAGATAACCGGACCCTGGAGAGGATTGTGAAACAAAACCCATTCAAAAATGTGGGGGAGATTCACCAAGAGTGGACTGCAGCTGGAGTGAGTGCTTCAAGAACCACCACACACAGACGTATGAAAGACATGGGTTTCTGCTGTCGCATTCCTTGTGTCAAGCCACTCTTGAACCACAGACAGCGTCAGAAGCGTCTTGCCTGGGCTGAAGAGAAACAGGACTGGACTGCTGGTGAGTGGTCCAAAGTCATGTTCTCTGATGAAAGTAAATTTTGCATTTCCTTTGGAAATCAAGGTCCCAGAGTCTGGAGGAAAAGAAGAGAGGCACTTCATCCACGTTGCTTGAAGTCCAGTGTAAAGTTTCCACAGTCAGTGATGGTTTGGGGTGCCATGTCATCTGCTGGTGTTGGTCCATTGTGTTTTCTGAGGTCCAGGGTCAACGCAGCCACATACCAGGAAGTTTTAGAGCACTTCATGCTTCCTGCAGCTGACCAACTTTTTGGAGATGCAGATTTCATTTTCCAACAGGACTTGGCACCTGCACACAGTGCCAAAGCTACCAGTACCTGGTTGAAGGACCATGGTATCCCTGTTCTTAATTGGCCAGCAAACTCTCCTGACCTTAACCCCATAGAAAATCTATGGGGTATTGTGAAGAAGAAGATGCAATACACCAGACCCAACAATTCAGAAGAGCTAAAAGCCACTATTAGAGCAACCTGGGCTATCATAACACCTGAGCAGTGCCACAGACTGATCGACTCCATGCCACGCCGCATTGCTGCAGTAATACAGGCCAAAGGAGGCCCAACTAAATACTGAGTGCTGTACATGCTCATACTTTTCATGTTCATACTTTTCAGTTGGCCAACATTTCTATAAATCCTTTGTTTTTATTGGTCTTCAGTAATATTCTAATTTTCTGATATGATGAATTTGAGATTTTCATTTGTTGTCATTTGTAATCATCAAAATTAAACAAAATAAACATCTGAAATATATGAGTTTGGATGTAATGTATGAATATAATATACAAGTTTCACTTTTTAAATGGAATTACTGAAATCAATCTACTTTTTCATGATATTCTAATTTTATGACCAGCACCTGTATATATATATATATATATATATATATATATATATATATATATATATATATATATATATATATATATATATATATATATATATATATATATATATATGCTTTTTGTGTTCTAATTATTCTTGAGACCTGTATTTTTCTTTCTCTTCAGGGTTTGTCTGTGCTAAGCTTTCTATTGCTCCGCCTCCCTCCATTCAGATAAAAACATGTTGCAATGTTATTTTTGGTCCATATAGCCCAGCCCTAGAGTTTCGTACTCATAGCCCTGATCTCCACCTTTTAGGATGAATTAAACTTAAGACTTCAAGCCAAGCCTTAAAGAATTGTAAGAAATTCACATAAGCATTATCCTAAGCCTTGTTGAAAGCCTTCCTAAAATAGGTGAGGCTGTTATAGCTGTAAGGGTGGGCCCACATCATAAATAAACCACATATAGCTATCTTGTACAGACGGATAAAAAACAAAACAAAAAAACAATTGTCATGCTTTATTAACTTGCAGCTTTACTTGTAATGTAATGGCAGCTAGAGGAGCCTTCAAACAAATAATGAGCAAACTTCTAATCTGGTTTGATAAGCTGTGCAAACTAAAACAGGCTGTGACTAACAAAAACAAACAAAACCAATTAGCTCTGTGCTACACAAGCCAATAGCTTTCAGCTGATGAAATGGCAGACAGTAGACCAACAGCAGATGTTGGTAGTTAAGTTTCATCTGGGACTCTGATGGTGGTCATTTGATAAAACCCTAATTGAGACTCTACCTGGCATCAGTTAAGGACGTCTCTATTTTCCTTTTGATGCGTGTCTGATGTGTGGGTATTATATTGCTTCTCACGTTAACATTTGTCTATTTCTTTTTTATTTCCTAGTCCTCTGTGCAAAGAACCTGGCCAAGAAAGACTTCTTTCGTAAGTAAAAATATTTTTTTTTTATTTCAATCCCTTTCTTTTGCTTTGCCTTTTAGATTAATATTTTGTTTGAGGGGTTTAACTAACAGTTTTTGAGTATTTAAATATCTCAAAAAGGTGCTTAAAATACAAATGTAGGCAAATTTGTTGCGTATTTAAACCTTATTGGAGGAGGGCATCAACATAAAACATTTGGAGTCTGTTTTGTCACACGTTTGTCATTAAGGATTATATTTTAAATCCTGAATATTTTCAGAATTGCCTCTTTGTATAATTATTTTTCTTACTGCTGAAACCATCTTTGTCACTAAGTTATTAAGCCGGTTGTCTCCGAGAACACGAGTTTGGTTTGTTGGGGTTTAACCATACAACATAGACTCATAGATGTAGGGTATTTCCAGTTCTTATAATGAGCTAGACAAGTTTATCATGTGAGACGTACTTGTCCCCCAGCTACCTATGCATTCATGTACCATCAGACCATAAAATAGACTGTATTATCATGTTTCAAGCTAAACAGGTTTTTCATTTCCACATATAGTAGTAGTATCTTAGCGGTGTAAATTCTTCCCACAACAAAAACAATACATGTGAGAACATGCTCTTTTAGAAACTGAAAGTTTGAATCATCTCTCTCTAAAATGACATAAGGTTTTTACTTTAAATCAGACCCTTATATTAGGAAATACTACAGGGGAAGAAAAACTAAGTATGTTTATATAAAGGTGGGAAAATAATCCCACTATTAGAAATATGTTTTAAGTCAAACTAACCATAGTGAGACAGATTTCTCTAAAAGATAGCTGTAAACTGAGCTTATTTTGATGACTGTGTCACTTTTTCTTCTGGCTTTTAGGTTAGACAGAGAACTTTTACTTATCTATGACTTCCTGTTTCCATTGCTAATTTATGTGACGTGACACGTATGGCCATTCCTCATACTTCAGAATGGATAAGACATGATAATAGAGAGCGTGCCATTCAAATAAGGCAGATGAGAGTTGATCTTGATAAGCCAGGAAACGGCTCTCCAGAATCAACATGCACATATCTACAGTCAGATCAATAATTACAAGGTAAAAACTGAGCCGTTAGAAGCTTTTCTGCACAAGGATTTAAGTTTTTCATGCCACCAGTCAAAAGGAGCAGGATGGTTTAAAAAAAAAAAAAAAAATCTAGATTCTCTTTAACTCATCTTTCTATTTTGTTTTCATCAAATAGACATTGTGGGAAAGGTTTGTATTATGATTCATGTTCTTCTCCTCTTTTAAAAGCCTGAAAGGATAATTTAATAACTTTGTTTGCTCATTAAATAAAACCGTTTTATTGTGCTTTGCAGGTTTGCCAGATCCTTTCGCTAAAGTGGTAGTGGACGGTTCTGGACAATGCCACTCAACAGATACTGTGAGAAATACTCTTGATCCAAAGTGGAATCAGCACTATGATCTGTAAGTACTTTAAAAAAGATGTAGATTTGATGCTGTGTTTACTTTTTTCTAGAATCTATATTTGGGTGTCTGCTTAAAATATTTTTTTTGTTGTTTGTTTCATTTTTCATCAATATGCAAACATTAAATGAAACATTAACACAAAACTAGAGATAGACCTGCCAGATTAGTTCCTTCTGTCCAAGTAATGCAAATAAAAAAGAAGTTTCTACAATTACATAGAAATAATACAATACAACACTAATAAGAATAATGGAGTATTTTTTCTTATACCTTTACAAAACAAATTTTTGCTGACAAACTTCTGTAATTTTTGTGTTTATCTGAAGATGCATATATACCGTTTAATGGAAAGAACATTTCTTGATATAATTTTAAGACAACTGTTTAATCTTTAATATATTTTAATCATGGTCATGTTATCAATTTTTAAATCATTTATTCTAACTATATAGGAGCCTTTCTGGTTGTTGAAAGTTTAATTCAATTAGAAATAACATTATCCGGTGGTTAAATTTTATACAGTTCAAAATTACTCTCTCATCCCTTTTATTAAAAAAGGCCAGGTTTACCACAGTAAGATCAGTTTAAACAGTTTTTAGCATCTTCTGTCAGCAATTAGGGCAGCTAGCATGACTTTAAGAGCAATCTAATCTATGTACCGTATTTTCCAGACTATAAGCTGCTATTTTTTTCCCACGCTTTGAACCATGCAGCTTATAAGAAGGTGCAGCTTTTCTATTGATTTTGCCTAACCCCCAGAAGGGCAAGCCAAAGTTGGAAATGAAAGACCAAGAAGCTAATTTTCATTTAGCCCAAGAAAATGCTAGCAGCATGCACAAAGGAGAACAAATGTTCCGAATTCACACATTTTGAAATTTATTTGCCGTATTAAAGAGACTGGGGTGTACTGAGGTGTGCTCTATAGTCCGGAAAATATGGTATATTCCCTGTCAAGGATGTATTTAATTGTAAGAGTTAGGGATGGAACGGTTCATGAAAACCGTCCGAACCGTTCGGTTCGACTGTCTCGGTTCGATTTGCTTGTGTTGCGTTCGGTTCATGCGCGGCTCCTTTTTCTCATAGGCGAAGTGTTTACACTCCAGAGCAGAAGGTGGCGGTACTGCGACCAAAGCCAACCACCAGTAGTAAACAAGAAGAAGAAGCAAAGCAGCGTAGCCGGGTGTAGCAGGGAAAAAAAATCAGTTGTTGTGGAGAATTGTGTGGGTATGGCGAGTGGGAAAGAACAGGAGTTGGAAGACGCGCCAGCAGCACTTTATAGATCTGCTGTATGGGACCACTTTGCATTTAGAGTGACCTACGATGATGGCGGAAAGAAAGTTGTGGATAAAAGTTTAACAGTTTGCAAGCATTGTGCAACGCGTTTTGTTTATGCTAACAGCAACATGACCAACATGTCAGTCCCACATACTCCGTCAGCGCTCCGCTCTGCCCCGCTGCGCTCCAGACCGCCTGCACAAAGCAAAGCCTACAGCCTCCGCCCCCGTCCACTCCGCTCTGAGTTCCTTGGAGATCGTAGAGGGCATGCACGAGATGATTAAATTCAAAGCAGCAAAACATGCAGAAATGATCCAGGGTTTCCGCCGATCATTAAAAATAATTACAATACATTAATTTTTTTGGATTTTTTTCATTAATTTCATAAATTTTTATGGGATTTCGGTGTATCAATCAACATATACCGAACCAAACTGAAAACCGTGACCACGGAACCGTTAACCGAACCAAACCGTGGATTTTGTGAACCGTTCCACCCCTAGTAAGAGTATGATACTGAAAATTGTAGCTTTTCAAGAATGTGTCATGAATTTGATTCCTCAACTGCGTAAAAGCATTGTAAAGTAAAACTGTTTACCTCTATTTAACTGTGGCAGGTAAATAAGGCTCTGCTCATTAAGCAGAGCCATGTAGCTGTGTCTTGTGTTGTGATTTCACTGAATTATTAATAGAGAGTCTGAGATGCTAGTCACCGACTTCGGTCTGAAGAGCATAAAAATGTCATATTCGGGTTGGTTATTTCTTAAAGCATCTCTTTCATCTTCCCCTTCTATGTCAACTATAGCAACATTGGCTAGAACAATGTTATAACGTTTGAATTTTTTTTTTTTACCCTCTTAAACTGCAAAACTTAGAGGTTACTATTAAATTAAAAATGTACGGCTGTCCTCTGACCAGTGTCTGAGGAATTAAAACTTGGACGCCACCTTTCTGTGTCAAAGAAACGCCCTTCTATAAACCTGGTGAGCTGTTTTACGTGACAGAACAACATCCTGTGGAGTGACATTTTAGACATTCCTTTCCTCTGATCTCGCATGAGACTTATTGTATTTGCGAGAGAAAATGACCTGGTCATGCACGTATGGCACTTTTTTATGTCTAAAAAACACAAATTCCTTCAAGTTTTGATGGAGATTAATTTGCGGAAAATGTTTGGTAGGAGCTATAATTATTCTGGTGTTGGTATTTTGTACTCAAATGATCAATATCCTTCATAAGATTTATTTCTTAACAGTTTTTTCTGCAAGTCTTTATAGTCTTTAAAATAAATTTATTGGACAGGTGTTGTGTCAAGTCTTATAAGTGCAGAAATATTCACTTTATTTATGTTTTATCTATGTTCAACCAATTTTCTTTATCTTGAGTTTATTGCTTTTAACCAAGAAGTATTTTATTTTTTACCTACAGACTAAATGTACCATCATTAATAAATATAAGGGGGGGTATTTTACCTTCTTTCTTTAGCTTCAGTTCTTGGAGTAGGTTAGGTTACTTCATTTTAATGTGGAAATTGACCACACTATTTGTTGTATAGTGTATCTTCCAATATTGTGGAGCTTACAGATCAGACCAAACTACTACTTAAGGCAGTTCAAAGTTAATATAGTGTATTTAAATGTACAGAAAATAGTTAAAACTCCGATGGGAAATGTAAAAACATCCTGAAAAATGTATGGGAACCAGCACACTGGTTGTGAGAGCCAAAAAAAAAACAAAAAAAACAAATGTATTTATATATGAGATGAGCTAAAACCCTGCTGACGGAGTCATAGTTACGTAAATATAGCCATGTGCTTACGACTTCATATTGATTGTAGATGTTTATGCTGTTTTAAGTTTACTTTTTAAAACCACTCTGACATTTTAAAATGTTTCTTTCAAGCTCAGATCTCTACCCGCTTTACATAATTATCAATTCCACCCCCCCCCCCTTAACTCCCCACCCTCTCGCTTTCCCCACAAGCGACCCTTGGCCTTTTCCTCTGGTTCAGGAAATGGCTAACATGCCACAGAAAGCAGATGGGAGTGTGGGCTTGGCAGATTGCCTCCTCACCACACCCCCATCAGCAACCTCCAGCTTTTTGGGGTGGAATCCTTTTCCACAAGCCACAGATACTTATGGCCTTCGCTGTATTATGAATACCCTGCAAATATGTATATGCAGTATGATTTTTTTTTTCTTTTCTTTTTTAAATATTTGTTTAGGGGAAAAACAACTCTGTAAAGTATATCAATGTTTCATGTGGAGAAAAGGCTACTATTTTAAATCTGATTGGATATAAATGGTATTATCTTGTTTTTATTGTAGATGTCATTGTTTTACTTATTTTATAGAATTTTCAGCATAATTGTTCATGTTTTGTTGTTGCCTCTTCCTTCTTATAAAGGCTTTTCTATTGTGGAGACATTCTGAGAATAAACATGGTATTTTATGAAATATGGATTTAATAGGACATACCAGGACAAATGAGCAGAATAATGGTTATATGCGGATGATCCATCCTTTTGTTTTCCTTTTCATTCACATATCACTGACTGAACGGTGCTGGAAGGGATGTTTGAATTTAAAGATAGTGTTTTAAAGGGCTTAAACAATTAATCAGATTATTCGTGATTAATTGATGAGTGAAATAATTGTCAACTAATTCAGAAATTAATTTGTCATTAACTGGAGTCTAGAGACTGTGAAACATGCCTTTAGTGGACAGAGCGACCCACTTAGAAAAAAAGTAAAAAGTATAATTTAAAAAAATTAATTAAAGTAAAAGTATTAAAGTAGATTAAAAAGTGTAAAAAAAATAAATAAATAAAAAAAAAGTCAACATTTTGCATTTAAGATCAAAAAAACGTATATGTTCTATCCAGAACTTCTCAAGTGGAAACAATTTAGGTTCACCTGGTTTAATTCCATAAAAGATCTTCTTTAAGGAACTTTTGTCTGTCTGATTATTAATCGAATAATCGAAAAAATAATCGACATATTAATCGATTGGCGATATAATCGTTAGTTGCAGCCCTAATATTTTATAATCAGCCCCTGCTTGAACAGATTCCACGGAGCTGTCTGGTCTGCTTCTAGGTCTTCACAGAACAGCTTCATGTAAACTAAAGATAAATTTCACATGGTTGAACAAATTGGTGGCAGATAGATTTCACAACTTTCTTTTCCTAAAAATGGTCTCTCAGGTTTGAAATGAATGTAGTGGTCAACAATTCGACTCTCTCAGCTACAGTAGGGTGACCATATTTTCATTTGGGAAAACCAGGACACCTTGGAGCGGGGGGGGGTTGCTTGAAAGAACAAATGTCTCATCATCGGGAATTGCTCCGTGATCAGAGGAAATGTTACGTGGCGCAGAACAGTGGTGAAATTTTGAAGTTCAGTTTAATATAATACAACTCTGTGAATAGTTCCGTCTGAAATGAATGAAAATAGTTGTTTTAATGGTTATAGAGTCAGATATGTGGCGGTAATGTTTGATTTATCTAAAGGTTTTTATCTGTTACTGTGTAAATGGGTTTGGCTGGAATTTAAGGACAGATTCTAATAGATCTGCAGAGTGGGAACTATAAATCTGATAGGAGTTTAATTTTTCTATTGTTGTTTTGCACAATATGCTTAACTAAGTATTTTTTGTTGTTGAATATTAGAGATTTTGCAGATATATTTTTATACATACATTGTTTAGATTTACTTATGTATTTCTAACCCTTTTATAGTATAGAAAATCCCTTTATTGTCCCACAATGGGCAAATTTACAGCAGCAGAAAGATTATTGAAAATGGTCTCACAAATGTGGACCTTAGAAAAGTGTATAAGAATAACATAATAGGGAAGAGTTAAAACATAAAAAATAAAATTCTGTAAAGTGTTTTAACAATATAAAACTGGAGAATAAATAACCAATATGCAACTATGGACATTTTTACAGTATTGGATATTTGAAAATAGCAGCAACATCAGAGATGTGCAGAATGACAGCAGCATGTTATTTAACTGACTAAGGTTTCTATCATTACATTTGATTTTATTTGTTCCTGCTCCCGGTGGTTGGAACCTTTATTCCACTCTGGATTCTTGTGAGTGTAGTCTTTGTTCGCTTTAACTTTTTTTAAAATAAATAAATAAACAAACAGTTTTGAAAACCTCGGTATTCATTCCTTTCCTGCTTTGTGTGTCAACGTTCACGGTTGCTAAGCAACAGAGCATACGCCGGTAAAACCCACTGAAGGGAGGACCTGTTCGAATTTACAGACAAAACTCTTCCGGCCTCCTTATTTTCAAGGACTTCGAAGGATCCAGTCTAGGTAGACCGCTTCCTTGGAGGATGCAGCCCAGGTTTTCAGAACAGAGCCTTCTGATTAAGAGCAGGGCTGCCCGCACTGACGCGGCTCAGGGATTACGTCACACGGAGCGTCGTGCGCAGTGAAATCAGGACCTTTCCCCACTTTCTAAAAAAAAACCCGGGGCGCCCGGGACAGGACGTGAAATACGGATATGTCCCGGGAAATACGGACGTTTGGTCACCCTAAGCTACAGTCCTGCTTCAATGCTGCCTCTTTAGCTTCATTAATTTATTCTTCCAGCATTATTCGGCAATAGTCGAGCATATTTCCACATTGTGATAAAGTTTATCCTGAGGAGATAATGTTAACATATGAAATGTGGCATATTTCCAGTGTATGATCTAGAATTGTTTTCCCAACGAGAACTTGAGTAGCTGCATGTATATTTCTTTAAGATAAATAGGGCTGCAACTAAAAATTATTTTGCTAATCATTTAATCTGATTTAATTTAATTTATTGATTCATAATCCGATAGCAAAAGGCCACTTAAATGTTCTTTTACAGTATTAAACCAGGTGAAACTAAAATGTTTCCACTTGAATAGTTTTGATTAGATCATATTGACAGATGAAACAGTTTTCTTAAATGCTCAGTATTTATATAATTTTTTACAATTATGGTATAGTTGCTTCTCTGATTAATCGATCACTAAATTAATTGACCATTATTTCAATAATCTATGAATCAGGATTAATCTAATTAATTGTTTCAGCTCTAAAGATAAGACATTGACTAAAGTCAAATGAAGCTTAAGCTCATCAGAAAAGGAAACATTAAATTCTATTGCTGTCCTAGTTTAATCATCAAATCATCAGAAAAAGCAAAAGAATCCTTAGTTGACAAGCCTAGCCTCAGTATAAACAAGAATGTATTTATTACTTTATATGAATCCTTTATTTAATTTTAGTCTGGTAATAATGAAGAAAGATGGATGTACTGAATTGTCCCTTTGGGATTAATGTCATATTTTTTAACTGAATTGTAAGGAAAAATTGTTGTTACAATAAATATTTATATTCATCAGCAATAATTTTTTGGAATGCTTTTTAGAATCCAAGTTATATATTTGACCTGTTTGAGTACATTTTTTTTTGTAATAGTTATCCAGTCCTGAGGGAAATTACTTGCTGTCCCTGATACTCAGGGTCTTACAGACAGGTCTGAGGAAAGGGTGAATTTACTGCTATATTTGAGGATTGATTTCCAACTGATTTTTATTATGAAAAGATTTAGATCTGGAATAGTAGTTTTTTATATTTCCTGTCTTTGTGTTTCTTGGCAAGATATAAACCATATAATCTGAAAGTAGTATATTTAGGAAAACTAATCTGGTTGTTTCCACCTACAGTACTCTTTTTCCTACAGGGTTAGGAAAAAATTATAATCCGCGTTTTTTCATGCTGTTGTAACGTAAAGTAAGAAAGTCAATTTGAAACTCAAAACTACAACAAAAATGTCCTTATCAAGGTTGTTATGATTGTAGCGCATCAGTCAGTATAGAGGGGACCATACAGAAATGTAAAATGCAGGCCTTTGAACTTTCTTTCAGAATTAAGAAATTGCAGCACAGATTTGATCAGGAATGGAAACTAATAAAACATAAATTGTTTGATTAGTTCTATGTTAATATGGTAGGACCATGGCTAGGGATGGAACGGTTTATTAAAACCGTCCGAACCGTTCGGTTCGACTGTCTCGGTTCGATTCACGTGTGTTGCGTTCGGTTCATGCGCTGCTCCTTTTTCTCATAGGCGAAGCGTTTACACTCCAGAGCAGAAGGTGGCGGTACTGCGACCAAAGCCAACCACCAGTAGTAAACAAGAAGAAGAAGCGAAGCAGCGTAGCCGGGTGTAGCAGGAAAAAAAAATCAGTTGTTCTGGAGAATTGTGTGGGTATGGAGAGTGGGAAAGAACCGGAGTTGGAAGACGCGCCAGCAGCACTTTATAGGCCTGCTGTATGGGACCACTTTGCATTTAGAGTGACCTATGATGACGGCGGAAAGAAAGTTGGGGATAAAAACAGTGTGCAAGCATTGTGCAACACGTTTTGTTTATGCTAACAGCAACACTACCAACATGTCGGGCTAACAATCAACATATACCGAACCGAAAACCGTGACCACGAAACTGTGAACCGAACCGTGGATTTTGTGAACCGTTCCACCCCTAGAAGCTAATAAAACATAAATTGTTTGATTAGTTCTATGTTAATATGTTGGGACCATGGCTCACTCCCCCATTTCAAATCTCAACTCAAAATAAATAGTTTAAGCCTGCCTTTTTATCTGAGTCCTATTGATATTGTCATTGCCTTTGTCTAAATCATTGATCTTTGTTTTTTCTTTTAATTTATTTTCATGTATCTTTATAGTATCTAGAAAGGCACCTTCAAATAAAATGTATTACTGTTATTATTATGACTGAAGGATAAATTCAAGATATTTCTGGATGAAAGTGACTCTGTAATTTCGCCATGTTGATATGATAGGATCAGCTTTACAAGCGACATTGAGGCTTTCATTTTTTTCTTTAAACTGTTTTATTTATATTTTTGGTGAACTATGGCTTTTTAAAGAGTTGGAGAGTGTTACAGAGACACGTTAGTGTCTCTGTAACACTCTCTCTAACAGAAATGTGTGTTTACATGTAATGACTATGATTTTTACTATTCTACCACACTTAATTCGAATTGGTTGTAGCTTCATAGCTGTTAAAGCTACATTCGCCTTATCTAAACATTTTAAATTGTCCTTTCCGCTGCTAAAGTGATTGGAGCTAATCTGTGTTGTATCTGTGCAGAGGTGTTTTCACTTTAAAGGTATAGTGGAGGATTTTTGACAATAATAATAAAAAAAAGTCCCTTCTTCACCTAAAAAAAAAAAATCCACATACACCACCCTGTATCCACTCCCGAGAGGGAATGGCAATTAAATGCGTGCAAGAGCGTGCACAAGCCCATCATCACCACAATAATTGACAATTAAGAGGACCACTTATTTTGATGATCGATCCGGAAAAAAGAACATCCTCCACTATACCTTTTAACTTCCTCTGATTTTTGGCTGTTTTTAAAGCTTCTCTCCACCGTTTTATCTGATTTTTTTTTTTTACACCCTTAAACTTGATAACATAAAAAACAACTGTGGTGCTCTTACATGCGATCAGCAAAGTGAAAAGCTGCTTTCTGGCTAATCACAGATGCGATAATGAGGGAATGTGACGTCATGTAATAACCTATACAGAGAAAGAAAAGTTCTGGAAGACGCTAAATTATCCCATTTATTCCTTAACCAGAAATGACTACTTTAAGTGATAATCTGTAAAGTGTTTTAATTTTATCTCTTTGGTTTGAAAGCTCCAGTTTTTTTTAAACCACAATTGTATATGTTTTTATCTCTTATGTGGAAAACCCCTCTCCTCAGACTGACTTTAGGGGGTAATCTAGAGTTCGCATCCTCCTACACTGTAATTAGATTCATATCAGCAAGTGTGAATATGCATTTGAATGTAGTGTGAAATGTGTGTTTACTGAAAGAGCCGTCTAGGCCTCAGTCAGTGGTAGAGCACATCTCAGGGACTTCCTCTGTTCGTCAACCGCGGCGAGACAGGCCTCGGCTTTGCAAACTCTGCACACAAATTAGTAAGATCTTAAGACTCTGCAGGAAGAGGTGCAAGATAAATTGAAGGCTTTATTTTGTTGATGAAAATCCAAATGCATGTTCTTAGAACGAACTCATGTGAACTGAAGAACTTTTCCTTTAAAGATTGTTTTCAAATATAATGTATTTTCTTTTTAATGTCTGCTAAATCACCTTGTCAGCAAACAATTTTTTTAACCTGTTTTTCCCCCCTCCCTATGCTCCTCTTGCAGTTACATTGGAAAGTCAGACTCAATCACAATCAGTGTCTGGAACCACAAGAAGATCCACAAAAAGCAGGGCGCAGGTTTTCTCGGCTGCGTCCGTCTTCTGTCCAACGCCATCAACAGACTCAAAGACACGGGCTGTAAGTACCTGTTTGTATTTCTACCTGCATGTGTCAGTGAAATGAGGTCACTAGTGTCTGGTCCCTTTGTGTCATTTCTGCATGCTCGTGTTGCTCTCTATTCTAAGATACTTGTCAAACCTGTTGGATAAAGAGGCACCTGGCGACTCCTTGGATTTGCAAAACAAATAAATTATTGAACACTAATTATGTGGTTAGATTAGCTTTTTTAGACCTTGTTGCTTTTTGAGAATAGGTGAACTTTGGGGGTTAGACAAAGTGACTCCAACAACGCAGACAAAGGTGTTTGTGAAACAGTCCACTCTTAAAACGCTTTTAAATATGGGACTGGTTAAATTCCACTTTTGCTTTTTTGAATTTATTTGTGGGGGGGAAAAAATAAAACATCTGTTAGCTTTCATTTTGTTCCAACTGGGGTTGCTACTAATGGATTTTCTTCTTAGAAGTTATGAAATTATTTTTAGTGTTATTTATTAAATCACCTGTAAAGAGTTATTCCAATCTCACATTAGCATTTTTTGTTTGCCGCAAAAATTTAATCAAAGTATGAAATAAATGAACAAATAAAAATCTTGTATTTTTAGCCTTCAATATAGGTGATAATACGACTGATTTAGAAATAAAGATGTTCTGTAGTCCACCGTGAGTGCAAATTCAAAGGAGCAAAACAATATTTGCACTTTTAATGCAGTATTAGACCTGGTTTATTAATAGAAATACCCAGAGTGAATACATAAAGTGGGATCAATATATATATATTATAATATAATTTGATAAATAAAAAAAAATGAGGTATACCTTTTAAGTTTGTCATATTTCAATATACAATAAAGGCTGTGATTACAGCATTTGTCACGGACTGACATGATTTCTTTTTCTAAAATGTTACATTTGAAACGTTTTATAAACTTGGTAAAGTAACTGTCGCATGTTTGAACAGGATTCTGTTGTGGGCATTCCTGGAAGTCTGGGGTTAAACTCAACCCACCAATATTTGGCTACTGATCCACCTTGCGAGGGATTAAGCAGTGCTAAACGACAAGAGAGTTTAAACCAGGCATCACCAAACTTGGTCCTCAAGGGCCGCTGTCCTGCAGGTTTTAGAGGTTTCCTTGCTCCAGCACAGCTGATTTTAATTGAAAGCTGATTAACAGGCTATTGCTCTACTGCAATCATTACAATCAGCTGTGCTAAAGCATGGAAACCTCTAAAACCTGCAGGACAGCAGCCCTTGAGGACCAAGTTTGGGGATGCCTGGTTTAAACAGTCTTTGAACTAACTCAGCATTATGGTTCATAATGGGTCTACCAAGCTGTGTAAAAGATGTTTTTGAACACATTAACTCAGTTGCTTGCACATATACCGTAGAAATATCTCTGCTGGACCTCCAGTCAGCTCTAAGAAAGGATGTCATTTCATCAGTTACAGCCATATGCGTTGGTTTTGGTGTATATATCTAGGTTTATTTACATCCTGTACAAAGCTGGCTTTTGTGCAATGCTCGGCTCCCTTTCTGTGTACATATTTTATTTTTATTGGTCTATTGCGCCTACAGTATCAACAAATGCTTGTGTTATTTTAAGGCATTTGTCCTGGTAGCTGCAAAGCAAAGATCCGATGATATTCACACTGCTGCTTTTGCTGATGGTGATTTGCTACAAGGGTTGTCACAATACGACACATTTAACTGGATATCTAGATATCAAGAATAATATTGCACACTCCAGAGAATTTTTGATGTAGAGATAACGGCAAGTACTTAAAGGCATTCAAGAAGAACTCTATTACCTTGAAAAACTCCCATTTTTCCATCACATAATGGAGCTTTCTTCTTCTTCTTTTTTTAATACTTTTGATGAGATTTTTATTAGGGATGCACGATATTGGGATTTTGGCCGATATCCGATATGCCGATATTTTTAAAACTCATGTAGCCGAGAACCGATATCGATACCGATGTTAAAGCTGGACAAAAATAAGTAGTCATTGAAAATAGCAGTTTTGTTATCCATTTCTGACACTTTGAAAAGTAATATACTCAAATATATTTTCATATGCTGATATAAAATTGATTTTTAAAAACGCGGTATCGATCTATTTTACCTTCAAAATCTCCTGAAATTTAATCGTTCTGTTACAAACTCTCGTGATATTTTGCAAATTCTTGTGAGATTTTGTTAGTAAAATAGATCGATACCGCGTCAATATATCAACATATAAAAATATGGCAAAATTTCGTGAATTTTTCAGTTTTAAGGCCGATACAGGCCGATACCGATAGGGGGCCGATTATATCGTGCATCCCTAATTTTTATACATTGCAATATACAACACTAACACAAAACAGGAGAGAATACAATAATAATATGAAGTAATAATAATAATAATAATTGAACTTTATTGATCTCACATTGGAGAAATTTATCTCTGCATTTAACCCATACCCTTGGGGAGCAGTGGGCTGCCATTGTGCGGCGCCCGGGGAGCAGTGTGGGGTTAAGGGTCTTGCTCAGGGACCCAGAGTAATAATTAATTAAAAAAACACAACATTTTTCAGAAGAGAGAGGTCACCAGGGGTGGGGGACAGCAATGCAACATAGAAAAAAATGAAATTACAGACAGATTTTATGTGTACAGGTTACAATGTATGTAGGGATACATAAAGACTCTAACAGGTGGAGTTTCTTTACAGAATTATCAGGTCCTGCCAAACCATACAGCACCAAACCTCAATTACCACCCCGAATGATGAATTAATCATACTTCACTTACTTTAGTATTCCTATAAATGAACAATAATGGAGCTTTCTTAACACAATTACATATACTAAATAGAAACGGTTGCAAATAAATACAAAAAAAAAATACTACTTCCTCTTCTTCCTCAAAAACTTCTTTTTTACAGACTTAAAAACTTCTAAAGACGAGGGAAAAAATATTGATACATTATAATATCACAATATCTTCATATGCTTTTACTCATGAAATATTGCTATATGTCATTGTTATACTACGAAATCCCCCGAAAATTCACAAAATTTTGCCATATTTTATATGTTGATATATTGACGCGGTATCGATCTATTTTACTAACAAAATCTCACAAGAATTTGCAAAATATCACGAGAGTTTGTAACAGAACGATTAAATTTCAGGAGATTTTGAAAGTAAAATAGATCGATACCGCGTTTTTAAAAATCAATTTGATATCAGCATATGAAAATATATTTGAGTATATTATTTTTCAAAGTGTCAGAAATAGATAACAAAACTGCTATTTTCAATGACTACTTATTTTTGTCCAGCTTTAACATCAGTATCGATATCGGTTATCGGCTACATGGGTTTTAAAATATCGGCATATTGGATATCGGCCAAAATCCCAATATCGTGCATCCCTACTGAAAATTATTATTGTGGTTGTCATTTTTTTAAAACTACCTTGAATGAAGACTGCATACATTTAATCAGTGTTCACAGTCTAATTTATCTGATCATATTGTAAAACAACCCCTAAAACCTTCAGAAATTTTTACTAATAACTAATATGTCCAAGTTTAATTTTCTGTCTATTAATTGTTGCCTAAAGCTAGTTTGTTAGAGTTGCCATTTACTGCAAAGCCATCTCATTATCAGTTATACTTTATGTCAGTCGCAGGAAGGGGACCAGGAGAAGTGCTTGATGACAGGCAGGCTGCACATTATCCCTTTGTCCTTTATCCTGCAGACAGACACATCCGTGCTCTCAATAAAATAACCCTCAAAAAACCTTAAGACATTAATAGAATTGCTTTGGTTTTGTCAAAGCTCATTATTTGAATAAATTTTTAACATCTAATGTAAACTCATGCATAGCTCTTTGTTTTTTGTTTCCTTTTTCAGACAGAATATAGTCTTTTTTTTTTTCAAGTTTGGCAGCATTTTGCCTGAGCTCAGTTGTTTACCTTCAGATTCACCAGCATCCACTCATTTCTCCACACAGAGATGTTCATCTTGGAACACGGTGTGAAAAAGCTAAATAAAACCTCTGTCAAATAGCTCGTTTAGGTCTACATATGGGTCCACATTTCCTGTGGCTTAGTTTAGTCTGTAGCAACAGTAAGTTTTTAGCGCTGAGAGGAATCATTTTGGGGAATGCTTGTGGTTAAAGGTCAGTACATTTTCTCTTTTTTCCTCCTCTCTAATTTCAGAAAGAAATCTCATTACCGCTCCTGCCATGTAAGGCTCAGACCATCCCTGTTTAGTCTAGACACATATCCGGAACAGATGCATTTGTGCACACATAAACACATCAACATACATTCACTCTCTCACACACACAACCTATAGGAATGTGTGGGATTTTCATATAAATAAAAACAGCTTTTTCCAAGCATATAAAATGTTTGTGGCAGACCGAAGACGTAAAAAATCCAATCAGTTTTGCTGTTGGATTTCAGAGAACTTTACTTTTTCTCCCTCACTCTTTTTTTGTGTCCTCCACTGGTTCAGCCTCTCCTCCACCGTGTCCCCCCCTCTCATACTCCGCCCCTGTCCATTTATGTCTCTCACTTTTCAGACACACAAACCTGAATGCTCCTTTTAATTTGAATTATTTAGATCGGTAGTACTTACTGCTATTTACTTTGCTCATGAGAAAGTTTGTATCTATCCTACAATAAAACACTCGACCGACCAAACCTCCTCTGGTGACAGAAATGGTTTGACACGCCTTTTCTTTACCAGCAGGTAATAGGACTACACATCTATCTTATAATCTGAATTGTTCAGTATCAGCAAATACTAAAGAAAGTTTAATTTAAAGGCATATTGATAGAGGAAAAATAAGTTTTAGCAACATACGAAACTACATAATTTCGATATAAAAAATGTGAAAAGCTCAGAAACTCTGCCAGGAATGCCCCTGGTAGATGACTCTGAAAACACAAAAGTTTTTGTCGTTATGTCTATGAAACTTCTCCAATATAACATTTATGAATTGTAAAAAAAAAAAAAATCAAAATATTTTTATGTGAAGATACAAGCTGAACAGTTAAATGTGCATTTGACCTGTTTATTATCTCTCCTTCCTCATATTTCGCTCAGATTTGATGACCTTCCTCATTTAGATGAAGCACTACATGGTTAATGTTTAAATATTTGTGCTTCCGTAATGGATTAATAATTGTTTCATTTCAGGTTCCTTTGGAAACACTTTGTAAACTCTTTGTGTCGGTTGCAGATCAGAGACTGGACCTGAACAGGCTGGGCCCCAACGACAACGACACTGTTAGAGGACAGATAGTGGGTAAGGACCACTTATGTTTCACTTATGTGCACTTCTTATTTCAGTTTACGTTATATGAATATGCTTTTAGAAAAGACTGTGTAATTTAAATTGAAGCCACAGTGAATATAGTCAGTAATTTTTTTTTATAGCATCACCGTCTATTAAGGTTCATCATACGATGGAGTATTGGGGCCAGGCAAGAGTTTTTTTCCTTCTATTTCGAGAACAAAGCCTTGAAATTACGACAAAGTCTTAAAATTACAAGAAAAAAGTCAAAAAGAGAATAATCATAAAATTACGAGAAAAAAGTCGCAATATTACAAATATAAAGTCGGAATATTACAAGAATAAAGTCCTAAAATTACAAGAAACATGTTGGATTTTATGAGGACTCTTACAAGAAGAACTTTCTTCCCTAAACTGAGGAATGTCGAGCATCATGTGAATTTATACCTTGGCTCTGGTTTGACAAATAAGCAAAATCTTTTAGCACCAGCATCAACTTGGACAGGATGTCAAAGTGGACTCAGGTTGGTGTTTGGTGGAGCTGGTCGACCATCATATGCTGGTCGGAGCTTCAAGCTTTCTTTCTGAAACTGGTTGTTGTATGATGACTTCATTCTTGTAATGTTACAACTTTTTTCTAGTAATGTTACGACTTTATTCTCAAAATAAAAAAATCTCTAACCCTAATGCTCAGTCGTACCATCATACAGGTTTTCATTTGCTTATACCAAGTCTATTTTTTTCAGTATTTTTAACCCCTCATAATCAGCAACACTCTTTCCTGACCAAAATAAAAATTGGTTTTGCTGCCTGGCTGGGTCCAACAGAACCCTGATACAGAACCTTTTTAGCGGTGCAGTCTGAGCAATAGTGAAACTTGGCGTTGCAGATTAGAGCTGCACAGAACACATCGTGTATGCTCTTTAAAAAGTAAAACTTTATAGATTGGCATGCATTTCTTTTTGAGGAAAAGATTTTGCTTTATATCTTTATCTTTTTGAGTATTTTTTTTTTCTTTATTGTTGCTCATGAGTCATTTTTTTTGTTGCACCTATAGTTTTTGAATGGGCTCTAGAAAATTTCTTTGGCTTTACTTCGGGAAAATGAAAGAATTTTTATTAAGGGTGAAACAATTCATCAGATCATTGAAATAATTGTCAACTAATTTAGTAATCAATTATTAACTAGAGTATAGAAACTCTAAAACCTTCCTGTAGCTTACAGAGCATCCTACTTAGAGCAGTAATTATTCCAATATTGTAAAAATATATATCAATATTTTGCATAAAAAAAACAAAATGTTTTTGACCTGGTTTAATTCTTTAATTATCAGATAGCAAAAAGTTCCTTGAAAATAATTTTTTAATCGATTCACAAAATAATTATTAGTTGCAACTCAAATTTGAACCATATTGCTATTTATGCATCAGTCTCTAACATTTATCTGTTTTAATTTTTTACATTTTACAAATGTAATTGTATTTTCTAATTGAGCAAAGTGGTTTGTAAATGTTCTCCTGTTTTTTTTTTTTTTTTTTTTTTTTTCCCCATGAAGTGAGTCTTCAGTCCAGAGATCGCATTGGATCAGGCGGACCAGTGGTAGACTGCAGTCGTCTGTTTGACAATGATTTACCCGACGGGTCAGTAATAGGCTTTCCTTAGATATTTAATCATCAGAAAAACATTAAACTTTTCTAACTGCTTAAAATAAACCACATGGAAATATCATTAATCCTTTAGCAGAAGAAGAAATGAAATAAAATTAGAAGCAGACCCGTTTTTTCCCCTCCCTTTTTTTAAAATATTTTAAAGAATAATCACCATTTTAAATATCAGAATCTGTGTAATGGTTAAAAAATATCACCTTTTCACTTGTTAGGGTAACTATGCAGTCTGAAGTATTTATTTTTTTTTTATGTTGTGATGGCGATAAGTTTACCGGTGTGTTTTAATGGCTGCATGAACAGGTGGGAGGAGAGGAGGACCGCGTCTGGAAGGATACAGTACCTAAACCACATCACTCGCACCACACAATGGGAGAGACCCACCAGGTACGTACATGCCATATGTATTATTATTTTAGAGATTTTTTTTTAATTTATGTTGACCAAAATGATACATCTAAAATGCATTTGTTTCCCTAATGAACTATAGTAATGCTAAATGTACTTTTCCCACTTCCCTTCATAGAGAGGGGAAATAAAAAACGCTTCCTCTTAAAAGTGCAACAATAACAGTCTGTTTGTAATGAGTGCTGTAGTTTCCTCCGTCCCTCCACCTCCAAAGGGGGTCGTATGTACTCTCACAAAGCAGACATCTATGTTCGCAACTAAAAAAGCCAGCCAGTCAGTCCGGCAGTCCTGCTTTACTCGCTGCAAGATCAGCTGTCGCCTTCCTTCTTGGCCCGTATCAGTGGAGCCATTAGGGAAGCAAACAAATAAACCTCAGCACCTTCTCAGCCGGTTGTACTGTGATCGGTACTGAGAAGTATAGCAAAACCCTTTTTTAAGAGTGAGTAATGGTGAGAAATTGGGTCACAGGGTGAAACAATGAGTGAAAATTTATGGAGAGCAGGTGGGAATAAAAAAAGAAGAGAGTGTTTGATCCATGGATAAAAAAAAATTTGAAGTAAAATTGGGGAACAGGAGAGATCGGTTTGGGTGCAGAAACCAGTGGATGAATGAAAACAGGAGAGAAAAGCGGAGGCAGTGGTGGGGAGAAACGAGCACGGTGATGGAGGAAATGGGTGGGAGAAAAATATGTTTAAAAGATTTCTGAGTCTCAGGCTTTAGATAGCCGAGGCGTCAGCAACTCTGGCCAGACGGTGGTTAGACTGCTATACATACAGACACATAGAATAGCCCATCTCTGTTTGTTTCTTCTTATCACATATCTGTTTTTTTTAAGTAACATGTTGGAACAGGCTGTAGGTCATAAAGATTTTTATTTTGTTTGTTTTTTATCTGACATATATAATATTTGACATCACTGAACACTTAAAAATTTAACACATCTAATCTCTGTCTGGGTTTTTAATGTTTTATATCATTATATGTGTATTAGGGATGGGATGGTTTATGAAAACAGTCCGAACCGTTCGGTTCGACTGTCTCGGTTCAGTTCGCGTGTGTTGCGTTCGGTTCATGCGCTGCTCCATTTTCTCATAGGCGAAGCGTTTACACTCCAGAGCAGAAGGTGGCGGTACTGCGACCAAAGCCAACCACCAGTAGTAAACAAGAAGAAGAAGAAGCGAGGCAGTTTAGCCGGGTGTAGCAGGGAAAAAAATCAGTTGTTGTATGGCGAATGGGAAAGAACAGGAGTTGGGAGACGCGCCAGCAGCACTTTATAGGTCTGCTGTATGGGACCACTTTGCATTTAGAGTGACCTACGATGACGTCGGAAAGAAAGTTGTGGATAAAAGTGCAACACTGTGCAAGCATTGTGCAACACGTTTTGTTTATGCTAACAGCAACATGACCAACATGTCATGCTAACCCCGAAATCCCTCATACTCCGTCAGTCAATCCATTATTTTTTGGGGGATTTTTTCATTAATTTCATTAATTTTTTTGGGATTTCGGCGTAACAATCAACATATACCGAACCGAAAACCGTGACCACAAAACCGTGAATCGAACCGAACCATGGATTTTGTGAACCGTTCCACCCCTAATGTGTATAGATTAGTATCATCAAATAAATTACCCTACCAGTGAGAGCTTTAATGTATGTTGTTTACTTGTATTAAACTGTTTAGTTTCAATGACAGATATAGATAGCATGTTAGCAATCACTTCTCTGTAATTAATTTTGCATCTATCCTGTTAAGGGGAATTAAAACCTAGTTTAAATACAGGTGCTATTAAACTTGTAGGGAAGTCATTTTCAAATGTCAAATCATTCTGGCTTAAACATGTATATAAATGTACTCTTTATCAGACGATATTGTCAGAAAAGCTAGAAAATTTCTATAAAAAAAAAATATACTGTCTTAAAATCTGTTTTTTTTCCTCAGTTTTTTTATGCAGGCCAGTTAGTTATACGTCAGCCTGAACACCTAAATTCAGCAAATCAAATATCAACGGTCATCTGTCAATCAAATGTTTTCAGTCATAGCATCTTTATTCATATGTCGCAGCTAATATACGCAACGGTTGAAATAAGAAATAAGAATCATTTCCTTTCCCATTGAGTTCCGTCTCAGTGTTCACGGGGATGGACTCTTCCACAACATCTTCATCCCCGCTTTCCTCCTCTAAGTAAAATATGTTTGACGGAGGAGACTCATCCACAACCTCCAAAACAAAACTCTCCTCCTCTTGCATGTTTCCGCTGTCCATAGCGTTCCTTGACAGTGTCGTTTCTAAGTCACCAATTTAGTGCTACTTTGTCACAATGGAATTTCCCATTGGGAACCTACTAGCACTAAGTTGCTAACTGGTTAGCAAGATGCTTCAGAGAAACCAGCCACAACCAAACTTGCTTGCAAACTTTCCGCCACAACAACCCTGCCCCCATGTTAAACGACCATCACATTCACTTTATTCACTCGTGTAAAGCGTGCACCACTCGGGAGAATTGGGAAATGCAACAGTTGGA
The DNA here is from genome assembly GCF_016077235.1 of Cyprinodon tularosa. Taxonomy (NCBI): domain Eukaryota; kingdom Metazoa; phylum Chordata; class Actinopteri; order Cyprinodontiformes; family Cyprinodontidae; genus Cyprinodon; species Cyprinodon tularosa. The sequence continues at coordinate 137,275 of NW_024038844.1, read as the reverse complement.
ACAGCCGCTTCCCTACGACTTGAAGCCCTTTAAACGCCTAAGTGAACACGCTCTCTTCTCTTTTCCAGGCCAGCTTCAGAGTACTCCAGCCCATCAGGGCGACCACTGAGCTGCGTAGTGGATGAAAACACACCAGTAATGACTCCCGTTAACGGGGCTGTTGCCAGCGGACCTCCAGGCGAACAGAGAAACCAGGAAAGAAGGGTTCGGTCGCAGCGGCATCGTAACTACATGAGTCGAACACATCTGCATACTCCTCCTGATCTGCCTGAGGGCTACGGTAAGAACCAAAGTTATTCCCTAAAACACCTCTTGACTCATCCATGGTTTCAGCGAAATCACAATTACAGGTACATTTAGTGACGTACGTTTCTAATTGTGAGCATATTTTTTGGAAATCTGGTATCTTGTGCATGCTTGTGGCTAGTTCAAAGGCAAATCAAAACAAAATTGCAATATGTTCAACCCTGTTTGTGATGAATTTCTGTATCAGTATGCTCCTAATTTCTACCAAATCTCCTTTCTAATGGCTTGTTAGGATTTTACCAAACTCATCTAAACGCCTCCCTTAAAACTTAATGCTTCACTACAAGGATCGTCTACATTTTCAAATTAGATATTGATAGCAAGGAAAATATCTAAACTTGATGCCCTTTTCGATACCATGGAAATAAAGATGACAAATAACCAAAGGCATAAAAACATTTTTATTAACATGAAAAACTCACCATTTTCAATCTCAACATGGAACATACTTTCTAAACAGAGTCAGAGATGCTGATTAAAAAGTGTGCAAATAAATGCAAAAATAAACAAACTAAACAACACAATTTAAAAGATATTTCAAGGTTGTCTGAGGTATTATTAGTTTAATGTGCGAATTATGCAGAAATCCAGTTATGACAGCAGAAAAATGCAAACAGCGCTTGTCTTTAGTACCTATGCCACACCAAATTAGAATTATATTCAGAGACAGCATCGGTGCTATTGATACTATTGATACAAACCTATACTCTAATGGGAATTTTTTTTTATTAGCCTTTCATTGTTGCTTCTGTTGCAACAATAGGGCATTAATAAAGAGTATAACTTTAAGTATCTATAAAAAGGCTCTCATTTTAATATATTCCATACAAAACCCTTGGGGTAAAAAATACAATAAAAGTTTGACTATCTTGATGAGCCGATGAGAACTAATTAGGTACCAGGTCTGATTTCGCACCGGCTCCTGAAAATATTGCAACCCAGAAAAAGTATTTCCTTTGACACGCTTGCTAAACACCTACTCATGTCCAAGATGACTCATTATATTTCTAAATTGGCTTAGTCGAGAACTACTGACTGAAATATCTCCTCAAACTGTTAGTTTTTATGAGGGTGCATATACAGGTGCTGGTCATAAAATTAGAATATCATGAAAAAGTAGATTGATTTCAGTAATTCCATTTAAAAAGTGAAACTTGTATATTATATTCATACATTACATACAAACTCATATATTTCAGATGTTTATTTTGTTTAATTTTGATGATTACAAATGACAACAAATGAAAATCTCAAATTCATCATATCAGAAAATTAGAATATTACTGAAGACCAATAAAAACAAAGGATTTATAGAAATGTTGGCCAACTGAAAAGTATGAACATGAAAAGTATGAGCATGTACAGCACTCAGTATTTAGTTGGGCCTCCTTTGGCCTGTATTACTGCAGCAATGCGGCGTGGCATGGAGTCGATCAGTCTGTGGCACTGCTCAGGTGTTATGATAGCCCAGGTTGCTCTAATAGTGGCTTTTAGCTCTTCTGAATTGTTGGGTCTGGTGTATTGCATCTTCTTCTTCACAATACCCCATAGATTTTCTATGGGGTTAAGGTCAGGAGAGTTTGCTGGCCAATTAAGAACAGGGATACCATGGTCCTTCAACCAGGTACTGGTAGCTTTGGCACTGTGTGCAGGTGCCAAGCCCTGTTGGAAAATGAAATCTGCATCTCCAAAAAGTTGGTCAGCTGCAGGAAGCATGAAGTGCTCTAAAACTTCCTGGTATGTGGCTGCGTTGACCCTGGACCTCAGAAAACACAATGGACCAACACCAGCAGATGACATGGCACCCCAAACCGTCACTGACTGTGGAAACTTTACACTGGACTTCAAGCAACGTGGATGAAGTGCCTCTCTTCTTTTCCTCCAGACTCTGGGACCTTGATTTCCAAAGGAAATGCAAAATTTACTTTCATCAGAGAACATGACTTTGGACCACTCACCAGCAGTCCAGTCCTGTTTCTCTTTAGCCCAGGCAAGACGCTTCTGACGCTGTCTGTGGTTCAAGAGTGGCTTGACACAAGGAATGCGACAGCAGAAACCCATGTCTTTCATACGTCTGTGTGTGGTGGTTCTTGAAGCACTCACTCCAGCTGCAGTCCACTCTTTGTGAATCTCCCCCACATTTTTGAATGGGTTTTGTTTCACAATCCTCTCCAGGGTGCGGTTATCTCTCTTGCTTGTACACTTTTTTCGACCACATCTTTTCCTTCCCTTCGCCTCTCTATTAATGTGCTTGGACACTGAGCTCTGTGAACAGCCAGCCTCTTTAGCGATGACCTTTTGTGTCTTGCCCTCCTTGTGCAAGGTGTCGATGGTCGTCTTTTGGACAACTGTCAAGTCAGCAGTCTTCCCCATGATTGTGTAGCCTATAGAACTAGACTGAAAGACCATTTAAAGGCTTTTGCAGGTGGTTTGAGTTAATTAGCTGATTAGAGTGTGGTACCAGGGGCCATCAATTTTGAACCTTTTCACAATATTCTAATTTTCTGATATGATGAATTTGAGATTTTCATTTGTTGTCATTTGTAATCATCAAAATTAAACAAAATAAACATCTGAAATATATGAGTTTGTATGTAATGTATGAATATAATATACAAGTTTCACTTTTTAAATGGAATTACTGAAATCAATCCACTTTTTCATGATATTCTAATTTTATGACCAGCACCTGTAGATGTTTCAAAAATACTCAAAACGGACCATAAAGTTTGCTCATATTGATATCAACTTTTAAACCGTTCGTCGAAGACTTTTGTTTTCTCTTCATAAAGATTAGGTGCTTTCCATTGTTCAGCATTGCTTTTCTTATACAGTGCAAACACACTGGAAAAAGCGGCATGCTGGGAACTTATTTAGCAACACTGGATTTTTTTTCTTTCTTCAGAAATGTGCACTTTCAGGATCAAGCCACAGTCCAAACCACAATACCCTCAGAGATCGTTTTCTATATGTCAGTGTTTCAGAATGACCCTTTTGGGCACTTTTCCTCCTCTGGAAGGTCCATGAGTGTCCAGCGAGGCTTTTAGAGGTAGGGTAAAGTGAGTCACTGATGGCCAGCAGCTTAAGAGCTGTCTCCCTCAGCTGAACTCTCTGAACTAACCCTCTGGGTGTGCCGAGACAGAAACGGAGGCAATGTGCAACAAGGGGAAGAGGGGAGAGGTATAAGGAAACGAGAGGTGCCAGTAGGAAGCTGGGCTGGGGGTTGCTGTGATGGATTAGCTTTTGAATACGTATACAATAACAGTGCACCCATGAAGCAGATTTTCTGCCAAGCTTAAAGCTGAAAATGCCCATTTCTGACAGTTATTAGATATTTTTAACAATTTATTATTGGCTAGATGTAATCTAATATATATATATATATATATATATATATATATATATATATATATATATATATATATATATATAATTAAAACAACAATAAAAAAAGCAGTTACTAGAACTGCATAAGATATTAAACTGAAGCAGTCATTGCAATATAAAGTTTTTCCATTATGGTTATAATAACTAATAATAACATGCAATTTATTTTTGCATGCACAATACCCCCCTAAGGGTTAACATCTATGTTTTTCATAGCAAGGAATGGTCAAATATGGGTTATTTCTTATCAGTACTGTCATTTGCAACAATAGTATCATATTTTTCTTGTTGCATGTTTTTCTTGCATTATGCATTGATTACAATATTCATAAGTAAAGCTGTGTATCGCTGTCAACCCATGCTTTCATCAATGTTTAGCTTTTTTAGGATCAGGGTATGGAAGGTGGAAATTCACTGGACAGGATCAAAAGGACTCCTTTGTGATTTTCATTTTTTCAATTCCTATTGAACGGTTAACAGAGAGCAGTCAGTGATGGGAGCATTTTCTTCCCACATGCACTGCATATTTCAGCTCTCCCATCTTTTATATCACAAACATCATCTTTTGGCTGCCCTGATCCTAATTTAGGCTGCATGTAGCCTCCTCCCTCAGGTTTTGATATAAAATGATAATTTTTCTTTTTTCTTATCTAACCTCACCAAGGATTGATCTAGTAACCTTATAGTATAGAAGCTGTGTTAATTTTCTCCAAGTCCTCTGGGATTGGCCTACCCAGGGCTGGGGAGGAGCGAGTTGATCATGCCAGAAGGCACATACCTTAATAAAGTGTTAGTCAACAGAGTCCCAAAGGTTTTAAAAATTGACCCCCTTCTCTCAATCTTCTTTTGGCCAATGGTTGTTTGGCTACACAGCAAATTTCTTATCAACTACTTGAAAGTTTGCTTAATTTTTTTCAGTTTTTCAATTCAGTTTATTTATATAGCGCCAATTCACAACACATGTCATCTCAAGGCACTTTACAGTTCAACCAGATCATACAGTGAAATTGATTCGAAGTTTTCTATCTAAGGAAAACCAGTATATTGCATTGACGCAAAGGCAATCCCTCACACTAAGCATGCTTGTAGTGATAGTGGAGAGAGAAAACTCCCTTTTAACAGGAAGAAACCTCCGGCAGAACCAGGCTCAGTGTGAGCGGCCATCTGCCGAGGCCGACTGGGGTTCAAGGAGACAGAAGCAGAGACACAAAAAGCAGCTGTAAAAGGCGGCACCGTCCAGTAAAACACACAGCCAGGCAGACAAGCTCCGAGCCAGATCCCATGCCAGAGGACGAAGAGAGGACATCCAGCCAGTCACAATCAGAGAAACAGGACTACTCTGAGGAAAAAAAAGAGGAAATCACAAACATCTATAAGCAAAGGTGCAGCACATCAACATACTGATATTTCTCTCCAGGATGGAGTCATAGCCAAACGGGAACAGACAAGGCAAAGCTACTATGAGAAAAAGGAGAGAGAGCATAACTTTAGAGATTAAACTAAGATTCTGCAGAGTGGGAGAATAGAGATAGAATGAAGCAGAATGATGAAATAGGGGTCCCTATGTCCTCCAGCAGTCTAAGCCTATAGCAGCATAACTATTGATGTAGCTCATGATAACCTGAGCCACTCTAACTATAAGCTTTATCAAAACAGAGAGTTTTAAGCCTACCCTTAAAAGTAGACAGGGTGTCTGCCTCACAGACTAAAACTGGTAGTTGGTTCCACAGGAGAGGAGCATGACCAATAAAAGATCTGCCTCACATTCTACTTTTAGAAATTCTAGGAACCACTAGTAAACCTGCAGATTGAGAGTGAGGTGCTCCTTTTTGCACAATAAAAAAATAAAATCTAATCAAATGAATTTGTTTTTCAGAGCAAAGAACAACCCAACAGGGCCAAGTGTACTTCCTCCATACACAGACCGGAGTCAGCACTTGGCATGACCCCCGAGTTCCCAGGTACGTCCTTTATCTTTCTGTCTGTATGCCGATTATGTGTTGCATATATGAGCATAAAAATCTTAGAATGTTGTTTTACAATTTGGCGCAGATACCATCTACTACATAACCAGTTAAGGTACATATAAATTTCTGTGTATTCTAGTTTATCTCAATCTTACAATCCTGTTCAACATGACCTTTTATACAAAAATGATGCCAGTTGGTCCGTTTACCTAAAAGGACCAGCCAAATGCCTCTAGTCATCGACTCTTAAGCAATCCCTCCTCCTGAGCAAGTAGGTTGCGACAGTGGTGATAAACAACTTCCTTGCTACAGGATGATACCTCATGCTAAACCAGACTCAGAACAGAAAAAGATACCAGCACTGAACCAGGGGTACCTTCTATAGAAAGGGAAGCCTAAGAGTATAGTGAAACTATTGCTCTGAACATTGTTGTATTTGATGTGAATAAACATGTTAAATACATTCGCTAGCTTTTGAAGCTAATATTGAAAAGGAAACTGGACTTGGTTGGTCCGGAGCAGGTGCCATTTCTCATCTTGTTGCTTTTTTTGTTTTCCGAAATTGCTTTTTAGTTCAGTTTTAATCAGGGTTTTTAAATCAGTTTGATACTCAACGGTGCATTCAGTCATGCTGTTTCACTAACACTTAATAGTTTGTTACCAAATTCCCTAAATATTACATTCAGAACTGTTCTTCTGCATTTTTGGCTGTGTCTGAGCATGAGGACAACATCCAACCCACAGCAACAACATCTGGCTTCAGTCATTTTAGACAGAGCTGCTGGAATGACTCGGTAAATGTGAGGAGGAAAGGAATTCAGTGTTTCACTTCTGACTGTGTCCTCACTTCACACACAAAAACAAAATGACCAAAATGTTGTCCCAGATCAGTATGTTTGAGATAAACAGGAAAAAAGAGTGGGAAGAATAAGGAATGCAGACCAAGGTGAATACATGTCATTTTTATCTTAATAAAGTTTGCTTTTCGAATGTTAAAAGAATACCTTCAAACTTCATGAAGCATGTTCTCAGGTTGCAGTGCACGGTGTCACGCAAAGAACCTACAAAGGTGTCAAATCTGAGCTGTAAAAGTGATAAATATTTAACAATCCGTAGTAACTTTTCTAAGCATTTTTGCTCAGTTTCCCCCGAATAAATATATTCTGACTCATTTGGTCCGAGGTCCTGTTTTTAATCTGCATGTTTGCTCTATGTCTCTTTTTTCTTTTTTTGCTCTAAGGGACTTAAGCAATGTAAACTGTGAGGAGTTGGGGCCACTTCCTCCAGGCTGGGAGATCAGAAACACTGCCACCGGCCGCGTGTACTTTGTTGACCACAACAATCGAACAACACAGTTCACAGATCCACGACTGTCTGCTAATCTGCATCTAGTTCTCAAGTGAGTATGTTTCATACATGTTCAGACACAGAGGAGACATTTAAGATCAGTGCAACATTATTGAATACTCGGATATGTAAAAACATGAAGGGGAGGGCTGATTCTACGCTGAACATTGACCCATATTTGACTTTTCCCCCCTGTGCCTAGAGGGGGGGAGGGTAAGGAACGCATATAATATCTGCTGCTCACCTGTTTGGCCACTGGAGCAAAACAGGATTTTGGTTGAGTTCCTGAAAAAACTGGAACGCTTTGAAAACAATCTGTTGGATTCAGCCAAGAAAAAAAACAGCATAAAGTTGGTCATCTGTGGATGTTTCTGCAAGTTAATGAGTCTAAGTAAGCACAGTATTGGTTTAGGAAAGGCTGAAATCAACAGTCTTCCATGGTTATATCAGTCCGCAGGCTAAAATCCTGCAAAAACTTTGAAGGGTGACCTGAAGACAACCCTGCACTCGAGGTAATCGGCCTCCTGCAACCTTTAGATGGGTTCCCAGTCCAGCTCATCAAAACAATAAATAACCTCCCAAGATTGCAACTTCTTAGTTCCTTTTTAATAGTCAAATTATTTGCAGAAGCAAATAAATAAAATGACAAATTATTTTCTCCCAACAGCAGTTATTTTACTACTTTTACATCTTTATGATGGTTATAGTTTGACCTGAGCATTCTTTGATCTCTGTGTATCTGAGTCTGGAACATATTCAGGAATTTGGTCTGGTTTTATATTCCCACTCAATGATTGTAAGCGCCAAATATTTTCCACTCTTATTTTATCGTCACTTTAAGAGACAAAAGACGGTTCCTGGTTTGTATAATGTGGATCAAAGCAATTCTAAATATTGAGATTCAAATACTTTATTCATCTCATTAATGATTTTCTTTTTTCCTCTTCTGATCTCTTTGCTGAATGTCTGTCTTTACTTTCATGTCATCTTGTCCATCTTTTCTTCTGACCCGCTTTATCTTTCTATGTGCTTCTCTGCTTCCCTGTATTTTTTCCTCCTTTTTCTTTTCATTTATTCTGTTTTTCTTATTCATTTTCCCCTTTGTCACATCTGTTTTTTCTGTTTCTCTCTTAAACCCATCCTTATTCTTTATTCGCATCACTTGCTTCGTCTTCTTAACTTGCACTCTTTCTTTTTTTCTTCTGTCCTCTTGTTTTCTCCAGCAGCCCAAGTTCAAATGGTTCCCGTGTGGCCACGGACAGCCAAAACACTAACCTCAGGTAACCCGCCTACAAACACACACACACACATACAGACACCCATTTGTACTGAAAATAATGTGAATTCTTGCTATTTTAAGTAGATGATAAAAAGTGTATCTGCGAACACTGACATGGTTTCTTCAGAAAGCATATGGGCCACGTAGCTTTTTTTATACGTGACTAACAGTCTTTGTTTTGTTGTGTTGAGAAAACCTGTCGGTTTGTCTTCAGTAATTATCCTGACTGACCTTGTTGGACTTGATTCTGTGTTGCCTGCCCCACTCGGATAAATGCAAAATGCTTATTGGCAGAGTGGTTGCTTGCTCACTCTGAGTTCTTGGCACTCCTTACAGCAACAGTGGAAATGAAGAGCTCAGCTTGAAAAAAGTGACTTTTCATTGCATTTCTATGATAAACAAAATTAGAGGATGTGTTTTGGCTCTCTGGGAGGCCCTTGTGTCTTTAGTGACTCAGACTTTTCCAGTTTTGCTGCTTTTTTTATGGTTTTTGTACAGAATCTTTTTTGGAACTACGTGCAACAACGGTGTCTGGCAGGATAAACATGTTTGGGGAATCAACATCTGGTCATTTGGTCAAATAGCATCCATATGTGTCTAAACAGGCTCTGGTTTGGAGCTGAAGCTCAGCCTTGCTGCCTGTCACCATCTTTACTTGCTTGTCTAACCCTATTTGTAGAGAAGTGATTGAGTCCAGATGAAGCTTAAAAAGGTCAATGCTAATGAGGCGGGATATGTGATGTGGCTCTTTTGAATTATTTAGCATAAGAATGGAAGAGATGGTTGTGGTCTTGTTTTAGTTAATATGGAATATAGTTTGGATTATTTACAGCATTTGAAATAGAGTATTTACAGATATTGCAGATAAACACACACACACACAGGTGCCTGAATACAAAAAACCTATTAAATAACACTTATGGATGTAAACCTGGTGAGAAAGACAAACCTGTACAACCAGTTAAATATCTTTATTTCCAGCTTCATCCGTTTGTTTTTAACCGGCTTCTCTAAATGTTGCTCTTCTGGTATGTAATCATCTTATGTTCTAAAACCAAAGGGTTGTCCAAGGCTGGGTGATGCCGCTTACAAATCAATGAATTAATCATTTTGTATCCTTCTCTTTTCAGTTTCAGCTAATGTACGCAACGGTTGAAATAAGAAATAGGAATCATTTCCTTTCCAATTGAGTTCCGTCCCAGTGTTCATGGGGGTGGACGTCTGTGTCTTCACCAGGCGTAGAGCTAACAGAACTGGCAGCGTTGCAAGGCAAGGGCTCAAACATGTACGGCTGTAAGCCTTCTACACCAAACCAAGCTTCTGCCGCCCTGGCGTCCTCTTCCACAACATCTTCGTCCCCGCTTTCCTCCTCTAAATAAAAAATATATGACGGAGGAGACTCATCCACGACCTCCGACACAAAACTCTCCTCCTCTTGCATGTTTCCTCTGTCCATAGCGTTCCTTGACAGCGTTGTTTCTAAGTCACCAATTTAGTGCTACTTGGTTCCAATGGAATTTCCCATTGGAAACCTGCTAGCACTAAGTAGCAAACTGGTTAGCAAGATGTTTCAGAGAAACCAGCCACAAACAAACTTGCTCGCGAACCTTCTGCCACAAAAATCCCGCCCCCTTGATAAACGACCAATCAGATTCACTTTTTCACCCGTGTAAAGTCGTGCACCACTCGGGAGAATTCAGAAATGCAACGGTTGGAACAGCCGCTTCCCTACGACTTTAAAACAGTCATGTTTCACAACAAACAATAATATAATCGCAAATGTTAGAATCAAGTGTTATCACACAGTAAACTAGTTTATCAGTTTTCACAGTACATCTGACAACAAAAGTGATGAACAATGTCACTCTGAGCTATGGAAGCACCAGAAGTAGATTGATGGTTGAAAAAAGACCCAACAAAAATCCCAGTTATCCAAAAATTAAACAGAAAATTTGATTAATCCTTTTGATTCATCTCCCAACCCTACATTGGCTCATTGTCAGGGGTTTAGTCTTTAATTACCTCTCTAATTTATCCACCAGAAGGCTTTCCGATCAAATAGGGAAGCCCTCTCTGGCCTATAATATAGTAGGTATGTGTTCAAAACTTTGGTACGCTTTGTTAATAAAATTAAGCATTTTTTTTATATTAACCATAACAAGATCACATGATTAAGTGTATTGTATTGCGCATATGCATTATGAGTAAACAAGAAAGTAGATTTTCCAGTTGAGGTGTGGAAAGGAAGAGAAAAAGTCATAAATCATGGGTGGGGGAAAAAGGCAGAAAATTTCAGATGCCTAAAGGGATCAGGCTGCAGCACTCGAAATGCAACACTGAAGCTGGTGAAGAGCTGCTGGAGCTGCCAGCCCGATGAACATGTGAGTAGGTTCAGCCAGCAAATGGCGATGATGTACATCGGTGCTTTTCTTATCAGGAAGGTGCAGAAAATATTTAAAGGACCAGGTAAACACTATCAGTTGGAAAGCGTGTTGTGATGTATATCCCTTTTCGAAGATGAATATTTAGTTTATCTATGAAATTCATTCAGTCATGCTCTATGAAATCCACTTTTATTTTTTCCCAAATTCCGTTTACTATTTTCTCCAAATTTCACTTTATCCGTATTCATCATTTTGTATAACAACTTTTCATTTTTTTCTCTATTTCACGTTTTTTTCCCCAACTATATTTATTAACCCTTTCATTAGGATCAGAATACCTACAGATTATCACCAATAATCCACAAATAATCACTAACCATACAGTTCGCCTTACAAAACCTTTTTGCCAAAAAAACTGCCTGACTCACAAATATATTAAAATATTATAAGTCATGCAAAGACATTCAAAAACAATATTTTAAATAACTTCCTTTATTGTGGTGTGCTAGCACCAGTTGTTTTGTTGACCGCAACATATATTTTTTTTTACCCTTGCAATTTCTTCTGCATAACCGCCATATGCTACCGGTAATCGAACACCTGGGATAGGTGGGTTTTAAAGGCGCTGCTTACGTGTTCTGGCAGCGCACCCACTAGCTTACAGTCGTTTTCCAAAAATGGACAAAGCTTTCTCATTTTTTCTAAAGGAATGTCTGATTCCACACAAACGACAACAAATTCTTCAATTAATTCGCGCTTTGCTTCCGCCGATGTTGAATTCTCAAGAGTTGGCAGATGTGTGTGGCTCGCGCTAGCTTCCCTCTTCTCCTTAAATTAAGTGTTTTTACCCTTAATTTGAGTAGGTAAAATGAGCTAGTTTGCCAATGGAATGAGTATTTTTACTCTTGTCTTGTTCCACTGGAAAAATGTCTCTTTTACCTCCTTAATACAAGAATAAATGCACTTATTTTAAGAAAAAATGACTCGTCACACGGGTTCGTATGCTTCCAGTCGACCGTATCCTGACATAACTTGCAGAAAACTTGTTCCCCAGATTCATAAAAATCATGGGGATATCATTCTGCCCTAAACTTTGCTCTAAGTTTAACATTTTTAAATCTTCTGGATGACCTGCGTGGCTCTTAAACATGGCTAACCTACATTTTCTTGTTGGTGTTGAGACAAGAGAACGCCCCAATGAACTACATACGGGAGCAGGCAGTGGACCAAAGACCTTGCATACATACCACTTCTTTCCCAAAAGAGTGAATTCTACTACGTGTTTTGTAATACATTCCATTTTATTTGCTTCATTCTCGTGAATCAGTCTGCGTTTTACGCATCAAGGCTGCTAAGTATGTTACTGGGCCCCTTTTTTAAGATTCCAATATTTAACTCAATCCATGGTAACGCTTTTTTGTTTCAAGATTCCAAGAATTCCGCTGCTAGGGTTTAAAGCTCACTTAATGGCATGTCATAAGTAATTCACAAATTTACTTACCAAGAACAGAGTGACATGGCTGTACATTCCAACCGCCTTTACCTGTTATAGTGCACTGCCAGTAGGCTGCCTGAGACAAGAAAAATAGGCTCCCATGGTCTCCCTTGTTTAGCAGAAAGACAAATTTAGCTGTTTGGAAATGCCTCTAGTCCTAAAACATGGGCTCTCATTGTGTGGGGCCCAAAGAAGCCACTCATTAATCTTACTAACATAACAGTGTTTTACATTTACAGCTGCCGTGGCATATGTCCGTCAAGCATACAAGGCTAAACATCTGTAACACATGTGTTTCTATTTAAACAGCAAAAAGTTTTTTTTTTATATATATCATAAGCACTTTAAAAAAAAACTCAAATACCTTTAGTTGATGTGATAGATCATTTTGAAATTACAGTAGTGCTTTAGGTGACATTATTATAACCATAATATTAATTATAGCAGCAGTAGAATTGATTTTCTGCATTAAATGGATTACTTAGATCGCTGGACATGTGTTGCTCTATATTCTAGTGTAAAAACCATAATACTATGCTACTTTTTACTCCAAATCACTCGATGAGAAATTCCCACCCTGGCCTTGCCTACTAAGCTCTCGCATTGTTTGATGATACAATTCAGTGATCAGCTGGTAATGTTACCAGCGTTTCTATGGAAGGACACCAAAAGTGATGCTTTTAGAGAAGTTAGATGTCACAATTAGTTGTTGTTTGTGTTTGGGGTTTTTGTCAAGTTCTGCTTTTGTTGCTGAGTGTAGAAAATAGTACAGCCAGTCATACCTTGTCAGTCTAGAAAAATTTCTTCCTTGTTTTTTTTTTCTTATCTTTATTTCCAGCATTAATCTTCTTTTGATGTTTGTTGTCAGCCCCCTCAGCTAAAGAGGAAACCATAAACTTAAAACATGACTTGTAAAAAGCTTGTAAACTACTTTGGGCAAATAATTTTTTTTTATACATTTAATAAAAATGATAAGAGGATGGAGATATTTTCAGGGGAGAAACACTTTGCTGAATTGGTGTGCAGGTTTTCTCGTTGTTGGCGTTTGTTTTTCTGAATCGGTTGCTCTAAGTTGACTGTAAATAGATTTAGGTTTACGCTTTCCACTGATGACAGGTTGTTGACTCGTGTTCAGCCGACAGTTAACAGCTTCTATGGCCTCATAACTCAGAACACCTGCCAGATCCCAGAGTCTTTTGGCTTGTATTGATGAGAGTAGACTACAGAAATATCAAAAGATTAGGTAAGTTGCACAAAATGTTCTGGGCTACCACTATATTTTATATTTAAGATAATCATGGTGATTTGCAACCTTTGTTTTCGACCACATATTTGCATGCAGGCCAGACAGTTCGGTTGTGGTCTTGTACGACCAGATCACTTTCTTCCCCATTTTTTTTTTTTTTTTTCATTGTGTTTTTTAGGTGGTCATTTCCTGAAAAACTGTTTTCACACATAAAGCATCTTTGCCTGTTTTCTTATTAACAAACTTTGCATCTGTGTCCTTTCTTTTTGAAACTCTTCAAAGCTAAAAATGCAAAGTTAAGATCTTTATGTAATGTTATGACAGTTAATAACATAATACCTAATTTGATTAAAGCCCAGAACTCTAATAATCTATAAATTAATGTTTTTAAGAATTTAACCTACATTTCACAGTAGTTTTTTTATAATATCTGTGTAGCATTTCAAAAAAACTCAAAGTCAGCAGCTTATAACATGCTTATACATAAAATGGAGCACATTCTTGCAAATGAATGTTTTTTGTTAGGGAGTGGTGGATTAGGGCTATTCTTTAGGTTTTAGTAGCCAATAAAGACAATTTTTTCTTTGCTTGTTTTTTATTTTATTTTTATTTTGCCATTTTATGCAGTTTTTTCACCAAAAGCAGGTATGCTTGATTGGCTCAGCAATTTTCTTTTATTTAAAGATGCTTTAAAAGCAGCACTTTCTCCATAGCTGTGATTTTAAAACCCAATTTCACAGAAATTTTTATTAGAGAAACTTAAAATTATTATTATTTTTTAAAATATTGCTCATTAGTTCTAATACTTGCATTCATACATTTTATTTGGGTAACTATTAAAATAGTTTCTGTGTGAAATAATTTAGTAATTGACTAATTTGTTGATACTTTTTTCATTTTATCTAAAGAGAGATGCATTCAGTAAATTGTTGTTACTCAATGAGGGAAGGTTTGGAATAAAAAATAACCTTAATTACACATTTTTAATAAATTTAAAACAGAAAAAGTAAAGGTACATGACATATAAAACCTTAAATTTTTTTAATCTTAAAAATAAAATGTTTATATTTTTTGTAGATTTTTGAGTTAATTACTGCTATAGGTAGGTTGTGGATTGGTTAAAGAAAAAAACTACGATGCACCCATCACAAACACAAAATATGATTAATGTGCCACATAGTCATGAAATATTTAATGCAGTTTAATGACTAAAAAAGTTTGACAATGCATAATTTACCAATAATTTTATGAAATTTGCAGGGAAGGTTTAGCCTCCCTAGTATTTAGTGACAAACGGCCTCTGAACTACATGGTTTTTTGACTGTTACTGTGCAGCTTGTTTGGGTTTGTGCTTCGATGCTCTAATTCCCATTGATTTCATCTCGGTTCCTTAAATAGCAGTTGAGAAAAGGACTTTGTTTTGAATTATTTTGATATCTCTCTAGCAAAAACTGTAAACATGTTCTGTCTATCAGATTTCCTTTCATTGCTGGCATACCAAACATTTTGCTTAGTTTTGTTTTTGCTGTTAGCATTTTTAACCCACTCTGAAGAGACCTTGTTTTTTTTTTTTGCCACAAGATGAATAGATAGTTTTTTTTGTTTGTTTTTAAGCAGAGTTTATGTCTTGTACATTCTCAGTACAACCTCAGTTTTCTTGATGAGAGTACAGGTTAGAAAGCCTTTGACCTGGGGTGATGAAGGTCTAGAATTGTCAGACAGTCAGACACATCTGCATGTCTGTGGTCTACCACACTGTCTCTCACATACTCTGCTTCCTTCTTTTGCTCTGGCAGAAAAGTCTGGCTGAGAGATTACATCAGTGTTTGGAGAGGGTATTTTTAGATGGCCATCAGTGGGTCGGTGTTTTCCCAACCAAGCTTTAAATCTTCATGACAACTACATCAATATTTGCACGGATGTTTTAAAAAGTGTTGAGTATGCTTGTTTTTATTTATATATATTAGTAAGTTGAGATGAAAATATTGCGACCAACCCTAAATTTAGAGCCCAGCCTGTAATGGAGCGGTTTTAATCAAAGCAATAATCACCATAGGACGTCCTAGTCAAAGTTTTTCCCAAGAATGGGCAAATATGGCTGTCTGTAGGTTGAAGCAGGGTTAGATGTGGTGAATAAAGGCTGATTTAGGCCCCGTCCACACGAAGCCAAACCCTGGCCTAAACGCACAAATTTTTCACCAAACCAGCCTCTCATCCATACGAAGCCGGCGTTTCGGGGGTCTGTAAACGATCTTTTTTTTTATTCAGCCTTCAGAGTGGGAAGATTTTGAAACGCTGTTTTCGCGTTTCCATCTTTAAGCCCTAACCGCATTTTTTTTTTTTACACGCATGCGTCATAGCGTCGCCTCTAAACACGCATGCGCGACACAGTATCACAACAACAATGGCACCGTACTGTGTTGAATGGTTGCTGTTAATGCTACTCACCCTGCTGTCGAGCTTACAACAGAATCTGCTTCTTCTGGAATATCTCCAGGAAGAACAGAGCAATATCGACGACATAGTTCAGCACCTGAATTTGACTTAACCACGAAAATGGACCCGCAGGGCAACCATGTATCAATAGTAGTGCGCATGCCCAACATTTCGTCGCTTATTTTTGCTTTGGCACCACAGCGCCACTTACAGGCCTGGCATACATTTTGCAGCGTTATCATGCATTCGTGTGGACGATCACATTTATTTTACGTCTCCGTCTTTACGACAAATGTTTTGGAAAATATCAGCTTTTCGTGTTCGTTTTGACTTCGTGTGGACAGGGCCTTACTTTTAGGAACCAGGTCGTCTGCTTGTGTATCGCAGTTAACGCAGACACTCTGCTGCACCTATCCCAGATTGTAGGTGACCGCAGACAAAAGGCCTCTGATTGGTCAAACAGGCCTGTTTTGTTTTTATGACCGCGATTGTGGAAAACGACTCGTGAAGTTGGACCAGCTAGAAGAGCGAGGTGTGCGAGAACGCCGGGACCCTTTTTCCACCTGGATATCTGCTCTTTTTCGCCCCCATGTGCCTCCGTTGTCCGACAACCTTACCCCCACTTCCTCACTGCCTCCGCCGTATCTAGAACCACAGCTAGTTCCTGATTGTCCCTCTGCATTTTGGCGTGGAATAAAAGCACAGACCATGCTTCAAGACCTTAAGAGTTATTAAGGAAGAAATCTACAACATTCCAAAAACATGTATAATTAAAGGTATTGTGGAGGATTTTTTTAAAAGACCCTCCCTCTCCGCTTAAAAAAAAAATAAAATAAATGCGCTTGCAAGAGCATACACATGCCTAATTCTCCTCATGCATGCCCTGTTTAAAATGTGCTGTTCTCATAGCTCATACAAGCCAACTGTGTCCACATACAGTGGGGACTATGTAGTGGACTTTATGGTGAACTTTGATACCGTTTGGACAGATAATCACTGCTTTTTGCCCCATTGGTCACATAGCTCCTCGTCCTCCGCATATTCCCTGCGCCATCTTTGTTACTAGTCACCACTGTCGGGTAGCGCCAGTCTTTGGCGACAGCAGGGCGCTGTCACAGCAAATCCTATAGTGCTTTGCAAGGAGAGCTCTCTGCACAAATCATTCTGGAGTAAAGATGGCTCACGGGACGAGCACGTATGGCAGCCTTACGTAAACATATCACCAGAATGATTGACATTTAGGATGACCACTTATTTAGAGGATCCACCTGGAAATAAAAGATCCTCCTCCATACATTTAACTTCTACTGGTTCAAACTTATGCAAAATAAAGGTACCACCAAACATCAAGGGGGAAGAATGCTCTTGCAAGGTGCTGTAAATGTAACAGTATGCCACTTTAAATCCAGATGTGTTATAATAAAGTATTAACTCTACTGGAAGGTTTCCAAAAAATCCCTGTTGTCTTAAAGCAGATGTTACATATAATTTACAAAGATTTAAATCATCCAAATAATCAGACCTTTTTTACTCCGCTTTGTTCACAACAGCCTGTCTGCTTCTACTTTACTGCAGTTTCAGTTGTTTTTATTTCTCAGGCCAGGAGTGATTTACTGTTTCGAAGGAATGCGAGAGGTCAGTCTTTCACTGGCATGTTTTTGGCATTTCCTGGGTATTTTCCTCTGTACTGTAGAAAAGGGAATGAGGGGTAACTGAAGGTTCTCCTGTGAGCTCCTTCAATTCTCTGGACTGCAGCTGCTGTGACTTTAACGGAATTATAGTTAGTCAACCACCACAGCACTATAAAACTGTGTGAAAGAAACGATGCAGATTCTCACCCACAGACGAGCAGCTGAGCATTCGGTTTGCATGCAGCCTTTGCAAAGAGGCTCTGCAGATTAAATTAGTAGGATTAAGACACATCACGACTCCCTGGGTTCAGCTGCCGGCCGGCCATCCAGTTCAAACCTTTATTACCTGCTTTTTTTTGCGACCCATAATGTCTCACTCTGTGTTATACAGTATTAAACTGTCTAATTTCATTTCTTTCTAGTTGCTTCTTGGGTCTGTTTTCTATATTCAAAGTCTTGTTTGACAACTAAAATGGTTACGCTCTAAGCATGTTTCAGATGAAGCCGCTCTCCCCAAAATAAAGCGCGTAAAAATAGCTTTCTTATAGTTTCTGAGCCTTTTGGTCAACATGAAATTCATCGGCTTTGTTTAAATGTATTTTTCTTTGCTGTGCATCTTGTTTAAGTGTTTTTGGAACTGCCCTGATGTAGCCTTACCCTTTCTTTAACATGGAAGGAGCCCCAGCACTTGCCAAAGAAATAAATAAAAGCAGACTTGATTATACAGCGGATAAACTAGTGAAAACACTGCACCCATTTAGCCTGGGGAGCCCAAATAGATAGACAGGCTTCTCTTAAACCCTCTATGCTAGAAGACCCACAGCACATAAGTGTTGGCAATGGAGATGGACTGTGTGCTGCTGCCTTTTAGGACCTCCTCTCCATCATATATCAAAGCTCACTTGGTTCACTGCCTTTGTCTGACCAACTGCAGCTTTGATTCCCCCTCCTTGCAGAGGACAGTAGCACTTTTTTAAAGGCGTCCTCTGCTGGCTCAGCGTCTTCTCAAGGGAAAATGAGGGCTGCTATCCTGCTAAAGGAAAGAATATATTTTTCTGAGGCCCACCCAGGCGTTTCACCACAGACACCACAGTGTGGGCTTAGAGCAGGCCAAAACTAGAAAGCTCACCTATGTCCAGACTTAATCTTATTCTGTCTCAGCAGAAAAAAAAATTTCTGGATTATATGAATCCAAACTGATATAAAGGTCTATAATTGTCCAACGGGATTTCATCCCTTTTACTCCTTTTAGAAAACTGTGGTTTCGTCAGAAAACTGTACAATTGCAAGGATGGATTGATTAACGGAGATGATTAAAACAGACAAACCTATGGGGTTAGAGGAAAGGTTGCAAAATGACTAAAAAGGTCAAATGGAATCAATGCAGTTTCCTCCCTGAACATTTGATCTGGAATGGATCTAGTATTTATAATGAAACTAAAAGTTGGTGTCCCAAAACTGGTCAAGAACAGAAACAAGTGTGGGCAGGTCTTTACACGTTACTGAGATAAAGTGATTCTTGGAGCCTTGTGTAGTTTTGCCCTTTAAGTTTTTGTACGATTTTTGTTTTTCTAACCGAAATCTAAAAAAAAAAAGAAAAGGCACCATCTACACCAAGATAAGTTAAAAGTAAAGGAAGAAACAATTAAATACACAGATACCTACAGAAACACTATCAGCATTACTGTTTTTTCTGTTATTTAACATCAGTATTTAATAATAATCAGATATATTTTAATGTCGCTCCTCAATTCCAACCTCGGCTGCAATCGCTAAAGAAAAAATTGTTTACTCTTATACAAATTAGACATAGTCAAGACAAAAATAAATGTAAAACATATGTTTAATTCCCACCTCCACTCACGGCAGAAGCATTTTAAGCATTGGTTTGCATTAGATTAATAGACATGGATGAAATGGTTAGAAATAAACAGTCAGGCCAATTATTTGAGGAGGTTTTTCCCCAAAATCTGGCAAAACATGGCCACAGTCATTCTTTCATTGATCTAGTGTCTTTTGACAGCTCTATATCTTGGCCATGTTACCCCCAGATTCCGACCCGCTCACGTACATTGTGTGGAGTACTTGTCTGTCATGTTAATCAATTAGAACTGTTCCACATCCCCTGTTACTCCTCCTCACCGTGCACGTACGTCTTCTCCGTCCGTCACCTTCAAAATACAGAGCCTAGCTATTCTTTGCTCTGCTCCAGTCCAGCCAGGTCAAGATCCACAATTGCAATCGCACTAAACAGGAAAAAGAAAAATTGAGATGATCCTGTTTGTCAAATTAAAATACAGTAACAACAGATCGGTAACTACAAATTAGAGCATAATTTTTATTTATTACAAAACACTAACACTGTTCATTTAAAAGACTGGATGTAAATTTGTACGTCAACATATCAGAAAGCATATATATAATATTAATTTAATACCGAGAGGCTTAAAATTTGAATCAAATCCAGTCAAAAGAAGCTTCTTATCTCAGTCCTGGATGAAGAGATGCTGAGTTTGGAAATAGAGAACAAACATAGTTCATAAAAAAAGCAATTTTGTATGATCCTAGTTACCCTTAAAAAAATCCGTCATAAATACTGCAGATATGCTGGATGCTGATGGGGATTTTTTTAATATGTCATAATAAATTAAGCGTTAATTTCTGCCTGTTTTGCTCCTGTGAATCTAATAATAATATCGCTAGTGATGTTATGAGATTAGCCGAAACTTCGAGGAGTGGGTGGAGTATTGGAGGGGGCGTCTCACGAGGCGCGTATCGAGGCTTGCTTCATTTGGGGGAGGAGCCAAAATAGATGATGTCCGAAGCCTCACTAACGCGCCTTACCACGTGACCGCTTCGCAAAGTGGTTCAATTTGCCCAGAACTTTGAAAAGGCATTTAAATCGCCTCAGTGTTCAGTCAAGATGTGGGAGTTTGTAGGAGAGTTGCTCTCAGTTGGGTAGAGTTTGGATAGATTCTGAAAATAGTTGTTTAAAACTAGTTTGGTTAGATTAAACAATGTAATGATCAAAATCTGAGTTAGCCACTGGTTAGATATGTTATTAGTTATATGTAGTATTGCTTTCAGAAGCATTGCCTTCTTGCTAGTGGCTTCAACTGGAGACGGACTCCCACTCTTGAGGTTGATGCTTCAAGACCCACATCAGACTTTTAAAAGTTACGATAAAACTTTTTTTTTTTTGGCTAATGTGAATAAATTGTATTGGTCTGCCCTAGTAAAGATATAGATTGGGTAAAATAACTGCCAAGTTAGATTGGTTGGTTTGACCAATAGATTGGTTGAATGAATGACTTCCAACCCGATCAAAGCCAAAAACTCTGTAAAAGCTATTGTTTGAATAAAATGACTAACACCTTTCATCTTGTTCATCGATGCCCGATTTGCACAAGCACTTTCACTGGCTGCTTGAGCTTATTTCACTAAAATGGCAGAAGAACAGTGATTTTTCTCTTCTAAGACATTTTACACATAAAAAACAAAGATTTTATTATAGTGACCAATCATTAACAATTTCAAAGGAACTTATAAAGGAAAGAAAAAATCAGATTCAATTACTAACTGTAGTTCTGCACTCCACCAGTAGGTGGTGACATGTTCACATGAGGCTTCATGAACTGTGGGGATTGTTGAAGCAATTTCGCCAAATGGTTCAAATGCCTCTTGAGGCTTCATCTCACCATCACTAAATATCGCAAATCCTATTTGAGCTCCGAGGAAGTCGGAGCGGAAAAAGACGGGAGGAACAGTGGAGGCTGCAGGCTTTGCTTTGCGCAAGTGGTTTGGAGCGCAGAGGAGCGGTGACAGAGGATGTGGGATTTCGGGGTTAGCAGTGGATTCTTACTGATTACATGGGGTGGACAGGTGTCTTTATGCAGCTAACAACCTCAAACAGGTGTATCTAATTTAGGGTAATAAATGGAGTGGAGGTGGACATTTTGAAGACAGACTAACAGGTCTTTGAGGGTCAGACTTCTAGCTGATAGACAGGTGTTCAAATAATTATTTGCAGCTGTATCATACACATTAATATTTTGAAAAAATCATAAATTGTGATTTCTAGATATTCTTTTAGATTATGTCTCTCACAGTGGACATGCACCTACAATGGCAATTTCAGAGCCCCCCCATGATTTTTAAGAACTTGCTAAATAACAGAGTGTTCAAATACTTCCTCGCTGAAAATTAAAGTACACTTGAGTGGAACGAAAAAAAGGTGCAAAAGCAGAAGCACAGCCTTTGTAGAACTGTGAAGCAGAAGTCTTGAATTTTCGGGCAAGAATCACATGGTGTTAACGATGGCTTGAAGAAGTCAGCAGAGCCATCTACCAGGAAATTTGAAAGTATCTCATGCATTCCCTCCGTTGATGGGATAAAAAAAAATACTAATTTATTTTCCCAGGAGGGACTGATCTCCTGGGAACAGAATAGAGTTATACTTACACCTTGTTTAATAAAGATGATGTTGCAGAACTGGACCAGGAAGCAGATGTATCTAACCTAAACCTTGAAGTGTGAGGGTTTGAACCAGAAGGCCCAGCATTCTGCAGCATTTAGATGTCCCTGAATCAAACCATTAGATACATCAAGCTGCTATCAGACAGCTAATTATTTAATTGAGGTGTAAAGAAAGATTTTACAAGAAAAGATGAGAGATGCTATACTTGACTGTGCAGATGAGCAGAATGTCACCATTAAAGCAAGCCGGTCTTCATAGCTGCAGGTCTTCATCACCAAAAGCAGAGCCAACCAATCACAGAATCAAGAACATTTGTTGGTATTGTTTTTATTATTTTTTCTTCTTCTGAGAAACAGAACAAAGACAACGTCTTCTCAGAAGTTGCCTTTAAGGACGCAGCAGCAACCAGAAGCATTTTTAGCTCTTAAGTAGATGGTGAGTGTTTGTCGTGGCATTCAGACAGAAGCAGCTGGGGGAATGATTTAGGGGGAATTTGATCAAAAAAGAAAGTTGCTGAATTAAGGGAAGTTAATGGGATCTGACCGGCCGCTGTGACAGAGCTCATGCATTTATGCTTATTTGGTTTGTTTCCCCTCTTAACTGGATGTTTGGTAATAAGCTGTGCCTGCTCACTGGTTGGGATTGGATTCACAGACGCTTAAGGGTCTGTTGTTTTAACACCAGCGATGAGTTTGAGGGCAGAGAGGGAATTTTTGACAAAAATCCACTGGTCTGTGGTCGAAGCTAAGGAAAGGAAGGGGTCTGGGAATTCCCTCTACAACACATCTCTCCTTTGTTCATCTTTGTGCAAATCTGTTACATCCCTCTACTGGCTACAGAGCAGTAAAAGAGATAGAAAACACTGCAAAACACAGTCATCTTTAATATCTGATTTAAATAAAAGAAGCTTTTATCAAATGTTTTCTTTTTACCAGGTTGAATCGTTCTTCTCATCATCTTTGTGTCATTTTCTCCTCCAGTCATCCGCCGCAGTTAAAGGACCAGGGAGGTCCCGGCGTGCCTCCGCAGGCGCTGTCTCCCGCTCAGTTACCCGAAGAGGCCGAGTGTCTGACGGTGCCCAAATACAAAAGGGACCTGGTGCAGAAGCTGAAGATTCTCCGGCAGGAGCTCTCTCAGCAACAGCCCCAAGCTGGCCACTGCCGCATCGAGGTCAGCCGAGAGGAGATCTTTGAGGTAAATGCTTAAATTACACCGTTTCGACGCACCAAGCACATCTGCGGACGCTTTTATACATTAGTTTAAGAACAGCGAAATATTTAATGCATCACTTGTCAGGCCTGATTTAACCTAACCAGACTACTTAAGATGATTTCTTTTTTTTTTTTTTAACATCGCCAGGCGTTGCCCTGAGCCATACAGACCCACTGTTTGAGAGTTTCTGCCTCATGATTTCCAGAACCCAGCAGAAAGGGAAAGACTCCCTCAACACCCCACAGATATTACCATTCGTTTTCTTCTTCTCCTTCTGGTTCCTATTCTTGTTCTTCCAGTCGGCATTCCTTCTGCGTGATTTCAGCAGCTAAAGCAGTGGGGGGGTGGAGAGGGCGAAGAGAGGAGTGAAGACAGCAGTTGCGAGTATTTGCTGCTGAATATAAGTTCTTAACTACAAGCTGAGCTATGAAAGCTATGACTTCATCCCGCTTTGACAGACGGGGGGGAAAAGTAGGAAGTTCTCAAACCTGCTCTGCAGACTGTCCTGATGTTTTCAAGCAGAAACCGGTGGTGCAGGTTTCTGACGGCAGAGCCACTGCAGGCCCCTGGTGACGTGTGCGAAAAATTATGCACACTTAGGGTATTATTGCTCCTGACTGCTGTTGTGACTTCATTAACCTGATAACTTACGTAACTCAGAAAGCTCTAAGAATGAAATATGTTTTAGGTTAATGATAATTTTAAAAGTAAGAATAATGTCCAATGTCCATCTATTTTTTCTACTCATTTGTTTTTGCATTGAGCCACCCGTCCTTCAGCGTCTGCTTTCTCTAAACAATGAAAGCTATTATTCACAAATACATACGTGATATTTTTATTTCCTAAAGATTCTCTATAGGGCTGAAACAATCAGATTAATTGTAATTAATCTATTATTGAAATAATCTTTAACTAATTTAGTAATCAATTAACTGGAGAATAGAGACTGTAAAACAGAGCAACCCACTCAGAGCAGTAATTATATCAATAATTTTAACATTTTGCATTTAAAATAAAAATTAAAAACATTTTTGTCTGTCAATCTGCTCTGTCCAGAGCTCCTCAACTGGAAATATTTTAGTCTTACCTGGTTTAAATTCATAAAAATCTTCTTTAAAGATTCTTTGGCTATCTGATTATTAATCGATTAATTGAAAATAAAAAAACATCAACATAATCGATTTGCAAAATAATCTTTAGTTGCAGCCCTAGTTCTTTAGAAAAAAAAAAAAGGGAACTCATGTTCCATGAAAGTTATATTTTTATGACTGTATTATGTTCCTTATTTCTGCACACAAACATGGTCAGCAATTTGCCAAAATTAGATTTAAAGAGTTGAGTCTATAAAACGTTAAAAAAAATGTCTTTGTCTCTCATGATCCCACAGCTTTCTATGGAGAATTTATCCAGTTTGATTTCATCTAAACTTTAACCAACTACGGATGCAACAATCCTGATTTTTTTCATCTCAGATCCAATTTCAATTTTAGACTTTTCTGATACCAAGACTCCAGTTTCCTAAATGTTATTATCAATGCTGTTAATATGTGTGTGACAGTATATATGTAAATACACACTTGGGATTAGTCTGAGGTCAGAATAGGAACTTTAAAACAAAAAATTTTGTTGAAAGGATAAATTCCACCCTGCAAACAAATATCAGCTGTACTTATTTATTCATTTATGACCTTTATTCGAAGAGGTAAAGCTTCTCTGAATAGAATCTCCTTTTCAAGAGAGACCTGTCAAAAGTAGGAAAAAAATCTGAAGCAATACTAAAGCCTTTATATGATTTATAGATGCTCAAAAAGGGTAAACCTCCCTGCTGTTTAGATTTTTAACTTGAAATTAACTAAAAATATATTTAATTTTTTTATAGAAATAGACTGAGCAGACACGCCCCTATGGATCGGGCCTGTTTAAACCAATAAATGAATTTTCTTTAGTATCTCTATACCTAGATCTAATGACATCAGGCTGCGACACACAGGGCCAAAGGGGTCCAGGGCCCCTGCAGAATAGTTCCCTGCCCTGTTTTGGCCCCTGTAGTGACAGCAGCATACTAAATCAATCCAGAACGATGAAATAATCAGGCAAAGAAACCCTAACAGATTTGATCTCAGATCAATTTCTGATTTGACCTTCAGAGTTTTACTTTAATACTGATTTAAAAATAAATTGAATGCATTAAGAACCTGCAGCTCCAGAGCATCAAGTGGTTCTTTGACTATGATGCAAACGTTAAAAAGATGTATCTCACCCCACCCTGGCCCTCCTAGTAAACCTGTGCAGACGTATATTTGATATCGTACACAATATTTTAACACTTGGTGTTTTGTTGTCATGAAATTTTAGCACTATTCATTATATAGTAATAGTTTTCTCTGTTAAATTTCAGGAGTCGTATCGGCAAGTGATGAAAATGCGTCCAAAGGATCTGTGGAAAAGACTGATGATCAAATTCAGAGGAGAGGAAGGATTGGACTATGGAGGAGTAGCTCGGTAGGTTGTTGCTGGTTCGACATACGTTTAAAAGCTTTGACTTAAAACGACGAGGCTAAATCAAACTGCGTTTCAGGGAGTGGTTATACCTGCTGTCACACGAGATGTTGAACCCATATTACGGCCTGTTCCAATACTCCAGAGACGACATCTACACTCTGCAGATTAACCCAGACTCTGCCGTCAACCCAGTGAGAAAACACAATGTCTTATGTGGTCAGACTGTCTGTATCTAAACAAGACTTAGATTTATCCAAATGCTAATAAGATATCACCATGGTGATAAGTGTCTATTTTTGATTGACTGTTATTTAAGAGGTTTAATCAGAATCTAGATAAGCAGTGTCTTTATGTTGTGATCCTCTGTAATCTGCAGGAACACCTGTCCTATTTCCATTTTGTGGGTCGTATTATGGGCATGGCGGTGTTTCACGGCCACTACATCGACGGAGGCTTTACGTTGCCGTTCTACAAGCAGCTGCTCGGAAAACCAATCACGCTGGACGACATGGAATCCGTCGACCCCGACCTCCACAACAGCCTTGTTTGGATCTTGTAAGAAGGAACATATTTCTTCATCAGACGTCAAGCATAGCTGCAGGCGGTGTTGCTTATGAGGCATTTTAATCAGTACTCTGCAGTTTTTTTGTTTTTTTTTATTCAGTGTTCTTGGAGAAAAGTACAATATGAAGGAATTACTCCAGGAGTACGTTAGTCTAAATACTTACAGCTTAAAAAATGATTTTTTTTCCCTACAATTTGTTTCAAGTATTTATTTACATTCTTACTCTTTTAAGTAAGATTTTCCTGCAACCTACATCTATTTGGATTAACATTTCATGTAGGGAAAAAAATAAAAAAGCAAAGCTGTTAACTTTTTTTCTCATAAAAAGAAAACAAATTAACTCTTTGAACTGTAGCGCCCTCTGGTGTTAAGGTTGTGGAACATCTCTTAAAATATGCAGCAGTTAAAAAGCCTCTTTTGTTTTGTCACTGACTGATAGTAAATACTGCTTTTATTATCCAGATAAGATTAATAATCATCAGTTAATCTAGTAATTCAAGCTTAAAACACTTTGCAGAGATGATTTAAGCAAATCTTTCAGTCAGATTGGTGAACCATTTTCTATCAAAGGAAAACTGTACAATAGACATTCGCTTGAATGTCTATTGTACACTGAGCATGCATGCAGTGACAGTGAAGAGGAAAAACTTCCTTTTGACAGGAAGAAACCTTCAGCAGATGGACAATAAAAAGACAAAAGGAGCATAAATGTGTTCTAAGTTAAAAAAGGTAGCAGTGAAGTAGCCCTATAGGTGGCTCAGATTGGGAAAGACGGTTTTCATGTCATGTAATCATAAATCCCCTCTAACCATCATGTAAGATCAAAGACTGACTGACACAATACACAGCATACAAAGAAGAAAAAAGTTAAATAATATAAGTAATAAAAAATACTAAGCACTGTCAAAGGCAAACAAATACACTTTAGGAATCAGTTTAATTATTTGTTTTATCTGCAAAAATGTTCAAATTGTGCTAAATTACAGTTAAAGTTACAAAGATATTAAAACCAAAAACTATTTTTCATGTTCCCAAATATCAGTTTCATTAATTCATTATCAAGATAAAGATGAAAATCATTATTACGAATAAATAATTTCACAATCACAGAAGCCAAACATGCTTTGCTTTATTTTGCAGTTTTAATTTTCCACTTTTCATTCTCCATAATGATGATTGTTCATGAAAGAGTTCCTCTAAATGCATGTTTATTTAAGTACATTTATATGATTTGGGTTTGCTGTTTTTCAAAAACTTTAGGCTGAAAGAGCTCATTAAAACCTGGTTAGGTGCAGCTATGTTCAGTGTCTGTCGACCCTCATCAAGCATCCATTATAGGTGGAACAGGAAGGAGACAAACACAGAACCCTGCTTTATGAAATACTGAATTTTATGATGGTACAGTTGGCATCAGCAACCATGGAAATTCACAAATAAAGTATTTATTTTTAGAATTTCACCTTTATTTTCTACTTAAAATTCATTTAATACATTACATTTTTTTCAAACCAATTGTGCAAAACAACTAAATGAATGCACCAGCCAGACCCTGTGAACGGATGTTCGCCAGGACACTCCGCTCAAAATTTGCTCTGCGCTCACCCTAATTTTCCTGCCGCTCTGGTGAAATCGCTCCACGTTTGCTCAAATTTTTAGGAGAAGGTATTTTCTGACATTTTTCCTTCATGTAATGATGCCAGGGCCCTGGGACACACGGCGTTTGATTTAATGACGTCCTTTAAAGAATATGTTTAACTGGCTGTTACATTATCACACTGTTTCCCAGCTGTGAACGTAACACCTCGTTCCATTCATGTTGCCCCATGTTTCCTATTTAACTATTCATTTATTTTATTATTTATTTTGTGGGCGCATAGGAGCGAACTGAAGCGGAGCCAAATCCTTGCTCCGGCCTTTGAATTGAAAACCGCTCCGCTCTGCTGCTCGCTCCATGCTCCGCACCGCTCACATGCTCTGGCACCAGCTGAACAATGTTTACAACAAAGTAATGGCAAATATGTATAAAAGTTTGCATAACAGCCACATAGCATTAAAGTCAGTAATAATGGTAACTCCTTCTACTTTATTGGATGAACCAATAAATTTTTATCATCGGTTATCATCATGTTCAAAATGGGTTTTTCATTAGAAGAGCTCTTTAAATGGAGTTACCCTTTGTGGACATGAACCTGTAGCTTTTTATTGGTGTTGAGTGACGTCGTGACCAGATCAGGTCCATTAAAACCTGCAGGCAAACATCAGGACAGGTTTTTGCTGGAGAGTAAAAAACTGCTTCATGAGCAAAACGTTGGACAGGTTTGTCAGTAAACGCTTTCTGAGTATTAAAGGAGTGTCTAATCCTTCTCCTCAGGGATAATGACATCACAGGCGTCCTGGACCACACCTTCTGTGTGGAACATAATGCCTATGGGGAAATCATCCCACACGAGCTGAAGCCCAATGGGAAGAGCATCCCAGTGACAGAGGAGACCAAGAAGGAGTATGTCAGGTACGGGACTGGACTTAGACAATGATAGCAGAGCCCCACAGCAGCTCCACCTCCTCACTGCTGTTTCTCCTCCTGTGATGTTTTATCTTGCTGACCTTCTTGACCTCCTTGCAGGCTGTATGTAAACTGGCGTTTCCTTCATGGTATCGAAGCTCAGTTTCTGGCCCTCCAGAAGGGCTTCAACGAAGTCATCCCACAGCACCTGCTCAAAGCCTTCGACGAGAAGGAGTTAGAGGTAAACCAGCATCAGAACCCATCCTAGAAACCGGCCATGCATCTCATTCGCTCTCCGTCTTCCGCTCTGTTTTTAATGTTCTAAAGAAGCGGGATTTAACGTGGGAATGAAATGTTTGCGCTTTCAGCTGATCGTGTGCGGCCTGGGAAAGATCGACATCAACGACTGGAGGTCCAACACTCGTCTGAAGCACTGCACCCTAGACAGCAACATCGTCAAGTGGTTTTGGAAGGCTGTGGAGTCGTTTGATGAGGAGCGGAGGGCCCGGCTCCTGCAGTTTGTTACTGGCTCATCCAGAGTCCCACTGCAAGGCTTCAAGGCTTTACAGGGTACTTAATGTCACTCGCCTCTTTTTATCCGATTACTTTAGAGAGCTGATGTCCAGATGTTGCTCCTATCTGGCTGCTGTTGCTTTAGACTGAATTTTAAACTCTGGTCTTGAATTATTTCATCCTACAAAGAAAAATGTTCTTTGATTGTTTAACAGGTTTCATAACAGACTGAAAGGTTGAAATGAATAAGCTTCCATGTTTGCATAGATATGGAAAAATGCTACTTGTTTTATTTTTTACTTTCATAGTTTATTTTGGTTTTGAGTGACTGACATAACCATCATTTCCTCTTTTAGGTTCCCTGAGATTCAAGATGTCAATTAAGCTTCTGCTTTAACGCATTTAAACATTTTTTTTTATCATTATAACAAAGAGTCAAAGGGTGATAGACGGCAGCCTCCGCTTTAAAGAATATGTTTGTTGTGTTGAACAGTTTAGTCCAAACTTTATAAATCTAAATTCTATAGAATTCTACAGAGCTATGATGTAAGATCTTGTAAAAGGTGTGAAAATCCGTTTTTTACTATGCTAGCAAATGGGAAACCAACTTCAGTAATGTGTTATTGAGGTCAATATTTTGACCTCAATAGCCAGAAAGTAACAAAAATGTATGTTGGACATTTTAAAAAAGTAGTCATATGTTGAACTTTTGTTAGAATAAAGTAAAAATAACTAAATAAATAAACTAAATATCCACACAGAAATTATGAAAATAATGGATATCATCTTTCCTGACTAACTAATCACTTCCTGAGGGACAAAAAATAAGAATGAGGTTACAGCCTGAAGAAATGTTAATGAATAAATGATTAATAAAAAAGAACATAAGGCCCTCCTCTCTACACAGATTGAAAGGATTTGCTTAATTTAAAGCCACTAAAATGTCAATATAAGTAAGTACATTTTTATTGAAATAACGGTATTTTCATTCTGTTTGATCAGGTAAGTTAAACCGTTTGCCAATGCGGATGTAAGAGGATATGACCTAATTATCTTATTTTAGAGGAAAAACTTTTCATACAATTATCAGATCATTTTAATTATGTACTTAAATGAAGGTAAAATAGGCCTATATTAGGAAATTCTTATTTTTCTTTAATTTAAGAAAAAAACTCAAACTGTTTTTGAATCCAGTTTTTGGATGTACTTGTTTACACCTGGGAAATTGGGATTTGTTTTAAATGTCCTTCTTACTCTCAACAAATTTTAAATATCAACTAAATGGAATTTGCTTGAAAAGGAAGTTTAAAAAAAACTGGACAAAATCCCAATCAGCAGTTGTTTTTGGAATCATTGGTCACGCTGAGGATGCTGTTAGTTGACTGTTTGTTAAACGCTGCTATACTATATTTTCTTAATTTATTGCAGGATTATTACAATCCCAAATCCTCCGACTCCGCTCTGCTGAGCTCCAGACCTCCTGCGCAAATCAAACCCTACAGCCTCCGCTGTTTTTCCCGTGTTGCTCCCCTCCGACTTCCTCGGAGCTCAAGGAGAGCATGCGCGATATTAGTATTAATTCAAGAGCAAAACATGCGAAAATGAACCCTTGAATTAATATGACATATTAAAAAAACTCCCCACCATCATCCAGCCAGCATATGTTCACTTTCTGCCCAAATACTTTCTTTTTGTTGTGGATTTTTGTAACAGGGATAACTAGGATCATCCATGGTTTATATGAACTATGTTTGTTCTCTGCTTCCAAACTCAGCATCTCTTCATCCAGGCCTGAGATGAGAGGTTTCTTTTGAAGTAATGAGATGCGCTCTTAGAAATTTTGACAGGATTTTAGAAACTTTTAAGCCTCTTAGACTAGTATAAAATAAATATTTTGATCAAGATGAGAAATCTGCTTCCTGGTATGTTGAAGTACCAATAGTTTGCATCCAATCATTTAAACAAACGTTCTTAGTTTTGGGGAATATATGAGCTCACCAATGAGCCTGGAATGGCTTTAGAATGGCTTAGTCTCCATTCAAACCCAGGTTTAAAGCCTTGCAGGGCAGCCTAAAGCCCACTGCTCTCATTAAGACAGAACAAAAGAAAGGAAAATAGCAAATGGTCAGTTCAGGTTTTTTATTAAAATATGAGAGTCAGGAAATTGTCTATATACCAAATTGAACGCTTTGTTGTTCTCTACTTTAAAAAACACTTCAGATCTTTTTTATTTTTTCATATTTTATTTTCTTTAAAAGTCAATGGATGCATAAAAACCTCATTTTATTCAGTATTAAATTCTGTTTAAAGTAACAGATTATTAAAAATGTCTGCGGACCTTGATGATTTTCTTTATTCGTACCCCGCTGATTTTTAATTGTTCACCCCTGGAATAAAGTATACATGTAACCATCACTTCTCCCAAAAAGTGCCTGTTAGTTCACTTTAAATAACACGCTGCTGACATGTTGTACGTTTTTACTGTTGGGGACAATAAAGGGATTTTCTATTTAATTTGTAATCATTCTTAAATATGTTTATTTTATCACATCAGATTAAATTGCTTAATGAATTAAAATAAGAATAAGTACTTAATGGCGCAGCGTATTATCTAATGGTGCATTTCACGATTTAATGGTGTACTTAAATGTTTGAATAATGCTCTGGATAAATGTCACATCTTCTTTCATGGAACATGTATTTATTTTATGGAGAAATTCACATTTGCATATTCAATTTTATACTTTTGCAGTCTTCACTCATGATATTTTTAAATTATATCCAAATGTGCTGATTGTACAGCGCCAGTTGGTAAAAGTTGATGCCGACTGTCTTCGGCCAATGATGTTGCAGCAATCTCTCAGACTCAGCTGATTGTGTGGACAGCCATGATGGTTTTTTTCTAAAAGAAAGCTTTAAAATAATCTCTAATTGTGGCCTTAAACTAAGTCCGGTTTGTTTTTATTGCAGGTGCAGCAGGACCCAGACTCTTCACCATTCATCAGATTGATGCCAACACCAATAACCTGCCCAAAGCTCACACCTGGTGAGGCCCACATCAAGTCGTTAGAGGAGAAAACTTTTATTTTATGGTTAAAAAATACATTTTGTTTAGTTTTCTTTCCATTTGTCTTTGCACATTATTAGTTTTTTTCATTTAAACGTAAAGGTCAGCATTCTTCTTGTTCAGGTAAACGCTTGGCTGTGAACCAGGTTAGTGTTTCAGGTATTCATGCTGTTTATTTTTTCTTTGTTCTTCAGCTTCAACCGGATCGACATTCCTCCCTACGAGAGCTACGACAAACTGTACGACAAGCTACTGACGGCGATCGAGGAGACGTGCGGCTTTGCAGTGGAATGAGGCTACGTGTCGTCTGACGCAGTCGTGCTGGACTCTGATGAAACCTTGCCGCTTTAACACCTCCCCCTCCCCCCTCCGAGGACCCCAGCCTACAGTCTTCCTCCTCTCCCACCCACTTCCACGTTCCTCCATCATCTGTTCAAACTGCAGCTGCATCCTGTCTTTTCTTTGGTCTCGGTTCTTTATTTTTTGCTCTCATAAAAAAATAAAATAATTTAAAGGTTTTTAGGAAATTGTTACCAGCTTCAAAAATGTACCATTGACACATAAGAACAAATTGCTCAAGCTACTGAATCTGTAACACTGCAGGTAGCTGAGTCATTCCATTAGTAGCCATCTTGGTCTCAGTTTATCCCTCTAAGTCCTCATGGCTGCAGAGCTGGTGTTCCTTCATCCTGCTGGAGCACCTTGGATTCACCCTACCTCAGTATTTGAAGTTATTCATCCTAAAATGCTGTGGAGCAGCTTAACATTTTTAATGAATTGTTTCTTCACACCAGCAGTCATTTAGTACTTAAAAAAATAAAATCTGTATCAGGTGGAAAGAGGCCGTCAACATTATGCAGAATCTGGAGATTAAGGCTTTTTTCATCCCAAAACGGAGCAGGGTGGCTAAAGATTTAGTATCCCTTAAATTGCTTTGTTACATTACAGCCTCATACTCGTTTGTGTAAAGGTAGACGATTAGCATTTTTAATGCGTCGAAATCTATAAAAAGTGTGTATTTTACATTCAGCACCCTTTCACTCAGAAAACAACTCAAATTAGAGGGAGGGATTAATCTGAAAGTTCCCTTTAGGTCTGAGTTAGTCCAGGTACTGCTGGGCTTTGATCCAATCAGTTCCTTGGTAACGGTTCCTCTGGTAACAGTTCCTCTGGTAACGGTTCCTCTGCTGGTAGGTCTGGTTTTGTCCTGTCAATGGATGTAATTGGCTTTCCTCCAGTAGCGCTCTGTAATTATTTCCTATTAAACCTGACCAGTTTATCTGCTCCGCTGATGAAAACATCCCCAACATGAAGTTTTCCCTCAGTTCTTTGCATATGACTGTACAAATAGTTTTTGCTTTACTTTGTTTCAGAATTAATCCATAGAAAACTCTTTGGCTTCCTGCCTGCCGGATCTGAGGAGTTTACACCTAACTCTTGTCCTGCTGGCAGACTGTTCCACAGCTGATCTGGTTTCATTTCCTGTCGGTTATGGCTGACGGCCGTCTGTGGGGAAAGTTTGCCGTTGTGGTTGCAGAGGATGTTAATTAAAGGGTATCTGAGTAAAAGGGGTTGAAATCAT
The DNA here is from genome assembly GCF_016077235.1 of Cyprinodon tularosa. Classification (NCBI taxonomy): domain Eukaryota; kingdom Metazoa; phylum Chordata; class Actinopteri; order Cyprinodontiformes; family Cyprinodontidae; genus Cyprinodon; species Cyprinodon tularosa. Next base: position 103,376 of record NW_024038844.1, on the reverse strand, counting down.
ATACACACCTAAGTTTTTTCTGTTTAAACGCAAATTCATGCATCGTCCTTCCACCTTACAATTTTGAACTGACCTGAAAGAAATGCTGCAAAATGCGTCGCAGTGATGCACTTTTTGCAAACCGAAGATGTGAAAAAGTGCAAAGTATATCAATACTTCAGCAGACACTGCATGTCTGTATCAGTCCGCACGCACACAGACGCGTTCTAGTTACGTTTCATCTTCAGTTTGCCGTATCTCAATGCAGAGCTGATGAAACCTCACTTTTTTCTGGGGCTCATCTTCCTCCTCACCTCTGCACACGACTGTCTGCAGCAGCATGCACGCCTGTGATATGCTGTTGATCTAACCCCAGACCACTCGCTGATGGAACATAGCTGAAAAAAGGAGACACACACACACGGGAGGAGGTTTTAAGCAGATTGCTTTTCTTCGTCACATAATTTTAGATTTTCTCACTTTTTACACTTCAGAGCACTTTACGAAATGCGCAGTGATGGCATGAGTGCTACTTTTATGTGGGATTAAAGTATATCGTTTCCTTTTGTGTGTGTGTGTGCGCCCATATTAGTTATAAGCAGATAAAAAGAAGTATCTATAGACCTGTAATTTTTAAGTATATATGTACCATGATATAGCTATTTTGTATATTGTTGCTTGTTTTTCTTTGGTTTTAATTGCACGCATGTTAAATCTCTGCATTCTCAGGTGAAGTTAGAAGTTTTTTTTCTTATTTTATTTTATTTTTTTTACAAAAAAGAAATAAATTTGGCTAATATGTGAAGAATCTAAAATTCAGAAAGCTTTTCTCCCTGTAGGCGGCCATCATGCAAATAGGAATATTTAGGTCCGTTTCACAACTGAAAATTTGAATTCCACCGCTGAAATGTTTTATTATTATAATGCATCAAATGGAAGTTAAGGATGCAATGCTTTTAACTAATCGGGATGTAATGGGTGAAACCATCATCAGCTCTCTGAAAGCCAAACAGTGAGACGCTCCTTTATGAACGGAGGAAGTATGGATGGATGTTTGAGTTTATTTTTTAATAGTTTTTCTGTTGTTTTTTTATATATATATTTTTTGTCAAGGGAAAAAATATCAAATTCATTTGTATACATTTAATTGCAGCCATGAACCCGATTCATATCACGTTTATATCAGGCAGGAGGAACACGAGTACGGAACGTATGCAGTCCTTGCGAAGTTTGCGGGAATTCAACAAATTATGCATCTAAAACTTTTCTATTAACCGTACAGTTATTGGACTGTTTTTTTAATGATTTTAATCATGTTAACACATATTTGTCACTACCCCTCCAATCAGTGCAGAACTTTGCAGCATTCACTTTTTTGAAAGCAACAAACTTGTACATTCTCTAGATTTGACACCATAAAAAAAAGCATTGGTTTAAAAAGATATGTAGCAATCTTTAACCTGTTGCAAGTCAAAATGTTGAATACACGCTCCTCCCCCTTGTTTGGAACATTTAAACATGGATGCCACATTTTCTACATGCATGTTTGTCTGGGCCCAGTAGAGCTCAAACGGTTTTCCGAAATGTATGTTTAAATTTTTGTGTCTACGTCTGAGATTTTTTGGGGATTCAATTCAGTAAAAAGAAGCAAACCCTGTTTTGTTTTTTTTTCTAAAACATTTTTATGGCATATTTCCTTTGATTTTTATATTTATTTCAACAGTATACATTTGTTCATAGTTTCCACTTTAGCTGCTCTGTGAGTTTGTAACTTACACTTGTACATAAGGACAATAAAGACGCAAAGTAAGAAACTTCTTATACCCTTGCAGAACACTGAGCAATAAAAAAGTATGCTGTTTGAACCCAACAGCAGTATCTTTTATAGAACAACATGCATTATTGTCTTTTTTTTTGGTGGTGAAACTAAAACACTGATTATTTCTTAATGTGTTTTAAATCTGAAAAATATTAGAACATTTTAATTTAAGCTTTCCACTTGGTAACGTAAGTTATTCTTAAAATGTTGCTGAGTAATCTTTTGTGGAGTTAAACATCTGCAGTGTTAATGATGTAGCCTCGTGAGACCATCCTGATCTCGCGAGCTTTCAATATTTCACTCGCTAATCAGTCTGGAGATACGGCTTGGAGCCGTTCACCAAACGAACGTCCAATCAGCGTTGGCTTTGAGGCGGGTTGAGGTGTGACGCAACGAGAAGCGCGAAAGTTCAGTCTAAAGAACATGGCGGCTTCAGCCGATGAAACTAGCGTTAGCATGGCTATCGAGCAAGTTTTATCGGAATTACAGAGTATTTCTTCACTGAAAGAAGAGCAAAACACTGCTCTGGAGGCTTTTCTCAGAGGAAAAGATGTTTTTGCTCTTCTCCGGACTGGTTTCGGCAAGAGTTTGATCTATCAATTGGCTCCTCTTCGTCGTCGCTCTGTTACGTCATATGCTTCGTTGATCTGATTGGTTTATTTGGCCCGTCTATCACCAACATAGGCCAATCAGCTAACCAGTATTTTCGCCCCTTCCCAAAATTACTTCTATGGAAGGTTTCCATATGGATATGCGGAGCAAATCCATCTGGCGGAGTCAGGTTATTAATGATGTCCCTAAGATTAAAAAATAAAAATAAAAAATCATCTCCGAAACCTGAAAATCTGCTAAAACAATTTAACATTACTTTTTTTTTTAACCGTTATGAAGTAGTACAGTTTTTTGTTGATATTTAACAGCACATTGTTTATATCATACTATTTGTGAAGAGGAGTCCATTTCAATAAGCAGGTTTAGCAAACTCAAATCCTCAACTCTCAATTCATCTAGCTTAAGGTGGGAAACTGAGTTTTAAGTTTCATAAAAGCTTCTATGCATTGTTCAATCAACACGAAGTAGGCCTACTGAGTTGAAAACATGCATAACAACTATACAGTCATATGAAAAGCTTTGGGCACCCCTATTAATCTTATTTCTAAATATTTGGGTGTTTGCAACAGCTATTTAAGTTTGATATATCTAATAACTGATGGACACGGTAATATTTCAGTATTGAATTGAAGTTCATTGGACTAACAGAAAATGTGCAGTACGTGTTAGTTATCAGGGCAAATATTAGAAAGGATGTATTTTATTAAGTTATCATGATAGAGCTTAGAAAGCTGGCAGTATTAATCTTGGCTAGTGGTTTGTGTTTATTAGACTTGTTTTTAGGGACCACTTTTCCTGGCAGTCATGTTTTTGGTTTGAGGAAAAGTTTCCAGAGAGGTTCCACACATACAGAAGGATATCATGCAAACTCAGTGCAGAAAGGCAACGTCTGAACCCAGGATCTACAGAGTTGCACTGCAGAAATCTAGAAACACCTAGATTTGCCTTGTTTTTGCAAATAACCTTTAAAAAAATTTGCATTTCTTGTAAAAAAAAAAAAAAAAAGGTTTAATTTCATTTTCTCATTTTAAGGGGTGAAATCTGCATCATGTAGAGACAGAAGATGAATTTGAGAGTTTGATGTTAATTATTTTATTTGTACAACGGAATAATTCAGCTGAGGGTGGCTGATGGACACCATCTGCTATAGCTGCAAGGATCCAGACTGAAAGCTTCCACTGACCTACTGCAGCATTTACTAATGTCGAAGAAGCCAGCATCATCGACCTCCTGGGTCTTCCTGGTGAGACTTTGTGAAAGTCAGTGTAAGGTCATGAAATGAGATCGTTCTTTACCAGAAACATTGCTTCTGTGAGAACAAATTTGATTGGACCAACCTGCTGGATGACAGACCCCTACAAACGGCTCTGGGCTCAGACTGTCGAGTCTATCTCACGTTCAGTAGATTGAAGAGATTTGTGTTTATGGACGTCTGTGTCACTGCTCGTACAGGATTTTTTTAATTAGTAAGCTTGGTTCATGCTAATAATAATAATTGAACTACATTAATTTCACTCTGGAGAAATTCTCCTCTGCATTTAACCTATCTCTGTGGTGAGCATTGTGGGGTTAAGGGAGCCAGAGTGGCGGTCTGTGGGGCTTGAACTCAGAACCTCCAGCAGCCAAGCGCAATGCTTTAACCATTAGGTCACCAATGGAAACAGAAATTCTTTACCATTTTATTAAACGCAGATTTTAAGGCCACATTTATAGAAACTTTTATGTATTTCATTATTTATATAAAATAAATGCAGGAATAATAATTTTTCAATTTCTGCTATTAAATTTCAAGTAAATGTGAAGACATTATTAAATAAAATAGATTTTAGTTGAGGTGCTTTCATATTGTATATGCTGCATAGCTAACATTTGACCAATTAGGTGTCTGGTCTGCTAATGGTTAGCATTAGCAAATATTGAACTTATCCAGAAGGAAAGTGGCTCCTCCGCCCTTTGCTTCCTTACGTTAGCATCAAGATCCAAACCTCTGCCGTTGTTCTCCCTCGTTTTGCTTCTTTTGGCTTGAAATTGACTAATTAACACTTAAAAGTTCAACCTACTATTCCTATTAGTACAGAAGTTGGAATGGTAACCAAAAGTAAATATTTAAATACATGGACCAATCAAATTGTATAAAACAGTTATTTATCTGCTGTTTTTCCCCTTTTAGTAAAATCAATACTTTATTCAGCACCATTGAAGAGGTTTGGTTTTAAATAAAAATACTTTTTAAATAATTTTGATGAAAATGTAGCTATGACCCATAATTAACTGTTGCACAGGAAAGTTGGAAATAAAGAATATGAAATTATGTAATGAATTTAGTAAATGTTCAGGTTTTATGTAAATGATGAAATATACGTATTGATTCTGTTGGGTTCTGGAATTAACAGTTGACCTCGTCTGACTTACAGTAAAGTGTGTCCCAGTGCCGTCCTCCGTTTGGGTTTCCTCCTCGAACTTTTGACTGAAATGTTTTTATCCTATAAGCCTTAAAACAAAGTAAAATGTACATCTTATGCAAATAAATTTAATGAATTTAAACCAGTGATTCCACACATTTAATAGATGTTGATGTTTGTTTTTGCTTCATATCCACAAAAAACAATGTGTGCAGAATTAAGAGGCAGAATCAGTGGGTCTTTTTAGGTTTCATGATTTGGTTAAAAATAGAGTAACAATCAAGCAGAGGTTAAAGTGAATTCATAAACAGACTGATTACCGTTGCCCCTGGTGACCAGAGATCAATCCGGGTTAATTTAAAATCAAACATTAAAGTTAAATAAATAATCCCCTCATGGTTTACGTATTAAAAAGGAAGACATCTTGTGTAAAAGGAAGATAAAGTTAAAACTCGTCAGTGTGACAACTTTCTCTCTGCGGTCCTTATTTGGCAACAAAGGGAACATTTCATTGTTTCACAATAAAAGCACAAATGACTGCAGTCAGGACAATAAAACATTCTTATTCAACACGTTGAACCGAGGAGGAGGAGGAGGACGAGGAGGAGGAGGACATGGAGGAGGACTTGGTCCAAGACGTCTGAAGTTCAGGAGTAGCAGCAGAAGGGAGGAAGAGTTAGCTACATGAGCTAAAGCTACATTTTGTCAGTGTGTGAAATTCATTAATAAAATTTAAGATTGCGTTCTCACACTCGTCACGTTCTCTTCTGTGCAAATCAAAAAAAAAAAAAGAGGCCTGAGAAGGTTTGTGCGTTAGATTCTTGTACCGTTGGTTCTGAATTACAGTAATCTGCTGCAAGTCTTTCCGCGGATGTAGATATAATCCCAGATTTGGACCTGCACTGCTCTGGTTTTCCTGGTCAGTGTAGATAGCTGGTGTTGTACTGGAAGGAAGCCATGTTCACTCTGCTCCGCAGCCTCTGGACCTCTAGATCCTGGAAGTAGTCGTCCTCATCGTTCTGGATGATGATTCTCTGTAGGTCCCTAATTTCCCGCTCCATCCGAGAACGCAGCTCTCGCTTCATTTTCAGCAGAGCCTGTAAACATAGAGGACTGGAATAATGCCTCTGAAGTTGAACTTTCCCAGACGTGGAGAGTTTTAACATGACTAAAGCCGGGCATACACTAAGGGTGTGCAAAATAATCGTCATGACGATGCATCGCGATTCTAAGTTTTGTGATCTACTGCATCGATTCTTGAAGGCAAGCGTCGATTATAAAAAAAAAAATAAAAAGGAACAAATAAAATACATAAATGGTTGGCGCACATCAGCCAAATCAAGTGGAATACAACTTCCAGTCCAGCAGATGTCACTGCGGATGTGTTGACGCCCGCTGCCTTGTGTCACTAGCATTTCCGGCCGTGGGATACTGCGACGGGTCATATGAAATAAACATGGAGGACACTATGAAAATTCACCCCGCGGTTCCATCACATTTCAAGTCAGAAGCTTGGATGCATTTTGGCTTTAAAAACAAAGAAGGTAAAAACTAAATTGATATGATGCACGTAATTTGCAAAAGGGAAAATATACATTTGAATGTTTTCGTTTCATTGGTTTAAAGGACCACTGAGGCCATGTAAACTGCACTGATTATCCTTATTTTGTTATTTTACGTTTGATGAATCCTAAGATCTTTTTGTCAGTGTGTCCACGCCAGTAATAGTAATATTTCTGTCCAGTATTTCTTTTCATGGAAACACCTCCAAAAGTCGTTTCAATAAATACATCTATGTATGAATTCAGTTGCTTTCAGTTATGTATCAATTGTAGACACGATCCAGATCACACACAACCAGTCAGCCACTGGTAATGGCTGTATCTTTTTCTTACAGTGTTCGGTAAAAATATCGCAATGCATCGCGATGCATCGCAATATTTCAAGTATCATGATGCATCGTGATAGAATCGCATCGTGGCATGTGAATCGTGATTCGAATCAAATCATGACTTCTTTGCCAATACCCACCACTAGCATACACTGTGAAATATTTTCACTCGTTGCAGGCAGCTACAGCTCAAACAGTACAACAAAACCGCAGGGTTTAAAAGTTCTCCTGACCTTATGCTCCCTGATCAGGAGGTGGTTGTGAAAGGCAGATCTCCCCTCGTTACCTCCTGTACTCTACACGACGCGCGATCAGGCTGAAACTCTGCCTGATAGAAAAACTATTACATGACTGGAGAATCGGCCCGAAAAGGGCAAAAAAATCCTACAGTGTATGCCCGGCTTAAATAAGATTTTATTGGTTTATCTGTTTATGCTCAAATTTAAATAATAAACCAAATTGGTTGTGGAGAGCAAAAGTGCCCCTGCTGGACATGCAAAAAAACAAAGCCTGGAAGGAGGGGAGGAAGGTAAGTTGAAGCATAGAGGAACAGAGAATGGCGGCTAAATCATTTAGTCAGTGGAACATTTACTAAAAGTACGATTTCATTTTTCTATTTTTTCTTACACTTATTTAGATCTAGAAAACACCTTGGATCCATCCAGGTTGCCCCAGTCAGACCCTGATAAAAATAAACTCTCCCGGAACATTTATTTGGTTGATAAGAACCTGGGACTTTTAATCACTGCTGTGACGATGATCCCAATGAGGGCAGAAGACTCCTTCACATCAGATCTACCTGGTTCTTTACAACCTGCCAGTCAGATAAAAGTCAGAGTTTCTTAACCCTGAAAACACGTTTTTTTCTCTAGGTTTTGTCAGAGCATGACTAACTGGATCGCCCACTGCAGTATTCCGGGGGTCAAATTAACATTGAATCATGTTTACAGAGGAAAAAGGTAAGCACTAGCCAGAATCTAAGAAAACTGATTTGAGAGACTTGGAGAACAAATGGAGAGCTATTTTTAGGGTCACATGTTGGAAGACTGTCAGAAAAACCTGGTATGGAGCAGCCGGATCAAATATCTGTTGCTGGAAGAATAGATGGGCTGTATATGAAGCTTTAATGCTGAGGAAATGTAGTAAATATTAAGAATTTTGAATGTTTATTGGGAAGCATTTACCTTTTCTTGAGCTTTTTTCCGAGCCTGGATCTCTTGCCGCTCCTCTGCAAGTTTTTCAGCAAGTAGTGAAAACTGAGGGGGAATAAAATGCATGTCATTACTGTGGAAATTAGCCAATTTATTTCCCTGATAGCTTTTTTTTTTTGGAAGGTTTGAATCTTACCTGATCCTTGTAGTAGTTCTCCAAGGACTCGATCTGATCCTGGTGTCGTCTCTGATGCTCCAGTCGCTGCTCCTTGGCGTAGGCTCTCTGCTCCCTCACTCTGAGCTTCTGTAACTGCAGACCTTCTTCAAAGAGCTGCCGAAACATCTGCACACAGATATATCCACATCTGTCTCATTTTTACAGGTAAAACAAATATTCAGAGTAAAAAGAAAAAGTCAACAGAAAACTTCAAAGTTAAGCTCTAATTTTCTTTGTTGCTTTTTTTCTTAAACTATAACCTTAGAAAATAAATAAAAAGTGGATAATTTGGAAGAATTAAACAGCCTAGACAGGAACAGTTATATATTCTAACATGTTGTTAGCATGATGATACTGCCCACCTTCTCCTCCTTAGTGCGAGCCCTCATGAGGCGGGCGCTGTGCTGAACATGGTAGTCGTTGTGGTATTTCTTAGCTCGGGCGACCTGCTGCCTCTGCTCCCTCAGTCTGTTCTGCACAGACTTCTGCTGCTGGATGCGCTCTTTGAAATCCCGCTGAAACATCAACATTGACTCATTTAAAAATCCCCACGTGTGAGAGTGCAGCTAGTGGGCGAAAAACTAGTTCATGTATTTTTACACGTCTGCTAAACGTATGGGTCTGCTGATGCTCACCAGACGTCTGCTGTGGTCCTGGTCTTTATGCACGAGATCCACCAGCAGGTCATGTTTCCTCTGAGCTTCCTCCAACTTAAAGACAAGGAGGAGTTTATGTTACAAAGATCACAGATGTTAGCTCTGACCAAGCAGAGGAAGAATGATATTTTGCAAACTAAACTATGCAGAGTTCCTGTAAAAGTTTTGGATTTGACTATTAGTCTTTTTTCCTACTTCTGCTTCTCCTCTTAGTAAATTCTGCTTAATTATTTTAAATTGAACATAAAGGAGGAAGAACTCTGCAAACCAAAGTCTGAGATGTTTACTTGAAAGTTTGTGTGGGAATAATAACTGCATCTGATGTCAAACCCAGGGATTAGTCCATGCCCAACTCATGCAATAACATCATGTTTTAATAGATACTGCAGTGTGCAAGATCTCAAAAAGTGAGGGAAAATGTGCAAGGGAAACTAATTCTCATGCATTTGAACTAAAAACCTATCATATATGTTTTGTTTAACAAAGCGTACATCGAGCTGTGGTTATTTTAGGATTCTTCAACTCTTCTCACCTGCTTGGAGAGTTTGTAGTGATGTGGACTGTGCGAGGAGGATGAAGCACGGAGTCTGTCCACCTGCTGCATTTGCTGCTCCCACATTCGGCCCAAAGCATGAGGAGAGACTTGAAGGTGAGGCAGTTCCTCCCGCAGCAAAGGGAGAAGTTCATTCTCTTTTATTCTCACTGGTTAGAGGGAGATGGAGAGAAAATATCATCATGTTTGCCAAAATCAAACCAGCGGCTGCATCCTAATATTCACTGCTTTTAGATTATGCTTGGGGGGGGGGGGGGGGGGTCTTAGATATTGGAAATAGAAGCCATTACACAGAACTATTAAGTCCTGTTAGCTGGAAATTAAGCATCGATTGATCACCAGTTTGTCACTTGACTGGACTGAGAATTGTGCAACTTATAGGCCACTTATTGTGCACACTCTCTGCTCAGATATGATATACGCACCTCTCATCCTCCTCGATGTTCCTGCAACATGTCACCTTATCTGTGTTGCTTTTGCTATGTGATTACGTTTTTTTTTTGCAATCTCAAACTGTATCCTGCTAAGGATTTAAGTAGTAGACTGACAGACTTTTTTCTATTCCCTCGCCTAATGTGATCCCTTTCTTTTTGTTTTTCCCAAACGCTGCAGACATCCCATCTCCCCCATGTCTGTATATTGTCTGTGTGCTTTGTATTTTCTTGGATGGGCTGTACCGAAACTGAAATTTCGCTCTACTGGAGTGCCACTCCAGAATCCTTTATATAAAAACCTCATCAATTATCACTTGTCTGCTTTGTGGAAGCAAAAGGTAAAAGTTTTCTGTTATTGAGGCAAACCATTCTATGACAATTTCAACTAAATAAACCGGTATTTATTGAAAAAAATCACGACAGCAAAATCACTTGTTTTCTGTCTAGAGATTTTGTCTAGACTCTCTGTCATAACAACTGGAAAACAGGCTATAACCTGCATCTGTTAGAATATCACATTTTCCAAACAAAAAGGTTATTTTATTAATAAATATATTAAAGGGAACTGGGCCCAGATGAGAGGGCCATGAAACACCAATAGATAAACAGAGGTTAAGAAGGGGAATGCAGATCTAAGAGCAAAGAAAATCATCTGGGGATAATAGTTAGGTCTATAAGCAACAGTTTTATTTATAAAATAAAAAGAAACACAGGAACCTTGTTTTCTCGTTCCGGTCTAATAATTTATATCTGTTATTTGCAGTCAGTCTGGAGCTTCAGTCAGCCATTTACTGTACAGTAGTAGCCATTACATTTTCCCCACTTTCCTTGATGGGTCCTTAGCTGGTCTCCTACAATTCCTCTTAAACATCAATCTTTGTACTAAAATATTCTTTCTGTCATGATTTGTAGACATTAAGATCTAAAGAGAAGCGTCGTCTCCTGGTCTGACCCTGTAATTCAGTGAAAGAGAGTGAGTGGAGTTACTTCAAGAGGGGGTCACTGCCGTTCTGCTGGCGTTTGACTGGGAAGGGCCATTTTAAATGGCTGCTACTGTAAAGGTTTTGACTTACATGATGGAGCTTTCTTGGGGCCGTCGAGGCTTTTTTGTGCGACTGGTTGTGCTGTTCGTGTTTTTTTACGTTGCGTCTTTGTTTTGCTGGGAGACGGTCTGGATGATGGGGAAACATCTCGTAGGATGGCCTCCCTGTACTCTTGCTCCTGCAGACAGAACACACCTCCATGCTTTAAGCTGGCTTGTGTTGAAACATTTCAATCATGTTGATCTCATCAATAAATACTGGGCGGTCTCTCACAGCAAGAAATGGTGCATAGTTTTATAACATTTAGAAAATATTTCCGCTCATATATTTTATGTAACAGTTTAGTAGCAGAATTATAAAGTATTTACACATTTTTAAAGCATATCTTGAATGCTTATTCTTGGCTACTTTAATACTAATACAGTATGTTTATAACTTACAGCCTTCTGAGCATTGAGGCGGGCTTTGTGTAGTTTTGTCCGCTCTCTCTCTTCATATCCCCTCAGCTCCTCTTCATAAGCTTCATTCTCCAGATGCTGAAAAATGCAGAGTTTTAGGTATAACACTTAAGAAGTCAGGCACACATTGCTTCATGTAAAGCAAATGTTTTAAACCGTTGGTTCTCAGTCATAAAAGACATTAGAAACAAATAATCAAGCGAAAACTTTTATTTGAAGTAACCAAACCTGGTTGTAATTTCTCCGAGGCGGCCTGAAGTGTGACTCTCCCTGTTTTAAAGGGTCAGTAACTTGGAGGTTAGTCTGTCTCCCGTCATCCAGGCTCAAAGCCTCTGCAATGGCTTCCTCTAGCTGTCCGTGTAAGGAGCTAGGATCGCGAGGAGGAGAAGGTGACGCAGAGCGTGTTTGCTCAGTGGATTGCAGATCAGGTGAGCCTGTGGGCATTAAATGTAAAGTTTAACACATAACAAGACTGTAGGTGAGATTATTCTGCGTGGAGAACATCATATGGATAAAACTCTAACCTATGCGTTGTCTTAAAGTCCTCTGACCCTCCATGATGCCGTCACTGCAGCCGGACTGCCTGTCCGCCTCCCTCGTTTCACTGGACTCATCACTTTCTCCCAGAACTCGTTTCAGCATCTACAGATATTTGGGTTGTTTGTATAAAGGCACGTCACAGAAACATGTGATTTGGTCTGCACCTGACGTCATACACTGGTTTGACTCGCACTCATTATAGCCACAGTCTTCTTAGAGATTCTGTTTTGTAGATGTTAAAAACATATCCTCATCTGTTAGGAGTGGATTGAGACGTTCCTCTAGCTTTATCACCAGGCCTTGTTCTGTTTCCTTATATGTGCTACCTAAGGGCTACATTACCATGAAATATCAACCTCTAAGCTGATGACACTCAGCTATATCAGTCCAGTTTATTTACATAGCACCAATTCACAACCCATGTCATCTCAAGGCACTTTACAATTCAACCAGCGCATCCAGTCAAATTGATTCAAAGTTTTCTATCTAAGGAAATTCCAAAAATGTAAAAAAAAAAAAAAAAATCCACTGGACTTTGTTTCCAAGTATGAAGATGTTTCACCTCCCATCCAGGAAGCTTTCTCAATTCAAAAAGCCTTGTTTTAACTTAGAAAATTAGCAAATTGAACCTGAGGAAAGGGTCTGCCCCTTGGGAATGGGGGGTCGTTGGGTTCTTTGTTAGCCTGCAATACCTGATACCTGTCTGTGTCTATCTAAGGAAAATCAGTTGATTGCATCGACTCATTGACTCTTCAGCAATCCCTCACAATGTAACCTGATAAATGCAGGGACCAAAAAATATGACGGCATCAAGCATTGGATGCCTTGTAGATTTTATATGAGTATTATCATAAAGTTTAACTAGTAATTTGAAAACTAAAATATTTTTTGGTGGCTTCTCTAATATTTGAGTATATAATATTACAATTATGAATGCAGCAATCAAAAGAAACATTAATAATTGCTTTAGATAGATTCTGCATGGTCCTCCTCAAAAATAACAATAACTAGCACTAAGCTAGTTAACATACAGGCCAACAATATTCCAACACTTCAGCCATCGCTGGTTGTTAACACTGCTTAGGCATAATAACATGCTATACATATATGAATAAAAATGGGGTAATTTAGGTCAATTATCTAGAAAAGAGAGCAATGGGGTGAGAGTGTGAATGACTGCTGCTGTGTCTCATACACACCAGATCCAGTTCCTCCAGCCGCAGAGAGAGCTTCTCAGATATGTGGTGCAACTCCTCCTCTGCTTCCTTGTTCCTTCTCCTCCGATTAGCCAGAGACTCTTTTGAACTTTCTGGTACCGTCCTGCTGCTTTCAAGATAAGAGACAGATGTTGACTGAAAATGTAGTTTTTATTTTCTTCTTGCTCAAGTTTATAATACCGATTTCGTACATTCTGATTTGGAAAGACTTTTGATAGATACTTCTGTTAAAATATCTAACAGATAAAAAAAACAAAAAAATAAGTCCATGCTGATGGTCTGACAAAACCAAATTCTTACCGAATGTCTGTCTGTTTTCTGTGACTTCTTCCTCTTTCCCTAAATCGTTGTGTATAACTCAGATCTTCCTCGTCCTCCTCAGTGTCTGGTGGTGAAGGCGTGGCGGCCGCCCCCTCATCCTGCAGGGTGAGAAAGAGCACATCTGGCTGGGTGCGAAATAAAACCCTCCTTGGACCTCCATTAGACGGCTGAGAACAGAAGAACAAAGCATAGCAAACAATCAGATTTGGGGGGAAATGAAAGACTACATTTGTTCCACATTTAGACTGTAAAATCATACCTCCAGAGTCTCTCCTTCCATTTCTGTCTCACTTCTTTGCGGACTAGAAAGAGATTCCTCACTTTCAGCTGGAAGTTAAACCAGAAAAGATGTCAAGAATGATGGGAAAGCTTCTCCCTTTGGTATAGTAGCTTAAAGGAGAAGTTCAGTTTTTTTCAATTTAAGCCCATTTTCTGTAGTGTCCAGGATGAAATCGAATGATCGACACCAAAATTTTGACAATTGGTCCTGTCTCTGCTTTTTGGCTCATTTAGAATCACCCCCTGGCTGCTTCAGAATGGCTTCCATAGTGCATGTCCGATAATGTCCTTAAAACAACCTTAAACGTTCTTTTTTTAAAATATGCTACTCACCGGGTCGTCAGCGCTGTTCAATGACGTTCCAAAAAAGTTTCGTGAAGAAAAAAACGTTCCTGTAGTGTTTTATTTAGCATTTTGTAAATCCCATTGAGTTCTGTAGGAATAGTCAATATTCCCCTGCCACCGGAAACGGAAATGGGGCCTGTTTACACAGTTGTAGTCTTTTCGCTTCACTCTGTGTACTCCGACGTCGAGAATCAAGAATCCACCTTTCGTATTCCATTTTCAGAGTTTTTTAAAGTGTTTAACAGAGACGTTAGCACCTCGACGTCGGAGTACACAGAGTGAAGCGAAAAGACTACAACTAAGCGTAAACAGGCCCCATTTCCGTTTCCGGTGGCAGCGGAATATTGACTATTCCTACAGAACTCAATGGGATTTACAAAATGCTAAATAAAACACTACAGGAACGTTTTTTCTTCACGAAACTTTTTTTGGAACGTCATTGAACAGCGCTGACGACCCGGTGAGTAGCATATTTTAAAAAAAGAACGTTTAAGGTTGTTTTAAGGACATTATCGGACATGCTCTATGCAAGCCATTCTAAAGCAGCCAGGGGGTGATTCTAAATGAGCCAAAAAGCAGAGACAGGAGCAATTGTCAAAATTTTGGTGTCGATCATTCGATTTCATCCTGGACACTACAGAAAATGGGCTTAAAGTGTAAAAAACCGAACTTCTCCTTTAAGCTTGGAAATAGCCCCATCTTTTGGCTGCCATCAGGTCAGGCCTGTCATTCCGGCAATGTGAATGGGTTCAAATCACAAAAGCCTTCCTTACACTAGTGATCACTAACAAATTTAATCTGACATGTTTGAGCTCCAAAGCAGGGAAGGCATCACTACTCACCGGGTGACGAGCTTGGTGTGGGGGACAACACTCCGTTGGTCAGGCTCTCTGTTACCATGTTAGCGTTCTGGAAAAGAAAATGAATTTATGTTCATAGAAATGCTAACCTGTGTGTGGTTCTCTGTGTTTTCCTGTTTCAAAACAAAAATGCATAAAAAGTAAAATAATCCTGTTCTTGTTTTTTTTTAACTTACATGCAAAAATGTAATATTAAACCTATTGAAAATCAACATACCGTATTTTCACGACTATAAGACGCACATAAACGTCTTTTTTTCCCCTCAAAATGTGCGGTGCGCCCTTTGGTGCGGTGCGCCCTATGTGTGTTGCAACTGCGACTTTCGAGACCACCTCATTGAGGAGATGATAAAAGAGTGGCTGAATGTAAGGAGACCAGGTGTTTGTTTTTTTCCACTCATCACCACACCATCGCTGTTAATCTGACTCCATGCGTGCCCATCTCACAGCTGATGTGAAAAACATGGTGAAACAAATTAATGCTGTGCTCGCTCTGAACCGGACGCAGCAGGTGCAGCAGAAGCAGCGAGTTTACATGCAAAGTCAACGGTTAACGAGCGTATAGACGCAGCAAAAGCTCCCGCAGCGCGTTTTGAGCAGCAGGAGCGTTTAAGCATCTGCCAACGCGCTGCTGCTGCTCGAGATGGAAAAATTGGAGTTTTGCTGCTGGAAGCGCCGCATCAACGAATCAGAGAAGCTGATCTGGGAGCTGACAGCGAGACAGACACATCGCTCTGATGACATATGATTTTAAAGCAAATGAAAAAGGCTGGATGGATGAGGAGATGATGAAAGCGTGGCTGAGGGAGGTGTATGTGAGGAGACCAGGTGGTTTTTTTTCCACGCATCACCATCGCTTTTAATATGTGACTCCATGCGTGCCCATCTCACAGCTGATGTGAAAAACATGGTGAAAAAAAAATAAACGCTGTGCTCGCCGTTATCTCGGGGGTCTGACAAAGGAACTTCCACCGCTCGACATCGGTGTGAACCAGCCGTTCAAAGTAAGGCTGCGAGCGGCGTGGGAGCGATGGATGACAGACGGAGACCACAGTTTCAGGATAAGTGGAAGGCAGCGCCGGGCAAGTTACGCCACCGTTTGCAGATGGATTGTAGATGCTTGGGCTAACGTGTCTGCTGGCTCTGTTGTTCAAGCTTTCGCAAAAGCCGGCATTATTTCTGAGGAGCTGCGCTGCACGGAAAGTGACTCTGACAGCGAAGAAGGGGAAACTGGCATGTCTGATTTAGCGCAGCTGTTTAATTCAGAAACAGAGGATGATGACTTTGATGGGTTTGATTAATACTTTGTAATAAATACATTAATAAAGCACAATCATACTCAGTTTTGCTCCCGCTCTATTTTTCTACCTGAACACTTAATTCAACGGCAGCCTCTGGGCGGGTCTCCTCCGCGTATACCGCAGTGGCTGGCAGGTGTTTTTTCATCTAAATAATCTAAATCTTGCAGCTATATTTGCTGTGATCAGTGGGAATTAAGTAGTTTTAATATGTTTTTAAGTGAGAAAGTCCACCTGAAAACTTCATAATTGCAGTCAGTTCATCCAGATTATCTATTTCTGTCGGAGGCGCTCAGACCCCCACATACCAGCGGTGCACCGACAGCAGAAATCCCTTCAACAGCAGCCTCTAAGCAGGGTAGCCTCCAGGTTCACCGGCGGCTGCTGGCAGGTGTTTTTCATCTAAATAATTTAAACTGCAGGCACCAGGATACCGGCAATAAAAGCGAACATATTCCGTCGGCAGGTTTCAGGATTTTAAGTTAATTTAGGAGTCATCACAGCGCTGTGTCATCTGCGATGTGTCTGTCTCACGGCCAGCACCCAGGTTTGATTAATACTTTGTAATAAATACATGAATAAAGCACAGTCATACTCAGTTTTGCCCCCGCTGTATTTTTAAATACGCAGTAGAGGTATTTAAAGGTAGTAGAGGACATGTACCGGTATATAAAAAACGCGCCCTATAGTCCAGTGCGCCTTATGTGTGTGTTAAATATAGAAATGGGACACATAACTGAGACTGCGCCTTTTAGTACGGTGCGCCTTATGGTCGTGAAAATACGGTAGGCACTTTTCAGTCATCCTTTAAGAAACTGGCAAAAGCTGAACTCAAATCTGCAATGCTTTAGCTCGTTACAGGGCTCCAAATTACTCTGCTAAGAGCTCACTCTGTTAGCAAGGTGAGGAAAGGAAATGTTGCAAAGGATGGATGGGAAAGGCCACTGACTTTGAGATAGACTGGATACATCCAGTAAACCGTCACCACACCCTTTCATGGTGAGCCGTTGTAATTAGAATGAACAAGCCTTACGAATTATTGCTAAACAATTCTAGTTTTCTTTTTAGTCTGATGTTCTTGTCATTCCCTCTTTCCACTTTAAAAAAAACAAAAAAACAAAAAAACTAAAACAGTCTTTGTAAGTGAACAAACTCCCATCCTAAGAAGAGGATCAAATATATATTTTGTCCTCTAAAGAATCAGGCTGTAGGTTGAACTTGTAAGCACTCACACCCATAAAGGATATTTGACTAGGTTTTTGTCTCCTGTGGCAAAACAACTTCAAAATGATAAGAATTTGCATAAAAATATTTTAAATTAAAACCCAAACGCTTAAGTAGAACGGATTAGGACGCAGACATAACCTGACAAAAACATAGGAAAGACAGGTTGGGAGGAGGATGTTGGCCTGGGAACAACAGGCTAACGTCTCCTATTCTCAGACTCGCTGAGGCTGAGTCAGCATCCCCGTATCCTTCTGATAAAACACTGATAGGAAGCGCTACTGTAGAAAGCAAACTGAGTGTAAACTTTAGAGGAAGAGTGTTCATGTCACGCTAGCTGTATGTTGTACCTCAGCCTGTGCTGGCTCAGGCGTTTCCTCCTCTGAAGGTCCTTGGATGAGGGGAGCAGCTGTTAGGGGACAGCTGGGGGACTGGGGGGCGACGTCAGGGACAGAGTGGGGGGTGTCAGACTGGTTGGGTGGCTGTAACGGGATGGCTGAATAGATCTGTTGACTGTGTGGAGCTCTCCCATTGTCAACCGGACCTGTGACACTGTCTGATGTTTCTGGAGGGACAGCGGGTTCTTCTACGAGGACAAAGATTTAGAAAAAAAAAGTGATTTTAATCAACTTGTCCAAGTTAATATTCTAGATTTACTTTGATAAAACTATTCAATACAAAGACGCTATAAACAACAGATTTTTCTTAACAAACCCAGGAATAAAAAAAAAAAAGACAAAGAATGAATAAAAATGCTTAGAAAACACTTTTCTCCCCCAATCAGAAGAAACATGCATTTACCTTCTTGTTTGTTAGTGAATATTTGATCAGAGCCTCCAAAACCGTCGAGCCCACAGGCCGATCCAGCCTCCTCAGTGTTTCTGAAAGTCAGATTAAGGATTGTTTAAAATATATAGCCTGACATATCGTTAGCCTCTATGATATCAGTCCTATAGGGAAATAAGTCAGATAGACAGCTAAAATGCATCAGTTCATCCTTGGTTCCTCCTTTTATTACAATGTTATGAAAGTGCAGGTTATAGCTTCATAAGAGGTTAACAGTTTACCTTAATCATATTAATTTGTTTATTTTTCTCCATAAAAACAGAAGCAACACTATCCTTTGGTATAGAAAGAAATTCACGTGTTGGATAAAATCTTTTGGGTTTTTTTTTTTCCACAGGAAAAGAAACCCACAAAGAAAACTATTCAGAAAGACTCCAAGCAAGATCAATTTGAATAAAACAAGAAACGGTCATGAGGCAGGTTTGATAAATCGATTGCTAAACCCCTAAAAAAGGAGTTTGGTGTAAAATCTTGCTTGTTTGATTCAACAAATGCACAAAATGTATGTGTCAGAAACCTTTCATGTAGCATCGTATTGACCTTTCAGTTTTTACAGCTGCAGGCTGTAAGCAGGGTTAGCTGCTGTCAACCACCTGAGTCATGTGCTGCGAACTTCTCACTCTGCTGGGTTTTGGTTTACAGAGGCTAAAAGCAAATAGGAAATGTTTTTTTTCTCCAAATTTTTTGATTTCTTCTTGAATTTTTTTTTTTTTTTTTTTACAGTCTTTAAAATGGTATCTTAATTATGTATACGATTAAGTGAGTGACCATGGATTTCCATATGGTACGGATGAAGGTTTGCAGGTGTTTGTATCCATGTTAGGAATGCAGGTTGGGAATTTGCTTTGTTTCATACATTATATATAATATGTTTGTTTTTTTGCAGCATTTTAATTTAATTACCAACGTTATTTACAGCAATTCTTATCTATTTTTAATACCTTTGTGTTTGTGCTGCTTCACTGAGCTCTTATATTGCTCCTTGAGGACAAATTACAATTAAATTGAATTAATAATAACATACGAAACTCTGATGGGTCAATGGTATAATAAGTTTCCTCATAATGTGTCAGAATTAATCACTTTATTCAAAATTACTTCCACTGAGTGATTTCATGCTTCCTAATGTTTTTGGAGTGCTGAGGAGCTCTTACTCTGCACCGGGTGACACCGCCGTCTCCTCCTGCTGTGGCTCCTTCGATGGCTTCTTGTTTTTATCCGCTTCATCTCCACTTTGGGGGTCATTGAGTTCATCTGCATGAGGAAAAAAAAACAACAACAGATGACTAAAAGAGAGAACACATAAATAACCCTAAAAATTAGCTCAATGCTAATGTCAGGAACAGTTAAATCCACACAATAACAATAGGAGACTGAATAAAAAAAAAAAAGTTTTTAGATAATACATTTCTATTTTTATGACCAAATTACAGTAAAGAGTTCTGAAATTTGAGAAGTTTAATTCCATAAAAAGGTGATAGTTTGATAAAAGCAAATCGTTTTCTAAACTTTGCAAAAAGTAAAGAATATTCTGGACACTAAATAAATTTTAAGGATTCAGTTAAAGAAAATTAGGATTACATCCCACCAAGGCATTCCTGGGCTTCCAAAGTTTAAACTCAGCCTATCACTGTTCATACACATTAGCTGCGTCCGAATATCCGCCCCAAAGGCCGGTTTATACTCAGAAACCAGGTCGTCTGCATGTGTGTCGCAGTTAACGCAGACATGCCCCCCCCCCGCAGCAGAGACTGTGCTGCACCCCTCCAAAATTGTAGTAGACTGCAGTCAGTGCCACACACAGGAGGCCTCTGATTGGTCAAATCTACATCCGCTCTACACTATGCGTATTTCCTGTTTGGTACCTTACCTGCTTGTTTTGTTTGTATGACCACCATTGTGAAGATGGACTAGCTAGAAGCAAGGTGCACGACAACGCTCTGACCCTTTTTCCACCTGGATCCCCACTCCTTTTCACCGTTATGTCCCTCCGTTGTCGCCTTGGCTGTATCTAGACCCACAGCTAGTTCCTAATTGTTCCTCTTGCGTTGTGGTGTGGAATAACATAGCGCAGACCGCGCTTCAAAATTGGGCATAAATCAAAAAAATCTGCGACAACCTCACTGCGACACACTGCTGCGGGAGGATAACCAGCCCTTAAACCCCTCAATCACCATATAGAACGGGGTCTATATAGAGGACTTTATAGTGAACTCAGTTAACTGACCGTTTGGACAGATAATCACCACTTTCCGCCCCCATTGGTCACATGACTCTGCCTCCACGCACGATGCCTGCCCCATCTTTGTTATTTGTTGCCATTGTCAGGTAGCGACAGCCGTAGGCAACAGTGGGCCAGTGTGACACCAAATCCCATAATGCTTTGTGAGGAGAACTCTCCTCGGAAATAATTTCAGGATATATCTGCTCTTCTAGTGACAATGGATGATCACTCCTTTTCAAGGTGCATTATGGGGAATTTGGAGTCTAGAGATGTCCCGATCCAGGTTTTTGCACTTCCGATCCGATACCGATAGTTTTTGGACTTCCGATCCGATACCGATACTGGCCGATACCAGCCTATTCAAGCATGCATTTAAGTTTAAGTTAAAGTATTTAGCCTTAGTTGTAAGACTCATGTTGAAAAGGGTTTTAGTACTCTTGATAGCATCTAGCCAGCTGAATTAGGTGAGATTGAATAAAACACAATGATTGGTAACAACAAACTTACCTGTTTATTAAGAGATAAACACAAACTGGACAAAATTATGAATAGCAATCTAATATTGCACAGTGAAAAGTAAAACCGTAAAACGTTAAAGGTGCAAGTATTGCTGTAAGTTTTAATAAAAATGCAAAACAGACAAGAGTGGAAAATATTCTATTAACTTAGAATCAGGACTCTACTCTTGAAAAAAGATACTGCTTAAAAAAAAATCTGTTCACCTGTTTTAATGGTTAGGCCAGGAGACAGACCCAAAAAGACCTGTGGGTGTGTTGAAGGTGTTCTGGAAAATGCGGACCGGATTCGGGGAACACTGGCGCAAAATAGTGGAATGGATCATTTCAATCGGCGAAACTGGAAAATACGGACCGGATTTAAAAAAAAAAAACTGGATCGGCAGTCTGGATCGGCATTTTTACATTCTTTGCCGATACGCATTCATTTGCCAATATCGGCGTCCCGATCCGATCCACGTATCGGATCGGTACAAGCCTATCGGAGTCCACTACTTTCACCAGACATCCACCAGACATTCGGACACTCATAAAATGGCGTAACAACTATATAGTGCCCTATATAGTGAATAAGTCAGACATTCAGACACATCCATTCACTAAAAACTGATAAACTATATAAATGTTTATTACTTTCCTACTGTTTAAAACGGCAGAGCGGCTAGCTTGTCTAACAAGCGTGTCTCACAGCTTGTGTTTGTATTCATTTTGTCATCAGGTCAACTCCAATAAGGGGTGACTAAAATAAGAGAATAAGTTTTAAAAAGCTATTTCTTTCATTGTTAGTTTGTCGTCAAACTAAAGGGAAAAACAAAAATGTATCAATTGGATTTGTTTTTAAAAAAAAAGAAGAGATTTTATTTCTGTCATATTGCCCAGCCCTAGCAATACATTAATGAAGCTAATGAGATAAATGTATGATTTATACGTGCCGCCATTCTGTGACTCCTCATTGAGGTATTCCAGGAGACCATCGAAGATTTCCAGGAGGTTCTTGATCGACTCTTTGTCTCCTCTCACCACATTTTCTCCTGCAAATACAAACTCACTGAATAAGGTCTACGATTTAACCCTGAATATTTCAACACACTACTTCAGAAAATAGCTAAACTCTCTGTTAAAGAGACAGAAACTAACAGATAAATTTATTTTTCCTTACCTGTGATGTGGGAGAGGCTGATCTGAAGGTAATCCAGAGACAGAGAGTCAATCACAGATTGAACATTGTGGACCTCATCTTCCAGACTGCTCGGCGATTTAATAAAATCTTAATGCAAACATAAAAAAATGCATATCAGCACAAAGGAAAACAAGTGATAAAAAAATCTGTGGACCAGTATAAACTGCACAAATCTTCATTATTAAAAACATGCCTCAATCACTTTCACTGATGTTTACAGGAGGAAGCAGCTGGATGTTTGCGTTTTCAGGAAACAGTTAACAACTTGTTTAAACATTAAGAATGTAAACATGTTACATAACAGTAAAAGGTTATACTGGGGCTGATTATTCTCTATTCACGTCATTAATTATCATGATATGAAATCTTTCATTGATTCATTTAGCTTTTTGATGATCTCAGAGTCTTAAGGAAAGTTTGTCCACCAAGACACGATAAACACCCAGTCACCAGGTCATCCCCAGAAACGTTTAATCTAGATGCTGCTTTTACCTGGAACCGTCTCTCCGAGGATCTTCTCGTATAAAGTAATGAAAACATGTGCATTGCAGTCCGACAGCACCCCCACCCTAAGGTTTACGTTACACCTGCTGAGGAGATTGTTTGCCACATCAACCCAGTCTGTGGAGGGGAAAAAAGGGCAATGATTAGTTAGAAGTTCTTCTTGTGAGAAAATATAATCATGATTTTTAATTGAATCACAGAGATCAACAATCTGGTTGAAGGATGAAATGTTTGACTGTTGGGCTCAAACTTTTATGTAACCCTCAGACAGACAGAGGATTACATGTATTCAGTAATGAACAACATGGAAGGATTAGTTTTAGGAGCTTTAGGAGTCTCCTTCCTATCCTTTGTTAATGCATCAATGAACCTCCTCTGTGGTTTTCCATCCACTATCTCTCCTCTGTAATAGTCCAAAGCACCTAGCATCACATTTCTGCAATTCCTCTAATTCCCCTGACTATGACACTCTGATGCTACTATTTCTATACATCTGAGTAAACCCATTAATATTTGTAACATATTTATATGTATGTCCTATCTGTGGGTTTGAAGCAATGTTTCCAAATTACATAGAGCAGCCAGATGATCCTCTGTTATTAAAGACCCCTGATTGATGCCTTCATCCAAAAAGACCCTGGTTGTTACCATCAGCAAATCCTTTTAATTCTCCTGTTAAACTAATTATATCTACTGGTTTTTAACAGATTTCTTTTTTGTTTTTGTTAAATAATATAAACATTATGTTTAGTAAAAATATGTCCAAAATTCAATAAAACTGAAAATACTGAAATATATGAATATGTTTGATTATAGATCTGTTAAGTATGTGGGAATATAAAAAAATCCAGACTTTACTTGTGCTGAGCTAGTTGTTCAGTGAAAGCCTGGAACATTAATAAACTGAGAGCATGGTGAGGACCAAGGAGCCAAGCGTAAAGGTAGAGGTAAATTTTGCAGAGGGGCTGTAATCGATGTAAGGCAGGGGTCGCGCGGCTCTTTAATGCACCCCTAGTGGATTTTTTTTGTTTGCTTGTTTAAATATGAAGTGCCGGAGTTCAAACAAACATTAATTATGTTTCCAATGCTTTAAAAATGTGTTCCAAAAGTGTTAAAAAGAACAATCCACTGGACTTCGTTTTCCAAGTTTGAAGAAGTTTCGCTTCCAATCAAGGAAACCTTTTCCAATTCAAAATGTCGGGATTAGTTTCGAGCTTTATAGAGTAGCCCAACAAAGCCTTGTTATGGCTTTAAAATCTGTATAGTAAATACATTTAAATGATAAATTGTAACATTTCTGTCAATGAAGATTTGTGAGATAGCCTTCCACAGACATTTCAGCACGTTGCGGTGCCAGGCAGGTGGCTGTTGCAAACAAACTGGCGGGTCTGTGTTGGGCTATGGACCTCAAAGGGAAAAAAACGAAGAACACTGATGAGAAGAGAGGATTTAAAGAATTAACCAAATCATTTGCTTTCATTACCAATGCGAAAGGATTGCCTGAATGTTTGCTTTGTAACAAGAAGTTGTCAAGAAATAAAAAGAGTAATTCGGAAAGGCATTTCCAAGGAAGGCAGGCTAAATAGGCAGCCGACCACCAAGTTGCTAGTGAAATAAAAAGGGCTTGCATTTAGATTGCATTTATTTCTGGATAAATTAGAGGAGCGCAAAGATATATTTAAGAAGGGGATTGCATCTGCAAACTCCGCTACTGCTGCTAGGTTTGTTGCGAGAATGGAAAGCCGTTCACAGATCAAATAGGTAGTGCCTCCTTAAAATAGGAATAACACCAAAAATGTGATTTTTTTATCATGTTTCTATGATTTAATCAATATAACAAAACCTAGTATATTAATATTGTAATGGAATTTAAACCTAAAAAACCAGATATTGTACAGCAGAGTAGTCACATGATGCGATATTTGCTCCAGGATAAACATTTAACCATGAATGCTTGTTATATATTTTAATATTGGGCTGGTACACTTAGAGTCTGTGTTGCCATGCAAGGTTTATGTAAGCCTTTTACATCTTTGCGGCCCCAGACAAATGTCGTTTTGTTTTAGGTCCAATATGGCTCTTTGAACAGTTTGGGTTGCCGACCCCTTGTGTCATTTTTACGTTGAGTCAAAGATTTAATTTCCTCACAGCCTGCACCAGGGCAGCTGTGGTTACAATGAAGCTGTACACCATCAGCGTGGGAATGATTGCCTGAAAGACTGAACGTAGTGCAATGCACCACGTTCCACCATGGATTTCCACCCCATTTTGGTGAGTTGAGCGTTGGTCCGCCACTAAGGTGGGGAAATATTTTGACACTACCACTGTGGTTTGTACAGCTTTGTGAAGACATGACAACAAGACTGTTTTTGTGAAAACAAAGCCACAAGAGGTCATGTTTAACGTTAGCCGCTGGTGATATAGCAGACAAAGAGATGTTCAGAGAGCTGGCAGAGACCCTGAAGCAAGATGTGATTCAACTAAGCTGAACACACAAATAAACACCACTTTATGCCTCAGAATCTTCTTTGGTATCTTTTTTTTAACCCATGTACCACTACCCTGCTACTTTACAGAAAGACTACGCTTTGTGTTGTTTAATCACAAGAAAACCTTTTAAAAACACATTAAATATAAAAAAAGACAAATAAATTAGCATGAGTACTTTTGCAAAACATTCACTTTTTACAGACTCCTTATTCATCAGCAACCAAAACAAACAAAACATTTGTTATATTTGTCTCTGGATGAAACTAAACTGCTGCCCACTGACATCCTCTCATTTAAAAATAAGGAATAAATAAATAGAGATATCTTTTTGATCTAGCTTCTTCGCTCTTTCTTACATCTTTATATGTCTGTCTAGCTGCATTGGTTCCCAGTTACTCCAGCTCTTCAGATTACACTTATTCATGAAAATCTGAGCCAGCAGCCTTCCTAGTAACTCCTCCATCATCCTCCCGCTCCAAGGATGTTATTAAACTATTAATATGCAATAAAAAAACATTTTTTTCAGACCAATCTCTGGAAAAGCTTCCTTTACTTCCTGCTGTGCGCTGTTACCCACCTTCTTCCTCATTCATTACATCCTTAAAGTGTTCCTTATTCACTTTCACACCGTCACTCACTCTTTTAAAATGGGTTAACACTAATTTTAAAACTAATAATAACTACTGTTACATGGCGAAGGTATGTTCTAAAAAAAAGCAAGAAGTGTTTTGGTTTTTAAAACAAGCCAAACTTGATGGGAACATCAGCGCCTTCTCTACTGTTTGAATTCAACAAGCTAACGTTGCTAACGGCTGCTAACAGAAACTTGACGGATAAGGATAAACTGTGACCTTTATTATTCATACTAACGATGTCTCTAGCAAACGGATGTCCAACTAAAAGCCTTCGCAACAGCAGCCACACAGAAAACAACTTTAGCCGTGAGCGTTACGTGTCGCTAGCTTTCACCCAGACAGTCCTGGCAGCCTTACTTCTCTCTCCCTCCTGGGTTC
This sequence comes from Cyprinodon tularosa, assembly GCF_016077235.1. Classification (NCBI taxonomy): domain Eukaryota; kingdom Metazoa; phylum Chordata; class Actinopteri; order Cyprinodontiformes; family Cyprinodontidae; genus Cyprinodon; species Cyprinodon tularosa. Next base: position 77,305 of record NW_024038844.1, on the reverse strand, counting down.
CCATGAAATAACTGTGGAAGATAAAAAGGTCGCTGGGGTTTCAAAGGTGACGATGAGCCAAAAAAAGGATAAAGTCCCAAATGGTGAACCGGGGCCCAATAGATTGGTATCGGTGCTGTAGTTTTTCGGTATCGGCTCACATTCAAAACTGTGGTCTTGTTTGATTGGACGTTAGCTCGCTGTTGTTTGAGGAAGTAAAAGCTGCTCCGCTGCGTGTCGCCCCCTACGGGTGTCTGACGATATACCGCACTATTTGGCGCGTCAATGAAACCGCCATGTTGGAGAGGGCGACCTTAAAACTTAGGTCACTGATATATTCCAGGCTCATTATATCAGTGATGACAGGTCACAGATGTTGGTAGAAGGTGATTTAGATAAAGGTTTGAAAGTTTTCATAAACGTTATAACAGTTTATAAACATTCCCCTTTCAGGTTGCATAACTTTTACAGTTTTGGACTTACCAATGTTAGATTCTGAAATTAAAGATATATTAAGGAATTATGGAAAAAACTAAATTTGAGCTAAAAAGAGGATGCAGACATATTCAAGGAAGGAAAACTAGACAGCAAAATATATACACTGCCCCCCAAAAAATAAAGGAACACTTTAAAAACACATCAGATCTCAATGGGGGGGAAATCATGCTGTTTATTTATATTAATATGGACTGGGTGATGTGTTAGGAACAAAGGGTGCCAAATCATTTGACGGACATGAAAATTATCAACCTACAGAGGGCTGAATTCAAAGACACCCCAAAAATTACAGTGAAAAAATTATGTGGCAGGCTAGTCCATTTAGCTGACATTTCATTGCAGCAACTCAAAATTGTATTCAGTAATTTGTATTGCCCCCACGTGTGTGTATGCATGCCTGACAACGTCGGGGCATGCTTAGGGTGACCATATTTTCATTTGGGAAAACCAGGACGCCTTGGTGCGGGGGTGGGGGGGGGGGGGGGGGTGGGGGGGTGGGGGGGGGGGGGGGGTTGATATTGAAAGAACAAATATCTCATCATCGGGATTTGCTCTGTGATCAGAGGAAATGTTACTTGGCGCAGAACAGTTGTGAAAATTTGAAGTTCAGTTTAATATAATAATACAACTCTGTGAATAGTTCCGTCTGAAATTAATGGAAATAGTTGTTTTAATGGTTATTGAGTCAGATATGTGGCGGTAATGTTTGGTTTATCTAAAGGTTTTAATCTGTTACTGTGTAAATGAGTTTGGCTGTAATTTAAGGACAGATTCTAATAGATCTGCAGAATGGGAACTATAAATCTGATAGGATTTTTATTTTTTTATTGTTGCTTTGCACAATATGCTTAACTAAGTATTTTTTGTTGTTGAATATTAGAGATTTTGCAGATATATTTTGTAGATACATCGTTTAGATTTACTTATATATTTCTAACCCTTTTATAGAATAGAATAGAAAATCCCTTTATTGTCCCACAATGGGCAAATTTACAGCAGCAGAAAGATTATTGAAAATGGTCACACAAATGAGGACCTTAGAAAAATGTATAAGAATAACATAATAGGGAAGAGTTAAAATATAAAAAATAAAATTCTGTAAAGTGTTTTAACAATATAAAACTGGAGAATAAATAACCAATATGCAGCTATGGACATTTTTACAGTAATGGATATTTGAAAATAGCAGCAACATCAGAGATGTGCAGAATGACAGCAGCAGGTTATTTAACTGACTAAGGTTTCTATCATTACATTTGATTTGATTTGTTCCTGATACCGGTGGTTGGAACCTTTATTCCACTCTGGATTCTTGTGAGTGTAGTCTTTGTTCACTTTAACTTTTTAAAAAATAAATAAATAAACAAACAGTTTTGAAAACCTCGGTACTCATTCTTTTCCTGCTTTGTGTGTCAACTTTCACGGTTGCTAAGCAACAGAGCATACGCCGGCAAAACCCGCCGAAGGGAGGACCTGTTCGAATTTACAGACAGAACTCTTCCGGCCTCCTTATTTTCAAGGACTTCGAAGGATCCAGTCTAGGTAGACCGCGTCCTTGGAGGATGCAGCCCAGGTTTTCGAACAGAGCCTCTGATTAAGAACAGGGCTGCCCGCACTGACGCGGCTCAGGGATTACGTCACACGGAGCGTCGTGCGCAGTGAAATCAGGACATTTCCTCACTTTCTAAAAAAAACCCGGGACGCCCGGGACAGGACGTGAAATACGGATATGTCCCGGGAAATACGGACGTTTGGTCACCCTAGGCATGCTCCTAATGAGACGATGGGTGGCGTCCTGGGGTATCTCCTCCCAGATCACTGAGCTCATCACTGAGCTCCTGAGGTGCAACCTGGCGGCGTCGGATGGATCGAATCATAATGTTCCAGAGGTTTTCTATTGGATTTAGGTCAGGCGAGCGTGGGGGCCAATCAATGGTATCAATTCCTTCATCCTCCAGGAACTGCCTGCATACTCTCACCACATAAGGTCGGGCATTGTCGTGCACCAGGAGGAACCCAGGACCCACTGCACCAGCATATGGTCTGACAATTGTCACAGGCCGGCTCAATGCCCATGACAAAAAGGAGGGGACACCAAACAATTTAGGCCAATCAATACTTTATTGTAACCAATAAATAACTTTAAATAAAACAAAGATGAGATGTGAGTATGTAAGAATGTTTAGTGTGTGCAGTGTATGAGTGGGTGAACATGAATGTGTCTGAGTGTTACAAAAACCAAAATGAACCAACCAACAAAGGAAATACCTGGAGGAGCAGAGAGAGAGAGTGTTAGTGGAGCCCAACTTATATAAGGAGCCCAAGTGGCTCCAATTAGTAATTAGACCTGCCTCTGCCTACAGGAGGAACCGCCCCTGCAGGTCAGAGGAAAGGGCCGTGACACAATGGGAAAAAGGATTTCATCCCGATACCTAATGGCAGTCAGGGTGCCGCTGTCTAGCCTGTAAAGGTCTGTGCTTCCCTCCATTGATATGCCTCCTCAGACCATCACTGACCCACCACCAAACCGCTCATGCTGAACGATGTTAGAGGCAGCATAACATTCTCCATGGCTTCTCCAGACCCTTTCACATCTGTCACATGTGACATCTGTGAAAAGCACAGGGCGGCAGTGGCGCACTTGCCAATTCCAGTGTTCTGTGGCAAATGCCAAACAAGCTCCACGGTGCCGGGCAGTGAGCACAAGGCGTACCAGAGAACGTTGGGCCCTCAGGCCCCCCTTGTGAAGTCTGTTTCTGATTGTTTGGTCAGAGAAATTCGCACCAGTGGCCTGCTGGAGGTCATTTTGTAGGGCTCTAGCAGTGCTCCTCCTTGAACAAAGGAGCAGATACTGGTCCTACTGATGGGTTGTAGACCTTCTACAGCCCTGTCCAGCTCTCCTGAAGTAACTGCCTGTCTTCTGGAATCTCCTCCATGCTCTTGAGATTGTGCTGGGAGACACAGCAAACCTTCTGGCAATGGCACGTATTGATGTGCCATCCTGGAGGAGTTGGACTACCTGTGCAACCTCTGTAGGGTCCAGGTAGCGTATCATGCTAACAGTAGTGAGAGTGACCCTAGCCAAATGCAAAACTGGTGGAAAAAATATCAGAAAAGATGAGGAGGGGGAAAAAAATGTCAGTGGCCTCCACCTGTAAAACCATGTCTGTTTTGATTGTGGTCTCGTTGTTTCCCCTCTAGTGCACCTGTTGTTAATTTCATTAATAACAAAGCAGCTGAAACTGATATAGTATATATAGTATAGTGTATATATAGTATATATAGGGTGACCAAACGTCCGTATTTCCCGGGACATATCCGTATTTCACGTCCTGTCCCGGGCGTCCCGGGTTTTTTTTAGAAAGTGAGGAAATGTCCTGATTTCACTGCGCACGACGCTCCGTGTGACGTAATCCCTGAGCCGCGTCAGTGCGGGCAGCCCTGTTCTTAATCAGAGGCTCTGTTCGAAAACCTGGGCTGCATCCTCCAAGGACGCGGTCTACCTAGACTGGATCCTTCGAAGTCCTTGAAAATAAGGAGGCCGGAAGAGTTCTGTCTGTAAATTCGAACAGGTCCTCCCTTCGGCGGGTTTTGCCGGCGTATGCTCTGTTGCTTAGGAACCGTGAAAGTTGACACACAAAGCAGGAAAAGAATGAATACCGATGTTTTCAAAACTGTTTGTTTATTTATTTATTTTTTTAAAAAGTTAAAGTGAACAAAGACTACACTCACAAGAATCTAGAGTGGAATAAAGGTTCCAACCACCGGTATCAGGAACAAATCAAATCAAATGTAATGATAGAAACCTTAGTCAGTTAAATAACCTGCTGCTGTCATTCTGCACATCTCTGATGTTGCTGCTATTTTCAAATATCCATTATTGTAAAAATGTCCATAGCTGCATATTGGTTATTTATTCTCCAGTTTTATATTGTTAAAACACTTTACAGAATTTTATTTTTTATATTTTAACTCTTCCCTATTATGTTATTCTTATACATTTTTCTAAGGTCCTCATTTGTGTGACCATTTTCAATAATCTTTCTGCTGCTGTAAATTTGCCCATTGTGGGACAATAAAGGGATTTTCTATTCTATTCTATAAAAGGGTTAGAAATATATAAGTAAATCTAAACAATGTATCTACAAAATATATCTGCAAAATCTCTAATATTCAACAACAAAAAATACTTAGTTAAGCATATTGTGCAAAACAACAATAAAAAAAAAAAATCCTATCAGATTTATATTTCCCATTCTGCAGATCTATTAGAATCTGTCCTTAAATTACAGCCAAACTCATTTACACAGTAACAGATTAAAACCTTTAGATAAACCAAACATTACCGCCACATATCTGACTCAATAACCATTAAAACAACTATTTCCATTAATTTCAGACGGAACTATTCACAGAGTTGTATTATTATATTAAACTGAACTTCAAATTTTCACGACTGTTCTGCGCCAAGTAACATTTCCTCTGATCACAGAGCAAATCCCGATGATGAGATATTTGTTCTTTCAATATCACCCCCCCCCCCCCCCCCCCCCCCCCCCCCCACCCCACCCCCCCCACCCCCGCACCAAGGCGTCCTGGTTTTCCCAAATGAAAATATGGTCACCCTAGTATATATATATATATTTATGTATGTTCTGGGTTCAGTTCCCGGCCCGGGGTCTTTTTGCATGGAGTTTGCATGTTCTCCCTGAGCATGCGTGGGTTCTCTCCGGGTACCCCGCCTCTCGCCCGTAGATAGCTGGAGATAGGCACCAGCACCCCTCGTGACCCCAATTGGGACAAAACGTGTCAGATAATGGATGGATATTTATGTATGTATATATATAAATGTATATATATACCTACATTTTTTTTATTTTGTCTTCTTTCATAGACTAAAACTCAAATCTATGACTAGTCAAATTAAATCCACGTTTAGCTCATCAGTTTTGGTTATTGTCATGAAAAAAAGGAGCATCAACTAAATTATTTCGTCATCGTCATCCTTGATGAAAACATTGCTTACGACCCTCGGCTGTTTTCAAAGAACCACTGTGAAAATGGTGCGCTTCAATGACTCTGAAATCACCACACATATATGCCTGAAAGTGCGTATGCACAGAAAAAGATAGCCAATGCGACGAGCATGTAGGACGGCCTTACGTAAACATATCACCAGGATGACCGACATTTAGGAGGATCTTTTATTTAGACGATCCACTCGGAAATAAAATATTGTCCTCTATACCTCTAAGGAACAGTTTATATAACCTGCATGTGTTTACACTTGGAGTAAAAGTAATAAAAAGTACGTATTAGTCAGTAAAAGGTGACATTTTTAGCCTTTAATACAATAAACTGCAATTAAATATGAGGTTAGTGCACATATGTACGGACTGAAATATATGGAAACAATTTTTTATAAACGTATATCTTTTTTCTCAATGACCTAATGTGCTATAAAGAATACAGCCACCAGGAGGAGGCGTTGTTCTTTGGACACTAATGCACTTTGTGGGGTGCCAAGGTTAGAATGCCTTCTAGACTGTCTTGCTTAGTTGTTTCTTAGACCAGCTCTCTCAGCTTTTCTGTTTCATTCTCAGCTGCTCTTCGTAATTTCCTGATTAACTAATCTGCATCAAATGGCATTCTCCACAGTTTTGTTCCATTCTAGCTCTCTGATTGTTATAATTTATATTATAATAATCTATTCCTTTTTATCCACTTATTCCAGTACGTTTTCTGTTGTAATTCATTCACTATGCTCATTCATGATTTTAATTTTTTTTATATAAATAAAATGTATTAATCTCACAGAGGAGAAATTCACCTCTGCATTTAACCTATCCCCTTGGGAGCAGTGGGCTGCAACTGCACGGCGCCCGGGGAGCAGTGTGGGGGTTAAGAGCAATGTGGGTGTTACGTCTTAGTTGTGGTTTAGAGGACCCAAATGCAGAGACAGAGAGGCTGAGGTGAATTCTTGTAGTTTTAATGGTAACACAAACACAACAATAGGGGGCAAAATCCAACTTAAATTGTTACGCAGACCAGAACCATGGAGACATCAGGGGAAAACAAGCACAAGGAGCCAGGGAGAGACGAGGTGAGAAGACAACAGCGACGGAGTTGAGCAAGAGTATATGTAGCTGATTGAGACAATGGCAGGGCTAATGAGCTGACAAGGAGCAGGTGTGAGGAGACAACGAGGGAGCCAAGGGGAAAGGAACACACACAAGAGGGCAACAGAGGAAAACAGAAAAACCTGAGAACTAACATAAATCTAGAAACTACAACAAAATAGGAAATAAACCAATACTAGAAAACAAGGAGCAAAGTAAAGCACAACACAACCAAAACCATGACAGTGGGGGGTAAGGGTCTTGCTCAGGGACCAAGCCTGCAGGCTGTGGGGATTGAACCGGTTACTTGCAGCTCTCTCAGCTCTTACCACTAGGCCAACACTCCCCCATTCTACCCTCCTGTTTGTACTTAGGTTCTACATCAACACACTGTTACAAAAAATATAGTGCAAAGCTCAGCATGTGAGCTCCAACTTGACCAAAAACATATTATCAATTCTTCACTCTAACAAGCTGCAGCATACAGCATGCTATGTGCTTCCCCAAAAACAGCTTTCAATCTGTTAAAAGGATACTAATGTCATATACAAACCTTTTTAGAGCTTGGAATGCTTCAGCTGGGATGAAGTTCCTAATTAGCTATGGTCAATACTGAAATCCTGAGAATATGAGACATAAACTCATAAAATGTCTGACGCATGGCACTTTTAATAGCAAGTGAGAAGTTGAATACAAATATCCAGTAGATTATTTTTTCTGAAAGCAAATCCCATTCAAATTGAAAAAAGAAATTTTTAAATATACATTATTTAAAATGATAGCATAAAGAAAAAGTTTATTCTGGAAGTCTAAGCCTAATGATTTACCTTCAACAAACAAAAGGTTGTTAAAGTTAAGGAATGAATAGTTCCTGGAGATTAATGAATAAAAATCTCAATAACAGTGTTTAAAATAACTGTCTTATAACCAGAATATTTCAATGCAGGATTTTACTCCAAGTCAAGATATTTCTTTCCATACCTTGTGACCCAAATGCTTATTAAAACTTAGGTTCCATCTTAAGAGAGGCATCCTCAGATTGACACACTACATTAGATATAAAAGAAACTCTGAGAGCCACAGGAGTTGGCATGGTTTACATCATTTCCTGAAATCCAGCATTACTGTTGAACTAAATTATAACATTTCTTCATTATAACCACTTCTTCTACAAGTACTATTTTTCATTTATTCAACTGCTAAAAACTAAAAAACACTCGTTTTTTTCATAGTAAACCGATGGGGACAACATCCTTTTGAAACTTGGTGACTCACTCAAACAAGCCACAGTTTCCATACTGTAGACATCAGCTGAATCTTGTCTTTATCTGTTGGTTTATATCTGAACAGGTTTTCTGCCATTGGCTGCCTCCAGTCACCACAAAGCATCATCATTGATCCAAATCTGGTTACTTTACGAAATCTTGAATATGCTTATAAGCCTCTTTGGTATTGCAAGAAATGTTCTTTTAACAGAAACAGAACAGAACCTTTAAGTTAAGGTAAAATTCAGGGTTTTAGGTCTTCTACAGTAGCTAGCCGCTGTAGCTAAAGGGAGACATCCCGGGCTACTGTGAGTTGTAAAATTAATCCCAAGCAGAGTTGCTAGTCGGGGAGGAAGGAGGGGCTAGTCGGGGAGGAAGGAAACACCAGGATATAGACAGATAGAGTGATGTATGAAACACTGGCATTTGTACAGAAGACATGACGTTACCAACTGCAGTGAACCATCAGGTGAAGAGTGATTCTCCTCTAGTTCTAAAATCCCTAAATGGTGCTGATTGGAACTAATTTTATCTTCTGGTGGACACGCCCACCAGCTGAAACCCATCAGCAGGCTGACTCCATGCATTTAAATGTATGCGTTTCCTCTGCCATCAACCGCTGTTAAACCGGCTGCAAAAAGCACTATTTAAAGGCTGGACAGTCCACTCGCCCTACGCACTACAGGGTTTGGGAGGGTACTTAATGTGGCGGATCCTCCACAGGAATGAACAAATGGAGGGTTTGAGCTCAGGGTTAGTGCTTACGGGCCAGCTTGGGATTGGCTCGAGGACTCTTCCAATCTGAACAGGCCTCTAAGGGTGGTGGCAGATGGACCTGCAGTTTTTAAACCTGAACGCTTTCAATAGGGTTTATATTTTCCAAAAATGAACTCAAACATATATTTATTAAATGCTTTCCTACTGTTCAGAACACAAGAGAACCATAATACATTTGTGGTATTTATAGTTACAGACAGATGCCTGCCTTTAGTGCATTGTTTTATAAAGGGCTCAAAAACATTAATGTATAAAAAATGACGAATAACAGCCGATACTGATGCCAACATCAATATATCATGCATCCCTAGTATGGACACAACTTCAGCTCCAACCATCCATCCATGCATGGCTTACCCTTAAGCTGTATCAGTAATTATCCTCCTTCACAAGCAGCAACATCTAATTTAGAAATTTGTCCCATATGTCAACCAGCTTCACAGGCATCCCGGAAACACACAGCCAGACAGACAAGCTTCAAGCCAGCTCCCATGTCAGAGGATGAAGAGGGCCCATCCAGCCAGTAACAGTCAGAGAAACAGGCCGATCTCCAACATCTATAAACAAAGGTGTTGATGGCAGCACCACAGCTGATAGCCATCTCCAGGATGGAGTCACAGCCAAACAGGACAGATTAGTCGAAGCTATTATGAGAAAAGGCAGAAAGAGCATAACATTAGAGATTGAACTAAGGGATTCTGCAGAGTGGAAGAATAGAGATAGAATGAAGCAAAATGATGAAATTGGGGTCCCTATGTCCTCCAGCAGTCTAAGCCTATAGCAGCATAGCTATAGAGATAGCTATAACCTGAGCTAGAGATAGATAACCTGAGCCACTCTAACTACAAGCTTTATCAAAAAGGAAAGTTTTAAGCCTAGCCTTAAAAATAGACAGGGTGTCTGTCTCAGGAAGTAAAACTGGTTGGTGGTTCCACAGGAGAGGAGCCTGATAACTAAAAGATCTGCCTCCCATTTTCTACTTTTAGAAATTCTAGGAAGGACTAGTAAACCTGCAGATTGAGAGTGAAGTGCTCTGATGTAAGATGGAGCTTGGCCATTTAAGGCTTTATGTGTGAGAAGGAGGATTTTAAATTCTATTCTGGATTTAACTAGAAGCCAATGAAGAGAAGCCAGGATAGGAGAGATATGATCTCTCTTTTTAATTTTCAGCAGAACTTTGGCTGCACCATTTTGGATCAGCTGAAGGCTTTTAACTACAGCTTGTGGACTTCCTGATAGTAAAGAATTACGATAGTCCAGCCTTGAAGTAACAAATGCATGGACTAGTTTCTCAGCATCACTACATGACAGGATATTTCTAATTTTTTCAATATTCCGAAGATGAAAGAAGAAAATTCTAGAAACCTCTTTGATGTGCGATTTAAATGACAGGTCCTGATCAAAAATAACACCAAGATTTTTTTCTTTATTATCTGAAATCAGTTTAATCCCATCCAAATGAAGTGACTGACTAATCAGCTTCTTTTTCAGACTCTGGTCCAAAGTCTCTAACTTCTGTTTTGTCTGCATTCAGAAGCAGAGAGTTAAGAGTCATCCAGGTTTTTATGTCTTCAAGACATGCCTTTAATCTATGTAATGGGTTAGCTTCATCTGGATTTATAGACAGATATAGCTGGGTATCATCAGCATAACAGTGGAAATTAATCCCATGTTGTCTAATAACTCTACCGATTTGGAGCATATATAGAGTAAAGAGAATTGGTCCTAGCACTGATCCATGTGGTACTCCACAGGTAACCTTTGAGGAAGATTTAACATTAACGTGAAAAAAGTGAAACCGATCAGATATATAGGATTTAAACCAGTAACAGTGCTGTTACTTTAATTCCAACAAAATATTCAAGTATTTCTAAAAGAATATTATGATCAACTGTATCAAATGCAGCACTTAGATCTAATAGGACGAGCACAGATACAAGTCCATTATCTGTTTTCCTTTTCCATTGGAGGGAAGAGGCCATCCGATCACTAAATAATGCCCATAAATATAGTTAGAAAATGTTTTATTATGACTTTTCTGAGACAATTTTATACTTTTTACATTTTTTCCCATAAACTGCTTGTCTGATGCCACCTTTGGACATGCTCAGTCTGGCAAAATATGATTAAACCATGTTTATCTGCATTTTAGCTGTTTCTTTCTTTAGATTTACCATAATGTTAACACAAAAGGAAAACATAAAACTCAAAAAGACAAGATTTATGTTTAAATCCAAAGCCAGAAACAGCTCCCAGAAGTAGTATAAGATCCCATTGTCTGTACATATTGGGCACAGACGAGTGATAAAACAGACAGGATTTTAATGCATTTATTTTCTCAGGAACTACATTATTAAACTTTAACGCATTATAGTTTACTACGCGTACTATTTTTGGGAAGGGAAAAATGTAATATAGGTATCTTTTACAAAGTGAAATTGAGGGCGGCCTGGATGCATATCTGGTCGCACTTGCTTGCTCCTTGGTTTAATGCAGAGCTGCGTACTTTGAAGCAAAATGCTAGGAAACTGGAGAGAAAATATCGCTCCACAGGCCTGCGGGAGTCCTTCCTAGTCTGGAAAAATGGTTTACTGCTGTATAAGAGGACTCTTTGTAAAGCAAGAGCAGCATACTTCTCCTCATTAATAGAGGAGAATAAGAATAATCCTAGATTTCTTTTTAAAACAGTTGCCAAACTCACCCAGAGCCATAGCTCTGTTGAACCGTCCATTCCACCTGCTCTTAGCAGCAATGATTTTATGGGATTCTTTATAAATAAGATTGATCTTATTAAAAATAAGATCATAAGCACTCCTCTATCCGCGATTGTACCTGAGGTAGTCATGGAATCTGAACCGAGTTTAGACTGCTTTGATCCAGTTGAACTTTCTGAATGAGCAAAATTATTGTCTTCATCTAAGCCTTCAACTTGTATGTTAGATCCAGTTCCAACCAGGTTATTTAAGGAGGTATTCCCTTTGATCTCCTCCTCCATTTTAGATGTGATTAATCTATCTCTGTCACAGGGATATGTACCTAAAGCTTTTAAGGTTGCTGTAATTAAACCTCTGCCCAGATGACTTGGTTAATTATAGACCTATATCCAATCTTCCTTTCTTAAAAAGGAAGATTGTCTATAAATCCAGATGAAGCTAACCCATTACATAGATTTCAGGCATGTCTTGAAGACATAAAAACCTGGATGACTCTTAACTTTCTGCTTCTGAATGCAGACAAAACAGAAGTTATTGTCTTTGGACCAGAGTCTCTGAAAAAGAAGCTGATTAGTCAGTCACTTCATTTGGATGGGATTAAACTGATTTCAGATAATAAAGTAAAAAATCTTGGTGTTATTTTTGATCAGGACCTGTCATTTAAATCCCATATCAAAGAGGTTTCTAGAATTTCCTTCTTTCATCTGAGGAACATTACAAAAATTAGAAATCTCCTGTCCAGGGGTGATGCTGAGAAACTAGTCCATGCATTTGTTACTTCAAGGCTGGACTATTGTAATTCTTTACTATCAGGAAGTCCACAAACTGTAGTTAAAAGCCTTCAGCTGATCCAAAATGCTGCAGCCAGAGTTCTGATGAAAATTAAAAAGAGAGATCATATCTCTCCTATCCTGGCTTCTCTTCATTGGCTTCCTGTTAAATCAAGAATAGAATTTAAAATCCTCCTTCTCACATATAAAGCCTTAAATGGCCAAGCTCCATCTTATATCAGAGATCTGATTGTTCCTTATGTTCCTAACAGAGCACTTGGCTCTCAATCTGCAGGTTTACTAGTGGTTCCTAGAATTTCTAAAAGTAGAAAGGGAGGCAGATCTTTTAGTTCTCAGGCTCCTCTCCTGTGGAACCAACTACCAGTTTTAGTCCGTGAGGCAGAAACCCTGTCTACTTTTAAGGCTAGGCTTAAAACTTTCCTTTTTGATAAAGCTTATAGTTAGGGTGGCTCAGGTTATCCTGAGCTATCTCTATAGTTATGCTGCTATAGGCTTAGACTTCTGGAGGACATAGGGACCCCCATTTCATCATTCTGCTTCATTCTCTCTCTGTTCTCCTATTCTGCAGAATCTGTTAGTTCAATCTCTAACCTTCTGCTCTCTCTGCTTTTCCTCAGAGTAGCTTTGCCTCGTCTGTTCCTGTTTGGCTGTGACTTCATCCTGGAAAGAAACATCAGCTGTGCTGCTTCCATCAACACCCTTGTTTATAGATGTTGGAGATCGGCCTGTTTTCCAGTGTGGTCCTGTTTCTCTGACCGTGACTGAGTGGATGTGCTCTCTTCGTCCTCTGGCATGGGAGCTGGCTCGGAGCTCGTCTGCCTGGCTGTGTGTTTCCTGGACGGGCCGCCTTTTACAGCTGCTTTTTGTATCTCTGCTTCTGTCTCCTTGAACCCCAGTCGGCCTCGGCAGATGGACGCTCACACTGAGCCTGGTTCTGCTGGAGGTTTCTTCCTATTAAAAGGGAGTTTTTCCTCTCCACTGTCGCTACAAGCATGCTTAGTGTGAGGGATTGTATTTGAGTCAATGAGTCAATGCAATCAACTGGTTTTCCTTAGATAGAAAACTTTGTATCAGTTTGACTGTATGATCTGGTTGAACTGTAAAGTGCCTTGAGATGACATGTGTTGTGAATTTGGCGCTATATAAATAAACTGAATTGAATTGAAAATTGAATTGAACTTGCGCAAATCAGTTGATGGTACGGATAGGGTAGTGACAATGCGGCTGACAAATGCAGCCTTCTGTTTGCCTATTTTGAAGGACAGGTCCAGTGTAACTTATGTATCCTTTGATATCCCAGGATTCATTGCGAGTCCAAGCAAGCCGTTTGCTTCGTAATCAGAGGAAAAAGGTAAATGGCGATGAACAGGGGTGAATAATGTAAGTGCTGTTTAATATAATAGAAGTATGGGAATAGCTCCGCCTGAAATTAATAAAAAAATAGCTTTTTTTTTTTATTGTTATTGAGTCCGATATGTGGTGGAAAATGATAGGTTTATTGAAAGGTTTTATCTGTCCCTGTGCTAATGGGTTTGGCTGATATTTAAACACAGATTCTATTATGTGTTTATTCACGATGACGGTACAGCTGCTGAAGCTCCTGAAAAATGTTATAAGCACCCTAACAGTAGTGAGAAGTACTGCATTCTATCTTTGCCTGCTTTGTGTGTCAACTGTATTGGCTGTTAGGCAACAGAGCATATGGGCGCTGAATGTTAACACCCTCTGATCTTCCTCAATGCTACAAGTCTACTGTTATCTCCTCTGAGCTGGTTTAATCTCTCTGACCCTGAGTCTGGTTAAGACTAGCGAAATAACTCTTTTTTTCAACACCTGGTAAGAGAAGAACTTTATGCAATTATTTTCATTTTTATTACGGAAACTGCTTTGGTCGCAGTATTTTTCAATGGTAGAATAAAGGAAAAAGAAACTTCTATTAAAGATAGAACATACAGTGTCATACTGTATGTTTTCAGTCTCTTTATTGCTACATTTTCTATTTAACATAATTTTAGATGCTTGCTGTTTTTTGTTTCATTGTCAAACTGTGTACATTCTTTGGCTTTTCATTTTCAATCAGATCAGGAAACTGTCACTTTGTGTCTCAGGGTACTTAGTGGCAGTCTTTAAAATTATTCCTTATTTTGGTGTATTTCTTAAGTGATGAGGTCATAAACGATGCAGCTCAATGAGCAAAGACATAACAATTCATTTGAAAACTGTCTAAAAAAATAAGATCTAAAACTGTCTGAATACAAGAAAATACTGAATAAAGCCTAAAAATAATCCCAAAACATGAAGACTTTGACTGTGTGGAAAGGAAAATTCCTCCTAAAAAATTCAGGGGCTGAGCTTTCTGTTTTTCTGTTCCTAAACATTATCACTTATAGCTGTATCTCTCACCCTACAGCTCTAAAATAAAACATGGTAAGATTTGAAGGTGACCATCGGATCTCAGTGGAATATGAAGCACCCATATCCTCAGCCACGAATGATACTTTAATGAAGAATCCAGGTGAGAGCAAAATCCCAAAGTTTACCAGTTGAACAACCATGCACCCATCCATCCATTTTCTTACACACTTATCCCAAGTGGGGTCGCGAGGGGTGCTGGTGCCTATCTCCAGCTGTCTATGGGCGAGAGGCGGGGTAAACCCTGGACAGGTCGCTAGTCCATCGCAGGGCAATAAATGATTATGAAAAAAATTAACAATTATCTTAATCTCTTAATTTGAGCATTTTAGTTTTAGGCATTTTATGCTTTCCATCTCAAATAAAGAACATTAATATTCACAGTGCACCAGTGGTTAGCATTGCTGCCTTGCAGCGAGAAGTTTCTGGGTTCGATTCCTGGCCCCGGGTCTTTCTGCATGGAGTTTGCCAGTTCTCTCCATGCGTGTGTGGGCTCTCTCTGGGTCTAAAAACATGACTGTTAGGTTAATTGGCTTCTCTAAATTCTCTTTACAAACCATTCCTTGCTTGAATGGTTGTTGTTCCTGTTGGTCGTCTCCGTGTTGCCCTGCAATAGACTAGCGACATGTCCAGGGTGTACGGAGGATAGGATCTGTCCATCAGAATGGGCAAAAACAAGACTGCATTTGTCAGCCACATAACAAGGAGTCTTCCAATACAAACAGCCCTTGGTGCCATAGTATGTTGAATCTGGCCTTCAGAGGATGCAGCCACTGAATTCGAACTCAGCTACAGACATACATAAAAAAACAAAAAACTATTTTCTCACCCCTCGTGAGGTGGTATGTGTCATCCTCAAGGTCAGGTCCTCTACCAGAGGCCTGGGAGTTTCAGGGTTCTGCGCAGTATCTTAGCTGTTCCTAGGACTGCACTCATCTGGACAGAGACCTCTGATATTTTACCTGGAATCTGCTGTAGCCACTCTCCCAGTTTGGGGGTCACAGCCCCCAGTGCTCCAATTACCACTGGCACCACTGCCACATCTATCACTTCTGCCTTCTTCTGCTGTTTGTCGATCAACACAATGTCTGGTTGGTTAGCCATCACCTGTTTGTCAGTCTGGATCTTGAAGTCCCATAGGATCTTGGCTCGGTCATTCTCAACTACCTTAGGAGGTGTCTTCCATTTTGACCTTGGGACTTCCAGCCCATACTCATGGCAGATGTTCCTGTACACTATGACAGCTACTTGGTTGTGGTGTTCCATGTATGCACTTCCTGCCTGCATTTTACACCCTGCTGTTATGTGCTGTATTGTTTCAGAGGCATCTTGCACAGCCTGCATCGGGGGTCCTGCCTGGTGTGGTAGACCCCGGCCTCTATTGATCTTGTACTGAGTGCCTGTTCTTGTGCTGCCATGATTAGTGCCTCTGTGCTGTCCTTCAGTCCAGCCTTTTCCAGCCACTGGTAGGATTTTTTGATATCAGCCACTTCCTCTATTTGTCTGTGGTACACGCTGTACAGCGGCTGGTCCCTCCATGATGGTTCTCCTTCATCATTCTTGTCCTCACTTTCGGTTTTCTCCTGGCTGAGTAATTCACCAAGCCATTTGTCTTTGGGGGCCATCTTCCTAAATGTACTCCTGGATCTTAGTTGTTTCTTCCTGGACAGTGGTCTTGACACTCACTAGCCCTCGGCCTCCCTCGCTACACTTGGTATACAGTCCCTGGGCGCTGGATTTGGGGTGGAACCCTCCATGCATTGTGAGGAGCTTTCTCGTCTTGATGTCAGTAGCCTCTATCTCCTCTTTTGGTCAGTTTATTATACCAGCGGGGTATCTGATGACTGGCCGGGCATATGTGTTGATGGCTTGGATCTTGTTTTTCCCATTCAGCTGACTTTTCAGGACCTGCATTACTCTTTGTAGGTATTTGGCTGTGGCAGTCTTTCTTGCTATCTCCTCATGGTTGTCGTTAGCCTGTGGCACCCCAAGGTATTTGTAGCTGTCCTAAACATCTGTAATGTGGCCTTCTGGTAGTTCAACCCCCTCGGTTCAGATCATCTTCCCTCTCTTTGAGACCATGCGACCGCACTTGTCCAGTCCGAATGTCATTCCGATGTCGTTGCTGTAGATCCTGGTAGTGTGGATCAGTGAGTCGATGTCTTGCTCACTCCTGGCATACAGTTTGATGTCATCCATGTAGAGGAGGTGACTGATGATTGTTCTGCTTCGGAATTGTTATCCATAGCCAGTCTTTGTCATGATCTGGCTGAGGGGGTTCTGGCCTATGCAGAACAGCAGTGGGGATAGTGCATTGCCGTGGTATATGCCGCACTTGATGGTGACTTGTGCAATTGGTTTTGCATTGGCTTCCAGACTTGTTTTCCACAGCTTCATTGAGTTCTTGATAAAGGCTATTAGTGTCCTTTTGTTCTTGTACATTTCCAAGCATTCCAGTATCCATGTATGTATATATATATACAGTGTTGTGCCTGAACGCGTTCATTGAACGAAAGTTCATGAACTCGTTCATATTTTGGGCGAACGTGAACTGAACGAACTGTATTACTGCCTGATGAATGTTATTGTGAACTCCTTCATTCTGGTGTCTGTGAACGGCACGCTCTTTCAGTTCAACTTCGTTCAATAGGTTGCCAAATTTCTATAGAGCCCTCCAGGCGAAACCCCGGCTAAATCACACCGTAAACAAGCCTTAATATGTAGCGGGAAAAACACCCAATCTGGCAACACCAGCTACCAGTGTTGTAGCCTACAGCCGCGTGCGTCATCAAAACAAAATGCAGCGTGGAAGCCACAGCAGCATGGAGGCGACCATGGAGGCGACAAAACAGCAGTATGATCACTTAAAACAGTTTTATGACCAGGTGGTCGGTGAGGATGATGGCAACAATTTTTACATTTCTCTGCAAATTTTGTCCGCCGGCTTTCAGTAAAAAAATCTGCACTTCAGTAACCTTAAATTCCTACCTCAGCCTGGTCTCTCAGTTTGTGTTAGTAAAATGTTCTGGAGGGTTTTACTATTCATGTAACTTGTTTGTTAAACCTGCCTGGTATAATTTTCCAGGATTCCAGTATTCCTTTTTAGTATGTACTGAAATGGAATTTTAAATTGAAAAAATTATTAAAATTAAAAAACATTTGCACCTTAAAGACTACTTTCCTGTTTTTCTTTTAATAATTCCTCATAAAAAAGACCATTCAAGCAGCACATTTTTACTGATTTTTTTGAGAATATACTGTAGGGTTGAAAGCTGCAGCTGCTACTAGTGTGAAGTCAATGGACAGCAACAAAGCATTAAAGCAACAATGGGGAAATGCTCTCCCCTCAATGCTAATGTAAACCCTGGTTGGATAAGGATTCAAAACTGGATATGAAGATGAAATCTGACGCACAGTTTCAGTGTTACAACTGATAAAATAATTGCTGTCTGTGGTTCTACAGTAGGCTATGGTGTAATTGAGCAATATATGAAAAAAAAAAAAAGAACTATGAACTAGTTCATTTTTTGGAATTTTTAACTTAGTTCAAAATTTTGAATTATGAACTATGAACTGAACTAGTTCATTTTAAAATGTGTGAACTGAACTTTGAACTAGTTCACGTAGAAAGACAACTTTCCCAACACTGTATATATTTATATATATGTGTGTGTGGTTAGCATGAAGGTTACAAACCTTTTTCTGGTGAATGTAAGATAACCATCACTAGGCGGATAATTTCAACATGAATGTTGTGACAGCTAATGTATTTTGTGGTCACTCTAATATACCAGCCCTGTCAGGTCTACAAATGAGGAAGACAGAGTGTTCTCACAGTAAAACTTCATCTGCTAGTTTGGGTAACACTGACCAAAAGCTGGAGTTGTGAAAACAACCTAAAATTCAAAGTCATTCTCCATTTCAGACTCTAATAATTTCTTATTTTAACATAGAAATTAAAACATGGTTACATGTATTTATATTTTCTATCGCTGAGGCTGTTCACTGTTTTATTTCTCTGTTACATTTTTGCTGACAGGGAGAAACCATTTCAGGTGGATCCTTCTGAGTTTCGGACTTCTCTGCATACTTCAAGTTACTCTCAACATTTCTCTGCGTCTGACATTTTGTAAGTTACTTAAATCTGTCTTCATTTCATCCTTCTTATAAATCCATAAAAACATAATTCCAAACTTTAAACAAAAACTAGTCTAAGACAACCCTATTTGTTCAGTTTTAACTTTGATCTACAGCAGAACCACTTTCCTTCCATCCTGATTTTATAAAACCCCAGGAACCAGCAGGGGTGACTGTGGAATCTGTAGACAGAGTATTTGTTTTCCAATCAGAAAGTTGTGGGTTTGATTCCAGCTTTCCTCCACCCATTTGCTGATGTTTTCTTGGCAGGACAACAAAATCAAGTTGCTGACTGATCAGCATTTTGCTGTATGAATATGTGAATAAGAAAAAATATAATGGATCACGCTACTAGTATGTATCGGGTAGTGACAGATACATACATATTAATAAATAGATGCCTCATTGGATGCTACCATCAGGGAGGTCGACGTGCCCATAGGGCGGCCATTATGGGTGAGAACATATCTCAGACAGCTACTGTCAAAATGAATAGGAGGCACCTCAGATCTCATTTTAATCACATTTGAGACAAGTTAAAGGCAATTTCACAATATTCTCTCACATGACAAAACCCATTTAAAGGCCGAATCAAATTTTAAAAGGTCCTTTCATTTAGATTACACACATTTATTCAAAACAATTTAAATATAAGTCAAAATTGAAGAGACATGATGCCTACATGCAGTTATAATTTTTTAGATTAAATATTAATATGATAACACATTAAAGACATTAATATATTATATAAATATATATTTATTTAGTATATTAGTATTATTATTTTCTATTATTAATGATTTTACTGTGATAATGACTAATAGTGGAAACATTTTTGTACTAAGAATTTACAAAAGAGAGTAAAAATATTGTTGGGTATTTTTATTCATTTTAATATTAATTTTTATTTAGTTCGTTTTTGTCTAGAAGTTGTTCAAATAACATTGAATGGTAAATTCATGTTATGTCTGACTAAAGGGTTTTTGAACTTATAAGTTTGCACTTCTCCCAAAACTTTTTTTCAAAGTACACATTGTTTTTATTATAATATATACACATACAAAGAAATATATATTTATATATTATATAATGTGTATTTTTAGTTAAATATACATGTATACTAATACAGTTATATATCATTTATATAATTGTTATGACTTTTTAGATTTAATATGTATTTTTATAAATCCTCATTCACACCTTTTAGAAATCAGGATGTTTTAAATACTTTTCTCTGCTTCCGTTCCTGCTATCCATTAGCACCTCTTGTTTTGAAAAAAACAGTAACGGTGAAGCATGAGGATAATTTGTCATAAAATCATATTTATGAAAGAATGAAATCCCACTGGATCTGATTTGTAGTCACCCTTTATTCGTGAACCCATAGGTTCACCAATAAAGTGTGACTGCGCACAGTCAGGGCACAGAAACAGGTCAGGGATCCAGGCAGCACAAAAAAACAGATCCAACAGGGGCTAGGCAGGCTCAAAAACCAGGAGGCAGAAACAGGTCAGGATCAGAAAAACAGACAGAGAAAAATGCTGGATGCTTACTAACCAAGGCTTTCAGGCAACCTGGCACTGTCAACTAGTCAGAGGCCTGCTTAAGAAGGCTGGCAAACAGGTGAGAGGAATCAGTGGTAATTAGGCTGAGCAGCAGCACAGGAGGACCAAAAGAACAGTCAGAGCCGAAGGGAGAGGGGAATGAAATCACAAACACTAGTTGACAGGCCAGAAACATAACACATGCTGCTTCATTTTTTATGCTTGTACAAGTTAAGTTCTGATGCGCAGCTGCAGCTTCTTTGCTGCTCTTGTTGCGCGATCAAAAAGTCGGTCTGATGTGTGTTCGGCAGAGCTACCCTATCCTTTCTTTGCTTTAACAATGGCGGGTGAAATTGAGAGAGTCTCTTGGCTTATTTAAATAATAATGCTACATTCAAACTGCAAGGGTTGAAAGGCCAAGGGCTGGAAGGCCAATAACCTCCCTCTCCACAATGTGGAAGCTCATGTCCAGGATCATAGTGGCTAAGATAAGCGGGTACACGGATTAATACATGAGCACAGCTCAGAAGGGAATTGGTAAAAAATACCAGAGGTGCCAAACATCAGCCCCTGGTAGACAGACCAGTCACTTGAGACTGCAGAACCCAAAACACTAACCTGAGAACTGCCTGGATTGATTACAAAAAAGCCTACAACTCAAAAATAAATACTTGGATCATTGAATGCTCAGCACTATACAACATCAACAGGATTCTAAGAGCCTTCATTGCAAACTCAATGAGGTTGTGGAAAACCACCCTTGAGGCCAATGGCAAGACACTTGCACAAGTCTCCATCAAATGTGGCATATAACAAGGAGATGCGCTGTCCCCACTGCTGTTTTGCATAGGTCTGAACCCCCTCAGCCAAATAATAACAAGACTGGCTACGGATAGCGGCTCAGGGACAAGGCCGCCATCAGTCTCTACATGGAGGAAATCAAGCTGTATGGTAAGACTGAGCGAGACATTGACTTACTGACCCATACCACCCATATCTACAGCACAAACAAAGGGATGTCATTTGGACAGGCGAAATGTGGTCGGACAGTGACTAAGAGAGGGAAGGTAGTCCACACAGAGGGGCCTCAATCCAAGAAGGAGCAATAGCAGACATTGAAGACAGTTACAAGTACCTCAGAATCCCACAAGTAAATGGCAATCTCAAAGGGGTGACAGGGAAAGCGACTATGGCCAAATACGTCCAACAAGTAAGGCAGGTCCTAAAAGCTAGCTGTCATGATGGGTTCACTAAAAGCGACCCAAGAATGCAGAACACCACTGACGGACACAGGGATGAAAGTTTAACAGTTTATTGATGCACAAGCACACAGAATATACTGGTTCAGGTTCGGGGCCTGGATACTGGTTCACCGGAGTCTGCGTGAGAGACAGTTCAGTTAGCGTTGCCAACAGAGGTTTGATTTCCTGAAGTTTACTGATTGTACCTTGAGGGTTCTTGAGGTTAGCTTTGGGAGAGTCTCTGTTGGTTCTGGAGAATAGTTCATCAGTAGAGTCCGTTTGCTGCTTCAGCGTCTCACGTCTTATATAAACAGACCTTGGCTTAGGGTTTCCCAGCTCTAGTCCAGAGCTGCTTGGAGGTTCTCTGTGATTCTTCGGGTTTGGCTCTGAGGGTCGGCTCGGCAGGTTAGCTCTTCCTGAGCTTTCACAGAGGAGGCACAGGTTTCCTGGAAAACAGAAACAAGGGTTAGAATCCAAGCTGGATTCAAAAGTCATCGAGTTACTCTGAGGATCTAGGCTTAAGCGCTGACCAACTGGAACAACACTGCGGCGTTGAGGCAAGGTCTGAAGACAGCTTAAGTAGTGGATCCTCTGATGATCTTGACGAGCTGCAGCTGTGCAGGAGGCTCCCTCAGAAGATCCACGGCGGACTCTGCTGGAGAAAGGTGGAATTTCTCCAGCTCCCAACAGTACCCCCCCCCTCAACGACCGCCCCTTGGCGGTCCGGAAGAGGTTGATGGGCAGGAACGCTCGTACTCCTCGATAAGGGCAGGATCGAGGATGTACGAGCCTGGAACCCACTGGCGATACTCCGGTCCGTAGCCCTCCCAGTCGACGAGGTACTGCCATCCGTGACCTCGTCGACGGGAGTCCACAATGCGACGGACAGTGAAGGCCGGATGACCATTGACCTCCAGGGCGGGTGGTAGGGAGTCGGACGGTGGGCACAGAGGGCTCGAGGAGACAGGCTTGATTTGAGACACGTGGAAGGTAGGGTGGATTCGGAGGGACTGAGGTAGTTGGAGACGGACGGCTGAGGGGTTGATGACTCGAGTGATCTTGTAGGGTCCGATGAATCTAGGAGAGAGTTTGAGACATCCCCTTGAGGGGAATGTCTCGAGTGGACAGCCATACCTCCTGGCCTTCAATGTACTCGGGGGCGGGACGTCTCCTGGCGTCGGCGAAGCGTTTTATGGACTCTGATGACTGGTTGAGGGTGGCGATGGTTTCCCTCCAGATTCTTTGGCAACGGCGGATGTGTTGGTTTACGGACTGAACCGAAATCTCTCTCTCGTCTGCGGGAAAAAGAGGTGGTTGATAGCCGAGACTAACCTGAAATGGAGATTGTCCAGTGGATGCAGATCTGAGGGAGTTATGTGCGTATTCTATCCACGGGAGAAATTGGCTCCAGTCCACGGGGTTGTTAGAAGTGAGGCAGCGAAGGGTGGATTCCAACTGCTGATTCATTCTCTCAGTCTGTCCATTCGATTGGGGGTGGTAACCAGAGGTGAGAGAGGGTTTGCAGCCGAGAGCAGAACAGAAAGCCTTCCAGACCTGGGAGATGAACTGAGGACCTCTGTCCGAGAGGATCTCTTGGGGAATGCCGTGTAACCGGAAAACATGCTTGATGAGAAGCTGGGCTGTCTGGAAGGCCGTGGGAAGTTTTCTGAGGGGAATAAGATGGCAGGACTTCGAGAAACGGTCAACAATGGTGAATATGGTGGACATACCTTGAGAGATTGGGAGACCGGTGACGAAATCAATGGCGATATGGGACCAAGGACGCGAGGGAACAGGAAGCGGTTGAAGCAGGCCAGAAGGAGGTTGGTGTGAGGCTTTGTTACGGGCACATGTGGGGCAAGCCAACACATACTCCTTAACGTCCCTGTGGAGAGTGGGCCACCAGAAGCGTCTGGAGATGAGAGCTACAGTTCTACTGACTCCTGGATGAGCAGAGAATTTGGCGGCATGCATCCACTGGATGAGACGGGACCTGACGGAAGATGGAACATAGGTTCGGTTAGTGGGGCCGTTACCTGGATCGGGTTCAGTGGCCAGGGCTGAGTTGATGAGATCAGTTATTTCCCAGTTGACCACTCCCACTGTGCAGGAAGCCGGAAGAACAGGTTCAGGTGTCTCGGGATGATCGACGGAGTAGAGACGAGAGAGCGAATCGGGTTTTACGTTCTTGGATCCGGGTCTGTAGGAGATGATGAGATTGAACCGAGAAAAGAAAATTGACCACCTGGATTGGGGGGGATTAGCTTGCTTGGTTGACTGGATGTAAGCCAGGTTCTTGTGGTCAGTCCATACAAGAACCGGATGCTCAGCTCCCTCCAGCCAATGCCTCCATTCCTCCAACGCCAGTTTAATGGCCAGAAGCTCTCGGTCACCCACATCGTAATTTTGCTCTGCAGAAGAAAGTCTACGGGAGAAGAAAGCACAAGGGTGTATCTTTTGATCTGAGTCAAGTCTCTGGGATAGGACTGCTCCAACACCAGAATCTGAAGCATCCACCTCTAGGATAAACTGCTTCGCTGGGTCAGGTTGCATAAGAACAGGTGCTCTGGAAAACAAGGACTTTAGTTTTTCAAACGCTGCTTGAGCCTCGGGAGTCCACTGAAAAGTGCGTTTGACAGAGGTCAGAGAAGTTAATGAAAGGGTGGTCTGGCTGTAGTTTCTGATAAACCGACGATAGAAGTTAGCAAAACCTAAAAACCTTTGTAGCTGTTTTCGGTTCTCAGGAACTGGCCAGTCTAAAACTGCCTTAATCTTGTCCTCAGATGGTTTTACCTGGCCGCCCTCGAGCACAAACCCCAAAAAGGTGACTGAAGGTTGATGAAATTCGCACTTCTCGGCTTTCACGAACAGCTTGTTCTCCAGCAGTCTCTGTAAAACAAGGCGGACATGTTTTTTGTGTTCATCGAGGTTCTTGGAGTAAATGAGTATGTCATCAATGTACACGAAAACAAATACGTTGAGAAAGTCTCTTAGAACATCATTTACGAGGGCCTGGAAGCAGGCTGGAGCGTTTGTAAGACCAAAGGGCATTACTAGATATTCGAATTGGCCCAAGGGTGTTTTGAAGGCAGTTTTCCATTCGTCGCCTTCACGGATCCTAAGGAGATGATAAGCGTTTCTTAAATCCAGTTTAGAAAACACTGTAGCTCCCTGTACGGGTTCAAAAGCAGAGGCAAGGAGAGGCAGTGGGTATTTGTTTTTAATAGTAATCTGGTTCAAACCTCGATAGTCAATACAAGGTCTCAGGGAACCATCCTTCTTCCCCACGAAGAAGAACCCGGCGCCCAATGGAGAGGATGATGGGCGAATTATTCCAGCAGCTAATGATTCGTTGATGTATTTTTCCATTGTTTCTCTCTCGGGCTTGGAAATATTATACAATCTGCTGCTAGGTAGAGAAGCACCAGGTAAAAGCTCAATGGCGCAATCGTATGGTCTGTGTGGAGGTAGGGACGTCGCACTGACCTTACTGAAGACAGGGGCTAGGTCATGGTACTCAGAAGGAACTGAAGAAAGGTCAGGAGAGTCCATCTCCCCCCCACCTCTAGGAGACCCCACCAAGGGGGCAGCAGAACGAAGGCATGTTTCATGGCATGAGATGGACCATGATTCCAGGTGACGTTCAGTCCAGTTAATGTGAGGATTATGCTTCTCCAACCATTCGAAACCGAGCACCAGCGGGGAACATGCAGAGGGAAAAACAAAAAATGTTATAGTCTCTCGGTGGTTACCTGACAGGAGTAGCTCGAGGGGCTGAGTTTGGTGTGTAACTTGATGGAGTCTTTTTCCGTCAATAGCGGATACACTGAGAGACTGAGTCAGAGGAATGGTTTCAATTTGGAGTTGCTGGACGAGGTTAGAATCGATTAGGTTACGTTCACAGCCTGAGTCGATGAATGCAGGAAAAGAGAGGCTTTGATTAGAACAGAACAGCGTGGCAGGAAGTAACAATCGAGGAGATTTCTTAGTGTTTATTTGGCCCGCCAGACTCCTCAGATCTTCTGGCGGGCCCAGGCTTTTGATTTAGCCGGGCAAGAAGCGATGAAGCGTCCACTCTCACCACAGTAGATACATAGTTTGCTTAGAAAACGCCTTTGCCTCTCCTCTGGAGTGAGCCTAGTGTGTCCCACCTGCATGGGTTCGACATCCCGTTCGCTCGAATGAGAGGCCTGAATAGGCAACGGTAGAGATTGGGACTTAGGCCTCTGAATGTGCAGCTGTTCTGTAGAGGAAGAACAAACAGTCACGTTATGTGAGGCAGAAGAAAGTGTACCCTGCTTCTTTGAGCTGTTTCTGGCACGAATTCTATTATCCAATCTAATGGAGAGGCGAATAAGCTCTTCGAGGGTAGCTGGTTCGTCGAGGGTTGCGAGCTCATCCTTAATGTGCTCATTTAACGCCATGAAAAAGGCTCCCTTTAGAGCGCTTTGGTTCCATCCGGAAGCTGCCGCTTTAACCCGGAAGTTAATGAAAAATTCAGCCACCGAAGAGTTTACCTGTTTTAGGTTGAAAAGAGCTCTGGAATCAATAGTTTGGTCAGTTTCTTGGTTGAATACCTGGGTAAATTCAGAGATGAAATCAGAGTAGTAGCAGTTTAAGCTATCATCAGCGGCAAATCTAGCCTGAGCCCATTCCAAGGCTCTTCCTGTTAACTGTGAGAGAATAAAAGTTATTTTCTTGTAATCCGTGGAAAAGCTGCCAGGGGAGTTCTGAAAAATCAATCGACATTGAAATAAGAATCCTTTGCAATCTTTCATGTTACCAGAAAATCTTTCTGGGAGACTAGGACGGAACTCAGATGACGTGACTGCTGGTGACCTCGGGGGAGGGACTGGACCCGGAAATGGTTGTTGTGCAGCATTAGCGCTGTTCAAATAATTAGCACAGCTCTGTAGCATGTGGTTATGAGTATCAACAAGGCGGTATAACTCACGGAGCGTTTGGGTTTGTCCTTGAATTTGGGCATCCTGCTCCTCCAGTCGACGGGTGAGGTGATCTGCTGGGCCTTGAGTTTGGCCGCAGTGTTCTGTCATGATGGGTTCACTAAAAGCGACCCAAGAATGCAGAACACCACTGACGGACACAGGGATGAAAGTTTAACAGTTTATTGATGCACAAGCACACAGAATATACTGGTTCAGGTTCGGGGCCTGGATACTGGTTCACCGGAGTCTGCGTGAGAGACAGTTCAGTTAGCGTTGCCAACAGAGGTTTGATTTCCTGAAGTTTACTGATTGTACCTTGAGGGTTCTTGTTGGTTCTCTGTTGGTTCTGGAGAATAGTTCATCAATAGAGTCCGTTTGCTGCTTCAGCGTCTCACGTCTTATATGAACAGACCTTGGCTTAGGGTTTCCCAGCTCTAGTCCAGAGCTGCTTGGAGGTTCTCTGTGATTCTTCGGGTTTGGCTCTGAGGGTCGGCTCGGCAGGTTAGCTCTTCCTGAGCTTTCACAGAGGAGGCACAGGTTTCCTGGAAAACAGAAACAAGGGTTAGAATCCAAGCTGGATTCAAAAGTCATCGAGTTACTCTGAGGATCTAGGCTTAAGCGCTGACCAACTGGAACAACACTGCGGCGTTGAGGCAAGGTCTGAAGACAGCTTAAGTAGTGGATCCTCTGATGATCTTGACGAGCTGCAGCTGTGCAGGAGGCTCCCTCAGAGGATCCACGGCGGACTCTGCTGGAGAAAGGTGGAATTTCTCCAGCTCCCAACACTAGCTCTATGGCAAGAATAAGTCTCGGCCAATAAATAGCTTCGCTCTACCAGTAATCAGATACCCTGCAGGAATAATAAGCTGGCCAAAGGATGAGATACATGCCACAGATGTTCAGACAATTAAGCTCCTAACCATACATGGAGGTTACCACCCCAAATACAGCACCCTGAGACTGTACGTCAGCCGAAATAAAGGGGGCCAAGGACTAGTGAGCATAAAAATAAAAAAATTAACTAAAACTGGAGTTATAGTTAAATATTTAACCTATTCAAAATCGGAGGTGAAATAAATTTAGTGTTCTTAGTTGAATAATTGCAGCTTTAATTTAGTTACTTACAAGGGTTTGTGGTTTTCACCTCTGGAGGGTTCCTGGACCGGCTGTTAAAATCAAAGTATCCACACCAATCTAGTGACCCAGGCTGAGTTATCAGCAGAGCTATTAATTATCAATACAGAACCTTTTATCTATGTTTATTCGCACTATTACCAAAGGGGGTGGATCTGACCTGAGTGATAAATAGTCCGCTATATGAAACACAGAACTACTACAAGGTAAACAATGATGTCTTTATTCCAATAATTTAGGATTATAGAAAATCTACATCTATGCAAACACTACACGCTATTAGAAAAATAAACACGAGGTAGATTAAATGACTAGTTTAAAGAAAACAAAAAAAAGAATAAAAAAAAAAAGAATAAAACCCTAAGAGTCCGTTTAACTTCTGAGATTGTCCAAAATATGCCAGAGGTTAATACATTCACTAATGTCCGTTGGAATAGCAGCAGTTATGATGATAACAGTGCAATTAATCAATATAAAATTAATATATTCAGCTTAAAAATGGTAAATGATTAAAAATGCATTAAACAACAGCAGCAGAAGTCATTTTAGCAAAACGGCATTAACAGGGGGGGGTTTGTGCATGGGGAAGGCATGTAAATGTATAAGAGTGATATTACTTGGAGTTGCCTTCGGTCCGTGAAGGAGCGGGGGTTCTGAGGGAGCACGTGGTCTGGCTTCGGGCGCGCGGATCTTCTTCACCACCGGATCCACTCTCGGGAAACTTTCAGTCAGTTTGATGCTACAGCAGAGGGCTTGATGTGCTCTTAAGTCGAGGAAGATTTTTCTTACGGAAACTATCAGCAGAAGGCGTCCCTTTTGCTGTCGGACTCCACTTAGCAGTCAGCTCCAGAGGTTTCTGTCTCCCCAGTTAGCGCAGCCACTATGCACGATGGGACACTGCGATCCATGACTTTTGACGCATGAAAACGAAAGCTACTTCCAGTTAGCTTTCTTCTGGCATTTCACGTGAAAAGAGCCTCTCCTTGCAGGTTGTGAAAACCCATGGGAAAGAGAAAGATTGAACTCGCACTCTGAGTTTTAAACCATTAGTGACGTGGGGGCAATTCCTGTTGAAGTATCAGCCCCCTCCATCAGCTGATTGGTCCAAGTGTGAGCTGACCGTCTCTTACAGTAGGCAGTTGCAGTACTTTTCCAGAGAATCTTTTGTTCTCTATGTGAAAAAGGAAGGGGGATGACTTTAGATGGTTCATCTAATTGATTTGGGCTCCATTGTGGTAATATATATCAACATGTGTATATATATTTGTGTATACCTGTATTAATGTGTTTGCATATCATAATAAAAATATCCTATTACTCTTACACTCGCTAAGAATATTTATTCTTAAGCCACCTTTGATTCCCCAAAGCCACCTTTTGTCCCTCTAACTCTTTGTCAGACCTACAGTGCTCCCCACCACTAGTTAAAATTGAAGGAGCCTCTTGCATGAGAAAACTTCACATCCAGTTGCCTAGATTAAATTTTTTTAAGCCTGACCATAACCTGGATGACTGAGAATTTTCACAGATATATGTCAATAGCCCCTTTTACACTACCCTTTTGAAACAGTGCCGAGATCGGTCCGAGCATGGTAACAGAGTTGGCATGCACAACTGACCCAGACCGCACCAGACACAACCGAACAGCGCTAACATGGTACTAGTTCTTTGGTAGGGCTCGGCTTGGTTCAGTTCTGGCTCGATTCTCAAATAACAAAGAGTGCATGAGCAGAATGCATCATCTCCTTAAAGTCAGCCTCCGTAATCATGGAATTTCAGAGAGGGCTTTGAATCCTGAGATTGTGAGTTCAATACCCCACTCCCACAGACTGCCACTCTGGCTCCCTGAGCAAGACCCTTAACCCCAAAAAAAACTGCTCTCCGGCCGCCTCACAATGGCAGCCCATTGCTCCCCAAGGGGATGGGTTAAATGCAGAAAAGTAATTTCCCTCTGGGATTACAGTATGTAAAATAAAAAAAAATAACAAATAAAAAGTCATCCTCTGCTAAATGAAGAGTGTTGTAAACTCTGCATGTCTCCCCGAACACCAAATAAAATGTTAAATAAATCAGCTGTGAAGCAGAAGATGTTGGCAACCTTATTTGAAAAAGTGAACCCTTATGAGAGACAAAAGAGAGAGATGAAGGGAAAGCAGACGCTATCTATTACTTTCTGTAAATTTTCTCAATTTTACAACTTTTTGTGCTTCTTTAAAATTCCTTAAAATCCCAGCATGTAAAGGTTAGTGCAAATAGTTGAGGATGCTATAATAACACTCTAGTTTTTGGATAGTATTCTAAGTTTTGTGTTTGTAGTTTAAGGTCAATTTCTTTTTTCATACTGCATTTTTTGTAATTATCCGCAACAGAGCCCTTTTTTATTTTACATTTTATTTTATTTTATCAGTGCAATTTTATGCACTCTATTTTTTTAAGGTAATTTAAACATGTGATATATATTGTGTTTCGCGATTATAGCCAAAATATAGTATGATATTACATTTTCTTCATATTGCCCAGCCCTACATTTGTATCACCTTTTCAGTCTAACTTTTGTGAATAAACTTGCATTTTACTTCACAGATAGGTCACCTGACACTGAGTCCCCCAGCAGAAACGTCAATGTACAATCCATCGAGGAACCTGACCAGAACCCGACTTCACAACCCACAGAGGACGCATGTATAAACCATACTGCACAGATTCATCAGCTTAGGATGCCGCTGTGTGTTTATGGGAACATTAACAGATCAGCTAATGTTGATATACAAACATGTGAGTAAAACTTGGTGTCATTTTTTTAAGTCAGGCCATAGAAACATGTCCTTGGAAAGTAAGTTAAATACATTTCACAATTTTGCTACGAAATGAAATGTATATATATTGAATAAAAGCAAAGTATTTTTTCTATGATATATTAGATATGAACACATCTCCAGTAGATCACAAGCCTCAGCACCTTTGTTTATTCCCACTGACCTGAAACACTACCCACTGGAAGGTTCAGTTTCTAGTGGACAGTTGGCAGTTGGTGTAAATAATAAGGTCTGGGAATATAGTGTTCAAATGTCTCTCAAAAATTTGGAGGAGGTTGGTTCATGTCTGATAACTTCTGAGTTTTACTCAGGCATCAAACTGTCAAAAGTACAAAAAAAAAAAAGATCTCTTACTGCTGGTTAAAAATATACAAATCAAATCTAACCATTGATGCAAAGATTTTTCAAAAGGCAGCATTTAACAATCAGAGATCTCAGAATGACTAGTGATGTGTCTAAAATAGGATCTTATCAGCAAATTTCTCCAGTGCATTTAACATGATTAGGTCGGGCTTACTTTGTGATAAACTTCACCAGATTTAGATGGAGGCATCAACAATCACCAGAATCAAAGACTACCTGACAAACAGACCGTAGTTTTTTAGACTGAAGGGTCAGCTGTCTAATCAGAGGACTGTACTGTCACCATTCCTTTTTACTCTGTATTATGTCTGACTTCCAGTACCAGACAGACTCCTGTCATCTACATAAATACTCAAATGGCTCTGCAGTCATTGGGTGTCTTAAAGATGGATGAGAAGCTAACTGCAGAGGGCTGGTTGAATGTTTTGTGGCATGGTATGGAAAAGATAATTTGATCCGGAATTTCACCAAAACAACAGAGATCGTTGTAAATTTAAGAAGAAAGAGGAACAATTTGAATTCTGTTAGCATCATGGAAGAAGATGTGGAGGTGGTCGAGCAATATATGTACCTTGACAAGAACAACTCGACTGGAGACGCAAATGTGCAGGCATCTTCAAGGAGGGACAGAGCAGACTGTACTTCCTGAGGAAGTTTATGTCCTGCAGCATTTCAAACAAGATGCTACAAATTTTCTATAGGTTTGTTATCGAGAGTAAGATCTCTTCTGCCATCATCTGCTGGGGTAACAGCATCAGAGCAAATGACTTGGAGAAGCTAAACAAGCTGATAAACAACTCATCTAGAGGCTCTGGAGATGATCTCACAAAGAAGAATGCTTCATAAAGTGAAGAAGATTATGGAAAACACAGAGCTTGTTGCTAAACAACAACAGAGTTTCTTCAGTCAGAGGCTTCTCCATATCCGGTGCAAGACAGACCGCTACAGACGTTTTTTCCTGCTTACAGCTGTGAACGCCTACAACAACTAGTTAAAGAAAACCCTCTCTGAACTGCTGCAAAATTTAAGTTCCCTTTGAATTGAACTGAATTAATTCAAAAATTAAAATCACTTGGTTATATAGCCACAACAGTTATCCAGTACATAAAAATTCCGGAAATGTAAAAAAAAAAAAGAAAAAAAGACCCTGTTGTTTTTATGGTGGAAAATGCTTCAGGCATCATCGGAAGAACTCTCATTGATCAAAGATTTAAAAAAGGGAGGATTTCCAAGGTTTTAATTTTTTGGAAAGAGCCATCTTGCAGATCTACACTGAAATCTGTCAGGGTTTGGTTGTGGTTAGAGGCCCCAAATGATGGAATGTTCACAAGCAACTGAGGCAGGAATCCAAAAATCCATCATTTAAAATGTAAAACAAACCAGAACCATGGAGATATCAGAGGAAAACAATCACGAGGAGCCAGGGTAAGACAAGGTAAGACAAAGTAAGAAGATGTATGACGAGGAACCAACACTGAGGAACTGCACCACTAGAGTATTTATGAGAGACTTGACAAAGAGAGGACTAACGAGCAGATTTGAAACAGGTGTAAAGAGAGGAGTCTAGAAAGGGGCAACGGAAAAAGAGACAACACAAGACGGCAACAGAGGGCAACAAATAAAAACCTAAGAACTCAAACATACCCAGGAAATACAAAAAAATAGGAATTAAACCAATAAAACTAGAAAACATCCAGCAAAGTAAAACATAACAGAACCAAGACCATGACAGTACCCCCCACTCAAGGGCAGATCCCAGATGCCCTAAAATGCCCCAAAACAAAAAACAACCTACCTAGTGTGGACGGAGGGCCACCGAAGTTCTCTGGAGGCCGGCCATGAGGCCAGAGACGAGGCAGAGTCCATGGAGGGCGGCCGTGAGGCCGGAGACGAGGTAGAGTGTCTGGAGGGCCAGCCGTGAGGCCAACAAACTTCTTGGTAGCGTAGGAGGCTCTGTCTGCTGTGTGCTGTACAGGAAGTTGCAGCAACACCAACAATGCTCCCAATTAAGAAAGTTTGAAGCAACCCCTGATGTAAATCAGTGTGCCCATACCTAAACGGTATATGAAACTTGCAGGTTCCTGCATGTGAGCAGAGGATGGTTGTAATTAGTTTAATTCACTCTGTTATATTTACTTGAGTATTTTTTTGACGAAAATTTATTTTCAAGGGTTGTTTTACTGATAACACCTTAAAATACCTTTACTCTGGCATGAGTAAAATGTTTTGTTACTAAAAAGCAAGTTAATGTGTATATTGAAATTAGTAATACATTTTTGTACACAACCTTACTTAAACCTACCATAAGATTTGGAGGTTAAGCTAAGATATACTGTAGTGAGGTTTTAACATTGGCACTGGAGGTACTGGTTTCATAATTTTATGATAAAAAGAAAATTTGTTTGGAAAAGTGTTTCTTCTGTCGGGTTATTTTTCACTTGCATCATTTGTTTGTATTAAATATTTTATTATAGTCTTTAAAATAACTGAATCTGTAATGAAACAGAGACTGGATCTAAATAAACCAAGACAGGTTAGTGACGTTTGATCGGTTTATTTAACAGGTTGCTCTGAGAGCGGGACTGAATCTGAATGGAGCAACAGGCTGCAGGCAGACAGGCGGGCAGATTGTGTGAGATTTACCAGTTAGTAATCCAGGAGGGGAAGGCAGGGAGTTGAGAGGAGCTTTTTCAAGTGTGATCCAGAGAGGGGGCAGCAGGCAGTCCAATCAGAACGATTCAGAGATCCGGGGATCCAGAGGCAGAGCAGAGAGGATAATCAGGCAGGCAGAATCAGACAGGGGACAGGCAGGCTCGGAATCAGGAGACAGATCGGGTCAGAAACGGGTAGACAATCAGATATTACTTTAGATGCTGGAATATTCTTACCAGGTTGGCACGAGATAATCTGGCACAGAGGACTGGTCTGATGAGGTTTATCTACTGATGAAAACAGGTGACTCCAGTCAGAGCGGATTTCGGACGGGTGGAGAAGAGCTGGTGTATGGACTGAGTGATCAGGCCAGAATCTTAACATAACTTTTCCTTTTTGGTCTGTCTGTTATTCATAATTTTAAACCTAAGATAAAATGAAGTTACTAGGCGCTTGAGTAGCCTTTTTACTAAATTCTATTTTACTCTAACTTGATAATTTCTTGGATGGCTACTTGTTATTCTTACTAGAATAAAATGCAATGTAGTGGTCGTCTTGCTTGAATACAAATTTTGGGTACACTACCCACCTCTTCATATGAATAGACAAAGCGCTTACCTTTCCTCTAAAACACATGCAGTGACACAAGAAACTACACTATAGACTTCAGAATTAAAGTTAAGTCTCAGACAGTTTTATTTATTATGGATTTTACAGCAAAAGTACAAATCACCAAATGAACTATTTGTGTTTCGTTTGTCCTGCCTTCTTGTTGTAGTGGCCTGTTTGTCGAAAGAACGGTTTTCAAAGGTTTGTCCAAGCCTGTACTACATTTCCTCTACCATTAACACTTGGAATGACAGTAGAAAAGATTGCTTGGAAAGAGGTGCAGACCTGGTGATCGTCAACAGCAAAGAAGAGCAGGAGTTCCTGAGGAAATTCAATCGAAGGTTTTGGATTGGACTGACTGATGCTGAAGTTGAGGGAGAATGGAAATGGGTCGACGGGAGTAAACTGAATATAAGGTTGGTAAATTGTGGATCAACAGCTCCAAAGTTGAGAGGCAACCGATTACATCAAGGTTCAATGTGGGTTCTTTTCAATTTTTGTCAGGATAAGAGAATAAATGTTTGTCAAAAACATTTTATCAGATCCAAAATATACAGACTTTTGAATAAAATAAAGGTAACTCTTTCGAAAGCAACCCACATCTGAGCTTGACAAGGTACATTTTTTTAGATGTTCCCATGAAGACTGTTAATTATCAGCAACGTTCGGTTCAGATGTTAACTTGTTCTTCATCAAATGCTTAAAAAAAATCTAATTATGCCCCTCTCTAACTATGGTTTTTGTAAATGAAAAATTGTTTAGAAATCATCTTTTATTACACAAGAACTCACTTCATATGCACTGTGAGAATACTTGGAGGACGATTTAACAAAGTATTACAGCATTATGATAAGATTAGAAGGTTAGCAGCTCAGTTATCTGTTAAATGATGCTTCCATTACAGATTGACCTTTCAGTGCAATAAGACACACTATGTACAATGCTTTGTTTGTAAACTTGTACTGTTAAAAATAGTATGACTAAGCATGCATGTAGCAACAGTGAAGAGAAAAACCTTCCTTTCAACAGGAAGAAATCTCCAACAAAACCAGTACGAGCAGCCTTCTCTCCAGGCTGACTGGGGGTTCAAGGAGACAGAAGCAGACATACAAGAGTAACATAGAACAACTAATCTATAAATGCTTTCTATTTTAGAAAGGGTAAACTAGCTCTACAAGACTCTGTTTGGGAAGGAAAAAGTGAAGCAGAGCTCTGAGCCAGTTTTCATGTCAAAGGGATGAAAAAGAGCACATACAGTTATCACAGTAAAAGCTGAGTCCATATGAAGATACATTTTTTTCAAAGCAGATTTGTGTCTGCAGTGCTTAATTTTAGTGCTGCAACTAATGATTATTTTACAAATTTATTAATCTGTCAATTCTTTTTTCGATTAGTCAATTAATAATCGGATAGCAAAAAGACTTAAAATTAAACCACATGAAACTGAAACTTTTCCACTTGAAGAGATCTGGATAGAGCATAATGACAGAAAATGTTTTCTTTATTAGAAATGCAAAATGCTTACTATTTTGCTAACAATTTTGATATAATTTATCATCAAGGTGGGTTGGTCTGTCAGCTAAAGGCATATTTTAGAGTTTCTACACACCAGTAAATGATTGAACGATTACTAAATGACAGTGATGGGACTAACGGCGTTGAAAGTAACGGCGTTACCTTGTTTTAGTAACGAGTAATCTAACTAATTACTTTGATTGTAACTATAACGCAGTTACCATTGCAGACACCCCGTTACTGTGGGTTACTCAGGTTGCACAATGAACCTTTTTTCATGATAGGACTCGTGCGTGCCTTGTCATGAGAGAGGGGAGGATGAGAATGGCTGATGTATAGTGAAATTCCGTCTGTCAGTTGGGTAGGTGGGTGTTTCTGCTGGCGGGTGTTAATGTACAGCACACACAGAGAGATGGAGAGTGAGGATGACTCCAGCAGCAAAACAGCGTTTTCCAGATAGAAAAACCGGTGTTACGTCGAGCTGCGTTTCCCCATCAGATACGGTTTCCCCTGCATCTCCGCACAGCGCAGGCGGCACGATTCACCACGCAAGCGACAGGAAATGCGCATGCTCACTAAAGGCGCGTAACAGTCGCCCTGTTCTCACGCCACAGGAGAACTATGGAGAGCGTGAACGATCAAATGATAGCCTATATGGAGGAAGGGAGAAATATGGATGGATGGATGGATGGATGGATGGATGGATGGATGGATGGATGGATGGATACTCTGCCTTTTTAACCTACTGTATTTTTATTTTAAACATTATTTGATGGCCTTTGTGGCAGGGATGGAGATCCATATTTTATGTCACACACAGAGTATACATCTAGATAGATAGATGGATAGATAGATGTTGCAGTATCTATAACAACCCAAACACAAAGGATTTCAGAATTAGACATCCCCAGTTATTAATTTCATATACTCACCAGATCTGAATGCCCTGTTAAAAAACTTCACGTCGCGTTCCCCCCTGATGTAATTTATGGTGAGTTGCAATAAATGCAAAACTCTCAGCAGGTTCTTGTCTTTGTCGTCCAGTCTTTTCAGCTGGCTTTTGAAACACACAGCGAGAAAGTGGGGGCTGGGTGGTGAGGGTTACGGGGGCGAGAAACGCAAAAGTAACACAATAGTTGTTGGGAGCTGGAGAAGTTCCACCTTTCTCCAGCAGAGTCCGCCGTGGATCCTTCTGAGTGAGCCTCCTGCACAGCTGCAGCCCATCAGATCGTCAGAGGATCCACAATATAAGCTGTCTTCAGACCTTGCCTCAACGCCGCAGTGTTGATCCAGTTGGTCAGCGCGTAAGCCTAGACTCTCAGTGAATCTTTGTGACTTTGAATCCAGCCTGGATTCTAACCGTTGTCTCTGTCTTCCAGGAAACCAGTTTCTCCTCTGTGAAGCTCTGGAAGAGCTAACCTGCCGAGCCGACCCTCAGAGCCAAACCTGAAGAACCTCAGTGAACTTCCATGCAGCTCAGGACTAAGACCTGGAAAACCCAAAGCCAAGGTCTGCTCAAAACTAGAAGTGAGACGCTGAAGCAGCAAACGGACTCTGCTGATCAACTCCTCTCCAGATCCAACAGTAACCCTCCCAAAGCTAATCACAAGAACCCTCAAGGTACAATCAGTAACAATCAAGAAAGCAAGCTCCAACGTGCTACGCTAACTGAACTGTCTCTCACGCAGACTCCGGTGAACCAGTATCCAGGCCCGAACCAGAACCAGTATAATCAGTGTGCTTGTGACCAAATAAACTTGTTGAACTTTTATTCCTTTGTCCGTCTAGTGGTGTTCTGCATAATTGGGTCACTCTTAGAGTACCAATCATGACAGAACACTGCGGCCAAACTCAAGGCCCAGCAGAACACTACATCCGTCGATTGGAGGAACAGGCGGCCCAAATCCATGGACACGGCTTGGCGCTACGTGAGTTAAATACCCACATTGAAAGGCAAAATCAAGCTATCCAAAGCTATGCTAACTACATGAACGGCGCTAATGCCGCACCGGCCCCACAACCATTTCCGGGTCCAGTTCCTCCTCCGAGGTCACCAGCAGTGACGTCATCCAAGTTCCGCCCAAGTCTTCCAGAGAGATTTTCTGGTAACATGAAAGATTGCAAAGGATTTTTATTTCAGTGTCGTTTGATTTTTCAGAACTCTCCAGGCAGCTTTTCCACGGACTATAAAAAGATAACCTTCATCCTTTCTCAGCTAACAGGAAGAGCCTTGGAGTGGGCTCAGGCAAGATTTGCCACCGACGATAGCCTTAATTGCTATTACTCTGATTTCATCTCCGAATTTACCCAAGTTTTCAATCAAGAAACTGATCAACCTATTGACTCTCGAGCTCTTTTCAATTTAAAGCAGGGAAATTCTTCTGTGGCAGAATTCTCCATCAACTTCCGGGTTAAAGCGGCAGCTTCCGGATGGAACCAAAGCACTTTGAAGGGAGCCTATTTTATGGCATTAAATGAGCACATTAAGGATGAGCTCGCAACTCTCGATGAACCTGCTACCCTCGAAGAATTAATTCGTTTGACGATCAGATTGGATAATAGAATCCGTGCCAGAAACAGTTCCAAATCAAGAAATCAGGGGACACTTTCCTCTGCCTCACATAACGTGACTGTTTGTTCTTCCCCCACAGAGCAGCTGCCCATACAGAGACCTAAGGCCCAGTCTCTCCCTGTGCCTATTCAGGCCTCTCATTCTGGTGAAAGAGATGTCGAACCCATGCAGGTGGGACACACTAGGCTCACCCCTGAGGAAAGACAAAGACGTTTTCTGAGCAAATTATGCATTTACTGTGGTGAGAGTGGACACTTCATCGCTTCCTGCCCGGCTAAATCAAAAGCCTGGGCCTGCCAGAGGATCTGAGGAGTCTGGCGGGCCAAATTAACACTAAGAAATCTCCTCGACTGTTGCTTCCTGCCACGTTGTTTTGTGCTAACCAGAGCCTCTCCTTTTCTGCATTCATCGATTCAGGCTGTGAATGGAACTTAATCGATTCGAACCTCATCCAACAACTCCAAATAGAAACCATTCCTCTGACTCAATCTCTTAGTGTTTCTGCCATTGACGGGAAAAGACTTCACCAAGTTACCCATCAAACTCAACCCCTCGAGCTACTTCTGTCAGGTAACCACCGAGAGACAATAACATTTTTTGTTTTACCTTCTGCATGCTCTCCCCTGGTGCTTGGTTTCGAATGGTTGGAGAAGCATAATTCACACATAAATTGGACTGATCGTCACCTGGAATCATGGTCTACTACATGCCATGAGACATGCCTCCGTTCGGCTGCCCCCTTGGTGGGGTCTCCTAGAGGTGGGGGGGAGATGGACTCTCCTGACCTTTCTTCCGTTCCTTCCGAGTACCATAACCTGGCTCCTGTCTTCAGTAAGGTCAGTGCTACGTCCCTACCTCCACACAGACCATATGACTGCGCCATTGAGCTATTAACTGGAGCACTACTACCTAGCAGCAGGTTGTACAACATTTCCAAACCTGAACGAGAGATCAAGGAGAAGTACATAAATGAATCCTTAGCTGCTGGAATAATCCGCCCATCTTCCTCTCCACTGGGCGCCGGTTTCTTCTTTGTTGGTAACAAAGACGGTTCCCTGAGACCATGTATTGATTACCGAGGTTTGAACCAAATCACAATAAAGAATAAGTACCCACTTCCTCTACTCGCCTCAGCATTCGAACCTGTACAAGGGGCTACAGTTTTCACTAAACTGGACTTAAGGAATGCATATCATCTTCTTAGGATCCGAGATGGAGATGAATGGAAAACAGCCTTCAAAACTCCCTTGGGTCAATTCGAATATTTGGTGATGCCCTTTGGTTTAACTAATGCTTCAGCCTGTTTCCAAGCCCTCGTGAACGATGTCCTCAGAGACTTTTTAAATGTGTTTGTGTTCGTCTATATTGACGACATACTCATCTACTCAAGGAACCTTTCTGAACATAAAAGACATGTCCGCCTTGTGTTACAGAGACTACTGGAGAACAAGCTGTTCGTTAAAGCAGAGAAGTGCGAATTTCATCAGTCTTCAGTCACCTTTTTGGGGTTTGTGCTCGAGGGCGGCCAGGTAAAACCATCTGAGGACAAGATAAAAGCCGTGTTGGAATGGCCAGTTCCAGAGAACCGCAAACAGCTACAGAGATTCCTGGGCTTTGCAAACTTTTATCGTTGGTTCATCCGGAACTATAGCCAAACAGCCCTTCCCTTAACTTCTCTGACCTCTGTCAAACGCACTTTTCAGTGGACTCCCGAGGCTCAATCTGCCTTTGAAAAATTGAAATCTTTATTTTCCAGAGCACCAGTGTTAATGCAGCCTGACCCTGCTAAACAGTTTATCCTCGAGGTGGACGCTTCAGATTCTGGTGTTGGAGCGGTCCTATCCCAGAGACTCGACACGGATCAAAAGATCCATCCATGCGCCTTTTTCTCCCGTAGACTTTCATCCGCAGAGCAGAACTACGATGTGGGAGACCGTGAGCTGTTGGCCATCAAGTTGGCGCTGGAGGAATGGAGACATTGGCTGGAGGGAGCTGAGCACCCGGTTCTTGTATGGACTGATCACAAGAACCTGGCTTACATCCAGTCAACCAAGCAAGCCAATCCCCGTCAATCCAGGTGGTCCATCTTTTTCTCACGGTTTAATCTCATCATTTCCTACAGACCCGGATCCAAGAATGTCAAACCCGATTCTCTCTCTCGTCTTTACTCCGTCGATCATCCTGAGACACCTGAACCAGTCCTTCCGGCTTCCTGCACTGTAGGAGTGGTTAACTGGGAGATCACTGATCTTATCAACTCCGCCCTGGCTACAGAACCCGATCCAGGTAACGGTCCAGCTAACCGAACCTATGTGCCATCTTCTGTCAGGTCCCGTCTCATCCAATGGATGCATGCAGCCAAGTTTTCCGCCCATCCGGGGGTCAGTAGAACCATCGCCCTGATCTCAAGACGTTTCTGGTGGCCAACCCTCCATAGAGATGTCAAGGAGTATGTGTTGGCTTGCTCCACATGTGCCTGAAATAAAGCCTCACATCAACCTCCTTCAGGCCTGCTACAGCCACTTCCGGTTCCCTCGCGTCCTTGGTCCCATATAGCGATTGACCTTGTCACCGGCCTCCCTGTTTCTCGAGGTATGTCCACTATTCTCACCATTGTTGACCGTTTTTCGAAGGCCTGCCATCTCATCCCCCTTAGGAAACTTCCCACGGCCTTCCAGACAGCCCAGCTCCTAGTTAAGCACGTCTTCCGCTTACATGGCATCCCCCAGGAGATCCTCTCGGATCGGGGTCCTCAGTTCATATCCCAGGTTTGGAAGGCATTCTGTTCTGCACTCGGCTGTAAACCCTCTCTGACATCAGGTTACCATCCTCAATCTAACGGACAAACAGAGAGGATGAACCAGCAGCTTGAATCAATCCTTCGTTGCCTCACATCCAACAATCCCGTCGACTGGAGCCAATATCTTACATGGATCGAATATGCACACAACTCCCTCAAATCTGCTTCCACTGGACAATCTCCCTTTCAGGTCAGTCTCCGTTTTCAACCTCCACTTTTCCCCGCAGACGAGAGAGAGATTTCGGTCCAGTCAGTCAATCACCACATCAGACGCTGTCAGAAGATCTGGAGAGAAACCATCGCAACCCTCAACCGATCTTCTAAGACCAACAAACGCTTCGCTGACTCCAGGAGACGTCCCGCCCCCGAGTACTCTGAAGGCCAAGAGGTATGGCTGTCCACTCGAGACATTCCCCTCAAGGGGATGTCTCGAAGTTGGTCAGCGCCTAAGCCTAGACTCTCAGTGAATCTTTGTGACTTTGAATCCAGCCTGGATTCTAACCGTTGTCTCTGTATTCCAGGAAACCAGTTTCTCCTCTGTGAAGCTCTGGAAGAGCTAACCTGCCGAGCCGACCCTCAGAGCCAAACCTGAAGAACCTCAGTGAACTTCCATGCAGCTCAGGACTAAGAGCTGGAAAACCCAAAGCCAAGGTCTGCTCAAAACTAGAAGTGAGACGCTGAAGCAGCAAACGGACTCTGCTGATCAACTCCTCTCCAGATCCAACAGTGACCCTCCCAAAGCTAATCACAAGAACCCTCAAGGTACAATCAGTAACAATCAAGAAAGCAAGCTCCAACGTGCTACGCTAACTGAACTGTCTCTCACACAGACTCCGGTGAACCAGTATCCAGGCCCGAACCAGAACCAGTATAATCAGTGTGCTTGTGACCAAATAAACTTGTTGAACTTTTATTCCTGTGTCCGTCTAGTGGTGTTCTGCATAATTGGGTCACTCTTAGAGTACCCATCATGACAATAGTTACTTTTACTAGTAACTAGTTACTTTTATTGTGGAGTAACTCAGTTACTTTTTGGGAGAAGTAACTAGTAACTATAACTAATAACTTTTTCAAAGTAACGTGCCCAACACTGCTAAATGAGTTAACGATTATTTCGATAATCGATTAATCAAAATTAATCCGATTAATTGTTTCAGCTCAATTCATACACAGGGACATCTTTTCCCACCTGCTGAACTATATGTATGCTGTCGTCCCAGTAATTCCTGAGCTTGCTAGGACCCCCATGAGGTGTTAAAGTCCCTATTAACACCATGTCAATTGGAAACAACCCTGTGCTTACTTTCACATCGTAGATTCTTTTGTTTCTGTGAGCAGATTTCTGTATGTTTTCTTGTACAATGGTACACGCCTGCTGCATTCCTTCCTTCAACTGCTCAACATAAGCATGATAATCATTGCTTCCTGTTTCTGTTGGTAGGCCGAACAATGTGTCTATAGGCAATCTTGGGGAGCGACAATATAGGAAACAAAATAGGGAAAATCCTGTCACCTCTATCCCAGTGCAGTTGTAGGGAAAGATGAGCTTATTCAGAGAGTCTTTCCAGTTAGTCTTGTTCTTATCGTTGAGAGTTTTGAGCATCTGAATCTGATGAAAACGTTCGACGTGACCATTCCCATGAGGGTGGTATGGGGAAGTTTTTGATTCTGCAATGTTGCAATATGTGGACAGCTGACAGGATTTCAAACTTGCCACCCTGGTCATGGTCTAGACGTGCTGGAAATACAAATCTTAATGGTTAATCATTGAAGATTTTGTCAGAAACTGTGGTGTCTTTCAAAATAACGAGTAATTGATTATTTTGCTTTGCATAACATCTCAGACATTAGAACAAAAACTGGTTAGTCAGTTCTCTTATATGAACTAAAGAGGTCTAGGATAAAAGGGAGCTTTAGCAGCAAGCCATGTTTTATGTATGAAGTCTCTAAACTTATTTGTAAATATATATTTTTTTTTTCAGTTTCTGGGATGAAAATGAGCCAAACGATGCCATGGGTGGAGAAGACTGTGGAGAGATTATGTTTATTCATAATAAAAATAACTGGAATGACGCAGCATGTGGCACTAAATACCATTGGATCTGTGAAAGAAAGCTGGAGGTAAATAATTTCTGGAATATTCTAGCTGAGAACTGGACTTGACAGTATTTAAATAAGGTTGAGCATATAGGCTTAAAAAGTCAGATGACAAAATAGTGTTTTTGTTTGGTCAGCAGTTGGACCACCTTTATATAAGGAGGAATATAATATGGGTATAAATTAAAACAACATCAAGCCAGGAAGACACCATCAGCTACAGCTGTGAAGTAAATGTTGTTGGTTGTTGAACTGGATGGGCTATAAGTACAATGACAGGACAGAGTAAAGACCTGAGATTTAACCAGAAACAAATAAGAACATTTAACAGATTGGTTACAAATAATTTCTCTGGCTAACAGAGCACTGCCAGTGAACGGAACCGAGCCCCGTCTCATAACGCAGGTTTAAGAAACTCAGACTCAAATTCTCAGGTATTAACTGATCTAGCCTAAGGGTGGCAGCTGTTCATTTTTGTTTTCACAATGGCTGAAGTAATGCTAAAGTCTTTGAGGTCGTTGTTGACCCGATACGGGGCCAGGCTTTTGTAAAGGTAAGTCATTTGGGTCATTGTGCATTACAGGTTTTAGAGAGCTGAAACCTGAGTCCGCCCCCTCTTTTTAAGGTTGGTTTTTCTTTCTTAAGTAAATCGATAGTATGCAAAAAAAACCCCACTTTTATTAATTTTGGTATTTACATTAAAGAGGTGTTATGGAGTTTTCTAATGACAATTTAAAGCTACAGTGTGTAATAATTACAGGGATATACCGTCAGAAATGTAATATATTATACATAACTATGTTATTTATCATCATCTACGAGCTCAGCCTCTTAACCTTAATATTTGCGTTGCCTTAGAATTCGTAATTTATAATTACATAGGAGCGGGTCTCGCAGCCATGGAGGCAGACATCTTTGCGGTACGGCAGCGCAGAGCCAACAAACTAGCGATTGCGAGATCGCCAAAACGTCACAACAATGTAGAAAAAATAACGGGTATATTTATTATCTTAAGTCTACATGAAATCTATACCCTACACAGACTAATGAAAAACTATCTGTAAAATTATCTATGTAAACAAACCTCATCACTTGAGAAGGTAGGTGATGCGGACGTCGTGGAAGACATTTTGTCCCGTAACGCTCGCCGTACTGTTGGGGGGGAGACGCGGTGGGGGGGAGATGTTCATGTTGCTGCAGTCTGACCGCTAGATGTCGCTAAAAGTTACACACTGTAGCTTTAAAATGTGTTTGAGGACCAGAATGTTCACAATTTGGACAAAGAGGACAGGTGGTTTGAAAGGGATGTCAAGGAAGCCATTTATGTTTATGTCATAATTCATGTGTTTTTTTTGTGTTGTTTTTTTTACATTATCTTTTTAATGTTAGTTTATCCTATATGAAATTTTGATTACCAGTGGCGGCTGGTCAATAGAGGGCACTAGGGCGCCACCCCACCCACCCAATGACCCTGATTAAGACATTCAAAAAATATATATACATATACACATATACACACATATATATATATATATATATATATATATATATATATACTTTTAA
Source organism: Cyprinodon tularosa (assembly GCF_016077235.1). Classification (NCBI taxonomy): domain Eukaryota; kingdom Metazoa; phylum Chordata; class Actinopteri; order Cyprinodontiformes; family Cyprinodontidae; genus Cyprinodon; species Cyprinodon tularosa. The sequence goes on along the minus strand of NW_024038844.1, from coordinate 32,761 downwards.
ATTATTATGTTGTTTTGCCATATGCCATGATCATACTTTTTGGACACTGGGACCCAGTGTCCATATTTTATCTTGACATGATGATGCGTTGAAATCTCTGCAACAACCCCGGTTTCAGGCAAAGCCTCCACAGGCAAGTCACGAGGAAGCCACCAGGTGTGAAAACCTACCCCCCTCTCTATGAAGACAGACAAAACCACAGAGCACACAGGATTCTTCCTCTTTTGCCTCTTTTGCCTCTGCTCCTGATCTCTTCTGCCCCTGTGCTCAAAGCTGGGGTCTGCCTCGGCTGGATCTCCAACACAGTGGAGATGTGGGCCCCAGGGGAACCAGATCTCCAAGACCATCAAGGATAAGTTAGAACCTTTCAGAACCAAACTGCTGCAAAACAGACATTTTGCAACACATTTCTCTTGAGTTTCAGAACTTATAGAGCCAGACTGGAGAGAAAGACTGCCTGATGAATGACTCAGACAAAGAACAGAGCCGTCAGCACCGCGGTGAAGTTGGTTTGAAGTTGGATATTGAATATTTAAGCTCCGTGGAGTCAACGGGATCTAGCAAACGGTTGATCCAACTGAGGGACTCCGATGTTGGCCAGTGTCTCTCAGCTGCTCCCTCCTCCCACACACGGTGCTGCAGTTAGGGAACCTCAACAAATCTTTGAACCAAACAGTCTTGAGAAACAAAAATCAATAAATTCCTTATCTTATGACCAGCTAAGACGAAACTAATATAAAATCATGCCGATAGATAACATATGTAAGACACACTTGCTTTTATGCAATTTTAAGCTATTTTCAATTTTTAAGATATGTTTAAAGATTAAATAGTGACCTTTCTTCAATAGCTTCCAGGTCATGTGACCCAATGACTGTAAATCTATGTACTACACTAATTTTTATTCCATTTTAAGCCTTTGTAAAGTTATGCCTTACCATGCAGGGGGAAACATACCGTCACCGGGTTGGGTTTGGTCGCTCCGTCCTCGGCTGGCTCCGGACCTGGACCAGCCCCGAGGTGATGGCTCGGTTCGAATGCCCGGTCTGGTCCAGTCAACATAGCGCAGACCACGCTTCAATATTGGGCATAAATCAAAAATATCTACAATAAGCTCACTGCAACACACTGCTGCAGGAGCATAACTCGCCCTTAAGACTCCTAACTCTAATGGCTCTGGATCGGTCACTTTGAGAAATTTGCCTATATGATTGGTGGTGGCTATTTACTGCGCACTTTGTAGTGATCGGAGGAGAGACAACACACACCAGCAGTAAATTTAAACTGGCATTTACTTCACGTTTTATTTTGAACTAAGAGTTATGAGACAGGTTGATTTAATGAAAAAAAAGAAAAGAAAAAGGTTTTAAAAATGCGCAGCTTAAAAAATATCAACAGCAACAGTGTGTTTATGCTTTGCAGGTTAGTATTATGAGGCAATAAGTTTGACACAGCAAAGCATTTAAATGTGGTGTTCCTCTTTGCTAGTTAAAAAAAGCAATTATGTTCAACTCCTCAGAGGATAATGACTCACAGTTACAAATAAAAATAAATTTGCATTTGTTATATTTAAAATGCACTCTTCTCTTTTGTACATCACCAAGACTCAGAAATAGCTGTACCAGCCAACTCAGCTGCAGAGCAAGACTCACAGTCGAGAAAGACTTAAAATTAAAATTTAAGAAACCTACAAGATTCAAAGCACAAACAATACAGTGATATTCAGTGAATCAGTGATTTATTTATTTATTTATTTATTTATTTGAATAGGGACAATGCACATTAATGAACATCAGTATAAAAACAAATGTAAATATGCCGGATTATAGCTACAAGGCTAGTTTCCATCCGTAGTCCCTAGGCAGGCAAATACATAAGAAAGAACATAACATACAATACAACCATCACAAGGAAATGTTAAGAGTTTAGTGGTTACATGACTGGTTTGTTCTCATCTGTAGTTTGAGTTGGGCTTTGAAGCTGATCAGTGTAGGGCTCTCCCGTATGTGTAGAGGAAGACTGTTCCAGATGTTAGTGGCTCTCACAGAGAGAGTGTTCTGACCAAAAGTTGTTCTTCTTGAAATAAAAGCTTCAATATTCATGTTAGAAATCCAGTTTGCAGCAGTAACCTCCACAATTTCCGTTTAAGACCTCCTGGATTCCAAGTGACAGTCCGCTCCATTGTGCCTCAGGAACCAACCAAATCAAAACCTGTCCGCCCTCCAACGAGTTCCTCCTTCTGGTTAACTCACACACGACTTGATTCTGGGAAGAAAGTTTTCTCAACTAACATGAGTCCTGTTTTCTCTGTTTCTCCAAAGTCATCGTACAAAGTTCCCACGGACCCTGAACTAACCTCTGATACTTCCCTTCCCACATCCAGTTCCGGTTCACCTGTACCCTGAGTTTCCTGATTCCTGAATCTCCTCAATAAACCTGTTAAACTTTTACTCTAGTTTCTCTGAGTGGTTTACTGCATGTGGGTCAGTTCCCTTAAGAAAATAATGACAATTCAGACTTTGTCAAAGATATGTGTGGGGGAAAAAACTCTAAGTTAGATTTTGCTGCTTGTGAAGGGGGATATTAATCAATGATACAGATGAAACGGAAGCCATCTATGTGTCTGGAATCATAATTTGCAGTCTTTGGCAGTTTTAGTACCTTTCAGTTTTTCATATTTTTCCTTAATACAGCAATGAATGGATGGATGGATAGTTTTCCTATTTGAAATTGTATTTATGTATATATCGATTTTTTTTATTAATGTTATTGATGATTTAGAGCACTTTATAAATGTGGCACTAAAAGGTATATGTCTTTCTATCTGTAATTATAAATATTAGGGTGTTTCGTAACAGTTGCGTTCTCAACAATAGGAGAGCATTAAATAGACGTATGGCATTGCACTAATTTTCAGCAAAATATCAAAGAGTGTCCCCACCAACTTTAATAACAAAGTTACACCCTTGACTAAAGCACATGTTCTTGTTTGTTCCTAAAAATATTTTATCACAGGTTGTATCTGTATAAGTGTACTCAGTCTTGGGTAACATATTTTTTCTTTTCCTGTCATTAGTGAACATGATGAGGATGGGAAGTAAAAGAAAGGCTTCTCCGCTGTCTCTGACCACAGAATGTCAACTTCCATCAAGGTTGAGACAATGTGAAGATAGAATCCTCAACTCACCCTGATCCGTCTTTGCTCCAGTTCTCTAAACTGTAATGGTCTCCTTTGTGACTATTCATCTGGAATTGTTTAAAACAACTTGGTCACTCTCTATCATTTTTTAATATCGCTTTAATAGCCTGGTGGTGGTTTTATGCATAACTATACTTTGCACGTTTATTGCAGTCATCCTTCTTTAGCAATTTCTGTAAAATATATATTTCTATGTTATACTGAGCATTAATGTCTTTTAAAAGTTTAATTTCTATTTTAAGTTTCAGTTCATTTTGTATATTTGAGGCACTGATTTATGGGGTAACTCAGCCGCTGTCTTATCTCTGTTTACATCCTTTGTTGACAAGGTGACTTGCAAAGCAGTTAAACAAACACTCAAACTGATGTAGCATGACTTCCGCCATTACCTTATTTGGAAACCAGACAGAGCTGCATTTTGAGTTAGCCTTGTGTTGAACAGAGATAAGCAAGATACGTGCAGTCTACAGCAGTTAAAATAAGTATTGAGAAAGCCACAGTTTTTCTTAATAATTATATTGCTATAGGTTCTGTTGACATGATATTTTCACCAGGGGTCCCTCTCATGATGCAGATTTACTTAAAACTCCAAGTTGTCTAAAACTGAAAACAGTGTAACTCTGACTTTTCCAGTTCACAAAGACAGTTTCCTCAACCTCTGTTTCAGTCACTGTATTAACATTCTCCTCAGAGCTAACCTGGTCGGGAGCAACTTTTCCAACTTGGTGTGTCCTCTGTCTCTGCTCTCCAAACAGCCCATCAAATTGTTTTATTTCCTGATTTAGGAAGCATTATAGCATTATTTCACAGAGAATTAAATATTTATAGGGAGAGGATTCACTAGATGATAACAACCTAATAAGCCTACTGGCACAATCTGAAGCCATTCCATTGGACTGATAGCTGCTTATAACGGCCATTTGTTGGCATGATAACATCCGAAGAGCGGCTGCAAACAGCTGCTGATTTACTGTGTAAAGTAAGATTGAATCAACATGAGGAGGGACCCATGAGATGGTGCAAAGGTTCTATATATTAGAACATTGATCTACTACCACTCAAGAAATGGTAGTAGATTATATATGTGTAGAACAAGGAAGAGTGCTTTTAATAAATGTAAAAATGGCCTGCCATTGCCCACTTCATATAACGCATACGTTTACGCATTAACTCGAGCAACAATCTTCTCCTTCACCATCTTCCTCTCCTTTGTAGCTGTAGCGATGTTGCTCTTTCTTTTAAACACATTTTCCTTTTTTATTTATTTTTTTTGCATTTTTTCATTAAAATCTCTAGTTCCAGTGGGGTAAAATAGGCACTTCCTGTTGCCTGTTGTGATGGTGACTTGTCGAATCGGTGCTCCACTGATTATGGCTTCTCATACTTGTTGCGCATGCGCTTAACTCTGAGTGGACTTAAAATTGACTGAACTAATTGATAGCAGCCATTGTGAAACCAAACACTCAGAGTTCCCGACTTTTGGCTAGGTAAATATATTGTTGCGGATTTGAATCTAAATTTGTTAAAGCTGCTTCATGAAACGGACCCCAGATGTTAGTAACAATTAGTGTTGCGCCGATGCCATTTTTTGGCCCCGATACCAATACCCGATACCTGGCTGTGCAGAATTGGCCGATACCGATACCATACCGATACCTTTGTGAAGCAGGAAAAAGACTAATACAAAGTGAATCCAGGACAACTTTTTATTGCCTACCTGGAATGGGTGACAATAGTAACATGTATAATACTAGTGCAAGAAAGTAAAATTATATTAATAATTGAATAAACTCTGCAAAAATAGTGCAACCTTCGTAAAATTGTAACATGTTTAATACTAGTGCAACAGTAAGAATGTAAAATTATATTGAAATAAGAGGTATATTTGAGAGATAGCTGCATTAATGAGTATCTGAGGTAAGAACAAACAGGATTAATCAGAACTGACATAAGAAATCATTTATTCCTGTAAATTAGGTTTAGGCTGATGTGCATTTCTGTAAGTGCAGCCAAAGCATTTAAATGCGGTGTTCCTCTTTGCTAGTTAAAAAAAGCAATTATGCTCAACTACTCAGAGCATAATGACTCACAGTTACAAATAAAAATACATTTGCATTTGTTATATTTAAAATGCTCTTTTCTCTTTTTCACATCACCAAGACTCAGAAATAGCTGTACCAGCCAACTCAGCTGCAGAGCCAGACTCACAGTCGAGAAAGACTTTAAATTAAAATTTAAGAAACCTACAAGATTCAAAGCACAAACAATACAGTGATATTTAGTGAATCAGTGATTTGAAATAAAAGCTTCAATATTCATGTTAGGAATCCAGTTTGCAGCAGGGGTTTAACCTCCACAATTTCCGTTCAAGACCTCCTGGATTCCAAGTGACAGTCCTCTCCATAGTGCCTCAGGAACCAACCAAATCAAAACCTGTCCGCCCTCCAACGAGTTCCTCCCTCTGGTTAACCCACACAAGACTGGATTCTGGGAAGAAAGTTTTCTCAACTAACATGAGTCCTGTTTTCTCTGGTTCTCCAAAGTCATCGTACAAAGTTCCCACAGACCCTGAACTAACCTCTGATACTTCCCTTCCCAGTTCCGGTTCACCTGTATCCTGAGTTTCCTGAATCCAATCCCGTTCATCTCCTCAATAAACCTGTTAAACTTTTACTCTAGTTTCTCTGAGTGGTTTACTGCATGTGGGTCAGTTCCCTTAAGAAAATCATGACAATTCAGACTTTGTCAAAGATATGTGTGGGGGAAAAAACTCTAAATTAGATTTTGCTGCTTGTGAAGGGGGATATTAACCAATGATACAGATGAAACGGAAGCCATCTATGTGTCTGGAATCATAATTTGCAGTCTTTGGCAGTTTTAGTACCTTTCAGTTTTTCATATTTTTCCTTAATACAGCAAAGAATGGATGGATGGATAGTTTTCCTATTTGAAATTGTATTTATGCATATATCAATTTTTTTAAATTAATGTTATTGATGATTTAGAGCACTTTATAAATGTGGCACTAAAAGGTATCTGTCTTTCTATCTGTAATTATAAATATTAGGGTGTTTCGTAACAGTTGCGTTCTCAACAATAGGAGAGCATTAAATAGACGTATGGCATTGCACTGATTTTCAGCAAAATATCAAAGAGTGTCCCCACCAACTTTAATAACAAAGTTACACCCTTGACTTAAGCACATGTTCTTGTTTGTTCCTAAAAATATTTTATCACAGGTTGTATCTGTATAAGCGTACTCAGTCTTGGGTAACATATTTTTATTTTTTATGTCATTGGTGAACATGATGAGTTTTAGGTTTTATTATTTATACATCATGTGCACTGTTAATTTCTTAGTCAGATTAGACAGAGCAGAAGGCCTTCCTTCACATTGTGGATGTCACGGTGTGTACGGAGGTCATCTAATCAAGACAGCCTTCGTGTCTTTAAGAGTACACAGGATATGGGCACATCTTGGAGCCGGTCTGATAGAGGATGGCTATCTGTAACCCTGAGGCATAGAAGCAAGCTGTATACAGGTCAGGGCATGGATGGCGTGTCAGTTTCTGATACGGACAGCTAAGCATCCACCTGATGCAACACATATAGACTCACAAGGTATAAGAAGCAGGAGATGACCTTCATCGGGGCTCAAACTTTGCCGGACGCTAGCGGACGTGATTTTTGAGACCACAGCTGTGCAAGCTCTAAGCATTTTTCTCTGTCCTGTAACGACCTGATCTGGAATAAACCCTGTTACTTTTTTACTCCTGTTTTTATAGTCCTTTTTTATATGGTTTTACCCAGTTTGAGTTAAGAGTAGTAAATAACTTGCTCCCAGGAAAAGAACCAGTGAGGAGGCCCCCGGGGCGCTACAGCCTTCCTTCCAAGGGGACAACTCCTCCTCACTTTAACAAATTGGTGTTTCCGCCCGTGACCTGGAAGCAAAACAACAGCGCTACCGACGGAAAAAGCTCCACAGCCTGCGGCCGCTAACAACTGAAAAGGTGAGGAGATTCCTTATTACAAAATATCTCCGGTGTTTTTAATGTTAAAACACTTTGGCTGTGTTGTGATTTTCTGAAGTGAGCTGAAACTTTTTATGCAAAAGAGGACAGAGAAATTGCTCAGAGTGATTTAGTTTTTGTTTTTGCTGTTTTTGTTTTGTTGTTTTCCTTTTTTTTACATTGCGAACATGTACACATAAAAAAAAAAAAAGAGAGAGAGAGCGGAAGTAAGTCGTGCGTTCTGCTGTGGGTAGCGGTTGAAAGTCCGACTGGAGGGCCCCTGCGCAAACACCTTCAAGAATTATACTGCTCACTAGGAAAAAGTTGGTTGGAGAGCCCAACGGTTTCTGCATGCAGAAAGGGACTGTGATTTTATTCCCGGTCTGCCTGCAGACACAAAAGATGCATTTCTGAAAAACAAACGCACCGACGGATACCAGTCACATTACGGCTAGAGTTTGCCAGTATACCTCCCATAAGGACATTTACGAAAAACCGAGACTGGAGAAATAAAAGCGAGCGGATCGAGTTGAAACTGACTCTTGGGGTGTTTTTCTCTTTCCTTCTCTTCTCTTATAAAAGGAAAGAGAGAGACGATAAAATGATATTCCCCATAAAACTAGAAGAGGCTGATGCCCAGATTAGGTAACTTGTTTGTCTAATCCTAAAGTTGGTGGAGTGAGCTAGGCGGTACTATATATATATATTTTTTTTTTCTTTTCTCTTCTTCTTTCTATATCTTTTTTTTTGTTTTCTCTAAATTTCTCGAGGTCTAATTTTATACACTGTGTGAACGAAAGGTGTGAAAGATGGATGCATGTGGACTAGAAATTGAATCCAGAAACACCTCGTTAAAAGCGAGTCTTGAGAAAGGGAGAAATATGATCATGGCGAGTTATCCATTGAAGGATGCAGAACACCACATTAGAAAATTTGATGAATGGGTTGAAAAAATGAGAGAAGATGGGGTGTTTGGGGAATTAGAGGGGCCCCCTCCAAACACTTCATAACGTGGTTTTTATTTGGATACACTAAAAAATAGATTGTCACAAGCTCGTGAAAAAATGGCTGGTGCTGGTGTGTACGGATGAGACAAACACCAGAAGGAAGAAACAAAACTTTTGGATCTGATTAAACAAACCATATTCAATTTTATTACCGTATTTTCACGACCATAAGGCGCACCAGACTAAAAGGCGCACTCTCAGTTATGTGTCCCATTTCTGTATTTAACACACACATAAGGCGCACCGGACTATAGGGCGCGTTTTCTATATACAGGTACATGTCCTCTACTACCTTTAAATACCTCTACTGCGTATTTAAAAATACAGCGGGCCCAAAACTGAGTATGATTGTGCTTTATTCATGTATTTATTACAAAGTATTAATCAAACCTGGCAGCTGGCCGTGAGACAGACACATGGCAGATGACACAGCGCTGTGATCACTCCTAAATTAACTTAAAATCCTGAAACCTGCCGACGGAATATGTTCGCTTTTATTACCGGTATCCTGGTGCCTGCAGCTAAAATTATTTAGATGAAAAACACCTGCCAGCAGCCGCGGTGAACGAAAGGATTTCTCCTGTCGGTGCACCGCTGGTATGTGGGAGTCTGAGCGCCTCCGACAGAAATAGATAATCTGGATGAACTGACTGCAATTATTAAGCTTTCAGGTGGCCTTTCTCACTTAAAAACATATTTATACTTATTTATTCCCACTGATCACAGCAAATATAGCTGCAAGATTTAGATTATTTAGATGAAAAAACACCTGCCAGCCACCGCGGTGAAGAGGAGGAGACGCGCTCAGAGGCTGCCATTGAATTAAGCTTTTAGGGAGAAAAATACAGCGGGAGCAAACCTGAGTATGATTGTGCTTTATTCATGTATTTATTACAAAGTATTAATCAAACCCATCAAAGTCATCATCCTCTGTTATCCTCAGCATTCCTCTGAATAAAACAGCTGCGCTAAATCAGACATGCCAGTTTCCCCTTCTTCGCTGTCAGAGTCACTTTCCGTGCAGCGCAGCTCCTCAGAAATAATGCCGGCTTTTGCGAAAGCTTGAACAACAGAGCCAGCAGACACAGTCCATCTACAATCCATCCGCAAACGGTGGCGTAACTTGCCCGGCGCTGCCTTCCATTTATCCTGAAACTGTGGTCTCCGTCTGTCATCCATCGCTCCCACGCCGCTCGCAGCCTTACTGTGAACGGCCGCTTCAAACCGATGTCGAGCGGTGGAAGTTCCTTTGTCAGACCCCCCGGGATAACGGCGAGCACAGCGTTCATTTGATTCATCTTTTTTTCACATCGGCTGTGAGATGGGCACGCAGCGATGGTGATGCGTGGAAAAAACCACCTAGTCTTCTCACATACACCTGTCTCAGCCACGCATCCACCCAGCCTTTTCATTTGCGTTAATATCATATGTCATCAGAGCGCTGTCTGTCTCGCTGCCAGCTCCCAGATCAGCTTCTCTGATTGGTTGATGCGGCGCGTCCAGCAGCAAAACTTCAATTTTTCCATCTGAGCAGCAGCAGCGCGTTGGCGGTGCATCAGATGCTTAAACGCTCCCGACGTGCTGCACCAAAACGCGCTGCGGGACCTTTTGCTGCACCTATATGCGCGTCAACCATTGACTTTGCATGTAAACTCGCTGCTTCTGCTGCACCTGCTGGGTCCGGTTCACACCGATATCGAGCGGTTGAACAGCGAGCACAGCGTTAATTTGTTTCCCCATGTTTTTCACATCAGCTGTGAGATGGGCACGCATGGAGTCACAGATTAATGGTGATGAGTGGAAAAAAAACAACTGGTCTCCTTACATTCAGCCACTCTTTCATCATCTCCTCAATGAGGTGGTCTCAGAAGTCGCAGTTACAACACACATAGGGCGCACCGCACCATAGGGCGCACCGCACATTTTGAGGGAAAAAAAAGACGTTTAAGTGCGCCTTATAGTCGTGAAAATACGGTAACTGTTTTTCTGACATGGACCCTGAACAGAAAAAGGTGGAGCAAAACGGGATGCAGGGAGGTGAGCAGGGGCTCGACACTACAGAGGGTAAGTACAAACATCCCATTAATACATGTAATATTGCAGAGACGGAGACTGTTATGGACTCCAGTCCATACAAAGGTGTCAGGGATATGTTACTTAAGGCTGGTGATGCAATGTTTCCATCAAACCCATGTGTGCAGATGCCTGTTTTTGAGTTGCATGAAGGTCAAATAAATTGTGAGATAAGGCCCACAAGGGAAGAATTAAGACAAGAGATACGAAAGGAGTTTCAGATGCAAGATATAATAGAGGAAGCAGTAACTAAAGCAGTTCAGCGAATGTCAACAATTGATAGAATAGGCACAGAACATGAAGGGCACAGTCTAGGGACAGCTGACTGTCTCAGAGGGAAGTCTGAACAGAGCAGACCAAATACGGGTAAAAATGAGGAAGATTTGATACAAATGGAAAGGAGAAGATTAGAAATACAACTACAACAACAGGAAATGGATAAACAGCGGGCAGAAAAACAAACACAGCTAAATAAAGTACCGGACAGACAAGGGGCGTTTAAACATGAGGAACACCTTTGCTATGGGGGACAGGAGGGAGCCACTTATATGAGACATCCACAAGCAACAGATCAGTGTCTTATAACCATAAATGACAGGATTGATAGAGTTGCGGAACTAGTCGAAGATGCCCAGAGATGGCAAAAGTACTCACTTTCCGTACTTGAGTAAAAGTACAGATACTTGTGTTAAAAAATACTCTGGTAAAAGTGAAAGTACTGATTAAACTTCTTTACTCAATTAAAAGTAACAAAGTACAAGCTTGTAAATTTACTTAAAGTATAAAAGTAAAAGTAGAAACCACTTTTTTCATGCCGTTGCCTACATTTTAAATGGATGTCTGCCAATAGGACTATATCTCCGTTGTGTTAATTTTCAAACATCTCGTCGTCCATGCTACTATGCTAATGCCACCGCCACCAAGCTGCAATGATTTGCCGCGAATGAATACCGCCAAATCTGTCGATTCATCTTGTAGTGGTGCGTCAAATGCAACGTAGATTCCCATCCAATTAGATTGAATTTGGTATTTGTGAGAAAACGGCTCGCCAGCTCCCGTCTCACGTCAGAGGAGGAGTAAGCAGATGACTTGCAAAAAGGTGGTAAGAACCAGCGGACAACAAAATTCCAGTTCAAAAGCGTGTAGCGGTTTATTTACTGGTGCAACGGTGAAGACAAAAAAAACCCAAAACAAACAAAATACTTTCAAATAAAGAAAACAAAACCGGCCATTGCAGGCAATACAAAACACTGACAGCCTCACAGCAAGCTGACTTTAAATAGTCTCTCTAAGCAGACCTTCAAAAGCAGTTTCTCCAACTAGTCTCTCCAAGCAGCCCCCCAAGCCATTGTGAGTGTGCCCCTTAAATAGACCCCCCAATAATCAGCCAATTGGGACAGCCCAACTAAACAGGAAGGCAGATCCCCAATAAAGCACAGTTAACATTGTAGAAAAATAAATACAGACAATAGCATCATTCATACAAAAACTAAATTATTTATGAAATAATTTAACCATACTAACATTACTATTTCACCTACTTATCACCATGCAAACAATTATTGCATACATTGAAATCCCACTTAACACCCCTGCCCCCTTATAGTCTTTTCCAATGCCCTGGGACAATGGATAAGAGACTGGCTCCGATGCGGTAGGTGTTTCCACACGGACCAGTATGCTGACGGACTAAGGGAAGAGAAGGGCTCTGTTCGAAAACCTAGGACGCATCCTTAGAAGACCAGATTCGAAGGCCGATTACGTCATAGCGCGGCGCCGAGGTCTGATCGGATTCCAGTCCTCGTTATGCGGCCTTAAAATCCGTCCTTCTTTTTGCCCGATTTGAAGGATTCTTGGATATCCCAGGATTCATTGCGAGACCAAGCAAGCTGTGATCAGAGTAAAGGTTACTTGGTGCTGAACAGTGGTGAAAATTGGAAGTTCAGTTTAATATAATACAAGTCATTTAATAGTTCCGTCTGAGATTAATGAAAAATAGTTGTTTTAATGGTTATTGAGTCAGATGTGTGGCGGTAATGTTTGGTTTATCTAAAGGTTTTAATCTGTTACTGTGTAAATGGGTTTGGCTATAATTTAAGGACTGGCTATAATGGCTATAATTTAAGATTCTAATATATCTGCAGGGTGGGGACTTTTAATCTGATAGGATTTTTATCTTTTTATCGCTGTTTTGTACAATATGCTTAACTGCGTATTTTTTGTTGTTGAATATTAGAGATTTTGCAGATATATTTTTTATAAATACATTGTTTAGATTTACTTATATCTTTCTACCCTTTTTATAGAATAGAATAGAAAATTCCTTTATTGTCCCACAATGGGGAAATTTACAGCAGCAGAAAGATTATTGAAAATGGTCACACAAATGTGGACCTTAGAAAAATGTAAAAGAATAACATGATAGGGAAGAGTTAAAATATAAACAATACAATACTGTAAAGTGTTTTAACAATATAAAACTAGGGAATAAATAACCAATATGCAGCTATGGACATTTTTACAGTAATGGATATTCGAAAATAGCAGCAACATCAGAGATGTGCAAAATGACAGCAGCATGTTATTTAACTGACTAAGGTTTCTATCATTACATTTGATTTTATTTGTTCCTGCTCCCAGTGGTTGGAACATTTATTCCATTTTGGATTCTTGTGAGTGTTGTCTTTGTTCACTTCACAATAAAAAAGAAATAAATAAACAGTTTTGAAAACTTCTGTATTCATTCTTTTCCTGCTTTGTGTGTCAACGTTTACGGTTGCTAAGCAACAGAGCATACGGCGGTAAAACCCGCCAAAGGGTAGACCTGGTCAAATTCACAGCCTAAACTCTTCCGGTCTCCTTATTTTCAAAGACTTCGAAGGATCCAGTCTAGGTAGACCGCGTCCTTGGAGGACACGTCCTAGGTTTTCGAACAGAGCCAATGTGTAATTTGACTGGGAAGTTTTATTGCTGACTACGGAATGTATATTAAAGCTGTCGCAGTGGGTAACTTCAGAGTTTGCTACGCTGGTGAGTAAGTAAAGTGTTGAATTAAAGGTGACGTTGTAATTTCGGAACTAGTGTAAACTACCGGGTGAATTGTTTGGAACTGCCGCCGCCATGATGGCCGGTCTGTGGTGCATGCTGGGAAATGTAGTGAAGAATGTGACGCTGTGTGTGATAGACGGCGGCTACACTTTGGGAACAGAGGGGGAAAACGGCTCCGTTTTCACAGTATTGATGACGTGAAAAATAATAACGGTAACTCCATTGAAATGATTCAAAACTAAAGTAACGAGCCAATTTTTTAAAATGTAAGGAGTAGAAAGTACAGATATTTGTCTAAAAATGTAAGGAGTAGAAGTAAAAAGTCGCCATAAAAATAAGTAGTAAAGTAAAGTAAAAATATCAGAAAAATCTACTTGAGTACAGTAACGAAGTATTTGTACTTCGTTACTCGTCCTGGACACGAAGTATTTGTACTTCGTTACTTCCAATCTCTGCTTAGAGTCCCATACTCCGCACGCGCAGGCCCCGGAGTCCCCAAACTCCTCGCACTCAGTGGATACCCAGATCCCAGATCTGTCAACAAATATCCCTGCTGTGGCAGCTGCAAACCTTACTTAGCTGTGTTCTTATCTAAAAGAACACAGAGGGTCCCAGACCCAACCGCACAGAATACCGATTCCAGATCTATCACAACAAAACCCTGTTTGTGAAATATTCTTGCGACTACACACAGTTATAGCTTTCACATGGTCCCAGACCAACTTTCGATCAAAAGCTTTCAGGCCTACCCTTTCGCTGCGCAGATTCAGTCCTTTGGGAAGTCGTCACCAGGATGCCCAGGGCAGGGTTGGACCAACCTATTGGCCCCGTCCGGCGAAGGGGAGACGGCTGTCGACAGTTTCTTGGCCTTGGTCCCGCACGGTCCTGGACAATTGGATCTTAACTCCCAGGTTTTGGCACCAATATGTTAGCTTAAAAAAATTGTGAGTTCATATAGGACAAAAAATGAATCTGACACACCAAGGGATTTTCAAACACAGCTTCCTGCAGGAGGAGAAAGGCTGCCTGCTCACACTTCAGCACCTTTCTGCCTCCGACCAGAACAGCAGTCTTTTATTAACAGATCACAAGCAAATGGGTGGGTCTTAGGACAGAAGACCCTGTAATGATTATCTAGCTGAATGCAGGTCATAAACAGCATGACCCTGCTTTATGATCAACTGGCTGGGGGCAGGTCATAAAGTGAAATGACCCTGAAAGAAACAAAATTACCCCTCCTGACTGAATCATAGGACAGAATGTAGCATCTTATTTCTTCAATGTTTAATATGCACACATTAACTTTATAATTCCTTACCTAGAATTAACTACCTATTTTCAATTATCCCAAATAAACCATCAACCGACTGGTTTAAATCTCTAGATTCTTCCATCTCTAAACTTCTTTGGAAAGATAACCCTCTCGTATCAGCTTAAAGACACTACAGAAAAATAAAGACAGAGGGGGACTAGATTTACCTAACTTCCAAAACTACTACTTAGCAAATAGATTACAATACATCTCTAAATGGATAAAACATGATCCTTAGAGCCCTGGATAGATACAGAACAGGAAATATGGGACTGAAATATGGGACAAATCGGGACTGAAAAGTGAAGGGGAAGCTTCTGTGGTTAGTTCAGGCTCAGTGGGAAATTTGTGTCTTCGATTTGAAGAAGGGAATTAAGGCAACAGGACTCACGTTTCCAGAAAAAGGTGTCTCTTGTTGGATCCAGTCGGTGTGGGTTGTTCGAGTGAATGACTTGCTCATTGGAGGGCGGACAGGGTTTACCCAGGCTGTGGTTTTTCCTTGAGGAACGGAGGAGCTGACTGCCACTTAGTTTTCCTGTGGTACTTGAATGGTTTCTTGTGGAGATGAAACCACTGCTCAGAGAGACGCCCAAACAATCCTTGGGGAAAAGTAGATCTAAACCACTAGCTTGAATCCTCAGCTCAGCTTGATGCTCAAAGAATCCTTCCAGGGGGGAGGAAGGTCCAAAACATCCAATTTGCAGGATGACATCCTGCCAAGAGGCAAAGACAAAAACAGCAAGGTTAAAACTCAGGTAGACAAAACTCAGTTTAAGTCAGCAAAACTCAGCTTGGCTAGACTACCTAAAACTGGCAAACACTCTGGTCGAGGTAGTGGCAGTCAGCAGCTTAGGAGTCCTCTGGTAATGAGGTAACCATCCGCAGGTGTATGAGGAGGCCAACAAGAACCAGGCGCCGCCTGATGGTGTAGGGAAGACAAACAAAAGCACAACCCACACAAACTGGATTCCGAACACAGAGTTCCTAGTGTTAAACCCCCCCTAACTACTGCCTAAATTATACAGGACACTGACTAAACTGAATGATACAATATTTCTTCCTATTATGAAATGGGAGGAGGATCAATCAATCAATCAGTTTTGAACAAAACGTCTGGGCTCAGAGAAGTCTAAGAATGTTTAACATGAGTAGAAACCCCAATTTCCAACTAATACAATACAAAATCCTCCACAGAGTGCACTATACAGGTCAAAGATTATTCAAGATGGGTTTTGCACAATCTAATATCTGTCCACTGTGCACAGGCAATCAACTTGATAATTATATTGACACGTTATGGTTATGTACGCCGGTTTAGAGGTTCTGGGTACAGATACGTAAGGACCTATCACTGAGCCTGGGTTGTAAAATCTGACTTTCCCCTTCAGTTTGCTTGCTGGGTGACTTTGAGGGAAGCTCTCTGGGGAAAAAAATCAGTTTGCATGGCCTTCACTGCATTATGTATCGCAAAGAAAACTATCCTCATGAATTGGAAAAGTAAAAACTCAGCATCAATCAGTACAGAGATCTTTTGTTAGATCATATCAATCTTGAGACAGAATCTGCATCAGACCGATCTCTCTGGGCTCCCTTGATCGGCTCCATCACCTACTGTAGTGGGGGGCTGTGGGGCACGTCCTGTGGGACGCAGGGGCTGGATCGGGGGTCCTTGGGTCCTGGGGTGCGCTCAGAGTGGGGTGCCTGGCGGATCTGACCCCAGGGGGGACTCTCAGGGGACGGGGGTGCCTATTGGGGTCAGCGGGGGAGCTGGCTCCCTAAGCACCGCACTCCTTTTCTCCCCATCCCTGGACTCCTCCCTCTGCCTGCTCCATCACACTGCCACACATGTAGGTACTTGGGGAGGGGGTCTTTACCACGTTCTGATGATGTCCCCCACCCCAATTTTATTTAGCATTTAGACACTTTTCTCTACAACAATTTCACAAACCACATGCAGGGCCTTGTCTGGGGGGGTGGGGGTCAAGGGCATTCGGGAGATGGGCTTATTTCATGGTGCTCACCTCAATTGGCTCCTCCCACCCTCTGATTTAGACATCCAGGGTTCTGGGTCATCGATTGGGGGGGGGGCGCTGGCTCCGTCTGTCTTGCGGAGGGGGGATGGACTGTGCCGTACACCCGCTTTCTGTAAAAGGGAGAATGATAAAACATCTTCAGTCTGCTATATCACCTGCAAAGAGATATAAAAAGAAGAGCACAACCAGCAGATATAGTATAAGAGATACAATAAAGTAGCACCTTGATACTATTGCTAAAATATAAGTAGTATTACTTATGTATTGTGGTAGCTGTGGACAGATTCCAATATTTGTTTAGGCTGGGGACAATAAATATTTAATTAGCGAT
This sequence comes from Cyprinodon tularosa, assembly GCF_016077235.1. Classification (NCBI taxonomy): domain Eukaryota; kingdom Metazoa; phylum Chordata; class Actinopteri; order Cyprinodontiformes; family Cyprinodontidae; genus Cyprinodon; species Cyprinodon tularosa. The sequence goes on along the minus strand of NW_024038844.1, from coordinate 15,748 downwards.
GACGCTACTGTTACTGAAGCTCCTAAAAAATGTTATTAGCACCCAGAACAGTAGTGAGATGTTCTGCATTCTATATTTGCCTGCTTTGTGCGTCAACTGTTATGGCTGCTAGGCAACAGAGGATACTGACACCCCTAAACTTCCTCAATGCTAAAAGTCTACTGTTATCTCCTCTGAGCTGGTTTAATCTCTCTGACCCTGGGTCTGGTTGAGACCAGCGAAAGAACTTGGTGAGAGAAGAATTTCATGCTATTATTTTCATTTTTATTATCGAAACTCCTTTGTTTGTATTTTTTTTTAATGGTAGAATAAAGTAAAAGAAACTTTTATGAAAAATAGAACATACAGTGTCATGCTGTATGTTTTCAGTGTGATAAGAATGTTCTCTTTGTTGCTACATTTTCTGTTAAACGACATTTTAGATGCTTGCTGGGTATTTTTTGTTATCAAACTGTGTACATTCTTTGCTCTTTCACTTTTTTTCTCAATTTACTTAGTGGCATTCTTTAAAATTATTACTTTTTTGGTGTATTTCTTAAGTGATGAGGTCGTAAACAATGCAGCTCAATGAGCAAAGACATTTCATTTGAAAAAACTAAAAAATAAGATCTAAAACTGTCTGAATACTAGGAAAACACTGAAAAAAGCCTAAAAAAAATCCCAAAACATGAAGACTCTAACTGTGTGGAAAGGAAAATTCCTCCTAAAAAATTCAGGAGCTGAGCTTTCTGTTTTTCTGTTCTTAGACATCATGACTTATAACTGTATCTCTCACCCTAGAGCTCTACAATAAAATATGGTAAGATTTGAAGGTGACCATCAGATCTCGGTGGAATATGAAGCACCCATATCTTCAGCCACGAATGATACTTTAATGAAGAATCCAGGTGAGAGCTTACAATATTTGCAAATATAAATAAATAGGTGTGTGTGATTATATATAACTATATGTGAAGATTTTAGATGTGTGTATATCTATCTATATATCCATCTATGTATATGTATGTATCTGTATATGTATATCTGTTCCCATGCATAGAGATGTCTGTAATCCTACAATAACATGATATTTACAGTTGATTTATTAAAAATGCTTTTCAGTAAAAATCAACAGCAATAACTCCAATAACAAACAAGAATTTCATTCAAAATGTATTTAATAAAAGTGCTTAACAATTCCTGTAATGAATGAATAGCACAATGAAAGAAATAATGTCTCATCTAAACATCCCTCAACAATAAAAGTTAAAAATAACTCCCAATAACAGATGATACTCAGCCTCAGCAATGAACAAAATAATGTCTGTTCTGTAGGCTATTGGAAAAAATAAATTAACAAATGAGCTAATTAACAAAACATACCTCTTGTGTAGCAAAAATTATTCAAAATGTACCAAAAACAAACAAACATATCAATAGACTATCTTTACTTTCGGTGTCCAGGTGGCTTTTCAGATTCCTTGCACCTCCATTGGACACCGAGACATATGAGCCTGCTTTGCACACTGTGCACAAGCCCTCCCATTTGTCTCGACCCGGTCTGAAAGCGGGGAAACTCTTTTGTAAATCGTCGGTAAACATACATTTGCGCTTTTGCATGTTGTTGGCGTACTGACAGCCACACAATCTATATTCTGTGTAAGAACAGGGCTGCCCGCACTGACGCGGCTCAGGGATTATGTCACACGCAGCGTCGTGCGCAGTTCCCTAGTGCCTGTAAATTTAATGGTCCAATTAAGGTAATTTAAAAAATCAGGACATTTCCTCACTTTCTAAAAAAAAACCCGGGACCCCCGGGACAGGACGTAAAATAGGGATATGTCCCAGAAAATACGGACGTTTGGTCACCCTACTTCAGAGGACAGCGCAGACAGGCTCTAACCAGACTAGAAAAAGAAGTGGGAGGCCATGTTGCACAACTGAGCAAGAAGATAAGTACATTAGAGTCTTTAGTTTGAGAAACAGACGCCTCACTGGTCCCCAACTGGCATCTTCATTAAATAGTACCCGCAGTAGCCTGTTATGCTGTCCTCTGAAGGGAGTAGTACGCACCGTTGTTGGAAATCTTCAATTTATATATATATTAGGGATGGGACGATTTATGAAAACCGTCAGAATCGTTCGGTTCGACTGTCTCGGTTCGGTTCGCGTGTGTTTCGTTCGGTTCATGCGCTGCTCCTTTTTCTCATAGAGGAAGCGATTACACTCCAGAGCAGAAGGTGGCGGTACTGCGACCAAAGCCAACCGCCAGTAGTAAACAAGAAGAAGAAGAAGCCGGGTGTAGCAGGGAAAAAAATCAGTTGTGGAGAATTGTGTCGGACTGGCGAGTGGGAAAGAACAGGAGTTGGAAGACGCCAGCAGCACTTTATAGGTCTGCTGTATGGGAGCGCTTTGCATTTAGATTGACCTACGATGACAGCGGAAAGAAAGTTGTACCATACCATACCATACCAACTTTATTTATGAAGCACTTTATACACCGAACAGGACCAAAGTGCTGTACACAATCATAAAATACAATAAAATTATAAAATAGAGAAAAAACCAGTGTAAAATACATATTAGTATACAAAAAGAATAAAACAGAGTAAAACCTCTTAAATTGTGCCAAAAGCCAAGGAAAAAAGATGAGTCTTAAGAAGGGACTTAAAAACAGCAAGAGAAGAGGCCTGTCTTATGCTCAGAGGCAGATCATTCCACAACTTAGGAGCTGCCACAGAAAAAGCACGGTCTCCTCTGAGCTTGCATTTTGTCTTTGGGACCCTCAGAAGCAACTGATCAGCTGACCTGAGGGAACGGGAGGGTGCATAAGAATGTAACAGCTCAGACAGATAAGAAGGAGCAAGGCCATTAAGAGTTTTAAAAACAAATAAAAGAATTTTAAAATTAATCCTAAAATGTACTGGCAGCCAGTGTAAGGAAGCTAAAACAGGGGAAATGTGGTCGAATTTTCGTGTACCTGTTAATAGACGTGCAGCAGCATTTTGAACCCTCTGAAGATGAGAAATATACAAGTCACTGACCCCTGTATAAAGTGAGTTACAGTAATCCAGCCGTGTGGTCACAAATGCATGGATCACTGTTTCGAAATGCTGTCTGGAAAGAATGGGTTTTACTTTTGCTAGCTGCTTTAAGTGGAAAAAGCTGGACTTTATAACGGCTCTGATGTGCGCTTCCATTTTAAGACCAGCATCCATCTTAACCCCTAAATTTGTAATAACCGGCTTAACGTACTGAGCCAAGGAGCCAAGACTGGTCACAGAATCAGCAGTGGATCTACCAAAGATCCACTGCTGATTCCTCTATGTGGATAAAAGTGCAACAGCGTGCAAGCATTGTGCAACATGTTTTGTTTATGCTAACAGCAACATGTCATGCTAACCCCGAAATCCCTCATACTCCGACAGCAACCGCCCCGCGCAGCGGGGGTTGCTGATGGATATATATATATATATATATATATATATATATATATATATATATATATATATATATATATATATATATATATAAAACTGTTTGTGGTATGTGTCATCCTCAAGCTAGGGTCCTCTACCAGAGGCCTAGGAGTTTGAGGGTTCTGCGCAGTATCTTAGCTGTTCCTAGGACTGCGCTCTTCTGGACAGAGTCCTCTGATGTTTTACTTGGAATCTGCTGTAGCCACTCTCCCAGTTTGGGGGTCACAGCCCCCAGTGCTCCAATTACTACTGGCACCACTGCTGCTCTTACTTTCCACATCTTTTCTAGCTCCTCTTTCAGCCCTTGGTATTTCTCAAGCTTCTCGTGTTCTTTCTTCTTGATGTTGCAGTCGCTTGGGATTGCCACATCTATCACTACTGCCTTTGTGGAAGCTCATTGGTAGAATTCTCTTATGACAGAAAGAAGGCTGACGATTCACTCGATTGTCTCCGGAGGGGGGAAACATTTATTTACAAAACCGAATTCATACAGCTGTCTTAAACACTTCATACATTCAGCGCTATGTCCTCACATCTGTAGTTTTCCCCCACCTTCAATCCATTGTGGGTGGCCTTTTATAGGCTCCACAACGCACTGTGTGGATGCACGCGCACGACTGGACGCTCTGAAGAACCTTCTGGAAGTTCTTGTCCTGTGACCCGATTGCATGCGCGTGGGCCTTAAAGACCCTGTTTTGCAAAGACTTGTGACTTCCAGCTTGTAAACATCCTGTTTTCATGTTGCAATCTCTGTGTTGCTAAGTGGGCATAAGGTCAGAAACAGGACTGCATAACGCAGTACAACTGCTTCCTTGTTTGGCAAGCCAGCCAGCATTAGAGACTTTATTATTGCTAAGACTCATACTTGAACTTCAAGATGTACTGTTTTGTTGCTAAGTAAGTATAGGGCCATGATATTCTGATTCTGATTTCTGATATAAGACAATAAAACTGCTACTACATTCCCCCCTGTAGTTCATTGCAGATGAAATACTTTGTGATGTTACATGGTGATGTGAATACTACGCGACTAAGTGCACTTACATGTGTGTGAAGTTTAAGTGAAAAAAAACGAAATATTAACGTTACGGACACAGCCTGATATGGATGGAAGTTGGGGGATACAAACCTTTAAATGAAACCATTACTAAGTATCATAATTAATAATAAAAGTCAGTCAGAAGTCAGTCAGTCAGTACTCCTCTAAACAGCCTGCTATGGATGGTTCACAATGTGAAATAATAAAACAGTAATACAGGTTATAATGCAAAGCAATGGCATGTTATAATCATCAGGTTTATATTTACAGCATACAAGAATAATCAATAATTGTGTTGTCTTCTTTCCTGTTGAAAAAATCTAAAATATAGTTCTTTCACTTCAGGGCTCTGTCCTTGGCTTTTAAAGGCATGAACACAGGATCAGCGGTTCCGCCTTTAGTATTTCGCAGGCGGAAGTTGAAGGTTTGCAGTCTTATGCCTGGGGTCACCGGTCTTTACAATCCATCCCCTCAAAATGAGTAAGACAGAAAAACCACAATTAGTGTTCTTATCAGCAAATATCAACTAATCATAGAAAATATTATTCATATTATTCCAATCCTATTGTAGTACATAGTGTTTGACTTATCTAATTCACTTGGAGAGGGATCCCATTCCCCCCTGTGATGCTTTCATCACATCTGGTCCTCTCGGTCGTCCATCTGCTGGTCGCTCCTTGGTGTTGCATTCTTTCGACGAGTAGCTAGAGTTCGCTGGTCCTCTTGTCCTTTCATTACTCTTTGATGTACCTCCCTTAATATTTGAGTTCAGTCAGTCTGCTCCTTGGTTGTCGTGGTCCCCTGGGCCTCGCATATCGTTCATGTGTCCATGGCTTATGCTGATCCAGAGTAAGGGCAGTCCTTGTCCCAGTGTCCTTAAATCTCACTATCAGATGTGACCCTGAGAGGAAAGAAAAACTGACCAGTATCTTGAAACGAAATCTAGAGATGTAACACATCCTGTTTTTCATGAGTCCAGTTTCTGTAATTAATGTTCAAATTAAATTAAGAGAACTTTTAATTGTTGCAGTAAACTCCCATTGTCTCTTGGTGTATCTTCTCCCTTATCTGCAATTATTAATATTTCCAAATATCCTCCAATAATCAGTAAAATTTAAATCTCAGAGAATTAACCTTTCTGATAATAATGAAATAAATCATGTAACACGATTGTAGGACTTCAGATTGTACCTCAGGCCAAAACAACAAACAAAAAGTCTATCTTTTGTTGGATCATCTTACCTGTTCAAAGAAACATGAAATAAATTACAATCATCTTACCTTCCTAAAATAACAAAAACAGGAGAAAACTTTACTCAAAGAAAATGGCAGTCCAATCCTACTGTGCAATCGGTGTTACAGCTTAAAATCGCTCCACAATTATTTCAGGAATCTTGTAACTTAAATACTTGTTAACACAGCTAAGTGTTAGATGAATACAATGAAACTTCATCACCTTTTCTATTCCTCTGTAAGGTCCTTCTCATCACAGAGTTCCTGGGTCCTTTTCCTCGAAATGCATCAATCCCCAATTATCTGTTAATGACACAAGGAAAGAAAAAAAACAGGAGTAAAATAATAATTTCAATTTACAATGCGACCCTTAAACAGGTTCCTCTTTCATGGGAATTAGATTGTAGAAGAAAATACAAGAAATAATATAGTCAAACCGCTCTCAGCTCTCAGGTGTTCTTCTCAGGCTCCGTAGCGTACCGAGGCTCAGCCATTTTGTCAGGGTGGAGGCATCATCTGGGGGCAATTTGGTGATCTTTGCCCTAAAAAATTTTAAACACTGAAAATATTGTTCCTTATTATCTTAGCCTTCTGTTCCAATTTTGTTAACCAGGGTTTTCATGCACAAGAGTAGTAAGAAGTACTAAAGATTTTAGCAGCATAGTAATAATGAGAATAAAAGCAAAAATCCTTTTTCCTCTGGAAGCAAGTTGAGTGCCACCCTACATTATTTTTAAATACAATCTGCATTCTGGCTTTCTGTGCTTTATAACAACATTTGTAAAGACATCTAGATCTAGGATTATTGGACAGTTTATACGCTTGGATCACATAATCTCACACTTACATAATATTCCTGAATTCAAATCTTAAGGTGCTTTTCCAGTTGTAACGCCTGTTTTTATTCAGTGTTTTACTGTTAGAAATGTACTAAGAACATGTGTGACAATCTGCGTTACGTATTGGAGACCGAAATTATGATTAACTTTTCAACTTATTTGTGTAAAATCTGATTTCTAAACGAAACTAATCCTTGATCTTGCAAACTCTGCAGAGATACATTTTTACTTTTACTTATTTATAATGTTTATTCTGTTAGATATTAGTTGGCTCAGTGCAGATAACCAGGAATGTAACCTTTTCAAGATTGTACGTTTCGCCTTGGATATTCATAAACAAGTTAATGTGTCCACTTTAACCTTAATCACTCTTGTAGTTCTCTGCCAAGCTACAAAAAATAAAATAAACGGTTGTCTTCCTGTGGACTTTGAATGAGTGTGTGCGGCAGTGCACAGAAGTTGCTTAATCAGACTGGAATGTGGAGTGACTTTTTCCTGTCTCTATGGAACAACCAAGAGAGAGGCGGACAGAAAAAATGTCTTTCGAAACACAAAGATATTTGAGTAAGTATTAACATACTTTATTTGTCTTTGAGCTCGAACTGTCTTTAGTCTGTTTTGGCCTATAATACGTCTTAAGTCTTTTGTCATCTGCATTTAGGATTCTGATTTGTTTCTATATTAATCTTTAGTGACGTAAACAGTTTTCATTCCACGCTTCACGTAGAATCATCTAATGTAATCTAAAGCATAACTAACCTCTTACATCTATTAATATAATCGGTTCTTCACTTCTTGAACCAGATCTGCTTCTTTGTTCTGTTTCAAACATTATTTGTTAGTTTCCTCAAAAGGATAACTTCCTCATATATTGAAGTAAATACATGTTGCTTTTTACCTTTAGGATGTAAGAGTTTTTATTTACCGTAAAATCCAAATAACATTTTGTACAAAAACATTTCAAACATTATTCTCTATTTCTGTATCTTATTGAGTAAACAGCTAGTCCTGATGCTGGGGAGAGAAAATCTCACTTCAATAAACATCCTGGATTATTATTGTGAAACTAGTCTGAATGCTGATTTCTTAGTTTTACTTTAAGTTTTTACAGAGGTACATCTAGTGCATTATTTAAGGATTCATAGAATCTCTAATTTATGGAAATTCATTGTCATTAAATACTGCATAGGCTTCTGCTGCTTTAATTTTTATCTTATTTTTTATGTTGTAGACAGTCTTAATTTTAGTTTTCCTGATTTATTTACTTTTAGCAGCTTCTTTTGCATTCTCTAATATTTATATTCCATATAGTTTACAGGTACACATGTTAATCTTACATTGTACTTTGTGCCTAGATAATCACTAGGAGGTTCATATTGAAGGTTTCTATTCAATTAATTTGAATCATGACCTATTCTGACATCGTCACATAATTTTCACATGTCTCTCTCTTCTGATTTAGTTCTTAATACTATAGACTGTTTGTTTTAAATCACTGAATTTGGGAACAATTCCAAAGTATTAGCAGCTGAGCTCTATGTAATATCCATTAATCGTTTTCCTACCTTACTATGACATTTGGCACAAACCGTGAGTCTTCCTTCAGAAAAGGTTTCAGGTTTAGCAGCGTCTGTGAAGAGAAACTTAAAGCAAAATAATTAGTACGTTGTTAATGCAGAATGTGCAATTAAAACCTGGTCCACATTGTGTCCTGCATTAAGGAGGCTGAGCCTTTGTACTTAAAATAAAACTGGTCTGGAAATGTTTGATCTTTTCCATTCAAACCTTTGATCAATGAATACATCATGTTTATCAACCTTAACAGAGAATATAGTCATAATGAAGAAAACTGATTTCTAATATTTTGAAATAACATCTGTAGATTCACTGTTGGCTGAATCTTTACAACTCATAGCTGGTGGTTTTTCAACTTAATTGTTCCAAAAACAAAATAAAAGTAAAATAAGGTTCAAACAACATCCCATATGATTCAGGATGTAACCGTTGTAATGATTTACATAGTGGCAATTAGTAACATATTCTGAACATTTTGAAGCTTATTAATTACTGCTTATAGTTTTCCCAATACTAATTCAGTCTTTGTAAAGTAAACATCAGCAAGTTTACACAGAATGTCAGTGTGAGTTCTGTCCCCCAAAGCTGGAAACAAGTTGTTCTAAGACGAACAGAAAAAAAAAAAAAAAAAAGAAAGGACAAAATCTTACTCTAATGTTATTAACTTATATAAATCTCAGTGTTACTTAATTCTAATTGCATGAACTGATCAGCATGTTTTCTCTAAGTCCTAAAATGTCTCTGCTAAATGTGATATGAGATATTCTTCCTCATGCTGGTTCTAAGTCTCATAAAGTGTTTAGCAAACTTCACATCATTCTATATTAAATGCTAATCATATTTTGTTAAGCGTTTGTTTTAGAAAGTATCTGAACCAGAACGTAATGCATTATGATGTTACAAAATAGTTTTGCTATAAAGAAAATCATGACAAGGTTTGGAATGTAATTTTATATTAAGATAATCACAACTGCTCTAAGGCGTTGATTACAAATTTTGATTGTATTTAGTTTGCAATAGATGCTTTAGAATTAGAAGTACAGTAAAACCTATAGGTTGTTTTGTAAGACAGAATAGAATTTTTTTTTAGACACCATGTAAATGTTTTGCTGATCTCTGCTGTTGTACATAAATAAACCATAATTCACTTACTCTGACCATAAAGCTGTGTTAATTTGAGTATCTGATGTGTTTGGCTTTTTGCAGTGTTTTCTTCACGTCCAGCAACCAGCGACAGAAACCATCTCCTATTTTGGCCGAGCTTAATAATTAATTGAAGTTTTTATTGATCTCAGCAGTGGCTGCCATCGTTAGGCACCAGAGAGCAATCAGGGTTAAGGGTCTTGCTCAGAGACCCAGAGTGGCAGTCTGTGGAAGAGGGTTTCGAACTCGCAACCTCAGGATTCCAAGCTCTATGCCCTAACCACAAGGCCAGCACTTCCCTCCAAGCTTTTCATGTTAGCTGCAGCACTTTCAAGTTCTGCCAGTGTTCTTTGCTCGAGCCGCTTCGGCTAGATGACCATGATTCCTCCAGTCTCCGCCTCATTCGGTCTCGGCTGCACGGCTTCAGTTCACCAGGCTCACCTCGGTGTTTAGTAATCAGCTGGTCACAAGTCTGGACGACTCTAGTGCAACTCCGAGCCCCCCTGGGCTCAGGGCACCGTATCCTAACCTTTCAGCCAAACTCATCCAACTCCTATGTCTACCTACCATTATTCAGATTATTTCACCACTCTGCAAACAACAATGCACGTCCTCCACAACACCCCATGTTTAAGACAACCACAATACTGTTTTAAGTTTAATTATATTCATGGAAAATAATTTGCCTTGTTAATTGTTTTATGAAAAAACTATTTATAAATCATAATTTTCTCATAGCAAAACAACTTTCCAACTTTTGCTTCAAGGTGTTAAATGGACTTCATTTTATTTATCTCTTACCCCTAATAATTGTTGAGTTGTATTTTGTCTATCAAGTTTCATGAAAAGTTAATTACATTAAGAAATCCTTAGCATAAATGTAACTTGCTCTTTTTGAAAATTGACCTTTAAGTATTCTTAATAATTAGTGTTTCACTTATTCACTTTGCTACAGTAAGACCAGCTTAACTCAGGAGTAATCTAATTCTGTAATCTATGTGCAAAGAAAGGATTTGTCTAATTTGTGGGGTTTATCATAATCAAAAATAAGCTGCAAAATCAGTCACTTTACATTGCGTACACAATATCATTCTAGTGTAACGATCTGTACATTGTTTTCAGTTAAAAATGCTTCTAAATCCCTGGGCCCTATTTCTATTATGATCGCCCCTGTGTGCACTCTGGAAACTGTGCTTCTCCTTCTGCCTCTCAGCGAAAACAAGCAGCTGTGTGTGAGTCAGGCATAATGTGTGTGTGTAGAAAATGTGTGTGTGTTGCGTTTCCGTTTGCCTTGGGACAGAACTCAGAACCATTTTGGACCTTACTGGGTGGGTGGGAGGAGGAAGGGAGGGGGCTTACAGCACTTTTAGTACAAATTGATTTTCTAACCTTTAACATGTTAATTTCAAGACATAGTAAGATGTAAATGTATTAATCAATATATTTCTTATAAAATCGACCATAGTTTTTCACTTTTTATAAACATTTGAAAAAGAGGATCAACACTCTGCATAAATTTCAGCTCCTCTAAAGGTTCAACTCCAAAAATCACAGCAACATTGATAGCATTTGCAAACCAACATAAACAAAATATAACTAAAACCAAACACTTTATAATAGAAAATGTCTAGACCAGATCCTATTTCTTGTGCTCGTTATTTGTATTTTGTTTTTAGAAAGTTTTGTCATTGTTTGTATTGTAGTATTTTCTGATGACTTTGGTCCCACTCATTACTGAATTACTCAAAATGCATCCAAATAGAACGTGCAGAAATTCGACTTTTTTAGCAACAGGTTTCCTGCATACCTTTCTTGTCATATGTCCGGACGTGGATGCATAGAGAGAATCCAGTTCTTCATGGGATTTTATGTTTGTTGCCATATTAATCTATGTTTTAACATAACTTTAATCTAATTATCTGCTGTTTAATTCTCCTATTGATCTGTTTATACTGAAACATAATAGAACAAATATTTTATACCCCAGACAGACATGTTGACATTGAACAAACAACATAGAACAGACAGACAGACAAAGAACATAAAGACAGACAGACAGATAGACAGACAGACACATGCCGGCTTCTAACATAGTTTTGTTTATAATAATATATAGTCCTATTTAACAGATACAGAACGTCGTGGCATTTTTAAGCTTCCAGCGTGTGTGTGTGTCAGCGCACACACAGACAGGCTCATAGGAGGAGAGAGGAAAAGGGAGGGGGCTTTTGCTAAGAAAAACTTGTTTTGAAGCTTTTAGATGTTGTCTTACAAATTTTGAAACTTCTCTTATATCCACTGTTTACGTAACAAATTGTTCTGTAATAATTAACAACTTTTCGGACAAGTATGTTTAAACATTGGGCACAATTAAGCCTTTTCTGTTAGAACAAACAACTGGACACCTATTTTTCATGCAGCTCTGCTATTAGAAAATGTGACGCAGTTACAATTAAAGTGAAAGCAGACGTCTTTTGCAGTTATAAAGTGATCACTTTTTCTTTTGTTTAGTCTTTTATGTTTTTAGACTTATGTAATTATTTGCACTTTTTATGTTTTGTTTCCTTATTTAATGACTTTTATTACCTCCTTTTACTTTGACCTCTTATGTCCTATAGGACACTTAGGAGAGGTTATTAAAGATCTCTACATTTTGTAGAGACTGGATCTTACTTTACACTGTTTTCAGTCTGATTAAATTACAGTGATTAAGCAGATCTGATTACAGATTCTGGAAGGAGGTTTGAATTTAAACAGATGTTTTTAGTGTACACTTAGATTTCAAACACACATACAGAATCACACAGAGTCACACGTTAATACAGAGTCACACAGAGCTCTTTAGACATTCATACCATTAAATGCCATGGCAATTAATTATTTGTGCACATAATTCTTTAACTTCAAAGACCCAAGCAGCCAATATAAACTAATTTGCATGCACTTTTAACTCTTTTTAACAACTTTTTTTCTAACATCATCAACACAGGCCAAAATGCTCCCCTGTTTTCTTCTTTTCTCCGGGGAAAAAACAAAAGCAACATACGAGATCTCAATACGTCCCTCTGGACTCAGGGCCTTTTTCAACAACAACACCCCTTTAGGGTTGTCAACGCAACCGGCGACAGTTCCCAGGAAATAAATTCCTCACTAGAATGAGATATACATTTTTTTTGCATCATCATAATGATACATCACTTATAATCCGGACCCCAGTTTCCACCAATTTCCCCCTAAAGTTATGGTGCAATCTCGCTTCAAAATTACATTAATCTCCAAAAAAAAATCCAGCCAGTTCTTGACAGCTACTATTTTTCTCAAGATGCCAATTAGCTCCCGCACTCCGGTGACAGAAAGGGGGAAAACGTTTTAAATTAAATTTAGTGGCCATAAGAGCTTTCTGCCTATACTAATTAATAAAAAGAGGGAAAAATTTAACTTTCCTCTCCTTTTGCTTTGTTTTTTTCCCTTTTTTCACCCGGAGGTCCTGTTTTAATTCAATGCGCCAAAATCCCAATTGTGGAAGCTCATTGGGAGAATTCTCTTATGACAGAAAAAAAGGCTTTTACGATTCACTCGATTGTCTCCGGGGGGGGGAAACTTTATTTACAAAACCCAATTCTACAGCTGCTTTAAACACTTCATACATTTAGCGCTATGCCTCACACTGAGTTTTCCCCCACCTTCAATCCATTTGGGGGCCTTTTATGGGTCCACCCCACTGTGTGGATGCAGCGCACGACTGGACCTCGAAAAACCTTTTGGAATTCTTGTCCTGTGACCCGTTGCATGCGCGGGGGCCTTAAAACCCGTTTTGCAAAGACTTGTGCTTCCACTTTTAAACATCCTGTTTTCATGTTTCAATCTCTGGTGCAAGTGGGCAAAGGTCAAAACAGGACTGCATAACGCATACAACTCTTCCTTGTTTGGGAAGCCACCAGCTTAAGACTTTATTATTTCAAACTCAACTTTAACTTCAAGATGACGTTTTGGCTAAGTAATATAGGGGCCCTGATATTCTGATCTGATTTCTGATATAAGACAATAAACGCTACTACACCTTCTTCTGCTTTTTGTCGATCAACACATACGGTTGGTTTGCCACACCTTTTTTTCTCTGGATCTTGGGAAATCCCATAGGGTCTTGGCTCGGGCATTCTCAACCACCTAGGGGGGTCTTCCTTTTTTACATTTGGGGCCTTTCCGCCCCCTACCATTGCAGATGTTTTCCTGTATACTATGACAGCTACCTGGTTTTGGGTTCCATGTGCACTTCCTGCCGCATTTTCACCCGCTTTATGTGCTGGATTTTTCAGAGGGATCTTTGCACGTCTGTACCGGGGGTCCTGTCTGGGTGGGGAGACCCCCGGCCCCCTATTTATCTTGTATTTAGTGCCCGTTTTTGGCTGCATGATTAGTGCCTCTGTCTGTCCTTATCCACCTTTTTTCCCGCCACTGGTAGGATTTTTTGATTTTTTTTGTCTGTGGACAAACCCCTGCCGGCTTGTCCCCCCATGATGGTTTTTCCTTCAACTTTCTTGTCCTCACTTTTGGTTTTTTCCCCGCCTGAGGATTCACCAAACCTTTGTCTTTGGGGGCCATTTACAATTACTCCTGGAACTTAGTTGTTTCATCCTGGACGTGGGCTTTACACCCACTAGCCCCCGGCCTCCCTCGCTACGCTTGGTATACAGTCTCAGGGTGCTGGATTTTGAGTGAAATCCTCCATGCATTGTGAGGAGCTTTCTTCGTCTTGATGTCAGTAGCATCTATCTCCTCCTTTGGCCAGTTTATTATACCAGCAGGGTATCTGATGACTGGCAGGGCATATGTGTTGATGGCTTGGATCTTGTTTTTCCCATTCAGCTGACTTTTCAGGAACTGCCTTACTCTTTGTAGGTATTTAGCTGTGGCAGTCTTTCTTGCTATCTCCTCATGGTTGCCGTTAGCCTGTGGCACCCCAAGGTATTTGTAGCTGTCCTGAACATCTGTAATGTGGCCTTCTTTTAGTTCAACCCCCTTGGTTCAGATCATCTTCCCTCTCTTTGAGACAATGCGACCGCACTTGTCCAGTCCGAATGTCATTCCAATGTCGTTGCTGTAGATCCTGGTAGTGTGGATCAGTGAGTGGATGTCTCGCTCACTCCTGGCATACAGTTTGATGTCATCCATGTAGAGGAGGTGACTGACCCAGGCACGCCATCACAATGCGGCGCCCTCTCAAACCACAACACAGAGCACATGAAGATGTTGCAGCAAGGAGAGGTGGAGGAAATTGTTCCAAAGAAGGGTTTTTGTAGTTCGCCAGTTTGGCAGTATTTCGGTCATGGCAAGTCAAAAAAAACAAACCACAGTCAACTGTAAAATGTGTAGGGAACCACATTTGGGAAAATATTTATATATATATATATATATATATATATATATATATATATATATATACAGTGTTGTGCCTGAACGCGTTCATTGAACGAAAGTTCATGAACTCGTTCATATTTTGGGGCGAACGTGAACTGAACGTACTGTATTATTGCCTGGTGAACGTTATTGTGAACGCGTTCATTCTGGTGTCTGTGAACGGCACGCTCTCTCAGTTCAACTCCGTTATATAGGTTGCCAGATTTCTATAGAGTCCCCCAGGCGAAATCCCGGCTAAATCACATCGTAAACAGGCCTTAATATGTAGCGGGGAAAACACCCAATCTGGCAACACCAGCTACCAGCGTCGTAGCCTACAGCCGCGTGCGTCATCAAAACAAAATGCAGCGTACAAGCCACAGCAGCATGGAGGCTCAGGCGACCGTGGATGCGACAAAGCAGCAGTATGATAGTTTAAAACAATTTTATGATCAGCTGGTCGCTGAGGACGATGGAAACAATCTAACATTTCTCTGCAAACTTTGCCCGCCGGCTTTCAGTAGAAAAATCCGTACTTCGGTAACATCCAAAGCAAATCTGAAACGGCATATAGAACTAAAGCACCCGGCTAGCCTCTCAAGGTATGTGCAAGCAGCTAAAAAAACAAAAGACAGTCAGGACAGATCCTCGAGCAAAATACCAATAACTGCGTACACTGGCGGCTCCGTTGTCATCTCCCAGCCGCAGGTGAACAACCTGGTGGTGCAGTTTATTGTTGGAGACCTGCAGCCTTTGAGCAAAGTGGAAAGCCCAGCGTTTATAAACTTAATTAAGGGGTTGCAGCCATCCAGACAGGTGCCATCAAGAAAACAAGTACAAACACTGTTAAATAAAAAATTTACAGAAAAAATATCTGAACTTAAAAGTGAACTGTCTGAGATCGATGCTGTGTGCACAACAGCAGATTGCTGGTCAGCTGTGAACAAGGCATTTATGGGAATCACTATCCACTGGCTAAACAAAACTGACGTGTCTAAGAGACACTCTGCAGCAATGGCATTTCGTCGGATTAAAGGAGCACATACACATGACGTGTGCAAGAT